>NC_141688.1:20321019-21696019 GCF_964263255.1 Lissotriton vulgaris
CACATGCACCCTCTCCTTCCCAGATACCTATAGTTGTTGCAGTTCTCATTTACTTTACATATGCATGGTTATCTCTCTCCTTTACTTATCCCATTCTCGCCTTCTAATGGGAAAACCATCAAACCACATAGTCTATGCACTTGCGTACTATTACCAAGAGAAGGACCTTGTGACTTGAAAGACTTCTGCAAATAACTTGAAAACATCTGCACCCAAAACTAGATTGCTTGAGTGTTAATCTACAGCTCTACCTGCCAAGAACATATGCTTATAAGGTAAATAACCTAATCCTTTGACCATTTGGTCTGGTAGGACTTTTCGGTCCAAGTCCATTCACAAGCCGACTAATGGGGGAGATACTGCTTTGATATTATAGGTGAAGAATCTGTGGGTGTAAGTATCTGTTACCAATGGTAACGTTCTTTCAGGTGGAAACTCAATCTACAGATTCCTCACTGACCTCTTCCTGCATGTTTCTGTGGAATGGTTTCTTCATCTAAAAAGGTCCCAAATGTGATATCCATAATGGCACAAATTGATAATTTAAAACTGCTTCAGAAGGAGTCTAAAGAGAACCGGACAGTGTGCTTTGGTAGCACATAAATGCAGCTTCAGATGCCACTTCCTGAGCAGAGTTGTCACAGCAGCATGACTGGCAGCTGCGGCTATTCTAAAAGCGATGAATATGCAGTTAGAGTATCCCCCCCCCAGAAAGTGTTACTGAAGAGAAGTAACTTTTTGATCTCTGCTTTGTTTGAGGTGGCGTCTAATCTTGAGTGCCGTGCCTCCTTCAGTCGGATTATGAAAAATCACTACCCTCAGACACTGATCTGCCCTCGTGGGCTCCAGTAACATTTTGATTCTGAATCTAATCACACTGCCACTGCCAAATGAGAGCGTGGGGTAGTGTTACCCCACACTATTATTTTTACATGGACTTGCAGGATGCCAGAGTGCTTGATAGATCACTTGATGGTTGTGGTTTCTCTTACCTGGATCTGCGACTGAAGCAAGTGCTTCCTTCATTGTGGTAAACAGATGTGCAGGGAGTCTTAGAGGATGATTGATCTCCAACTAATCTCTAGAGGTCAAAATTGAGGTTCTGCAGTTTTGGTAGTCTTCTTCTGAGGCTTTGTTGCCCTTTAATGAGGCCTTGTTGCCCTTTAATGAGGCCCTGACTGATTTTAATGGGCAAAGCTGTGTTCATGCCCACCGGCAGGTTGCCATACTGCAGTTCAACACGAGACAACCCAGATTTCTTGACTCCATTAATAATGGTGTTGCCTCTGTCTCTCAGAACTCTATTGCTTTGTGTGAAAATGGTCATTGAATAATACACCTACGTATGAGCACCAATGAATGATCAGTAAAAGGTTTTAAAACGTTTTTGTTAACATTGAAACATCTGTGCATATAACTAGGACCTTTTAACGAGGCTAGATGACGCCACCATAGGGTCTCTGGCTGCCATCTGTAGTCATGTTATAGACATCCCTTTGTTAACCTTGGAACATTTGTGCATTCACCTGGATCTTTCCCTAATCCACACTGAAGTCTTGCTCACCAGTATAGGAAATTTCTGAGTATCTTGTTTACCTTCCAATATTTGTTTAATCACCTGACTTACTTCGGACATTTACGTGGTGAATGCCACATTTTAATTTTGTGTAGTTACATATCTTACCCATGTTACACGCCACGGTATCTTTACCTGTGCCAAATGCTCATCAGCGTGCTTGGTAACTTTGCAATAGCTCTTCGTTTAATGCAACCTTTTGTGGCCACATGTGGTATTTTGAATAATTGTTGCTGTGACTTTGCCACCAAAGTTACATATTTGCATATCACAGTATGCCAAACGCAGCTAAAATGACTCCCAAGTGTCAATTTGCTACAGTCTGTATTCACAAAATGAATGTTGCAGCATGCCTCAATTTCTAATTGCCTATGCTAACACATGACCAGAAGGATGATGGCCTCTGACTGTCACTTGGCTACCAACAAGTCTGAGCATGCGGGCATGCTTATGTGGTGGGTGCCTCTCATTCCAGAGTAGGAGACTGATTCCCCAGCTTCATTTGCTCTCCAGTTGCAGCGGGAAGATGTCTTGAGTTAGCCTGTCTAGGCCACCCTTTTTAAAAAAAAAAACACTTTCACCCAGTGGACTTTAAGTCATCATTTTGAACCTTCTAGATGGGATGAAATGCTGCACTAAGCAACCTTCTAGATGGGATGAAATGCTGCACTAAGCAGACTCCATACCTAACATTTTTGGCAACTGAAAACTGGCGAGCTACAAATGCCCCCGGGGCGTATATATAGTCTGCCTACACAATAGTGCTGCTTTTAACTATGGAATTAGTGCTGTTTTTAACTATGGAATTACAGTTTTACAGTGAATATCTTGGGCATCCCTTTGTAGGACATTCAACACAAATATATGGATACGTTTTGATCCATCCTTGGGGCTCCATCCTGACTTGGAGGAGCATTACTTTCCCTAATGATCAAAAGCTATTCTACATCTAGGGAAGAAACTCGTGGCCCCTTCCTGGGCTTTTTCCTTTTTTTAAACTCTTTTTATTCAGAATATAGGCTCTCATGAAAATGGCGTTATACATAGTAGGTAATGGCAGGTGTACATGCATATAACAGACAAATACATACCAAGCAATATGAACATCATTATTCTACAGAAACAGTTCGGAAGTCCTACAGAAGCCTCAGGACTGTAATGAGGAAGCCTGGGTATCCCACACTTCCCCTCTATACCTCCTCCACGCCCCCCATATCTTTTCCCATTTCCTAGGACACCCTCTGCTCTTATAAATCACTCTTTCCGCCCTTTGGCACCAGTCCAGGTCATGTGGGTTTTTCCTTTTAACTTCACACTTTCTGATGAGAGCGCTTCTCTCCATACTGGCTGTTCATGATGATTTCCTTCTCTGGAAGACCCTCATTGATGTCTAACCACTGGCACATACTGAAAGGGTTGAAACGTCAACCATAATATTGTTTAGGCTGGTTGACTGAAAGCATTGATAGAGAAAGTAACTAATTTAGGCTGCATTTTGAACCGTTCTCAAATGAGCGAATGGACATTTCTTGAATCAGTTCTTTGTCCTGTTTAGGCCATCTTGCATTTCCTATTAGACATATAGGTCCACATTGTCACCTTATCACAGTCTCTTTTGTGCATGCACTGTGTGCTATTCATTATGGCCAGGAAGCATCTCCATGCCATTTTGCCTGGCTTGGACACTACCAATAGCTTGGCTGAGTAGTTGGTACCAGTGTGGTCCGGTTGCGACGCTTGGATGGGTATTTTTTTTCTGGTGTTTCCCAGGCTTTTTACTGTGGATGTCATTTCATAGATCTTTCCTGTTTGAGAAAGCAGATTCTGCCCTGGAATGCATGAAGTAAAGCTGCGCTACTATGCATTACTTGGATCTTTGGTTCCTACCGGGCACTCAAAAAATCCGTCCCTTTCAAAGATTTGAGGATTGGTGTACAGACTGCACCAGGCCCCCCTGGCTGCCATAACAGCACCCCAGGTTTTTGGACAAAGCAGAGCACGTGATGGTCAGTAAGGACACTGATCTTTTTAGTTCAGTGCTGCAGGCAGCAGCCTCAAAGCCACTTTAGCTTGCTCTTCACAGCTCACAACTGCCCTGTAGGAGGTCAGATCTAAATGTTTGAAGCAAATGAGCTGTAGATTGTATACTTTAGCTTAGATCGCCATCTTGTGTTGGGCTCAGCGATTTGCACCTTGTTTTTGTTGAAGTCTTTGTAGTCACGGGATAGGTGACTCCTCCTTATGGTGATAGTGCGCATGGGCTTCAACTCCATCTTCATATTTTATTTTTTACCCACCATCTGGTTCTGATGTAAACTGCTGCGCTACGGGTCAGTATCTTATTCAATTCCTCTTCAACGCGCAATCCTTCACCGCTCGACTGTATTGTTTTGGATTGCGCTTCTCTACGCTGATCCATAAATCTCAACCCCTTCTATTCCGGTCGTCAACGCAGGTCGTTGGGCCTACCCTGTCCATCAGACCCTACAGCTAATGGAATGAACTCAATTAAAAAAATGCCCTGTGTGGTGCCAAAGTCCCGCACACTGATCTCC
The DNA here is from genome assembly GCF_964263255.1 of Lissotriton vulgaris. Taxonomy (NCBI): domain Eukaryota; kingdom Metazoa; phylum Chordata; class Amphibia; order Caudata; family Salamandridae; genus Lissotriton; species Lissotriton vulgaris. The sequence continues at coordinate 20,325,151 of NC_141688.1, forward strand.
ACGAGGTCTGTAACCTTTGCCTCTCCAGAACACAAGGACAGATTGCCTGGCCTGCGCTTCATTTTGATTGAAGAAAACATACGTGATCGCCGGGCTCGACATGCAATGTCTCGATCCACTTCCTCTGTCGGATGACCGCTTCGATGCAGGCCCGATGCTCCAGAGAAACCAGATCCAGACAATGAAGAAATCAGTGTCTCCGAGGCCGACCTAGTCAGAGACCGAAGATCAGACTATTACTCCAGGTCAGCAAACGGAGTACCAACATCAACACCCCTACCTCGTCACAAAAACATAAGGCTCTGGTAACACCTTCTGGCTCAGGTCGACACTGACTACTTCTGACACCCCGCCTTCGGGCTCAGCTCCGAAGTCCAAAGAAAAGCCTTCAGGCGGCTCTGGTCCAAACAAGCCACGCATCAGTACCAAACTACAATCCCCAGTACCGAAACCCAAACATTTGGCACCGAAACACTGGCAGGAAAAACCCTTTGAGCTGACACCAGACCACAAATCTTCCGAATTGAAAATCTTCGTCGGCGAGCGTCCTGACTCCACAGCTCCTCCAAAGCAATAGGACACTAAACCCCCTCCTAAAGCTTTGGAACCAAAATCATTGGTACCAACCAAAAATTCTGGATTAAAACACCTTTTTCAACCAGATCCAGTGGATCTAAAAAAAAAACTCTCCACGTTGACCCTAAAACTGGTCATATGAAGTAAATTCTAGTCAAAGAGACCTTTGGACTTCACAGATGACCCCAACGTACCCTTGAAGACATGGGAACTGCTCCAGCCAGACCATCTCTCTTCCAAATATCCCCACTGCACCCCTTTCCCCAGCACTCAAATGCCTCCATATTCACCTAAACAAGATGATCACCTTGGGGGTGGGGATGAGAACCCACAGGAAGATGATGACCCTACCCTCACACCACCCTGATCCTTGGAAGAATTACGATTACATCTCACTCTATATTTGATCTCCTATTACCCACAGGCTACTCTTTACTTAGGAATGGCAGAACTGACAACACGGGGGGAGGTGTTGCAGTCCTCTTTAGAAACACCCTCCAACTCAAGGCCTCTCCTAACAGCTCCTCCAAAACCTTTGAATGCCTTTCTCTTGAGCTTCAAGTGCAACACCGTTCACCCCTCAGATTCCATGTCATTTACCGCCCGCCTCGTAGTGGCCCTTCGTTTATGGATGAACTCACCGACTTCATCAGCGACCAATACTCGCGAAGTGACAATCAGACCTTCGTGGGTGACTTCAATCTCCACTGGGGAGTACCGCAAGACTCCTCTGCGAACTCACTGGCCACTTTCCTATCCACTAACGATCTTATCCAACACTGCACTGAATCAACCCATTCTAAGGGCGCAATCCTGGACCTTGTTATATCTAAAGCAGGCATGCTTTCTACCACTACCCCAATTCATGTAGATTGGTCTGACCACCTCCTCATCCCATTCCCTCTTCAACTTTCACACTCTATAACTCTTGGCCAACCCAAGAGGGCCATCTCATGGTTCCAGGATGCAAAAAATATTGATGTCGGTCCCCTCTGTGAATCAGCTTTGCTATTCCTTCCAAGGCTCGACCCGAACCTAGATGTTGACGAACTCACCTCTCAAAGCCTCACAGTTCTTGCAGCTGAAATTAATAAAGTCGCTCCACTCAAAAGCAAAAGGTTAAGGCCCACTCCCTCAGCACCTTGGTTCAACAAATCCCTTTATGAGGAAAGGAAGCAGCTAAGATCCCTGGAGATACAATGGAGGCAAGTGCCCTCCTCTGACAATCTGGCCAAGCTTCGCTCAGCAAGATCCAAGTACCACAAGCACATCTTCCTTGGGAAAGCGACACACTTTTAAAACCCTCCTTGATTCCGCCAAAAATAGACCCAAAAAACTATTTGATCTCATCAAAATGCCTAACTGCTCTCCCCCAACCTCCAAGGTGGATGATTCTACAAAGAGAGCAGCGGATTTTGCTATTTTCTTTGATGAAAAAGTGAAATCACTTGTGGATCAGGTCGCTCATCCTACCCCTCCAGAGGAGCGCAAATCCTTAGCCATATGGCAGAGCTTTGACCCTATATCTGAAGATGCCCTTAAGTGCATACGAGAAACGAAGCCATCCAACCATTCTCTTGACCCTATCCCCAGTGCCATTGCCATTGACTTCTATACCCATTCCCTCTCCTATTGGACCACTCTGATCAACCTCTCCCTCTGGCAAGGCTCCCTTCCTGCCTCCTTCAAAACTGGGCAGGTCACCCCTCTTCTGAAAAAACCCACTGCTGATGCGAATGACCTCAACAACTTCCGCCCCATCACTAACCTTCCCTTTCTGGCGAAGATCACAGAAAGATGTGTAGCAAAACAACTCTCCCGTCATATCAAGGACAATGACCTTCTAGACCACTGTCAGTCTGGCTTCATCCAAAACTGCAGCACTGAAACAGCCCTACTGCAAGTGGTTGATGACGCGTTGAGGATACTCGATTCAGGGGGGTCCTGTCTGCTAATTCTCCTTGACCTTTCCGCAGCCTTTGACACTGTCAATCACAATACCCTCCTCAATATTCTTCAACAGAGAATGGGCATGGAGGGCACTGTGCTTAAATGGTTTGCATCCTTCCTTTCTGGCAGATCCCAAATGATCAAAATAGCGAACAGTCTTTCACCTCCTGTGGCGGTAGGTCAAGGTGTTCCCCAAGGCTCGATACTTGCTCCCACATTGTTCAATCTCTATTTAGAACCACTGGGAAATCTCCTAAGTAAATCCGGGATTCACTATCATCTTTATGCTGACGACACTCAACTCTACCTCAAGATTGCCTCTACTCACGATCTTTCCATCCTAAGCTCCACTCTCGACTCCATTCAAAACTGGATGTCAACTCATCAACTGATTCTGAATCCCTCCAAAACTGAATTCCTCCTCTTCTCCTCCTCACTCTCTCCTCCCCCGGTTCAATCATGGATGGATCAGATGAATCTACTAAACAATAAACCCATCATTGTCGACAGCGCCAAATCCCTTGGTGTCATACTAGACAAAAAACTTAATCTAATTCCCCACATCAATTCCATTGCGAAATCAGCTCGATACCAACTGCGCCTTCTTTGGGGAATCCGTCGCTTCTTCGCGGAGCGGGACCTTATAACCCTGGTACAAGCACTGGTCCTCTCCAGACTCGACTACTGCAATTCTCTTCTTACTGGCCTCCCCAAATCCCACGTGTCCCCACTTAAGTCTGTTTTCCACTCAGCAACTCGTTTCATTTATGGGGCCAAAAGAAGCGATCACATCACACCGATGCTATCTACCCTCCGCTGGCTTCCCTTTGAGGCTAGAGCTATCTACAAGACCGCTTGTATCACCCACAAAGCCCTGCACCTCTTCTCCTCTCTACCTGGCGAACAAACTGAAACTCTCTGGAGGTTCTAGACCTTCACGCAATGCGGAGAATCTACTGCTTGAACCTCCCACTTTCAAGAAGGAAAGAACGATGGCCCAATCATTTTCAGGCAACGCAGTGAGAATCTGGAACTCATTGCCGCCTCAGCTCCGGACCACAGCCTCCTCCCAGGCCTTTAAAAGGGACCTCAAAGCTCTCCTCCTCCAGAGACACCTCCAAAAGTAACTCTCTTCTGTCTGTAGGAAGATCTCCCACTACTGATCATTTCTACTTCTCATGTCCATGGAAGTGCCTTCCCAGTGTGTTCTTGCGGTTAGAGTGTTTGCCTTTTATTGCAGTATTATCCTTGTACTTGTGTTTGGTACCCTCTTGCAACTTGCACTCACCACTTTGCCCCTGTAACACACGGTTTCCTTCCTCTCACAGGTTTTTTTTTTACCTTTGATACTTGCACAAGTGCCACTTTTGCCTACGTAATCGTTTGTTCTTGTGCTTGAGTGTGTAACATATACTGCAGTATTATACCACAAATTATACTCTATTTTCTCTTGTAGCCTGCACACTTGTCACTTTCCCCTCCTGAGCACTTTTTACTACCTCATGTATTTTTGGTAGCCCACATTTTTACTACCTCATGTATTTTGTTTGCTCACAAGTGTCACAATTACCTTGTCTACCTCATGTATTTTTGGTTTCTCACAATTTTTACTACCTCATGTATTCTTGGTTGCTCACAATTATCACTTTACCGTATGTAACATAACGAATGCCTCTGCAATCTGTTGCTCGTGTAACGTTCTCAGTTTGTATCTTTTCTGTTCCTATTGTGAAGCGCTCTGACACCTTCGGGTAAAGTCCGCGCTATATAAAATTGCATAAATAAATAAATAAATAAATACGATAATCCTCCAGATGTCCCAGATATGGATTCCTAGCCATCTAGGCCATCCCACCCCCCCGCTTCCCCTTAGATGCAAACATAGGTTTTGCACAGCTTATAAATGGAGCTGCACAATATCATGGGGTGGAATTACACTCAGATCCACAGGAGGAAGATTTTTGTTCGATTTTCAGTCTCACAAATCGACAAGCATTCCACCCATGTTAAAAGGTATCAAACATGCACCTGACTTTTTTTTTAACCCCTTTCCTGCTCCTGACGAGCTCAGCTCGTCATGAGGCACAGTGGAGCTGTGCTTATGACGAGCTGACCTTGTCATGAACAATGATAAATCTTACTTTCTAGCACAGGAGGGGAAAACCAGTAGCAGCCAACTGGTTAAAGGTCCCATCAGAGTTGGAGTTCTCAACCCCAGGATTGAGAAATATAAACCAGCTCCCAACGATCCAGCTAGATTCCTTGGTTGTGTCAAATGCACGTAAACTAGCAAATTCCCAAACGGGGGATGCCCCACCACAGATAAGGATTCTAAATTACTAGATGCATCTGGCAAATGCATTGCCTCCCAGGCAGCCTCCTACAAGAGGGAAAATTAATTACAAACACTTTTTTATAAAGTGTGCTCTTGATGCAACCGACAGATTCTTGTGCGGTTAACAGAAGTGTTTTACTACAGACGCTCATTGCTACGCATATCTGGGTTTAAACAGGATGTGCAGACTACAATTCTTAATCCACCTTTAGATCAAGAACACTTATTTGGACCCACTGTAGACACATCCTTGGAGAAAATGAAAGGACTCAAACTGCTAAGTCCATGGGAGCCCTGCAGTCAACCTCTAGAGGTTTGTCTCTCGTTTTATAGGGGCGTCTCAAACTATTGGGACGGACAGCACCTCATCCTCTTACAAAAACACTACTCAAACCTCCCCTGACATAGGCTATTTCAGAGGCTATAGAGGAAACCACAAAGGTAGAGGCCGCAGTAATAGCACCCACACCTCTCCTACTACAAAACAGAGACTTGCCTCCACTTCCCCCTGACTATTCCACTCCAGTCGGTTAAGACTATCACAGTTCCTACCTGTCTAGAATTCCATCGCCACAGACAAGTGGATAAGACAAATTATCCAGTATGGTTACTGCCTGAAACTCCATTCAGCTCCCCCATACAATGTCCACAGAACATCTGACTGTTAAAACAAGAGGTTCTCTCCTTACTACGATTTGTAGTGGATGGACAACACTATCAATTCAAAGTCCTCCCATTTGGAGTGACTATAGCACCCAGAGTCTTCACAATGTCTTGCAGTAGTCTTAGCTCATTAGCGTACACAACATTCACGTGTTTCCTGATCTGAACGACTGACTCATAAAAGCAAAGTCACACAGTGTACACAATACATACAGAACAATCCAGTTGCTCTACAACTTGGGATTCACAATAAACCTACCCAAGTCACACCTTTAGCGGTTTCACCTCATTCAGTATCTAGATGCCACAATGGATACCTCCAAAGCCCTTGCATACCCTAATCCAGTCAGGGAAGCCGGCATGCAAGATCTCATATCAAGGTTCCAACCTCAACACTCCCTTCCAGCTCGAGTGTTTATGCAGCTAAAGGGGATGATGGCCTCTTGCATCCTCATTGTTCCTTATGCAAGACTTCAGATATGTCTTTTACATGAATGTTTAGCACATCAGTGGAACCAAGCTCAAGGACAGATAACCGATCTGGCGTTTGTGGACCGCAGCACTCCTTGCTCTCTGCAGTGGTGGAATACACAAAACCTATCCGAGGGGCAGCTATTCCTCGACCCAGTACAACTGATGGTGCTAACTGCAGACTAATCAATCACCAACTGGGGAGCTAATCTCCCAAACCAAACTGTTCAGGGTATATGGACCCATCAACAAAACTCCACAAAAAATATCTGGAGTTACAAGCAATCTTTCTAGCAATAAAGTCTTTCCAACTCTTGCTAAAAGGCAAAGCGGTCTTAATCCGTACAGACAACATGACTGCAATGTACTACATACAAAAACTGGGAGGGACACACTCCAGCTTTCACAACTAGCGCAAAGCATATGGAGATGGGCCATTCCTCAACATTTACCTCCTCGCAGAACATCTACCAGGAGAACACAATCAGATTGCGGATCTGCTCCGTCGTCCAGCACAGCAAATCCACGAATGGGAACTTCATCCTAAAATTCTTCTTCCATTCTTTCAAATGTGTGGTCATCCAGCCCTAGATCTGTTTGCCACACACAAACGCAAAATGCCCAAGTTTCGCCTTCATATATCCACACCCATTGTCCAAAGGCAATGTGCTATGGATTAACTGGTGAGGGACATTTTCATACGCTTTTCCACCTCTCCCGCTCACTCAGTTACTGGTTCGGGAGCTCAAACACTCCCTCACAATGATCCTAGTTACCCCAACATGAGCACGCCAACCATGCTTTACAACACTGTTGGATCTTTCAGCAATGCCTCATCGAAAGCTACACCTCTCCCCAAATTCCTCACTCAAACATGGAGAGATGAGACACCCAGTTCCCGACTCAATCTTGCGATCTGTCTCCTAGTGGGAGTATGGCTCCCACCAGACTGCATGAATGTCATTAAAGAGGCTAGACATCTACTACTAGAGCATGCTATGCAGGAAAGTGGTAGAGATTTGTAATTTATTGTACAAGCAATCGATCCACTAGATGCTTCAATCCATAATATTAAATTCTCTTTTGCATCTACAACAATGTAACCTGCCGTATAAATCTATACGTCTACATTTTGCTGCAATTGCTGCTTACCTCCAAAACAGACCATTTATCATTGTTTTACGAGTGTTATTAAAGCTTTTATGTAAGGATTTGAAAGGATAATTCCACCTAGAATCCCACCTTCTGTATGTAACTTCAATCTAGTCCTCACCAGACTCATGGGTCCCCCATTTGAACTTCTACACAAATGCAAGTTGCAGTTCCTTACTTGAAAAGTAGCCTGCTATCACATCACTTAGGCGAGTAAGTGAACTCCAGGCATTAACCATACAAGAACCATTTTTACAAATGCACCTTAGTAAAGTGGTACTTAAGGGTAATCCAAAATTCCTACCTAAAGTGGTATCTGCCTTTCACCTTAATCAGTCGGTTGAACTTCCAGTATTTTATCCCTCAACCAGACTCCACACACTAGATGTTAAAGTGTGATCCTCTACTACATCAAAAGAACAAAAAGTTTTAGAAAATCAAAACATTGTGTAGCTTTCTCCCCACCTCACAAAGGCAATCCCATTTCAAAAACCGGTATTGCAAGGTGGATTGTCAAATGCATCCAAATATGCTATATCAAAGTTAAACGCATATTAACTATCCCTCCTAGAGCTCATTCCACATGCAAACTATGGGCTTCTGTAGTAGGGGATCTGTGTATAGTCATAATCTAGTGAATAGTCCCGCCCATGTGCGTGGACCCCGGCAATCAAAAATAATCTCTTAAGTTGTCAAAATAATGCAGAAACTGCAAAGACACTTAAGAGAGAATTTAAAGACAAATAATGCAGCCTATATCCACAGGCTACACTGTCCAGTACTTCAACTAGAAATTCCACCAAAAATCACCACACACAGCCCAGCCTGCTAGTTTCTACCATAGAGAAACCTGCCTCCCCCAGTCAGAGACTCAGGAATGATAGAGAGGAAGGTAGGGACAGACAAGCCCCATAGGCTGCCATTATGTGGCTTAAATAGGATACTGTGCCTTTAAGAGAACTTTCCAGACTTCTCCCAGTATCCCAGAATGCATAGCAGGTCCAACTTACTTTCAGTTCTTTTTGAAGGCGTATAAAACGCCAGACCTGCAGCATCGTTTACATGAAGAATTCTCCACCGGGGAGGAGGGAGGGCGCATATGACTATAACAGAGATACCCCTACTACAGAACTGGAGTTACAGGACAGAAACTACTCCTTCTGTAGTAGGGGATCTCTGTGTATAGTCATAATCTAGTGAATAGTCCCGCCCATGTGCGTCTACATCACATATTTTCACTAAACACTATTGTATAGATGTGCAAGCAAAGCAGCAAGCTTCTGTGGGCCAGGCTGTATTAAGAACACTTTTTCAAACTACTACAACAGATACAGGTTGCCACCGCTAAAGGGTACACTGCTTTACAGTCTACACTAAATTAACAATCTACAGCTCGTATGCCTCAAATGAAAATCTACTTACCAGTATGTATCTGTTCTTTGCATGTAGAGCTGTAGTTGTATACGCCCACCTACCTCCCAGGGTACCTTTATCTCCTTCAGTATTATCTTGGATACAGCACATGGACATCCTCTTCTGTTCTCTTACCATCTCCTACACACTTTATGACGAAAAACAATCTGAAGATGGAGTCTATGCCAATGTGCACTAGCACCATAAGGAGGGGCACCTATCCCGTAACTACAAGGACTTCTTCGACAAAAACAAGGTGCAAACATTTGAGCCCAACACTAGATGGCGATCTATGCTAAAGTGTACAACTCTACAGGTTCGAGTCATGTGGGCTGCTGAATTCATATCTGTGCATAGATCACAGCCTAGTGTTGGGTCCGGATGATTGCACATTGTTGTCCTAGAAGAGTCTTTGAAGTATCACGAGATAGGTGGCTCCTCCCCTGGACTACAGTGCGCATGGGCATCCTCTCCATTCTCAGATTGTTTTTTTCCGCCATTGGGTTCGGATGTATACTATCTTAGCTCAAGTTAGGAAAACTTTCTACAAAAGGCTTTCAACAGCGTCTGTATCGTTTCGTTCGGTACCGGTAACTTTCTTTCGAGAGGACATCGAGGAATGAGACGGTTTTCTTTCCACACTCAACCAGATCTTCAATGGAAAGAAGCCCATTCAAGAGGTGTCCACTTTGCAATGCAAAATACCCGCACACAGATGTCCACCCGGTGTGCAACAAGTGCCTGTCCCCGGATCACAACGAAGCCAACTGTATGGCCTGTGCCCGGTTCAGGTCGAAGAAAACTCTTCGGATTCGACGTGCGGCTCTATTGAAGTCAAAGGTCAGCGCCTGTTCCTGAAAACATCTTCGGGACCGAAGACTAAGAGGTCGTTTATCTGGAGGATCAGGAATACCGCTCTGATCTGGCTTCAGGCCATGACTCTGAGTATGATGCCGAAGACTAAGAGGTGCAAGAAGAAGACGAAAACGTCGTTGAAGAGGTAGGAGACGACTCGGAGGCCCTTGGGGCCGTCTAAGATGGCTCAGGCGAGGAGCTAGGCCCAACCGGCTATACGGGGGCGACTATGACGCGCTCAATAAGGCTCAGGTCGAGGGATCGCCACTAGTCCTTACCCAACAGTCTCGTTCTACAGCCCCGCATAAAGGCCCGTCTTCGAACATTAATAAAGAGCAATCTGTTTAAAACCCCCATTGGTCGATCCAGGGAAAACGAAAAGGCCTCAAACCCCTCGGAGCCGAAGAAACAGAAAATGGCTGTCGATGCCGAAAAGCTCAAGAAGGTCATCGAACCGACAATTGGGGCACCGAAGACCAAGGTCAAGGCTGTCGCACCAACAAGGCCGACGCCGAAGGGAGTCGACACACACGACTCGAACCGAAAGAACGGATCGATCCTGTTGAGGCCTGTGAACAAGACTAAGACTGGCTCCAAGGACCCTGTCTAGTTGATGCAGCAGAGTCCATTCATAGCCAAGGAAGTGTCGAAGTCACTCAAACGCATCAAGGATAAGGCTACAGCGGTCGGGCCAAAGAAGTCTCCAACACCAAAGCTTGTCGGAAACGTTCAGACCACGTCGACGCCGATCAAATTCGGCTTGCCACCCTCAGTGCGTCCAAAGATGTTCGAACCCGAAAGATGTTTCTGCGCCATTAAAGTGTCAACGGAAATGGAGGCTACAGAGGAACCTGAAGAACAGGAGTCGAGGCAATTCGACTCGGAAACTGGTAGACTGTCCATATATAAAAGGAAAATAATACCAGAAATGCCCATGGAGTCATATAAGATTCCCTTGAAGAAGAGGGCTTCAACAACGTCACCAGCTCTTGTGGAACCCCTCATTCCTATGGACAAGAACCTCAGAATTTTTCTCCCACATACTCAGATGTGGATGCAGGGGATGACTAACATGAAGATGACCCTTATCATTTGGACACTGATCCTGATGATCAAAACCAACCATGGGCAGACCCGGCTGACCCAAGGGATGCGCAGACTGCCCCTGACACATGTGTACAGTGTGAAAACATCTCCTACTGAGGACACTACTGCCTTTAACGCCCTTATTGAAAGAGCGGACAGTAATCATCACGTCGAGCTACATGCTGACCCTGTGGAGGAAGACTTTCTGGTTGACACCTTTTCCACTTCAGAAAGAACAGTCAAGACCCTACCCATGCTAAAAGGGGTCCTTAAGCATGCTGGTGACATTTTTTAAAGACACCACTAGGGCCTGGGTGTTAAACCCAAGGATTGAAAAATATAGACCGGCACCTGGAGACCCTACTTATATAAGGGGACAGTTGCCATTGGACTCATTAGTTTCTAATGCACGTAAGAGAGCAAACCCCCAGATTACAGGTGATGCTCCTCCTGACAGTCAAAAGTTCTGAACTTCAGGAAAAAGGGTGGCTGCGCAGGCGGCTAACATCTGGCGCATTGCCAACACTCAGGCACTCTTAGCCAGATGACAGATCCTATTATGATACCCTGGAGACACTGTTGCAACACCTACCAGATCAGTACAAGGAGGGTTCAGAACTACTAATCCAAGAAGGGAAGCTTATAACCAATGCTTCCATCAAGTGCGCGCTAGACGCAGCTGACACTGCAGCCAGGGCCATCAACACTAGCGTTATGGTAAGGAGACATGCCTGGTTGAGAATCTCTGGATTCAAACCAGAAATACAAACTTCTATCCTCAATCAGCCAGTTAACCTGGACTACTTATTTGGACCTGAGGTTGACACCACCCTTGAAAAAATGAAAAAAGACAGACTGCAAAGTCTATGGGGGCACTGTAGTCCCAGCACTTTCGGGGTGGCTCCTTTTGTCTCTCCAATACTAGGGGCCCTTCAAGAGCCCAATCCACACAACAGACACAGTACAATAAAGGAAGTACACAATCCACCTACAATAAGAACAACCGGGGTGGATATCGTGGAAACAACATCAAGGTCCGAGGCAGAGGAAACAACTGTTCCAGATCCTCTGCCAATAGCAAACAGTGACGCCCTGTCACTGCCCCGACCATGTAACACTTGTCGGGGGGAGACTACAACAGTTCCTGCCAGTCTGGAAATCCATCACCACGGACAGGTGGGTGAGAGACATTGTCCAGTACGGGTATTGTCTGGAATTAACATCCACTCCACCCAACATCCCACCAAGACACCGTCCTATGTCTGCAGAGCACTTACACTGATTGCAGCAGGAGGTCGTCAGCATGCTGCAAAAAGGGGCCATAGAGCTCGTGCCTGTAGAAGACCAAGGCTCAGGGGTTTACTTTCTGTACTTTCTAATACCCAAAAAGGACGGGTCTCTCAGACCTATACTGGACCTCGGGCCTCTAAACAGTTACATTCTGTCAGAGCATTTTCATATGCTCACCTTACAGCAGGTCCTGCCGTTACTCAGTCAGGGAGACTTCCTCGCAACACTGGATCTAAAAGATGCATATTTCCATATACCCATACACCCATCACAGACAGTATCTCGGGTTCACTATTCAAAATCAACATTATCAGTTCAAAGTCCTCCCTTTCGGAGTAACATCGGCACCCAGGGTGTTCACGAAGTGCCTGGCGACAGTAGCAGCACACCTAAGGAGACAGCACATTAACGTTTACCCTTATCTGGACGACTGACTTATTCAAGCAAAGGCGGCCCAGCAGTGTGCCAGCCACATGTCCCACACCAGTCATCTCCTTCACAGTCTGGGATTCTCGCGGAATTATCCAAAGTCACATCTTAAGCTCGCCCACGTGCGACAGTACCTGCGCGCGACAAACACTCTGGCAGCCAAAGCTCTGCCAAATTCAGCGAGAATAACCAGCATGCAATTGCTGATACAGAAATTCAGACCTCAACACGCTTCCAGCAAAAGCGTTCATGCAGTTGATAGGCATGATGGCCTCCTGCATTTCCATAGTCCCGCACGCGAGGCTACATATGCGTCCGCCTCAGGAGTGTTTGGCACGTCAGTGGAATCGGGCTCAAGGACAGTTAAAAGACCTAGTGTTGGTGAGCGGTCGGGCATTCAACTGTCTGCATTGGTGGAACCCACAAAACCTTTGCGAGGGCCGACCGTTCCAAGAGCCTGTGCCACAGATTATACTGACGACTGACGCGTCTCTCCAGGGATGGGGAGCTCATGTACTCCACTACACAGTGCAGGGACTATGGACAGCACAGCAAAAGAAGATGCACATCAACCTTCTGGAACTGATGGCAATCTTCATGGCGATGAAAGCTTTCAGAGTACACTTGTGCAACAAGGTTGTGTTGATCCAAGCGGACGACATAACTGCCATGTACTACATACAGAAGCAGGGAGGCACAGACTCGCCACAGTTGTCTCATCTGGCTCAGAGCATGTGGAAGTGGGCCATTCAGAGGAACATCTTCCTCATGGGGGAACACCTCCCGGGCAAGGACAACCAGATGGCGGATCTGCTCAGCAGACACAGCCACCAGATGCAAGAGTGGGAGATACATCCATCAGTACTCCAACAGTACTTCCAGCAGTGGGGTCATCCACAGATAGACCTGTTCGCCACAAGGGAAAACGCAAAATGCCAAAGCTTCGCCAGCAGGTTCCCACATCCAGTCGCAGGGCAATGCGATATGGATGAACTGCTCAGGCAAATTTGCGTACACTTTTACCCCAGCACCTCTAATACCGCTGGTGGCACGCAAACTGAGACAACACTCGATGACACTCATCCTGGTTGCTCCAATGTGGGCACGCCAACCATGGTACACCACGTTTCTAGAACTATCCGTGGTACTGCATCAAAGGCTGCTCCTCACACCCAGGCTTTTGACGCAGAGCCATTCAGCATCCAGATCCGCAACAGCTCAACCTGGCGATCTGGCTCCTAAAGTCTTAGAATTTGGCTACCTCAACTTGCCGCCGGAAAGTGTGAATATCAAGGAGGCAAGACGGCCCACAACCAGGGCATGCTATGCGGCTAAATGGAAAAGGTTTGTCATATATTGTAACCATGACATTAACCCACTGGATGCATCTATTCAAAACATTATCTGTTTTTTGCTGCACTTATACAGGTGTTATCTGGCGTACCGTTCCATTCGTATACATTTATCCGCAATAGCAGCTTATCTTCAAAACAGGCAGCACCTCTCACTATTCAGAGTGGCTGCCATTAAAGCTTTTCTGGAAGGACTCAAAAGAGTGATCCCTCCCAGAAACCCGCCTTCACCAGTCTGGAACCTCAATGTGGTCCTCACCAGACTGATGGACCACCTTTTGAACCTCTACACTCTTGTGAGATTCAGTTTCTAACCTGGAAAGTGGCTTTCCTAGTAGCCATTACCTCACTACGAAGAGTTTGTGAACTTCAGGCCCTAACCATTCAAGAGCCGTTCATACAGGTCCACGCAAATAGGGTTGTACTACGCACCAACCCTACATTCATGCCTAAGGTGATTTCGCAGTTCCACATGAACCAGACCATAGAACTGCCAGTTTTCTTTCCTAATCCAGAAAATGTTGCAGAGTGATCCCTACACATTAGATGTCAAAAAGGCTCTTATGTACTATATAGACAGAACGAAGGACTTCAGAAAAACAAAACAGCTTTTTGTTGCATTTTCCCCACAACACAAAGGCAACCCCATTTCCAAAGCAGAGTAGCCAGGTGGATCGTTAAGTGTATACAAATTTGCTATGCTAAGGCTAAACGCACACTAACCATTCCACCGAGAGCACACTCCACGCGTAAATTCGGAGCGTCCCTGGCTTTCCTGGGGAATATTCCTTTAGAAGAGATATGTAAGGCAGCCACATGGTCCACCACACATACATTTACGAAACACTACTGCGTAGATGTGCATTCTAAACATCAAGCAGCTGTAGGACAGGCTGTTCTCAAAACTCTTTCAGACTGCTGCAGCTGGCACGGGCAGCCGCAGCTAACGGGAGGGGCTGCTATGTAATCTATGCACAGATATGAATTCAGCAGCCCACATGCCTCGAACCAAATATGCTACTTACAGTATGCATCTGTTCTTGGCATGTAGGGCTGCTGACATTCATATAGCCCACCCTCCTCCCTGGCGCCTGTAGCAGCTGTAGCATTCAGAATTACTATGTAGCATGGACATCACTCACTGTATTACACTCCATCTCTGCCACAATGGCGAAAAACAATCTGAGGATGGAGAGGATGCCCATGCGCACTGTAGTCCAGGGGAGGAGACACCTATCTCGTGATACTTCGAAGACTCTTCCAGAACAACAATGTGCGATCATCCGGACCCAACACTAGGCGGCGATCTATGCACAGATATGCATGTCAGCAGCCCTACATGCCAAGAACAGATGCATACTGGTAAGTAGCATATTCGTTCTACATGCCAAGAACAGATACATACTGGTAAGTAGCATTTTTCTTATTTTTACTCCAGGGTGGAGACAGATCACATCACAGCTTTCAAACTACTGCATCTTTCACCTTCATCAAAGCAGCTCATAGAGCACCACCTGGCTATCTTATTGCAGGAAGCACAGGCCATCTTGTCCAAAGGGGCCAGGAGGCTGCCCTCTGAAATTGAGCATGAGTGCTACTACCTTGTGCCAAAAAAGGTTCTACTTTCGATTATCACCCACCAAATGCATTCCTGCAGAAGAATAAATAAAATCTGCTCGCCTTGGCCTAGGTTTTGTCTGCCCTGGCGCCATCGGGGCAACTGGATGGTAGCTCTGGACCTGCAGGATGTGTGGTGCTTTGCAAACACAGGGCCTTTTAGCAAGGTATGACCGAGCACACTGGGATGAAATAGAGCAATTGCTTTAGTATCTTCCAGATGAGCATTAAACAAATGCTCAAGTTTTAGGGAATGAGGGAAAATTTATGTTCGAGGCATGTGGGCTGCTGAATTCATATCTTGTGCCTTGTGCCTAGTGTTGGTTCCGGATGATTGCACTTGTTGTCTTGGAAGAGTCTTTGAAGTATCACGAGATGGGTGACTCCTCCCCTGGACTACAGTGTGCATGGGCATCTTCTCCATCCTCAGATTTTTTTCCACCGTTGGGTTCGGATGCAAACTCCTATACTCCAACTTTGTAATCATAAACAAAACTTTTTTAAAGGCCAAAAGGCCTTTGATTTTACGGTATTCTCGCTCGGTACCTCTTCTCAATCAGCCTTCCATCTCTAAGCGGTCATCGACGTGGGCCGTTGGGCCTTTTCGACGCCACGTGAGCCGACCGTCTATAGAAAGAAGCCCGTTTAAAAGGTGCCCACAATGCCAATCCAAGTTCCCACATACTGATAAGCACTCGGTATGCAACAAGTGCCTTTCCCCAGACCATAAGGAGGAAAGCTGTCCAGCCTGCGCACAGTTTCGATTGAAGAAAACTATTCGAAACTGACGTGCTGCCAGGCAAGAAATGCAGCAACAGGCACCTGCCCCGGACAACCTCTTCGATGACCAGGATCTACAAGAAGCTCCAGACTCGGACCTAGAGATCATCCCCGTCAGACTACTCGGACTCAGATTACAACATCCCACCGGGGCAAACAGTGAATACCCTGCCCCGACACAATCTACCCCGTTACCCAGGCTCCGGTCAAGGCATCGCCAAAGGGCCTTAGTCAAGATCAGAAAAGTGTTGCTTGCCCCGCCATACGGCTCGGCACCGAAACCTTCCGAAACACCAGGGCCCAGTAACCTCATCCCAAAGAAGGTTCCAGAGCCAAAGAAGGGCATTGATACGAAAACGGTTGCACAGCCAAAGAGCGTAGAGCCGAAAGACTGTCGACCCCCAAGAAGGCCGCACAGCCCAAACTTGTCGAGCCAAGAGTGATTGCCGAACCGAACAAGGGCACACAACCAAAGGGCGCCGAACCAAAAAAGGTTGCCGACCCAATCAAGCCTTCGGCACAAATCTGTCGACCCGGCAAAAGGCGCCGTACCTAAACACACGTCGAGGCCAGAAAAACCTATTGACTCAGACACTGGCTCAGAAAACACATGTCAATCCAAAGAATACAATCGACTCGAAAGGACACATCAAAAAAGCCGAAGTCACCAGGCGATCCGAAAAGGACCATCGACTCTGAAAAGGACACTCCTCCAAAAAAGCCTCCAGCACAAAAAACGCATCGACCGACAGTCACGGTCGATCCGAAAAAAGGCCAGAGCCGAAAAAATCGGCTACTAAGCCAAAAGTCGTCGAAACCAAAGTCAAACACTCAACCCAGGACTGTAGAAGAGCTCTTCCACCCAGATCCCTCTGACGACCAAGCAAAAATATACATCAATCCAGAGACTGGTAAAGTTACCATCCTGCATAGGAAAAAGAGGCCTTTGGACTTTGAACCTCAGTCCCCTATTCTATTGAAGAAAAAGGACTTTGGAACGTCTACATCTAGACCCTTCAGTCCTTTTCAACCTTCTACTCCTTTTAATCCCTACTCTCCTTATTCTCCTTCTCAACACGGGGACAATGAAGGTAACACAGGGGATGAGCCACAGCCTCAATATGACTTCCCACAGGATCCTGAACAACAAGAGGAATAATGGGAACAGCCAACTGACCCTTACAACACCCATCCCATCCCTGATATATCCTCTTATCCTATTAAGCCGTCACCTACTGATGACACCATAGTTTTTAATCAACTCATAGACAGGGCTGCACAGTTCCACAACGTAGATATGCAGAACAACCCTGTTGAGGAAGACTTCTTGTTTGACACCTTCCCTACATCAGAAAAATGTGTCAAAACACTTCCCATGTTAAAGGGAGTTCTGAAACATGCACTTGACATATTAAAGGATACAGCCAGGGCACGGGTAATCAACCCCAGAATAGAAAAAAGGTATAGGGCAGCTCCTACAGACCCTACTTTCATCAGAGGGCAGTTACCACTTGATTGCCTGGTAGTGGCCAACGCACGTAAAAGAGCCAACTCCCAAACCACTGGGGAAGCACCTCCCCCTGACAAGGAGTCAAAAGTACTAGAGGCATCAAGGAAAAGGGTAGCAGCACAAGCCTCCAACTTGTGGAGAATCGCTAATACACAAGCCCTACTGGCTCGTTACGACGGGGTGCATTACGACCAGCTAGAAACCCTAATGCAACACCTACCTGAGCCTTTCAAAGCACAAGCCCAACATCTCATACAGGAGGGAAAATTCATAACAAACTCCTCCATCAAATGCGTGCTTGACGCAGCAGACAATGCATCTAGGTCAATCAGCACTAGCGTCTTACTCCGCAGACCTGCATGGCTGCATATTTCTGGTTTTAAAAATGAGGTGCAGTACACCATTCTTAACCAGCCTGTTAATCAGGATTTTGTATTTGGCCCTGCTGTCGACACCATTTTGGATAAAATGAAAAAGGACACAGACTGCGAAATCAATGGGGGCATTACAATTTCAGCAACATAGAGGCTCCTTTCGTCGCTCCTCATACAGAGCTACTACACGAGGAAATAACTCACAAACAACGGCCTCATACAAAAGTCACACAAGGTTCCTTTAACAAGAACACAACCCGAGGAAGTTACAGAGGTAACCATAACAAGGGGAGAGGACGTAGAGGCAATAACACCAGAGCCTCCACTGCCTCAAAGCAGTGACTCCATTACGCTACCTCCAGACCACTTAACATCGGTCGGAGGCAGACTCCAACAGTTCCTACCTGTCTGGAATGCCATTACCACAGACAGGTGGGTGAAGGAAATTATCCAGTCTGGGTACTGCCTAAAACTGACTTCTATACCACCAAACTTACCACCCAGACATTGCCCAATGTCCAGAGAACACATCACCCTGCTACAACAAGAGGTGAACTGCATGCTAGAAAAGGGGGCCATAGAGCAAGTCCCTTTCCAACAGCAAGGGACACGAGTGTACTCCCTATATTTCTTTATTCCCAAGAAGAACGGCTCTCAGACCAATATCGGACCTCAGACCCCTAAATAAATACATACGGTCTGCACTTTCATATGATAACATTACAAGTGCTCCCGTTGCTACAAGGAGATTTCCTAGCAACACTGGACCTCGAAGATGCATATTTCCACATACCCATCCATCCAGCCCACAGAAAATATAGGTCAACACTACCAAAGTTTTGCCCTTCGGGGTTACCACGGCTCCAAGAGTTTACAAAATGCTTAGCGACAGTGGCCGCACATCTCAGGAGGCAGCACGTCCATGTGTACCCTTACCTGGACGATTGGCTAATACAAGCAAAATCATACCAACAATGTGCAGCACACACGTCTCCGACAATCTAGTTGCTACACAGCTTAGGCTTTTCAATCAACTACACAATCACATCTGCAACCGTCCCACACACAGCAGTACCTGGGAGCCACCATAAACACCTCAGTGGCAAAGGCATGTCCAAACTCAGCGAGGATAGCCAGTATGCAGACTCATTTGCAAATTCCTGCCAAAACACTCTTTGCCAGCTCAAGTCTTCATGCAGCTCCTAGGCATGATGGCCTCCTGCATATTCATTGTCCCCCATGCCAGACTTCAAATGCACTATCCAAAAGAGGGGGGGAGGTAGAGGAAAACAATAGCTAGGTTCGCCCTCCACAGCACTTAGTTTTCAAAAAAGATCTGAAACATTCAGATCCAGAGAACCTAGCTAGCTTTTAAGACATTACACCATTGGGTCTGTCTTTAGAAAAAACGTATAAAGACAGGGAAAGAAATTTTTCTTTTTAGTCCCCTCACTCACTGGAGTTTTCTCACGGTGACATGCTTCATCATAGGGGCTTCCCAACCCGCTGCGGGTTGAGGCATGCTACAACTATCGCGATTGCGTAGGAGCACTTTTTGTGAGAACTATGTGTGGTGTGAAAAAAGGGGGGGGAAGTGAAGTGGAGCAATAAAGGTTAAAAATATCCTACTAGTGGGCTAAACTAACTTTATTCAGTCTCCTAGCGGATGCCTTAAAAGTGGGGTGGTTACCGGGTACGCTGGTTCTATTATGAAACACAGTGCCCTAGTAAACAGTCAACTAGTTTCGAGCTGTACCCCTCAGCTCTTCTTCAGGACTGCACAGGGTCCCGCCCTGTGAGTACCACTCCAAAAAACAAAAATTGTAAATGTATGCCTACATTAATTGTTAGATATACATACTAATTTTCTGCAATCGTTGGCATATCTGTGAAGAGAAAGCATATTACCAATGTTATGTGTTCAACAAATGAAATAATTCGCGGATTTTTCTTAATGTGGCAAAGTAGTGTCGAAGTATTTACCAAAAAATTACTCAACCCTTCACCCGATTCGGTACACACTCCAAAACGAGTGATCCCAAAGTGAAGGAACACCCACTGTGATTTATCTATAACAAGATATGTACATTGACTTTAGAAACATAGATGTAGCGCTGTACTAGGTTCAACACAGAACAAACACGGACATACAACTAAACGGAGAGAAAGTAAAAATGAAAAAACCTACTTTTTCAGGGGCTTAACTGAGCCTCAAGGTCAATCGTGGGAAGATTATGTCCCCGTAAGCATCTAAGTGGTAAAATAATCAGAGTATTGTAGAGATCGTAATTACCGATGCAATACGTACTTCGTGACCGAGTGGATCTAGCCACTGTCAAAGCAGATCTTACTTGTTACGGGGTTCTTTTCTTGCAGAAAACCTAATCAGCTTAACCTTGAGACCGACGAACCTTGTCTCACTCTCGCTGGATGCATAATAAACTATCCTAATGCTGGTCTTGCTTCCGGGTAGGTGGCTAGACCGCGTATGTTACGTAAAAATGGCCACTCGTATTGGGACTAAACGGGAGCCATCTTTGAATTCTCTGAAGATTTTTTTAACACACAATTACAGATGTAAACAAGTAAGTAAAGGGACTTACGCTTATTTTGAGATGGTCATTATGCAATATTTTAGTATGGATCGATTGGGCATAATCATTCACAGATTTTTGATGGACATGGGTCTTTTTCATTGTTTAGCCAGAAGGCCCCAGGGAATAGAATCATTTAGTCCTTGGGTGTCAGTTTTCAGTTTATACACCCACCGTTGCTCTTTTTCTAGGAGACGATGTTCCAGGTTGTCTTGCCCATACAGTCGCTCTAGGATTACCCACTTCATGTCATTTGGCGTGTGATTATATTCAATGAAATGGGTTATCATCTTTGTCGTGATCTTTTTCCGTCTGATGTTGCTTCTGTGTTCGACAATTCTGGCTTTTCTTGTTGTCATCCCAACGTAATGCAAATTACAATTGCAGGTAATCATATACACTACTCCAGAAGTATTGCAATTGGTGAAATCTTTTATGTCCCAGGTCATGTTATTGTTAAATGTTACTTTCTTAGTAACATTTGTCAAATGACAGACACTACAGTCCCCGCATGGGTGGTGTCCTGTGGGTAGTGTGCTGATTGTTCTTTGTTTCTGACTCTTGTTTTCTGCTTGTGGGCGAGTATGGACAAGATAATCTTTGGTTCTTTCCTCTTTTATGACTGAACATGGGTTTTGGTATGTCCAGATTTCCACAGTTAAGGGTGCACCAATGTTTTCTAATGATGTTGGTCACTTTATTAGAGGCAATGTTGTAGGTGGTTATACATATAGGTCTTTTTTCAGAAGTTTCTTTGATGATTTTAGGTTCTAACAATGCCTCTCTGTTATGGTTTGCTGCTCGTTTTTTTGCTTTTGACACTAAGTTTGCTGGGTATTGTCTGTCCAGTAGTTTTTTTGTAAGGTCATTGGCTTGTTGGTTATAGGCCTCGATACTACAGTTCCTCCTTAATCTTAAAAACTGACCAAATGGTAAGTTTTCTTTTAGGTGTCTCGGATGGAAGCTATCAAAAACCAACAAACAATTTCTTGCTGTAGGTTTAAAATGAGTAGTTGTGCTCAGCAAGCTTCCATCAACCATAATGTTTAGATCCAGGAACAACAATTGTGACCTACTCATGGTGTGTGTAAATTTGAGGAAAGGATCCTGTTGGTTTAGCCATATCAGGAAGTTTTGCGCCTCTATCTCCGTACCTTCCCCGATGAGAACGACATCATCGATGTACCTTTTCCAAAGACTCACATGTTGTCTGTAGGGATTCGAGTCATTGAGGATTTTCCATTTCTCAAGATGATTGACATATAACCCGGCTACGCTCGGCGCGAAAGTACTTCCCATGCTGGTGCCATGGGACTGCCGGAATAGGGTGTCTTCAAAACGAAAAATTTTCCGTTAAAGCCAAGCGACAACATTCCAGGACGACATGGCGTGGTGTTTGATATTCCCATTCTTGTTCGAACAGGACATCTTCCAGTATCTGTAAAGTTTCGGTGTGGGGTAAGCTAGTATATAGGCTTTCCACGTCCAGCCCAATCAGGATGTTCTTGGAGGGGTCAAACGGTAGATCCTTGAGTACTGTGAGGACCGATTTGGTGTCTTGTAGGTAAGTCTCTGTAGACTGAATCAGTGGTCTTAGAAAAGCATCGGCATATTTTGATAAGGGTTCCAGTATTGATCCTATGCCCGATACTATCGGTCTGCCAGGGGGATGTGTTATGGAATTGTGACTTCAAATGCACCCATTACAGGAATGCCTAGCACGGCAATGGAACCAGGCTCAAGGAAAACTAAAAGACCTAGTGTTGGTAGACAAGTCGCACTCACAACTCTCTGCAGTGGTGGAACCCACAAAACCCTTCCAAAGGGCGACTGTTCCAAGAGCCGGTTCTACAACTAGTACGAACAGCGGACGCATCACTGACAGGCTGGGGAGCCCATCTCCTTCAATACACAGTACAAGGGCTCTGGACAAACAAATGGAAAGCTGCATATCAACCAACTGGAATTGCTATCTATATTCCTAGCCCTATAAGCATTTCAGAAATACTTGTACAGCAAGACTGTGTTGATCAGGATGGACAACATGACCGCGATGTACTATATCCAGAAACAGGGAGGAATGCACTCTCCACAGCTGTCCCATCTGGCACAAAGCATATGGAAGTGGGCAATTCCCAAAAACATTTTTCTTCTAGCAGAACACCTTCCAGGGAAGGACAATCAGGTTGCCGACCTGCTCAGCAGGCATAGCAACAACTACACGAATGGGAGATTCACCCCCAGGTTCTCCAGCCATTCTTCGAGGAGTGGGGTCACTAAGAAATAGACATGTTCGCCACAAAAGAGAACTCGAAATGCCAATACTTTGCTGCCAGGTTCCCACATAAATTGTCACATGTGCAATGCGATATGGATGAACTAGTCAGGCAGATTTGCGTACGCTTTTCCCCCAGCACCACTGATCCCGCTGGTGGCACGCAAACTGCGGCAACACTCCCTCACACTAATCCTAGTTGCTCCCACATGTGCGAGACAACCGTGGTACACAACGTTCCTGGAACTCTCGGTTTCCCATCAAAGACTGCGCCTTGCACCTAATCTTCTAACTCCGAACCATGGAGAAATCGGACACTCAGATCCCAATCAAATGAACCTAGCGATCTGGCTCCTGAGGTCTTAGAGTTTGGATACCTTAACTTGCCACGAGATTGCATGAACATCATTAGGGAGGCAAGAAGACCAACCACACGAGCGTGCTATGCAGCTAAATGGATAAGATTTATTTACTGCAACAATAACCAAATCAACCCCTTAGACGCTTCAATACAAAACATTGTTACCTGCTGCATCTACAAAGTTGTAACTTGGCATACTCTTCAATACGGCTACATCTCGCTGCTATAGCAGCATACCTTCAAAACAGGCAACACCTTTCACGGTTTAAAAAACCAGCAATCAAAGCCTTCATGGAGGGTTTGAAAAGGGTGATTCCTCCTAGGCACCCCCCCTTCCCCAGTCTGGAATCTCAATATAGTACTTACCAGACTCATGGGCCCTCCTTTCGAACCTTTACATTCATGCGAACTACAATTCTTAACGTGGAAAGTTGCATTCTTGGTGGCCATCACCTCACTCAGAAGAGTGAGTGAATTACAAGCACTGACAATTCAAGAACCTTTCATGCAGGTACATGCCAACAGGTTGGTTCTCAGAACAAACCCTAAATTCATGCCTAAGGTTGTATCCAATTTCCATATCAACCAATCAATAGAACTGCCAGTGTTCTTTCAAAATCCAGTCCGTAGCTGAAAGCCCTGCACACACTAGATGTAAAGAGCTCTACATTATGTAGACATAACTAAATTCTTTAGGAAAGCAAAACAACTGTTTGTTGCCTTTGCACCACAACACAAAGGGAATCCAATTTCAAAATCAGGAATAGCCAGATGGATAGTTAAATGCATTCAAATATGCTATCAAAAGGCAAAACGCACTTTAACCGTCCCCCCAAGAGCACACTCCACAAGGAAAATGGGGGGGATCCATGGCTTTCCTAGGAAATATTCCTCTTGAAGATATCTAAGGCAGCCACATGGACCACCATACACACTTTAACAAAACACTACTGTGTAGATGTGCAAATAAAACAGCAAGCTGCTGTAGGCCAGCTGTCCTCAAAACTCTTTTTCAAACTGCTGTAGCTGGCACAGGTAGCCACCGCTAGAGGAGATACTGCTATACAGTCTATGCACAAGATATGAATTCAGCAGCCCACATGCCTCGAACGGAATATGCTACTTAGAAGTATGCATCTGTTCTTGGCATGTAGGGCTGCTGACATTCATATCGCCCGCCCTCCTCCCCGGTGCCTGTATCAGCTGCAGCATTATCTCTGGCATTGCCATCTTATTTTACTATCTTCATCTTTGCCACAATGTGGAAAAATAATCTGAAGATGGAGAAGATGACCATGCTCACTGTAGTCCAGGGGAGGAGTCGCCTATATCGTGATACTTTGAAGACTCTTACAAGACAACAAGTGCAAGACAACAAGTGCAATCATCCGGACCCAACACTAGGCGGCGATCTATGCACAAGATATGAATGTCAGCAGCCCTATATGCCAAGAACAGATGCATATTAGTAAGTAGCATATTTCTTCCATAAGATGTGCTCTAGATGCTGCAGATACCACGGCTAAAGGTCAATACTGGTATTTTGCTTAGAAGGCCTGCTTGGTTAATTACTGGGCTCAAACCCGAAGTTCAACAATTTATCTTGAACACACCCTTTAATAAACCTTTTTATTTATTTTTTGGTCCTGAGATTGATCACACTCAAAGGGAAAAGGACACGAAGTAGCTAAATCCATCAGTGTTTCCTTCAAACATTGGCTCTTTTCGTTGTTACTTTTACTGAGCAGGATCCAAGACCACACCCTCAGACAATACCACCCCTTACAAAGGGAATACCAGTCCTCTACCTCAAGAGGCTTTTATTGTGGTTTTAGAAGTAATAACTTTAAAGGTATGGATAAGGGTAACACCCCGTAACTCCCTTTCCCCATATAAGCAGTGTCCTAACCCCCCTCACCCCTACCCCCAACCCATATGGAAATCTAGAACAATCGACAAATGGGTGATTAAAATTATCCAGCATGGTTATTGCCTGGAGCTTACTACCTATCCTCCACATTCCACCTCGCTTTCACAAACTGTCTCAGACAATCTGCAATTGCTAGAACAGGAAGTGCAATCTCTTACTAAAGGGAGCCATAGAACCAGTTCAGTACTATACCAAGGTTCAGGGGCTTACTCTGTATTTTTTGATTCCCCAAAAAGGACCAATCCTTAACCCCTTCACTGCGGCGGCTATTCTGCCGCAGTGCTAAGGGGGTGGGGCGGCCGCGCGGCAGGCGCATGCTGGTGACTGAACCGCTCAGTCACCTGCCGTGGTTGAGCTGTGCTCATGACAGAGCGGTTCCGTCATGGCCCCGCCCGCTCAATGGAACGCACCGCGCAGGCGCGGCGGCCGGGCCATGACGGAACCACTCAGTCATCAGCACAGGGCCACCGTGGCTGATGACTGAGCGGTTCGGTCATCAGCATGGATAGGTTTAAGACCTATTCTGGATCTGAGTTAAACCCTCACATACTGTCTGAACATTTTCATATGGTGACCCTTCATCGGGTACTTCCCCAGAAAGATGTTATGTCTGCTCTAGCCTTAATACTTGTTGTTCATGTTCCAATTCACCCAGCTCCTCTCAAATACCTCCGATTTTGTAATAGCAGGCAAACATTACCAACTCACAGTACTCCAGTTTTGGGACTACAGTGCCCAGAGTATTTACCAAATGCCTGGCAGTCGTCAGAGCGTACCTAGACAACTAGCTATTCAAATCCGGCACCTAACAAAACTGGCATGACACTCCAGAGCACAATAACCCAACTTCACTAACTGGGATTTACGATCAATGTACAAAAATCTAATGTGCATCCTTTGGAGATGCAATCTTACCTAAGGGCCACTCTAGACAGTCAAAGGTCTAGCCTCTCCCAATGTAGCCAGATTTCAGAACATTCAGTCTTGCATACTATGGTTCCAGTCCAAACATTATCAGCCAGAGTGTTCATGCGACTGCTGAGAATGATGGTGTCTGGTATCAACTGTGTCCCATCCAAGATTTCATGTGTCCCCTACAAGAGTGCTTAGCACGTCAGAATTTGTTGGTGTCAATTAACCAATCTAGTGTGGGTAGATGGCCACACCCATCGCTCTCTGCAGTGGTGGAACCCACAATTTATCAAAAGGACCGCCTTTCATCGCCCCATATTCCACAGATCGTGCTCACAGCAGACACCTCAATGACAGGTTGGGGTGCCCATCTTCAACATTACACCATACAAGGCCTGTGGAGCAACAAGCATAAAAGCCTCCAACATCTAGAGCTAGCAGTTTTTCTAGCACTCAAAGCTTTTTAAAGTCACCTAATGGGCAAAACTGTCCTAGTCCGAAGAACAACATGACAGCAATGTATTATGTGCAAAAGCAGGGAGGGACACTCGCTAACTATCACTGCTTGATCAAACCATTTGAAGATGGGCAATCCAATTTGCCTTCTGGCAGAACACCTACCAGGACTAAACCAGGTTGCCGGCCTCCACAGAAGGAGACAACAAATTCATGAGTGGGAACTTCATCCCCAAGTTCTCCTTCCATACTTTCAACAATAGGGGTTTCTACAAATAGACTTGTTAGCCAGTTGACAAGGCAACATGCCCAAACTTCGGCTCCAGGTTCCCGCACCTGCTTTTTTAGGGCAGTGCCCTATGGATGAATTGGGCTGGAATACTTGCCTACCCTTTTCCGCCTCTCCCACTCATTCCGTGTCTGGTTCGGAAGCTCAGGCAAACATCTCATTAATTGTAGTGGTTCCCACATGGGCTCATCAACCATGGTTCGCCACCTTGTTGAACCTGTTGCTAGTTCCACATCAAAAGCTGCATCTCCCCTCCAGGCTCAAACAGAACCATGGAGAAATCGAGCATCCAAATCCCCAAGACTTAAACTTGGCAATCTGGCTCCTGAAGTCCAAGGGTCTGGTTATTTAGATCTACCACCAGACTGTATGACTATTCTAAAGAAGGCTAGAAAACCTACCACCAAAGCTTGCTACGCAACAAAGTGCAAATTATTTGTTTACTGCAAAAACAATCCATCCACCAGATGTTTCTATACAAAATGTTACCTGTTACACTTACAGAAAACTGGACTAGCTTATAAATCTATTAGTTTGCACCTTGCAGCAGTAGCTGCCTATTTGCAGTACTTGCAGCATTTATTACTATTTAAGAGTGCCAGTAGTCAAAGCCTTTATGGACAGCTTAAAGTGTTACCAAAAATGTGCCTGCCCTAGTATGGAATCTCAACATTGTCCCTACAAGGCTTGAGTCCACCTACTGAACCATTGCACAAGTGTCCTTTGAGGAAAGCAAGTTTCCATTATAGAAATTGCATTCTCATCACCTCATTAAGGAGTTAGTGAGCTACAAGCATTAACCTTGGAAGAACCCTTCTTTCAGCTACACAGACAAGGTAGTTCTCTCCACCAACCCTAAATTCCTCCCCAAAGTAGTTTGTTTTTCATTTAAACCAATGTATTAAGTTGCTGGTGTTGTTTCCTCAACCTGACTCTGTAGCAGAACGTGCTCTTCGCACGCTTGATGTAAAAAGTTCTATTGTAATACATAGATAGGACAAAAGACTTAGGCAAAAGTTTGTTGTATTTGCTCCATGGATTGTTCAATGCATTCAGACATGCTATGCAAAAGCTAAAATATCTTAATCCATACTCCCTAGAGCACATTCCACTCGCAAAATAGGGGCTTCTGTAGCCTTTTTAGGTAACCTCTCTCTAACTGACATATTTAAAGCAGCTACATGGTCTACACCACACCCATTTACCAAACACTATTGTGTAGATGTGTTATCACAACAAGCTAATGTAGGCCAAGCAGTACTTAAAACACTATTTCAAGCAACTGCAACATCTACAGTTTAGCCACTGCTTTGGGTGTATACTGCTTTGTAGTCTATGCAAAGCTTGTGTATTACAGTACACATACCTCGAACAGATGTTACTTACCCAGTAAGCATCTACTCTTAGCATGTAGAGCTGTAGATTCACATGTGCCCACCCACCTCTCTGGGTACCTGTAGTTGCCGTTTTTCATTACACATTCGGGGCGGGGGTTTCGGGGGAGGTGTCTTTTGTTGGAATGCAGCAGGGCACAAGCTTAGTACTGGCTAGTTATGATGGCACACTGTTATGTTTAAATTTATATCTAGGCGCAACAGCTACCCGAAAGGGTTTCCTGGCACCCGAGAAACAGCAGAAAAATAGGGGAATGACAATTATTGGTTAATAAGCCAATTTTTAAGTAACTTGCGAAAAGAATAGCGTTAGTCTCTGTGCGAAGACATCGGAAGAGCGTTCCACAAAACAGGGTCCAAATAGGAGAAAGAACGGCCGCCCATAAAGGATGGTCTAGTCTTTAGCCTGAGTAGTAGATCTGAGGGTACGTGAAGGAAAATGGGGGTGGACTAGGTTTTGCACATACATGGGAGCCATGCCATGCTTAATTCTAAACATATAGTTCAGAGCTTTAAACTTGATCCGATTTTCAACCCTTAATCAATGAAGGTCCTTTAAAGAAGCAGAAATAGAGGCTGCTCTAGGAGTTCGGCAGAGCAGTCTGGTCGAGTAGTTGTGTACTCTCTGTAGCTTTCGTATCACATCTTTGTTGGCTCCAAGATAGAGGATGTTAACGTAGACCAGTCTAGATGTAACAAGAGCCTGGACTACAGTTCTCTGAGTGGGGCTAGGTAGCATCCACACAAGTTATCTCAGCCAATTCAGAATGGTGAAGTATGTTGCCGCAGCCTTCATGCCTTGACGCATAGATAGTGAATCGTCAATAATAAAGCTGAGGTTGCGAACATGATAGGAAGGCTGCAGTACTGCACTCAATTCTGTGGGGCAATGTTGCTTGCTTTCCCCAATACCAGGACCTGTTTTTTTTACATTCACAAGTCAGCTTGAGAAGATTGGCATGCATCCATGATGCCACTTTGCTAAGCCTAGCCCGGAGAGCAGATTGCTCAGTCTTTTCCCGCGGAAAGTGAAATTATCTGCTTGTCAACATATGAAAATAACGAGAGCCCATCTTCAACGATCGTTGCCAGGGGTCTAACATTAAACATCAAAGGACTAAGGATAGACCTCTGGGGGACTACATACAGGGATGAATCTTGGAGTTAGCTGCAGAAGAGAACATGGAACGTACAGCCAGTGAGGAGATTAGCCAGCTAAATGCTGAACTAGTAACTCCTAAGGATTGCAAGGAGTTTATCAACACAGCGTGGGACACCGTGTCAAAGGCTGCGCTTAGATCCAGTAAGACAAGTGCTACCATATTGCCTGCATCCAGGTTCTGGTGCAACATTTTGGTTATGCCAAGAGCAGTCTCAGTGACCGGTTCGAAAACCAGATTGTAAAGGATGTAGAAGCCTGTTGCGGATGACATTGTCGTTCCGAGTCAAACTCCAATCGGCCTGCAAAGTATGATCAACATTTTGGTAACTTATTTGGAACACGAATGTTTGGAACTGAATAAAGCCAAAACCAAAGTGATACGCATTGTGGACCCGAAAAAGCAACATTTAAATAGTACGCAAATAGTAACCCAATAAAGGAGGAAACATCAGATAAGTACCTGGGATTGAAATTGGGGCGTGGCGCAACAAACAAAGCACACAAATTCGATCTAAAGGCAAAAGCACAGTCCCTGATTTACGCATACCGGCAATTACAAAAATAATTAAGTTGTCCAAACTATACACACCTCCTGAAAGTGATAAGCACAAACCCTACCCACCTTGTCATACGTACTGGTCACCTGGTGTGGCAAAGAGGCGGGGCTGGTAAACCGCCTACAAACAAAGGTATATAAGGCAGCTTTAAACCTCCCAAAATCAGCATCACCAGCGCACAGGTTCATTTGGAATTTGGCCTGCTGAGTCAAAAGTTTCGCAGTATGGGAACTTTTGTGAAACTCTGTCATAAAATACACATGTCTGAAGAAAGCTCACTGGATAACCTGTGCTGGGAAGAAATCACCACCCAGCAGAAACAGCATTTGCCAAACAGTTGGAGATTGCTTGTCCCAATCTTTGAATGGTATAGGAATCGAAGCAACATGGGACTTGATGCAAGATATATACATAGCTTCGACAAAACTATAAACCATGCAGTCAAATGGGAAGCCTATCTAGAAGATAAAACTACAGCAAAACGACGACACGGGTGGACCGTGATAAACTCTTATTCTGGGGTAAAGTCACAAACCTATCTGGAAAGTCACTTTAGTAGGCCACTAAAACAAAGATGCATAGAATATCGACTGGGCCTACAGTTTTCAAAGGACCTACTACCATCCTGGAAAGGTAGTCACACTGACCCTAATTGTCGCCTATGCGGATATCAAAACGAAACATTAACCCACTTACTATGTGCCTGCCCAGCACTTACGGACTTGAGGAGACTCCTTTAAAAGTCCATTTTTAACAAACTGAACATGCAGCAAAGCTGTAATTCGATGGTTAGATGGATCATGTCCGATGTTGGCATGTAGGGGAGTTAAATACATGAAGACAGTACAATCACTCCTACAACAAGCAGAACAAGGAATTATAGTACCATACTGAGATGAGCTCAAATTATTTGTATGGACTATTTATTTTAATTCATTTTAATTGTTCATATTTACTATTTTTATCTGACTCAAATGCATTTTGTAATTTTAATTTTTATTCAATAAAAATTGACTTGACTAGAAGCCTGTTACTTAAAATAAACTGGGACAGGTGGCCATTGATTTCTCTCCAAAATTTTTGAAAATGCAGGAAGCAAAAAGATGAGCCGATAGTTCGAGGACACCGTAGGGTCAGAGTTGGCCTTTTTCAATAGTGGGATGACACTGCATGCTTCCATTGCAAGTTGACTTGAGTCCATTTAATGATGCATTTAGAAGTTCCATAATAGTTGCAAGCACTGACAGGTCAGCTGCTGCAGCACTGGAATCAGGAGAAGGTCACAAGGGGAACAGATTGATTACAGCTCAGATGCTGTTTAAGTCATGTCAGTGGTGGCCAGTTATATACTTTAAAAATGGTGGTTGTGGAGTTCCTTTATTCCCAATAGGCTCTGCGCATTGGAATAACATATCCTATAGATCTGACGTAGGAGTTACGTCTACTAGGTCTCTATCGAATATATTAGACTTAATTGTGAGTGCCAGCTAGCTCAGAACACTAGAAACTGTCTCGAATACATAAGAAGGGATTGGTTTCTGATAACTGCATGAACATGACCACTTTGTTTCCTAAGAATAAGAAATGTATCTCGAGTTGCGGAAACAAGTTATTTTACCTAGTCAATCGTGCATTCTTCGTTTCACCAGAGGTGCAGAGAAATAGACAGGCGTATGTTCGAGGCATATGAGCTGCAGATTACACACTATGCATAGATGGCTACCTAGTGTTGGGCCCAGATGTTTGCAGTTTGTGTTATAGAAAAGTCTTTGGAAGTCACGGGATAGGTGACTCCTCCTTTGGACGATACTGCACATGGGCATCAGCTCCATCCCCAGATTGGTTTTTTCCACCACCGGGCTCTGATGTGTTTCCAGCGCTCAGTGTTGGAACCGATTTCCCTCGGTGTGCAATCCTGACAAACGTACAAAACGTAGTTACCTAACGCTTTCCAGTCGACGCTACTCTACGACCGGAATAGAGATCCTCGATTTAGAAGTCACTGGCCTTCGTGCCTAGCTAGGCCTCGACTCCAGCTCATGGAAAGTACGCCATTCAAAAAGTGCCCTCAATGTGGGTCGAAGTTACCCCACACCGACCTTCATGAGGTGTGTAACCTCTGCCTTTCTCGGGAGCACGAGGCGAAAGACTGTTCAGCATGTGCCTGTTTCTGCTCCAAAAAGACTATCCGGGACCTAAGAGCAAGGAGAACAATGGCTCAAAGATCTTCAGCTCTGAAAACGGACGACATCTTCGAGTAAGGCGTCAATGTCCCAGAACAGCACTACGTCGACAGCAGCTCCTAAGCAGAAGATTTCGATGTCTAGCACATCACTCCAGCGCAGAAGGTCGTAAGTAAGACAGTTGACCCTGACCCTTCCTCGACATAAGAAGGCCCCGGTCACACCCTCTCCCTAGGGCTCGGGTGTACAGTCACTCTGCTTCTAGTGCCCCACCTTCGGGCCCGGCTAAGAAGCCATTTAAGCCTTCAGGCGACTAAAGCTGGCGTCAACCTTCACACGGTGCCGACGCACATATAACTGCACTGAAAGACCACGGCACGAACATCCAAACCATTGGCGTCGAAACCTACTACTCCTTTGGCACCGAAACCCAGGTCGGAACCAGGCAAACCTGCTTTGGATTCCGAAAAAGCCATCGTATCCGAAAACCATCAGATCCAAAAACCATACCGGAACTGAAAAAAGCTTCGGAGCTGAAAGACTGCTGCTTCCCCAGTGAAAGACCTTGTCAAGAAACCAACACAAGCCATTTCGGTGCCCAAGCCTTCCTCCGCACCAAAAGATCAACCTCCTGAGAAGGATTTACCCTATCCAGACCCTGCTCAAAAGACTCTAGCTAAGGATCCAATCACTGGACACTTAATTTTGGCTTAAAAAAAGGAACCAGTGGACACTCCAGCTCCGCATTCAAAGGACATGGTTACCTCTCCCTTAAGACTGCCTTCCCCTTCTTTCACCTGTACCATCACCACATCCTCCCATACCACCGCATTCCCCAGCGGCCTCTATCATACTAGACAGGGATGATAGCTCTGATATGGGGGGGGGAGGGAGAACATACCTGATCCAGCCACGCCCACAGGATCACCAGACCCTTGGGATGATTATACCACCCCAGACGTCCCAAATGTCCCTCAGGATGACTTATACCACTCAAGGCCTCCCCCACCAGAAGACACTATACGGTTTAATGAATTAATTCACAGGGCTGCACAATATCATGGGGTAGACATACATACCCACCCTGTTGAGGAAGACTTCCTAATGGATACATTTGATAATGCACAAAGGTCCTCATCCATTTTACCAATGCTTAAAGGAGTGATCAAGCATGCCCCTGAAGTCTTCAAGGAACCAGTCAGAACTCTGGTCATTAACCCTCGTATAGAGAAAAATATAAAGCTGCCACCTCAGACCCAGCATATATTAAAGGTCCAGTACCACTAGACTCACTTGTAGTTTCCAATGCATGCAAGAGAGCAAACTCTCAAACATCCGGTGAGGCTGCACCACCAGATAAGGAGTCTAAGCTACTTGACGCATCAGGGAAAAGAACAGCGTCTCAAGCAGCAAATCTGTGGCGTATTGCCAATACACAGGCATTACTAGCCAGATATGACCAGGCACATTACGATGAGCTAGAGTCATTAATGAGGCACCTCCCTGACCGGTACAAGGATAGAGCAAACCAGCTCTCAGAGGGGAAAAAAACATCACAAACACCTATTCGGTGTGCCCTCTATGCAGCAGATACTGCCTCTAGGGCAGTTAACACCAGCGTTTTACTAGACCAGCCTGGCTACGTATATCAGGGTTCAAACCCGAGGTGCAAAGTGCCATTCTTAATCATTGCCCTTCTTTGATGAGCAACACCTATTTGGACCTGAAGTAGATATATCACTAGAGAAAATGAAAAAAATAAGACTTGGCCAAATCTATGGGAGCCCTGCAGTCGCAGGCTCCCAGACGTTCATTTCGTCGCTCATCCTATCAAGGTGCCACCAGGGTATATACTTAAGACACAGCTTCTTACTCGTACAAAGCCCCTACACAGTCTACTTGCAGCAAAGGCTTCTAAAGGGGTGGTTACAGGGGTAACCACAAAGGCAGAGGCAAAAATAACTCACGCTCTGCCTCTACCCCTGCCCAATGACTCTTCCCACGTCCCATTCTACTCCTGTCAAGGGAAGACTCCAACAATACCTGCCAGCCTGGGAAAATATCACATCAATCAGGTTATTGTCTAGAACTAACATCTACCCCCCTCTAAACATACCACCCAAACAGCGTCCAATGTCGCAGGAACATTTAACATTTCTCAGACAGGAGGTAATATCCCTCCTGCAGAAAAATGCAATAGAAATAGTTCCGGAGCATCAGAAAAACAAAGGAGTATATTCCCTATATTTCTTAATACCAAAGAAGGACGGATCTCTAAGACCCATCCTAGACCTCAGACCTCTAAAAAATTTACATAGTCTGATCATTTTCATATGGTGACACTCCGTCCTCCCATTACTGGTATTAAACGACTTCCTTGTCACTCTAGATCTCAAGGACGCCTACTTCCATATTCCCATCCACGCAGTGCACAGAAAATATCTGTTTTGTGCTAGACAGGCAACATTACCAGTTCAAAGTGCTCCCTTTCAGAGTCACAACAGCGCCAAGGGTGTTTACCGAATGCCTAGCAGTAGTAGCAGCACACTTAAGAAGACAACATATTCATGTCTTCCCATATCTGGACGACTGGCTTAAAAGCCATCTCATACAGCAAGTGTGTGCAACACTCACGCTACTATTCAACTGCTTCACGACTTGAGATTCACGGTAAATCACGTCAAATCTCATCTGCAACCCTCGCACATACAACAGTATCTCGGCGCTACTCCCAACTAACACTAGCGTATCCCTCTCCAGCCAGGATAACAAGTGTACAAACTCTCCTAACAAAATTCAAACCAACACTCTACCAGCTCGAGTGTTCATGCTGCTCATAGGGATGATGGCATCTTACATATTTGTAGTGCCTCATGCAAGACTGCAAATGCGTCCACTTCAAGAGTGCCTAGCACACCAATGGAACCAGGCTCGAGGTCCATGAACAGACCTAGTGTTGGTAGACGGTCGGACTCATCGCTCTCTGCAGTGGTGGAACACCAAAAAACTTTGCAAGGGACAACCGTTCCTAGAGCCAGTTCCTAAAGTCATCTTGACAGCGGACGCATCGCTCTCCGGCTGGGGAGCCCATCTACTGCATCACACCATGCAAGGCAGATGGACACCGCAGCAAAAGCTACTCCACATCAACCACTTAGAGTTGCTAGCTGTTTCTAGCTCTGAAAGCATTTCAAACTCAAGTGTCAGGCAAAGCTGTCTTAGTCCGCACAGACAATGACAGCTATGTACTACATAAACAAGGGGGGGGGGGCACACTCTCTGCAGCTGTTAGCACAGCAGATATGGAGATGGGCTAAGAGGAAGATCTTTAGTGGTATAGCCCAACACGTCCCAGGAGTACAAAACACTATCACAGATCTGCTAAGTCGACAAACACAGCAAATCCACGAGTGGGAACTTCATCCGCATGTTCTTCATCCATTCTTCCAAATGTGGGGACTACCTCAGATAGACCTCTTTGCCACCCACAAATGCAAAATGCCCAAGCTATGCCACCAGATACCCACACCCATTGTACAAAGTCAATGCGATGTGGATAAACTGGTCAAAACTATTTGCGTACGCTTTTCCTCCTCTCCCGCTATTTCCGTTAGTAGTACGCAAACTATAACATTCCCCGACGCTCATTCTAGTCGCTCCAACTTGGGCCAGACAACCGTGGTACACCACGCTGTTGCAAATGTCTGTAGTACCACACCAAAAACTAAACCCATCTCCACGCCTAGTAACAGAGAACCATGGAGAGCGAGACACCCAGACCCAGCTCAGCTCAACCTAGCGATCTGGCTCCTGAGGTCATAGTTTGGTTACCTCAACCTTCCTCCAGAATGCATGAACATCATTAACTAAGCTAGACGTCCCACTACTAGAGCATGTTATGCTGCTAAGTGGAAACACTTTGTCATATATTGCCTAAACAACCAAAGAAATGCCTTAGACATGTCTATTCAACACATCATAGGCTATCTATTACACCTTCAAAAGTGTAATTTAGCCTATACATCTATCAGACTACACCTTGCTGCCATTGCAGCATACTTACAAAATAGACAACATCTCTCTTTAGAGTAACAGCTATTAAAGCTTTCATGGAAGGACTTAAAATAATAAGTTCGAGGCATGTGGGCTGCTGAATTCATATCTGTGCATAGATCGCCGCCTAGTGTTGGGTCTGGATGATTGCACATTGTTGTCCTGGAAGAGTCTTCGAAGTATCACGAGATGGGTGGCTTCTCCCCTGGACTACAGTGCGCATGGGCATAGACTCCAGCCGCAGATTGTTTTTTTCCGCCATTGGGTTCGGATGTCTTTAATTCCCTCTTGTCGGAATCGATTAACTTTCTTGAGACCAAAAGGTCTTTAGTCTATATGTCGGTATTAACTTGCGATTGGCATTGCGTCTAGCTCGGCTCCGAGCTGGATTCTATACTCCCGCGTGCTCTCGGCGCGGAAGGCCCAGTCGACGCTCCTGACCTATCGACCGTCCATCATGGACCGAAGTCCATTCAAGAGATGTCCGGTCTGTTACTCTAAGTACCCCCACATCGACGTCCACCCGGTGTGCAACA
Organism: Lissotriton vulgaris; assembly: GCF_964263255.1. Classification (NCBI taxonomy): domain Eukaryota; kingdom Metazoa; phylum Chordata; class Amphibia; order Caudata; family Salamandridae; genus Lissotriton; species Lissotriton vulgaris. Next base: position 20,361,706 of record NC_141688.1, read on the forward strand.
AGTGTCTGCCGCCAGACCACGATAAGGACAAGTGTATGGCTTGTTCCCGCTTCAGGTCTAAGACGCTTAAGCTTCGACAAGCTGCGCGCCTGGAGGCCCAGCAATCTGCTCCGGCGCCTGTGGACATCTTCAATGCAGGGGAGGTCTGACGAATCTATCCAGGACGTTTCTGAATCAAACCCCGCGTCTGACGTCGAGGAGGACTACGACGCGGATGCTGAGGTGTTCGAGGGCGAAGAAGTCGTCAAAGAGGTAGGAGACGACGACTGAGCCCTCGGGGCCATGGAGGATAGCTCGGAAGAGGAGCTTCCTCAAACTGACTCTGGGGCCGTGCCGATTTAGAAGGCCCAGGTCGAGGGATCGCCTTCGGGCCTTACCCAAGATCTTGCTATGGGTTCCACGGCCCCGCCTTCGGGCCCGGCCACAGACATTGTTGCCGAGCCACTCCCTGGCAAAACGAAACCGAAAGTGAAACCTACGGTCTCGACGCCAGATACTACGCAGGTGCCAGCATCGAAACCGAAAGTGCGCATCGCTTTGGTCGGCTCCAAGGCTTCGGAGGCTTCGGCGCCGAAGGTGGCTATTGAACCGAAAACTCAAGTCAAGGGCGTCGAGACTAAGTCTGCTGCGCCGAAGGCTAAAGTGAAGGTGGTCGAGACGGGCGCGTCGGCGCCGAAGACAATCGACACCGGCAAAAGCCTTGTCGACCTGAGGAAGGCTGTCAGCGAGCCGAAGACTCTCGGTGACCCTAAGAAGCGACTTGATGACCCGAAGGTCCTCACGACCCCGCGTCCGCACGACCAGGCCAAGGGCGTTGCGCCCCGTGAGTCGAATCCGAAAGTGGCCTCAAAGGAGTCCATTGAACCGGCGCGCCCATCTGCCGCGTTCACCAAGGTGACGGACTCCATGCAGCGCATCCGTGAGGGCACCGCGTCAGTCGATCCGAAGGATCCTCCACCTGCAAAACCTGTGGAGAAACCACTTAAAGCGTCTACGCCGATCCACTTCACGTTGCCGCCTAAGACGGCGCTGAAGGCTTTCGCTCCTAAGGCAGTGGCCGGCGTGCCCGAAAAGGTCTCCTCGGCACCGAAGGCGTCATCGGTGGTTCACGGCCCGCAACATCGACTACCTTCGGGGGATGAGCATCATGAACACTTCATCGGCGCCGAAACGGGCAGGCTTTCCCTCCTGAAGCAAAAAATCACCCCAGAACCCTAACTGGAGTCTTACAAGATCCCTCTCGAAAAAGGACTCTGCTTGCTCTCCCGTCTTGGTGGAACCCCTTTTCCCCACAGACTCATGATGTGTCGCCCACATACTCAGATGTGGACGCTGGTGAGGGAGATGATGAGGATGAATACAGTTATCCTGTCTATACAGACCCTGAGGATACCAATGAACCCTGGGCAGCTGGGGGTGACCCTGGGGATCCTCACTCAGGACATGACCCTCAACTTTGTTCCGCTAAGACTTCACCTATAGAAGACTCTGCTGCTTTCAATGCCCTCATTGAACGGGCTGCTAACAATCACAACGTCCAGCTACATGCAGACCCTGTGGATGTGGATTTCCTCTTTGACACCTTTTCAGTATCAGAAAAAACTTAAAACTCTGCATATGCTAAAGGGTGTTTTAAAGCATGCGGCTGAGATCTTTAAAGAACCTACCAGGGCAAGGGTCATAAACCCTAGGATTGACAAGAAATACAAGTCGGCACCTACTGATCCTACCTACATTAAAGGACAGTTGCCTCTGGACTCCCTTGTCGTCTCGAATGCCCGGAAGAGGGCTAATTCTCAGACTACGGGTGATGCTCCTCCCCCAGACAAAGAATCCAAGGTCTTTGAGGCTTCGGGGAAGAGGGTGACAGCACAGGCAGCCAACATCTGGCGCATTTCTAACACACAGGCGCTTCTGGCGCGCTATGACAGGGCGCACTACGATACACTAGAGACCCTGTTGCAACACCTACCTGATCAATACAAGGAAGGGGCTGAGATGCTGATTCAGGACGGGAAACTAATCTCTAACGCTTCCATTAAGTGCGCTCTGGACGCAGCTGACACTGCTGCCAGAGCTATAAACACCAGTGTTATGCTCCGGCGACATGCCTGGCTGAGAATCTCTGGATTTAAGCCAGAAATCCAAACCACCATCCTGAATCAAACGGTTAATCCAGATCACCTGTTTGCCTCGGAGGTTGACACCACCCTAGAAAAAATAAAAGACACTGACACTGCAAAATCCATGGGCGCCTTACAGTCCCAGCAGTTTCGGGGTGGGTCCTTTTGTCGCTCCAGCACTAGAGGCGTCTCCAGGGGCCAGCTCTCCCAGTCCACGCAATACTACAAGGGCAACACTCAGACTACTTACACCAACAAGAGTCGAGGTGGATATCGTGGCAACAGCGCCAAGGGCAGAGGACTTGGAAACAGCTCCAGATCCTCTGCCACCAGCAAACAGTGACGCCTTGTCACTGCCCCCCGACCACACACCAGTCGGGGGAGACTCCAGCAGTTCATGTCCGTCTGGAAGTCCATCACCACGGACAGGTGGGTCAGAAAACGTATCCAATATAGTTATTGTCTGGAGTTAACATCCACTCCACCAAACTTGTCCCCAAGACACCGTCCTATGTCGGACGAGCACTTGCACTTATTGCAGCAGGAGGTCACCGTCATGCTGCAAAAAGGAGCAATAGAGCTCGTGCCAGTGCAGGAAAGAGGCACAGGGGTCTACTCCCTGTACTTCTTAATACAATAAAAGGACGGGTCCCTCAGGCCCATCCTGGACCTCAGGCCACTCAACTACTACATCCTGTCGGAGCACTTCCATATGCTGACCCTGCAGCAAGTGCTCCCGTTGCTCAGGCAGGGGAAATTTCTCGCAACTTTAGACCTAAAGGATGCATACTTTCACATTCCACTGCACCCTTCACACAGGAAATACCTCCATTTCACCATACAAAAAACCAGCACTACCAGTTCAAGGTTTTGCCTTTCGGTGTCACCACGGCACCCAGGGTGTTAACAAAGTGCCTGGCGACAGTGGCGGCGCATCTCAGGAGACGGAACATCCACGTCTACCCATATCTGGACGACTGGCTCATCCAAGCAAAGTCAGCCCAGCAGTGTGCCGCCCACATGTCCCACACCATTCACCTCTTGCACGATCTAGGATTCTCACTGAATTACCCAAAATCCCACCTCCAGCCCGCCCATGTACGGCAGTATCTGGGCGCAACCATAAACACTCTGGCGGCCTCAGCACAGCCAAATTTAGTGAGTCAGCAGCATTCAATCGCTGATACAGAAATTCAGACCTCAACACGCTTCCAGCAAGAGTGTTCATGCAGTTGATAGGCATGATGGCCTCCTGTATTTCCATAGTCCCGCACGCGAGGCTACATATGCGTCCGCTTCAGGAGTGCTTAGCACGTCAGTGGACTCAGGCTCGCGGGCAGTTAAACCACCAAGTGTTGGTGAGCGGTCGGGCATACAACTCTCTGCATTGGTGGAATCCACAAAACCTTTGCAGGGGCCGACCGTTCCAAGAGCCTGTGCAACAGATCATCCTGACGACGGACGCCTCTCTCCAGGGATGGGGAGCTCATGTCCTCCACTACACTGTGCAGGGACTATGGACGCAGCAGCAACGGAAGATGCACATCAATGTTCTCGAACTGATGGCAATCTTCATGGCACTCAAAGCCTTCAAAGTACATCTGTGCAACAAGGTTGTGTTGATCCGGACGGACAACATGGCGGCCATGTACTACATTCAAAAGCAGGGAGGAACACACTCTCCGCAGCTGTCTCACCTGGCTCAGAGCATGTGGAAGTGGGCCATTGAGAGGAACATCTTCCTCATGGCGGAACACCTCCCAGGCAAAGACAATCAGATGGCGGACCTGCTCAGCAGGCACAGCCACCAAATGCACGAGTGGGAGATAATCCATCAGTACTCTAACCGTACTTCCAAAGGTGGGGTCATCCAGAGATAGACCTGTTCGCCACAAGGGAGAACGCAAAAGGCCAAAGCTTCGCCGCTAGGTTCCCACACCCGCAATCGCAGGGCAATGCGATATGGATGAACTGGTCAGGCAGATTTGCGTACGCTTTTCCCCCAGCACCTCTGATACCGCTGGTGGCACGCAAGCTCAGGCAGCACTCGATGACTCATCCTGGTTGCTCAAACGTGGGCTCGCCAACCATGGTACACCACGTTTCTGGAACTGTCCGTGGTACCGCATCAGAGGCTACGTCTCACACCCAGCCTTCTGACGCAGAGCCATGGCAACATTCAGCATCCAGATCCGCAACAGCTCAACCTGGCGATCTGGCTCCTGAAGTCATAGAGTTTGGCTACCTGCACTTCCCTTCTGACTGTATGGACATCATTCGAGAGGCAAGGAAGCCCACCACCTCCAGAACAGGCAGGACCTCTCCCTTTTCAGGGTGCCTGCCGTTGAGGCCTTTCTGGAGGGACTCAAACTAGTCATTCCTCCGGACTCCACCAGCTCCGACTCCACCAGCTCCGGAGTGGAACCTCAATGTGGTCCTCACCCGGCTGATGGGTCCTACCTTTGAACCACTGCATTCCTGCGAGATTCAATTCTTGACATGGAAAGTGGCTTTCCTCATAGCGATTACATCACTGCGACGAGTTAGTGAGCTCCAAGCACTAACTATCCAAGAGCCATTTATTCAAATTCATTCTAACAGGGTGGTGCTTCGCACTAACCCTAAAGTGTCTCAATTCCATATTAACCAAACAATTGAATAGCCTGTTTTCTTCCAAAATCCTGAATCATTGGCGGAGCAGATGCTCCACACCCTTGACGTTAAAAGGGCCCTGATGTATTACATCGATAGGACCAAGGATTTTAGGAAGACTAAGCAACTTTGTCGCCTTTGCACCACACCACAAAGGTAACCCTATTTCCAAGGCTGGTATTGCTAGGTGGATCGTTAAATGTATCCAGATCTGCTATCTGACAGCAAAACGTACTCTCACCATTCCACCAAGGGCCCACTCCACCAGAAAGTTGGGGGCCTCTCTGGCATTCCTTGGAAACATTCCTTTGGAAGACATATGTAGAGCAGCCACATGGTCTACCACACACACATTTACAAAGCATTATTGTGTTGATGTGCACTCCAAACAGCAGGCAGCTGTACGGCAGGCTGTTCTCAAAACACTTTTCCAAACTGCTGCAGCTGGCACGGGCGGCAGCCGCTAATGGAGGGACTGCTATGTATTCTATGCACAGATATGAATTCAGCAGCCCACATGCCTCGAACCGAATATGCTACTTACCAGTATGCATCTGTTCTTGGCATGTAGGGGTGCTGACCTTCATATCGCCCGCCCTCCTCCCCGGCGCCTGTAGCGGCTGCAGCACTCACAAATACTTCTAGCATAGTTATCATTCAGTTTCACTCCATATTTGCCACAATGGCTAAAAACAATCTGAGGATGGAGTTGATGCCCATGCGCACTGTAGTCCAGGGGAGGAGCCACCTATCACGGATACTGCGAAGACTTTTCCAGGACAACAATGTGCGATCATCCGGACCTAACAATAGGCGTGATCTGTGCAGATATGAATGTCAGCAGCCCTACATGCCAAGAACAGATGCATACTGGTAGATAGCATATTTGTTACTATTTAAACATCTGTTTGTGGCATGTAATGCTGTGTATTAATATGCACCCACCCTCATCCCAGGTCAACGGTGTTGGTTGCATTTCTACACAATTTTTTTTGCATGGTCCTCTTCATAGGATAAATCATCCTTGCACTCCATCATCTCCCGCCAAACAATCTAACAATAGAGTAGAGGACCATGTACATTGCAAGCAGGAGTCACTACACCTCTGGACTCAAAACTTCTACAAAGAAAAAAATGCACACTTCCAAACCCAACGGTAGATGTTAGCAATTGAATCTACAGCACTACATGCCACAAACAGATGCTTACAGAGTAAGTTAAATTTACACTAATATTTGAGAATTGGAATTTATCTTTTAGATGGCAGTTACCTTGAATCTGTCGTGCATGTACCTACTTTAGAAACCGTGTACTGCAGGGTGGCTCCATGAATTGCATTTCCCACTACTTAGGTGGCGCATTACACTCGCCGATCTTATTTCAAAACTATTTGCTTGTTTCATTGTTCTGTAATGGTCATTGCATGCTTAAAACACCTGGGTGTATATAGATGCTATAGTTCAGTCGTGGGCAGGGTTTTTATTTCTCGTGGGTGAGATTTCTCTTCTGCTATATTGACTGTGCAATCCTTCAGCTTGTTGACATTTGACAGTGCCCAGACAAATGCACTGGAGTGGCAAGGGCGTTGTCACAGACCTGAGTGCCCTTGCAGATTGCTGCATCAGAGCAGTAGGGCCAGTGCAAGGAACATTGAACTGATCTCTGAAATAATGGTCTCGTCCGCACCTTAACTACTAAACATCACTCCTTTGCATTGACAGGCTTTGACATCTTGAGGTATTTGGCTGATGCATGGAGTTAGGCTCGGCCTGCCCTACTGAGGGGTGAGTGTCGGCGTAACTGTTCAGTCTTGTGATGCATAGACACAGCAGTGCCTTTTAAACTAAACTTTTATTGGTGCCTGGGTCACCACGCCCTGGCCCTCGTGACTCCTTGGAGTGCAGTTCCCTGCCTTTTCAATCCCTCTTAACCCCCTCACTCCCACCCCGTAGCAGTGGCAGCCAGGCCCCCTCAAGTCTTTACAGCTGTACCTTTGGCGGCATGCTGGAGTTTCCCTTTCATTTTCCCATTTGAAGTGCTGTATCATCCTGCCCTCCCGGCGGTGACGCCGGCATTGAGTTCAGTCCACTCCCTTGCAGCTAAACAATGTCTTCATTTTCTTTCTCTTCTGAAGGTTATCCACATTACTCAGTGGTAAACAATGCAGCGTCAGTGAGCCAGTAGCCAAGTTTAGGCGAATAGATTATGCTAGCAGAATTTGTACAGCTCGGGGCTGCTGATTCAGGGCTGGAGACGGTCCAGCGCTGAAGAGCAGGGCTTTTGGGTGGGGAGGGGCTGGCGAGGGGTGGAGGTTGGGCGACGCAACACTGAACTAGCAGATTCTCCTCTGCACTGTCGCTGCGCAGTAGTGTGCACGGGACTCGGCAGAGATACCCACTGCGTCCTGTTTGCTCGCTCTTCGCTTCAGACTGGCTGGCTTTTTTTGTGACCCAGCCTGCCTTGGTTACACCTTTCTTCCCATATGCGAGACTGCCTTTTTATCCACCCCTCCCTTTTAAGCAATTGTTCTGTTGCATTGCGAAGCTGATGTCACAGGCGGCAGCGTGGAAGACTGTCAGCCGCTGGGTCACATGCCGGCTCAGTCAGTAATGCAGACAGGATAGGAAAGGGTGGGGGATTTTTTTATTTGTTTGGGCTGCCGAATGCATGGCTGCCTCCTGGGTCTGGAGGTGGCACAGGGACGGCGGCACCAGCTTTCCGCCATTAGAGTGCCTTTTGAAGAGACTCAAACTCTGCTCCCTTAACTCTCGCTTTTCTTGTGTTACGCCCCAGCAGACTTCCAGGACTCCGAGGGGGCAGCGGCGGCCAGCAAGATGCTCTTCCCCACCTCCGTGCAGGATCCGCCTCGAGGACTGCCCGACACCAACGACCTGTGCCTCGGCCTGCAGTCCCTCAGCATGACCGGCTGGGACCGACCCTGGGGTACCCACGACCTGGAAGCGGCGGCCCACTCCTCCGGCCCCTCAGGTGAGTGTCGGAGGGCAACAGTTTGTCGCCCCTCCCTCTGCTGTCTCTAGGCTTACTGTGGCTGTCAAGTGGTCTGAGTGCGAGGGATGGGAGGGGATTCGCACATAAAATGGGATTTGGCACACGAAGTAGTGGAATTTTGCCTAAACTGTGGTGCGCACAGAATGCATCGGATTTAAACAGGTGGACACTTGCTCACGAGTGACGCTGCAGAATAACACCAGCCCGCCCTAGGAGTGGGTCGAAGCTGATTAGTTGCTTTGCTTGTATTATTGCAGAGTTTAGTTACCGTGATAATTGGGGTTCTTTTAATCGAGTGTTTTGAGGTGCACAACATTACGCACTAATTTTAATTTTGTTTTTGCTGTGCGTGTCGTACGAATTCTGATTGACCAGCCGGCTAGGCCCCTCCAGATGGAGCACTCTGCAGACTTCTGTCCGGCTTAGATTTGTAATGGCTTTCAAGCCCCAATCTGAGGGTTTTAAACTATATTAGATTATCTTTGAGAAGTTTTTTTTGTGGCGATAGTGCTAGAAAAGTGCTTTAGATGGGTTTAATTTTGCTTGAGGAAACCTTCCTAACAAATGTATTGTAATTTGGTACGATGACGTTTCACTTCACTTAAACCAGCTTGCTCGGAGGTGTTGATGCATCCTCTGGAATGGCACGAGAGATTGGCAGGGTACTCATTGCTGCTGCCGCCACATTGCCGAATTGCGGGTGGCTTTGAGATGCTTGAACGTTCTAATCCCTCCTTGCAGTAATTTATGAAGGCGTGCTGTGACCTACTCTTACCACCTCCTAAGGACCTCCCTTGACTGTTGTCACGGTATAGCATATACTGCTGGTAGTGGTTTTGCCGTGGATCTATTGTGGTCATAGCTATAAACTTTAGTTTATTTCCCCTTTAGGAAACTGGTATGTTGTGCTATTTTATTACTTTGGCCCTTCACGTTACCAATTGCCCCTCACATTTTAAAGTCTCCACAAGGACAGTCCAGCTCCTTCTGCACTCATCCTCATGCAAAAAAGGAAACCATTCCTTATCTCCTGCATACGAAGCTTGCATACCATGTGGAATTCCATTCAGAACATTACCATCTTTAGTATTGTAGATGTGGCCAAAAGTTAACATTGTAACTGGTATTTGTAGTACACACAGTTACATGATTGACAGTCTTGTGGATGTTAAAAATGTAATTTTAAGTAACATGGTGATAGTGGAAGTATAAACCACTAGGTCACCATGGTACCTGCCATTAGATAGGGCAAGCTAGGTAGGTTCGGTCCAGACTGATCACCAGCCAGTTGAAATGCACACCAGCGGGACCCGATCGGCTTCATAGGTCATACCAACCCATTTCCCTCGACAAAACTGTCACCAGGGGTAATGGCAGCACACGATCGGATCCATGAGGAACAACCGACTCGGAGTCGAAGTACTCCATACAGTGGATTTGTAAGTAAATAATCCACTACACTCACAGCACACTTTAGGGCGTGTGCTGATATCACCACTGACCATTCCACCCTTTTTTTGTCGCACTTTTTGGTCCTGAAGAAAGCCTGATGAACCAACAGCCAGGCTGAAACTAGTAGACCTATATCTCCGCAGCGAGGCAGAGGTACATTTAAAAACCTCATGCAAATCCCGAGAATGTTTTTACCCATGTCCTAGTGCCCTTTTATTAAAACTTTTACAAGGGTTATTCCTAGAGGCATTTTTAACTCCTAACTGCACTTTCACATAGACCTCACTTTCTTTACACAAACAACCTGCTCTGCTGTTACTCGGGCGTTGAAGCACAGCTGGATTGCGCTAGGTGATCCAGCTGGGCCCGATGAAGCATGCCACTTACTAGGTAGGTGGGTGAGGGGTTTCCTAAAAATATTTGCAGCTTTAGCTCCTTCTGAAGGTTTTTGGTCCGGACCATAGACCTGGAAAACCTCAGACTTGTCCATTCTGTTAGTTAACTTTTCCTCTTCCCCAAGTAGTAATGAGCAGTTTCCTTACGCTCTAGTTTCAATATATAAATGAGACCCCAGACATAGTCTGAAGTTGTCTGAAATGCATGCAATGCCACATTGAGAGGTAGAGATTGTTTTTCTGGCAGGGACTGTAGTTTAAAAGGATACAAAGCAGGTACTTAAACCACTTTTTATTTGAAGAGAAGTTCACTTTCCGGAGGGGTGATAGTGCAACCTTTGCTGCTATAACACTGTAAGAAACCTATCACAGCTGATTTCCTTCAGCTTCAAGGCCAAATGTGGACAACAAATGCCCTAAGTTGATATCCCACTCTTACGAAGGAGAGATTTGGCTAGTCACAGTAATTGACATGAGTTTTAAGCACTTGACACCAAAGTGAAACTGGATCCAAACTCTCCCTCTCGCTTGGTTTTACCACTCCCTTGTTTTATCCCACCTTGAAGATGACTTGATGAACTAGGAATTTAACACCACCAGTCTTCAAGAAAAAAAGCCTGTGGTTATGCTGCCACAATTTGAAATCTGATCAGTAGCATCAAGGGGAGCTCGCACTTTAACTTGTGTTGCCATTTTACACTTTACAACAAGTGAAATCCATAGGACTCTTTTTTAAAGAAGTAGTCCTATAACCGTGAAAAGGCCCACGTTGACCTTGCATTTATTAGAGATGGACAACTTTTGCTGTTCAATTCTAGTTTCATTGCAAATCTAGACAGTGCTCCTATTCATAAGTCACAAAGACAACCTTGTTTTATTTACCACTGAATTTCCACATTCTAAATAGAATACTTGGTTGACATCTTTCTTTCAGGAGAAAAGACTACATTTATTGTGGCAGCGCTCTAGATACCAAAATGCTTCTTAAAGTGGAAATGAGCGTCCTTTAGATTGCTGGAATACAGATTTTTGAGAGTGCTGGAATTAAACTGAAAATTACTTTTCAACTGGAACCTGGCCTGTCGATTGTTCTTTGCTTAACTCAATTCTTATTCGTATGTTTTCCTTCACACTTAAACTCCAAAGAGGACTGCAAGGATGTTCTGCCCCTTCTGTTCATCCTAACCCCTGAACCGCTTTTAGAAAAGGTCGGAATGAAGTCCAGCATAAATCCAAAACCCATGACTCATTAAATTCTAGGTTATGCCAACGTTTTGATTAACTGTCTGCAATTGGCTCCAGTCCATCCCAAGAATTAAATCTAGATATCCCTCCATTATGGTCCAAACTTGAGTAACCACTAGCTAAAACCATACACTCCAGATTGTGCTTGACAGCAGTTCTTCTAAATAATGTATATGGAACCTCTTTCTTGTTACACTCAGACACAAACTCCAACTTAATACAAAGGACATTTAATGACTAAATCAGAAAGGTCTATGTTCTAGTCCCCTCCCACCCAGTTCGCGATCATCAAAACTGTTCACGTATACTTTATGCTTATGTTCCCATGTTCGTTCGTGCCAATTGTGTTTTTTTGCCTTCCTGAGAACTACACAACTCTGAATACTTTCCTTTGGTGTAGAACATACCTTAAAATCAAAATCCAGAATCTTAAAATACTGAAACGAGTTGGAATTAACTTTCCAAATGTCAACCTTTAGCAGAGTAGTCTGGAACTAACCCAAACTTTCTTGTGACTTAAATCCTCGGAAACTTAAATGTCCCTAGGTCAAACGTGTTCTTCCTAACACCAATATTCTTCTATTTTCCTCTATACTGGAAACCGGAAATCCAATTTCATAACCTCATCCTCCTGTTCAATAAAACATTAAACAAAATTAACTGATGGGCCCATCAGATTGAATGGCTCAACACATCAAATGGTACTTCAAAAACGTAAACTGCATCCTCCTGAAACACATGCTTGAGGAATAAGATCTTTTGGAATAGGTTTTCAAGCCAATGCTATTGTGGTGGTTGAAGACCACTGAATCCAATATTCTCTAGATCAAGAAAAGTAACTTGAGGATATTAAGTGCACTGTGGTTCACTTAAAAGTTCTGCACAAATTAAATTGCCACTTGGTGAACCACCCAAGCAGGCAGACTTTCATAAACCCATGATTGTGAGCCCACACCACCTCCCCAAAACACATTTGCTCTTCTGTGCTGCACCTATAGTCTCCTGGACGTGTGCACATCTCGGTCTGTTCTAGGGGAGGATCAGCCAATCTGAATTTGTATTGGTTATGCATGTATTTTTAATTGTCCATTGGACACCATGATCCCCTAACAGACTTTGCAAAGCCTATTGTTGCTGGCCATGCTGTTCTAAATTTGGGATTTATGGTGGTGAATCTGATCCATCCTGGCAGACTACACCGTAAGATAAGCTAATGTAGCCTGGAAATCGCAACTTGATACAGATCTCCAATGGAGCTTCATATAACTTATCAATCATAACACTTGTACGTGCTACTCACCCGGAAGGGTCTCAAGGCGCTTGGGGGAAGGGGTCCGCTACTGCTCGAACAGCCAGGTCTTGAGTTGTCTCCTGAAGGCGAGGTGGTCCTGGGTCAGCCTAAGGTGGATGGGGAGGGAATTCCATGTCTTGGCCGCCAGGTAGGAGAAGGATCTGCCTCCAGTGGTGGCTCTTCGGATGCGTGGTACGGCGGCGAGGCTAGTAGACCGTAGCTATTGGGTGGGCGTGTAGAAGGTCAGGCGGTCGTTGAGGTACTTGGGGCCCAGGTCGTGGAGAGACTTGTGTGCGTGGGTGAGGAGCCTGAACGTGATCTTGTTGACGGGGAGCCAGTGCAGGTCCCTCAGGTGGCCGGAGATGTGGCTGCGTCGGATGTCCAGGATGAGTCGGGCGGAGGCGTTCTGGATGCGTTGGAGTCTTTTCTGTAGCTTGGCTGTGGTTCCGGCATAGAGGGTGTTTCCGTAGTTCAGTCGGGTGGGGACGAGGGCCTGGGTGCCGTCTTCCTGGTTTCGGTCGGGATCCATCGGAAGATCTTGCGAAGGGTGTGAAAGCATGATGAGGAGACGCCGTTTACTTGTCTGGTCATCGAGAGGGAGGAGTCCAGGATGAAGCCCAGGTTGCGTGCGTGGTCTGTTGGCTTGGGGGCGGTGCCCAGGGCTGGGGGCCACCAGGAGTTGTCCCAGGCGGATGGTGATGGTCCCAGGATGAGGACTTCCGTCTTGTCTGAGTTCAGTTTCAGGCGGCTGTTCTTCATCCACTCGGTGGGGACCGCTGTTGGTTTCTTCAGTAGGGCGCTGAGCTCTGCATGCTTCCAGCTCTCCGGGAAGGTGGCAGTGTTAAAGGAGGTGTTGATGACGTCCCGCAGTTGGAGTGCGATGGTTGAGCCGGCCTTGTTGAAGACGTGGTGGGGGCAGGGGTCGGTTGGAGTACCGGAGTGGATGGTGTTCATCGTGCGGGCTACGTCTTCGGTGGTCCAGGTGCGGAGGGTGGCGGTGGGGTGCGTTGGTTCGATGGTTAGGTGCGTGGATGGTGCGCCGAAACTGTTGTGGATGTCGGCAATCTTGCGGTGGAAGAACGAGGCGAGGGAGTCGCAGAGGTCTTGTGAAGGGGTGATGTCGTTGTTGCCGGTGCTGGGTTTGGAGAACTCCTTGACGATGCTAAAGAGTTCCTTGCTGTGGTGGGCATTGTTGTCCAGTCGCTCCTTCAGTGATTTCTTCTTGGTGGTGCGGATGAGCTGGTGGTGCTTGCGGGTGGTGTGTTTGAGGGCGGTCTGTTGTCAGTGGTCTGGTCGAGGAGCCAGGCTTTCTCGAGGGTGCGGCAGGTCTTCTTGGAGTCCTTGAGTTCGTCGGTGAACCAGGGGGCCTTCTTGCTTCTGGGTCTGCGGGAGGGTTCTTCAGTGGTGCGAGGTCGTCCGCGCAGGCGGTCAGCCACTGCGTTAAGTTGCAGGCTGCTTCGTTGGGGTCCGATGTGCTGGCAGGTGGGTTCTGGCTGAGGGAGGTGGTGAGCTGGTCGGCGGTGATCTTGCTACAGCTCCTGTGAGGAACCTGTTGCGGGTGGTGGTGGGTTGTGGTTTTTCTGAAGCTGAAGTGGACACAGCTGTGGTCGGTCCAGTGGAGTCCGGTGGAGTGGCTGAAGGTGATGTGCTTGCTGGATGAGAAGACGGGATCAAGCGTGTGGTCGGCGTAGTGGGTGGGGGTGTTGACGTTGACCAGTTGCTTGAGTCCGAGGTTGGTGAGGTTGTCCAGCAGAGTGACTGTGTTGCGGTCCTTGTTGTTCTCCAGGCGGAAGTTGAGGTCCCCCAGGAGGATGTAGTCGGCAGAGGGGAGGGCTTGTGGGCTGATGAAGTCCGTGATGTCTTCGCTGAATTGTGCGTGGTCCCGGGGGTCTGTAGATGAGGGTGCCTCTGAGGGTCATCTTTGGGTCGGTGTGAATCTGGAAGTGGAGGTGTTCGGCGGTGGCGAAGGTGTCGTCGGTGTCGGTCGTGATGCGGATGGTGTTCTTGTGGACGATGGCGATGCCTTCTCCGGTCTGGTTGACGCGGTCCTTCCTGATCTTGTAACCATCCGGGATGGCGATGGCGATGTCCGGGGCTGAGGAGGCGTTCATCCATGTTTCAGTGAGGAAGGCGATGTCTGATGTTGTGTCGGAGATTCCAGAGTTCCACAGCATGTCTGTGGACGGAGCGGGTGTTGAGCAGGATGCACGTGAGGTCTCTGCTGGAGTTTGGCTTGGCGGGCACGGTGCAGGTTCGGTATGACCATGGTAACCATACATAATACAGTATAAAGTAACAATAAAAAATGAATTCTCCAGCCCATTACATAAAATACTTAGAGCTCAAACAACCGACTTCCAGCAGTACATAATTTCCTGACCTGTATAAAGTGAACATGCATAGTGCCACAGATGTACAAAAAAATGCATACTAAATTTTTATGAATTCGATCCTAAAAAGGGACATTGTGCATAATACAACATAAAATATTCAAATATTGCAAGCATGCCTAATGCCACAAATTAATACAGTAGTTGTATACTCTAATCCGATAAATACAACCTTTAGGAAGTAGCATCGCACGTAATACAGGGCCTAATACGGTGTCGGTGCAAGGACCAACGGACCATAGGTCGGCAGTTTCGCACCCCTTATTACAATGCAACCACGCATGGTGCGGTCACAAACTCACATTTCTCTATGGGATCTTGTGCTACAGTCAAACGGGCCACAGCACAGGCTCCCATAGAGAAATGGGAGTTTGTGTAAATCTGTGCACCACATGGCAGGCACCTCATGGTGCATTGATTTACAGGGGTGTACTATAGGTACCCCCTCTGTCCCCAACCTTAGGCCGCAGGGAGCCCTGCTAGGGACCCCCAAAGTCTCTTTACGACAGGCTTTCTAGATTGAAAAGCCCGACTGGGAAAGCATGTTGGAAACAGACATCCTAATCCAGACGGCGTGAATGCCCTCCGCATGAGATTGAAGTGGGGTTTCTACTGGCGGCTGAGCTCCATGAACCCGTTGGAAGCCAGCCGAACTGACCGGTCGGTTTAAGTTCAAACCACCACAATCCTAATATGGCCATGCTGTTCTAAATTTAGAATGTATGGGAGTGAATCTGATCCCTCCTGGCAGACTCCACGTTAAGAAAAGCTAATGGACCTGGAAATCACATTCTTATTTGATAAAGATCTCCAATAGAGGTTCATATAACTTATGACCATGGTAACCATACATAAGTATACATACAGTATAAAGTCTCAATAAAATGAATTCTCCAGCCCATTACATGAAATACTTAAAGAGCTCAACCAACCGACTTCCAGCAGTACATAATTTCCTAACCTTTTATAAAGTGGACATGCATAGTGCCGCAGATGTACAAAAAATGCATACTTGAGTTTTATAAACTCAATTCTAAAAAGGGATTCAGGGGTCAGAAGTCAAACCAAGGATGTTGGTTGGAGGCTTTCCGACCTTCGTCCTAGTGAGGGCCATAGTATGCAAATATTAAATGTCAAGCCTGAATGGATTGAATTATGCTATACAACAACCTTAAAAAATGATATCCAGCAACCTAGGGAGTACACATATGCCTGCAACTATAACCATACAAGTTCATCCATGCAAGTTTGAGAAATTAAGATCTAAGAAAGGGTGACCTAGATTATGCAGTAGTCCACCAGCAGTGCCTCAGGGACCTTAATACATGTGTTAAAAAATATAAAAATTGATATATCTTATTACAGGGCATTTAATTCGGTGGAAACTTTACATACATTTTGCTCTGGAGGCTAGTAAATGTGTAAAACAGGTCTTCAATGACAGCAAGAATTCTGTACCTTGGGACAACCAAAACGTTCATGCTTAAGAGCTTGGTTATATAACGGTCACAACTCCACTTTTATCATTTTTCGTGATATTGTCCCAGATATCAGTGACACTTAAGGGGAGCATATCCATACTCGGTGAAAGACCTCATCTGATCCTGTGGGGCAAATTCCAAATTAAGTAAGGCAGAGGTCTAGTCATATGCCAGTCTAATTCAAACAATCATAGTTTAAGAGCAATTTGGGGACTATGTCTCTAGCTAGATTGACTTAGACAGTCATTACAAAATGCTTCAAGGCAGACTTGGGCATAGGAGAATCTACATTAGAGTCCAAAAATGTAATTTGTCTGCTCAAAGGACCTTCATCTCCTTTCTTCCTGAAAAGAGCATTTCGAGCATCAAGGCTGCATGTAGCACCCTCGCCACACCTCACCATAGGAGCAAGTTTTTCCCACCAAGAAAGCAGACCAAGAAAAGTAGTACCAACCAAACCAGTGCAGTGCATGAGGGGCTGTAAGTGTCTTCAAATGACATATGTAGTGAAATATTAAAACGTCAATCCCCTTAAAGGATGCCAGAGACTCGTATCCAACGCTTCACACGTAGAACACAATGATGGGAGTTTTTTGACCCTATAAACGGATAGGACATGCAATAAATGTCTCAATTAAAAAATCAACATTTGCCTGAGGGCCCTGTTGAACAAAAATTCGAGGTGTCTAGGCGCGCAAACTTACAAAAGCTGGGACTTAACTGGTATGAGGCCAAGGAATATAGGCTCCTAGAGATTAAAATGCCATGTTTTTAGTCTTTTTCTAAAACAGAGAATGTCGGATTCCTTTTTCAGGAATAGAGGAAGGGTGTTGCAGAGACTGGAGGTGCTGCCAGTAAAGCTTCTGCCCAATTTTACTTTCTTTACTCTGAACATTATTACAAGCTGTTTCCGAGCAAATGTATCGTGGCGAAAGGTACCATTTAAACAACAACTTAAAACACGTGGGCCTTCTCCACTGAGAGCCCTAAAAGCAATGCATAGGGCCTTAAGCTGTATACGCTTCTTGATAGGTAACCAGTGGAGAAGTGGAAGGGCAGCTGAGATGGATTCTCTTTTGGATGTGCCTAATAACATGCGTGCAGCTGAGTTCTGTAGGAACTGCAGGTTATTTAGACTTTTTTTCCTTGTACATGCAAAAAGAGCATTTGCGTAGTCAATCTTTGAAAGTATCAGAGTACTGTTCTTCGCAGGTCCTTTGGAATGAAAGGAAAGATTTTCCGTAAGTTTCATCGTAAAAAGTAGGCAGACGTGATAGCATTCACTTGCCCTTCGAAGGTTAACTGGTCGTCAAAGAGGACTCCAAGATTTTTTACCTTTGTGACTGGCAGTGGAAATTATCCATTTTCAGATGGCCACCAGTCTTGGGACAAGGAGGTATCGTTCCCCAAAGAGCATCACCTCAGTGTTGCCAGAGTTTAGTTTTAACTAAGGGACATCCGTTTTCCAATCGCATGCAGTTATGAAAGCGCTTTGCTGTCTTGGATATTAGATGATGGAGATCACTAATTGTGTAGTCTGCATAGGTAACTGCTGAGAACCCAAATGATCTAATTAGCTTGGCCAAAGGGGCCACAAATGTTAGAGGGTCGCACTTAGCGAAGAACCTTCGGGGATGCATCAGGGGAGAGAAAGATGGAGATTTGAAATTATCAGCTGCGACAAGCTGGATTCTGTCTGACAAATGATTTGACTGAAGCGAGGGCTTTATCCTTCACCCCTATGTCCTCCAGTCTCTTCAGAGATCCAGTAAACCAGCACTTCACTATCCCCTGCATCCAGTCTCCATCTAATCTGTTTTGAGGCACCTATCCAAGCCAATTCAGTGCTATAATACTTCCTAAAGCCGAATTGGCATGGATCTAAAAGACTCTGGTCCTCGATGAAAGCTGTAAATTAAGAGCTTTCTCTCTTTTTACCGTGAGAGGCAATATAGAAATAGAGCGATAATGCCCCAGATCTAGAGTACGTAGATTCCCTTTTTTTAATTAAAGGGAAAATGTGCTATCTTCCAGACGCTAGGGAATTTTCCTGACCTCACCATGAGGTTAGATATCTGCAAGGTAGTCTGAAATAGTGTCTAAATGCGTATTTTATTTGGTGGGCATGGATCCTGAGGAGAGCCAGATGTGGTTTGTAGCAGGATGGTTTTAATTTGGTCCTGGGAAAATTCAGCAAAAGAGATCAATAGGGACTTGTTGCTGGTTTGGGAGTCTGCGTAACATTCAATGGTCTTATTTTGGGAGTTATGATAATCCTTAGGATTAGAAGAGAAGAGATTAAAGACAGACTTAACCTTATCTTGAAAAAAGGAGGCCAGTGAATTACAAAAAGTTTGATCCATTCCCTGAACCCTCTTATCAAGAGGTTTAGATAGCGGTTTGACAGTATCAATCTTCGGAGTAAAGTAATTGGATTGTTCTTTTAAACATTTTTTATATGAAGTTAAACTGTTTATAAATCATTTTTTTCTGAGTCTTCATAATCACGCCTCCATTTTCTTTCCTACCCGCGACATGCTTGTTTAAGCAGTCTTAGGCTTTCTGTGACCCAAGGTTCAGAGGGAGTGTCCTGGTTTCTCCTGCAGAGATTAATTTGTGCAATTCTATCTGCGGCATTCTCCAGCCAACCCTGCTATGGGTTAGCTGCTTTGTCAGGATAAGTGATTATGCAAGGATGTGTTTGATAGAATAGCTTCTAGTTCTACCTCCTTTATCCGATGCCAACTAGGTGCAGGCCTTGCTGGATCCATTTTATTCTGAGGTGTCTTCAAATAGACTACATTAATATTAAACATAACTGCTCTATTATCAGACCATAGTAAAGGTAGGACTTTTGATATGCATAGATGCGGGCAATCCGAAAAGATTCCATCCAGAAGGTGACTTGCCTGATGTGTTGGTTCATTTACCCGTTCTAACCCTAGACTAAGCAGCATGTCAGACATGCTGCGTCCGTGTTCAGTTTTTTTAGGTGTATATTAAAATCAGAGCATTGTAAAATCTGGAGCATTTATTTTTAAATCTAAAATTTGTAAGTGGAGAAGAAACCAGATCAATTCCCAGGGGGCCAGTATAAAAGTATTCCAGTGTTTAAACCATTGAAATGTAAATGCTAGCGCTTCTACCTCTTTTTGGTTGAGAAGTTCAGTAAAGAAGCCTGTAAAGGACTGGCGGCATATTACAATACCTCCTCCGTTTTTCCCTGTCTAGCCTATGACGGAGGACACCTGAGGAGACTGCCGGACTGGGCCGGACCAGATTTGGTCCGGCCCCTACTTCCGCCCAGGATTCTGTGACCAATGTTCTGTCTAGGCACTGAGCATCCAAAAAGTCTGCAATCTCCAGAGTACTTCATCAAGGAGCATGAATTAATTAGGGTGCACAACCTGATTTGTGGCACTGTCCATCCGGTATATGGAGAGTACTCCCTTTCAGGTTAAGAAGGAACATCTGACATATGACCAGTCAGACTTATCACAGTCCTCGGAAGATAAGGCCGGGCCATTGCAAGTCCTAACTAAGTTCTAGTAGTGAATTTCCGGTATAATTAAAGGCCATTTGGGAATTGTATAGAGGAAGTGCCAGGCTGACCAGCACTAGGCACGGGCCAGGCGCAGACTAGCTTGCCTTTTGCGCGCCTTCAGTGTGTCCACTGCGCATCAGCATTATAGTTCCCTGGAAGGTCACGGTGGAAGGATAAACTAAACTGCCACCCTTCCTGAGGCTGAAGAACTGGAAGTGGTGATAGGTAACAGCTGCTCCTTCCCCTTAATCGGCCCAATACTGCGGTGGACCAGGGAGGGGACAAACTAGCACCAGAGAATGCTGAATGGGCATAAGAAATAACCACTTGCGACCGCCGGAGTCCCTCGAGCACTCCACTTTCGAATTTGTCCATACCCAAGTACTAGTTAAACTTCCACTTAGAGCTTAACCGATTCTTATGAAATATCAACATTTTGCTTGTTGGAAATGTGAATCTTCAAAAAATAGACTTCTGCTTATTTTGACAACCCTACAAGACTATGCTGCAAGCCTATTTATGGATACGTCTGCATTCAGTCGGAGCTAATGGACATTGCGCCGGATCATGCCCTTCAGTTTAAGGTGCCTGGATGTACAGGGAGCACCACAGGGGACCCAGCAATCAATCTTGCTAAATAGGATTTTTCATTTTAAGCCTATGGGATAAGCCCTGCATCCCTCCCATCAAGATTTGGCGCTAAGCATCTGAATGCAATTCCGTAAGACCCAAAAGATGGTGCTGTACACCCACATGGAGAATCTTTTTCCTATATCTGACAATTAACTGTCAAACGCTGAGGAGAAATCAACCTCTTGTATACAGGCATACACCAGGAGATAATTTTCGACTATTACTTCAAGGGCTACTATTTTGTCAAGCATGCTAGCATTCCTCCTAAACCCAGTTAGTTCCAGAGGAATTATATTCTGATTATGAGCCCGTTGTAAGTGACAGAGTAAATTCCTGGCAAAAAGGTTGCTAGAAGCATCCAACAATGCTGTCTTCTGAACACTTGCTTGAACTCCTTGTTAAACAGTACAATAAAGCTACCCTTTCATGATGGGATTCTTTCAAGAACAGTGATTGAATAAAGGGCTGAAGAGTGGCGGCTCCTTGGCTAAAGCAGTGTCACCCTACTGCTTTTAAGCAGTCACTAAAGAAAAATTAAATAACTTTTTATATTTCGAATATTTCCTTGTTGCGGCATTGTGGCTGGGATGGGGTGAGGCTGCTCTGCTGACAGGACAAAGATGGGGCATTTGTAATTGCATTTATATTGTGCTTCCTACCCCGACGGCGTCCAAGCACTTTTTCGGCGAGTAGCACGCTACTCCTGGACCCATAGAGGGTTAGTGTTGAATTGGTATAGTGAAACATGCAAGTACATTTTAAGTGGTGGATAGGTTAGTCAGTTATTTGTAATTTGAATGATAGGATAGAGGAGGAAAAAAGGTTTGTATTTATATAGCGCTTGTTACCCCTGATGGGGTGTTGAAGCACGCTACTCTGGAAGCCCATAAAGGATTAGTGGTGAGTTAGCATGGTGAAATATGAAAGTAATCTCAGTGGTGGATATTAGTAGATTACTTGGAGTGAGCAGGATAGTGGAAGGATAAAAGGGAAGAAAGTTTGCATTCATATAGCACTTGTTCCCCCTGATGGGGTGTTAAAGCATGCCACTCCGGAACCCATAAAGGATTAGTGGTGAATTAGTATAGTTGAATATGGAATTTGAGAAGTGAACATGTTAGTCTGTTAATTTTGATTGAAATGGAAAGTGGAGGGACAAGAGTGAAGAATTTTTCAGTTTTTTTTAGTTTTTAGGTCTTATAGACTTCTTGTTATATTTTTCCAAAGGCAGGTGTGCAAGGAGTGTAAAGAAAGTGTGGCCATGCTAAAATTAGGATGTAAATATATAATGTAACTACAATTCCATAGGCATCCGGGGAAAGGGTAGGGCACATGTGAATCTACAACACTACATGTCATTAACAGATGATTACATAGTAAGTAACAATCGGCACAGTTGCATGTGCCTGTAGATACACATGCTCTGCATAGACTTGGAAATGGGTGCATAGCTACACAAGCCAGTGTTGTCAGACCATTGAGCTGCCTTACAAGTTTCAGCTTTAGGAATTTTTCCGAGGAAGGTTATAGTGGACCCGTTTTTACAAATGGAATGTTCTCTGGGAGAAAGGTTGTGTGTTCTTTTGGACTTAAAATAGCAAGTTTGTGTACAAATGACTCATCTAGCTATAACTGATTTGAATATTTAGTTCTGTAGTAGGGGATCTGTGTGTAATAATAATCTAGTGAATAGTCCTTCACATGTGCATGAACCCCGGAGCAATCAATGTCTTAAGGTGTCGAAAAATGCAGAACTGCACAGACATTTAAGAGAATTAAAGACCGATAATGCAACCTATATGAACAAGCTACACTGTCCAGTACTTCAACTAGAAATTCCACCAAAAATCCACAAACGGCAAAGTCTGTCCAGATTTCCCTTGCTTCAGCAGCAAAAACCCTCTGGAATGATAGAGAGGAAGACATGGACAGACAAGCCCCATAGGCTGCCATTATGTGGCTCAGAACAGGATACTGTGCCTTTAAAAGAACTTTCCAGAACTTCACAGTATCCCAGAATGCACTGCAGGTCCCTTTTACTTTCAGTTCTTTTTTTCCGGCTCCTGCAAGCAGGACCCTGGAGCATTGAGCTCTCCCTTTTCAAGGGTTTATTGGTGATTTTTCACTTTTGTGCCTTTCTTCTGGTTAATCCTTTGGTGCACTCTTTATTGTCAATATGCCTGCATTATTTGACAAATGTCCAGAGTGCTCCAGGAAGGCCAAATCCGATCCTTATGAGGTGTGTATCCTCTGCCTTCCCTCTTCCCATGTCCCAGAGGTGTCATTTGTCAAGGTTTCTCTGGCAGGACCCTGAAGGATAGAAAGATCAGGCTTCAGGGCCTTGAGGAAAGAAGGCTTAAGGCGCAAGGTGGGTCTGGAGGGGCTTACTCTGCCTGTGCTGAGGCCTCTGGGGGGGGGGCTCCCCAGGGGCAGGAAGACCAGCAAGCGTCCTATTCTCCGCCTGGGTCGGTTGCACCGACTACGGGGTCGAGAGGGATGACTACAGTATGTTCCCCGTCTCCCCAGGGCTCTGGGTCGAGGCGACGTAGACGCTCGACGTCTAAGGAACTGAACAGACCGCCGTCGAGGTCTCCGGTGACTATTTCGTCGTTGTCCTCGTCATGTCTACGTCAAAAGGCCCAGCGTCGGTGCTCAGTCGCGGCGACACCGCCGTTCGTAGTCAGGTCGTCGTCGAGGGGATCCTCGTCGAAGAGATCGCAGTCGAGGCAGAGCAGGTCTCCGTCGAGGCAGAGCAGGTCTCCGTCGAGGCAGAGCAGGTCTCCGTCGAGGCAGAGCAGGTCTCCGTCGAGGCAGTGCAGGTCTCCGTCGAGGCTAAGACTCTCGCCGTCCGGTCGCCGTTCTTAAACGCCGAAGGTCTGGCGCCATTGGAGGTTCGCCAATGTCCCAGGCTGGAAAGGACGGTGGAACACCGGGTTCGGTGTAGTCCATGGTGTATACCCCGACACAGATGCCAGTTACACTCCATTGCTGAGGGGGCTCCCTCCGCGGGCCCCTACTCCTCCGCCGCTACCACTACTTCCTCAATCTCTACCTCGGCTGCCAGCAGACAAGCTGCCTCCGAGGTCTGTCTCGCTGCCCAGATTTCAGACTCCTCCCAAGGGGACCCCTCAGCCCGGCCCCAGCCAAACCAGTCGCCCGCCCCGGTGGAACCGGCGGATCGGCCGAAGCCAAGGAGGTCACGATCCCGCCATAGGACGCGCGGATCGCGGGACTGCATGGACTCCTCAAGGTCCAGGACCAGGACCTATTCACCGACCACCTCTGGGGACAAGGGTGTATCCGGTAGACGACATCAGCACGTTCCAGGATGTTCCGCTGAGGGGGGCAGCAAAATTGGGAATCCCGGTGATGGCTCCAACACCCACAACGTCCGTGATCTTTGAGACTCTTCACAAGAAGCATTTGTCTCGCCCTTTGCTACCACTGGTGACTGGGTTGTTGGAGACCGCGGAGGAGCTGTTCCTCATGCCAGTAGTGGCGAACGCCGCTCCCTCCCGACTTCTGAAGTACAGGGCCCTGGATTCGGCCCCGGCTTTTCTACGAATGGACCTGGTTCCGGACTGTTATAGTGACGGCGGCCAGGAAGCTACATTCTACCTCCCCTTCAACTGTACCACCTGACAAGGAAAGCAGATGGATCGACTCAAGCTGGCAGGAAGGTTTGTGGGACGACATCCACGGCCATTTAGGCCTCCAGCGATGCGGCTTTGCTAGGGCGGTGTGACCGTGCCCTGTGGGAATCCCTTCAACTGTTCACGGAACTCTTGCCAAGAGATAAGAGGGAGGACTTCCAGGAGATCCTCGAGGAGGGGATGCTGGACATTGGCAGGCGCGCTGGTCATCAGCGCGGCTGCGGATGTCTCTTTTGGCTGCCCATGGGTACTGTCATGGGATTAACCAGCGGCGCCATGCTTGGCTCAGGCTCTCATCACTCAAGCCGGAGGCCCAGTAGTCGGTCTGCCCTGCTCAGGGGAAACATTATTCGGCAAGCATGCAGACTATGAGATGGCACGCATGAAGGCGGAGGCAGAGACCCTGACTGCTGTGGGCTTCGAGAAGCCCAAAGAAAAGACCGTTTCAAAGACGGTTCGGTGCAGAGGGGGAGGACAGACTTAGGGACAGCAGCAGTTCCGGAGACCCTTCCAAAAGCGACAAAAGGGTAGAGGGGCCCAGCAGTCCTCTACAGTGAAAAAGGCCCCGTCTCAGTCTCTACCCATAGCGGTTACTTACCCTACATCCGTTAACCGCTCCGGTGGGGGGGGAAGCGTTCAATTTTTTCTGGCAGAGTGGAGAAAAATTACTCGGGACAAGTGGGTTCTGAATATTGTTAGCAATGGATCCAGTCTTCGGTTCACCAGCCCGCCTCCATCAATTCCTCTGGTCAGCTCGCGGTTTCAACTGCATGAGCTCCAGCCGGAGGCCAATATTCTGTTAAGGAAAAGGGCGATAGACGTACCTCTGTCTCAGAGGAAGAGGTCTGTACTCCCGGTTCTTCCTGGTTCGCAAGAAGGACAAGAACGAGTTCAGGCCCATTCTGGATTTGAGACAGGCAAACAAGTGGATTCACAGAGAAGTTTCGCATGCTGTTGCTTCAGATTTATCCTCTGTTGCAACAGGGGGACTGGCTATGTGCTATAGACCTACAGGATGCGTTCTTCCATGTGCCCATTTCACACAAACACAGGAAGTTCCTGCGATTCCAAGTCTGTGCCAATCATTATCAGTACACAGTACTGCCATTCAGACTGAAGTCTGCGCTCAGAACATTCTCGAAGTGCATGGCAGTGATAACAGCACCTAAGGAAGAACAAGGTGTTTGTCTACCCGTACCTGGACGATTGGTTGATCAAGGCCTCCTTTTCGGAAGCTCAAGCACACTTCCAGAAGACGTGCGTTCTCTTTAACAAGCTGGGGTTGAACATCAACATGTCCAAGTTTGTCCCGACTCCGGTCCAGTGCATTCAGTACTTGGGAGCCACCATTGATACGCTGTCACCAAGCGTCTCTTTCGGAGGAGTGACGATTATCACTTCTTCGGTAGGCTCAGGCTCTTATTACCACTCCATCTACGACCGTGAGGACGGTGTCTTCTCTACTGGGATCGATGGTCTCTTGCCACACGCACAACTGCACATGAAACCGTTGCGGGAGTGCTTGGCAGATCAGTGGGATCAGAGGAAAGGTTCTTTGGACGACAAGATACAACTGTCTCTGACGTGGTGGTGTTCAGCGGAGAATCTCCTCAGAGGGGTTCCCTTCCACAAGGACATTTCCTCTCAGACTATCGTGATGGATGCTTTTCTCCACAGCTGGGGAGCGCATTCCGGAGACTTAAAGATTCAAGGAACTTGGTTCCGACGGAGTCCACATATCACATCAATTTCCTGGAACTCAGAGCTGTTCACTTGGCACTGAAAGCCTTTCTTCCGTCTTTCCAGACAACTCTCTGCTTGTACAGACGGACAATACAACCACAATGTATTTCCTCAACAAGCAGGGGGGCTCGAGATCGCGCACCCTGTCTCAGGAGGCGCAGGCTCTGGCCAGAGGATTGACGATAACTGCTACCCATCTACCAGGTGTGCAGAATGTTCAGGCAGACTCACTGAGCAGACTGATTCAGGAAAACCACGAATGGGTCCTAAACGACTAAGTACTAGGAGAAGTCTTCGCAAGGTGGGGGACTCCAGACAGATGTTCGCCACCGCTGAAAACAGCAAATGCAGAGACTTCGCCTCCAGGTACTACCAGCAGGGGACGCTGGGGAATGCCCTATGGATCAACTGGTCGAACGGCTTTCTGTACCCTTTTCCACCCATTCCCCTGATTCCAGCGGTACTCATCAAGCGCCCCCAGTCCAGGGCACGGATTATCCTGATTGCCCCAGAATGGCCCAGGCAGTGGTGGTTCACGGACCTGCTTCACCGGTCTCTCCTTCCTCACATATGGCTGCCGTGCAGGCCTGACCTTCTCACGAAGTTCAGGGGGCAGATGTTGCACCTCAACCTCTCGTCTTTGAGTTTGGCGGCATGGGTCCGGAGAGAGTGCAATATGGCCATTTGAATCTACCCGGAGATTGCATGGACATACTGAAGGAGGCTAAGCGACCTTCCACTCGGACTTCCTATGCTTTCAAGTGGAAGAGTTTCTGCATTTGGTGCAAGTCCAAGAACTATGACCCGACGACGTGTAAGGAAGATGTCATCCTCCTTTATCTTCTACATTTGGCGGAGTCTGGCCTTAATGTTCATTCCATTAAGGTTAATCTCGCTGCATTGACTGCCTACAGGAAATGCCCTTCACAGACTTCCTTCTTCCAGATCCCTGTGATCAAAGAATTTTTGGAAGGCTTGAAGAAAGTATTCCCTCCTGTCCGGCTTCCTTTTTCCTTCATGGGAATTGAATGTGGTGCTGTCCAGATTAATGAAGGAGCCTTTTGAACCTATTCAGAACGCTTTGTTGCAGCACCTGTCCTGGAAGGCGGCGTTCCTCGTGGCCATTAAATCGGCCCGCAGGGTGAGTGAAATTCAGGCCTAGTGTTGCCAAGAACCTTATACTGTGTTTTATGCTGCTAAGGTTATGCGTACTCGCCCTAAATTTCTTCCCAAGGTTATTTCTGATTTTTATGTAAACCAGACTATAACTTTGCCTACGTTTTTTCAGAATCCTTCATCTCCAGCGGAAAGATCTTTACATTTCCGGGATGTTAGGAGGTTGTTGAAATTTTATCTGGATAAGACCAAAGATATTCGTTGGTCAGACCAATTCATCAATTATGGATCAGTCTGGATGGGTCTTGCTACCTCTAAGCAGTCTATCTCTAGGTGGATTGTGTCCTGCATACAACTGTTGCCAAAAGGCTAATAAGACCTTAGGGGGTAAACCTAAGGCTCATTCCACCAGGGGCAAAGCTGCCACGACTGCTTTGCTCCGTAATGTTCCAATTGCAGAAATCTGTAAGGCCGCCACTTGGAAGTCAGTCCATACCTTTGCTAAGCATTACTGCCTGGACACTGATGCCAGGGCAGACGCTCAGGTTGGGCAGGATTCGCTGCAAAATCAGTTCGCACAATAGTGGTGTTACTTCTCGTTTCTCCACTGCCGCTTTGTTGGGGGGATGGGCATGCCATTCTATTCACTTGGATAGGACTATACACAAAGATCCCCCTACTACATAAGGAGTAGTTTTTGTCATGTAACTCCAGGTTCTAGTATTAGGGGTGTCTTTCATAGATTCACATGCTCGAATATTCCCCGTCGTCGAAGTGGGAGTCCCACGGTAAATAAAATAGCAATGCTAAATATATAGAAATATATATGTACACATAATAGAAACCTCAAACGATTCCTACATAGGAATGCATGGTAAAGAGAAAAAACTACTTGTAACACATTAGTGTCATTATGTTAGTCCAAGTTACAGCCAATCAGGCGTCAGCACCCTCTAGAACCTTCTCCTCAGAACCTCAAGCCCTCGAATTTTCTACCGCACGTCGTTGATGGGAGTCTCCCTGAGCTCTGCTCAGTTTTTCACCTCTACTCATCTAGTTAGTGTTTTTTTTTTTCTCAACATGTCCAGTTAGAAGTCTTTATTTTGACCTTGCTCTTCTTGTGGGACTGCGCCTTTTTGAAAAGGACCCCCACCAGAAGTGTATATACTGTTTATACCCTGATCTTCAGAGTCTTTGTAGAAAAAGTTCTACAGAACTTGCAGCTGCCAGCCTCATGGACAGAGAAGGCCGCCTTCTCCTTTGGCTCCAACATCTAAAGGACAAGGATTCTTCCCTGTTAGACGCAGAAAGTTTTCATTCTGGACTTTCTTCAGCAGCATCCAAGCGTGGTATTTTACAGTATGTTCCATCTCCTTTCCTAAAAAAGATGAAGTTGGCCATGCCTCTGGCTCCTGGGACGTCTTCAGCCTCTCCTACCACCTTTACGCCAACGAGACCTGGCTCTCAGGCGTCTTCTGCTGCCTCTCGAGGTGTTTCCACGCCTCTTAAAGTTCCGCCGTCGACGAGCGCTCCGACTAGAACGGCATTTGCTGCTTCGACGCTGGCTACTAAATCAGCTTTTTCTTCGTCGACTGTCTCGTCGACAGCATCCACGTCGATTAGGGTTTCATTGCCTTTTAAGCCAGTTCCGTCTACTATTCCCATATCCTCGACGAAGAAGAGTCCTCGTCGACTAAAGTCTCAATCTTCGTCGACCAAGATCTCGTCGACTAAGATAGTCGACCAAAGACTCGTCGACATTGACCAAAGCCTTGTCGACGAAGACTCTTGTCTACAGAGGTTCTACTGGCGTAGACGACTGTTCCATCGACTATTGCTTCGTCGACTACCTCGTCTACAGCTGATCGCCCGTCGACAGTGGCCCTGACGACTCCGTCGACGATGACTTCTCCAACTAGCTTTATCGACGAGCAAGTCAGTATCGTCGACGTTAACGATGACGGCGGCACCACTTTCCTTTGCCTCGTTGCTGTTAGTGCCTTTGAAGACTTCAGAATCTTCTCATTGTCGCGATAAGTCTGTGTCACCAGCTCTCTGATCCAGAGCTGCAACCACCTTCTCCAATGTTTGCCACTACCTCTGAGCCTGATACTGACTCAATACAAGAAGGGGATACCTTTGGAGCGGCACAAAGTCCATCTGACTTAATAATTAAATGTCAGGACTTGGATTCTGACGAAGGTGACGGTGATCAACAGTCTCAATCTGAGGAACAGCTGGTCCAAGTCCCTTTGGCTACCATTCCTTTAAGTCTAATCTCAAATCTTCCGCATATGCTGGATGATTTAAACCGCCGTTTCCCAGCTACGCCACAGAATACACCGGCACCATCTCCCGTAGCACTGCCTCCACCTTCTCGGCCGCCTGTGTTACCACCTACAACTTCGTCTCCGGTTCAGGCGTCTATTAGGATCCATACAACGGTTTATCCGCAGGATGCATATAAGGCGGTCCCGGAGCGTGAGGACAGAGAGGTCTCAGACAATTCGGATGAAGCAGGCGACCAGGATATGGCGGAATGGGATGATTATCGGGCACAGACGCCCTCGCCTCAGCCAGGGAACTCTGGAGATTCGCCTCCTGTAGAGATCGCTAGTTTCCATCTTTTAATGGATAAAGCAGCTCTGTGCTTCAAATTACCAAGATCACAACGTGAGGAGGACTGTTTCCTTTATGATTTTAAAGATAAACCTTATAAGCAGACCCACACAATTCCTATAATCGATTTTGTTTGGAAGGAAGGATGTTAACATGTCTGCTCCAAAGTCCTTACCTGTACATATACTGCGCCTTGAGAAAAAGTACAAGGCCCAGACTGCCTCTCCGGCTTGCCTGCTTTCTCACCCCAAGCCGGACTCTGTAGTGACTCAGGCCACACAGCGTCGAACCTGGAACCCAGCAGCTCCAACCACAGCCCCTCCGGATAGAGAGGGTCAACGCCTGAATGCTATTGGCCGCAAGTTTTCAACGATGGCTTCCTCATCTGTATGGGCAGCCAATGCCTTAGCCATCTTGGGACGTTATGACCGACAGATGTGGTCAGACATTTCAGATCTGATGGATCTCATACCTGATGCTTCCAAGGCTGACACTCAACAGATTATTCGCGATGGACAGAGAACGTCAGAAGAAATGATCGACTGCGCAGTTGATATTGCTAACACAGGTTTCCATCTGCTTGCAAGTGCGGCTGCACTCCGACAACAAGGTTGGCTAAAGTCCACATCCTTCCGGCAGTAAGTCCAATCCAAAATACTGGACATGCCCTATGATGGGGAATCTCTATTCGGATCTCATATTGATGACGACCTGGAGTCCATTAAGAAAGACACCGATACAGTAAAGTCTTTGGGCACGTTACAATTTCGGAAGCAGTCCTTTCGAGGTGCGCGCGGACACGGCACTTCCAACGTTCGAGGTGGGCAGCAATACCGCTCATACAATCAGAGCGGCTAACGTTACACGCCCAATCAGCAATCTCGTCAGCAGCTCTCCAGGCCTTACAGAGGAAAGTCCTCTTACCGGGGATCCAACTCTAAGCGCCAATGACTTTTCTCACCATCAAAGTGTATGAGGTCGAATCTGTTTTATTCTCAGTGGTTCTCAATCACCTCGGACCGCTGGGTTTTGGACATTGTACGACGGGGTCATGCCCTAGAGTTTGTAGAGATTCCTCCTTGTACTCCACCTCGTGGCCCGCCTCCTTCACATCCTGAGGAGCTTTACCATCAGGTTCGTCTTCTTGTGTTGAAAGGTGCAGTCGAAGTGGTTCCGAAACATCAAAGAGAGGGGTTTTACTCTCGATTCTTCCTCATACTCAAGAAGACCGGGGATTGGCGACCCATTCTGGATCTGAGGGCTCTAAACCAGTTCCTAAAGTCCCAATCGTTCTGCATGCTGACGTTACTGGAAATCCTGCGTCTTCTATCCAGCGAGGATTTCATGACCACCATAGACCTTCAAGACGCATACTTTCATGTCTTAATTATTCAACATCGCCAGTACCTGCGTTTCAAGGTGGGGCCAATGCATTTTCAGTTCAAAGTTCTGCCCTCCGGGCTGCGATCAGCTCCTCGTGTGTTCACTAAGGTACTGGCCCATGTGGTGGCTCACCTGCGTTTACAAGGCGTTCACATTTCCATATTTGGACGATTGCCCTCTAAAGTCTCAATCCCACCATCAGCTATGTCAGGACACTCTCCTTTGCCAGCAGGTGTTTCAGTCCCTGGGGTTGACCATCTACGTCAAAGTCAGTTTGCGCCTCTGCAAACCAGATCATTCTTGGGAGCGATCCTAGACACGAAGCTCAACGTTCGTCTCCAACGAGCGACGTCACCAGATCCTTTGTCTGGTCTCCCTCATTCGAAAAAACTGTTTGTTTCGGTTCGAACGTTAAATCATTCTTGGGAATGGCTTCATCTTGTATCGCACTGTTCCCAAATTGCAGGTTGTGCGCATGTCCCATTCAGGAAGAACTGAACTTAGTGGCGTCAGGTCTCCGGGTCCTTCAACGACCTTGTTGCAGTCACAACCCGCATGAGAGCTTGCTTTGGAGGGCACAACCTACAAACCTGGAAATGGGAATGTCCTTTTTCGTTCACGCACCAGATCTCACGCTGATGAGACCTCCCTGGAGGGGTGGGGCGCTAATCTCCAGGGCCTATCCATCAAGGGCAAGTGGACTCCGCCCCAACGCAAGTGGCATATCAACAGACTGGAGTTAATGGCGATCTTCCTAGCGCTCAAGTCATTCCTCCCTGTAGTTCACGGGGAGTCAGTGCTGATCCAAACTGACAATACCACCAGTATGCACTACGTGAACAAACAGGGAGGAACCAAGTCTCCTCCTCTCTCACTTTGCCCAGTCGATATGGGATTGGGCTCTTCGCCCAAGATCACCTTGACAGCCATCCACCTTCCGGGCGTGTCCAACATTTTGGCGGACTCTCTGAGCAGGTCCACTCCCTCAACACACGAATGGGAACTGCACCAGCGGACTCTAGATCTTGTTTTTCGCCAGTGGGGGTCACCCAGATCTAGACATCTTTGCAACACAGGTGAATCTGAAATGCCCGTCTTATGCAAGTTGGCATCCCCATCCCGGGTCGTGCGGGAATGCCCTTTCCGCCGATTCCATTAATACCACGGGTGCTGTGGAAGATGCGGAGACAGCCTTGCCACATCCTGTTGATCGCACCTCGTTGGACCAGACAGGCATGGTTTTCAGAACTGCTTCTGGTGTCCCAATGCGAGCCATTCCTCTGTGCCCTCGTCCAGACCTCCTTTCAATGGACAGGGGCCTAGTGTGCCACCCGGACCCCTCCACTCTGCAATTGTGGGCATGGAACCTGAGCACCTTGAATTCGCAGATTTGAACTTATCTCAGAAATGCAGAGACATCCTCGCTCAGGCTAGGGCTCTGTCTACCATCAACTTATAAACTCAGGTGGAAGAGATTCTGCCATTGGTGTTGCAGCCAATGTCCATCCCATCCATTCCACTCCAGAGCAGCTTCTTCCATTCTTCTTAAGCCTTGCTCAGTTGGGACTCTCATATTCTACCCTTTGAGTATTCTTAGCTGCAATATCTCGTTTCCGACACGATGGCTCTTCTTCCCTCTGTTCGTCCAGAATCATACGTCAATTCTTCAAAGGGCTTTTCCGCAAGTTACCACCTGTTCGGCGCCCTCCTCCATCTTAACACCTCAATGTTGTACTATCCCAACTTATGAAGTCACCATTTGAACCTATCCATAAAACGGATATCCAATTCCTCACCTGGAAGGTTGCGCTTCTTTTGGCTTTGACCTCATCTCGTCGCGTGAGCGACCTTCACACTTTCACTATCAAGCCGCCTTTTCTTCAGTTCAAGCCTAACTGAGTGGCGCTCCGCACCAATCCCTTTCCCACCTAATTTACCTTCAGACTTTCATTTGAATGAGCCCGTGTTCCTGAGAACTTTCTTTCCGGACCCTAAGTCTCTGGCGGAGCAGTGCTTGCACTCTTTGGACATCAAACGATGCCTTAAATTTTACATTGCCAGAACTGCCTCCTTCCGCAAGTCTGACCAGCAGTTCATTGCCTACGGACGACTGCGTAAGGGACATCCAGTTTCCAAGCCAACTATTGCTCGATGGCTTTCCTCCGCCATTGCCTTCTGTCACCAACAAGCTGGTAAACCATTGCAGTCTTCAGTGAGGGCTCATTCTACGAGAGCGAGGTCTTCATCCACAGCCTTATATGCTGGTGTGCCTCTTCATCAGATTTGCCGTGCAGCGACATGGTCCAGCAGGCACACTTTCACCAAGCATTACTGTTTGGATGCCATCAATGAAGCGGATACCGCAGTGGGACAGGCAGTGCTTCGCCATCTTTTCCCCCCTCCTTGATGTTTTACTGTGATTGCTATGATGTGTAACATGACTGTTTCTAGTACTGTCTTGGTTTTCTTCCATATATTTGCCTAGCAATCTCAGTTCTCGGAGGTTACTGCTTTCTATTCTATTCAAGCATGTGAATCTATGAAAGACACCCCTAATACTGGAGACTAACAATTGTTACTTACCTGTAAACAGGTGGTTCTCCAGTATTGGTATCTTTTATAGATTCACATGTGACCCACCCTCCTCCCCTCAGAGGCTCCCTTCTCCTCATACACTCTTTGTTACTTGTGCTACGAAAATCTGAGGGCTTGAGCTTCTGAGAAGGTTCTAGAGGGTGCTGACGCTTGATTGGCTGTAATTTGGACTAACATAATGACACTAATGAGTTACAAGTAGTTTCCATGCATTCCTATGTAGGAATCGTTTTTTGAGGTTTCTATTAGGTTTTCCTCTTTTTTTTATCATGTATTGTGTACATATATATTTATATATATATATTTAGCATTATTGCTATTTTATTTACCGTGGGACTCCCACTTCGACGATGGGGAATATTCAAGTATGTGAATCTATGAAAGACACCAATACTGGAGAACCACCTGTTACCGGTAAGTAACAATTGTTCTTCTGTAGTAGGGGTATCTGTTATAGTCATAAGCACCCGCCTGTCTCCCCGTGGAGATTCATGTAAGGAATGCTACAGGTCTGGCGTGTTACGCCTTCAAAAACAAAGTAAAAGGGACCTGCAGTGCATTCTGGGATACTGAAGTTCTGGAAAGTTCTCTTAAAGGCACAGTATCCTATTCTGAGCCACATAATGGCAGCCTACGGGGCTTGTCTGTCCATGTCTTCCTCTCTATCATTCCAGAGGGTTTTTGCTGCTGAAACAAGGGAAATCTGGACAGATTTTGCCGTTTGTGGATTTTTGGTGGCATTTCTAGTTGGAGGTACTGGACAGTGTAGCCTGTTTATATAGGCTGCATTATCTATCTTTAATTCTTTGTGCAGTTCTGCATTTTTCGACACCTTAAGACATTATTTTTGATTGCTCCGGGGTCCACGCACATGGGCGGGACTATTCACTAGATTATGACTAGGGTCCACGTAAATGGACGGGACTATTCACTAGATTATGACTATAACAGATACCCCTACTACAGAACTGGAGTTACAGGTCAAACTACTCCTTACCTTTATGGAGGTGGAGAAAATACTACAAAGTTGTTTTGGTTCACTGAAATCCAAGGCAGTCTCGCTCGTGAGATTTAATGATTTAGGGGAGCTTACACTAGCGAGCTTTAAGCACCACCCCTTGTTCCCATTGTCCGTTGTCACCATCCATGCTGAACGGTGGCCAGCC
The DNA here is from genome assembly GCF_964263255.1 of Lissotriton vulgaris. Lineage (NCBI taxonomy): Eukaryota > Metazoa > Chordata > Amphibia > Caudata > Salamandridae > Lissotriton > Lissotriton vulgaris. The sequence goes on from NC_141688.1 coordinate 20,396,196, forward strand.
ATTGGTAAAGAGCTTGTGGTGATGTACACTTTTCTCTTTTCTGCCGTCCCACTAAGATTGACTGCCCCGACTTCCTGCCGGCGTAAAAGGTTTGTTATCTCCATGGGGCTAAACACATGGCCCCATAAAGAAGATAAAAAATCTTTTACCCCAGAAGGAAAGCAGGCAGAGGCCGTCCAAGTGGTTGTTGATGATGCTACATGAGAATATTTCTTTGGCGCTTTCCCGCTTCTCGTCAAGGCGCCAAATGGCTTTCCAGTACGTACTGGCCGGCTAGAGCAGGACCGTAGTGGTGAGTTGTGGGGGAAAGGCAGCTTGGTTGAGCCCACACCCCCTTGCATCGCTTTACAGGGTCCAGGATCTAGATCTCTCCCTCCACTCCCCACCATGCCGCCCGTGCCGGTTTTAGGGTCCGACTGTTGGGTTAGAGGCCGGTAGCGCATGTTGCAATTAGAACAAACCAGCCTTAAATAAGTGTAGTTCCCAGATTCACTTACACTCCCCCCCCCCCCCCCCCCCCCCCCCCCCCCCCCGCCATCACGAGGTCCATTGTCCGGGGTGGCTGCTGTCCGTATCACAAATTCTACCACTTCACACTGCCTGCAGATGGCACACTACTGCCCTTGGGGGGGAGGCGGGAGGGGGCGGCGGCACACTCTGCTGGCCGGCACTGTGCCGTTTTGAGGTTGGGTACTGTAGTAAAAGGTCTGAAATCACTAGCCCGCATACGTCATCGGACACTAGGCCGCACCGACCCATGCCATTATAGAAACCGAATAATTTACCTTCCCAGATGCAATGAACTATTTCTGGTCTAAAGGCTGATATTCCGGTAATCTATAGTGCTGCGCACGTGACGACAATAAAACATGTACCACCCACGCCTCGCCTCAAGCTGGATCAGCCGATTGATGCGCAGAGCGGCCTGCGGCTTAGTCTTATTATAGCCAGATTTCCCTTTCCTGCGTCTACTTCATAATTCAAGCCTCACTGCTTGGGGGAGAGAGGGGCAGTGTTAGTGCGCCTGTCCAAGAACGGAGAAGTCTGGGTGTCCGCGATGTACAGATCACCGCAGGTGTCAGTGGCGAGCATTAACTCACTATTCCATCCCGCCAGCAACCGGGCGCTGTAGGGTCCGACTCTGATCTTAGAGGCGAAAGGCTCCTGATCATAGGTTGGCCCCTGCCTGGCGCCGGGCATAGGTGAACCCCTGCCCGCACCGGGCATAGGATGTCCCCTGCCTGGCGCCGGGCATAGGTTTGCATCTTCTACTTAAATTTTTCAGTGTAGATATTGTTCGTTTGCACGTGAATGTGTTGCCGGCCAAACATTCATGCGCACCTTGCATGCTCTCTGCCCTGGCAGCTTTACAGCCTGGTTGGAGAAAATGCCCAGACCTCATTCCCTGGCTGAGTGCCAGGAAAGGGGTGGTGGGAGGTGGGGAACTAGCCATTGCTGCCCCCGTATGAGTCCCCAGAGGTCCTAATACGGGAGAGCCTGCTTTGGGAGTCTCAATACTACCTTTCAACAGCAAAGTTGACACTCTTTCAAACTTGTCCTATCAGTTATTGGGGAAATGCTTGTTCAAGGCATAGGAGCTGCAGATTACACACTGTGCATAGATCGCCACCTAGTGTTGGGCCCGGATGTTTAAAGTTTGTTTTTGTCATAACAAGTTCTTTGGAAGTCATCCTCAAATTGTTTTTTTCCGCCATCGGTCTCTGATGTGTTTCCTGCGCTATGGTTTGGAACCGAATTTCCTTCGCGTGCAATCCTCACCCAGTTCGATGGTATTGTCTCTATCGTGGTCCCCATTGACGCAGCTATTCATGACTTCGAAGTCTATGATTCCTGTCATCGACTAAGGCCTTCGGGCTTACCTTTGCCTTACACTCTGGCTCATGGAAAGGACGCCATTCAAGAAGTGTTCCCAGTGTGGGTCGAAGTTTCCCCACACTGATCTACATGAGGTGTGCAACCTTTACCTCTCCCCGGAGTTGAGGCCAAAGACTGTTCCGCCTGTGCCTCCTTGCGCCCCAAGGAGACTATTCGGGACGACTAGCTCGAACCATGGTTCACTCGTCCGCTTCGATCCTAGACGACATCTTTTAAGAGGGTGTCAACGTGCCAGAACAGCAGCGGGCCGAAGAAAGTGCCAGCTTCTCTGATGCCGAAGACTCTGACGTCGGACATCACTCCAGCTGAACAGGTCACAAGTACACAAGTCGGCCGACCCTTCCTCAACACCCTCAAATAAGGCGTCGGTCACACCCTCACCTTCGGGCCTGGGTGCACACCGAGAGACTGCTTCCCACACCTTGCTTTCGGGCCTGGCAAAAAAGCCCACAATTCCGTCCGGCCTGGACCAACATCACATCAGACAGGTGGGTGCGACAAATTATTCAATTAGGTTACTGTCTAGAACTAACATCTACCCCCAAACATACTGCCCAAACAGCGTCCAATGTCACAAGAGCATCGATCACTGCATCTCTACTGGAATAGTGCAATAGAACCTATTCCTCTGCACCAACAAAACAAGGAGTCTACTCACTATACTTATCCCAAAGAAGGACGACTCTCTAAGGCCTATTCTAGACCTCAGACCTCTAAACCTATACATAGTCAAGCAATTTTTACATGGTCACACTCATTTCCTTCCTTTTCTGTTACAAAACAACTTCCTTGCTACTCTAGATCTCAAGGATGCATACTTCCACATTGCCATTCACAAAGCTCACAGGAAGTATCTCAGATTTGTAATAAACGAGCAGCACTATCAATTCAAAGCACTCCCATTCGGAGTCACAACAGCACCAAGAGTATTAGTTTATGGTCTGACCATCTTATAACATTCCTAATAACAGTGCCTCCCAGGACGAAGTCTCCCCTGGTTGAGGGGGGCATGATAAGAAGCTGGGGTACCCTTAACAGAATGGAATTTATGAACTCTTTAGCTGGCTCAATCCCAATGCCTACTCAGGATTTAAACCTAAGCCCATATCGCATCATGGCAACAAACGGCCAGAAATAATTTCGTTCCACCTAAGAAACTTAAAATTAATCGCAGGGCTGAAGCGCATAAATGGTTCTCTAGCGAACTAAGAACAGAAGCGCTTACTCCGACCAAGAGATAGAAAATGGAGACTACACTAAGCTCCTGAAGAGAAGCTCCTCTATACAGAGGCACAGAAAAATTATAAGAGACATCAATGCGGCAAAGGTAGCTCATTTCTCTACTAGGATCTTGAACTCCAGTAATAAATCGAAGGTGATTTTTTCGATTGTGAATGAGCTATCCAATGCCGACAGTTTCGCTCAAATCTACTCCCACCCAGGAGCTTTGTGAAAACTTGAACAACTTTTTCTTAGAGAAAATAGCCACAATTAAAGCCAGAATCCCATGCTCTTCTCCTAATGAACATCCATGAACACCTCATAGTTGGAACAGTTTCCTACGATTAGTTCCCAGGTATTTCCGCTCTTACTGTCAAATAAAATCTGGCTCTCCTCGGGACTGTTGCCCGCCTTATATTTTGAGAGCCATTTTCTCCAGCTTCCCACAGCCTGCTCTGTCTCTCTTGAAGGCATCCTTGTCACAGGGCTTTGTCCCTAAACCATTTAAAGATGCAATAGTGGTCCCTCTGGTAAACAAACCTGGAGCAGATTCATCTAATCCCTCCAATTATCGTCCAATATCTTTACTCCCTTACTTGGCTAAAATACTGGAGGCACATGTGGCTGTCTTTTTTGGCCACCCGAGCTGAGCAAATGCCCAGAGCCAGCTACGGTAGTTAAAAGCTTTGGAATAAAAATTGACGACAAATTAACCTTGGTGCCACAGGTATCCACCATAGTCTGGGTCTGCTCCAATATAAGGCAGCTGCGAAAACTAGCCCAGCTGCTTACTTTCGGACCCTCAAACGTGTGGTAGTAGCACTTATCCTATCCCGATTGGATTATGGCAACTCTCTACTTGGGACTCCCAGACATCAATTGGCCAGACTCCAGACCACTGTGAACGATGCAGCTCTGCTTGGGTTCAAAGTCCCACATCGCACTCGTGCTTCTCCTCTTCTGCGCCAGCTCCACTGGCTCCCTATCAGACAGAGGATTGAGTTCAAGGGTCTGTGCATTGCACACAAAGGCAACAACATACATCAAACAGCTTAACCAACTACGCCCCAACCAGAGTACTCCGATCCTCGGAAGCCAGGATGCTAGTTTGTCCCCGCTTTCACCTGTCTTCCATGGGAGGCAGAGCCTCCTCGTCCATTCCACAGATCTGGAATAGACTGCCTGACGACCTCCGTAAAGAACACTCCCTGTTACTGTTTAGGAAACAACTCAAAACCCTTCTGTTCAAGGAAGCCTGGGGCTCACAGTAAAGTACCGCCACCCCACCATTAACCTCAAGCAGGCCCCTCTTTCAAAGCGCTAAGAGACCGTTGGTGATAATGCGCTATATAAATACAAATTACAAATGCCTGTCCAATTTTATGGAAAATCTGGCTATTTGCACCCCCATCAGGCGGGATTTTGCCCTGCCCACTCCAGAGTCAGTGATACTGGCTGTATTGGATGACTTGCGTAGGAAGGCTGATTCAGGCACCCCTCAGGCTTTGTGCTCCTGGATTTGTCTGCCGCGTTTGACACAGTTGACCACAGGATACTGGTGGACCATGTCAGACAGGCGGTATCCAGGGCCATGCCCTAGACTGGATTGAGTCCTTTTTAGAGGGCCGCACAAGCATTGCGCCCGGCTAATTTTACAGCACCTAAGTTGATCACTACATGCGGGGTCCCTCAGGGTTCCTCTTTATCTCACCTGTTTAATCTGTACCTCCTTCCTTTAAGTCTTTAAAAGAGAGGAATGTGACCACATTCAATTATGCGGATGATTTACAGTTTAATTTACTATAGACAATCCCCCTAATTCAATCACTAATTTTCAAGAAACTATGTTATACATCCACCATTGGATGGATCACAATCACCTGAAGCTTAATCCTGGTAAGACTGAGGTGCTATGGATGGGGGGGAAGCCATGTCTTCTGGGGCCCTCACTATTATTCAGCAGAGCTTAGACTTCCCCCCCCTAAGCCCGAAGTCTTGGGGTGACCATAGACAAATTTATCTCTGAAAGAAGCAAGTTAAGACCACTGTCCCTATTTGGGTCTTCAATTACGAAAGATCCGTCACCTGCTTAACCACGCAGCACTAATACAGGTGGTGATAGGTTTGGTATTATCCCATCTGTATTATGCCAACTGGATCTACTTGGGGTTACTACACTGTCTGACTAAGCGACTCCAGCTGGTGCAGAACCAAGCAGCAAGATTGATCCACCAGCAACCTAGGTGGCAATCTGCCAGACCTCTCTTGAGAACTACAGTGGCTTCCACTGCCTCAACGCTCTGCTTTTAAGACGGGCTGCTTAATCTTTAAATCCCTAAACTGCCACAGTCCCATATTCATAAATCTGCGATCTAGGTATATCCCCTCCGGGATCTTCGTTCCAAACATCTCCATCTGTTAATCACTCCTAAATTCAACCAGAAACTACACGGAGGCTGTTGTTTTGCATATCTGGCCCCACAGTTGTGGAACTCATTCCCCTTGGAGATACGGTCCTGCACAGAACTATTACAGTTCAGGAAACTTCTTAAAACATAGCTATTCGAACAAGAACACGACTAATACTTGCCTAGCCGCGACCAGTCCAGAATAGCGCCATGAAACCTTGGTGTACGTGCGCTTTACAAAACTGTTGTAACCTAACATTCACCAAGTGCCTAGCAGTAGTGGCAGAACATTTACAAAGACAGCACATCCATGTCTTCCCATACATGGACAACTGGCTCATAAAAGCCAGCTCCTACAACCAGTGTGTAGAACTCATGCCACTATCCAACTGCTTCACAACTTGGGGTTCACAATAAACCATACCAAGTCCCATCTGCAACCATCCAAAGTACAACAATACCTCTGTGCCACAAACACCTCAACAGCGCTAGCTTATTCCACTCCGGTAAGGATTGCCAGCATGCAAGCTCTTCTCACAAAATTTCAGCCACAACACTCCTTCCAGCACGAATGTATATGCAGCTCATAGGGATGATGGCCTCTTGCATTTTCATAGTGCCCCATGCAAGTCTCAAAGTGTGCTTAGCACGCCAATGGAACCAGGCTCAAGGTCAATTAACAGACCTAGTGTTGGTGGACTGTCGTACTCATTGCTCTCTGCAGTGGTGGAACACCAAAAACCTTTCCAAAGGGCAACCATTCTTAGAGCCAGTTCCTCATAGTCTTTACAGCGGATGCATCTCTCTCCGGCTGGGGAGCCCACCTTCTGCAACACAACATGCAAGGCAGGTGGACATCACCAAAAGTTACTACATATCAATCATCTGGAGTTACTAGCGTTATTCCTAGCATTGAAAGCTTTCCAAAGGTAAGTATCAAACAAAGCTGTGTTTGTCCGCACGGACAACATGACAGCCATGTATTACATACAGAAACTGGGCGGAACACACACCCTGCAACTCTCAGCTCGCACAGAACATATGGCGGTGGGCTTTACCTCAAAATATATTCCTCTTAGCCCAGCATGTTCCAGGAGTACAAAACACCATAGCAGATCTGTTAAGTAGTCAGACACAACAGATCCACGAGTGGGAACTTCATCCCCAAGTTCTTGAACCATTCTTTCCGATGTAAGGTCAACCTCCGATAGACCTATTTGCCACCCACAAACGCCAAATGCCCAAGCTTTGCCGCCAGATATCCACACCCGCTGTCAAAAGGCAATGCGATCTGGATTAACTGGTCAGGAAAATGTACGTATGCTTTTCCGCCACTAGTAGTATGCAAACTTCAGCAGCATTCTCTAACCCTTATCCTAGTTGCTCCAACGTGGGCCAGACAGCCATGGTACACCACACTGCTACAGCGGTCTGTAATGCTGCACCAAAAGCTATACCCATCTCCACGCCTTTTAACCCAGAACTGTGGAGAGATCAGACACCTGGACTCAACTCAACCTTGAGATCTGGCTCCTGAAATCCTAGAGTTCGGATATCTTAACCTTCTTCCCGTCATAAAAGAGGATAGACGTCCAACCACTAGAGCATGCTATGCAGCCAAGTGGAAACGCTTTGTAATATATTGTCACAACAATATTAATCCTTGAGACGGGTCTATTCAACACATCATACCATTACATCTTCAAAAATGTAACTTAGCCTACATGTCTATTAGACTGCATCTTGCTGCCATAGCATAGCAGCATATCTACAGAACATACCGGATCTATCTGTTCAGAGTGCCTGCTATTAAAGCTTTCATGGAAGGCCTCAAGCGAATAATTCCTCCCAGGGTATCACCTTAACCAGTGTGGAATTTAAATATTGTTCTCACAAGGCTAATTGGACCTCCCTTCAAATCTTTACATAAATGTAAACTACAATTTTTAACATGGAAGCTTGCGTTCCTAGTAGCTATTACTTCACCAGGGAGAGTTGGTGAACTACAAGCACTAACCATGCAAGAACCTTTCTTGCAAATGCATCACAATAAGGTAGTTCTCCGTACCAAATCAAAATTCCTTTCCAAAGTCATCTCTCCCTTTCACCCCCATCAATCTGTGGAACTCCCTTTGTTCTTTTCGCAGCCACAAACCGTAGCAGAAAGAGCTCTTCGTTCCCTTGATGTCAAAAGAGCATTATTATACTACATTGAGAGAACACAAACCTTTCGTAAGACCAAACAACTGTTTCTGTCTTTCTCCCCACCACACACGGGCAACCCTATATCAAAATCTGGGTTAGCTAGGTGGATTGTTAAATGCATACAAATTTGCTATCGCAAAGTTAAATGTACGTTCTGTTCCTCCTAAAGCCCACTCTACCAGGAAAATGGGGACTTCTATGGCATTTCTAGGGAACATTTCCTTAGATGACATCTGTAAAGCAGCTACATGGTCTACACTGCACACATTCACAAAACACTATTGTGAAGGTGTGCAAACTAAACCAGCTAATGTGGGCCAGGCTGTTATTAAAATACAATTTCAAACTACTGCAACGGATAGGGATGGTTGCAGCTAACAGTGGGTACTGCTTTACAATCTACGCACAGTGTGTAATCTGCAGCTCATGCCTCGAAAGGAAAATGCTACTTACCAGTATACCTCTGTTCTTGGCATGTAGAGCTGCAGAGTTACACGCCCACCTCCCTCCCCAGCTACCCTGATCTGTTTCAGTATTCTCTTCATTAGATACAGCTTACATGGACATCCTTCCTTTTCTTGCAAAACTCCATTTCCCTATTGGCGAAAAACAATCTGAGGGTGGAGCTGATGCCCATGCGCAATGTGGTCTAAAGGAGGAGTCTCCTTATCTCGTGACTTCCAAAGAACTTTTCAGGACAAAAATAAACTGCAAACATCCAGGCCCAACACAAGGTGGCGATCTATGCAGAGTGTAACTCTGCAGCTCTACATGCCAAGAACAGATGCATACTGGTAAGGAGCATGTTCAAGGCATATGAGCTGAAGATTACACACTATGCTTAGATAGCCACCTAGTGTTGGGCCCAGATGTTTGCAGTTTGTTTTGTTGTAGAAAATCTTTTGGAGTCGCTGGATAGGGGACTCCTCCTTAGGATGATACTGCGCCTGGGCATCTGCTCCATCCCCAGAATGTTTTTTTTCCGCTACCGGGCTCGGATGTGTTTCTAGCGCTCCGTGTTGGAACAGATTCCCTTCGGCATGCAATCCTCACAAAACTACATAACTTAGTTTTGAACGCTTTCCAGTCGACGCTTATCTTCAAACATCGAATCTCCATTCCGATCGTTGTCGACGGCCTTCGGACCTACCTAGGCCGCAACTCCAGCTCATGGAAAGGACACCATTTAAGAAGTGTCCTCAATGTGAGTCTAAGTTTCCCCACACTGACCTGCATGAGGTGTGTAACCTGTCTCACTCCGGAGCACGAGGCGAAAGACTGTTCAGCTTGTGCCTCTTTCTGCTCCAAAAAGCTGCTCAGATTCCTGACGACCTCTTCGAGGAGGGTGTCAACGTCCCTGAACAGCATGACTACAACAGCAGCTCTAAAGCAGACTATTGCGAAGTCTGACATCACTCCAGCGCAACGGGTCATAAGTAAGACCGTCGGCCCCTCCTCAACACAGAAGGCCCTGGTCACACTCTCGCCCTCCAGCTCTGGTGCACACCGGCAAAATTCTTCTACTGACCCTCCTTTGGGCCCAGCTAAGAAGCTAACCAAGCCTTCGGGCGACTCCAGCTCAAGTCGACCTTCACACGGTGCCGGCGCACACACTGGCACAGAAAAAGACAACAGCCCGATATCAAGCCACTGGCACCGAAGCACACCACTACTCCGGCAACGAAAACTAGACCGGAACCAAGCATGCCCGCTTCGGATTACAAGACTCCACCGGAACCGAAAAAATCATCTGTTCCGAAAGTCATCGGATCCAAAAACCATACCGGAACCGAAAAAACACTCAAACGTGGAAAAATTCAGAGCCGAAAGACGGCTGCCTCCCCAGTGAAAGACATTGCTAAAAAGCCAAAACAAGCAGCCTTGGTGCACAAGACTTCCTCTACACTGAAAGATCAATCCCCTGTAGCGGATTTATCCTACCCAGACCCGGCTCAAAAGACTTTGGCCAATGACCCAGTCACTGGACACCTAGTTTTGGCTCCAAAGAAGCGACCACTGGACACACCAGCTCCGCATTCCAAGAAGGACAGGGCTACGTCGCCCTTAAGACTGCCTTCCCCTTCTTTCACCTGTACCATCACCACAGCATTCACCAGCATCCCCTATCACGCCACACAGGGATGATAACTCTGAAATGGGGGGGGGGGGTAACACACCTGATCCAAAAACTCCCACAGGATCCCCAGACCCCTGGGACAATTATACCACCCAGATGTCCCTCAAGATGACATTTATCCCTCGAGGCCTTCCCCCACCAGAAGACACTATTGGGTTTAACGAATTAACTCACAGCGCTGCACATTATCATGGTGTAGACATTTATACAGACCGTTGAGGAAGACTTCCTTATGGATACATTTGATAATGCACAAAGGTCGTCCTCCATCTTGCCCATGCTTAAAGGAGTGCTCAAGCATGCTCCCGAAGTCTTCCAACACCCAGTCAGAACTCGGGTCATTAACCCTCGGATAGAGAAAAAAATATAAGGCTGATCCATCTGACCCAGCTTATATTAAGGGCACAGTACCACTAGACTCACTGGTAGTTTCCAACGCACGCAAGAGCAAACTCACAAACATCCAGTGAGGCTGCAACACCAGATAAGGAGTCTAAGCTACTTGACGCATCAGGCAAAAGAGCCGCGTCTCAAGCAGGAAACGTGGCGTATCCCCAATACACAGGCACTGCTAGCCAGATATGACGGGGCACATTACGATGAGCTAGAGTCCCTATTAGGCACCTCCCTGACAAGTACAAGGATGGAGCAAACTAGCTCATCTAGGAGGGGAAAAACATCACAAACCCCTCTTAGGTGTTCCCTTGATGCAGTGGACACTTCCTCTGGGGCAGTTAACGCCAGTGTCTTGCTACGCAGACACGCCTGGCTGCGCATATCAGGGTTCAAACCTGAGGTACAAAGCGCCATTCTTAACCAACCCTTTGATGAACAGCACCTTTTTGACCCGAGGTAGATGTATCATTAGCGAAAATGAAGAAAGATACAGACCCCGCCAAATCTATTGGAGCCCTGTAGTCGCAGGCTCGCAGATGTTCATTTCGTTGCTCAAACTATCGAGGTGCCACCAGGGGATACACTTCAGTCACCGCTACTACCTCGTACAAAATCCCTACAGTCTACCTACAGTAAAGGCTACCAAAGGGATGGGTACAGGGGTATCAACAAAGGTAAAGGCAAAAATAACAACTCCTCTACTCCTGCCATTCCACTTCTGTCGGGAGAAGACTTCAACAGTACCTGCCAGCCTGGGAAAACATCACTTCAGACAGGTGGGTGCTCCAAATAATTCAATCAGGTTGTCTGGAACTAACATCTACCGACCCAAACATACCACCCAAGCAACGTCCAATGCCACAGGAACATTTAACATTGCTCAGACAGGAGGTAATATCTCTTCAGAAAAATGCAATAGAAATAGTTCCAGAGCATCAGATAAACAAAGTAGTCTATTCCCTATATTTCCTAATACCAAAGGACTGATCTCTAAAACCCATCCTACACCTCGGACCTCTAAACCTTTACATACAGTTGGCTAATTTTCATATAGTCACACTACAACAGGTCCTCCCATTACTGGTATTAAAAGACTTCCTTGCTACTCTAGATCTCAAGGACGCCTACTTACATATTCCACGCACCACACAGAAAATATCTCAGATTTGTGCTAGACTGACAACACTACCAGTTCAAAGTGCTACCATACGGGGTCACAACAGCGCCACGGGTGTTTACCAAATGCCTAGCAGTAGTAGCAGCACACCTAAGACAGCACATTCACGTCTTCCCATATCTGGATGACTGGCTCATAAAAGCCAGCTCCTACAGACAGTGTGTGAAAAACACTCCAGTTACTATTAAACTGCTTCACAACTTGGGATTCACGGTAAATCGCGTCAAATCGCATCTGCACCCCTCGCACATACAACAATATCTCGGTGCTACAATAAACACCCAAATTAACACTAGCTTACATCCCTCTCCAGCCAGGATACCAAGTGTACAAAATCTCCTAACAAAATTCAAACCACAACACTCGCTACCAGTTAGTGTTCATGCAACTCATAGGAATGATGGCATCTTGCATATCTGTAGTATCTCACGCAAGATTGCAAATGCGTCCACTTCAAGAGTGTCTAGCACGCCAATGGAACCAGGCTCAAGGTCACTTAACAGACCTAGTGTTGGTAGACTGTCGGACTCCTCGTTCTCTGCAATGGTGGAACACCAAAAACCTTTCCAAGGGACGACCGTTTCTAGAGCCAGTTCCCCAATTACTCATGACAGCAGACGCATCGCTCTCCGGCTGGGGAGCCCATCTACTTCATCACACCATGCAGGGCAGGTGGACACCGCAACAAAAGTTACTCCATATCAATCATTTGGAGTTAATGTACTACATAAACAAACCAGGGTGGGACACCCTCGGCAGCTCTGTTAGCACAGCAGATATGGAGATGGGCTACACCTCTTGGCTATCTGCCTTATACCTGTGTGGTATCCCTGTGAATGCACCCAGTTCAGACATGGCCATATACAAATCAGTCTGACCCTTTGCCTCATGGGAACAGTCCAGCCTGAACTGCCAAGCCATGTTTCCCTGGACCAGAGACCAGCATCCTGGGATCAGCTTCTGGCTAATTAGCAGTCATCAGCCTAGCTAGCTTGAATCCAGTGGCAACGTGAGCAAGGAACCCAAGTCTTGGCATACCCTGCCACCTAAGGGTGAACAAAGCAAAACCAAAGGGGATGATGGACGGAATGTTTAACATTGCAAGCACTCACCCCACTCAACTGCACAGTAGTTTTCACCCTGTGGTGGAAATGCAGTTAGCAAAATTTCATCCTGCAGCCTTGCTACGTTTTTTACAGCATGAATCTACAATATGAAGTAAAGGCTACTGCTTCAGCAATGAGACTTTCAGTGACTGTCAAAATCTATCTTCCTGTGGTGGTCGGACAGTAAACATACACATTGTATGCTGCTACCTGGATCAAGGAATAAACCACTTATATCATATGACTTTTACAAAACTCATTGTGTGGCTGAAGTACCTGGTCTTTCTGATCACTCTGCCCATGTAGTTATCTGGAAATTTGACTGACGAATGTTCCATGACAAATTTGGAACTACTGGTGGCTGGATGGCCCTGGAGTAATGCAGCAGAACTATTTTGAATGCAGCATAGGCTGCAATAGCAAAAACTAACTAGGGGTCATGACAAGTGAGAAGCTGGGTGTTGCCAAGCGTAGTGTCCTGCTGGTTTTATGAGCACTAGCCCCATTTTGGGCAGAAGCCCAGAAATTTCTACAACTACCCAAGTTCATCGATAAGGCCTCATGATGCTTCTGTGCTCTGTCAAGCTGTTTGGCATGCAAATTTCTTTGGTGTACAATTTCCTCAAGCAAGTCTTCGCAGCCAAAAAGATGGCTGTAGTTAATAGGCAAACTTACTGTATCGACTTGCATCATCACCTGCAGTGAACGGTGGAATTGGAGGTTGCGCTAAATTGGGGGGCTGCCAAAAGAGCACTCTGTGGTTGCTGCTGCACATGCCAACTCTGTGGGCTGGTCTACCCTGCTACGGTCTGTGCTTGCGAAAGGACATAGACTGCAGTGACCATGTTCCTAAATCCCAAGATGAGTCATCAGATTAGTCTGCCGACTGAAGAATCGCTTCCAGATTCTGCTGCATTGTCTCCTCCCTCAGATGCTGTGTAAGTACAGTATTCTGCCTCAGGTGTCCATACGTCAAGAGTGGGCCATGGCAACAATCCTTCATCAAGATGCAATCTGTCTAAAAAATTTCATTTAAAATGCTGTCTTACATAGATGTGTGCAGCTAAGATGGGTCAGTAAACAAAGAAAAACACTTTGCCACTCTGTCAAAAAACAAGTGTTTCTTCACCTTAACACATACCACAGCATACTTCAAAGGGCTAGGGGTGAGCCATATCCAGTCCGTGTTAGATCACTATGGCACTGACATACAATAGAGACCAATTTAAGTGAGAGACAACTTTTAGAAAGACTGAAAATACACATTGGAAAAATAAACATGGGCTCACAGGAGGTCGAATCACAGGCCAGGTGGGCTGAACAACCCCAGGGGGAAAACCTGTATAGCATTTTATGAAGGCCTATTGGGTTTCCTGCTTGTGTGAACTGTTTAGGGGGAAGGCATCGCTGGAAGGAGGATACTCTTCCCTTTACAACAATGCTTCCCTGAAATCTGGGGATGCATCAGTGTTTGCAAAAACTCCACCTGAAGGTGCTGAGCATTTCCCACTAGTTCCACATTGAGTGGAGATCTGTGATGTCTGCAGCATGCCAATGGCTAATGGTGGCCAAATCAAATCCGCTTGGCCCCACCCATTTCTTAATAAAAAACTTGCAGTGCAAGCTCTAAGGGGTTTCCTTTAAACACCACCTATTGTCAGCCAATTGCTGTCAAATGCACTGGGGAGGTAGTGCAGGTTTTGGCCGACACCTGTATCGAAAGGTTTCAAATGGAAAAAATGATCTGGCAAGGTTGCTAGAGACCTTCCCCTATACAAAAAATAAATACAATACAAAATAAAATAAACTGCTTAACTTCAGTAGCTTCACCTCAGAATAGCCTTGTGACGGTATAACATGAGGCTTAGCATTTGCCTCCTCTTCTATGATCTGAAATATCCGAGCAGGTGGGTTGCACCTTTCATGAAATTGCTTGTGTGGTCTAAAGCCTGGCTTTGTATTATATTAGGCCTTCTTTGGGGTTCTTCCAGGTTTTATGTTCTAATTTTTGTTATTCCTTTTGTAGTTCTTGGCATGCTTCATAGCCCTTTGGGAAATGTTCTTGGAAAACCACCCTTGGGCTTCCTGCCAATGGATTCACTTGGTTCGTCTGACTTGAATGACAAGATTCCTGCAAATCTGCTGAGAAACTCTCGTCTGGATAGATCTATTTTGGATTCTCGCTCAAGCAGCCCTTCTGACTCCGACACAAGTGGATTCAGCTCTGGCTCTGATCATCTCTCAGATTTAATTGTAAGAATGCCCTTTTCAAAGTTTTGTGCACTTTGTGATTGCTGTTGTGAAAAGTACCTTATTCCCAATAATCTGTGTACATTTTGGAGGATAAAAGGCTTTGTGGTTGAACGTGTCCGTTTGAGGTAGCCTGACAACTTAAGATTTCCTGTGCCACAGGTATGACTTAAATGTTTCTCAAAGACTACCTTTTATTTCTGATGAAATGCCAGGATAAGCCTGCCTTTGACCCCTTACACACAACTATTTGTGCCTACATCTTGGGTCTGTAGTAGGGGATCTCTGTGTATAGTCATAATCTAGTGAATAGTCCCATGTGCGTGGACCCCGGAGCAATCAAAAATAATCTCTTAAGTCAAACATTGCAGAACTGCACAGACACTTAAGAGAGAATTTAAAGACCGATAATGCAGCCTATATCCATAGGCTACACTGTCCAGTACTTCAACTAGAAATTCCACCAAAAACCCACACCCGCACAGCCTGTCCAGTGTTTTCCACAGAGAAAATCCTTCCCCTACCAGCAGAAGCCTCTGGAATGATAGAGAAAGTGGACAGACAAGCCCCATAGGCTGCCATTATGTGGCTCAGAACAGGATACTGTGGCTTTAAGAGAACCTTCCAGAACTCAGTATCCCAGCATGCACAGCAGGTCCCTTTTACTTTCAGTTCTTTTTGAAGGCATAACACGCCAGACTTAGTTACAGGACATAAACTACTCATTCTGTAGTAGGGGATCTGTGTATAGTCATAATCTAGTGAATAGAATGGCAAGCCCATCCCCACCAAAGCGGCGATGGAGAGAAGAAAAAAATACCACTACTGTGTGAACAGATTTCGCAGCGAAGCCTGCCCAACCTGAGCGTCTGTCCTGGCATCAGTGTCCAGACAGTAATGCTTAGCAAAGGTATGGACCGACTTCCAAGTGGCCGCCTCGCAGATCTCTGCAATCTGACCATTACGTAGCAAAGCAGTCGTAGCAGCTTTGCCCCTGGTGGAATGAGCCTAAGGTTTACCCCCTAATGTATTATTAGCCTTCTGATAACACAATTTTATACAGGACACAATCCACCTAGAGAGGGACTGTTTTGAGGTAGCAAGACCAGTCCTGACTGATCCATAGTTTATAAACAATTGGTCTGACCTACGAATATCTTTGGTTTTATCCAGATAATATTTAAACACCCTCCTAACATCCAGGGAATGCAGAGACCTTTCTGCTGGAGACTAAGGATTCTGAAAAAACGTAGGTAAAGTTATGGTCTGGTTAACATGGAAATCAGAAATAACCTTTGGAAGAAATTTAGGGTTAGTACGCATAAGGAATATGCTACTTACCAGTATGCATCTGTTCTTGGCAGGTAGGGCTGCTGACATTCATATCGGTGCATAGATCGCCTAGTGTTGGGTCCGGATCATTGCACAATGTTGTCCTGGAAGAGTCTTCGAAGTATCACGAGATAGGTGGCTCCTCCCTCAGACTACAGTGCGCATGGGCATCCTCTCCATCCCCAGTTTGTTTTTCGCCATTGTGGCAGAGATGGAGTATAGTACAGTAAGAGATGTCCATGCAAAGAATTAATGCTGCAGCTGCAACAGGCACTGGGGAGGCGGGTTGGCGATATGAATGTCAGCAGCCCTACATGCCAAGAACAGATGCATACTGGTAAGTAGCATATTCCGTTAGAAGCATGTGGGCTGCTGAATTCATATCTGTGCATACAATGTATAGCAGTATCTCCCTTAGCGGTGGCTACCTGTGTCAGCTGGATGCTGCCACCACAGACATGAGTCTGACCTCCTGCTGCTGAGTCCTTCCAGCGAGGGAGGCCTGGACAAAGGGTTTCCTCCCTTGGGAGGTGCTAGCACCACCCCAGACAGGATTTTGTGGATTGAGGTAGGACAGGCTGAAAGGAATGAGACATGCCTGGGGCACACAGGGTCACTCTGCATACCCCTGTTCAAACCAAATATGGTGATATAGGCTGCATTATCTGTCTTTAAATTCTGTCTTGTGTCTGTGCAGTTCTGCAATGTTTGACGATTTAAGAGATTATTTTTGATTGCTCCGGGGTCCACGCACATGGGTGGGACTATTCACTAGATTAGGACTATAACAGATACCCCTGCTACAGAACTGGAGTTACAGGACAGACTACTTTTTGCTTACCGACAAGGCATTTTTTTTTACTTGGGATGTTGCATACTCCAATAGGTGCCCCCTATTGATGGGGAGAATGAACATTGCCTGCCCCGTTGCTGCTTGAGTACATTCTGTGGCTGTTTTTGGGGAGGGGGGGGGGACATCAGATCCTAAATGACCAAAGCGGTTTGGTGGCATTAACACCTTAGCTGCGTGTAAACATCCCTCCCCAGTGCTGCGCTGTCCATTGGAACCAGTGCTGAATGGACGTCCAATGGTCGTGCGCAGCACTGGGGAGGTAGCGCTGCTGACGACCGTTGGCCGTCAGCAGCACTTAAGGGGTTAAGACTGAGCATTTACAAAGTGGTTTGAGTAACCTGCAGCAATTTGATTCTAGCTCGCCACATCAGAGGTGTTCCCTTTGCTAGCAAAGTTTGGATTATACACTGCTTTAGTCTGTGCAGAGCATGTGTAATCATAGCGACACATCCTGGCGTACAGAATATTACACTTTAAGCATCTATTCTTAATGTGTCATGCTCTATATTCACATGTGCCCATTCACTTTTATATATGCATGGTTGTCACATGTAACTGTCCAACACAATCTTTACCCTCCCCTAATGTGCAAAAAATAATGAACCATCGAGCGGATGACCATGTGCTTTGCCAACTGAGGGAGGAGTCCTTATTCCTCAGGACTTAAAAGAAAATACAAACTCAAGACAAGATGATGAGCATGCATGGCATGT
The DNA here is from genome assembly GCF_964263255.1 of Lissotriton vulgaris. Taxonomy (NCBI): domain Eukaryota; kingdom Metazoa; phylum Chordata; class Amphibia; order Caudata; family Salamandridae; genus Lissotriton; species Lissotriton vulgaris. Next base: position 20,413,890 of record NC_141688.1, read on the forward strand.
GAATCTACAGCACTACATGCAATTAGCAGACGCTTACAAGGGAAGTAGCAATCCTTTATTCTCATGTAGAAAGACCTACCTTCAAAACATGTATGGTTCTGCTCCACTGAGACGGTGTTTAAGTAAGATTTATTATTTAGAGATGGCGAGCATGATTGTCTGCATTTAAGTCTCACTCATCTACCCTCCTTGGGGCATAAGGGCTTCTAGGGGTTAGTTGAAGTAAGCATTCATTGGCTTCACTTCAGTCCAAATTTTATAGCACAAAGTATACAAGTGTGGATTACTTTGAAAGGTTACTGTTGGTCAGCAAAGTGGTCTGCCATTCAGCAGTATAGCATGCAAGGCTAATTTATGCTCAAGATTTCCTAATGAGCTGTGACGCAAGTCAAGAATTGCTCAACAATTTAGAAAGTTGTACAAATGTAACACATGGGCAGTATTCAATAAAGTTAAACTAGTATAAACCTTGCTTTTTTGGTGGGTGGGGGGTGGGAGGGAGGGAAAGGAGTGTTCGTATAGTCACCTGCTAAATTTTACACTGCTATTGAGTGTGTGCTCTGTCCCCCTAAAAGTCAGAATTGGGTTAAAACAGGATTCACATATAAGGCTGTAGAATAGTGCAGAAATACACCCAAGGCATTTAAAGTTAAATGGCACTTGTATAGTGCAGTAACAATTGTTCATTCACTACAGTGATAGTGAAAATATGGCATCGGGCCTACCCTGTGTAGCATGGCAGAAGCATCTGGAACAATGCTGCTCACACGTTAATAACCCTTTTGACAGCTAAGACCCAGAATTTAAATCTTGCCCTAAAGCGCACCTCACTGCCTACATGTTGGTGTGCATAGTATTTAGGAGTACTCGCCCACCTAAGAAATGTCATGTGTCTTCCTGTAACCAGACCCACAATGATATTATTGCTGGTCGGGCTGTAGCTGGCACATTGCGAAAGTCCAAGTATAGATTATACACTTTATATTTGACCTGTAACCGTTACATGTTCTATTGAAAGCCTTATTTTATTATTTAATAAAGATCCCATCAAACAGTTTATTTATCACTATATGTATTGGAAATGCAACTTTCAAAAAGTTACCTTTCCCTGCATGAAGCAGTTGGATACTAATTTACAGTAACTCCAACTGCCCAGATGGTGCTTGTCACAATTTAGGTGTAACCAAGGAATAAACTTCTTGCAGAAGGCAGTAGCTTGGGAGTGGGAAATAGCTTTTCCACTCTAGCATGAAAAACCAATAGGATGGGCTAAAAAACATTAAAGGGTCCTTTCCTGTTCCAAGAATTTCAGTGAAGACTGGAAGCTCCCAATGTTTGTTTCTCCTAGTCTGCATGGCACCAAACTAAGTGGTAGCAAAGCTACCCCAGAATTAGAGGAGCGGACTGCTTATTAATTATAAATGTTGCATTTCATTGAAAAATCTAAAGCAATAGTTGACAAGAATTAAGGTGGACGGTGCATCCAATTGCCCTGCCCCAATACATTAGCAGATCTAAAACCCCACCCACATAAAAAGCAACAACTGGTTAGAGCACCATCATAAGGTTTTTCCGGCAGAGCCAAAGATGTTTGCAGACATAAGTGTGTAGATGGAATCAAATCAAGATTGTGAAGTGGGAGGTAAGAGTTTGGCATACAGTATGTTCCGTAATCCAATCTTTGAATTTAATTGCCTGCCTAGGCCAATGATCGGTGACATGTCTCTTTGCAATAGTGCCAGTTCCACATACCTTCAATATGCAGCATCTGATGGACATCTAGCTGCAGATTCCTTACCTTTGAATTTCCCAGGCTTCAGACTGGATCCGAAAGCATTTTCTTTGAGCAATACTCTTGCATGCTGATAGGTGTCGCTGGTTGGCTCCATGTGACGTCTGCGTTAACTCCACCATTTTGATATCTGCATCACCTATACAGGTGCCACCTCGTGCTGCTGACGTTCCTCTACTTTCTGCACGAGTTAGTGTAGATCCGTGAAGAGAGCTACTCTGTCACTTTGACAGTTTATTGTTTTGTCCTACCCTATTGGATGTCCAAGAAGACTTATGGATTAGAGCTGTGCAGTGCCGGTCACTGCGCCTTGTTGATAGATTCCTCACCTGGGGTTCTTTGGTGCCTGGAGAAAGACCACGACTCAGTCTTGCTCAGACTGCCGGGATATAGCTCCGACTGCTTTTAGTGAGCAGCCCCTAAAGTTACTTGTGGCCCAGCGCCTGGCACCTCCTAGTTTGTCCCGAAGGTCTTGCTCTCCGTCCCAGTCAAGAGGAAGGCCTGGGCATTACTCCAGGATCCCCAAGTCTGTCCTCTCAAAGCGGAGTCAGTCAGTAAGAAGCATAAATGCAAGGGATCTCTGCATTTTAGGCCTCATTCAGCTGAACCTGCGCCGGCACCATGCCATCCCGCCTCTACTGGCGTTTGAGCGTCCCCAGCCCAGCTAAAAACTGATGCAATGTGCCTCATATTTGGGCAGCCTGAACTTGCCTGCATGGTTTCAGCCTTGTAAGCTGGGGGGGGGGGGTCAATCTGGTTTCACTTCAGCAGCTGAGGTGCTGTTTACCACCCCCTGGCTCCATACCAATGTAGGCTGTGCCAATGTGACCTTCCCCGGTGCTGGCCCCCTGCCCTCGCAATTGTTGGGCAACTTCACCATATTTGGATCGGCTCCCTCAGGAGGCCAAGAAGATCCTACAGGAGGGAGAGGCTACATCAGCGGAAGTGATTGACTCCACCATGAATATTACTGACTGCTTTCCGTTCGCTGGCAGGTGCAGCTGTTCGTTACAAAGGCTGGCTCAGGGAAACATGGTTCCGGCTGGTAGTCGAGAACAAAATCCTGGACCTTCCGTTTAGTGAGGTATTTGGCAAACATATCGACAATGCCCTCCAGGACATAAAAGATAGGGAGGCGGCAAGCTCTCTTGGTACTATTCAGTATCGGAAGGTTCCGTTCGAGGCATGTGGACTGCTGAATTCATATCTGTGCATAGATCGCCGCCTAGTGTTGGGTCCGGATGATTGCACATTGTTGTCCTGGAAGAGTCTTCGAAGTATCACGAGATAGGTGGCTCCTCCTCTGGACTACAGTGCGCATGGGCATCGCCTCCATCCCCAGATTGTTTTTTTCCGCCATTGGGTTCGGATGTGTTTCGGTTCCCTCTGTCGGAATCGATTGTTGTTTAACTTTTCTAACTTGAGACCAAAAGGTCTTTAGGCTTGGCGTCGGTATCGTTTTTGTTCGGGTTTTGTCTGTTTCTCAGCTCTGAACTCTTGCTGCCCCTCCGCGTGCTGTCGGCGCGGATGGGCCTACTCGACGCTCCAGACTACTGAACATGGCACGAACTCCGTTCAAAAGGTGCCTGGTGTGCACCTCCAAGTATTCACACCTCGATGTGCACCCTGTGTGCAACAAATGTTTGTCACCGGACCATGACGAGGCCAGGTGTATGGCCTGCTCAAAGTTCCGGTGTAAGAAGACTCTCAAGCTTCCGGACCATGATGAGGCCAGGTGTATGTAACTTTCCTAACTTGAGACCAAAAGGTCTTTAGGCATAGCGTCGGTATTGTGCTTCGTTCGGGTTGTCTGTTCATCAGCTCCGAACTCTTGCTGCCCTTCCGCGTGCTGTCGATGCGGACGGGCCTACACGACGCTCCAGACTACATGGAACGAACTCCGTTTAAGAGGTGCCCGGTGTGCACCTCAAAGTATTCACACCTCGACGTGCACCCAGTGTGCAACAAATGTTTGTCACCGGACCATGACGAGGCCAGGTGTATGGCCTGCTTAAAGTTCCGGTGTAAGAAGACTCTCGCTTCGTCGGGCCGCTAGACTCCAGGCCCAGTTAGCGGCGCCCCGGCCAGACAACATCTTCGAGGAAGACGTTGGAGTCGACAATGTTTTTCAAGTTTCGGACTCTAGCCCGGCGTCGGAGGAGGAAAACTACGACGCGGGAGACTAGGAATTTGATGAAGGCGTCGGTGAGGTAGGGGACGACGATGGGGCTATTGCCACTGTGGAGGATAGCTCAGAGGAGGAGCATCCTCAAACTGACTCAGGGGTCAACCCCCAATATACGGCCCAGGTCGAGGGATCACCTTTGGGCCTTACCCACGACCTCATTAATCGTCCCACGGCCCCGCCTCCAGGCCCGGCCACGGACATTTCAGATGCGCCACTCCCGTTGAAGAAAACGAAAGTGAAGCCATCAGGGTCCACACCAACGGTTTCGAAACCGAAAGTGAAAGTCGCACTGGTGGGACAGAAGGCTCCAGAGGCCTCAATGTCTAAAACATTCAAAATGGCCGACGGCAAGAGCCATGCCAAGATGGCCGACCCGAAGACCCCGGTGTCGAAGGCGAAGTCGACCGACGCGGCCGCGTCTGCGCCGAAGATGGTCGAGGTCGATGACCCGAAGAAAGCTTCGAAGAAGCGTCAGGACGACTCCAAAGCTCTGGCTGCGCCGACTCCGGCCGTCAAGGCCAAGGATGGTGATGTGTCGGCTCCGAAGACCGTGCCTTTCGCCGACCCGACTCCGGCCTCGAGGAAATCGCTCGAGCCGGTCCAGCCCTCCCCGGCCTTAACAAAAAAGGTCGTGGAGTCCCTGCAACGGATTCGGAAGGACGCTGTGGCTCCCGAACCGAAGGATGTGGTGCCGAAGCCTACACCAAAGCCAGCAAAGGCGCAGACGCCTATCCACTTCACGCTGCCGCCGAAGACGACGCCGAAGGCTTTCGCTCCGAGGCATGGGGCCGGGGTGCCCTTGAAGGTGGTGTCAACGCCCAAGGCGTCATCGGTAGTGCCGAAGCCTCGGCTCCAGCCACTCGCAGATGAGGAGCGTCGAGAGGTTATCATCGACGCCAACACCGGGAAGCTCTCGCTCCTTAAAAGGAAAATCACCACGGAGCCGGTGTTGGAACATTTTCGTATTCCACTCAAGAACAAGGACTCTGCGGGTACTTCTGCCCCTATAGAGCCTGCATCTCCACAAAATTTAGAACTTTCACCTACGCATTCGGACGCTGGGGAAGGTGACAGAGATGAGGACTAGTACAATTATCCAGCATACTCTGATCCAGAGGAGGAACATGAACCTTGGTCTGCCGGAGGCGACCCTGAGGACCCTCAGTCGGGTCATGAACCGCAGCTTTTTGCAGCAAAAACTTCTCCAACAGAGGACTCTGCAGCCTTCAACGCTCTGAGAGAGCTGCAGCTAATCCTGTCGACCTACATGCAGATCCTGTGGATGTCGATTTTCTGTTTGACACTTTCTCAGTGGCTGAGAAGTCCGTCAAGACATTGCCTATGCTCAAGGGAGTGCTGAAGCATGCGCCAGAGGTTTTCAGAGAGCCCACTCGGGCGCGAGTCATCAATCCTCGTATTGACAAGAAATACAAGGCAGCGCCCTCGGATCCAATGTACATCAAGGGACACTTGCCACTGGATTCTTTGGTTGTATCCAACGCACGGAAAAGGGCGAATTCGCAGACCACGGGTGACGCTCCTCCCCCAGACAAAGAGTCAAAAATATTTGAAGCCTCAGGGAAACGGATTGCTGCGCAGGCAGCTAATATTTGGCGCATTTCAAACACGCAGGCCCTACTTGCACGCTACGATAGGGCGCACTACGACACCCTAGAGACACTTCTGCAACACTTACCTGATCAGTACAAGGAGGCAGCTGAAATGTTGATTCAGGAGGGGAAGCTAATCACCAACGCTTCCATCAAATGTGCACTGGACGTGGCTGATACCGCCTCCAGGGCGATGAACACTAGTGTGTTGCTGCGAAGACATGCATGGCTTAGAATATCAGGCTTCAAAGCAGATATACAGACAACCATCTTAAACCAAACAGTTAATACAGACCACCTGTTTGGCCCTGAGGTGGATGCGACACTTGAGAAAATGAAGAAAGACACGGACACTGCTAAGTCTATGGGGGCCCTCCAGTCTCAGCAGTTTCGGGGTGGTTCCTTTCGCCGCTCCAATAACAGAGGCACCTCAAGGGGTCAGGCATCGCAATCCACGCAGTACTATAAGAGCAACACCCAAACCTCATACACCAACAAAGGTAGAGGTGGTTACAGGGGCAACAACGTCAAAGGAAGGGGACGTGGAAACAGCTCCAGGTCCTCCTCCACCAACAAGCAGTGACGCCTTGTCACTGCCCCCCGACCACACAACACTGGTCGGGGGAAAACTCCAGCAGTTCCTGCCCGCGTGGAAATCCATCGCCACGGACAGGTGGGTCAAATCTCTTATCCAGTACGGTTACTGTCTGGAACTTACTTCCACTCACCCAAACATACCTCCAAGAAACCGTCCTATGTCCGGGGAGCACTTGCACTTGTTGCAGCAGGAAGTTCAAGTCATGCTGCAAAAAGGGGCAATAGAGCTCGTTCCACTGCAAGAAAGGGGAACAGGAGTTTACTCTGTACTTTCTAATCCCCAAAAAGGACGGATCCCTCCGGCCCATCCTGGACCTCAGGCCCCTCAACTGGTACATTCTGTCGGAGCACTTCCATATGGTCACGTTGCAGGAGGTCCTCCCTCTGCTTCGACAGGGGGACTTCCTGGCTACGCTGGATCTCAAGGATGCATACTTTCATATTCCCCTGCATCCTTACCACAGGAAATACCTCAGGTTCACGATTCAAGACCAGCACTACCAGTTCAGGGTTCTGCCTTTCGGGGTAACCACAGCGCCAAGGGTCTTTACGAAGTGCCTGGCGACTGTGGCGGCGCATCTACGACGCCAGAACGTCCACGTCTATCCCTATCTGGACGACTGGCTCATTCAGGCAAAGTCAGAACAGCAGTGCGCCGACCACGTGTCCCGCACCATTCATCTCCTGCACGATCTGGGATTCTCGCTGAACTATCCAAAATCCCATCTCCAACCCGCCCATATACGGCAGTATCTGGGCGCAACAATACACTCTGGCAGCCACTGCGCAGCCAAATTCAGTGAGAATCGCCAGTATCCAAACGCTGATCCAACGATTCAGACCTCAGCACTCTCTTCCAGCGAAGGTGTTCATGCAGTTGATAGGCATGATGGCCTCTTGCATCTCCATCGTCCCGCACGCGAGACTACATATGCGTCCGCTTCAGGAGTGCCTAGCACGTCAGTGGACTCAGGCTCATGGGCAACTGACAGACCTAGTGTTGGTGAGCGGTCGGGCATACAACTCTCTGCATTGGTGGAATCCACAAAACCTTTGCAAGGGCCGACCGTTCCAGGAGCCTGTACCACAGATTATCCTGACAACGGACGCTTCTCTACAAGGATGGGGAGCTCATGTACTCCACTACACAGTGCAGGGACTATGGACACTACAGCAAAGGAAGATGCACATCAACGTTTTGGAACTGATGGCAATCTTCATGGCCTTGAAGGCATTCAAAGTACATCTGTGCAACAAGGTCGTGTTGATCCGGACGGACAACATGACGGCCATGTACTACATTCAGAAGCAGGGGGCACACACTCTCCGTAGCTGTCTCATCTGGCGCAGAGCATGTGGAAGTGGGCCATTCAGAGGAACATCTTCCTCATGGCGGAGCATCTCCCGGGCAAAGACAACCAGATGGTGGACCTGCTCAGCAGGCAGTCACCAAATGCACGAGTGGGAGATACATCCATCAGTACTCCAACCGTACTTCCAAAGGTGGGGTCATCCAGAGATGGACCTCTTCGCCACAAAGGAGAACGCAAAATGCCAAAGCTTCGCCGCCAGGTTCCCACACCCGCAATCGCAGGGCAATGCGATGTGGATGAACTAGTCAGGCAGATTTGCGTACGCTTTTCCCCCAGCACCTCTGATACCGCTGGTGGCAAGAAACTCAGGCAGCACTCGATGACTCTCATCCTGGTTGCTCCAACGTGGGCTCGCCAACCATGGTAAACCACGTTTCTGGAACTCTCCGTGGTACCGCATCAAAGGCTTCATCTCACACCCAGCCTTCTGACGCAGAGCCATGGTGACATTCAGCACCCAGATCCGCAACAGCTCAACCTGGCGATCTGGCTCCTGAAGTCCTAGAGTTTGGCTACCTCAATCTTCCCCCCCGATTGCATGGACATCATTCGGGAGGCAAGAAAGCCCACTACTAGAGCATGTTATGCGGCTAAATGGAAGCGGTTTGTCATTTACTGTGTAAACCACGATATTGAGCCGCTGGATGCTTCCATTCAGAACATCATTTGTTACCTGTTCCACCTGCACCAATGCAATTTGGCGTATTCTTCCATCCGCATTCACTTGTCTGCAATGGCAGCATACCTCCAGAATAGGCAACACCTATCACTTTTTAAGGTCCCTGCTATCAAGGCTTTTCTGGAAGGACTCAAAAGGTTCATTCCACCACGGACACCACCAGCTCCGGAATGGAACCTCAATGTGGTTCTTACAAGGCTGATGGGTCCTCCCTTTGAGCCACTGCACTCTTGTGAGCTTCAGTTTCTGACTTGGAAGGTGGCTTTCTTAGTAGCAATTACATCGCTACGGAGGGTTAGTGAGTTGCAGGCGCTCACCATCCAAGAACCTTTCTTCCAAGTACACGCTAACAGGGTGGTGCTCCGCACTAACCCTAAATTTTTACCCAAGGTTGTATCTCAATTCCACATGAACCAGACAATTGAGTTGCCAGTGTTTTTTCAAAACCCAGAGTCGCTGGCGGAGCGGATGCTCCACAATTTTGACGTTAAAAGAGCCTTAATGTACTACATTGACAGGACAAAAGATTTTCGTAAAACCAAGCAACTTTTCGTTGCATTTGCTTCACACCACAAGGGAAACGCTATCTCCAAAGCTGGTATCGCTAGGTGGATCGTGAAATGCATTCAGATCTGTTACGCTAAGGCTAAACGCACTCTCACAATTCCACCAAGAGCCCACTCCACCAGAAAGTTGGGGGCCTCTATGGCTTTTCTAGGTAACATTCCCTTAGAAGATATTTGTAGGGCAGCCACATGGTCTACCACACATACTTTTACTAAACATTACTGTGTAGACGTGCACTCCAAACAGCAGGCAGCTGTTGGTCAGGCTGTTCTCAAAACACTTTTTCAGACTGCTGCAGCTGGCACGGGCGGCCGCCAATAATAGGAGGACTGCTATGTATTCTATGCACAGATATGAATTCAGCAGCCCACATCCCTCGAACTGCAAATGCTACTTACCAGTATGCATCTGTTCTTGGTATGTAGGGCTGCTGACATTCATATCGCCCACCCTCCTCCCCGGCGCCTGTAGCAGCTGCAGTGTGTATGTGTATATATATATATATATATATATATATATATATATATATATATATATATATATATATATATATATATATATATATACTCATAGCATGGTCATCACTCACATACTTCACTCCATCTCTGCCAATGGCTAAAAACAATCTGGGGATGGAGGCGATGCCCATGCGCACTGTAGTCCAGGGGAGGAGCCACCTATCTCGTGATACTTAGACTCTTCCAGGACAACAATGTGCAATCATCCGGACCCAACACTAGGCGGCGATCTATGCACAGATATGAATGTCAGCAGCCCTACATGCCAAGAACAGATGCATACTGGTAAGTAGCATTTGCATTATGGAGCGGGCGGCACAGCGCTTTAAGTTTCCCATGGTCACGAAAGATGAGGACTGTTTTCTTTAGGACTTCAAGAGTCAGCCCTTCAAACGGGTCCGGGCGCCGTGCCCATTATCGACTTTATTCCGAATGAAGGTGTAAACTTTTTGATGCAAACACATACCTTTCCGGCTCTTCTTCCTTGTTGAGAAAAGAAATGGAGCACCCCAGGGGTCATCTGCTTGTTTATATATCGCAGCCTTAGCCTGAATACGAAATCACCCAGGCCGCGCAGTGGCGATCCAGGAATCGATCTTCCCCTATCACCGTTCCTCCGGACCGTGAAGGACGCCTGCTTGACTCAATTGTCGCAAGTCTTCCACCATGGCTTCTACCACCGTGAGGGCTGCAAATGCATTGGCCATTCTGGGGCGCTACGACCACCAGATATGGTTGATAGGTCTTCTTTCATCAACTTCATTTCTGAGCCCGCTAGAGCTGAGGCCCTTAAAATTCTAAAGGAGGGAGAGAGGGTTTCCTCTGAAATTATCGATTGCTCGGTCGACATTTCCTGTACTGGTTTTCGACAGCTTGCGGGAGCAGCCATATTGCGTTGCAAGTGCTGGCTTCATTCTTCCTCCTTCCGCCAGGAAGTTGTCAAATCGCCGACATGCCCTATGATGGCGAATCACTTTTTGGCCAGCATGTGGACGATGCACTGCAACTATAAAAAAAAGGACACCAAGACTGCTTGTGCACTGCTTTTCATGGTGCACTGCTTTTCAGGGTGCACGCGGACACAGCACTTCCTTCCTTTCGTGGCGGATCCACCCAGTACCAATCCTACGGCCAAGGAAATCAAAGAGACTCCCCCCAGTCCCAGCAGTCCTATCTGCAACAGTCTTCAAAATCTTAGAGGAAAATCTTCCTACAGGGTTTCAGCTTCTAAAAAACAATGACTTGTTTTCCCCGCTCAAGGTTGGAGGTTGAATCTCCCTTTTCTACTCCAAATGGTCTTCAATCACCTCGTACCGTTGGGTCCTGGACATTGTATCAAAAGGCCATGCCTTGGAGTTTTTCAAGTTCCCTCCAACTGGTTATCCCCCGGCTCACCTCAAAGAGCTCTTTCAGCAGATTCGGCTCATGATTCAGAAGGGTTCCATCGAAGTGGTTCTCAAGTCTCAAAAGGATGCGATTTTATTCCCGGTTCTTCCTCGTCCAAGTCCAGCGACTGTCGTCCAATCCTTGATCTGAGAGCCCTGAACAAGTATCTGAAGAGTCAATCCTTCCGCATGCTCTCACTCGCGAAAGTTCTCAGCTTTCTCCTGAAAGTCTACTTCAGGACTACCATCGATCTTCAGGACTTATTTCCATGTGCCAATACTAGTATGACGACCGAAGTACATGCACTTTCCAGTGGGGCACACTTTCAGTTCAAGGTCCTACCTTTCTACCTTTGCTCCGCATTCGTGTCTTCACGAAGGTCCTGGCTCCGGTGATGGTGTACCTACGGTTGAAGGGAATTCAAATCTTTCCCTACCTGGACGACTCAAGTCGCACTCCTGGCATCAGGTGTCCTTGGACACCCGGTTCGGTCAGGATATGTTCCAATCTCTCGGTCTATCCAACACCAAGAAGTCTCAGGTCGAGCCAGCTCTTTGCAGGACTTTACTGGGCACCACTCTGAATACTTCACTGGCGAAAGCGTTCGTGTCCGAGCGTCAGTTACAGATACTGCACATGGTGGCTCTCCTCTGCTCAAAAGGGTCCGTTTCTGTTCATGTATTAAGTCCTTTCTGTGAATGGCGTCCTCCTGCATCACCCTGATCCCAAATTGCATACTCGAGTCGTCCCATTCTGGAAGAATTGGACAACCAGTGGCGTTGGGTCACCAGCTCTTTTAATGATATGGTTCAAGTGACCAGTCTGATGCGGTCATCTGGTGGGCTCAGCCGTCAAACATCTCTGCCGGTACTACCTTCCTCACCATCGCTCCGGAACTAGTCCTTACCACGGATGCTTCCCTGGAAGGCTGGGGCGCACATCTTCAGGGACTATCGATAAAGGGCAAGTGGACCCCATACCAACGCTCCTGGCACATCAACAGGCTGGAGCTAATAGCCATTTTCCTGGTACTCAAATCCTTCCATCTCCTACTCCAGGGAGAAGCAGTGCTCATTCAGACCGACAACACCACCAGTATGCACTATGTCAACAAGCAGGGCGGCACCAAGTCGCTGCTCCTCTCTCAAATGGCACAGAGTATCTGGGACTGGGCACTTAGTCACCAGATCACCCTGACAGTGGTTCACCTACCAGGCATCTCCAACATCCTGGCAGATTCCCTCAGCAGGTCTGCGTGCTCTACCTGCGAGTGGGAGTTGCGTCAGCCGACTCTTGATTTCATCTTTTGGCTGTGGGGTCGCCTGACCATGGATCTCTGTGCGAGTCCTGTGAACCGGAAATGCCCATCTTATGCAAACTGGCTTCCCCATCAAGGGTAGTCTGGGAATGCCCTTTTGATGGATTGGTGCAATCTATTCGCCTACGCTTTTACGCCGATTCCGCTGGTTCCTAGAGTGTTGTGGAAAATGCGGAGACCGCTGTGCCACATTCTCCTGATCGCTCCCAGATGGCCTCAACAAGCCTGGTTGTTGGAGCTGCTGCTTCTCTCACAGTGCAAACCCATCCTCCTTCATACTCTAGTGGTGGACGAGGGTCAGATCTGTCATCCGGACCCTTCCTCATTATCAGCCTGGAACCGGAGCACCTTGAATTTGCTCATTTGAATATTTAGCCAGCGTGTAGGGATGTTCTCTCCAATGCGAGGGCTCCGTCTACGATAAAGACATACAAGCTAAAGTGGAAAAGGTTCTGTCACTAGTGTGCAGCTGCCAATATCATCCCGTCCATTCCACTCCTGTACAGTCTGCCGTTTCTACAGCTGCCTCAATCAGGACTTTCCCACTCCACTTTGAAAGTTTTCCTGGCGGCAATATCTTGTTTTCGGCAGGATGGGACTTCCTCTCTGCTCTTAAAGAATCATTCGACAGTTTTTCAAAATACTGTTCAGGAAGGTCCCGCCCATTCGTGGTCCTCCTCCTTCCTGGCATCTCAATGTCGTTTTGGCACAATTGATGAATTTGCCGTTCAAGCCTATCCACAAAGCAGATTTCAAATGTTTAACTTGGAAGGTGGCTTCTAATTGCTTTGACCTCTTCAAGTCGTGAGTGATATTCACGCCTTCACCGTTAAACCTCCTTTCCTTCAATTCAAATTGGACTGTGTTCTGCTTTGCACCAATCAGATTTTCATGCCTAAAGTACCAACTAATTTTCACCTAAACGAGCCTGTGTTAAAAACTTTCTTCGCAAATCCTCAAACTCCAGCGGAGCAACGTTTACATTCACTGGACTTTAAAAGATGCCTTAAATTTTATATCGACAGAACGGCGCCCTTTCGTAGATCTGACCAACTGTTCGTTGCTTACGGACGCATGCGCAGAGGGCGTTCTGTTACCAAGCCAACTCTTGCACATTGGATTTCTTCAGCAATTTCCTTCTGCCACCAGAAGGCTGGAAAGCCTGTTCAAGCTTCAGTGATCTCTTTCCACCGGGCGATATCATCCTCTACTGCCCTGTTTGCTGGGGTGCCAATTCACCAGATATGTCTAGCAGCTACGTGGTCCAGCAGGCACACTTTCACAAAGCACTACTGCCTTGAGACGATCAACGAGGCTGATACAGCAGTGGACCAAGCGGTGCTTAGCTATCTTTTTAAATAAGGTGAGCCTCTTTCTTCCCTCCTCCTCCTCTTGGTGGTATGATTTGTTATTACCTGCCTGGCTACATTGACATTGCGTTTTTCTCATTCCAATGCACTGCTGTTTTGGTCCTGCTGCCAGTTATTACTGCTTACTATTAAAGCATGTGTATTTATGAAGGACACCCTAATTCTGGAGAAGAACAATTGTTGCTTACCTGTAAACAGGTGGTTCTCCAGTATTGGTCTCTTTCATAGATTCACATGCGACCGACCCACCCACCTCCCCTCAGAGGCTCTCTTCTCCTCCTAGACTTGTCACTCCTGTGCTGCGAAAATCTGAGGGCATGAGCCTCTGAGAAGGTTCTAGAAGGGTGCTTGTGCCTGATTGGCTGTAGTTTGGACTAACATAATCACATGGCTGTTATATAGACTTCTTTCTTTTCTCCTATGTATTCCTATGTGTTAATGCTAACCTGGTACTTATAAGTATTTCTGGTTTTGGAATTGGTGTGATGTTTATATATACATTTTTTATTGGGATTTATTGCTATTTTGTTTACGGTGGGACTTCGAATACGGGGAATATTCAAGCATGTGAATCTATGAAAGACACCAATACTGGACAACCACCTGTTTACCGGTAAGTAACATTTGTTCTTGCACATCCCTCTGCGTCTTCCACCCGCATGGGCAGTCCCTTGGTCAACTGTTCTAGAGGTTATTTTACAATGCAATGTTGTGAGAAGTTGGCCTGATATGCAGTGCTCACTATTCTAGTGATCACTATGCATCAGTCCAAACGACCCTTATGGTGATTGGTTGTAAGTCAACCTTAGACCAGCTATCCTAGTAGCGTGGATACGAGCAGTCTTCGGGCTAAACTCTAGAGGGCGTGTTAAGCCAGCTGTTATACCATCACATACCCCTTGAACACCAAGTGAATGGACACCACACAAGTGTTATGAAAATAATCAGTGTATTTATTAGAATCACAACAGCCCTGTACTCTTTATGAGGACAGGGTACTAAGCACACAACAAAACTCTTAAGAAAATGCTTCAAGTGCACAATCAATGCAAGTGCCCGAGGGCACGGAAAGTTTAGTGGTCTCGGGCGGACCCGATAAGGCAAGTCGGAAGCGGTAGGGACTCGGGACCCTTAAATAAGGAGGCTATGCGGGCACCGAAATGCCGAAGTTACCTAGCCCAAGGGCTGCGGCTGCACAAGTCTTTACAGACGTCGGGAGTCCTCGCTGACGAGCCAGGAGCCGGAAGGAAGGAGTTGCTGGCCGGCGATCAGTTGAGAGAGTTCGTAGAGATCCAAGCCTGGATCAGGGATGGATGACACCTGAAAGCAGAGGGGACCAAGTTCGTACTACTAGCCAGTAGTCAGAGGGTACCAGGAGGGCACCGGATGATCGTCACCTCGACTAGGTGAGTGGGCGACGCTTAGGCTCTGCAGTCTCACGGACCAGGAGGCGTTGTCGGCGACCAGGATGGAGGTGCGAGCTGTCCCACGAAGGTTGATGCTGTCTGCATCGCTGGGCCCAGGATTGGGGCAACAAGCCTTGGCAAATTCAGGGCCACGTGATGAACCTAAAATGGCGTCTTGAGTGGACCAGGAGGGTCCGGGGTGCTCCTCTCTCAGAAGGGAGCAAAGGCCAGTCTGGAGCAACCAGACCAGCAGCGTTGGTTGTCGTGTGTCGTCAAGGTCACGAGCCAGCGGCTAGTAACCAGACAACGTGATGAGCGGCAAAAGCAGAAGGGCCCCACGCAGGTCGTGGAGATGCTGGGAGGCTGCACTTCGGTGCTGGAGCTGCTCAGGGTCTGGGCTTCTCGGACCCCAAAGCACTCACCAGAGGATCCCTCGGCGGTCGTGCTGGTTAAGAAATCGTGCAGGTTTTGATGATGGCCGGTCCCTCGAGGTCTTGTTGCACCCACGGATCTCAGCTGAGCTGACAATGTGGGTAGAGGTCAGAGGTGCCAGGGAAGCCGGTTCTCGTCGAGCTGGGCAGTCGGATTCCTGAGGAAGGACTTGCAGCAAACCGCAGAGTTCTTAAGATGGTTCCTGCGGATGCAGGGTGACTACTCCTTAGTCACAAGGGAGAAATCTTGAGAAGAGTCTTGAATGTCCTTTCGTAGAAAGTAGTTCTTGATTCAAAGATCTAATTTGGAAGGGTCCCCGCTCCTGCCTTTATCCTAAAGAAAGGGGTGGGTACGTGACTAGGTCCTGCCCTAGGGGTGGGACCAGAAAGGGGGGTGGTTACACCCCTCTCCCATGTCAGACTTTCCCCATGTCAGGGGCTGGTGTGCCCCTGGAACTGGTTCTAGCCGGCAGATGCATAGTGAGCACCGGGGTGCCACTCCGCAGTCACCTTCCTGTAAAGCCCTGCCTACCCAGGATACACAAAACCCTGTCTGGGATGGTGCGAGCACCGCCCCGGACAGGAAACCCTTTGTCCAAGCTCTCCTCGCTGGAAGGACTCCCAGCAGCAGCAGGAGGTCAGACTCTGTGGTGGCAGCATCCATTTTGTGGAGCTGAGGCTTCAGTTAACTTTAACTGGGGTTCACAGTTACATACATGTCTTGTCCCTCTAGAAGGGTGGAATGCTAACCCCGTCGCCAGCATTGGTGAGGGGTCAGTATCCCGATTCGTATGACACCTTACTTGACATGTCTTGATAACGCGATACCGAAGTTAGTGATATGGGACGCGTTATCATGGAACAGCCATTGGGTCTTGGTTCCGCAAGCTGCAACCGGGCTCGGCTCGTGCCAGAGCCCAATTCACACGATTCCACGCACTCTCCCTTCAGGATTGTCAAGGCCTGCCATAGGAGTGACTGATAGGAACTCGGGTGTCCATTTGAGGGTTAGATATAGGTATACTATATCTAAAGCAAAGGGCGAGTACGCCACCTTGCCCCAGCTGTCGTGCAGCCAGTTGTGTCAGATTTAGATGGCCATCCATGGGTGGCATAATACATGCTTCCGCCCCTGGTAGGCCCTGGGTACACCGATGCCCTGAGTGACCGGGTCTGACAAGGTGGCCCAGTTCCAACTGGGTAATGCACATAAGGTACACATGTCAATTTAGCGAGAGAACAGCTAGGCTGTGGGTCTGATTGGCAGGCCCACAGCCAGATTAAGTCGTAAACCAGTGAAACAAAAGCAAAAAATCTGGGTGATCATAGGATTGCAGACCCTACTCTCCTACAAATGTCGACACCGCTTCTTGAACCCCAGTCACTCTAGTCTGTTGCTATTATGCAGTCAACTGATTACGAAGGTCCTGGCTCAGGAGGGGGACTTTGGTGCCCATGTCACCAGTCTGCAGCTCTAGGATCTGCCCAGATCGAGTAATGGCTCCCAGGGCAGCATTATCTGGTAAGATGGGCGCAGCCTCGATTGTCTGTGGGTTGTACCACTGCAGCCGTCAAGCGGTCTAAGGTGCTCTGCTTCGGTCCAGACCCAGTTGCTTCATCCTTAGACATGGTGGACAGTTGGTGTCGAAGGACTAAGGCAAATTCCTACTGCACACACTATTCCCGCAGCGCTCTCTGCTGTTCGACCCAGCAGGGCTGGTGTTTTCGCAATGCAGATCAGGACACCTTGAGCTGTACAACTCCTGGAGCCACGCCCAGAATGGGGCCACGATCGACAAGTAGAGGCCTGAAGGAGAGTCCCCATCCAGCCACAAGCCACACTGGGACCTAGTCCAGCTGCTTCCCGGAGCACATCCGCAAATCTCTCTCCCTCGCCCAGCCACAATGACCGACTGCAGTCGGTCTGCACCACAGGACCTGGTCGTCTGCTCACTGGTCTTCCCTGGAGTTCAGAGTCTGGGATGTCAAGTCAGCAGTTCCAGGGCGATGAAGGTAGGATTATGGAAGGATGTTTAATAGGCTGGCGAAGCTCTCTCGGAGCACGTCCGCCATGATGAGCTATTTGGGTCCACCACCATTTCTGACTTTTTTCTGACAGAAAATTGTGGCATTTTGTAAATTAATGCCTTCTGTTTGACAAGTACCCTGCCTGTGGGAGAAAGTCCAAATCTGACCCTCACAACATCTGTATTTGCTGCCTTCCATCTAGTCCTGTTTCTGAACATTGCCAGCACTGCAAAAACATTTCTCGATGCACCCTAAAACGTAGAATTTGCCTTCATGTCATGGAGGAACTGTGAAGACAGCAAGTAGTCTTGTGGTAAAACCTCAGAACGAGGAGGGAGTCTTCTACCCGGGTTTTGCCATCTACCTGGGTTTTGCCATCTGCCTATGAGGGATGCAGAAGGTCCAGAAAGAGTTCATGTCCGGGAAAGACCTCTTACCTGGTAAACGTCAAGACAAACTATGGCAGACGTTATCGCCAGGGCTGATTCGACATCTTGGAATAAGCGCTGATGGACATGAAGGCAAGGTAGATCAGTGCCTAAAGTACATACATCATTTGTATCCATGTCCAGGCGTGCATTCCTGTGATAAATGTCGAGACTTCTGCGATCACCATCGAGGGGCCTTTTGACGTCTAACACAGGAAAAGGTGACTGATCCATTCTTCTCCAGATTCTGAATACTCAAAGGTGTACACCCCCTGCCAACACCAGTACTGTTACGCCACTTCACCAACTATTCCTCCAGAGCCAATTCCTAGGCCTGTGGATCCACAACGATCATTCCAGGCGTCCATAGTCTTCGCTGTAGATCGCATATCTTTCTCGAAGTGCATGGCAGTGGTTGCTGCCTGCCTCAGGAAACATTGAATCTTCGCCTACCCCACCTTGATTGGTTAATTACAATCAAAGTAAGCCCCGCGTCCATACATCTAGACATGCGCAGTCAATTTCCACTCCAGTATAGTTTGTAGGAGCTACCATAGACACCATGGAGACAAGTCGTTCAGGGGAGAGACTTTCATCAATTCGTCAGAATTGTCACTATTGAAAACCAACTCCTCTTGCGGTGTAGTTACTGTAGTCTTGGCTCCATGGCCTCCTGTATCTTACTCACCCTGAATGCATGTCTCCACATGTCCCCTTCAGGAATGTCTCGGACCTGTGGGACTAAGCAACAGGCATTGGTAAGACTGGATCATTCTATCCACTCACAGAAGCATTCTTTAACATGGTGGTGCTCTCCAACCAACCTGCTTCAAGTAATGCCAGCTCACCAGCAGATTCCCTTTCAGACCATGGTGACGGATGGATCGTTAACTGGGGTGGTAAGCCCACATGTGTCCTTTCCAAAGTCAAGACATATGGTCTCCGAGGGAGATGACCTATATAAATCTCCAAGCTCAAGAGTCTTCCTAGTGCTAAAACCATTTGGCTCCTCATTCAAGACCCAGTCGTACAAATGGGCAATACAACCACAAAATATGTCGACAAGCTGGATGGGAGGGGGGAGAACCAGGTCCAAACCTTTATCCCATAAAGCCAAAGTATTATGGAAATGAAAATCAGGAACCTGCAAATCACAGCAATGCACCTTCCAGGTGTGCAAAATGTTCAGGCAGACTCCCTCAGCTGGGTTTTGCCACAACCACAAATGAGTCCTTTACGACTATGTTGTGCAAGACCACTTCTGGCTGTGGGGTGTTCCGCACATCGACTTTTTCGCCTCTGCAGAAAAATGTCACAACTGTACCTCAAGATGGTTCCAATCAGGAACTCTGGGGAATGCCCTATGGATTGACTGGTCTTGCAAATTCTCAGTTTCCTACTGATCCAGTCAGTCCTCCTCAAGCTGTCCTACTCAAGAGCCATACTCCTCTTGATAGTCCCAGAGTGGCCACGTCAATGGTAGTGCAACAACCTTCACCAATGCAAGTGCAACAACCTTCACCGGTCACAGCGTCCTTCTCAAGCTGCCATTCAGACAAGACCTGCTAATGAAGTTCAGAGGCCAGACTGTTCATCCAAGTCTTTACTCCTAGAGTTAAGCAGCATGACTCCTGAGGTAATGCAGTATGGACACCTGAACCTGTAAAGACTGCATGGACCTCGGAGGCAAAACTGCCTTCAACCCATTCTGCGTATACCTTCCAGTGGAAGAGGTTTTGCATTAGGAGTGCCTCCAAGAACATGGACACTAAATCTTGCCAGGAAGACTTGATTCTTACTGGTTTTCCATTTGGCAAAATCTGGCCTACAATTCCTTACGGTTCACTTGGCAGCCCTTACTGACTGCAGGAAATGTCTTACAGACCATTAAAAAAAACTGGTAACCAAGAATAATTTTCTGAATGGTTTCCAGACAATTAGGTGCCTGGTAGCCCCCTCCCCCAACCCACCCAAGACCTTAACATAGTTCTTTAAAGTCTCATGCTGAAGAATCCTTCAACCCCGGCTTTACTAGCTCTCAGTTCCCTGGGTACAATACTATCTCCAGGTGGATAAAATCTTGCATACTGTTACCAAAAAATTAACTAGAGGTCGGTTAGACCCACTTGTGGGACACCCCCGCGCCGCACGGCCACCAGCTGCTGCGTGTTTCCCTCTGCCTGCCCTCTGCCTCGCCGCCGGCCGTGCTGACGCCGTGGTCGCTCCACTCTGGTTTTCCAGTTGTTTTGCCCTAAATTTGTGCTTGTCTGTTTTTGCCGTCTGTTCACGTATTTAGCTGTTTTTCTTTGTTTTGCCCGTAATTTGTGCTTGTTTGTTTTGGCCGTCTGTTCGTGTACTTAGCTGTTTTTCTTTGTTTTGCCCGTAATTTGTGCTTGTTTGTTTTTGCCGTCTGTTCGTGTACTTAGCTGTTTTTCTTTGTTTTGCCCGTAATTTGTGCCTGTTAATTTCATTGTATCCCCTGTGCCGTGTCCAGTTTCCTTCCTGATTGCCCGCCTACCTCGCCGCCCTCCGCTCTCGCTTCCCGCCACAGCCATTGGCCCCGCCCCTTTTCTCTTCTGTTCCCTCCCCGCTCCCGCCTCCCAGCTGCTCCGCCCACCCGCGCACTTCGCCTTAAATGGCGACCGTGCGAACGCGCCGATTGTGCGCCGAAGGCGCGCCAAAGGTAAGCCCGTCTGCGCCCGTCCGCGACCGGATCGCGACCAGCGCCAGGACCCCTGGCCCCCGAAGACCCTGGCCGACTCGCCTGACGTACTCCGCCGCCACCCTCATCGCACTCAACACCGGCCGACTCCCAGAATGCCATCAAGCCACTCCACGGCGCACCCACGGACCCTTCAGCTGCCACGCCTGCAAGTTCACCTGCATCCGGACCTGCCTCGCACCATCACCCGCCAAGTCGAACGCCAGCAGCACCCACCTCAAGTGCATCCTGCTCAACACCCGCTCCGTCCACAGACACGCCATCGAACTCTGGAACCTTCTGGATGCCACAGCCCCTGACGTCGCCTTCCTCACGGAGACCTGGATGAACGCCTCTTCAGCTCCCGCCATCGCTATCCCAGAGGGCTACAAGATCGTCCGGAGGGACCGCAACGCCAACCAGATGGGAGGAGGCATCGCCATCATCCACAGGAACACCATCCGTCTCACGACCAGCACCGACAACACCCTGAACACCGCCGAACACCTGCATTTCCAGATCCACACCAGCCCGAACACCACCCTCAGAGGCACCCTGATCTACCGACCCCCGGGACCACGCACACAATTCAGCGAGGACATCGCCGACTTCGTCAGCCCGCATGCCCTCCACTCCGCTGACTACATCCTCCTGGGGGACCTCAACTTCCACCTGGAGAACAACAACGACCGCAACACCATCACCCTGCTCGACAACCTCGCCAATCTTGGACTCAAGCAACTGGTGTCCACCCCCACCCACCTCGCCGGACACACACTGGACGCAGTCTTCTCCTCCAGCCCAGACATAGACTTCAGCCACGCCACAGAGCTTCAATGGACGGACCACAGCTGCGTCCACTTCACCTTCAAAAGAACGACGACCCACCGCCACCAGCAACAGGCCGCCCGCAGAAGCTGGAACAAGATCACAGCAGACCAGCTCGCCACCTCCCTGAGCCAGCACCCTCCTGCCAGCTCAGCGAACCCCAGCCAGGCCGCCGACAACCTCACGAAGTGGATCAGCAACTGCGCGGACGAGCTCGCCCCGCTGAGGACCCCGCCCAGCAGACCCGGCAGCAAGAAAGCCCCGTGGTTCACCGACTAACTCAAAAGCTCCAAGAAGAACTGCCGAGCCCTCGAGAGTCTGGAGAAGGGAACCTACACCGGACAACAGGACCTCCCTCAAGCTTGCCACCCGGAAGCACCACCAGCTGATCCGCGCCGCCAAGAAAACAGCATTCAAGGACCGGTTGGACAACAACGCACACAACTGCAAGGAGCTCTTCAACATCGTGAAAGAGCTCTCCAACCCCAGCGCAGGAAACAACATCACCCCATCGCAAGACCTCTGCAACTCCCTCGCTTCATACTTCCACAACAAGATCGCGGACATACACAACAGCTTCAACAACCAACCAACGCACACCATGACCGAACAACCACCCCCCACGACCACCCTCCACGCCTGGACCCCGATCAGCACCGAAGACACCATACGCACAATGAACTCCATCCACTCCGGATCACCGACCGACCCCTGCCCTCACCACGTCTTCAACAAGGCCGACTCTGTCATCGCACCCCACCTGCGGGACATCATCAACACCTCCTTCGACACCGCCACCTTCCCTGAGAGCTGGAAACACGCCGAACTCAGCGCTCTCCTCAAGAAACCAACAGCGGACCCCACCGAACTCAAGAACTACCGCCCCATCTCGCTCCTCCCGTTTCCAGCCAAAGTCATCGAAGACCGTCAACAAGCAGATGGCCGCCTTCCTCGAGACGAACGGGTCCCTCGACCCCTCACAGTCAGGCTTCCGAGCCAATCACAGCACCGAGACCGCCCTCATCGCCGCCACCGATGACATCCGAGCCCTGATGGACAATGGAGAAACAGCGGCCCTCATCCTCCTAGACCTCTCCGCGGCATTCGACACTGTCTGCCACCGCACCCTAGTACAGCGCCTCAGCAACGTCGGAATCCAGGACAAGGCGCTGGAATGGATCATCTCCTTCCTCGACGGAAGAACAGAGTCTGCCTACCACCGTACAAGTCAGAGGCCTCCGAAGTCATCTGCGGCGTCCCTCAAGGGTCATCTCTGAGCCCCACCCTCTTCAACGTCTACATGAGCCCCCTCGCGGCCATCGTACGCAAACACAACCTCAGCATAATCTCCTACGCCGACGACACCCAGCTGATCCTCTCCCTGACCAACGACCCCGCCTCCGCCAGAGCCAACCTGCACGAAGGGATGAAAGAGGTAGCCGAGTGGATGACGACCAGCCGCCTGAAACTGAACTCTGACAAGACGGAGGTCCTCATCCTGGGCTCTTCACCCTCCGCCTGGAACGACTCCTGGTGGCCTCCCGCCCTGGGCACCGCACCCAAACCGACAGACCATGCACGCAACCTGGGCTTCATCCTGGACTCCTCCCTCTCCATGACCAGGCAAGTCAACAACGTCTCCTCGGCGTGCTTCAACATCCTACGCATGCTACGAAAGATCTTCTGGTGGATCCCCTCCGAGACCAGGAAGACAGTCACCCAGGCCCTCGTCACCAGCCGACTGGACTACGGCAACGCCCTCTACGCCGGTACCACCGCCAAGCTCCAGAAGAGACTCCAGCGGATCCAGAACGCCTCAGCCAGACTCATCCTCGACATCCCACGAACCAGCCACATCACCGGACATCTGAGAGACCTCCACTGGCTCCCCGTCAACAAAAGAATCACCGTCCGCCTCCTCACCCACGCATACAAAGCCCTACACGACCAGGGCCCGAGCTACCTCAACAGCCGAATCAACTTCTACGCTCCCAATCGCCACCTCCGATCAGCCAACCACGCCCTCGCCGCCGTCCCCCGCATCCGAAGAGCGACTACGGGAGGAAGGTCCTTCTCCTACCTGGCCGCCAAGACCTGGAACTCCCTCCCGACCGACCTGCGCCTGACCCAAGACCACCTCTCCTTCAGGAAGAAGCTGAAGACCTGGCTGTTGGAACAGTAGCAGAACCCCCCCCCCCCCCCCCCCCCCCCCCCAGCGCCTTGAGACCCTACGGGTAGTTAGCGCGCTATATAAGTGTCACTGATTGATTGATTAGACCCAAGGCACATTTTAGTAGGGGAAAAATAGCTACTGCTTTTTTGAGAAATTTCTGTAATGCCAATTTGTAAAGCGGCCATATGGAGATATGGTCGAACTTTAACCAAGCTCTATTTCTACTTTGGTATTGCTTTGTTCGCCCTAAGTTGGCAGGGTATGCCGAGATGTGGGTCCTTTTCTCACTTTGCCGATGGGTTCAAGGTAGCCTGGCTGACGGCTAATTAGCCAGAAACCGGTCCCAGGATGCTTGTTTCCGGTCCAGGGAAGACATGGCCTGGCAGTTCAGGCTGGACTGTTCCCATGAGTCAAAGGGTTCAGACTGATTTGCATACGGCCATGTCTGAACTGGGGTGGTGGAGTGAGCTAATGAATGATGGCTTAAACCCAGATCAGTTGACTATGGTGAGTTTTTGATTTGCTCCAACGCTCCGTCCATCATCCCCTTTGGTATCATTATTTCTGCTTGGGCAGATACTCCAATGGTACAAACCTCCTTCATATGTATTTGCTTAAGACAGTCCTATCTTCACTCATGTGTTACATTGTGTTTTGTGATGATGGACTTTTGATTCTAGTCATAGGAATTTGACTAGAATCAAAGGTCCATCAGTGGAGATACTCCCATACTGTACCAACTAGAGACCGTTCCTTGATTAAGTTTAAAGAATTCAGAGCTATCCTGCCCTAGTTCTTTAAATTTATAATCTAATAGTGTTAGTGGAGAAAGGTGCCAGGTAACTCATAATGGTTTCTGTGAACCAATAGACCGGGCAAGCAATACAAGGGAATGATTCCAAAAAGTACATGCCAGGTGCATTTTTCCCCAACCAGTAGTCCACCGGGACCAGCTACCATGTACCCCATAACAGAAGGTGCCTTGTCTGGCATGTAGGTGGTATTCTCCAGGTGTAGCAGCTCACGGTCCCTTATAATATTTTGATAGTGGTTCAAGGCATTACTACAGAAGATGGACGGGGATGTATGAACATAAACACAATTTAAGCACAACCCCACCTACTTCCTGAACAGCAGAGGGGCCAGAGGATGCGATTTGGCTCCAGTGAAAACGGTGGATCATTATTTGGCCATAGCAGTTGAAGATAGTGCTTTTGTGGGAGAGTAACTTCCCCCACGTTATCGCATATCTACCCTGTTCATCACTCAAGGACCCCGGGGATATACAGCACTCCTTACGAACCAGTATACCATACCTTGTGCATAAGACTAGCATGAAAAGAATACACTGTAGGACATTCATTTCTCAAGTGAGTGGTTAGAAGGTCTAGATAAGTCTCTTGTAACAAAGCAATGTACATGGTCTGTCCAGATAGGACAGTATGTCTATGCTTCTACTGGTCTCACACACCACATACGTTATATGTGATGCATTTAGTGTGTGAAGAGTACTACTATCTAGCTCAATGGTAGTCGTACCAGTATTAGATGAAGTGTAGTGAGCTCGCAGTGGGAATCCTTTCAGTTGGCATAGGGCTATAGCACTGTAATGTATGCATGTACATCACAACAGTTAACATTCAGGAAGCACAAAGTCAAAGGTGAGGGTTGGTGATGAAATAATGGCTTTCTGTACAGATATTCGAAGGCTAGAGCATAGCTTGCAGAATAGCAGCCTGTCCGTTTCTGGCCAACTGGAATAAATTTGCGATGTGCCTCCTCGACTGCTGCAGCGAAGTATGGTAAGTGGGTGATTTCCTTTGTCAAAATTTAGAGTACGCTGCTCCCTGGCCATCCGAAAGCTGTATCATGGTCTCAATTTGAGGAGTCTGGAAACAATCTGGCGTGCCAGGGCCCCGGCGGAAGTCAAACTGATGTTGCAGTGCGTGCGCTCCCCGATGGAGTCCGCACCAAAAAGAGCAGTTGCCATCTTCTCCACTTAATCCTTCAGCTTGCCTTTATTGGCTGATTCGGGGACCCCTAAGATATGGAGATTGTTGCAGCAGGAACACACCTTTAAAATGTTTTAGCTGCTATAATCTTGGACTTCTTTTTATTAAGGAGGGAGTCCCCTTGGATATTGTATTCTTGATGGTAATTATTGTGCTGCTTGGTCTCCTGGAGTCAACCATCATGCTGAAGTCTGCAAGTGATGCTGTCCATCCTGGTGCACCGGGAATCTTTTTGTTTCAATGGAAGTCTAACTTGGTTGCATCGCTAGCAGCATGGCTTCTCCAGTATTAGGGGTGTCTTTTATAGATTCACATGCTTGAATATTCCTCGTAGTCTAAGTGGGAGTCCCACGGTAAATAAAATAGCAATAATACTAAATATAATAATATACTAACTTTTAGGCTACCCTCAGAGCCGGCAGCGGTGACAGCTTTTGGCAACATTGTAGCGTTAGGAAAGAAGCTAAAGGCTATAACGTGCAGCAGAACTCACCCGGGGAGATGCTCAGGTCCAAAGCGGCAATAACGGGGATCATAGAATGGGGAACAAGCCCACCCCCACACACACACGCTGTAATGGTACACACACCAGCATGATACATGGGAGACTGGGATGCACAGGCAAACCAGAGGGTCTACTAAGTTAGGACCTTAATAAAGGGCACATCCATGGCAGGCACTCAGGGTAAAAAGCGGCAAAAAGTGTTAACTTATTATTTAAACGCAGAAATGGCAGCAAATGTTTTTAATTTGCCTTTTCAACAGCTGTGAAATGTAACATGCTATTTGATGAAAAGGCTGTTATCACTATTACTTTGAACACTTGTTTAGGTGATTTAGGAATTTTTATATTCTGTTGTGTAAAAAACTTTTCTGCAATGAATACTCGGTAATAAGGATGGTGGAAAGACTCTGTGTAACATCCCAGATTTACCATCATGTAACCATGGTAATACCTGGTCTAAACCTGTGTGCTAATTGTTAGACACGCCCATATCTCCACAGTATATATGTATGAGCTCATTTTGAATGCAGATGTAGTGAACAAGGCGGCAACGCCGAAACGCGTCTAAGCAGACAGTGAGTAAATAAATCGAGTTTGGATTGAGATTCATGGTGTCAGCGCCTTCTTCGTATCGGATGAGTTTGGCAAGATTGGATATATATGTATATGTATATGTATATGTATATGTATATGTATATGTATATATGTACATATAATACATGGTAAAGAATAGAAAACATAATAGGAATCTCAAAAAACCATTCTTATATAGGAATGCATGGTAAAGAGAAACTACTGTAACACATTGGCTGTAATTTGGACTAACAAAATGACACTAATCAGGCGTCAGCACCCTCTATAACCTTCTACTCAGAAGCTCAAGCCCTCCGATTTTCTACCGCACGTCGTGTGAAGGGAGTCTCCCTGAGCTCTGCTCAGTTTTCACCTCTACTCCTCTATTTCCAGTGTTTTTCACAACATGTCAAGTAAGAAGTCTTTATTTAGACCCTGCTCTTCTTGTGGGAAGCTGCGCCTTTTTGAAAAGGACCCCCATCAGAAGTGTATGTTCGAGGCATGAGGGCTGCTGAATTCATATCTGTGCATAGATCGCCGCCTAGTGTTGGGTCCGGATGATTGCGCATTGTTGTCCTGGAAGAGTCTTCGAAGTATCACGAGATAGGTGGCTCCTCCCCTGGACTACAGTGCGCATGGGCATCCTCTCCATCCCCAGATTGTTTTTTTCCGCCATTGGGTTCGGATGTCTAATCTCTTACTCCAGTTAATTTACTTGTACTTTTCTGTTCCTACGGCCAAAAGGCCTTTCTTAGCGTCGGTATTGTTTCGTTCGGTGCCTGGCCCTTTCGGTTCTTCGATCGGCGTCGAATAAAGACTCTCGACGACTCAGGCCCAGACTACATCGACGATGGAACGGACCCAGTTTAAGCTGTGTCCTGTGTGTAATTCCAAATATTCGAACTTAGATGTGCACCAAGTGTGCAACACCTGCTTGTCCCCCGACCACGACGAGTCGAAATGCTTCGCCTGCTCAAGGTTCCGCTCAAAGAAGACTATTAAACTTCGACGCGAGGCAGACGGCCCAACAGTCGGCTCCGGCACCTGCAAACATCTTCGATGCCGGGGACGAGGAACTCTTCCAAGATGAGGAAGAGGCAGAAGATGACGTTCCCGAAGAAACGTCGGAACCAGCGTCAGAACATGACTCAACTTTCAAAATGGACGAGCCAGACTAAGTTCGGCCACGACCAGGATGTCGCTGAGGTAGGGGACGACGAACAGGCCCTTGCGGCCGTTGATGACGATTCTGGTGGTGAACAGAGTCCGCCCACTGCTCCGGGGCCTATCGTGGACATTCAGCCCGCTCCGGCTCCGGTCGAGGCATCGCCGAAAGGCCTTAGCCAAGATCTGTCCTTTCGGTCTACAGCCCCGCGTCATAGCCAGGCTAAGACACTTTCAAAGGAGCCATCGGTCGATTCCGTGAAACCGAAACTGCTCAAGATGGTGGTCGGTTCGGCGCCGTCGTCGATCCTTCGACGCCGAAGACACCAGTCAGCCCCGACACTGGGATTCTGAAGCAGGGCCCTCACACCAAGACCGTCACCTCGAAGGCCTCGGCGCCTGTGCCTGCGTCCACTACCAAACATGGCGAAAAGGGCAAGGAACTTCCTGTCGAAAGGTCTGCAGCCACCCCTCTCGGGACTGAAGCATGGGCTGGCGGCGAGGGTCGAAGCCGCGGCAAAGGTTGCCCCGAAATTATCGTCGACGCCGAAAGTTGGAGGCGCACCGCACACTGAGGTCGATTCGACGCGCTCAAGCGAGCGGCCTACTCAGGCGTCGGAGAAACACGAAGACGGTACTTCCGCTTCCAAGCAGGCTGGATCGACACCACTAAAGTTTGGCCTTCCACCCACTGCGCGTCCAAAGTCTCAGGAGGCTTCCACGGTGGCGAAGGTGTCCTCACATGCACAGGTCGTCTATCATGAGCCTTCTTACGACAACCAAACAAAGCTGTTCATTGACTCGGAGTCGGGCAGGCTTACCGTCCACAAGCGGAAGATCGTGCCTGAACACCCTTTGGAGGGTTACAAAATTCCACTAAAAAAGATGGTCTCCACCACCTCTCCGGTTCTTGTTGAACATCTTCAGGACTACTCACACCATGCTGTTCAATCTCCTACACAAAGTGAGGAGGACTTAACTGCAGACTACAGCCAAATGGGCCTCACTTAGAATGGAGACATCTTGATCAGTGTCTGTATTCTATCAGTGGTCAGGGGCAGCGGATCAAGGCGATGACCCTGATGACCCCCAGGTCACCCCGGACTCTCAGTCCTATAATGTCAAACAATCTCCGACTGAGGACACCGCAGCGTTCAATGCATTAATAGAGCGCGCTGCACTCAATCATGACGTCGAAATGCATGCTGAGCCAGTGGATGAGGACTTCTTATTCGACACCCGAGAGATCGAGGCCCCCAGGTTTCAGTCTGGACTGAAGGCGGTGGCTAGCTGGTTGACAGGCAACTGTCTCCAGCTAAATGCCACAAAAACGGAGGTGATGGTTGTCGGTAAGGGAGTGGAGTTGTGGGGTGACCAATGGTGGCCCTCAGAGCTGGGACCCACTCCGACCCCGGTATCGGAGGTAAAAAATCTGGGGGTTTGGCTGGATGTGGGCCTCTCCCTTGTAGGGCACACCAAAAAAACTGCGGCCTGTTTCGGACTGCTTAGGGGCTTGAGACCTGTTCTCAAGTTCTTTGACGCCCCGACCAGGCAGCTGGTGATCCAGGCAACTATCATCTCCCGCCTGGATTATGCCAGCTCTCTTCTGGCCGGGGCCAACCAGGCCGAATTAACCAGTCTGCAGCGGGTTCAGAATGCTGCGGCGAGGGCGATTGTCGGACTGCCCAGATTCAGCTCGGTGGCAGGTGTCCTTCGTTCCCTACATTGGCTCCCTGTAAGGAAGCGCATCCTTTTTAAGGTTCTGTGCCTTGCCTCTAAGATTCTGAGAGGTATAGGCCCGGAAATCTTATCTAGCTGTCTCTCCTTTTACGTTTCCACCCGTACCCTCCGTTCCCAGGGCTTGGCCCTTGCTGTGGTCCCCAAATTCAGGCTGTCGCATGGGAGGCCGCTCGTTCAGTGTAAAGGCCGCGGCAGCATGGAACTCCCTTCCTGTTGAAATCCGTCTGATGGAGGATCTCTTGACTTTCCGGAGGGCTATAAAAACTTTCCTGTTTTAGCTGCTTTTATGTTTTTCACTCTCCTGTTGTGTTATGCTCTACCTTGTCTCTGCGCCGGGACGCTCCTTGGCTGGAGTATCTGTGCGCATAATAAATCAACATAACATAACACCTTCTCTACTTCTGAACGCTCCACCAAGACACTGCCCATGCTTAAGGGGGTCCTCAAACATGCCACTGCCATTTTCAAAGAGCCCACAAAAGCCAGGGTTATCAATCCACGGATCGACAAGAAATACAGGCCTGCTCCAGTGGACCCCACCTACATCAAAGGACAGCTCCCCTTGGACTCCCTTGTGGTGGCTAACGCGCGCAAAAGGGCTAACTCTCAATCAACGGGAGACGCTCCCCCTCCGGACAAAGAGTCCAAAATCTTTGAGGCATCGGGGAAGCGGGTGGCGGCGCAGGCCGCTAACATTTGAAGAATAGCCAATACACAGGCCCTGTTGGCTAGGTACGACAGGGCGCACTACAACACCCTGGAGCAATTGATGCAGCACATGCCTGATATGTACAGAGGCAGCGGAAATGGTTATACA
Source organism: Lissotriton vulgaris (assembly GCF_964263255.1). Lineage (NCBI taxonomy): Eukaryota > Metazoa > Chordata > Amphibia > Caudata > Salamandridae > Lissotriton > Lissotriton vulgaris. The sequence continues at coordinate 20,444,094 of NC_141688.1, forward strand.
AGAGGGTAAACTGATCTCCAATGCGTCCATAAAGTGTGCACTGGACGCAGCGGACACTGCAGCAAGGGCAATCAATACTGGCGTGATGCTGCGACGCCACGCATGGCTGCGCATCTCTGGGTTTAAACCCGAGATCCAAACTACACTTCTTAATCAGCCGGTTAATCCGGACTTCCTGTTTGGACCCGATGTGGACACCACACTCGAGAAAATGAAAAAAGACACTGATGGATAAGTCCATGGGGGCTCTCCAGTCACAGCAGTTTAGGAGCGGTTCCTTTCGTCGCTCCGGTAACAGGGGAGCAACAAGAGGACCGTCTCTACAGCACTCCCAGTATACCAAAGGCAACATGCAATCTGCATACACTAAAAACACCAGAGGTGGTTACCGTGGGAACAGCGCCAAAGGGAGAGGCCGCGGCAATAACGCCAGGTCCTCCACTCCCAACAAACAGTGACTCCTTGTTACTGCCCCCGACCATCTAACACCTGTCGGGGGGGAGACTCGAGCAGTTCCTGCCACTCTGGGAAAACATCACAACAGACAGGTGGGTGAGACAACTTATCCGTTACGGCTATTGTCTAGAATTGACCTCCACCCCTCCCCCAACATACCCCCAAGAAGCCGTCCTATGTCCGCAGAGCACTTGCACTAATTGCAGCAAGAGGTTCTCTCCATGCTGCAAAAAGGGGCCATAGAACTGGTGCCTGCCGAAGAAAGAGGTGCAGGGGTGTACTCCCTGTACTTCTTAATTCCAAAAAAGGACGGGTTCCTAAGGCCCATTCTAGACCTCAGACCCCTCAACCAATACATCCTCTCGGAGCACTTTCACATGCTAACTTTACAACAAGCCCTGCCGCTGCTCCGTCAGGGCGACTTCCTAGCCACCCTGGACCTCAAGGATGCGTATTTCCACATTCCCATTCACCCAAGCCACAAAGTATCTCAGGTTCAGTCAACAGTCATTCGGGGTCACTACCGCTCCCAGGGTTTTCACCAAGTGCTTAGCGGCTGTGGCAGCGCACCTGCGCAGGGAAGGTGTTCACGTGTATCCCTACCTGGACGACTGGCTCGTCCAGGCAAGGTCTGCCGTACAGTGCAGCCACGATATGTCACGGACCATTCACCTCCTTCAGTCTGGGGTTCTCTCTCAACTATGCAAAATCTCACCTGCAGCCGGCCCAGGTCCAGCAGTACCTGGGGGCGTCAAACACCCAGTCGGCCACGGCGCAGACGGCCGCAGCCAGGGTCAACAGCATGCAGGCGCTCATCCGGAGGTTTCAACCTCAGCACTCCCTCCCGGCACAAGTTTTCATGCAACTGATCGGCATGATGGCATCCTGCATATTTATAGTCCTGCACGCGAGGCTGCACATGCGACCCCTCCAGGAATGCTTAGCCCGTCAATGGAACCAGGCTCATGGGCAACTAAAAGACCTAGTGTTGGTGACCGGTCGTGCTTACAACTCTCTGCATTGGTGGAACCCACGAAACCTTTGCAGGGGACGACCGTTCCAGGAGCCTGTACCACAGATAATACTGACGGACGCATCTCTCCAGGGTTGGGGGGCACATGTCCTCCACTACACGGTGCAGGGACTATGGACTGCGCAACAGCAGAGGATGCATATCAATGTGTTGGAACTCATGGCGATCTTCATGGCACTGAAGGCATTCAAGTTGCACCTGTGCATCAAGGTCGTGTTAGTCCGGACGGACAACATGACCGCCATGTATTACATCCAGAAGCAGGAAGGCACGCACTCCCCGCAGCTGTCTCACCTAGCCCAAAGCATGTGGAAGTGGGCCATTCAGAGGAACATCTTCCTCATGGCGGAGCATCTCCCGGGTGTCGACAACCAGATGGCGGACCTGCTCAGCAGGCACAGTCATCAGATGCACGAGTGGGAGATCCACCCGTCGGTTCTCCGTCCGTACTTCCAGCAGTGGGGTCATCCAGACATCAACCTGTTCGCCACAAGCGAACGCAAAATGCCCAAACTTCGCCGCCAGGTTCCCACACCCGCAGTCTCAGGGCAATGCGATATGGATGAACTGGTCAGGCAGATTTGCGTACGCTTTTCCGCCAGCCCCCTCATACCTCTGGTGGTGCGCAAACCGCGACAGCACTCCATGACACTCATCCTGGTTGCTCCAACGTGGGCACGGCAGGCTTGGTACACCACGTTCCTGGAACTTTCAGTGGTGCCTCACCAGCGACTGCACCTCACTCCCAGCCTCACGCAGAGCCATGGCGACATTCAGCACCCAGATCCACAACAGCTGAACCTTGCAATTTGGCTCCTGAGGTCATAGAGTTTGGATACCTGAACCTGCCTCCTGAATGTATTGACATCAAGGAGGCGAGGCGACAATCTACCAGAGCCTGCTATACGGCCAAATGGAAGAGGTTTGTTATTTACTGCTCCAACAATAACATTTTTTTTTTTTTTTTTTTTTTTTTGGTGTAAGACATTTATTTTGAACAAGTGAAAGAGAAGTTGCACACTGCGTCGCGCCAACAACCCGGAGGCAGGCCGCTATCAAGAAGTGCATACAAATAATTCTGTGAACCAGATAGGTTCCATGCTCCAACAATAACATTAACCCGTTGGACGCATCTACGCAAAACATCATATGTTACTTGTTGCATCTGTACCAATGCAACCTGGCGTACAGTTCTATCAGGATCCATCTCGCGGCCATAGCCGCTTACCTTCAAAACAGGCAACACCTTTCCGTTTTTAGGGTACCTGCCATTAAAGCCTTCTTGGTAGGCCTTAAAAGAGTGATCCCTCCCAGACACCCCCCTTCACCAGTCTGGAACTTAAATGTTGTTCTCACCAGACTCATGGGGCCACCCTTTGAGCCACTCCATTCCTGTGACATACACTTCCTCACCTGGAAGGTGGCCTTCCTCATAGCTATTACGTCCCTGCGGAGGGTCAGTGAGCTGCAAGCTCTCACAATTCAGGAACCCTACCTGCAAATCCATGCAAATAGAGTGGTGCTTCGCACCAACCCTAAATTCATGCCAAAAGTGGTTTCGCAGTTCCACATCAACCAAAATATTGAACTGCCCGTTTTCTTTCCTAACCCAGATTCGGTGGCAGACAGAGCACTGCACACCTTAGATGTCAAAAGAGCTCTCCTGTATTACATCGACAGGACAAAAGACTTTCGGAAAACTAAACAGCTATTCGTTGCATTCTCTCCACAACATAAAGGCAACCCTATCTCCAAATCAGGTATAGCCAGGTGGATTGTTAAATGTATCCAGATACGTTATCAGAAAGCTAAACACACACTAACCGTCCCCCCTAGAGCGCATTCCACATGCAAATTGGGGGCCTCCATGGCTTTCTTGGGTAATATTCCTCTGGAGGACATATGTAGAGCAGCCACATGGACCGCTATACATACATTCACCAAACACTACTGCGTAGATGTACACTCCAAACAGCAACCTGCTGTAGGTCAGGCTGTTCTCAGGACTCTCTTTCAGACTGCTGCAGCTGGCACGGGCACCCGCAAGTAAGGAGGGAACTGCTATTTATTCTATGCACAGATATGAATTCAGCAACCCTCATGCCTCGAACGGAATATGCTACTTACCAGTATGCATCTGTTCTTGGCATGAAGGGCTGCTGACATTCATATCGCCCGCCCTCCTCCCCGGTGCCTGTCGCAGCTGCAGCTCTCAGAAGCATTTTCAGGCGTGGTCATCACTTCCAGTATTACGCTCCATCTCTGCCACAATGGCGAAAAACAATCTGGGTATGGAGAGGATGCCCATGCGCACTGTAGTCCAGGGGAGGAGCCACCTATCTCGTGATACTTCAAAGACTCTTCCAGGACAACAATGTGCAATCATCCGAACCCAACACTAGGTGGCGATCTATGCACAGATATGAATGTCAGCAGCCCTTCATGCCAAGAACAGATGCATACTGGTAAGTAGCATATTCCATACTGTTTATACTCTGATCATGAGGCTAGCAGCTGCAAGTTCTGTAGAACTTTTTCTACTAAGACTCTGAAAGACAGGGAAGGCCGCCTTCTCCTTTGGCTTCAACGTTTAAAAGAAAAGGATTCAGCCATGTCAGATGCAGAAAGTTTTCATTCTGGACTTTCTTCAGCAGCATCTAAACGTGGTAGTTTACAGGATGATCCATCTCCTTTCCTCAAAAAGATGAAGTTGGCCTTGCCTCTAGCTTCTGTGGCGTCTTCAGCCACTCCTACTACTTTTACGCCCACGAGACCTGGCTCTCAGGCATCTTCTGCTGCCTCTCGAGTTGTTTCCATGCCTCTTAAATTTCCGCCGTCGACGGGAGCGTCTAGGAGCGCTCCGACGAGAACAGCATTGGCTACATCCACGACGACCGCATCAGCTTTTTCTTCGACTATCTTGTCGACAGCTTCCATGTCGATGAGGGTTGCCTTGCCTTCCAAGCCAGTTCCGTCAACGATTCCCATTTCCTTGTCGACTAAGAAGAAAGAATCCTCGTCGCCGAAAGTCTTCAAGAAGTCCTCTTAGTCGACTATGACTCCGTCGACTAAGAACTAGTCGACGAAGACAACGTTGAACAAAGCCTCGTCGACTAAGACTCAGTCTACGGAGGCTACACTGGCGTCGACTACCATCCTGTCGACGATTGCTTTGTCGACGGCCTCGTCTACAGCTGATCGACCGTCGACAGTGGCCCGACTACTATTCCGTCGACGGCCGTACCATAGACTATGATTTCTCCAAAACCATCTTCGTCGACTAGCAAGCCAGTATCGTCGGCGTTATTGACTGCAGTCGACGGCAGCACCGACTTACTTTGCCTCGTTGCCGTTAGTACCTTTGAAGACTTCAGAATCTTCTCATTGTCACAAGATTACGTGTCACCAGCTCTCTAATCCTGAGCCGCAACCACCTTCTCCAATGTTTGCCACTACATCTGAGCCTGACTCTGACTCAGAACAAGAAGGGGATACCTTTGGAGCAGCACAAAGTCCATCTGACTTAATATTTGAGTGTCAAGACTCTGATTCAGACGAAGGTGATGGTGATCAACAGTCTCAGTCTGAGGAACAGCTGGTACAAGTCCCTTTGGCCACCATTCATTTAACTTTGATCTCAAATCTCCAACATGCTGGATGATTATAACCGCCGTTTCCCAGCTACGCCGCAGAGCACACCTGCGCCATCGCCGGCTACCGTGGCGCTGCCTCCACCTTCTTGGCCACCTGTGTTACCACCTGCAACTTTCTCAGGTCCAAACTTCTGTTAGGATCCATACCACAGTCTATCCACAGGATGCGGATGATGAGGCGGTCCTGGAGCGTGAGGACTGAAGTCCCCGACAATTCGGATGAGGCAGGTGACCCGGATATGGCGGACTGGAATGATTATCGGGCACAGACTCCCTCACCTCAGCCAGGAAACTCTGGAGATCCACCTCCTGTGGATATCGCCAGTTTACATCTTTTAATGGATAAAGCAGCTCTGTGCTTTAAATTACCAAGATCACAACGTGAGGGGGGATTGTTTTCTTTGATTTTAAAGACAAACCTTATAAATAAACCCACACGATTCCCATAATCTATTTTGTTTGGAACGAAGGAATTAAGCTCATGACTGCTCCAAACTACTTGCCTGCACAAATACCGTGCCTTGAGAAAGTGCAAGGCCCCGAATGGGTCTCCGGCTTGCCTGCTTTCTCACCCCAAACCGGACTCGGTAGTGACTCAGGCCGCACAGCGTCGAGCCCGGAACCCAGCGGCTCCTATCACAGCCCCTCTGAATAGAGAGGGTCGACGTCTGGATGCTTTTGGCCGCAAGTTCTCAACGATTGCTTCCACATCTGTCCGGGCAGCTAATGCCTTAGCCATCTTGGGACGCTATGACAGACAAATGTGGTCAGACATTTCAGATCTCACAGAACTCATACCTGATGCTTCCAAGGCTGACTCTCTACAGATCCTTCGAGATGGACAGAGGACGTCAGAAGAAATGATTGACTGTGCAGTCGATGTGGCTAATACAGGATTCCGTCTGCTTGCAAGTGCGGCTGCACTCAGACAAGGTTGGCTAAAATCCACATCCTTCCGGCAGGAAGTCCAATCCAGAATCCTGGACATGCCCTATGATGGGGAGTTAACACCTTGGCTGTTAGGGGGTTTCCGCTCCTGTGCTGAAAATGCTTGAATACTATAGTTTCATGACAAGGTCAGCTCGTCATAAGCACAGCTCAACCGTGCCTCATGACGAGCTGACCTTCTCATGAGCATGGAAGGGGTTAATATTCGTTTCTCATATTGATGAGGCCCTGGCGTCCATTGAAGACACCGACACAGCAAAGTCTTTGGGCACGTTGCAATTTCGGAAGCAGTCCTTTCGAGGTGCGCGCGGACGCGGCACTTCCAACGTTCGAGGTGGGCAGCAATACCGCTCATATACCGCTCATACAATCAGAGCGGCCAACGTTACATGCCCACTCAGCAATCTCGCCAGCAGTCCTCCATGCCTTACAGCGGAAAGTCCCCTTACCGGGGATCCAACTCTAAACGCCAATGACTTTTCCCATCAAAATGTTGGAGTGGAAACCCCTGTTTTACTCTCAGTGGTCCTCGATCACCTTGGACCGCTGGGTGTTGGACATTGTACGACGGGGTCATACCCTAGAGTTCGTAGAGATTCCTCTGTGCACGCCTCCTCGTGCCCCGCCTCCTCCGCACCTCGAGGAGCTTTACCATCAGGTTCGTCTTCTTGTGTTAAAAGGTGCAGTCGAAGTGGTTCCGAAACATCAAAGAGGAGAGGGGTTTTACTCTAGATTCTTCCTCATACTCAAGAAGACCGGGGATCCATGGAGGGGGAAGATGGCTAAATAGGCTTTCGCCTATTAGCAGGGAGGGTTCCTCATGTTCAGAGAGGGCAGAGAGGGCACGGGGTTAGGGGAGGGGGGGGTTGGTAGGGAGGGTGCACGTGGTTGGGGAGCAGTGGGAAAAAAAGGAAGAAAAAAAAATTCAACCTCATCTAAACTTTCTAAGTAATGTGTTAAGTCTAGCCTCAAAAAAAGGGTCGACACTCACAGGCAGGAAAAGAGGAGGATGGCTACTGTGACCTCAAGGAGTAGTGGGGCAATATTTCTCGTGGAACGTCAATGGCTTAAGATGCCCTCGGCGACAGAGGCTTATATTTAAGCATTTAGAATTGTCAACTGCACAAATATGCTTGCTACAGGAGAAACACTTGAGCCATGAAGAGAGCATAGCAACTTTCTCAAAAATTACTTGGGTTAAGAGCTTTGGTGCATCAACACAAACAGCCCAAAATAGAGGGGTAGCCATATTAATTAAAAAAGGGACACCCTGCAATACTAAAAAAGTACAGTCCGATTCTTCCGGTAGATGGTTGATCGCTACATTAGCATTTGAAAATCGCGATATGGTCTGTGCCTCTTTCTACGGCCCGAACTCTGACGACCCCGATTATATCTATAAACTGCAATCAATATTGATGTTGGAGCCACCACCATACGTGATAGGGGGGGATTTTAATGTTTTGATTGACCCCCTTAAAGATAGATCTAACGTAAGTCATTATAAAGGTGCAGTGAAGGTACGTAGGGCGTTAGTTAACATGATCCACGATATGGACCTAGTAGATCTATGGAGGGAAATAAAAGGAAATGAGAAGGGCTTTATTTTTTTTAGCAAAAAGTATCGTCATTCCTCCAGGATTGAATATATCTTCCTTGATAGAGGCTCATTAGCTAGCATAGAAGAGATTTTAGTCCTCCCGAGTCATCTATCCGACCATGCACCTATACGTATTGTGTATCAGTTCAAGGAAACTCAGCGACGGGCACTAAGGTGGACCCTTAATAGGACCAAGTTGCAGGACCCTGATGTGATCACCGCTGTACAGGCCTCAACCTCAGAGTTTTTTATGTTAAACTCAGACTCAACAACCCCAGATGTTGTCTGGGACACCTATAAAGCCTGGCTCAGAGGGAAACTCCATGGAGCCATCTGTTATAAGAATAAGATCGAAGCCACGGTATTAAAGGGTATCGAAGAGAGGATAGGTGGCCTGGAGAGAGAAAGGGATGGAGCTAGTAATGGGGACCAGGAACAACTCACTCAAATCTTGGGAAAGTTAGAAGAGGCAAGATCAGAATATAGAGGGAAACTAGAAGCTAAATGTAGAGCGCAGTGGGAGATTGGTAAGATGCAGAATTATGAGTATGGAGAGAGGGCCGGTGCTTTATTAGCATGGAAAGCTAGAGCCGACCGGGCCAGGAATGATATAAAAGAACTTAAAATAAACGCCGGCGGGGAAATCTCAAATAAGATAGATGACATACAGACATGTCTTCTCTCCATGTTCTCAGATCTGTATAGGGAAGATCTGACTCCCCGATCATGTGTGATTCAGTCATTTATCAGAAACAAACAACTTCCAGTTCTCACAGAAGAAAGTAAAAACAACTTAGATGCACCCTTTACATCAGAGGAGATCATAGCTCAGATAAATAAATCTAAGAATAAAAAGGCTGCAGGATCAGACGCGCTCCCGAGTGAAATATATAAACATCTTAAAGAGGAGCTCCTCAAACCCTTGGAAAACACCTTTAACTCAATTTATGGTCTGGATGGAAAGGTCCCTAATACTTGGAAAGAAGCAATAATAGTCCTGATATTGAAACCGGGTAAGGACCCAAAAAAGGCAGACTCTTACCGCCCAATCTCCCTGCTGAACGCAGACTATAAGATCTTTATGGGCATTTTAGCAGGGAGATTGGCCAAACTGATACCTGGGTTAATACATCCAGATCAGAAAGGGTTTGTCGCAGGTAGACATATACAGGAACAAGCACAGCTTCTTATAGGCAACATCGACTTGGCTATCAAGAAGACAGAACCCTTGGCCGTTATCGCAGTCGATGCGGCCAAGGCGTTCGATAGAGTCTGCTGGGCATACCTATGGGAGGTCCTGAGGGCTATGGGTTTTGGTCCTATTTTTATTCAGACCCTGCAGAATTGCTATCGGGGTGCTTCTGCCCGAATATTTTTGAACGGGTTCCTCACCGCGAGTTTTAAAATTCAGAGAGGAACGAGGCAAGGGTGTCCGATTTCACCCCTTTTGTTTAATTTATATATGGAGCCATTGGCACAGACGATTAGATTGGATGAGTCAATCCATCCATTCAGATCAGAACATTATAGCTCAAAAATAGCTTTGTACGCTGACGATCTGGTTCTGTATACAAGCGACCCGGATACAGCTATTATAAGGGTGGAAGAGCGTATGCGCGAGTTTGGAGCAATTTCTGGGTTTCTTGTAAATAAAACCAAGACGGAGGTGATGTGCTGGAATTTGGAGTGGACAGGGACAGAAAGTGAAGAGATGAGATACTTGGGGATCTATGTAGTGAAGGAAATTGAAAAGATCCCTGAGTTAAATCTAAAGAGGGTGGTAAAGGAAATTGACAGCTTATTCAGTAGATGGAAAAATCTACCTCTGACTATATATGGAAAAACCAACTTAGTAAAGATGGTCATCCTTCCTAAACTGTCATACCTCTTTTCTTCAATTCCTTTGACATTTTCAAGTAAAAGCCTGAGTAAAGTACAGAGTAAGATCAACAGTTTCATTTGGGGCAATAAAGGGGTTCGACTAGCGTGGAAAAAACTTAGACGTAGATTAAAAGGAGGGCTGGCGCTTTCAGACGTAAGACTATATGCAGATGCGTTCCAGTTTAAAAGCATACGGATGCTGTTAGTTAAGCCAGGGGAATCAGCTTGGGGGAGGCTATTAGGTGAAATGGTACGGGTAGAAGGGGGAGGCAATGGAGAAGCATTTCTGTATAAATTTGGATCCCCTAGGTTCTTCAAGAGGGTACGTCTGAAGGTTCTAAGGACAGCTTTGGAGACTTGGTGTAGGCTCAGGCATAGATGGGGCATTGGATACTATTTTGATTATGCCCCTATATGGGACGGCCCAGGGACCCCGGGTTGCTTGCAGGATGGCTTGGCACTGCCGATAAAGAGGGCCGGCGTCAAAATCTGGTCTGAACTGTTGGACAGTGGGGGGATACTCCCCTGGGATTACCTGAGGGTTAAGATTGGCACCGGGTTCTCAAGATTTAAATACTTACAGTTAACATCATGGTATGTGGCGGAAAAGCGGGAGATAAGCGGAAACTGGGAGATTGAAGACTTGCTGCAAGAGACAAGCCCACTGAATAAGGAAATATCTATTTGGTATAACAGTCTGCTGGATGCCGAAGACCATAAGACTCCCGCTTCTGCAGCAGTGTGGACAGGATCCCCACTCGGACCACCAGCAGACTTTTTGTATGAACCCTCACTGAAGACCCTGTACAGATCAGTTAAACCTGCCTGCCTAAAGAAAAATCATTTTTTTGTTATTAATAGACTCTATTACACCCCGGCAAAAATTGCAAAGTTTGCTCCTTCTCCCGTCCCTAAATGCCCTAGATGCGCAGAACCCTTAGCAAATGACTTACATATTTTCTATGAGTGCCCAGCACTCACAAGATACTGGGCTGAGGTGGGGGACAACTTACTGGGCATATTTAATACCAACATTGAGATCAATATACAACTGGTATTTTTTGGAGATGATGGTCAACTCAGCCAGAACCTCTCGCAGAAAGATAGGGGCCTATTATTGAACTTGATACTGCTGGCAAGAAGGGAAGTGTGTAAGAGGTGGAAGGATGCCCTACCCCCGCAAAGGGAGGAATGGCTTAAAGCTGCATTCGCTATGGCGCGACTAGAGTATGATGGAGCGGAAGATAAAATCTCGAATATTTGGCACCCCATGGTGAGCTGGGGCAAGGACTTAAGATTATTGTAACATCATTGGTCTTATGATTACACCAGGGTCCCATACAAAACAATGGGACTGGTCGGATGACCCAAGCGAGTGCGGTAAGCCGTAGGGGCGACCAGTAAGGAAGGCGGCTTCATAAGATCCGCAGAGGCTTGTAAGGTGAGATGAGGACCAAAAAAAAAAAAAAGACCGGGGATTGGCGACCCATTCTGGATCTGAGGGCTCTAAACCAGTTCCTAAAGTCCCAATCGTTCCGCATGCTGACGTTACAGGAAATCCTTTGTCTTCTATCCAATGAGGATTACATGACCACCATAGACCTTCAGGACGCATACTTTCAGGTCCCTATTATCCAACATCGCCAGTACCTGCGTTTCAAGGTGGGACCAATGCACTTTCAGTTCAAAGTACTACCCTTCCGGCTGCGTTCAGCTCCTCGGGTGTTCACAAAGGTACTGGCTCCTGTGGTGGCTCACCTGCGTCTCAAAGGCGTGCAAATCTTTCCATATCTGGACGATTGCCTTCTGAAGTCTTAATCCCACCATCAGCTACATCAGGACACTCTCCTTTGCCAGCAGGTGTTTCAGTCCTTGGGGTTAACCATTAACGTCAAAGTCACAGTTTGCACCTCTGCAGACCAGATCCTTCCTGGGAGCGATCCTAGATACAAAGCTCTCCAAAGCGTTAGTCTCCCACGAGCGACCTCACAAAATCCTTCGTCTGGTCACCCTCATTCGAAGAAAACAGTCCATTTCTGCTTCATCGTGTATCGCACGGATCCCAAATTGCAGGTTGCGCGCCCGTCACATTCAGGAAGAACTGGATTTACAATGGCGTCCGGTCTCCAGGCCCTTCAACGACCTTGTCGCAGTGACACCCCGCATGAGAGCTTGCTTTGGTGGGCGCAACTTTCAAATCTGGAAATATGAACGTCCTTTCCAGTTCACGCACCAGATCTCACGCTAACAGACTCCTCCCTGGAGGGGTGGGGCGCTCATCTCCAGGGCCTATCCATCAAGGGCAAGTGGACTCAGCCCCAGCGCAAGTGGCATATCAACAGGCTGGAGTTGATGGCGATCTTCCTAGCGCTCAAGTCATTCCTCCCGGTAGTTTACGGGGAGTCGGTGCTAATCCAAACTGACAATACCACCAGTATGCACTATGTGAACAAACAGGGGGGAACCAAGTCTCCTCATCTGTCTCACTTGGCCCAGTCGATCTGGGATTGAGCTCTACGCCACCAGATCACCCTGACAGCCGTCCACCTTCCGGGCGTGTCCAACATTTTGGCGGACACTAAGCAGGTCCACTTTCTCAACGCACGAAGGGGAACTACACCAGCCGACTCTAGATCTTGTCTTTCACCAGTGGGGTCACCCAGATGTAGACCTCTTTGCAACACCGGAGAATCGGAAATGCCAGTCTTATGCAAGTTGGCATCCCCACCCTGGGTCGTGCGGGAATGCCCGTTTGATAGACTGGTGCGATCTATTCGCTTACGCTTTTCTGCCTATTCCATTAATACCGCAGGTGCTGTGGAAGATGCGGAGACAACCTTGCCACATCCTGCTGATCGCACCTCGTTGGCCCAGGCAGGCATGGTTTTCAGAACTGCTTCTGTTGTCCCAATGCGAGCCCATTCCTCTGCGCCCTCGTCCAGACCTACTATCAATGGACAGAGGCCTAGTGCGCCATCCTGACCCCTCCACGCTGCAATTGTGGGCATGGAACCTGAGTACCTTGAATTCGCAGATTTGAACTTCTCTCAGGAATGCAGAGACATCCTGGCTCAAGCTAGGGCTCCGTCTACCATCAAGACTTATATAAGTGGAAGAGATTCTGCCATGTGTCTCAGCCAATGTCCATCCCATTCATTCCACTCCAGAGCAGCTTCTTCCATTCTTCTTAAGCCTTGCTCAGTCAGGACTCTCATTCTACCCTGAGTCGTCTTAGCTGCTATATCTCGCTTCAGACATGATGGCTCTTCCCTCTGCTCGTCCAGAATCATACGACAATTCTTCAAAGGACTTTTCCGCAAGTTCCCACCTGTTCGGCGCCCTCCTCCATCGTGGCACCTCAATGTTGTACTATCTCAACTTATGAAGTCACCATTTGAGCCTATCCATAAGTCGGATATCAAATTCCTCACTTGAAAGGTTGCGCTTCTTTTGGCTTTGTCCTAATCTCTTCGCGTGAGCGACCTGCACGCTTTCACTATCAAGCCTCCTTACCTTCAGTTCAGGCCTAACTTAGTGGCGCTCCGCACCAACCCCTCTTTCCTACCTAAAGTACCAGCAGACTCATTTGAATGAGCCTGTGTTCCTAAAAACTTTCTTTCCGGACCCAAAGTCTCCGGCGGAGCAGTGCTTGCATTCTTTGGACATCAAACTATGCCTTGAATTTTATATTGCCAGAACTGCCTCCTTCTGCAAGTCCGACCAGCTGTTCATCGCCTACGGACGTTTCCGTAAGGGACATCCTGTTTCCAAGCCAACTATTGCTCGATGGCTTTCCTCAGCCATTGCCTTCTGCCACCAACGAGCTGGTAAACCATTGCAGTCTTCAGTGAGGGCTCATTCTACGAGGGCGATGTCTTCATCCACCTCCTTGTTTGCTGGTGTGCCTCTTCATCAGATTTGCCGTGCAGCGACATGGTCCAGCAGGCACTTTCACCAAGCATTACTGTTTAGAGGCCATCAATTAAGCGGATACCGCTGTGGGACAGGCAGTGCTTCGCCATCTGTTTCAATAAGGTGAGCCTCTGTTACCCCCTCCTTTAAGTTTTACTGTGATTGCTATGATGTTACGTGACTGTATTCTGATACTGTCTTGGTTTCTTCCATTTATTTGCCTTGCAATCTGTTCTCGGAGGTTACTGCTTTCTATTCTATTCAAGCATGTGAATCTATGAAAGACACCCCTAATACTGGAGAAGAACAATTGTTACTTACCTGTAAACAGGTGGTTCTCCAGTATTGGTGTCTTTCATAGATTCACATGCGACCCACCCTCCTCCCCTTAGAGGCTCTCTTCTACTCATGAGCTTCTGAGGAGAAGGTTCTAGAGGGTGCTGACGCCTGATTGGCTGTAATTTGGACTAACATAATGACACTAATGTGTTACAGTAGTTTTTCTCTTTACCATGCATTCCTATGTAAGAATGTTTTTTTGAGAATCCCATTATGTTTTACTATCTTTACCATGTATAATATGTATATATATTTATTATATATTCTATTTAGCATTATTGCGATTTTATTTACCGTGGGACTCACTTCGACGACTGGGAATATTCAAGCATGTGAATCTATGAACGACACCAATACTGGAGAACCACCTGCTTACAGGTAAGTAACCATTGTTTAATGTCGGCGGGGTGTGAAGGTGCTTTTGGTGATGAGCCAGCTGTATTGGATAGCTCTGCACCAGAATCTACAAACTACTAGGCCCATTACGAGTCAGTGTAGCTTCTTCAGATGGCCTTCGGATTTTCCCAACGAGATGCAAACTGTACAATGCCAGAAGTATCTGCCAGAGGGGTGCTGTGTGAAGCTATATGGTGGATGATGCGCCACCTGTAGCAATTCAGTCAGCAAGCATCAGGATAAAGGACCTAGAGCAAAGTCTTTTGGGGTGGGGGAGGAATGCGGTGCCATGAGCAGACCCCAGTCTCCGACCAGCTCACTGGTGGCTGGAAGGTGCAGTTTGGGGGCGGGTATGCCATCTGGCTCACACAGCAAGTGGGCCAGATGTAAAGCGTTCTACAAGATACCTTCGGGTCTAGTGCGCACTATATAAAACTCTCCCAAAAAAAATTGAAAAGTATACCGTTGCACTCTTTTGGATCAAAAGGACAGTATCCAAAACGGAACAGTCTAAGCTAGAAAGTCCTGAAGGTTGGATGAATTTGAGAAAGCACTGTTAATGTTGGCAATATTTAAACACACCATTAGGGAAACGAAGAAAGGTTTAACTTCTACACCTGTAGGCAAAAGGTTGACGCAACACTTGACAAGTTACTTCCTGGTTTGAGAAGCTTACTATATGCATGCAAATTTTGGTAACAGAACTAACGAGTTGTAGAACTACCTCGTAGTAAACTAATAGCATGATCTAAAAAACACGTAGTGATAGATTCCTTACCTCAATTACCCCCTGGCGTCTGATTGAATCAGCAAAGTTTTCGTCAGCAGTACCCCTGTGCGTCGGAAGGTGGCGTCGTGCGGCTCCGCCCCCGTTGTTTGCATCGTGGTCGCCAAGATGACGTTGCGGCAGCTACTTGCTGCCCTCGCGCACTGATGTCGGTTCTTTTTTTCCGCGCCAGCAAGTGCAGATCCAGTGAGTAGTACCCCAGTCACTTTTTGACAGTCTTTTTTTCCAGGCTTTTTGTCTCTATTTTTTGTCAATCGACTCCTGGTGCAGTAGGGATACCCAGCTTAAAGTCGTGGGGACTGTCATCGAATGTTGGTGACGGAGCCACACCGCGTGGGTCTTTACTGCCTGGGGCTCAACCACAACCCCAAGTCATGGTCCAACTGCCGGGCCATAGTACCGAAGACTTTGCGGGAGCGGTTCCAAAAGTTGCTGGAAATCTGCTCCTCGCTGCTCAAGGCCCCAGACCCGTGGGAGGCCGAGGCACTGGTCACGGAGCCGCCACTACTGTTCATCAGGAACAAAGTCTTCACACTTGGTGTCTGATAAGACTAAGCATTCCAAAAAGTCGATGCCATCGCTCTGACTTCCCCATGCCGGTCGCACGATGCAGCTGAGGGTGCGAGTTGTGCCACCTGCGGCTGGGGATATGCCAGTGGTCTTCATACCGCTCCTGACCTTGGCATGCTAACTCCTCCTCCTGTGCCTACGGAGGAGGGTGCAAGTTACGCAGTGGTGTTGGATAGCGCGGCTGAGGCCCTCCACCTTGAGCTCCCTACAGTGGCAGTCTGGACTAACCTCCTGACAGAAGGTCTTCCGCTGGCAGATACCTCTGCGGAGCCACGGCTGCCTTTTAACTAAGTCCTTTTGGACATTCTTTTGGGCACCTGGCCCAGGCAAACACAGGGGCCAATGCGATCACCCAGCCGCAGGCAACCCCCTGTTCCTGTCTCAACACCTAACTCCTGAGAGATTGGTTGTCCACGCCTCTGTATCCCCGTGCGCATTCCCTACCACCCCACCGGACAGGGAATCCAAGAAACTGGAGCAGTTTAGTAAGATTTTTTTTCTTCAGCCAGTTCAGGGCTGCAGTCGGTGAACACTGCATGCTTCTTGGGCCACTAATCCCACTCTGTGGGATAGTGGCGTGTGTTGCCTCAATGTTCGGAGGAGGCCTGGACAGTGCGATCTCAAGCTATTGCTGAAGTGATGGATGCAGCCAAGTTCACTAGCTATTGTGGCCTGGACACTGCTGACTTGCTGGGCAGGGCGATTTCCATGACAGTGGTGCTCTGTAGCCACGTCTGGCTGAGGACAACTGTTTTTTCTAGGATTGTCCAGAATACTCTGATGGACGTGTCCTTTGATGGCATTCACCTTTTTAGCAACAAAGCAGATACTGCGTTGGATCGCTTTCAGGACTTGCGGGCTACGGCAAAGTCCTTGGTGCTTTCTGCCAAGCGCCCTCCACCGCCTTCTGCTTTTCGCTTCTTTCGTTCCCACAGAAGAGGCACCCAACACATTAGCTTCAGAGCCACAGGCCTGCGCAGCAACAGTCTCTGCGCGGACGTGAGACCCGCCAGTGCAGGGGGCCAGCGGGCGGGTCAGTATATCTCCACCCCAGCCACCACTGCCTCCAAACCTTCCTAGTCTGGTTTTTCAGGCCCATCAAACGCCAGTGGTCAGCAGCATTTGCCATCACCTCCCCCACTGGTGCACGATCACTTTGGACAGGTAGGTTATACAAATAGTCCGAAGAGGCTACTCTCTCCCCTTCGAGACTACCCCTCCAGCCATGCCACCCCAGTACCACCGCATGTCGGGTAATCACTTAGCACTTCAACAGGAAGTCGCAGCCCCCTTGGCCAAGGGGGCCATCGAGCACGTTTCTGCGCCAGAAGTGGGACGCGGTTGTTACTTCCACTACTTTCTGATGCCCAAGAAGGACCAGGGCCTGCGTCCTATCTTGGACCTCAGGGACGCCAATCGCTTCCTCCTGAAGGAGAAGTTCAAGACATCAACTCTGGCTCAGGTCTTGTCTGACCTCGACCCTGGAGACTGGATGGTAGCATTGGACCTGCAGGACACATATTTACACATTCCCGGCCCACCGGTGTTACCTGCGGTTTACAGTAGGCCATGAGCACTTACAGTATACCATGCTCAACTTTGGCCTTACCAGCATCCCTCGGGTGTTCACAAAAGTGATGGCAGTGGTCGCAGCTCATCTGCGTAGTTCAGGTGTTCAAGTCTTCCTCTCTCAACGACTGGCTGTTAATGGCGGGCTCTCACCGGACAGTGGTCTCCCTCCTCCAGACTACAGCCAACCTCCTGCATTCGCTGGGGTTCTCCATCAATGTGCCGAAGTAGCACCTGATTCCCTCTCAAACTCCTCTTCGTCGAGGCGGTTCTGGACACAGCGCAGTTTTGAGTCTATCCTCCCGAACAGCGTGTCTGGGACATTCTGGCTATGATTCTGATCTTTCAGCCCTTGTCCTGGTATTTGATATTTGATATTTATGTGTATTTATAAAGCGCAAACGTTCGCTCCCAAGGGAGCATCATGGCGCTAAGCAAGCTGCCGAGGATAACTGAAAAGTGGGATGTGGTGAAAAATTGAAGCTAGATGGCAGCCAATACAGAGGTGTCTGGTTGTTGGTAGACCCATGTCTTAAGGAGTTTTCTGAAACTGTTCTCATTTTCAATAAGTAAGGTTGGCTGGAAGGTTGTTCCAGGCCTTGGCTGCCAGGACAGTAAAAGATTTCCCACCTTTAGTCTTTAATTTGAATCTAGGGATCGTGACAAGATTTGTCCCAGAGGATCTCAAGCAACGCGGAGGATTGTAAAGCGGTTTGCAAAGTAGTGGGGCCCTGTGTTTTGCATAGATTTAAAAACTGTGAGGAGCAGTTTAAAGAGGATTCTTTTGTGCAAAGGTAACCAGTGCAGAGATTTTAGTGCTGCTGAAGCTGATGACCTTCTGGGGAGTTGTAAAACCAGTCTGGCAGCTGCATGTTGTATGCTCTGCAGCTTTCTGAGGGTGGACTTTTTCACTCCAGCCATTAATCCATTGCAGTAATCAAGTCGGGAAGTAGGGCTACCGCAACTGATTTTCTGGCTGCAATGGGGAGAAAATCAAAGAATTTCTTCAGGGACTTAATGAGTCCAAAACAGCGACCGGCAGTAATCCTAACGTGGTCATCGAACGAAAGGGATGAATCGAACTGCACGCCTAGGTTCCGAGCTGATAATACTGCACTGGGAGGGGCCTCCGATCCTAAGGGCCATTAGTCTTTCGGACAAAAAGACAGATTTTTACCCAGTGGAATGATTTCTGTCTTGGCACTATTGCATCTTAAGTGGTTTGTGCTTAGCCATTTGAAAACATCAGAGGCAGTTTTTGAACCGTAGGTCCGCGTCCGTCCACTGTTTATCGATAGTGACGACCAATTGAGTGTCGTCAGCATATGACGTGACAAGAATCCCATGTGATTCTATCACAGCGAGGAGGGGTGCCATGTAGATGTTAAAAAAGAGGGGACTTAATATAGACCCCTGAGGCACTCCAGATGTGATGGATTTTTCGCTGGATAGATGGGGACCGAGTGACAGTCTGGGACCTATTAGATAGGAAAGATGAAATCCATGCCAAGGCTGTGTCTGTCACGCCGATCTCTCGCATTCTGTTAATCAGGATGACATGCGAGATAGTGTCGAACGCTGCTGTAAGGTCAAGCAGGATGAGGACTGCTTGCCTACCTTCATCCTGCAGGAACTTGATGGAATCTGCAAGTTCGATCAAAGCTGTTTCAGTGGAGTGACCGGAGCGAAAACACGACTGTTGAGGGTGCAGGATGTTATGGGCCTCTGCAAATGTTTTAAGCTCCTCATGTACTAAGTGCTCCGTGATTTTGCTAATGACAGGAAGTAAAGAAATGGGGCGCATGTTGGTGAGGTCCGTTGGCGATTTATTCTGCTTCTTCATCAAGGGTTTTACAATGGCCTTCTTCCAGTCGTCCGGTACTAGTCCGGATTCGAAGGATTCATTAATAACATTTATGTAAGGGTTGACTGCCTCAATCAAGTGGTGTAGAATGATAGGAGGACAGGAGTCAGTGGGGGCTCCTGATTTACATGCCAGAATTGCCTTGCTAGTTTGTTGCAGGGAGACAGGTTTAAAGCTGGAGAGAGGGGGATAATTATCTGTTACCTCTAGGGAGTTAGTCAGAGGAGGAGGAAAATCTTTCTGAATGTTGACTATTTTATCAACAAAAGTCTGCGATTTGGTTGCATAAGCTCTCTGAAGGAGGTATTTCAGTCGTGAGGGCTATCGGATGGGTGAAAGACTTGACTATTGTAAAGATAGTTTTTTGATTTTGATGGGCTTCAGTTATGACCTTTGTGAAATATTCCTTTTTTGCCGTTTTTATGTCGGCGAGGTATAATTTCCTCTGTTGGACATAACGTGCTCTAGAGGCCTTGTCATACGTTTGTCTCCATTGTATTTCTAATCTCCAACAGAGAAGATGATTATCGGATAACGTCTGAGTGAACCAGGGAGTATTAGGTTTTCTCTTAGGACCTTTTACATGATGGTTTTTAGATTCGGTATTGTCCTAGACAATTTGGTTCATCCAGGTATGGAAGTTGCAAGAGTCAATTTCAACATCTCCAGTTACTTTAGGGGATAGAGGTAGCGGATTTGAATCCAGCTTAATGCATTCGGTCACTTTCTTCCAGTTAACTGTGAAGGAGGCCGGGGAGCGCCTAGTGCTGGATAGGGTAGGAAGAGGTATCACAATATCAAACGGGATAAAACAATGATCAGTCCAGATTTGCGGTAACGGGAGGGACGTGGAGAGGGTAGTGAGATTAGAACAGATGCCATCAAGAGTGTGTCCAGCACAATGAGTAGCAGCAGTGATACGTTGTGAAAGACCAAAGATGTTCAAGGAGTGTAGGAAGGAAATGGTGTAGGGGTCAGTAAGCGATTCCAAATGTAAGTTCATGTCACATATTAGTGTGAAATTAGGGTACTGTAGCATAAGCGCTCCAAGGACCTCATCCAGAGAGTTAAGGAAAGGAGTGGCATTTCCAGGAGGACGGTATAAAAGTCCCCCCCGAGAAGGAAGAGGAGGCGTTAATTTTGATTGAAAAACCTAGGCCTTCACTATCTTTAAGGTGGCCTTGATCAAAAGTGTGGCAGGGGAAAGTTTTCTTAATAATGAGTGCGACCCTGCCACCACGACCGGAAGGTCTGTCCCGCCTGAAGATAGTGAAATCAGGAGCGAGGGCGGTAGCCAGGTCGGGGTTGGAGGAATCATTGAGCCAGGTTTCGGTAATGAACAGAGCATCCAGCTCATGGCTTAGTATTAGGTCATGTAAGTCTTGGCAGTGACAGGCTAGGGACCTGGCATTAACAAGACCTCCCTTGAAATGAGTAAGACTATTCTTTGAGGGGGAAGGCAAGTCAATAACGTCATAAGTTGTCGCAGGGGGTGTCCACTTGCAGCGGGGACATAAAAGGGGGCTGATAAGGGGATCAATAGGGGGGCAGTCAGTACAGTGGGAATCAGGAAGAGGACGTAAGGAGAGTAAGTATTTGCTATCATACCTGATGGTGTGCGGCAACAGGGCAGCGCGCCCGGCGCGGACGGGCGCAGACGGGCTTGGCTTAGGCGCGGCTCCGGCGCGCGTCCGCCGCGCCCGCTGCGCCGTCTTGCCGGCCTACACATAATATAGGAAGAAAAGGGGGCGGGGGCACGGCGCGACTAGAGCGCTCTCCCCGCCTCACTCAAGATTGCGCCCACCGTCGCCGAGATTCGGCAAAAGCGGCAGTGCCCAGTGTGGGCGATAGGAATGTGTCAAGAGTGTCAGTGTACCTCAAAAATATTCCCCTTAAATCTATACAAGCCCCCCTGGGTTACGGTCAGAACGACCCTGAGGCTGCTGGGCCTCATGGCCTCCTGCATCCTGCAGATCAAACATGGCAGGCGGCATATGCGGGCTCTGCAGTGGGACCTGAAGTTCCAGTGGGCGTAGGATAAGCGGAACCTGTAAGTTTACGTCCAAATCTCGGAGGGCACTGCACAACAATTGCAGTGGTGGCTCACCAACCGGCATTGGGTCAATGGCAGATCCCTCTCCCTTTCCCAACCGGAGAGCACAGTGGTGACAAATGCTTCCCTCCTGGGATGGGGCAGCCACATGGGAGAGGCGGAATTCAGAGGCCTCTGGTCTTCGGCGGAGTCCAGGCTCCATATCAACCTTCTGGAGCTTTAGGCGATGAGACTTGCACTGAAGGCATTCCTTCCCTCTGTCAAAGGGAGAGTAGTGCTGTTCAGACACGACTGTCATGTGCTACTGCGACAAACAGGGTGGGTGGGGTTAACGACCCTGTCAGGAGGCTCTGTGCCTCTGGACATGGCTGGAACATCAGGGCCTTATCCTGGTGGTTCGACACCTGGCAGGTTCACTGAACGCCAGGGTGGACCAGCTCGGCCGCAGTTGCATGATGGATCACGAATTGCGTGTTCACTTGGAGGTGGTGCAAGGTCTTAACTGTGGTGAGGGCCTTGGTTAGATCTCTTCGCCACCAAAGAGAACGAGCAATGTCAGCAGTTGTGCACGTTGGACTTTTCAAGGTGGCACTCGCTAGGCGACACTTTTTGTCACGAGTGGAGTTGCGGTCTGTAAGTCTTTCTGCCTATACCACTTCTGCCCAGTCCTGAAGATCAGGCTCGTCTGGGCCCAAGTTCTTCTTTTTAGCTCCAGACTGAGCTCAGAGTTTGGTATCCCGAGCTACTCGGTATGACCATCAATTCCCCGATCTGTCTGCAGCTTTGGGAAGATCTTCTGTCGCAGCAGCAGCAGTGGACGGTCCTTCACCCAAACCTGTCCAGTCTCCATCTCTTTGCGTGGAGATCGAGCTGCGGCAGTTGATTTCCTTCCAACTTGCATCCTGAAGTCTGTCATTCTGGCAGCTAGGCGTCTCTCCACTAACTTGGTATACGCCTGCAGGTTGAACAAGTTTGTGGAATGGTGCACAGCAGAGGCTGTGAATCCCCTTTCTACCCAGCTTTATGAAGTCCTTCTGTTCGTTCTTTCTTTGGACCAGCAGGGTTCTGCTCTGGGCACTATCAAGGGATACCTTTCTGCTGATCAGCCCTCTCTTTTCAAGTCACCTGTTGCAAATAGATTCCTTAAAGGCATTACTCATCTTTTTCCCCTCCTATTTCCTTCGTAATGCCACTGTGGGACTTGAACCTGGTTCTTAATTGATGTGCGCTCCCTTTGAGCCATTTCACAACTGTCCTCTTCGTCTGTTAACTTTGAAGACTGCTTTCCTGGTTGCCATCACCTCTGCCAGGAGAGTGAGCTTCAGGCTTTCTTGCAAACCTTTTCTCTGTCTATCCAGACAAGGTTGTGCTCAGAACACATCCATCCTTTCTGCCAAAGGTTGTCACTGCCTTTCACACCGGGCAGACCATCTTTTTGCCCACCTTCTTTCCACCTCCACATCCTTCCAGAGAGTAAAAGGCTCCACGTCTGGACCCAAATGTGCGCTCTCAATTTACTTGAATCACACACCAGTTCTGGGTGGATGTCCAGCTTTTCGTTGGCTACGTAGGCTCCAAGAAAGGTCGGGCTGTACACAAGCGGACAATCTCTCAATGGGTTGTCTTGTGTATTAAAGCCTGTTCTCTGGCGAAAAAGGAGCCTCCGGTGGGGCGGCATGTCCTTTACACCAAGGCAACTGCTGAAACTACGGCATTGGGACGTGGTGTCCACTTAAAAGACCTCTGTCAGGCACCAACGTGAGCCTCGTACACTTGTACTAAGCGCTATTGCCTGGGCAGCCAAGTCCGGAGAGATGGCTTATTTGGCCGTTCTGTTTCCTTGGACTTCCTGGTGTGATCTTAGTTCGCAGACCCACCACCATGGTTGGTATTGCTGCGGTATCTATTCTAAGAGAAGGAATATTTTACTACATGTTTCTTTCAGATGAACAAGTTTCTTCGGTAACGATATATCTGTAAAACATTAGTTAGTGATAGCGTCCTTGTTACCCCACCCATCCTCCGCGTTCTGCGAACTAATTTCAAGGGTTAAGGTCATCCCTTTCAGGTCCCTAGTTTCAATGCACCAGTGGTCCGTATCTTGCATGGCTCTGCGTTCCTGGCACGGAAAGCTGCGTACTGAACTGATGTCGGCGCACAAGGGCGGCGTCTTAACCAGCTGCTGCGATCTCATCTCGGGTGACCACGACACCAACGACTGAGGCGGAGCCGCTGCTGACAAACTTTCCGGATCAAATCCGACGACTGGGGGAATCGATCACTGTTTCTTACAGATGTATCGTTACTGAAGGTAAGTAACTTGTTGTTTAGGAAACACAATGGATTATGGAGATCCTACATTGGATGAAGGAATTAGTGCCTAGAGGTATTGAGCAGTCTATAAGCTGGGTTAAGGAAGTGAGAGGACAGCATTTGGATAAAAGATGGTGTGATATGGTGATGGGAAAACAAAGTAAATGGGAAGGCACTCAATACAGGCAACATTAGAGTAAGGCATATTGTACAAATGTGGTGGTCAATTTCATGAAGCCTCTCCAAAAGAAATGTCCAGCTAGTAGTAGAGGGCAGCAATAGTAAAATAACTTTGCAAAAATGTGCTGTGACTCGAAGTAGCAAGGTAATTACTCTGTTCAAGTTTCAGAGGAAACACCAGACTAGATGCATGTCATAAAGAGCATGTTAAAAAGAAATATTGTGTGTTGTGGGTAAAAAATCCAGATGTAGCTAGGTAGTAAGTTTTACAGCAAGGTGGTTTAATACATCCAGTTACAGATGATGTAGATGGTAAGTATGTTAGATGGCTGAGATCCCCACCAGGAGCAGCCTCCCTGCTGCTCAGCCTGCACACACCAACTGACACTCCCCACATCAACATCAACCCATGCATTCTGTGACATCACAAAACATTCCAACACTCATCCTGGCTAAGCAGTAGGGAAGATGTGACTGAGAAGGGAGAGGCGACAAGTCGCAGCATTGTGCTTATGGTTAGAGACGCGGAAACTAAGGACGCTGAAAAGATTAAAATCTTATGTTCGAGGCATATGAGCTGCAGATTACTCACTGTGCATAGATCGCCACCTATTGTTGGGCCCATATGGTTACAGTTTGTTCTTGTCCTGAAAAGTTCTTTGGAAGTCAGATAGGTGACTCCTCCTTTGGACCACATTGCACATGGGCATCGGCTCCATCCTGCGCTCCGGTTTGGAACTGTATTTCCTTCGACACGCAATCCTCACACAGTTCGACGGTATTGTTTCGATACACTGTCCCCATCGACGCGACTCTTCACGACTTCGAAGTCTTCTATTCTGGTCGTCGACTAAGGCCTTCAGGCCTATCTAGGCCTTACACTCTGGCTCATGGAAAGGACGCCATTCAAGAAGTGTCCTCCATTTTCCCCACACCCGCTCTACATGAGGTGTGCAACCTTTGCCTCTCCCCGGAGCACAAGGCCAAAGACTGTTCCGCTTGTGCCTCCTTCCGCTCCAAGCAGACGATTCAGGACAGACTAGCTCAAAGAACCATGGCTCGCTCGTCTGCTTCGATCCCGGACGACATCTTTGAAGAGGTTGTCGACGTGCCAGAACAGCAGCAGGCCGAAGAGTGCCAGCTCCTCTGATGCCGAAGACTCGAACGTTGAGGACATCACTCCAGCTCAACAGGTCGCAAGTACACACGATGGCCCGACCCTTCCTCCACACCCTCTTAAAGGGCTTCGGTCACACCCTCACCTTTGGGCCCGGGTGCACAGAGACTGCTTCTGGGCCCCCGCCTTCAGGCCCGGCAAAGAAGCTTACTAAACCTTCAGGTGGATCGGCCTTGAATCAGCCTATTCCCGCTGTCGATCCCATATCGACACAGAAAAAGAAGCCAACTTACTCATCCACGCCGACAGCTTCAACACCCAAGCACTCTGTGTTGAAGACTGGCCCTGGCTCATCGATGTCAAAACTGCACTCTGAGCAGAGTAAAAAACTGCCGAAGGGTCCAGACTCTCATGCTTCGGAGCCAAAAACCTCGAACTGAAAAAACACGTTCTGGTTAAGGACATTTCAAAAGGTCCGTTCTAAGCCAAAAGACCCTAGACCAGCTACCGAGTCTGTGCCAAAAAAACCACCGGAACCGCGAACTGTAACACCAAAGGATCTACCCTCCACAGAAGAGCTTTTTACACCAGATACTACTCAAACTCTTGTAAAGGATCCTAAGACTGGCCAACTGACTCTTGGCTCCAAGAAGAGACCACTAGAGGCGCCTGCACCTCCTCCAAAGGAGACATTGCAACCTCTCCATTTAGGTCCCTTCACCACCACCTCCACATACTCTTCCTCCTCCACCACATCTTTCTCCTACACCATCCCTTAATCCAGATAATGTAGATACAGACACTGGTGGGGGTGCACATGACCAAGTAGGGACCAATAATCCCCCCCTTAGTCACCTAATCCATAGGATGATTATACTACCCCTGATGTGCCTTACGTCCCTCAAGATGATGTATATCCCTCCAGGCCTTTATCCCTTCCCCCCCCCCCACCGACCCCTCCCCCAGCGCACCCCCCCCAGTGGACACTAGAGGTTTTAACCTACCAGTCCATAGGGCTGCCCAATACCATGGGGTCGACATGCGCGCGCACACACTGTGGAGGAAGATTTCTTATTGGACACTTTTGACACTACACAAAGGTCTACTTCCATTTTGCCAATGCTTAAGGGGGTCATTAAGTATTCAACAGGTATTTAAAGATCCTGTCAGGGCTCGAGTCTTCCACCCCTGCATTTAGGAAAAAATACAAAGCTGCCCCTACAGATCCAGTTTACATTAGAGGCCCAGCACCGTTAGATTACTTAGTAGTTTCTAACGCACATAAACCTGCCAGTTCACAATTATGAGGTGAGGCCTCACCACCAGATAAGGAATCTAAACTTCTTGACGCCTCCGGCAAACTAACAGCGTCACAAGCAGCTAACATATGGCGCATTGCCAATACTCAAGCGCTATTGGCAAAATATGACAGGGTACATTATGATGAACCTGGAATCCATAATGCAGCATCTACCAGATGAATACAAAAAAATGGGTTCAATTAACTCGTACAGGAAGGTAAAAATATCACCAATACTTCCATTTGTTGTGCCCTAAATGCCGCAGATGATGCCTCAAGGCCAATGAACACCAGTGTCCTTTTGCGTAGGCATGCCTTGCTACGTATTTCAGGTTTCAAACCTGAAGTACAAAATTCCATCCTCAATCGGCCATTTGATGAACACCTATTTTGCTCTGTCGATTTTTATCTTTAGAGAAAATGAAGACAGACACAGCTAAATAGATGGGAGCCTTGCAATTGCAAGCTCCCAGACGTACTTTTTGTAGCTTGTTATATAGAGGCAAAACAAGAGGCTACTCTTCCGATAGCCCCTCCACTTCCTAGAAGACCCCTAGCCAATCTAAATTTACTAAGGGGTACCAAAGAGGAGGTTACAGGGGTAACCACAACAAAGGCCGAGACAAAACCAACAACTCCCCCTCTGCCTCCACCATTACCCAATGACTTTCCTCCACTTCCCCCCACCATTCCACTCCTGTGGGTGGAAGACTACAATTCCTTCCTGCCTGGACTAACACATCAGACACGTAATATCTCTACTGGAAAAAGGTGCAATAGAACCTGTTCCTCTGCACCAACAAAACAAAGGAGTCCACTCCCTATAATTTATCCCAAAAAAGGACGGCTCTCTAAGGCCTGTTCTAGACCTCAGACCTCTAAACATATACATAGTCAGACCATTTTTACATGGTCACACTCCATCCTGCCTCTTCTGTTACAAAACGACGTCCTTGCTACTCTAGATTTCAAGGACGCATATTGCCACATTCCCATTCACGAAGCTCACAGGAAGTATCTCAGATTTGTAATAGACGGGCAGCACTATCAATTCACAGTACTCCCATTCGGAGTCACAACAGCACCAAGAGTATTCACCAAGTGTCTAGCAGTACTGGCAGCACACTTACGAAGACCGAACATCCACGTCTTCCCATACCTGGATGACTGGCTCATAAAAGCCAGCTAATACAACCAGTGTGTAGAACACTCACGCCACAATCCAACTGCTTCACAACTTGGGGTTCACAGTGAACCACACCAAGTCCCATCTGCAACCATCCAAAGTACAACAATACCTCGGTGCCAGAATAAACACCTCGACAGCGATAGCTTATCCCACTCCAGTAAGGATAGCCAGCATGCAAGCTCTTCTCACAAAGTTTCAGCCACAACACTCCCTTCCAACAAGAGTGTTCATGCAGCTTATAGGGATGATGGCCTCTTGCATTTTCATAGTGCCCCATGCAGGACTTCAAATGCGTCCTCCAAGAGTGCTTACCACACCAATGGAGCCAGGCTCAAGGTAATTAACAGACCTAGTGTTGGTGGACGGTCGTACTCATGGCTCTCTGCAGTAGTGGAACACCAAAAACCTTTCCGAAGGACAACCATTCCTAGAGCCAGTACCTAAGATAGTTTTGACATTGGACGCATCGCTCTCCGGCTAGGGAGCCCACCTACTGCAACACACCATGCAAGGCAGGTGGACACCACAACAAAAGTTACTAAATATCAATCATCTGGAGTTACTAGCCATATTACTAGCATTGAAAGCTTTCCAAAAGTAAGTATCAAAGCTGTGCTAGTCCATGTATTACATACAGAAACGGGGTGAAACAAACTCCCTGCAACTCTTAGCTAGTGCAGAACATATGGCGGTGGGCTGTACCTCAAAACATATTCCTCTTAGCCCAGCATGTTCCAGGAGTACATAACACCATAGCAGATATGTTAAGAAGTCGGACACAACAGATCCACAAGTGGGAACTTCATCCGCAAGTTCAACCATTCTTTCAAACGTGGGGACCACCTCAGATAGACCTCTTTGCCACCCACAAACTCCAAATGCCCAAGCTTCGCCGCTAGATATCCACACCCACTGTCCAATGGCAATGCGATATGGATGAACTGGTCATGCAAATTTGCGTACACTTATCCGCTTCTACCACTCATGCCACTAGTAGTACGCAAACTACAGCAGCATTCTCGAACCCTCATTCTAGTTGCTCCAACGTGGGTCAGACCGCCGTGGTACACCACACTGCTACAACTGTCTGTAGTGTCGCACCAAAAGCTATACCTATCTCCACGTCTTTTAACCGTGGAGAGATCAGACACCCAGACCCAGCTTCTTGTGATCTGGCCCCTGAAATCCTAGAATTCGGATATCTTAACCTTCATTCTGACTGTAAGAATGTCATAAAAGAAGCTAGACGTCCAACCACTAAAGCATGCTATGCAGCTAAATGGAAACGCTTTGTAATATATTGTGACAACAATATTAATCCTCTAGACGTGTATTCAACACATCATAGCATACTTATTACATCTTCAAAAATGAAACTTAGCCTACACATCTATTAGACTGCATCTTGCTACCATAGCAGCATATCTACAAAATAGACAGCATCTATCTCTGTTCAGAGTGCCTGCTATTAAAGCTTTCATGGAAGGCCTCAAGCGAATAATTCCTCCCAGGGTACCACCTTCAGTGTGGAATTTAAAAATCATTCACACTGCTAATAGGACCTCCCTTCGAACCTTGACCTAAATGTGAACTACAATTTTTAACATGGAAGGTTGCGTTCCAAGTGGCTACTACTTCACTACAGAGTTAGTGAACTACAAGCACTAACCATTCAAGAACCTTTCTTGCAAATGCATCACAATAAAGTCGTTCCCCATACCAATCCAAAATTCCTTCCCAAAGTAATCTCTCCCTTCCACCTCAATCAATCTGTGGAACTCAGTGTTCTCGCAGCCACAAACTGTAGCCGAAAGAGCTCTTTATATCCTAGATGTCAAAAGAGCATTGTTATACTACATTGAGAGAACACAACCCTTTCGTGAGACCAAACAACTTTGTCTCACCACCACACAAGGGCAACCCTATATCAAAATCTGGGTTAGCTAGGTGGATTGTTAAATGCATACAAACTTGCTATCACAAAGCAAAACGTACGTGATCTGTTCCTCCTAAAGCCCACTCGACAAGGAAAATGGGGGCTTCAATGGCATTTTTAAGGAACAGTCCCTTAGATGACATCTGCAAAGTAGCTACATGGTCTACACCGCACACATTCACAAAACACTATTGTGTAGATGTGCAAACTAAACAACAAGTTAATGTGGGCCAGGTATCAGTGGGTACTGCTATACAATCTATGTAGTGTGTAACCTGCAGCTCGTATGCCACGGAAAATGCTACTTACCAGAATGCATATGTTCTTGGCATTTAGAGCAGCAGAGTTGCACACGTCCAGCTACCCTTTTCTGTTCCAGTATTATCTTAATTAGATACAGCTTACATGGACCTCCTTACACTTCTTGCACAGCTCCATTTTCCTAATGGCGAAAAACAATCTTCTGGAGACATGCATGGTTACCACGGTTTGGCCGAACCCCCCCCCCCCCCAATAAGTTATGACGCTCATTTTGATCACTTACCTGCAGATTTCTACTGTTTTGGGGGGTGTTTTTCTCTTGGAGGGGGGGGGGGGGTTGCAAATACTGAGTCAATTGGGATACGAGGTGGTGGTGTGTACTACCTTTAACTCCCATTAGGGGAGTGGCAATTTTGAAAAAAAAGCAACCATGGGGGGGTAGTGATTAAAACTGCTTCGGACAATGGAGGCCAGTGGGCCATTACTCAAATGCAGGTTGAGAACCGTAAATTTTTTCTGTACCATATACGGGCCAAATATTGATGACCCGCGCATCTTTGATTGGTTAAATATTGAATTGCTCTCGTGGGAGGGGGAACTTATTATGATGGGGGATTATAACTGCGTGCTAAACTATGAACAGGATGTGACTAAGAGGTTTATTTAGACGCATGCGTAAAACTCGGGCGGCGATATTAGAACTAGCTCGGATACATAATGTAAAAGATGTATGGAGGAACTTGTATCCAGATCAACCTGGCTATACGTTTTACTCCTCACCCCACAAACTGTATTCACGAATAGACCTGGCGTGGGCATCAGATGAGGTTATTGAGGTTGGACGTATGGAGATCTTTCCAAAGGTCTCGTTGGACCATAATCCAATTTTGTCATTCAGTATAATACGAAGGGACCCGGAAGTTAGACTGTTTACCTTCCCTAGATATATATTGGTAGATGCAGCTTTTGTCGGAACACTGGAGGCGCATATTAAAGAATTTATTGAAATCAATTTAGATAGTGCATCACTTCTATCAGTCTGGGACGCCTGTAAAGCCTCTATTAGGGGGCTCGTGCAACAGTACGTATTCAAACAAAAAGCAGAACAAAGGAAAAAGGATAAGATTGTAATAAATGGTATTTTGCAACTGGAAAAACAATTGGCCGACAATCTGAGAGCTGGTGGTTTGGGGGTGCAAGATATTGAACTATTAGAAACTAAATTAGTGACTGCACGCTCGACCCTAAAATGTGCTTTAAGCGAAAATAATTGCCGAAAGTTGCTTAAATATAAACTGGCACAATATGAATGTGGGGATAAGGTAGGAAAGGCCCTGGCCTACAAGGTAGGAAAGGCCCTGGCCTACAAGGTAGGAAAGGCCCTGGCCTACAAGGTAGGAAAGGCCCTGGCCTACAAGGTAGGAAAGGCCCTGGCCTACAAGGTAGGAAAGGCCCTGGCCTACAAGGTAGGAAAGGCCCTGGCCTACAAGGTAGGAAAGGCCCTGGCCTACAAGGTAGGAAAGGCCCTGGCCTACAAGGTAGGAAAGGCCCTGGCCTACAAGGTAAGAAAGGCCCTGGCCTACAAGGTGGCAGATGACCGAGCTACAACATTAGTCAAATCCATTAAAGGCCCTAATAATATATCATATACCCAGCCAGCACAAATAATGGACCAGTTTGTAATATACTACAAAAATCTATACACCCCAGAGGTTAGCTGTACAGAAATGCAGATACAAAAGTATAGTAATAAAATTCTCCCAGTTCGCGAATATCTAGATCAAGAAAGTGTTAATGGACTGGAGGAAGAAGTTACGTTAAAGGAACTGTACGATGCTGTTACCTCTCTCCCCTCTAATAAGGCAGCTGGTGAGGATACTCTCCCCATAGAATTATATAACATTTGTGCAGATGAAATTTTACCACTTTTATGTTTAGTTATTAATTCAATTGGTGTTACTGGGCAGGTACCAGAATCGTGGAATACAGCAAAAATTATGTTTTTTCTTAAGAAAAATAAATCGCCAACAGAATGCGGTTCTTACCGTCCTATATCCTTGATCAACGCTGACGCTAAAGCGTATTCAAAGATACTAGCTCTTCGCATGTCCCCACTTATGCCATTGTTGGTAAATGAACAACATGGCTTTGTAGCCGGGAGGGACACTACTACCCATGTTAACATGGCGATCACCGCCTTTGATGTTGCAGCAACTAATCACACCCCACTCGGTATGATACTTC
The DNA here is from genome assembly GCF_964263255.1 of Lissotriton vulgaris. NCBI lineage: Eukaryota > Metazoa > Chordata > Amphibia > Caudata > Salamandridae > Lissotriton > Lissotriton vulgaris. The sequence goes on from NC_141688.1 coordinate 20,475,695, forward strand.
TAGATGCAGAGAAGGCGTTTGACCGAGTTGGGTGGGATTACTTATGGGGGGTGATGAAACAATGCAGCTTTAAAGGACGTTTCTTAAGAAGTATACAAGCTTTGTATAAAGATCCTAATGCCAAGATTAGCTATGCAGGGGCTGTTTCATCTAAATTTTTAATCTTACGGGGGATACGGCAGGGGTGCCCTTTTTCACCCCTACTTTTTGCTCTCTCCATGGAGCCGTTTATGAATGCCCTTCAAGAGCAAGCTAAAATAAAACCTATGCATCATTACGACAAAACTTTGAAAATTACTGCTTATGCCGATTTAGCCATTTACACTACCAATGTGCTAGAGGCACTGGTGGGGATTTCAGAAGAAGCTAATAACTTTGGGGCTATTGCAGGTTACAAACTTAACACGAATAAAACGCAAGTTATAATGAATTACCAGTCTAAACCTCAAGTTCCAGGATATTGACAGGCTGCGGTTTATTTAGGGGTTAAAAACTCTTCAAAGATCTCGGATATAAACTTATTAAATTATGAACCTTTATTGAAAGAAGTGGCAGCTCTTTAAAAAAAGTGGCATAAGATTCCGCTTAACCTGTTGGGACGATTGAATTTGATTAAAATGAATATCTTACCTAAATTTCGATATCTTTTTCGCTGCATTCCTTTGCGCGTTAATAATGCTGTCCAACTTTTTAAAAAGCAAATTATTAACTGCTTCTTGTGGGGCTATAAAAAGCCTCGAAGATCGCTGGCAATTCTGAAATTACCATTGGAATAAGGGGGTCTTAACTTCCCTGATTTTAGAGCCTGCTTTTTTGCTTCTTTTTTGAACCGGCTTCGTAGTTTGTTTACTAGTCACAATCAATTCTTTTTTCATCAATTCATGCTCGGCAGAGGCAAAACAATTTTTGGCAAAGGTGCAGGACCCGAACTATTTTTTAAACGTGTAAAATTCAAGACTGCACGGGAGGCAGTACGTATTTGGAATATGATTATGATTAATTGCGAGACTTCTTTTTTTCACACTGACCTGTTACTTTGGGGTTATCCTGGACTCCCAGGGATTTTCAGTGATAATACTTGACGAGATTGGGCTAAATATGGTATTCTAAAACTGGGAGACTTATATGGTTCAAGTGGCCTCTTACAATTTGAATCTTTGAAACGTTTGTTCAAATTACCGGAAATGATGCGTTTTAAGTATATTCAAATAAGGGACTATTTAATTCGTAAGATGAACTTGATATCTGTAAGTAGCTCAGATCTATGGAGTTGTTTTTATTCAGCAAATCCGAAATCATTAATTAGTATGGGATATAAATGTTTAAATCAAAATAAGCTGGATGAAGCTCCTCGTTTAGCGATAAAATGGACTTCCATATTAGGATTCAATGTGACAACTCAGAATATTACAGCCGCTTTAGCAAACATTAATAAAGTGACTCATTCATCCAGTCTAATGCTCCAATCTTACAGAACAATATCCCATTTATACTATACACCACAGAGAATTTCGAAATGGGCACAAAACAATCTGAGCAGTGACCGCACTAAATGCCCTAAGTGTGGGCTGGCGGCTGCAGATATTGTACATATGATCTATACATGTCCGGTATTAACTGGGTATTGGTCGGTAATAGAAAACATTTTACATAAACAAAGTGACTAGTTTTGCATTATCAGCAGCCTCAATTTTACTTGCTATATATCCATCTAGCGCAACCAACACAGACTTGTTAAACATTCTCTTGACCAGCGCTAGATTGGTTATTGCGAGAGCTTGGATCTCCCCGAACCCTCCTCATACAATGGAATGGTGGGCGTTAGTTAATGAAATCTATACTATGGAGGGCTCAATGCAAGGAACCGGGAAGTTTGTTAAAATATGGGGCACCTTTTTAGAATAGTACATGACTACAGAAGTCACTAATAGTAGTAGGCCATAGGGAATATACCTCTGTTTCTCCATTTATTTATTTATTTCCCCTTTTTTTTGTTTTTGTTTTTCCTTCTCTTTTTTCCTAAGGGGTAAAGAAAAAAAACACAAAAAAAACAGAACTATACATAATTTATCCATTTGCTTTTTGTTCTGTCTTATGGTTACATTTGAAGTATGTGTAATGCAAAGAGTCTGGCGCTACTTTCTTTGTACTTTGATCTGTACCGCTATTTTATTATTATGTTTTGTCAAAGTATTTGATCACCTTGACCTGCTTGTCAATAAAAAAAGTTTTAAAAAAAAATACACATGGTTTTCAAAATGACAGCAATAGGAGCAGCTTTGTAGCATGCTTTACATCTGGTGCAGACAAGCTCCTCTTCAATCTGCTTTTGGTCCTTGGCAGGTTGTGGTGTACCATGATGCACTACAAACGAGAAGGTTTAAACAGTGTGTTTAGAGCTGTAGAGTTTGATCTCCTTGCAATGTCAGATGAACACATTTAAAAGAATTAAACTAGAGTTTCAATTATTTTTACTACTCCTTATGAAGTGTGATTAAGAGCCCAATAGTAATAGAACTGCTGACCCACCAGTGGTTAAACTTTCAATGGTGCACTTCGGTGCAGCTGGTTCTTTTCAAGGAATTGTTGCCATGGCTTCTGGACTTAGTCTACCTTTATTAAAATATTGCAGCAAGTACTTGGTGCTGTGTTGAAACATGCAGTGTTTTGCTTCGTTTTTTTTCTCATGTACTTCAAGTGCACTTACCAAAAGGGAAGAGTGCATTTTGATATTGCTGGGTTACCAAACTATGTTGCAGCCATTGATTGTTACACACATTTGCATTGTTCCACCTCTTGCTCGAACAGATGTACAGCAGTCGAAAGCTGTGCCAGTCAATGTTCAAATGACTTTCACTGCTGACCTCATCACACACGGCAATGTAAAGCCCCCAGGATCTGCACATGCCTCCATTATCCTACTCAGTAGCAGTATTTCTGAGGTTGACTCCTGTACAGCATGAAAGGAACTAGTTACTTTATTTTGGTAAATTTATTTTTGTCAATCACATTTTGTTATTAGCATTGGTTTGTTATACAGTTGTCGGCATGAGTATGGCACATAATATTCAATCCCTTGTTAATTAGTGGTAAAATGGTCAATCCGTGTCATTTTCTTCAGCAGGACTGTAAATATTAAGCCTTCCTTTTTTACATATTCGCTGTGGTCATTTTTGCAAATAGATTTCGGATTAGCCTTTTTTTGGATAACTGATCTGCCAAACAATCTTCCTCTTCACAGAACGTTTATTTTCCTAACTGGGCTTTTCCAGCAGCAACTAAATTTAGAATGATTTATTGGCAGCAAATTTCACAGGCCTGATTTTCTGGTGCCAAATTTTGTTCAGCATACAAAAATGTAAACTCCTCTGACGCACTTTGCTTTTAACTCCATAAATCCGACACATTAGCAACTATTTCTAATGGTTTCTAGGCAAACACTCCTAAATTATGGATAGAACAGTAGCTCCTACCAGGTGCTTAATTGGAAACTATAAAAATAGGTTAAATAACATTCCACCTCGAATGCTAAACAGCCGAATGGAAAATGGAGATAATGGATTTTCACTTAACAAAATTAGTACACCTGGATCACCAGCTATTTCAGGGCTAAAACAAAATTCAAGGGAATATCTGTTTATAAGGGTTTGTGACACTAAGGGGCCATTGTATTGTGATGCAAAGACTAGAAAAGGCTCCAAGTTGGATATGTGCATCGGCCACCCTGTTCTTGTTAGTAACTGGAACATGAGTTTAACCGGTCATATCCGCATTGTCAATCTTTTGAAATTGTATAAAAGCTTTTAAGGTTCAAGCATAATCTAAGACGGCAACTGCTCAGACAGAAGGTGTGCTTTTACGGTTAATAAGGAATTGCCAGATCTAGTTGATCAGTTAATAATGGAAGAAGTGAAGTAAAACGGAGGCATCTGTTTCACCTATCGTTCTTACTTAATACAGGGGCAGTCTGATACTGTGACTTGATATATTTGAATAGTAACATCCAAACTGATGGGCGTCCTTTGTCAAAAGCTAACAAGCTGTTAATCATTCTGGAAGGAGCCGATTCCTTCTCCACTTTGTGCATACCATCATGTGGAATGATCTAAGACTTTTAGATCTGTGGAATTTGTTACCTTTAAAATAATTCCTTTTGGTCTTGCTTCGGCCTCTTCGGCGTTACAAAGGATCGTGTTTCACATGTTCAGGGACATACATAAACACGGGAGGTTACCGGCGTGATATTTTAATCTCTTGTAAGGGCAAAGATTAACATTTGGCAATATTGATGGAAGTTTAGAGTTGGCAGCAAGTGGTCTTGTGTGCTGAAAAATGGAAGTTGTTTTGAGACAAGTGAGTTATCTGAGGAACACTACTAAATGGAGTTGTACGCAAAGAAAGCTTGGTGTAATGTAAAACATGCACCTGAGAAGGAAACATTTATTTAAATGGGTCAAAGTATTACTTCGCAACTGTCATGTAACTGTTCAGGCTGTTGCACAAAGGTTGCGAGTTTGCATAGAATCAAGACTCCATGGACTTAAACAATTGATGCTCCTGCATGTTGGGTTTTCAAGTTTGAAAGTGCATAAAGAGCGGATGCTAGTGCCTGTGTACCGGGCAGTGCCATCACAAGAGTGAAAGACTCTGCATACGCCACTACCCATTCAAAAGCCCTGAATGAAATCCAACGTAAATATTCGGCTATTGAGCAAGAGCTTCTTGCAGAAGCAACACACCAATTCAGACATTGTGTATGGGGAACCAAATTCCTGTTACAAACGGACCATGAGCCAATTCACATTTTTATCGGGGTTCTCCAGATATGAGTCAACTGTTTTTTTTTTTTTTCTATAGTAAGCTGCATACCTCTGGAGCTTCGGGACACATTGTTAACAAGCATTGGAAATGCAATAGGTCTCGCACCATTAGAGTTAGTGCTTTTAGAATTGTTTATGGTTTTTTTTTGTAAATGTTTAGCATTTTTGTTTCCTGTAGCCAATGCTAAAGAATTACAAATAAAAAAAGCCATAAACATTTCTTAAAGCTCTAACTGAAATGGTCTGAGACCTATTGCGCTGTGAGGGGTTGAGGGTGAGTGAGGGTGAGTGAGGGTGAGTGAGGGTGAGTGAGGGTGAGTGAGGGTGAGTGAGGGTGAGGGTGGGTGAGGGTGAGTGAGGGTGAGGGGTTGAGTGAGGGTGAGGGGTTGAGGGTGAGTGAGGGTGAGTTAGGGTGAGGGGTTGAGGGTGAGTTAGGGTGAGGGGTTGAGGGTGAGAGTAGTTGAGGCTGAGTGAGGGTGAGTGAGTGAGGGTGAGTGAGGGGTTGAGGGTGAGTGAGGGGGGTGAGTGTGAGTGAGTGTGAGTGAGTGAGGGTGAGTGAGGGTGAGTGAGTGAGGGTGAGGCTGAGGTGTTGAGGGTGAGTGAGGGTGAGGCTGAGGTGTTGAGGGTGAGGGTGAGTGAGTGAGGGTGAGTGAGGGTGAGTGAGAGGTTGAGGGTGAAGGGTTGAGGGTGTGAGGGTGATTCACTTTTTCTCCACTAAGTTCGGTGATTCATTGGGGGGGCGTGGCTAGCCGAGCTGCGAGATGGCCGCCATGTGAGCGAGCTCCGCCGACCGGGGGATTAATCCTCTTAATTTATCCTGCAATACAAGCTGTAACTGGCGTGCTGTTCACTCTACACGGTGGGGTAAGCTTTGGTGGCCACACGAACGAAAAACAACGGAGCGAAAAGTGTCCCGCTGGGCGAGATCCGGAGGAAGGTGGGACCCGATTGGGAGACACAACCAGCCGCAGCCGAGCACCATTATCTCGCTGCTAAAATCGAGCCTAAATCTGTTACCACAGAGTAACAATAAAGAGCCAGTTAGGGAAAAAGCTAACATGCCGGCAACTAGAAAGCACAAGTACTGGGTCCGTAAATTAATAAGCGCAGTAAATAAGAGCCGCTCCAGCAAAAAAAAAATAACGCTTGCTGTGCAGTGAAATTATGTGCTTGTTAAAAACACGCAAAAACATGCGCTGCTATCGTAAATGAAAGAAAGCCGAGCGCTTACGAAAACGGAATAGAATGTTTACGAACAGGAGAAATGCTTTGCCATCAGATGAAAAAAAGGCTAGCGCTTTAGAAAAAAAAACTAGTACGGGAAATGCTCTGCTATGAAAGAGAAACCAAAGCCTAAAATGCATTCGAAAACACATGCCACAAGAAATGCTCTGCTATCGGACACAAAAGTATCAGAAACAAACTAAAGCTTAAAACGAGTTAGAAAACGCATGCTACAGGAAATGCTCTGCTATCGAAGACAAAACAAACCCTAAAACGCGTTAAAAAACACATGCCACAGGAAATGCTCTATCGGGGACAGAACAAAGCCTAAAAGAAAGTCCTCCAATGATACCGTATCTGTTCCGAACACAGAATATTACGTGTAATAGGGCCAATAGCTGGAGGCGTAAACAATCTCCAAAAGGAGGGACTTGAAGACTGCTTGCACCAACCACAACTCGAAGGGAACTCTGGCGGTTTAAGTGACACACGGAGCGGGGGTGTGGGAAGAGTGCGGGAACAGACGGCGAGGGGAGGAGAGTAGGGAGGAGTAGGGGAGGCACGGCCTAGCGGCCGTGCAATCAAGCAGTGAGGGGGCGGGAGAGTAGGCAAGGCAGGCGGCTGGGGGCATGTGCACGCGCTTTTAAGCTCAATGCGCATGCGCATTGAGCTTAAAAGTCACGGGCACTGCAAGGAATCGCCACGATTCCTTGCAAGTTGGACAAAGAGTGGATAAGCCCCCATAGTCTCGCTTGCTCGATGCGCATGCGCATCGACAGGCGAGACCTAAAAATGGATCAAGAGTGACACATGGGAATGTCTGAATTTAAAAACAAAAAAAACGACTTGGTCATTACTGGAGGCCAGGAATGGAGGCAGACCACATGGTAAGGCTGTGTCCAGTGGCAGTCAAATTGCAGGACTCTTGTTCCTCCTATGCAAAATACTAAATGGTGTAGTTTAGCAAAAAGCAGGGTTGGACATTGCGCCTTTCAAAAATTTACCAAGGCAATTGCAAATTACAGGGCATTGATTTATCATTCAAAATTGTCAAAAGATGTTTTTTAAGAGTGTAGCTATAAATGAGATTTCTGATAGTTGTTCAGCGGGGAGTCTTTTCCTGAGATCTTGGTTACGGATAATGGGGTTCAATTTACATTGAATAAAATGTCAGTTCTTGATCACACTACATAAAGCAAGCATTGCAGATCAGCCCTTTAAGATCTACAATGTAATGGTTTATTTGAGATTCAGCAGTGTCAATTTGGCCATTGGTGATCTACCTTGTGTTGGCTCTGCGTGGAAGGTTGTGGGCATATAGAATCGCACAATTTTTTAAGTGTTTTTGCTTTTGCTTTTTTTTTTGCCGAGACTAAGTCTACCCACATTACAAATGTAAATGGTGGCTTATGAAAAAGCGTGACAACACTGATCAAATTCTGACTAATGATGAGGGGCAAACGGAAAACTTCCACAGAAATGCCAAATGCATAAACTTTGTACAATAAATCCTATCTTTTGTTGACTGTTAGGATTCGGCTAGCCAAGCGTTTTGGGTAATGAGTTGGTTTTCCATACCTATGAAGGTGATCAGTGTTTACAAAGGAAGTGCAATTGCCCAAGATAGAACGTGTTTGGGTTTTAAAAGGTGGTCTAAATTAAAAAAAAGACATGATTAGGGTAATCCAATAAAGCAAAGATGAATATTCCCCTGAATATAAGTGTTTTAAATAGCTCCCTGTTATGGCATGCGTAATGACACCAATTGTAATTTAATAGTGATTCTGGTAACCTAAATGAAGATTGAAGCAATGCAAGCTGTGAAGTAGCTGCAGCAAATTTCAGTGACTTAAAGTTACTGATAGTTTTGTGATAGACGGTCTAGATTTTGCCAAGATAAGGATTCCATCTAGAAAGTTTTTTTAATTTGAATACCATAACTTCCTTTTGGAAGTAAGAGGTGTTGTTTATCATTTAAGTAAACAATATTAAGTTTACACTGGCCTTGTGCCCATTTTCCAAATTTTGCTAATGGATCAAACTGCAGTACCTTTTCTCAGTGTTACACTTGTATGCACTGGTTTACTGGAACCAAAACCTGGCCATGGAGATTCATTTAAGGCATTTTTACATACAGCTTTAACTTCGTATTAATAATTGCTCTAACATAGTGAGCTTAAAACCAACTTTACCGGTGAGTGCCACAATGTATTATTGCCACCGTTTTCAAACAGTGACTGCATTTACTTAAATACTAAAATAGAATTGAAGCAATCACAAACTGTAGAATAGTTTTATATTGTTGGATTACCTAATTGTACTCTAACTAAAACAGAATTCTGGAAGTTACCTTTACAGATTACACTTCACAGCTGACATTCTAGTCTGGCATCCCTGATAACTTCACTATTTCTACATCTTGCAAAGTTGGACATGCTTGCACTGTTTCAACATGTGAATAGTTTCATGGAATGTAGTCTTAATAGAAAATGAGAAAATAAAGTCTAACCCAATTCGGGACCAACCCCCTTGCCTGTATAGATTACATTTTAATGCCATAGGTTATATGTCCACCATATCAGACTTGTGTACCACTTGCCGAATCTCACAATGGAGTCCTACTTGTACGGAGTAAGAACCCGGAAATTTACTGATGGATTTTGTTCAGTGTTTATATGCTCTCGTTTGTTGCCTTTCTCATTCTCCGTTCAATTGGTTTTGGGTTAAATCCTATGTGCTCCTTACACTTGTCTTTCAAATAGCTTTATTTCCAGCTTAAACACTAGAAATATATGCATCTGATAGACAGCTGGAAATCCTCAACTTCGAATATACCCAGGTGTGAGACTGGATCCAGGATCTTTTAGCAGCAGCACCTCTGTGCGCCAGGGGACGGTGTCACACCACCCTACCCTGACGCCGCCCTCGTACGTGACTTCAGCGAGGTCATATAAGTCCCCCCTGGCGCACTGACCTCAGTTTCCTCCTTTTCATCGTGCAATGCAGATCCGGATTGAGCTCCTCCTGCCTGTGTTCAGGCCTCATTCCTGATGCTTCGCGTCGGGAACAATGTGCGATGCCTTCGGGCTTCAAATCTTGTCATTCTTGTTCACTGCAAATGTCAGCGACAGACCCGCATCTCATTTGTATGTGTGTCTGGGCGAGCACCATGACTCCACGGACTGTGAAGCCTGCCAACGTCTGAAACCAAAGTCTCTGCGGGAGCGCCCTATGAAGCTTCTATCGGCGCGGCTGTCCCAGTGGGAGTAGTTTCACCCCCGGCCTCGTTGTCGACTGCAGGTCCCTCTACTGTCCGGTTACGCCATCTATCACCCTCTGGCGTCCAAGGCCGCCATTCTCCACTTGACAAGTCGAGGCACTTGTTGCCTAGGTTCAACCTCACCTTCTGTTGTCGGGGTCTCTGGTTCCCGGAAGTGTGCTCCCGGCGGTCGCCCCCCATCCCCCTCTATATGCCCTTTCCGGGTGTGGGGGCGACTCCTCCAAAAGGAGGCCTATGCTACGGCCTTGCAGGCCTCCTTTAGGTCCTCTCCCATTCATGGGGCGTCATCTGACCTCTGCTTCTTGTGTGGTCTATGTCAGACTCTCCGTGGGTTCGCCCCGGCACAGGTTGAGCCCTTGTCTCCCAGGAACGTATGGGATGTGGTGTCAGGGCGTAACCCGGCTGGGTCCCCCTCTACATTCCACGTGGAGTGGTTCGGGTGCTGCCCACCTGGGTCCCCCTCTTCGTCCCATGGCACCTCTGCCGCGCTGGATCCCTGTGGCGCCACAGGTGGCTTCCCGTACTCATATTCCTGACTTGAGCACACCCCAGCCTTCCGGGCAGGTATCCTCCTGTCCGGAGCTTGGGCTGGCGCCGGAGGCTCTCCTCCTCGGCTCTACCTCCGCTCCTTTCTCTGGAATAGGAGCCTGCTCTGGATGAGCCGGCGCCGGAAGATTGCCTCGCCGGCCCTGGTGACCTCTTCTGAGGGGGAGTTTGTCATAGTTTCAGCTTCAGACGGCGCAGACTCTACGCCGGAGGCTGCAGAGTCAGCGTCTGATGTGGCACAATTGGCGCGGACACGTGTCGTTGCGACGCAGAGTTCTGGATTCTTCTATGGTTGCCTCTGGAGAGGGTTCGGTGCCGCTCTCCTGCCTGGCATCGCTAGTGCTACCAGTGCCCCCTTGGAATTTGTGGAGCCTCCTCAGGAGCTCCCAGATTGAGAAGGCTGTTCACCTCCCATGGAGCCCCGTCAGGATCCTCATTCTTCCATGGGGCTCCCTTCCGTGAGACATTGGGCGCACCCTCAGTGTCTTGTGAGGGTCAGCCTACAACCCTCCCCAACTAAAGCAGTTTTCCCCTCCGCGGAGGGCCTCTGAGGCTGGTGCAGGTTTTGAGTAGTCTCTTTGGCCACTAGCTTGTTGAATATGCAACCCCTCTCTACCCCTTGTCGATGGACCCATTGCTGGAGGTCCTCCACCGTGAGTCCGGAAATGTGGAGCAGCTTTTACCTTTTAGGGCATCCCTTTATGATGCACTCTTGGGTACCTGGGTCCGACCTGCTTCAGGTGATCCGGTGGCACGTTCAGTTCTGCACCGCCACCGCCCAGCTCCACGTGATCCGGTCTGTCTTTTTGTGCACCCTGATGCACAGGGGTTTCTGTTGCAAACTGCCTTTCCTTCTCTTCCCCCTCTAATGCTTCCTCCCTCTTGAGAGTCCAGGTGGCTTGAACCTGGGGTAGGAATGTCTTTGCAACCACTAGTGCAGCCCTTCGATCCTTAAATATCGTGTTTTGGCTCTGGCTACTTCTGCCCTGTGGGACTCTGCAGAGTCTTTGCTTACTGCCACCTCCGAAGGTGCTCACGCTGATCTCCTTCACTCCATTCTGGATGGCAGCGACCTGGCCAAATTCAAATCCGGTTAGCCTTAGATACTGTGGGTTCATTGGGCAGAGCCATGGCGAGTTCTGTTGCCTTAAGACACCGTCTTGCAACCAAGCGCGATGCCTTAAGAAAAATGTTCCACAGCGGATCAACCAACCAGCACCTCAAATTTCCAAAGTCCCTTAAAGTATTCAGTCTTGTTGTGCTGACAACCTCCAGGACCTGCTGCGGTTCGGTCCCACTGGAATTCCAGATAAAAGATTTGAAAAAGAATGGAGGCAGCACCAAGCAAATTAACCGGACCAGAGTTTATCAAAAAACATACTTATTATTTTCGTATTTTCAAAGTGCACAGGACAGCCAACGCATTTCGCTCCCCAACCATGGGAGCTTCGTCAGGGCAATAATACTGGATGGTTAATCTTGCTGTAGTGCAGTCAAGTTGAAAAAGGAGCTGGCCAATGTAATGACAAAGATACTAGTGCAGATATTCCAATAGTGGGAATAGAAGTATCAACAAGCGTCACTGGCCGTCGGGTTGTTCTCACCAGTTGCATGAAAAATTCGATAGAATCCGCCACGGGCCGTTTATACGAGACAAATTTTTGGCGCACGTGTGGTAGCAGCTTATCAAGGACTGCACATACGTCGCTTCACGTCCAGTATATCTCGGATACTAATTAACTTGAGAGAATTTTTCATGCGTTGGCTGTCCTGTGCTCTTTGAAAATACGAAAATAAAAAAATATATTTTTTTTGATACAACTCTGGTCCTGTTTTACTTCGTGCTTGGTGCTGCCTCTATTCTTTTTCAAAGCAAGATGGTGTTTTCCCTGAAAATATCCAGGAACTGATTTACCCTTTGATGGAGTTTTGCTCTTTGATGCTCACGCAGAGTCTGTGGTACACTGGCTGCTGGCGTACTTTTGTCCTCCCACTTGGGTCCTTTTTAGGCCTGTCTTCTGTGGTACATTTTCATTTCGCATCCTTTAGATGCGTTCTGTGTTTAACATGAGCAGTGAGCCTTACGTCTACTTTGTTAGTAAAGGGTGTTCAAACTTTTATTAGCATCTCTTGGATGAGTTTTGCTGTCAGTTGCCTGTTGGCCTTCTGTGGCAGTGTTGCATAGGTTGCTGTGTCCTCTGCTTGTGGCTTTCAGCCGGTAGCTTAGCTCCTTAATGCCATTACAGCCCGGAACTCACTTCATGGGTTTGATTTGTTGCTGCATTCTTTTGACCTGGCTTATTGCCCTAAGAGGTGTTCCCCCCCCCCTTTGTCCGGGGTATACATAATCCATGTGGGGTACTTGTACGCTATTATATAGCCTTGCTTATTTCACCTGGCCCTAGAGTTGATGCGGGCTCCATGCGCCGATTTAAGGTCTGTTGTACAGTATTCTGTTTTTCCTTGGTGCCATCTGCTTTTGCCATGGTTATCCACCTCTTTTGGAGATTTTTAGTCTCCTCTTTGCAAACTGCTCCTACCTGCTCGCATGGTCCAACATATACATTACGTCTGCATGCCGGTTGCCTTAGTTACCTCTTCCTATGTTGCCACCTTTTGTTGTGGCTGTGCAATTTGGACCAATATTTCCATGTGTGGGAGCACTTTTCGGATGGTTGCAAGTTAATATAGGTTCCTCGCTGTTTCCACTTCCTGGAGTGTTTTTCCAGTTGTCATATGCTCCCTTTTTGGTGTTCGCCGCTGTCCGTGTCTTTTGAAGTGTTGCTCTTGGTTTCTGAGACTCTTTCCACCATTCGTCGACTTGGTGTTTTTGGCCTCTTCCTTCGGCATTGCCTACTCTTGTTAAAGCTACGCCTGTGGCACAGTTACTCTGATAGCAATGGTCATTCATTGCTGTCTGAAAGTCTTTATTGTGGTTGTTCCTCCTTCTGGCTTCATGCTGCCCGGTCGGGTGCTCTTCTGTTCCTGTGTATGCCACTTGCCAGTGCATATTCTACCTGCTTCAGCGGGTTTGGGGTGGGGATGCTATTGCCCCTCTTCACCCTTTTGGGATTGGGTGTGCGCTTGGCGTGCTTGTCCTACTGGCTATTTTCAACACATTGCTTAGGCTCTGGCTTGTCTTTGGGCTCTTGCCACCAGCCTATCTGCTACCTTTGATAGCCTAGTCGGTTAGTCCATTCTTGCTTCTCTTCAAGCTCATTCCAAGCCTGGGTTAATACACTTTTCGTGCGCCATTCAGCGGAGAGTGATCCTTCATCTCTTCTGGGGAGCATGCTGTTCTAACTGTCATTTTTATACTGGTATGGTGTGGTGCCATTCTGGCATGTTGCAGATATCTTATATCTTGTGACTTCTGCTCTTCAAGCTGCTAGGGTTACTGTCTGTCCATTCTGCTGCAGTTTTTCCCCTTTATCTGTCACCCTGTTGCCTAGCACTTTCTGTTGTCCTGTCGCAAACCCACCTCCCTTTTGGGGTATGGCTGTGGTATCTATTCTAAGTTAAGGAATCTGTGGCTAGATGTCTTTATCAGATGTATGAGTTACTTACCGTCTGTAACCATGTATCTGGTAGAGACGTTGTCTAGCTGCAGATTCCTTAAGACCTCCCCATTCTGTGAGGACCTATTCTGGTGGTGCTCTCCACTGGCCTCTTCAGTAGCCATTGGGTTTGATCTTCAGTGGGTTCAGGTTGTTGCACTCCCCTGGGTGCTGTCATATACAGTTAACCTCTGCTGAGGGACTTATTTTCTGTTATGAAGCATTTGATTCATGGAAAGGTTTGTTTTCCTCTCCTATTCCCTTCCCTTCATTCTGCTCTACTGCCTCGGGGACCTGGTCTCCTTGTGGTCATCCTATTTGAGGGTCGGTTGTGCTCTGTTCACTGCCTCTGCTTTTAGAGGGGAAAGGCAAGTCTTCTATTTCCTACGGTGGACTGTTGTTTCTGTGTTCTGTTCTTACTGGACGGCACAGTTCCACATGGCACGATCAGTTCTTTTGTAATGTTCCCCCCCCCCCCCTCCCGCCCCCCCCCTCCCCGCCCCTCCCCCCCCCCCCCCCCGCTTGATCTGCGGGGCTTTCTCACAGCCTCCAAGAAAACTGACATCAGCACGCCAGGAGGGACTTGTATGACCTTGCTGACACGTACGAGGACTACGTCAGAACTGGTTCGTGTGCCGCCATCCCCCGGCGCACAGAGGTGCTGATGCAAAGAAATTCCGGATCCAGTCTCACGCCTGGGGATATTCTAAGTTAAGGAATCTACGGCTAGACAATGTCTCTACCAGATACATAGTTAACGAAGGTAAGTAACTCGTACGTTTGGCTGGTTGTAAAAGTCTGGTTTCACAAGAGTATATCCAAGCATTATTAAACTGGTAGCTATTTTCTATATTTCATGGATATGCCATTCCGATGGATTTGAACAATTAGGTCGGTTATAATTTTCTTCACTCCTGCTAATTAGTCTAAGCAGGACAGTGTACTAGACCGTTCACAAACCACCTTGCGGAGCTTTAGCATTAATGCCCAGCACCCTCTTCATGAATAGTGTACGAATCTGAACTTTAATTGCAAATTTCCATTCACTGCAGATGTTCTGCTCACCATTAGCCTGCAACAATGGTTACAAACCTCACAGAGCATCATCTAGTCCTCCACATGAAATAGATGTGGTATCCTGTATGTGTTCCGACCTTTATGCTGCTACTGGCCTCATATTGAAAAGTTTGTAGCAGAAACATTTTACCAGTCTCACTATCTGTAGTATGCATAGGATTGTGCATGCAATGCTGCACCAGCTGCAAAGCAAGTTATAGGTAGTCTGGGCACGGCAATTCTGTTTGGTTGCACTGAATTCAACAGTACATATTTAAGGCGATCAACCTACATTTGAACATAAATTTCCCTTATTCGAAAGTCCACTGCTTTAAATTAGAATTTACAATGGTACTTTTTTTAATTGGAGCAGTCACACGTGATTTATTGGGTGCATTTCGCAGAACTGTGCCATGTTTGATAGTCTTGATGAAAAAGCAATTAGGTTATTTGCTCTGAAATAAGGACAACACTACCTTTGCCTACGTCAATCTGTATTTTACACTAAGCTAGAACTGACAGATTTGATTTGTCCGGCTTATGGAAACAGTTTGCATGAGTTGATAGCAGCCTATTCTCCTGTGTGTTATGAGATGGGTAGAACTTTGAAATTAACAGTATTTTTACCTGATTAGCAGTTTCTCTCAAATATGCCCTTGCAAAGCTAACTCACTTGTGAAAATGTGTTTGTGGCTGGTTGCAAGGTCAAAGTTAAAGAACTGTGCTAAACAGTGGGCAGGAAAAAGTCAGCAGAAGGCACCTGTAATCAAAGATGTATCAAACCTAGAAAGCCTAATCAAAAGAAATTCCAGTATTTTAAAGGGTCTGAATTTTACTCTGTCATTGATTGAGTGCTTCTTAACAGCACTCAATCAAGAGGTCAATCAGATAAAAACTAACAAAACCCACACTGGATGCTCGAAAGCGTGGATAATGTGTAGGTGGGTTAATCTCATATTAGGTTTGTGCAGTAGGTTTCAGTATAGTGATACAAAAATTGGAATTATCCTCACATAGCCAGGTCTTAACCACAGTAACTAGAGTTTAACTCAGTTTTGCTGCTAGAACATGCCCTAGACCCTCTTGATTGGAATGGGGCAGGTAGGAAGGTTTGTGATGAAGCATGTGATTGTCACTAGGCATGAGCGAACGCAGAGGGTTACCTAGTGAGTCTGCTCAACACCAGAACTTAAGCTGGTGGTAAGGCAGACTATTTCTGAGGCTCCGCTACCGTCTTGCCTGACCATGTTGGTTAGCTGTAGAGACCAGCTGTAGGGATGTATCCAGTTGCTCTCCGAGGCTTCACACAATAGAATTTGAGATGCAAAGGGGCAGAACAGGTTAAGTTTGGATGAAGTCCATTGGGAAGAGTTAAATTATGCTTAAGGTAAGATTGGCGGTAATGTACTTATTTAGCTGATACATAAAATGTTCTGCTCTGTGGAACCGAATTTGTGACCTGTAATGTGATCTCTGATGGCATTAGCAATGCAAGGAGTATTTTAAGGTTGCATTTTATTTGGTTTTTACAGTTGTGCTTGAAACCTTTCCATTATGTTTCTCTGCTATTTAGACATTGCAGAATGACAGTGGGGGCTGGGCTGTACATAAGCAGTAGTGAGTACACGAGTTATACATACACTTGACATTTGCCAGTTGCGCTACAATCATGTGGCATTTGATTAGATCATTGATGAAATTGTATAGTGCTGACAAATATTGTGGTGTGGAGTGTAGATAATTGGCTAGAAGCACTTATTTTGATGTCTTGCCTCCCTTCCCATTATGTTTGTTGGGAAAATGACCTATACTAATCAGTTTGATCAAAGCATGTGAGCAGGGTTGACACTTTTAGACCGCGCGTTTCCTTGATCTACATGGCTACAAAGTGTCGGCATTCCAATATCAAACTGATTGAACCAAACACAATACATAGTTTTGTGTGGAACATTAAAAACAAGCTTATGGCCTGAAGTCTCATACTTCCAGTCCTGAGATGTCATTTTAAAGTGCATTCTTCAAGTTGAGTCCTTACATGGCTACACTTGCATCAAACCTCAGTAATTAATACCTAGGACTAGATACATGGTGATGGTATAGTAAGTAGACTGGCAACCTAATTTAGTTTCTTATACCTAGAGATGCAGGTAATGACTAGTTCAGAATGTTTTGCAATACTCTAGTCATCCAGCACAAAATGGGCATCCATCACGCTGTATTGATTCGAACGATGGTTGTTTATTAAAAGGACAATGATTTGTTAAATTTGTGGCATTGTCACCAGTAAGTGATTACACCATGCAAAGATTGATGTTTTATCAAGGCAGCTGCTCTCGTTACAAATTACAATTTGGAATTCTCAGCAGAGTGGCTAAATGATAACCTGATGCCGTCACTACCTTGGTACCAGCCAATGATTTACGTTTTAATTAAGACTGAAGTGAGAACCTAGCCTTGCAAGTGTGGATGCCTTACAGCAAATGTCACTGTACCCGGATGTACTCATTACAAGACTTAAATATGACTGAAAAGGATTAGATGTCAAAATAATTAGGATAATAGGCGGACCTTTTGTAAATATGACAGTAGGAGTATAGACCTTGAATTACATGGAGCTATTACTGTTCTTTGAGAAATCAAATGCAGAAAACTGAATTGGAGAAGGGAGGGCATATAGATTAACATGTCTGTACCCATTAATATTCAGTCATCCAGGAAGATGGGCAAAGTGCGAGTAACAAATAATTTAGAAGTAGTAAGTTGGGGATTTAGTTGTGTAGACAGCATAGTGGTAAAAATAGACCATTGATCTGCACCCAGTGGTAGCAAACTGCTGGGAGCAAAGTGATGGACGGAATGAAGAATCAAAAAATATGTCACTGTTCATTTAAGTGCAATCCTGGAATAGCTGCATGGGTGTATAGAACAAAGCCTCACATTTGTGGAGAAGAGTACACTGGGGAGGTAAGGGACGAGACTTCCAGAAAGCCAGACAAAGCTTCAACGTGGCTACTGGTCAGTTCCAAATTTATTTTTGAAAGCTAGACTACCACCTTGAGGATTATCAAAATAATTGGTCCAAATGGTTCCTGAATATCTATTTGTATGATTTCAGGTTGCTCTGACTTTGCAAATTGTACATACTTGCAGGCGTAACACCCCTGGCTTGACCAGGGCAAAAAGTATATAGTTAGTCTTTAAGCCTTGACTTCACAAGATGCAGCATGGAGAATGGGGCAAGGTGAAAGGTTTAAAAGCGAACACGTAGTTGTTGTGCTGTAGGCCGGAGTTGTTGACTTTTGGCAGGAAGGAAGCCTGTGATCCAGGATATAGTTTGCTCATGAATGAACTGTTTAAAATCTGCCACTCTTACCTGTGTGGTGGGTTTTTTTTTGCATGGAGGTGAAGGTATAGTTACTGTATAACCTAAAACAAGCCTAGGAACGTGATATATAATTATCTTTTGGAGTAACATCTAGGCCTTTAGGAAAGGCAAATGTAATCTGAGACATCTAGCTGCAGATTCCTTATCTTTGAAGTTGTGTCAGGCTGGATCTGGAAGATTTTTCTCAGCTGGACCCATGCGCAATGGTAGGTGGCATTGTCTTCCGCGTCAATATAACCATCACTGTTGACCTGACCCCAGGTCACTCCCCACGGCTCCTCCTGCATGATAGACCCTGCCCCACTGTGCCGCCGCTGCTGAGGGTTTGACGCTGCTGTGCCCCAGTAACTGTTTTTGTCCCCTCTGCACTGAATCTTTTCTTCCCCATCTGTGCATTTGCTTTACAACTTGTAGCTTGTTACTGTTTTTACTGTATTTTTAGGCGCTCCTCTGTGCCCCCTTCCCCCTGCTCCTGCTTCCCGCCGCTGCTCCCCCATGGCCCGCATCCTTTTTCCTTCTGTATCCCGTGCCCTCTCCCATTGGCCGCCCCGCTCCTGCCTCCCAGCTGCTTTTCCCTCCCACTTCACCTCTTATGGAGGCCGCAAAGCGGACACGCGCATCAGCCAGTCTGTGCCTGGACCGCGCCCAGTGCCAGGACCCCTGGACCCCGCACCACCAAATGGCACTACGACTCCAGCACCCTCCACCCACTCAACACCGGACAAGACCACCCCTGCTACCGGGCCACCCCGAAGCGCACCCAAGGGTCCTTCGCCTGCCGGAACTGCAGATTCCCCAGCATCCAGAACACCAAACCACCAACCAGAGAACCCAACCACCTCCGCTGCATCCTCCTCCAAACCCGCTCCGTTCGCAAGCACGCAATCAAACTCTGGGACCTCCTAGACTCTACTGCCCCGACGTCGCCTTCCTGCTGGAGACCTGGCTGAACGCCACCTCAGCACCAGACATCGCCATAACCATCCCAGAAGACTACAATATCTCCCGCAGAGACTGCACCAAAGGAGTGGGAGGGAGAATCTCAATCATCCACAAAGACACCCTCAGAATCTCGACCGACACCCTCACCACCGCTGAGCACATGCACTTCCAGATCCATACCGACCCAAAACCACCCTCAGAGGAACACCCTTCTACAGACCTCCCGGACCACGACCACAGTTCAGCGACATAATCGCTGACCGTCAGCGCCTCCATGGACTACATCCTCCTCGGGGACCTGAACTTCCACCTCGAACAACGACGCCAACTCCACGCCCTGGTTGCCAACCTCGCCAACCTTGGACTCCAACATCTCCTGACAACACCCACCCACGCAGCTGGACACACGCTGGACCCCATCTTCTCCACAAGCCCCCACGTCTCCTTCATCCACACCACCGAACCCCACTGGACCGACCACAGATGCGTCCACTTCATCTTCAGGAAACCCACCACACACCACTTCACCCAACAGCTTCCACGCTGCTGCTGGGGCAAGGTCACCAAGGACCATCTGAATACCACCCTCACCCTGAGACCACCCGCCGACCCAGACACTGACACGACCAACCTCAAACAATGGATCAACGACTGCACCAACACCCTCGCCCCTCTCGACCTCCATGACCAACCACACCAAAAAGAAAGCCGCCTGGTTCACCTAAGACCTCGGACCTCCAAGCGCACCTATCGGAAGCTGGAGAAGAAATGGCTCCACAACCGAACACCTGACAGCCACACAGCCCACGTGCGCCACCCGCAGACACCACCAACTCATCAGGGCCGCCAAGAGGACCGCCTTCAAGGACCGCTTAGACAACAACACACACAAGACTAAAGAGCTCTTCAGCATTGTGAAAGAACTCTCCAACCCCAGCTCCAACACCGACATCCCACCATCACAAGACCTGTGCGACTCCTTGGCCGCCTTCTTTCACCGCAAGATCACCGACATCCACGACGGCTTTAACCCAGACACCCCCGCGCACACCACCGATTCCACCACCCCTGCGGCCAACACCTTCACCAGCCGCCTGACCACCTTGTCCAACGTCCGCAACGAAGACACCATCAAAACCATGAACTCAATCCACTCCGGATCCCCATCTGATCCCTGCCCTCACCATGTCTTCAACAAAGCCAGCACAACCATCACACCCCACCTCCGGAAAAATATCAACAGTTCCTTCGAGACAGCAACCTTCCCGGAAAGCTGGAAACACGCCGAGATCAACGCCCTTCTGAAGAAGCCCAAGTCGGACCCCAAGGTCCTTGAACTTCCGGCCCATCTCCTGCTCCAGTCCCTTGCAAAAGTGACAGAGGATTGTCAACAAACAGCTAACCTGCTACCTCGAAGACCAAAACATCCTGGACCCTTCCCAATCCGGCTTTCGCAGAAACCAAAGCTCAGAGACCGCCCTCATCGCCGCCACTGACATCCGGATCCTGATGGACAAAGGAGAAACAGCCGCCCTCATTCTCCTGGACCTATCAGCAGCCTTTGACACAGTCTGCCACTGCACCCTATCAGCACGCCTCCATGACGCTGGAATTCAAGAGAAGGCCCTGGCCTGGACCACATCCTTCCACTCCGGCAGAACCCAGAGCGTCCACCTCCCACCCTTCTGCTCGAAATCCACAGAGATCATCTGTGGTGTCCCACAGGGATCCTCCCTCAGCCAGACTCTGTTCAATATCTACATGGCACCGCTCACGCACGACAACATAACCTCAACATAATCTCCTACACCGACGACACCCAGCTGATCATAGCCCACACCGAAGACCCCCAAAGCCAACCTCCACAGAGGAATAAAGGCCGTAGCCGACTGGATGAAGGACAGCAGACTGAAGCTGAACTTAGACAAGACGAAGGTCCTCATTCTTGGACCCACCCCATCAGCCTGGGATGACTCTTGGTGGCCCACATCGCTAGGCACAGCCCCAGAACCCACAGAACACGCACGCAACCTGGGGGTCCTCCTCTATTCCACCCTCTCCATGACAAGGCAAGTCAACGCCATCTCTGCGTCCTGCTTCAACACCCTCCGCATGCTCCGCAGGATCTTCAAATGGATCCCTCCCGACACGAGAAAAACCGTCATCAAGGGCCCTCATCACCAGCAGACTAGACTGCGGGAACGCTCTCTACTCAGGAACAACGAAGCTCCTGACGAGACTACAACGAATCCAGAACGCCTCGGCACGACTGATCCTCAACGTCCACCGACGCAGCCACATCACACCCTGCCTTAGAGGCATGCACTGGCTCCCCGTCAACAAGAGGATCACCTTCAAACTCCTCATCCACGCACACAAAGCCCTACACAACGCCAGACCTACATACCACACCCCCATTCGAAGCCTCTGCTCAGCCAACCTCGCCCGCACCAAAGTTCCTCGTATCCGGAAAACCACAGCCGACGGCAGATCCTTCTCCTACCTCGCCGCCAAGACCTGGAACGCTCTCGGCACCAACTTACGACACTCTGGACCTGCTGGCCTTCAGAGGACTCCTCAAGACCTGGCTCTTCGATCAGTAGCGGCCCCCCAGCGCCTTGAGAGCCTCACTGGTATGTAGCGCGCTTTATAAATGCAGTGATTGACAATTGGGCACTGACGTCAGTTGTTTTCTGTCTGCACTGTCACCGTCCACACCGATCTGTTGAAATCTAGCTATTCCCTGTCATTTTGACTTTTTTTTATGTGAAGGTTTTCAATGTCTAGTGTGCCATGTCTGTCACAGATCCCCATTTGGTCTGCCTTTGGTGCCTGGAGCACAACCACTCATTCTCTGACTGCTGGGCTATGGCGCCGAAGGCTTTGAGGCTGCGGTCCCTTATACTTCTCGTGACCCAGCTTCCCAAACAATGGAGGTCACCTTGTCTGTCTCAGTCGAGAGGGAGGTCAGTGCACTGCTCCAGTGAATTGAAGTCCCCTTCGTCAGTCAAGTCCCCTTCGTCAGTCAAGTCCCCTTCGTCAGTCAAGTCCCCTTCGTCAGTCAAGTCCCCTTCGTCAGTCAAGTCCCCTTCGTCAGTCAAGTAAGGGGCACTACAAGAAGTCGAAGGCTGCTTCGACTTCGCCCCACCCGTCTTGTGAAGCAGCGGAGGAACCTGTCTTTGAGACCCACTCTGCAGAGCAGGTGCTTGAGTCTGCTCAGTTTCCCCTCCCTTTTCAGAGCCGGAAGCAGCCCCAGCCCAGCTGAAGGAATTTAACGACTCTATATTTGGCCAGCCTTACCCGGCCGACGTGCCTTGGGGCCACAGGCTCAAGACCGAGGTGCCCCGTGGTTCCAATGCCGGCAGCTACGACCCCAGCCTCCGAGTGGACCCGTTCCTGGGTCCGGACCGACACCGGTTGCACCTCCACAGTGGCCTTCCTCTAGTGTCTGGTCTGGTGCAAAGGTCCGAAGCATTGCTGGCATCCACCATCAGCGTCTCTCCGATTCTCATTTCTGACACTTGAGCCAGTCAGGCGTCTTCCGATGCAGAGACCAGAGCTGTACAGCTCCATGCCGTTGTCTCTGCCCAATTCTGAAGGGTTAGGGATGGATGAAGAGGATTGGGAGGGGGTTCAGGTCACCTTAGAAATTCCGCTGCAAGAAGACATGGACTGGTATAATGAATTGGTTTGAGGCCAGTGGTCTGGACACCTCCCCAGACTCTGGCATGCTTTCTCCTCCTACCCTGGATACGAAGGAGGGAGCATCTTTTGCCATGGCGGTGCATAGGGCTGTGGAAGTCCCATACCTGCAGCTTCCTACCGTGGCAGTCAAGACTGTCTTGACAGAGGTCCTGCAGCCTGGGTTCTTGAGTTCAGGTCCCGTACTACCTTTCAATGAGGCCTTGACAGACGTTCTCCTGGTGATATGGTCCAAACCCAGCACAGGGGCTCCTGTGAATAGGAGAATCACCCTCCCCATGACCCTGCACTGGGCAACCTACCTTTTCTTATCACCCACAAAGCTTGATGGTCCAAGCTTTCACTTCTCATGGGGCATTCCCTTCTGCGCCACAGGAGTGGTAATCCAAGAGGCTGTAAAACTTCTGGAAGAAAATGTTCACTTATTTTAGCCTATCATTGCAGTCGGTGAACACAATGCCTCTTGGGCCGTTACTCCCATTCCATACGGGATACGGTAGCGCAGGTGCTGCCCCGAGTCTCGGAGGAGGACCGGGCTCTACTCTCTCAAGCTATTTCAGACAGGAGGGGGTGCAGCTAAGTTTGCCATCAGATGTGGCTTGGACACTACTGGCTCTCCAAGTAGAACGATTTCAGACAGGAGGGGGTGCAGCTAAGTTTGCCATCAGATGTGGCTTGGACACTACTGGCTCTCTAAGTAGAACGATTTCAATGACAGTTGCGGTACATCACTACATCTGGCTGAACCTCTGATTTTTATGGGGGGTGTCCAGGACAACCTTATGGACAAGCCCTTTGATGGCACACGTCTCTTCGGCGACCAGGCAGATGCTGCCCATGAGCACTTTAAAGACTTGCAGGCCATGACCAAGTCTTGGGGCCTCACTATTGCCCCTAGGCTTCATCCAATTTTCGCCCCTTTCGTGGCTACTGAAGGGTGTATCAGCTGTGCCAACTCTACCCAGGCCAGAGGGCCCGTAAGTTAAACCTGCGGAATAGTAGACTCAGTTTACCCTGTCATCATAGGTGAGGAAACCAGAAGTAGAGACGCCACCTTCCCTCTGATGCAAAACCTTCCTACTCCGATCCCCAGGATCCTTCTTGGCCACTCTGTGGCAGAATACAAAATAATCTCCACCACTGGCAAAACATGACATCGGACAGATAGGTGTTGCTAATAGTCCAGAGGGCTACTCCTTCCCCTTAAAGTCAACCCCTCCTTCTATGCCTCCAGTGTACGATTGGCTGACGGAGGATCACCCTGCCCTGCTCCACAAGGAAGCCTCCACTCTTGGCCAGAGGGAGCTATGGAGCGTGCCATGGCCCGAAGTAGGCAGTGGTTTCTATTACCACTACTTCCTGGTTCCAAAGGACGGAGGCCTTCGACCTATCCTGGACTTTAGAGCCCAAAATTACTTCCTCAAAAACGAGAAATTCAAGATGCTCTTACTCGTTCCTGTCTTGGACCCCAGAGACTTGATGGTAGCGCTGGACTTGCAGGAAGCCTACGGTCCTATACCCATCCTGCCTGACCGTAGTTGCTACCGGCAGATCATGGTGGGTCACAAGCGCTTTCAATTTGCAGTGCTCCCCTTTGGCCTCAACAGTGCCCCTCGGGTGTTCACAAAAGTGGAGGCAGTGGTCACAGCCTATCTGCTGGGATCAGGGGTTCTAGCCTTCCCTCGATCTTGACGTTGAAGGCAGGCTCCCCCAAGCAGTTCTCACCTCCAGTCTCACCTGCATTCGCTGGGGCCTGCTATCAGTATGTCAGTCACACCGGACTCTCAGATGCTGCTTTTCATTGCAGCGGTTCTGGACACAGTGCAGTTTCGGGCATATCATCCCGAGCAGCTTGTCCAAGATATTCAGGTTATACCAATGTTTTAGCCTCCATCTTTATTTTGGTGAGCGACTCTGAGGCTGTTGGTCCTCATGGCAACCAGCAAGTGACCCATGCAAGGTGCCACATGCGGGCTCTTCAGTGGAACCTGAAGCTCCAATGGGCACAGCATCAAGGAAATCTCACCGACCTGGTTCAGATGTCAGAGGACACTGCGATCTACCTGCAATGGTGAATGATCTGTAATTGGTTCAAGGTCATATCCCTCTCTTTCGCACCCAGACCGTACCGTAGTGAGATGCGTCCCTTCTGGGATATAGCGGTCATCTGGGAGAGGTGGAGATCAAAAGACTCAGGTCTCCGGCGGAAGCCAAGCACCATATCAATCTGGAGTTTAGGGCAATCCGACTGGCAGACAGCCTTTTTGAGGTCGATAAAAGGAAGGCTTGTACAGATGTTGACTATCATGTGGTACTGCAAAAAGGGCGGCATGGGGTTGTGGACTGTCAAGAGGCCCTGCATCTCTGGAACTGGTAATTTCCCTAGTGGTTTATCACCTGTTTGGTTCTCTGAACGCCAGGGCATATGAGCTCAGCCCAAGGTGCCTTGCAGATCATGAATGGAGTCTCCATTCGGAGGTAGCACAAGGTTGCTGTGCGGTGGGGAGAGCTGTGATTAGATCTGTTCGCCGCCGAAGAGAATGCACAATGTCAGCAGTTTTGCACATTGGAGTTTCTAAGGCAGCTCTCGCTCTGCTACTTTTCATCGCAAGTGGAGCTCAGGCCTCCTTTACGCCTTTCACTCATATCACTCTGCCCCGAGTGCTCAAGATCAGGGGTGACCAAGCAGAAGTTATTCTTGTGGCTCCGGACTGGGCACAGAGTTTGGTATCACAAGCTTCTAGACCGGAGCATTGATCATCTGGTAAAGTTGCCTCTTCAGGAGGATCTTCTGTCCCAGCAGTAGGGGAGGGTCCTCCACCAAGACCGGCCTACTGTCTCCTTGCATGGAGTTTTAGAGTGGGGACAGTTCACTGCTTGCGACCTAGATTGTAAAAAAATTGTAGAGACGACTTTATTGACCCTCTATCTGCATCTCAAAGGTTGGCGTGCTCACATGGAAAACATCACAGTAGAAGGTCACCGGTATGCACAACACTTATCAATGTTATGGAACTATTAGCCATGCAGATCTCTCAAAGCATTCCTACCCAATCTATCGAATGTTTTACTCTGACAATGACTGTGTTTACTACATTCAGACACAAGGAGCGACCCATTCATTACACTCAACTCAGGTGGCACAAGTCATTTGGGAATGGGCCATCAAACAAAATGCACCTCATGGGGTAATACATACCAGGAGTGAACAATACACTAGCAGACGTACTAAGCAAGAGGAAACAAGTCCACGAGTGGGAACTCCATACTAGAGTCCCACAAAGCTACTTCAATCGTTGGAACTAAACAATAGATTTTTTTCACCACCACACAATATGCCTAAACTTTGCCTCCAGTTACCCACCCAGAATTGAAGGGCAACACACTATATATAAACTGATCAGTGATATTCACGTATTTCCACTTCTCCCACGCACTCCCTATGTGGTCCAGGAACTCATGGGCCCTGTTGGCAATGATGCATATAGCTAAAACATGGGCACGTCAACCGTGGTACCCAACCCAGCTAGAGCTTTCAAACCTCCTTAATATTCTCCCATAGGGGGGAGTCCGGTACCCCAATGTACAAATCGTTTTTGCAATATGGCTCCAGAGTCCTAGTATTTGGGTTCTTTCAATTACCTCCATATTGCATGGACTTTCTAAAAAAGCCAGAATACCAACCACAAGGGTGTGTAATGCTGCAAAAAAGGAATTGTCTTGTCAATACTGCACTGCAAACAAACCCTTCCTCACCATCTGAACTGGTATTTTGCTTGTTACATCTTCAAAAAGCATCAGTAGCAAACACCTAGAACTGCATTTGCCAGCAATTGCAGCATACTTGTGAAAAAGATGGTTTTCTATTTTGTATCGGTCATAAAGGCATTCATGGCGATTTAGTCATTTCACCACGTATACCTCCTGTTCCACTGTGGAACCAAAACATTGTGTAAACACCATTTGAACCTATGCAAAATACAATTTCTAAAATGAAGTCATTCCTTGTCGCCATTACATCGCTACGTAGTCTGTGAAACGCATGCACTCACTATTGAGGTACCTTACTTCCAAGTGTTCCAAGACAGTTTGCCTACACAAAAAACAGTTTCTGCCGAAGGTTGTTTCACCTTTCCACTTAAACCTAACATTAGACCGATCAGTTTTATTTACAAAACTAGAAACTAGCGGCGGGGGCATTACATACAGTAGATGTTTAATGTGCCCTTTTCTACTATGTAGAAGAACCCAAAGTTTTAGAGCAATGAAACCAGTATTTGCAGCTTTTTCCAACCCAAGAAAAGTTAGTCATCTTAAAAGCAGAAATCGCTAGATGGATAGAGTATACAAATTTGCTACATCAAAGCCAATTACTACAAAGAGCTCATTCAAAAAATTCGCATCAGTGGCATTCCTATGTAATATTCCACTAATGGATATTTGTGAAGTGGCAACATGGATAAGCCCACACTTTTTGCCAAACACTACTGTGTATGTACGAGCCAGACAACAGGCTCTGGTGGGACAAATGGTTCTATGCACATTTAACAAATGCACCATCTGATACCTAATGCTTCAAGAGCACTCCTTTACAGCCTAACCATAGCAAGTGTATCTACAGCCAACACATGCTATGAATGAATTGTTATAAGAACCTATTCGTAGTGTGTAGTGCTGCAGATTTACATGCACCCTCTCAGGCAGGTGGCAAATATATTCAGCATGTTCAACAGCTTTTAGTCTCTCAGAATTTAAAAATCATAGATTAAGTGAATTATTCAGGTCCTATGGTATCACATTGAATGAAAAGCGTTCAATATTTACTAAAACAAAACTGTTTTCTCTACAACTTAAATATTTACATGTGTTCCTTAGTAACAAACTAACCAAGCCATTTTGTGTGAGGGATCTGTTCTGGTTGATTATCATAATCGAAGGGTTCTAGAATGTCTGTATATTTAAATACAAGGTTTAGTAAACTGTCTTTTTTTTTTTTTTTTTTTTTTTTTTACTTCGCTTTTAGATTATGGAGTAATGGCTTACCTGTTAGGTTGTCCCCATTACGTTTTCCACTAACTGCATGGTGAAGCATTAACTGTAATTTTTGTTAAGTACCTTTTAGTCTTAACTCTTCCAGAAATCTTCTGTTTGGGTAGGAGGTGAAATGAGTAATCCTGTTTTGATAGTTTCTATTCTCCTATAGTCCACTCTCTACTAGCTTACGTTTCTTTGTCATGCTGATGATTTTGAAGCACCTAGTAGCATCCCAGACTATCTTTCCTCCTCAAACAATTGGGATTGTTAGAAATTGGATTTTTGGTTGGCTAGGGCTTGCGTCTAACCCAGGCGGAAACCACCACTCCAGTCAGGGCACAGGAGTTACACACCAAAGATCACCCCTGCTCACCCCTTTGGTAGCTAGGCATGAGCAGTCAGGCTTATCCCGTAGGCCATGTGTAAAGCATTTGTGGAACCCACACAGCAACAACATACTAGGCACACAACAAAAGGAACTCCACACAAGGTTATATAAAAAATAGCCTTTGTATTACACATTAGAATAGTAATCGCCCAATATACACTATGCCAACTGGCACTGGGCAATATTTACAGGGGATTATATACACATGACGGGGCCACTTGGACCACTGTCAGAACCATCACTTAGTAAAGATAGTAAATGGAGAACCTATAATAAGCATAGAACAA
Source organism: Lissotriton vulgaris (assembly GCF_964263255.1). Lineage (NCBI taxonomy): Eukaryota > Metazoa > Chordata > Amphibia > Caudata > Salamandridae > Lissotriton > Lissotriton vulgaris. The sequence continues at coordinate 20,503,916 of NC_141688.1, forward strand.
AGCCAGTAATTACTGGCAAACATTGGACTCTGCATCATTCTGTAACATAAATCATATTATGCACAGTATCACACTAGGCGTGAAATGTATCCTGCGCCAAACTCATAAGCCTAAACATATTAGACCATAACCCCTAAGCATAACTCACCTTAGAAAATCTCACTAGCATAAACCACCATAGAGGATCTCTAACAATTCAGTATGCAAAACCTCATAATCTTAAACCACATTTAGAGGCATAAAACAGGGTGCGTAAATCATAATAAATAAATCACCTTTCCTAGCACCACACCCATTACATTAGGGCCTGGTGCCCTATAAACCTAACAGTCCTGGCTAACTGGCCCTTTCAAAGGGGCTCAAAATGCCCTATGTCCAAAGTGTCAGGGTGGCTGCCAATGCAGCAGAATCTATGTGCACAATTGCACAAACCTAAACGTTGCAGCTGGCACTAAGTGCTGCACAGCTGTGAAAGTACGGGGCTTAAAGGCGGGCACTCAGCGGCACAGCTGCAGCGGCCCACAGCGGCGATGGGAATGATTTTCGTAGTATGGCAAATGCGGGCACTCCGCGGCACAGCTCCTAAGCTGCAGCAGCCCACAATAGCGATTACTTTTGTAACACAGGCAAATGCAGGCTCTCAGCAGCAACAGATCCTCAGCTGCGGCGGCCAACAATAGCAATAACTATGACTTTCAGCCCGCGTTCCCTGCAGTAGAACCAGAGGCTCTGGAATTCTCAACAGAGGCCTCACCTGTGAAAATTCCCCTCAAATTGACATCCGGACGGCTGATGGGTGAAGTCTAATGTCCCTGAGACTTCAGCAGGAGACCAGCTCAAATCAGGTCCTTGGGTAGTTGCTTCAGCAAGATGGAAGAAAGTTTCAAAAGTCCTTTCCCTCTAGTTACATGGACATAGGTTTGTCTTGGCATCCAGAAGTAACACATTCTTCCTCCAGGTAAGAATTAAAATATAGCGCTCACAGGGCGCAGGGAGCCATAACTCCAAAAGCAAAAGTCCTCCAATCAAGGGGGCAATGCAGGGCCCAGGTAGGCAAGCCCTCATGGCAGTCCCTTCTGGGCCCCGGCAGCAGCGTGCCCCAGCAGGATCAGGAACAGCACATCATCCTAGAAGAGCACCATGGAACTGAATAATTTCATGGCGTTCCAGCCCCTTGACTTATGCCACCAAAAGACTTTGTTCACAAGTCGCTGAACCCAGCCAGAACCAGTTCGGTGTGATTCTGGATCACTTTGTTTACAAGGCTGCATCCTGCCTTTGAGGACGAGGGGGTCTGCCATCAGATGCAGTGGGAGGTGGAGCCATCATTCACATTGCCAGGCACAGCCCTTCTCAGATCAAAGGGTCACCCCTCCCCATACTCCAACTGCAGATCTCTCTATTCAACCCACGTCTGGGTCAGCCTGCCCTGTCTCGCTAAAATCAGACCTTCAATTCACATAGCACACAGATGCCAACTTCTAAAAGTGGCATTTATCACAGTCATAATAAATCTGTGCACACCATTATGCAGCATTTATTCTCACAATTTCATACGTACCAGACTTTACTATACTGCTACACTCCTAACAGGAATTACCACTGACACATACTGAGCAGGGAATCCCCATGCATTCCTATGGGAGGGCAGGCCTCTCACTCACACTAAATGTAACAGAGCGCACACACTGTACACTGGACCACAGGGCTAAAGTGCCCAGCGGCCTACAACCGCTAACATTACACAGAGTAAAAAGGCTGGGAGGAATGCAAAAAGTTTAGGGGTGAACCTGCAAAAAGGCCAAGTCCAACAGATGAATTAGTGAAAGATGCATTATTAAAACCTTTAAACTGTCCTCTTACTTCAAAAGACAGTAAAAGATAAGTCCGTTAGAACTAGGGCATGATCAGATTATAATTGAGCCTATTTACATATTAATTGAGCAGTTAGTTATATAGATGGAGTTATCTTTGAGAAATAAACTAATGTACTATGAAGAAAATGAATATTCTACATGGGTTGTACACGTTCGGCAGGATCAACATGCAATGTTTGAGAAAAATGTTGCAATAGTGCATGGTTTGAGATATATTTAACTTAAGTTTGTCCATGAAGTGATCCATTACATTGTTGCAGTGGTCAACAAATATATCTTCTGAATATTTCATTAATTTATTCACAATACTGTATCACAATTAGGGCTCCCGGTTTTATGGTATTTATTTTTTTGCCATTTCCGTCTGTATTTATCCATATTTATTTTTTGCTAATTTTATCTATTGATCCAGATTTATTTTGGCTTTTGTGGAAAAATTAAGCTGAAATGCTATAGTTCCACATTTACTTAACTGATAAATATGCACTCATGCTTGAATGTCTACCAGGTTTCAGTGCAGTGATCACATGCAGAAGATAAATCAGTGCACTTATATGATAATATGCAAATTTCAGTATCCACCTTTTGCATATCTACTGGTTTAAAGCCTCTTCACTAAACTTCCTTTCATTTTTAACCACCTTTTCTATCAATCCACACATTTATTGGCCTAGAAGTCATGGCATACCATATTTAGAATTACTCAAACAGCAACCCAATTTCCGTTTTTATCCACTTTCAAAAATAAATACAGACCAGAAAATGTTTTGTCTATCTGTAAAAATCTGTTAAAACGGTAAACGGGGCGCCTTAATCACAATGTATTAGACTAGAGTCTGAGCAGATGTAAAATTGATGAACAAAATACCCATCACAATTTATAACAAATTATGTTTCCCTCCTATTTCTCCAGTATTCCTCAAATAGTTTTTCTTTGGAAACATGATTTACAAATACTCCTCCAGACCATCCTTTTCAAGACATGTCCTAAGTTAAAGCAGTGTCCTGTTAGCAGTTGTCTTACTTACCCAAATACAAAGTTCACTGACTTTTATCGGTGTGCCAAGTCCTTTACCATTCCCTGATGCCTAAAAGTTTTTTTTATACATAGGTTACACTAGGTATTACCAATAAGGTCATGAAACTGCATACAATAAACAAGGGAGAAGAGTGGTGAGAAGAAAGGGCTGTATGGTCTATTATGAGAAGTATGTATTTAAAATTGTGTATTCAGTCACCTTCAAGTAGGATTCATGTCTGAAAGTAATCATAAGGTTGCTCATCCTATTTCTATTTTCAAGATCTTCCACCTGTTTGACTGTGTTCAGAAAGTCTGTCTTTTCCATAGCGTATTGCCGACTACACGTGCCCTATTGCCCTAACCATAAAGGACCATGCATCACCAAATGTCAGTCTTTTGTTTTCTCTACATATGATGAGGGCTCTAATTTCCTGCAGATGCAGTTCCAAGGATGTGGAAAACCTTTTTAAAGGTTTGCAAGAATCAATACACTTGATTTAATTGTTGCAGAAATTAAGTCAGTTTAAGATGCTTAATTTAATTGTAAAAATATGAGCAAGCGGGTGCATAGTAGTAACATTTGGAGAAGGAGCTTGGTGAACAAGTTAAAGTCCTAGTTTTTATTTTACAAAGTGATGAGGTTACCCGAAATATGGGAGTAAACCATGGACTCTTGTGTATAGTAGATATTCCAAACAAAAGTCAAAAAATCATTGGTGGCTGACTCACATGGGCAGAAAAATACATTTTATTTTAATAAAAAAATATGGAATACTCACATGAAAATATGTAGCTTCCAGGACCAGCTAAGTTTGGGGGGGGGAAGGGGGGGGGGATGAGCATGTAAAGAAATAAAATTCTAAGTAGAGATGGGTCGCTCTTGATTAACTGAAAGCAGAGTAATTAAAAATGCATTAAATAACAATGGAGAATGTATAATTTTTAATGGAGTTAAATAGGAGCATGATCTGTATTTTCCTTGGAATAACAGTGTAGCATGTACAGATAAGCAACAGAAAATTCATATTTTAGAAATTACAGGTGTACAGCGAAGGCAGAAGACGTTTAAATTCAGTCATTCAATGCAACTACAAAATTGCTGCATCCTTGTAGTGGATGAAGAGTGCATCTCAGTCCAATGATTGGAAAAGGAATGAAGAAAGAATGCTGAAATAATAACTCTACCACAAACAGCACAGATGGGCAGGTCTTAGCTAGCTCTTGGTCATTTCAGCATTCTCTTTACTGCCAGCATGAAGAGAAAGCAAGAGCCTCCACAAACTGTCCTCTTCAAAGACTCAGAGTGAAGTCTCCACACCCTGATTTGATAGGCAGCGCTCTATGTTGGTGTGCTAGTGTCATTCTCTTTGGTGTTTTAGTGTCATGGAATAGCAGCATGTGAAGGTGAATAGTTAGCAGTTCAGGTTTGGAGGTTCAACTGTAGTTTTAATATTGTTATTGTGCATATACGGGGTCTTGGGAAAAGATTCACCTTGTGATGGATTTTCAATCTGAGACTTACGTTTTTTTGTAGCATGTTTTATTTATCATTGATTTAATAGCCTCCTAAGGTACTTGTTCTCACAGCTTCATAAAGCATGTCGCAGTGCTTAATCTCATCTATCACGTAGCTGTAATAACGAACATAGTTTGCACTTGGCTGCTTCATTCGTGTCTTTGTATTTTGCAGTCAAGCCTTCGTATATCTCCCCCACTACCCTTCCTGCCCTTGGGGAGCTCACGAGACCCTTTGAAGATGGGAGTTGGATCACGCTTGGACCAAGATCAGGCTGCTTTATCTGCAATCACTGGATCCCCTGTTGGTGTGTCAAAGAGATGGCCTGGGGCATCAATCTGGCCTTCTTGGGATCTGATGGATTCGCCAGAGGATCCATTCAGCATAGAAAGAGAAGCCAGACTTCACAGACAAGCGGCAGGTAAGTTTTGCTTTTTTTAATATTGATTTATGGAGCCTAACTGAAATAGTGGCAAGTGAAGTAATTTGTGTACACATCCTAAAAACCTTTCATATGTTTCGTAATTGTAAGTTTGAGGCATGTGAGCTGTAGATCACATCCTTTGCATACTCCTGCCATCTAGTTTTGGGTCCAGAAGTTTGCAAGTTTTTGTTTGAAGTCTTTCCAGTCACGAGGTAGGTGACTCCACCTTTCGATGATAATGCACATGGGCATCGACTCCATTGTTGGTATTTTTCCGTCATCTGGTTTGGGCAGGTATTGATCCGCTTGGAATGAATACTCTGGTTTCACCTTCGGTGCGTGCTCTACCTTGACTGTATTGTATTAAAATGGGTTTTCTCTTTCTGTGGTTAGATTTTGAATTTGAAGAAACGTCAACATTTTGGGCAGCCTTCCGGCCCATCCGTGTCAGTACAACTCTTCGTCAATGGAACGGACTCTATATAAAATCTGTCCTTTGCCACGCAAAGTATCTGCATAAGGACTCCTTTAGTGTGTAATTGTGCTTGTTCCTGAGCACAGAGCAAGACTGCGACGCGTGCCAATCCTTCAGGTCGAACAAAACTCTGATCGTCTGACGCGATGCTGAGCTGCAGCCCCAGCAGTTGGCTGTCACACCGGACCTCTTAGGCAAAGACTCCGAACAAGAAGAGGTATCGGCGGCAGAGGAGGAGCTGGACCAGATCTTTAAACAGACTACACAACTGATCCTCCTCAAGATACAGATCTTTATCCAGCTAGGTCATCTCCAACTGAGGGCAATCTGTCTTACAAGCAGCCTGTTTCTAGAACAGCAGAATACCCTGGGGTGGAGCTACAGTCTTGAGAGGAAGAATTTCTCTTTGACACGCTAGGATTCCAGAAGTCCAGTCAGACACTGCCTATTCTCAAGGGTATGTTAAGGCATACAGACTATTCTTTTTTTTTTTAAAGATCTGTCCGTACCAGAATCCTTACTCCTAGAGTAGATAAATATAAATGTTCCTCCACAGATCCTATTTTTAGTAAGGGTCAGTTACCGCTTGACACTTTAGTGGTGTCAAATGCTAGAAAGTGGGCTAACTGTCAAGCATCAGGGGATGCCCCTCCCCAGATTAGGAATCCGAGCTTATCAATGCTACGGGTAAACTGGTGGCTACACAAACAGCTAGCCAATGGCTTATTACTAATATGCATGACTTATTGGCAAGATACAATAGAGCACTGGGACGAAATGGAACAATTTCTTCAGTTTATCCCAGTGGAGCATAAGGCAAAGGCTCAGGATTCAGTCCAAGACAGCAAACACAAACCCAGCAGCGGATGCGAGAAAGCTGGAGGAGGTTTTGGTGTGTTTGATGTGTGTGTGATGTGTGGCGAACGAGGAGTGGAGATTAAGGGGGATATATGCACTACTGTGTACCATAACATACACACATGTATTGATTATTTGATGGCATCTACTTCACTGATGAATCAGATACGACCATGTATGATATTGCCACATACGCTATCTGACCACTCACCACTGTTGCTGGTCTTGGACTCTCCTAAGAAAAGTCAGCCGCCATTCACGGAGATTTCCTCTGTATTCTCTATTAGATCCGTTATTTAAGGAGGAAATGGCTGTCGCCATTGATACCTTTTTTGATACGAATATTGGCTCAGTAGATAGTTTCCAGACTGTTTGGGAAACGTTTAAAGTGTACATTTGGGGTATCGCAATGGCTAAGCATTCGGGTGTGCTTAAGGCTATTCGGAAGACTCAGGCTGATCTAGAAACTAAACTTAAAGACCTAGAGCAGCAACGGCTCGCTGGGGGCGATGAGGCTTTAGACAGTGAGATTAAGACACTTCTTGAGGAATACCATGACGGGGCGCTCGTATGGAGAGGGTGACGGGCTGGGATCGGTTCTGGCACAACTAATGAAAGCACGACTGGGTAGGACGCAGGTATCTGAAATCAAAGCGGTGAACTTTTGACTTTTGGTGGATGTGGCTGAACGCTTGACTATTATGCTGACCTGTACAGGTCCCAGTCTGAAGGGACGGAACAGCAGATTTCGGAGTATTTGGCGCATATACAACTCTCCTTTCTCCCGGATTCACACAGGGAACTCCTAATGCACCCGATAGAGGGATGAGATTGAGGCATTGAGTAGGATGAAAGCTAGCAGTGCCCCTGGGACTGATAGCTTGACTGAAGCTTTCTATAAGACTTTCTTAGAGCAGTTACTCCCACACCTCGCTGCCCTGTTCGAAGATATTTGTAACGGGCACCATCCCCCCGTCAATGATGGAGGCCCTACTGGTTGCCATCCCTAAACCTGGTAAGGCATTGGATGAATGCAGTTCGTTTCGCCCACTCTCCCTTCTCAGGGTGGACGCTAAATTATTAGCTAAAATATTGGCCACTAGACTTGCTCTTATCTCCCTTATTCTAGTTGCTCCGGAACAGGCGGGATTCATACCATCCAGAAACCTAACTTCTAATATATGTATGGTATTTGGCACGATGCAGCACGTTCACCAGGAGAGCAAAGCGGTAGTTGTTTACCTAGATATGGAAAAAGCATTTGATTCGGTGGAGAATGGGGCTCAGGTGGCTTTTTTGCAGCTGCCTGGGACTCTATATTATAAGCCCACGGCCTGTGTGCGCATAGGGAACCTGGTAACCGCCCCCTTTCCCATTACTAGAGGCACTAGGCAGGGCTGTCCCCTATCTCCGCAGCTATACGCTCTGGTGGCGGACCTTTGGCCTGTGCCCTGTGGGAGTACCATAGCAATCGGATTTCCGATGTACAGAATAGTAGTATCCACTTATGCTGATCTGCTCCTGTATGTGAGAACCTGAAAACAACTTGGTCTCTATCAGGGAGGTGGTCCACTCCGGGGCGCTGTCAGGGCTGAAGGTTAATTGGGAAAAATCGCTTGTTTCCACTAACGCCAGCCACCACTGAATTTGCTATGGAATACCCTCTGCAATGGACTGAGAACTCAGTTAGATATTTAGGCACCAGGCTTCACACCGATGCTGAGATCGTATTTAGTGAAAATTATGGCATGGCCATTGCTAGGTTGGAGGACGACGTGGAGCTTTGGTGCCATCTCACACTGTCCTTAATGGGGCGTATTTCCATTATGAAGATGGTAGTGTTGCCTAGACTCCTATTCATGAACATTCCCTTGGTGCTCCCGCATAACCTTTTTCCACAGACTTAGACAATCCATGTTAAAATTGGCTTGGGTGGGTAAACGGCTCGGGTGCAGTGGGGGTACTCACATTTCCGTATCATTTGGGGGGGTCTGGGCGCGCCGGATTTTGAATTACATTACAGGGCGGTGCAAGGAGCTCACCTCCATGCCGTGATACACAGCGAGGCTGACATTCCCTTCCTGCGAATGGAGACTGTTCGCTTACCCCAAACCTTTGCCAGCAGTAATTATTGAACCAGTAGACTGCCGGACCGGTATTTTAGACAACTTAAACACTATTAGGCATGCATGGCACTGGCTCCTGCAGAATCAAGCGGGTGCATTAATGTATTCCCCGGCAATGCCAATTGTGTGGATGAGATGGCTGGTACCTTATACAGAAAGGGGTGTCATTCTGGCATTGCGCGCATTGAATATGGTGGCTGCAGGGGACCTCTTTCATGATTGGACGGTTCGTACCTCAGAGCAAATTATTGGGACTTCGGAAGGAGCCACTCTCCGGAATAAATTCCAATTTCACAGGGTGCGTGGGGCCCTCCGGTCACTGCTTGGTGACGGTATGGAAGAGCCCCCAGAGGTACTAGAGCTAACGCACGTTAAGACCACATCCCCCCGCAAGATGATTACAAATATTTACAAGACTGCTATGTCGCACATATACACGGCAGCCAGGCTTGCATGGCAACGGGACTTGATTATACAGCTGGAAGAAGCGAAATGGTTCTCTTGTATGAATACTAGTAAAATATCACTCCATGGCAGGCACAGGCTTGTTCATTTCAAGTATCTTAAAGGACATATTATACCCCTGAGGCTATGCAGATATGGCCTGCGTGAAGACGCTAATTGTGAGATGCCACTCTTCAGCAGCTGATTTCTTTCCTACACCTGGCCTGGTCGTGCCCAGGAGTTTACTACTTCTGGGAGGACATATTTGGGGAGTTGGAAGGGTGGTTGAAACTGAACTCTCACCGGATCCATTGATGGCGCTCTTGGGGTACACCAAGACCTTGCCAAAGGCAATACGTAGGTTAGTCGACATGGGGCTGCTCATGGCCAAGAGAAGAGTAGCCCTATGTTGGATGAGGGGTCCCGTTCCGACGCTACGGCACTGGTCCCGGGATATGATGTACTGTTCTACACAGTCGGAAAATTATAGTGAGCTGCTTCCGCCTAGGAGCAGACTGAAATTTTTTGGGGGATTATATACCTCGTACATGCTTGGTACATTGAGTGACAGTGGGGAGGAGATGGCGAATGTTCACGACCAGGGTGATGCAGTTGCTGAGTCCGCTGGAGATGTTTGAGCCCTTGCGCGACTGGTCTACCCACTGATATGTGGAATGATTCTGATGTGGGGGTTAACAGAAGAACATATGAAAATGCCAATCACGGGAGATATAAGGGAAGGTGGGCGTTGAGGGGGCATAGCTTTTGAACACATTAATAGCATCATGACAAAGTGGGACGCACTTCCATGGACCTACTAGGAGATTTCTGGCTTAACCCCTGTTGTAATGTTTTTTTGTGATTTACTGTTTTCCGCCGCCTGCCCAAACTGGGATGTTTGCATTACTGCTGTGTAGGAAATTTGGTGAGTGGATTGTGATGAGGGGCTGGGTGCACTGTACCATGACGTGTATTAAGTCTGCTACTATAATAAAATGTAAAAAAGAAAAAAAACACTACCTCCAGAGCAATTAATACCGGTGTTCTGTTGCGTAGACACGCATGGCTAAGCATTTCAGGGTTCAAACCTGAAGTCCAAAGTGCCATACTTAACCAGCCTTTTTAGCAACACTTATTCGGACCTAATGCAGACTTTCCCTTGAAAAGATGAAAAAGGATACTGATACAGCCAAGTCTATGGGCAAGTTTGCAGTCGCAGGCTCCCAGGCGCTCATTTCGCCACTCATCGTAACAAGAGTATACTCCCTGTATTTCTTCATTCCAAATGAGGACGGATCTCTAAGGCCTATTCTAGACCTCAGACCCCTAAACGTGTACATACAATCAGACCATTTTCATATGGTCACACTACAGCAGGTCATTCCGCTCCTTTTACAAAACTACTTCCTTGTCACTATAGATCTCAAGGACACCTACTTCTACATTCCTATCCACACAGGAAATATCTCAGATTTGTACTAGACGGTCAGCACTACCAATTCAAAGCATTCCCATTCAGAGTCACAACAGCACCAAGAGTGTTTACCAAATGCCTAGTGGTAGTAGCAGCACACTTAAGACGGAATATTCATGTCGTCCCATATTTAGACTGGCTCACAAAAGCCAGCTTATATAACCGGTGTGTACAACACTCACTCCACAAATCAACTACTCCACGACTTGGCATTCACAGTAAATCACACCAAGTCACATTTGCAACCGTCCCATGTACAACAATCTCGGTGCTACAATAAAAACCGAATTAGCACTAGCCTAGCCCTCTCCAGCCAGGATAACAAGTGTACAAACTCATAACAAAATTCAAACTGCAACACTCTTCCAGCTTCAGTGTTCATGCAGCTCATCGGAATGATAGCATCTTGCATATTCATAGTACCTCACGAAAGACTACAAATGCGTCCACTTCAAGAGCGCTGAACGAGCCAATGGAACCAGGCTCACGGTCCATTAACAGACCTAGTGTTGGTAGACAGTCGTACTCATCGCTCTCTGCAATGGTGGAGCACCAAAAACCTTTCAAAAGGCCGACCGTTTCTAAAGCCAGTTACTCAAATAGTCATGACAGTGGACGCATCGCTCTCCGGCTGGGGAGCTCACCTACTGCATCACACCATGCATGGCAAGTGGACTCCAACAAGTCGCTCCACGTCAACCATCAGGAGTTACTAGCTGTATTTCTAACCCTAAAAGCATTCCAAAACCAGTTATCAGGCAAAGCTGTCTGTCACCACAGACCATGACAGCCATGTACTACATAAACAAGCAAGGAGGAACACTACAGCTCTGTTAGCGCAGCATATATGGCGATGGTCCTGACCCTCCAGGATTTCGCGGTTTGCCGCAAAATCAGCACTTTTGTAAAAATGCAGCGATTTTTACAAAAGTGCCCGCGAAATCTGCACTTTTGTAGAAATCGCGGCATTTTTACAAAAGCAGATATTTCCTGGGGGGTCTGATTATACACCGGACCGATTAACGAGGTGGGGTGCAAATGTAAATTCGGATAAAATCAGATGCCTTAAGTTTAGATGCCAAACTGCTGCTATCTTACACATGCTGTATACCTGCCCAGCTTTAAATGTATATTGGGAGGAAGTGGCACGGATAGCCTCGCAGGGTTAGGATAAGAGCTAACAGTTTCTCCTTGGAATGAAACCTCCCTTCCTTGCTTTGATGGGGCCGGTGGCCAGGAAACTGCTGTCACTCCAGGGCCTGTGGCGCATTCTTGGAGTGGCCTTGTCCATGTCCTGGTGTCTGCTTCCGTCGGACTCTCTTTTCTTGAGGGGGCACCTGTCATTTCTGAGCACTTGTATGCGAAGGCGCGCACTGTGTGTGGCGCCGCTCGTGGGACCCCTCACGACGCATGAGAAGCACGTGCTGGTCCAATGAATGAAGGAGGCAGACGCTAGGACGGCCTGCACGCAGCCATTCACTAGGTCTTTCTGCGCGTGCGGCCATTCACTGGTTCTTTGTTGAGCCAAACCTACTTCCGGGTTCGACAAACAGTAATGAAGAGCTCGGTCAGAGCATGGGGAGGCCCCTGCACTGCTGCACTTGGCCTCGCTCATACTAGATACTAGATATAAGTATGAACAGACGGCCCATGAACTACAAATCAATTATTGAACAAGTCATCAAAGCGGTGGGGCCCTAATTATTAGTGGCCTGTTAAATTCCGGGAATGTGTGGTAATTCCTGCTTTTGCAGCAGGCACTGCACCTTTCACAATTTTCTCCAGTTACATTTTGGCACGTCAAACCTTCCAAACTTTAGCAGATGGTGGAGAGTATCGTCAGCAAAGCCTGGGATATGAGGATTTTGGTGTAGTAAGCACCAAAACCTAATTGTTATGCCCCATTTTGAAGGCAAAATGTATACCAGGTAATCATCGCACGCGATTAACCCTGGACAACTTGGGGGCATATGTTTGAAGCCCATTTTCAATCAATAATATAATTTATAAAGCGCACTACTTGCCCGTGAGGGTCTAAAGGCGCTGTGAGGGGTGCTGCTACTGATTTGAAGAGCCGGGTCTTGAGGAGTCTTCTGAAAGGCAGCAGGTCTTGGGTCTGCCGTGGTTGGGTGGGGAGGGTGTTTCAGGTCTTTGCAGCAAGGTGGGAGAACAATCTGCTGCCGGAGGATGCTCTTCCGATGCGGGGGACTATGGCGAGGGCAAGGTTGGCAGAGCGGAGCTGGCGGGTGGGGGTGTAGAAGCGGAGTAGTCTGTTGTACGTTGCTCCAGTGTTGTGGAGTTCCTGTGTGCAAGGGTGAGTAGCTTGAAGGGTTCAAGGCATGTGGGCTGCTGCATTCATATCTGTGCATAGATCGCCGCCTAGTGTTGGGTCCGGATGATTGCACATTGTTGTCCTGGAAGAGTCTTCGAAGTATCACGAGATGGGTGGCTCCTCCCCTGGACTACAGTGCGCATGGGCATCGACTCAATCCCCAGATTGTTTTTTCCGCCATTGGGTTCGGATGTACTTTCTCGACTCCAGTTCGGAAACTTTGTTATAACTCTTTACTAAGGCCAAAAGGCCTTCGGGGCGTCGGTATTGTCTCGTTCGGTGCCTGTTTCTAATCCAGTTCTTCGAGCCGGACGTCGAAGGCAGTTTTTCACTTTCGACACCAAAGGCCCAAACTACGACGACGATGGATCAGAGCCCGTTCAAACGATGCCCCGTCTGCAATTCGAAGTACCCGCACATTGATGTGCACCCAGTGTGCAATAAATGTTTATCCCCAGAGCACGACGAGGCCAGCTGTATGGCCTGCTCGAAGTTCCGCTCCAAGAAGACGCTTCGAGTTCGACGCGCAGCAAGACAGCACAGAAGTCGGCGCCCGAGCCGGTCAACATCTTCGAGGCCGGTAACTAAGGCGCCGACTACGAAGATCCTGACGAGCAGTCGGACCCAGCGTCAGAGCATGACTCCAACTTCGATGTGGACGAGCAAGATGAGGAATACGTCCACAAAGATGTCGTCAAGGTAGGGGACGACGATTAGGCCAGTGATGAGCCAGGCCCAACCGCAGTAGCGGGGCCTACTGACAATACGCTCCCTACGGCTCAGGTCGAGGCATCGCCGAAAGGCCTTAGATAAGATCTTACTCCACATTCTATAGCCCCGCGTCCTGGCCAGGCTATGAATACTTCAAAGGAGCCATCGGTCGATCTTTCAAAACCGAAACCTACGGAACCGAAACTACTTAAAGTGGTCGTCGGATCGACGTCAACGCCAGTCAAGTCGAAGAATATCGGCGACCCTTCGGCGTCGAAAGGAGGCGTCGCCTCAGACTGGGGCATCGAAGCCAAGCTCTACCGTCAAGCACATCACCTCGACGCAGTCTGCATCGATGTCTACATCGGTGCCCAAACACGGCGACAAGACCAAAGGCCTCCAGACCAAGAAGGCTGTCGAGCCGAATATTTCAGTGCTCAAACCGCTACTACGCAAACCACTCGAGTCGAAGACCAAAGCCGACCCGAAGCAGCAGGTGGCGTCGACGCCCAAGGCCGTGCATGCTACGCACCGTGAGCTCAAGTCGACGCAATCAAGCAAGCATACTAGTGAGTCGCCGAAGCAGCTCGGATCGAACACTACGGCAAGCTCTAAGGTCGGCCTGTCCACAGGCCACCCTCCGATTAAATTCGGTCTGCCACCGACGGCTCGAGCCAAGCATCTCCAACACCACAAAGGCATCGACCCATCCAAGACGGTGTCCGCGCCTTCGAAGCCCGCGCCTTCGAAGCCCACCCCTGAAGGGGTTGTGTTCCAAGAACCCTCGTACGACAACCAGTCGCAACTCTTAATCGACTGAATTGGGCAGGCTTACCATCCATAAACGGAAGATCTCACCTGAACATCCCTTGGAGGCTTATAAGATCCCTCTTAAACGGAAAAAAGACTCGACCACCTCACCAGTTCTCTTTGAACACGTTGAGAGCTATTCACAACCAATGGCATATTCTCCAGCATAAAGCGAGGACATGGGTGATGAATACGGTCAGGCGGCCTTCACTTATCAGGCTGACACTGATCAGGAAGAACCTCAGTAATGGAATGATGCTGTAGACCCTGTTGATCCACAAGCTGCTCCGGACACTCAGTCCTACAATGTCAAAACCTCGCCTACTGAAGACACGGCGGCGTTTAACGCTTTGATAGAAAGGGCAGCCCTCAACCATGACGTGGAAATGCACGCAGAACCTGTGGAAGAAGATTTCTTGTTTGATGCTTTCTCCACCTCCTGAAAGATCGACAAATACTTTGCCTATGCTAAAAGGGGTCATCAAGCATGCTGCAGACATTTTCAAAGAGCCCACGAAAGCAAGGGTTATCAACCCTAGGATTGAAAAAGTATAGGCCTGCTCCAGTGGACCCAACCTACATCAAAGGCCAGCTCCCATTGGACTCCCTCGTAGTGGCCAATGCTCGCAAAAGGGCAAACTCGCAAACTAGTGGTGACGCTCCTCCTCCGGACAAAGAATCAAAGATCTTGGAGGCGTCAGGAAAGCGAGTGGCAGCACAGGCTGCTAATATTTGGAGGATTTCAAATACACAAGCCCTCTTGGTTAGATACGATAGGGTTCACTACGACACACTAGAACAGTTGTTGCAACACCTGCCTGATGCATACAAAGAGGGAGCAGAAATGATCATACAGGAGGGGAAGTTAATGTTCGAGGCATGTGGGCTGCTGAATTCATATCTGTGCATAGATCGCCGCCTAGTGTTGGGTCCGGATGATTGCACATTGTTGTCCTGGAAGAGTCTTCGAAGTATCACGAGATAGGTGGCTCCTCCCCTGGACTACAGTGCGCATGGGCATCGCCTCCATCCCCAGATTGTTTTTTTCCGCCATTGGGTTCGGATGTGTTTCGGTTCCCTCTGTCGGAATCGATAGTTGCTTAACTTTCCTTAAGTGAGACCAAAAGGTCTTTAGGTCTCGCGTCGGTATTGTTCATCGTTCGGGTTGGTTTATTCATCTGCTCCGAACACTTGCTGCCCTTCCGCGTGCTGTCGGCGCGGACGGGCCTACACGACGCTCCAGACTACTTCAACATGGAACGAACTCCGTTTAAGAGGTGCCCAGTGTGCGCCTCAAAGTATTCTCACCTCGACGTGCACCCAGTGTGCAACAGATGCTTATCGCCGGACCACGACGAGGCCAGGTGCATGGCCTGCTCCAAGTTCCGGTCGAAGAAGACTCTCAAGCTACGTCGGGCCGCAAGACTGCAGGCCCAGTTGTCGGCACCCCCTCCAGCCAACATCTTTGAGGAAGATGCTGAAGACGACACCATCCTACACGTTTCGGACTCTAACCCGGCGTCTGAGGACTAGGACTACGACGTGGGAGATGAGGAGTTCGAGGAAGTCGTCGAGGAGGTGGGGGGACGACGACGGGGCCATTGCCACCGTGGAGGATAGCTCGGAAGAAGAGCATCCTCATACTTACTCCGGGGAAGAACCCCAACATAAGGCCCAGGTCGAGGGATCGCCTTCGGGCCTTACCCAAGACCTAATACTCGTCCCACAGCCCCGCCTCCGGGCCCGGCCACGGACATTGGTGATGCGCCACTCCCGGTACAGAAACTGTAAGTGAAGCCATCTGGGTCAACACCATCGGTATCTAAACCGAAAGTGAAAGTGCAAGTCGCAATGGTGGGATCTAAGGCTACAGAGGCCTCGGCGCCGAAGACATCCAAGATGGCCGCCGAGATCAAAAGCCACGCCAAAATGGTCGACCCGAAGACCCCCGTGTCGAAGCCGAAGGCAAAAACGCCCGACGCGGCTGCGTCGGCGCCGAAGCTGGTCGACGCTCTGAAGTGCCGCGTCGACGCCAAGAAGGTCGATGACCCTAAGAAGCCCTCAAAAAAGCGTCAGGACGACCCAAAGTCTCTGCCTGCACCGCTCCCGGTCAACAAAGCCAAGGGTGGTGCTGTGTCGGCTCCGAAGACTACGCCGTTAGTCGCCGACCCGACTCCGGACTCGGAGGATTCACTCGAGCCGGTCCGGCCCTCCCCCTCCTTTACCAAGAAGGTCACGGAGTCCCTTCAGCGTATTCGGGAGGAAGCAGGGGCTGTCGAGCCGAAGGATGTGGCGCCGAAGCCTCCACAGAAACCGGCGAAGGCGCAGACGCCTATTCACTACACGCTGCCGCCCAAGACGGCGCCGAAGGCTTTTGCACCAAAACATGGGGCCGGGGTGCCCTTGAAGCAGATTTCGACGCCGAAGGCATCCTTGGTAGTGCCGAAGCCACGGCACCAGCCACTGGCAGAGGAGGAGCGTCGGGAAGTTGTCATCGCCAACACTGGCAAGCTCTCGCTCCTTAAAAGGAAAATCACCCCGGAGCCTGTGTTGGAGCATTTTCATATTCCACTTAAAAAGAATTTGGACTCTGCGGGTGCTTCTGCCCCTATGGAGCCTACATCTCCACAAGGTTTGGAGCTCTCCCCCGCTCACTCTAACGCTGGGGTGGGTGATGGGGATGTGGAGGAGGAGCACAATTATCCAGCCTACTCTGATCCAGAGGAGGTCAATGAGCCATGGTCTGCTAGAGGCGACCCTGAGGACCCTCAGTCAGGACACGAGCCGCAGCTTTTTGCTGCAAAAACTTCCCCAACAGAGGACTCTGCAGCCTTCAACGCTCTAATTGAGAGAGCTGCGGCCAATCATGATGTCGACCTCCATGCGGACCCTGTGGATGTCGATTTTCTGTTTGACACTTTCTCAGTGGCTGAAAAGACTGTCCAGACATTGCCAATGCTCAAGGGAGTGATAAAGCATGCGCCTGAGGTTTTCAAGGAGCCCACCCGGGCAAGAGTCATCAATCCTCGTATTGACAAAAAAAAAAAAGCAGCGCCCACTGACCCGACTTACATCAAGGGACAGTTGCCACTGGACTCTTTGGTTGTCTCCAACGCACGTAAGCGGGCGAACTCGCAGACCACGGGTGATGCTCCTCCCCCAGACAAAGAATCGAAGGTCTTTGAAGCCTCAGGGAAGCGTATTGCTGCGCAGGCAGCTAATATTTGGCGAATTTCGAACACGCAAGCCCTACTTGCACGCTACGATAGGGCACACTATGACACCCTAGAAACACTTCTACAGCACTTACCTGATCAGTACAAGGAGGGAGCTGAGATGTTAATTCAGGAGGGGAAGCTTATCACCAATGCTTCAATTAAGTGCGCACTGGACGTGGCTGATACCGCCTCCAGGGCTATAAACACTAGCGTGCTACTGCGGAGGCATGCATGGCTTAGAATATCCGGCTTTAAACCAGACATACAGAATACCATCCTAAACCAAACAGTTAATCCAGACCACCTGTTTGGACCAGAAGTGGATGCAACCCTTGAAAAGATGAAAAAAGAAACTGACACTGCTAAGTCTATGGGTGCCCTACAGTCCCAGCAGTTTCGGAGTGGTTCCTTTCGCCGCTCCAATAACCGAGGCACCTCAAGGGGTCAGGCATCGCAATACTATAAGAACAACACACAATCCTCATACACCAACAAGGGTAGAGGTGGTTACAGGGGCAACAACATCAAAGGCAGAGGGCGTGGAAATAACAACTCCAGGTCCTCCACCAAACAGTGACGCCTTGTCGCTGCCCCCCGACCACTCCACACCGGTCGGGGTAGACTCCAGCAGTTCCTGCCCGCGTGGAAATCCATCACCACGGACAGGTGGGTCAATTCTCTTATCCAGTACGGTTACTGTCTGGAACTCACTTCCACTCCTCCAAACATACCTCCAAGAAACCGTCCTATGTCCGGCGAGCACTTGCACTTGTTGCAGCAAGAAGTCCAAGTCATGCTGCAAAAAGGGGCAATAGAGCTCGTTCCACTGCAGGAAAGGGGAACAGGGGTGTACTCTCTGTACTTTCTGATCCCCAAGAAGGACGGATCCCTCAGGCCCATCTTGGACCTCAGGCCCCTCAACTGGTACATTCTTTCAGAACATTTCCATATGCTCACCTTGCAGCAGGTTCTCCCTCTGCTTCGGCAGGGGGACTTCCTGGCTACACTGGATCTCAAGGATGCATACTTTCATATTCCCCTGCATCCTTCACACAGGAAGTACCTAAGGTTCACCATTCAAGACCAGCACTACCAGTTCAGGGTTCTGCCTTTTGGTCTCACCACGGCGCCCAGGGTCTTTACCAAGTGCCTGGCGACCGTGGCGGCGCATCTGACATAAAAACATCCACGTCTACCCCTGTCTGGACGACTGGCTCATTCAGGCAAAGTCGGAACAGTGCGCCGACCACGTGTCCCGCACCATTCATCTCCTACACGATCTGGGATTCTCACTGAATTACCCAAAATCCCATCTCCAGCCCGCCCACATACGGCAGTATCTGGGCGCGACAAACACTCTGGCGGCCACTGCGCAGCCCAATTCAGTGAGGGTCGCCAGTATTCAGACGCTGATCCAACGATTCAGACCTCAGCACTCGCTTCCAGCGAAGGTGTTCATGCAGTTGATAGGCATGATGGCCTCCTGCATCTCCATTGTCCCGCACGCGAGGTAATATGCGTCCGCTTCAGGAGTGCCTAGCACGTCAGTGGACTCAGGCTCACGGGCAACTAACAGACCTAGTGTTGGTGAGCGGTCGGGCGTACAACTCTCTGAATTGGTGGAATCCACAAAACCTTTGCAAGGGCCGACCGTTCCAAGAGCCTGTGCCACAGATTATCCTGACGACGGACGCTTCTCTCCAGGGATGGGGAGCGCATGTACTCCACTACACAGTGCAGGGACTATGGACATTACAGCAAAGGAAGATGCACATCAATGTATTGGAACTGATGGCAATCTTCATGGCCTTAAAGGCATTCAAAGTACATCTGTGCAACAAGGTTGTGTTGATCCGGACGGACAACATGACGGCCATGTACTACATTCAGAAACAGGGGGGCACACACTCTCCGCAGCTGTCTCATCTGGCTCAGAGCATGTGGAAGTGGGCCATTCAAAGGAACATTTTCCTAATGGCAGAACATCTCCCAGGCAAGGACAATCAGATGGCGGACCTGCTCAGAAGGCACAGCCACCAAATGCACGAGTGGGAGATACATCCATCAGTCCTCCACCCATACTTCCAAAGGTGGGGTCATCCAGAGATAGACCTCTTCGCCACAAAGGAGAACGCAAAATGCCAAAGCTTCGCCGCCAGGTTCCCACACCCGCAATCGCAGGGCAATGCGATATGGATGAACTGGTCAGGCAGATTTGCGTACGCTTTTCCCCCAGCATCTGATACCGCTGGTGGCGCGCAAGCTCAGGCAGCACTCGATGACTCTCATCCAAGTTGCTGCAACGTGGGCTCGCCAACCATGGTACACCACGTTTCTGGAACTTTCCGTGGTACCGCATCAAAGGCTTCATCTCGCGCCCAGCCTTCTGACGCAGAGCCATGGCGACATTCAGCACCCAGATCCGCAACAGCTCAACCTGGCGATCTGGCTCCTGAAGTCCTAGAGTTTGGCTACCTCAATCTTCCCCCGGATTGCATGAACATCATTCGGGAGGCAAGAAAGCCCACTACTAGAGCATGTTATGCGGCTAAATGGAAGCGGTTTGTCATTTATTGTGCGAACCACGACATTAACCCGCTGGATGCTTCCATTCAGAACATCATTTGTTACCTGTTCCATCTGTACCAATGCAATCTGGCGTATACTTCCATCCGCATTCACCGGTCTGCAATGGTCGCATACCTCCAGAATAGGCAACACCTTTCACTTTTCAAGGTACCTGCTATCAAGGCTTTTCTGGAAGGACTCAAAAGGGTCATTCCACCACGGACACCACCAGCTCCAGAATGGAACCTCAATGTGGTTCTTACAAGGCTGATGGGTCCTCCTTTCGAGCCACTGCACTTTTGTGAGCTTCAGTTTCTGACTTGGAAAGTGGCTTTCTTAGTAGCAATTACATCGCTACGGAGGGTAAGCGAGTTGCAGGCCCTCACAATCCAAGAGCCTTTTTTCCAAGTCCATGCTAACAGGGTGGTGCTCCGCACTAACCCTAAATTTCTATCCAAGGTTGTGTCTCAATTCCACATGAACCAAACAATCGAGTTGCCGGTGTTCTTTCAAAATCCTGAGTCGCTGGCGGAGCGGATGCTCCACACCCTTGATGTTAAAAGGGCCCTAATGTATTACATTGACAGGACCAAGGATTTCAGAAAGACTAAGCAGCTTTTCGTTGCATTTGCATCACACCACAAGGGTAACGCTATTTCCAAGGCTGGTATTGCTAGGTGGATTGTGAAATGTATACAGATCTGTTACGCTAAGGCTAAACGCACTCTTGCAATTCCACCAAAAGCCCACTCCACCAGAAAGTTGGGGGCCTCTATGGCTTTCCTTGGGAACATTCCCATAGAGGATATATGTAGAGCAGCCACATGGTCTACCACACATACTTTTACTAAACATTACTGTGTAGACGTGCACTCTTAACAGCAGGCAGCTGTGGGTCAGGCTGTTCTCAAGACACTTTTCCAAACTGCTGCAGCTGGCACGGGCGGCCGCCGATAAGAGGGGGACTGCTATGTATTCTATGCACAGATATGAATTCAGCAGCCCACATGCCTCGAACGGAGTATGCTACTTACCAGTATGCATCTGTTCTTGGCATGTAGGGCTGCTGACATTCATATCGCCCGCCCTCCTCCCCGGCGCCTGTAGCAGCTGCAGTATTCAGGTATATGCTCATAGCATGGTCATCACTCACAGTTCACTCCATCTCGGCCACAATGGCTAAAAACAATCTGGGGATGGAGGCGCGCGCCCATGCGCACTGTAGTCCAGGGGAGGAGCCACCTATCTCGTGATACTTCGAAGACTCTTCCAGGACAACAATGTGCAATCATAGGGACCCAACACTAGGCGGCGATCTATGCACAGATATGAATGTCAGCAGCCCTACATGCCAAGAACAGATGCATACTGGTAAGTAGCATTTGCATTCTAATGCATCCATCAAATGCGCACTGGATGCGGCAGACATGGCAGCTAGGGCCATTAATACTAGTGTAATGTTGAGACATCACACCTGGCTCCGCATTTCTTGGTTTAAACCCGAGATTCAAACAACTTTGCTCAACCAGCCAGTTAACCCAGACTTCCTTTTTGGTCCCGAGGTAGACACAACCCTCAAATTAACAAGGACACTGACCGCAAAATCCATGGGGGCTCTGCAGTCACAGCAGTTTCTGGGCAGTTCCTTTCGTCGCTCCGGTAATAGGGGAGTCTCTAGAGGACAGGCTTTACAGCAAGCCCAGTACAGCAAAGGGAGCACGCAATCCACCTATACAAAGAATACCAGGGTTGGATACCGTGGAAACAGCGCCAAGGGCAGAGGACGTGGTAATAACAATGCCAGATTCTCCCCTCCCAACAAACAGTGATGCCTTGTCACTGCCCCCCGACCGTTTAACACCTGTCGGGGGAAGACTCCAGCAGGTTCGAGGCATGTGGGCTGCTGAGTTCATATCTGTGCATAGATCGCCGCCTAGTGTTGGGTCCGGATGATTGCACATTGTTGTCCTGGAAGAGTCTTCGAAGTATCACGAGATAGGTGGCTCCTCCCCTGGACTACAGTGCGCATGGGCATCGCCTCCATCCCCAGATTGTTTTTTTCCGCCATTGGGTTCGGATGTGTTTCGGTTCCCTCTGTCTGAATCGATAGTTGTTTAACTCAAGACCAAAAGGTCTTTAGGCTTGGCGCCGGTATCGTTTTTCGTTTGGGTTTAACTGTTTCTTCAGCTCCGAACTCTTGCTGCCCTTCCGCGTGCTGTCGGCGCGGACGGGCCTACACGACTCTCCAGACATGGAACGAACTCCGTTTAAAAGGTGCCCGGTGTGCACCTCAAAGTATTCGCACCTCGACGTGCACCCAGTGTGCAACAAATGTCTGTCGCCGGACCATGATGAGGCCAGGTGTATGGCCTGCTCAAAGTTCCGGTGTAAGAAGACCCTCAAGCTTCGTCCGGCCGCGAGACTCCAGGCCCAGATGTCGGCGCCCCGCCAGACAACATCTTCGAAGAAGACGTTGGAGACGACAATGTCTTTCAAGTTTCGGACTCTAGCCCGGCGTCGGAGGAAGAAAACTACGACGCGGGAGACGAGGAGTTTGATTGAGTCGTCGGTGAGGTAGGGGACGACTATGGGGCCATTGCCACTGTGGAGGATAGCTCAGAGGAGGAGCATCCTCAGACTGACTCAGGGGTCAACCCCCGTTATACGGTCCAAGTCGAGGGATCGCCTTCGGGACTTACCCAAGACCTCGTTAATCGTCCCACGGCCTCGCCTCCGGGCCCGGCCACGGACATTTCTGATGTGCCACTCCCGTTGAAGAAACCGAAAGTGAAAGGCGCACTGGTGGGACAGGCGGCCCCAGAGGCCTCGAAGTCCAAGAAATTCAAAATGGCCGACAGCAAGAGCCACGCCAAGATGGCCGACCTGAAGACCCCGGTGTCGAAGGCGAAGACTACCGACGCGGCCGCGTCGGCGCCGAAGGTGGTCAAGGTCGATGACCCGAAAAAGGCTCCAAAGAAGCGTCGAGACGACGACGAAGCTCCGGCTGCGGCGACTCCGGCCGTCAAGGCCAAGGATGGTGATGTGTCGGCTCTGAAGACCGTGCCTTCCGCAGACCCGACTCCGGACTCGGGGAAATCGCTTGAGCCGGTCCAGCCCTCCCCTTGGCAAAAAAGGTCGTGGAGTCCCTGCAACGGATTCGGAAGGACGCTGTGGCCCCCGAACCGAAGGATGTGGTGCCGAAGTCTACACCAAAGCCGGCGAAGGCGCAGACTCCTATCCGCTACACGCTGCCGCCGAAGGCTTTCGCTCCGAAACATGGGGCTGGGGTGCCTTTGAAGGTGGTGTCAACGCCCAAGGCGTCCGTGGTGGTGCCGAAGCCTCGGCTCCAGCCACTCGCAGATGAGGAACGTCGTGAAGTTATCATCGACGCCAACACCGGGAAGCTCTCTCTCCTCAAACGGAAAATCACCACGGAGCCGGTGTTGGAGCATTATCATATTCCACTCAAGAACAAAAAGGACTCTGCGGGTACTTCTGCCCCTATAGAGCCTGCATCTCCACATAATTTGGAACTTTCACCGACGCATTCCAACGCTGGGGAAGGTGACGGAGATGAAGAGGACGAGTACAATTATCCAGCATACTCGGATCCAGAGGAGGTACATGAACCTTGGTCCGCCGGAGGCGACCCTGAGGACCCTCAGTCTGGTCATGAACCGCAGCTTTTTGCAGCATAGACTTCTCCAACGGAGGACTCTGCAGCCTTCAACGCTCTCATTGAGCGAGCTGCAGCTAATCATGATGTCGACCTGCATTCAGATCCTGTGGATGTCGATTTTTTGTTTGACACTTTCTCAGTGGCTGAAAAGTCAGTCAAGACATTGCCTATGCTCAAGGGAGTGCTGAAGCACGCGCCAGAGGTTTTCAGGGAGCCCACTCTGGCGCGAGTCATCAATCCTCGTATTGATAAAAAATACAAGGCAGCGCCCTCGGATCCAACGTACATCAAGGGACATTTGCCACTGGATTCTTTGGTTGTATCCAACGCTCGTAAGCGGGCGAACTCGCAGACTACGGGTGATGCTCCTCCCCCCGACAGAGTCCAAAATATTTGAAGCCTCAGGGAAACGGATTGCTGCGCAGGCAGCTAACATTTGGCGCATCTCAAACACGCAGGCCCTACTTGCACGCTATGATAGGGCGCATTACGACACCCTAGAAACACTCCTGCAGCACTTACCTGATCAGTACAAGGAGGCAGGTGAAATGTTGATTCAGGAAGGGAAGCTGATCACCAACGCTTCCATCAAATGTGCGCTGGACGTGGCTGATACCGCCTCCAGGGCAATCAACACTAGCGTGTTGCTAAGGAGACATGCATGGCTTAGAATATCAGGGTTCAAACCAGATATATAGACAACCATCTTGAACCAAACAGTTAATCCTGACCATCTGTTAGGCCCCGAGGTGGATGCGACTCTTGAAAAGATGAAGAAAGACACGGACACTGCTAAGTCTATGGGGGCCCTCCAGTCTCAGCAGTTTCGGGGTGGTTCCTTTCGCCGCTCCAATAAGAGGCACCTCAAGGGGTCAGGCATCACAAGCTACACAGTACTACAAGAGCAATACCCAAACCTCATACACCAACAAAGGTAGAGGTGGTTACAGGGGCAACAACGTCAAAGGCAGGGGACGTGGAAACAGCTCCAGGTCCTCCACCGCCAACAAACAGTGACGCCTTGTCACTGCCCCCGACCACACAACACCGGTCGGGGGGAGACTCCAGCAGTTCCTGCCCGCGTGGAAATCCATCACCACGGACAGGTGGGTCAAGTCTCTTATCCAGTACGGTTACTGTCTGGAACTTACTTCCACTCCACCGAACATACCTCCAAGAAACCGTCCTATGTCCGGCGAGCACTTGCACTTGTTGCAGCAGGAAGTTCAAGTCATGCTGCAAAAAGGGGCAATAGAGCTCGTCCCACTGCAAGAAAGGGGAACGGGAGTTTACTCTCTGTACTTTCTAATCCCCAAAAAGGACGGATCCCTCCGGCCCATCCTGGACCTCAGGCCCCTCAACTGGTACATTCTATCGGAGCACTTCCATATGCTCACGTTGCAGCAGGTCCTCCCCCTGCTTCGACAGGGGGACTTCCTGGCTACGCTGGATCTGAAGGATGCATACTTTCATATCCCCCTGCATCCTTCCCACAGGAAGTATCTCAGATTCACGATTCAAGACCAGCACTACCAGTTCAGGGTTCTGCCTTTCGGGGTCACCACAGCGCCAAGAGTCTTTACAAAGTGCCTGGCGACTGTGGCAGCGCATCTACGACGCCAGAACGTCCACGTCTATCCCTATCTGGACGACTGGCTCCTTCAGGCAAAGTCAGAACAGCAGTGCGCCGACCACGTGTCCCGCACCATTCATCTCCTGCACGATCTGGGATTCTCGCTGAACTATCCAAAATCTCATCTCCAACCCGCCCATATACGGCAGTATCTGGGCGCGACAATAAATCTGGCAGCTACCGCGCAGCCAAATTCAGTGAGAATCGCCAGTATCCAAGCGCTGATCCAACGATTCAGACCTCAGCACTCGCTTCCAGCGAAGGTGTTCATGCAGTTGATAGGCATGATGGCCTCCTGCATCTCCATCGTCCCGCACGCGAGACTACATATGCGTCCGCTTCAAGAGTGCCTAGCACGTCAGTGGACTCAGGCTCATGGGCAACTGACAGACCTAGTGTTGGTGAGCGGTCGGGCATACGACTCTCTGCATTGGTGGAATCCACAAAACCTTTGCAAGGGCCGACCGTTCCAGGAGCCTGTGCCACAGATCATTCTGACGACGGACGCTTCTCTCCAGGGATGGGGAGCGCATGTACTCCACTACACAGTGCAGGGACTATGGACGCTACAGCAAAGGAAGATGCACATCAACGTTTGGAACTGATGGCAATCTTCATGGCCTTGAAGGCATTCAAAGTACATCTGTGCAACAAGGTCGTGTTGATCCGGACGGACAACATGACGGCCATGTACTATATTCAGAAGCAGGGGGGCACACACTCTCCGCAGCTGTCTCATCTGGCTCAGAGCATGTGGAAGTGGGCCATTCAGAGGAACATCTTCCTCATGGCGGAGCATCTCCCGGGCAAGGACAACCAGATGGCGGAACTGCTCAGCAGGCACAGCCACCAGATGCACGAGTGGGAGATACATCCATCAGTACTCCAACCGTACTTCCAAAGGTGGGGTCATCCAGAGATAGACCTGTTCGCCACAAAGGAGAACGCACTGCTGATACCGCTGGTGGCACGCAAACTCAGGCAGCACTCGATGACTCTCATCCTGGTTGCTCCAACGTGGGCTCGCCAACCATGGTACACCACGTTTCTGGAACTCTCCGTGGTACCTCATCAAAGGCTTCATCTCACTCCCAGCCTTCTGATGCAGAGCCATGGCGACATTCAGCACCCAGATCCGCAACAGCTCAACCTGGCGATCTGGCTCCTGAAGTCCTAGAGTTTGGCTACCTCAATCTTCCCCCCGATTGCATGGACATCATTCGGGAGGCAAGGAAGCCCACTACTAGAGCTTGTTATGCGGCTAAATGGAAGCGGTTTGTCATTTACTGTGTAAACCACGACATTGACCCGCTAGATGCTTCCATTCAGAACATCATTTGTTACCTGTTCCACCTGTACCAATGCAATTTGGCGTATTCTTCCATCCGCATTCACTTGTCTGCAATGGCAGCATACCTCCAGAATAGGCAACACCTATCACTTTTTAAGGTCCCTGCTATCAAGGCTTTTCTGGAAGGACTCAAAAGGGTCATTCCACCACGGACACCACCAGCTCCGGAATGGAACCTCAATGTGGTTCTTACAAGGCTGATGGGTCCTCCCTTTGAGCCACTGCACTCTTGTGAGCTTCAGTTTCTGACTTGGAAGGTGGCTTTCTTTGTAGCAATTACATCGCTACGGAGGGTTAGTGAGTTGCAGGCGCTCACCATCCAAGAACCTTTCTTCCAAGTACACGCTAACAGGGTGGTGCTCCGCACTAACCCTAAATTCTTACCCAAGGTTGTATCTCAATTCCACATGAACCAGACAATTGAGTTGCCAGTGTTTTTTCAAAACCCAGTGTCGCTGGCGGAGCGGATGCTCCACACCCTTGACGTTAAAAGGGCCTTAATGTACTACATTGACAGGACAAAAATTTTTCGTAAGACCAAGCAACTTTTCGTTGCATTTGCCTCACACCACAAGGGAAACGCTATCTCCAAAGCTGGGATCGCTAGGTGGATCGTGAAATGCATTCAGATCTGTTACGCTAAAGCTAAACGCACTCTCACAATTCCACCGAGAGCCCACTCCACCAGAAAGTTGGGGGCCTCTATGGCTTTCCTAGGTAACATTCCCTCAGAAGATATTTGTAGAGCAGCCACATGGTCTACCACACATACTTTCACTAAACATTACTGTGTAGACGTGCACTCCAAACAGCAGGCTGCTGTTGGTCAGGCTGTTCTCAAAACACTTTTTCAGACTGCTGCAGCTGGCACGGGCGGCCGCCAATAATGGGAGGACTGCTATGTATTCTATGCACAGATATGAATTCAGCAGCCCACATGCCTCGAACTGCAAATGCTACTTACCAGTATGCATCTGTTCTTGGCATGTAGGGCTGCTGACATTCATATCGCCCACCCTCCTTCCCGGCGCCTGTAGCAGCTGCAGTCTTCATACATATATATATATTCATATATCTGCTCGCAGCATAGGCATCACTCACATACTTCACTCCATCTCTGCCAATGGCTAAAAACAATCTGGGGATGGAGGCGATGCCCATGCGCACTGTAGTCCAGGGGAGGAGCCACCTATCTCGTGATACTTCGAAGACTCTTCCAAGACAACAATGTGCAATCATCCGGACCCAACACTAGGCGGCGATCTATGCACAGATATGAATGTCAGCAGCCCTACATGCCAAGAACAGATGCATACTGGTAAGTAGCATTTGCATTTCCTGCCAGTCTGGGAAGGCATTACCACGGACAGGTGGGTGAGACAGCTTATCCAATACAGCTATTGTCTAGAACTAACCTCCACCCCCCCCCCCCCCCCCACAAACCTACCCCCAAGGCACCGTCCTATGTCCGCAGAGCACATGCACTTATTGCAGCAAGAAGTACTCTCCATGCTGCAAAAAGGGGCAATAGAGCTCGTGCCTGGGGAAAAACGAGGTACAGGAGTGTACTCTCTGTACTTCTTAATCCCAAAAAAGGACAGTTACCTGCGGCCCATTCTAGACCTCAGACCCCTCAACCAATACATACGGTCAGAGCACTTTCATATTTTAACCTTACAGCAGGTCCTGCCTTTGCTCAGTCAGGGCGACTTCCTAGCGACCCTAGACCTCAAGGATGCAAATTTCCACATTCCCATTCACCCAAGTCACAAGAAATCTCAGATTCACCTCCTACACAGTCTAGGATTCTCACTGAACTACCAAAAGTCGCACCTTCAGCCCGCTCATGTGCAACAGTACCTAGGGGCAACAATAAACACTCTAACGGCAACAGCGCAGCCAAACTCTGCCAGAATCAACAGCATGCAGCTGCTAATTCAGAAGTTCAGGACTCAACAATCGCTCCCAGCGCAAGTATTCATGCAGCTGATCGGTATGATGTCCTCCTGCATATTCATAGTCCCGCACGCGAGGCTGCACATGCGTCCCCTTCAAGAATGCTTAGCACGACAGTGGAACCAGGCTCATGGGCATCTAAAAGACCTAGTGTTGGTGACCGGTCATGCATACAACTCTCTGCATTGGTGGAATCCACAAAACCTTTGCAGGGGACGACCGTTCCAAGAGCCTGTCCCACAGATAGTGCTGACGACTGACTCATCTCTCCAGGGTTGGGGAGCGCATGTCCTCCATTACAATGTGCAGGGACTATGGACAGCGCAGCAGCAAAAGATGCATATCCATCTTTTGGAGCTGATGGCAATCTTTATGGCACTGAAAGCGTTCAAGTTGCACCTGTGCAACAAGGTCGTGTTGATCCGGACGGACAACATGACTGCTATGTATTACATCCAGAAACAGGTAGGCACACACTCCCCGCAGCTATCTCACCTAGCCCAGAGCATGTGGAAGTGGGCCATTCAGAGGAACATGTTCCTCATGGCGGAACATCTCCCGGGCAAAGACAACCAGATGGCGGACCTGCTCAGCAGGCACAGTCATCAGTGCCTATTTCCAGCAGTGGGGTCATCCAGAGATCGACCTCTTCGCCACAAAAGAGAACGCAAAATGACAAAACGTCGCTTCCAGGTTCCCACACCCGCAGATATGGATGAACTGGTCAGGCAGATTTGCGTACGCCTTTCCCCCAGCCCCACTCATACCGCTGGTGGTGCGCAAACTGCGGCAACACTCCATGACGCTCGTCCTGTTTGCTCCAACGTGGGCACGACAGGCTTGGTACACCACGTTCCTGGAACTTTCAGTGGTGCCTCACCAACGGCTGCGCCTCACGCCCAGCCTCCTCACTCAGAGCCATGGAGACATTCAGCACCCAGATCCGCAACAGCTGAGCCTAGCGATTTGGCTCCTGAGGTCATAGTTTGGCTACCTCAACTTGCCCCCTGAGTGTATGAACATCAAGAGGCAAGGCGACCTACAACTAGGGCGTGCTATGCAGCCAAATGAAAGCGTTTTGTCATCTACTGTTCCAACAATGACATTAATCCGCTAGAGGAGTCCACGCAAAACATCAGGTTACTTTCTGCATCTATATCAATGCAATCTAGCGTATAGTTCCATGAGGATACATTTGGCTGCCATGGCCGCTTATCTTCAGAACAGACAGCATCTTTCCCTCTTCAAAGTGCCTGCCATTAAAGCCTTCTTAGAAGGCCTTAAAAGAGTGATCCCTCCCAGTCTCCCTCCTTCGCCTGTCTGGAATCTAAACATTGTTCTCACCAGGCTCATGGGGCCCCCCTTTGAGCCTCTTCATTCTTGTGAGATAGTTTCTTACATGGAAAGTGGCTTTTCTGATAGCCATCACATCGCTACGAAGAGTCAGTGAGCTTCAAGCCCTGACAATTCAAGAGCCCTTCCTACAAATTCATGCTAATAGGGTAGTGCTGCGCACCAACTTAAAGTTCATGCCTAAGGTAATCTCGCAGTTCCACATTAATCAAACCATAGAACTGCCAGTTTTCTTTCCAAACCCAGATTCAGTGGCAGACAGAGCACTGCACACCTTAGATGTCAAAAGGGCTCTCCTGTATTACATCAACAGGACAAAAGACTTTAGAAAGACTAAACAACAGTTTGTTGCCTTCTCTCCACAACACAAAGGCAACCCTATTTCCAAATCTGGTATAGCCAGATGGATTGTTAAATGCATACAGATCTGTTATCAAAAAGCTAAACTCACTTTAACAGTTCCCCCAAGAGCGCATTCCACACGCAAGCTAGGGGCATCCATGGCTTTCCTGGGTAACATTCCTCTAGAGGACATATGTAGAGCAGCCACATGGACCACCATACATACATTTACCAAATACTACTGCGTAGATATACACTCCAAACGGCAAGCTGCTGTAGGACAAGCTGTTCTCAGAACTCTTTCAGACTGCTGCGCTGGCACGGGCAATCGCTGCTTAGGAGGAAACTGCTATTTATTCTACGCACAGATATGAATTCAGCAGCCCACATGCCTCGAACGGAGTATGCTACTTACCAGTATGCATCTGTTCTTGGCATGTAGGGCTGCTGACATTCATATCTCATATCGCCCGCCCTCCTCCCCGGTGCCTGTCGCAACTGTAGCACTCAATCATTTTCAGTTATGGTCATCACTTTCAGTATTACACTCCATCTCTGCCACAATCGCGAAAAACAATCTGGGTATGGAGAGGAGGCCCATGCGCACTGTGTCCAGGGGAGGAGCCACCTATCTTGTGATACTTCGAAGACTCTTCCAGGACAACAATGTGCAATCATCAGGACCCAACACTAGGCGGCGATCTATGCACAGATATGAAGGTCAGCAGCCCTACATGCCAAGAACAGATGCATACTGGTAAGTAGCATATTCCTTATCCTCTTGTTGACGGGGAGCCAGTGCAGGTCTCAGGTTGGATGTGATGTGGCTTCGGCGAGGTATGTTGATCAGGCGTGCTGAGGCGTTCTGGATGTGTTGAAGCCGTCTCAAAAGTTTGGCCGAGGCTCCTGCATAGAGGGCGTTTCCGTAGTCCAAACTGCTGCTGACGAGGGCTTGGGTGACTGTTCTCGTTTCGGTGGGGGATCTACTTATAGATCCTGCGGAGCATGCGGAGGGTGTTGAAACCGGAGGAAGAGACGGCGTTGACCTGCCTAGTCATGGAGAGGGTGGAGTCGAGAATGACCCCAAGGTTGCATGTGTGGTCGGTGGCTGTTGAAGCTGTTCCCAGTGCGGTCGGCCACCAGGAGTCGTCCCAGGCCGACTGGGTGGATCCGAGGATGAGGACCTCAGTCTTGTCAGAGTTCAGCTTCAGCCGGCTGTTCCCCTTCCATTCGGCGACTGCCTTCATTCCTTTGTGTAGGTTGGTTTTGGCGGTGTGGGGGTCCTTGGCGAGGGAGAGGATCAGCTGGGTGTCATCGGCGTAGGAGATGATGTTGTCGTGCAGTCGGGCGACGTGGGCGAGTGGTGCCATGTAGATGTTAAATAGCGTAGGGCTGAGGGATAAGCCCTGGGGCAGCTGCAGATGTTCTTGGTGGCTTTGGAGCTGAAGGGGGGAAGGTGGGCGTTCTGTGTTCTGCCGGAGAGGAAGGGAGGAGGTGCACGCCAGGGCCTTCTATAGGATCCTGGCGTCATGGAGTCGTGCGGTGGCAGACCGCGTTGAAGGCGGCTGACGGGTCCAGGAGGATGAGGGCCGCTGTTTCTGTTGTCTAGTAGGGTCCTGATGTCGTCTGTTGCAGCGATGAGGCCAGTTTTGGTGCTGTGGTTGCTGCGGAACCCAGACTGGGAAGGGTTCAGGATGCTGTTCTCCTCGAGGTAGCAGGTCAGTTGTTGACGGTCTTCTCGATGACCTGAGTGGTCGCTGCTAAAGGTGGGTACTACTATGCACAGTGTGGAATCTGCAGCTCATATGCCTTGAACGGAAAATGCTCCCTACCATTATCCAGTATTAGGGGTGTCTTTCATAAATTCACATGCCTGAATCTACTCCCGTTGTCGAGACGGGAGTCTCCGGTAAATAGAAAAGTAGTGTCCCATGGACATGTATAGAGAAAAGTAGGCCTATCTGTGCTGTGTCCTTATGTAAAACTCCTGAAGAGAACCAATCAGCTAACACCTACCTCTAGAACCTTCCTGTCGGGAGCCTCAGTCTCTCAGATTTTCTACTGCACGTTTTACTAGGGAGTCTCCACCGGAGTTCTCCTACGGTTTGCTTGTTTTAAGCTTCTTTCTTCACTATTTTGAATAACTTTTAGCAAAATCTGACTATGGCTGACCCACAGAAGAGGGGTCTCTTCAGAGCTTGTGCTTGTAATAAGAAGAGATTACATATTGAGGATCGGCACAAGACATGTCTATACTGTGTGTATCCGGACCATTCGCCAAAGGAATGCAAAATTTGCAGAACATGCTCTACAAAAACACTTAAGGACAGAGAAGGACGACTTTTAATCTGGCTGAATAAACTTAAGACCAGGGACAACTTGGAGTCTTCAAGGGACGGTGAGATTGCTTCTGTATCCTCTAAATTATCCTTAAAGAGGCTAAGGTTTACTTCCCCTAGCCCTACAGACGCTCCTCCTAAAGTCTTCAGAGGCTAAATCTTCAGCGTCTGACAAGGAAGTTCCTGCCTCCAGGAAGCTAGCGCCGTCTACTACGACCTCGTCGACGCTATCGTCACCGCATAAGAAGACTCTCTCCTGTCCATGTTTCCACTTCGATGACGGTGTCGACGACTGTGTCGTCGGCGTTATCGTCTACTACTACTAATTAGTCAGCGGGTAAGACTGTCCGATTATTCTCATTAAAAACCAGTCATCGACGCTTAAGACCTCGTCGACGTCCGTGTTGACGACTTAGCCAAGGACGTCTACTCCTTTACTGTCGACGAGGATCCTCCCGTCGACTGCTGTGCCGTCAACTAAGACATCGACTAAGAAGACACCGTCGACGGCGCTGTTATCGTCGACTAGGGCACAGTCTACGACCCTACCGTCTGTTCTGGTTTTGGCGTATGAGGATGGTCTACAGCAATCCTCTCAGAGTAAAGACCGTAAAGAAGGCGCTTACACCGGACTTAACGTCTCCGAATAAGGTGCAAAAATTGCCACCATTTTGTCTTCTACAGGATGAAGACTCAGATGAGGAACAGGACATGCAGGCTATGATTCCATCTCACCTGGTGGTAAAGTGCCAAAGCACTGAAGATGTAGACAACGTGGAATTTATTCAAGAACATTCTGTTCAATCACAGGTTCAGACACACATCACACCAATGGTATGTCTACCAGCGTCCATAGTATCAGACTTAAGGTTTTTGATCCAGGACTATAAACAAAGGTTTCCAGACTATTCTACCCCACAGGCAGCGGGACCGGTTCCATCAACGACTAGGGTGACGGCGTCTCCACGTGCTAGACCACCACCCTTAGTGTCCCATCAGGAAAGGGAACCAGTACAAGATCTTCCGTTATCTGACGATGAGGAGGTGCAACAAGAGTGTGAAGTCCAATCCGATCATGGGGACGATGTTGACTATATAGCTTCTTCCCCAGCCCTGCCTGAACCTACAAGCTCAGACTCGCCTCCTGCAGACATAGGAGGGTTCCACAATCTAGTAGAAAGAGCGGCGAAAAGGTTCCATATGACTATGGAATCTCATGAAACTGACGTTTTCTGTATGATTTTAAGGACCCGATTACGAAAACAACCAGGTCCATTCCCATTATTGAGCACATACGGGAGCAGGGTCTGCAAATAATGCAAACGCTAGCCTCAGTATCGGTGGTTATGCCAAGACTAGATAAGTACAAGGCCCCATCAACGGCACCAGCTTGCCTTACAGGTCAACCCAAGCCGGATTCGGTGGTCACTCAGGCGGCACAGAAAAATGCTAGGAACCCATCCTCGCAGGGGACAGCTCCACCAGATGAGGGTAGGGAGCTGGACGGCATTGGGAAATGGTTTTCTACCACCTCAGCCATGACAGTGAAAGTGGCAAACTCAATTGCGCTGTTAGGAAGATATAACAGGCAGTTGTGGGCTGACATTGCTCCGTATCTCTCCGAGCTACCAGACAACACGAAAGAGGTTCAATCCCTACTCAGAGGGCCAAACATCGGCTGCTTCTGAACTGATTGACTGTGCTATGGATATAGCAATGACTGGTTTTAGGCAACTGGCTGGGGCAGCAGCATTGCAGAGGCAGGGGTGGCTCAAAGCTACCTCATTTAGGCAGGAGGTACAAGCTAAAGTCCTCGACATGCCTTATGAAGGACAACACCTATTTGGGGAAAAAATTGAGGCCCTGCCAGCGATAAAGGATGCGGATACGGCAAGAGCACTAGGCACACTTCAATTCAGAAATCAGTCCTTTCGAGGGAGCAGAGGCAGAGGTCAATCCTCCTACAGAGGAATCTATCAAAACAGGTCCTCCTACTCATATAATCAAGGCCGGTCACAATTCCAGTCACGACAGCAGCAGCAAGGTCGGCAGACCTCTTATGGAAAATCCAACTATAGAGGGAAGAATCTAAAGAAAACCACTGGCGGATGCCAATGATCTTTTCCACAGCAACATGCGATTGCTCCTTCAAGAAATCTCCTATGTTGAAAAAAGGAGCAATGGAGCGATTACCATCGGCTCACAGAGAGAAGAGATTTTACTCCCGCTTCTTCCTGATCCAAAAGGAGAAGAAATGGAGGCCCATATTGGATCTCAGGGCACTCAACGCATTCTTGAAGTCAATCGTTTTGCATGATAACGATCCAGGAGATCTTGGGACTCTTGGAAGAGGGGGGATTTCATGACGTCGTTGGATCTACAAGACTCACTTTCACATCCCTATCCACAAACAGCACAGGAAATTCCTCAGATTTGCAGTGGTAGGTCAACACTACCAATTCTGTGTCCTACCGTTTGGCCTCAAATCTGCGCCCAGGATTTTCACCAAATGCCTCTCCCCGGTTGCAGCTTTCCTCAGGCAGCATGGACACCAAGTCTTCCCATATTTGGACGACTGGCTGGTAAAGGCACTATCTCTAGCAGACACAACTGCATCCTCCAACGTCTGTCAATCTCTTCAGACATCTGGGTTTGACACTCAACCACGAGAAATCCACTTTGCAGCCCTCCGGGTCATTACTTTTCTCGGAGCGACGTTGGATACGTTAAATGTGAAGGCATTCCCATCTCAGGAGAGGAAACACAAGCTCGTCTCTCTGGCCGCGTCAGTGGCTTCAAAGAACACTTTACCAGTCCGTACATTCAAATCACTCTTAGGGATGTCCTCGTGCATCCTGCTTATACCGCAATGTCACCTCAGGATGCATCCTCTGCAAGAGGCTCTGTCCAGACAGTGGACTCGATGCTCGGGACCCTTCGAGGACCGCATTGCGATCACACCGCAAATAACCAAGGCACTGCAGTGGTGGTCGCTCAAGAACCTTTCACAAAGGTTGCCGTTTCTGCTCCCGGCAGCTCTGCACGTAATAATGAAGGGTTGGGGAGCAGTCCTTCAGGAATTACAGATCAGTGGCAAGTGGACAAACCAGGAAAAACAGCTTCATATCAACCTCCTGGAGCTGAGAGCGGTTTTCCTAGCCCTACAGGCTTTCATACCTCGGATCAAGAACTCCCCAGTGCTCGTCGGGACCGACAACACCACGACTATGCACTACTTGAACAAACGGGGAGGGACGCGTTCGCTCACACTATCTCTCGAGTCGCAGTCGAAGTCATCTCAGGTCTTTTTTCCCAAATCCCAGCACTGCAGCCAAAAGATCTCTGCACTCGTTGGACCTTAGGAGGTGTCTGAAGTTTTATATTGACAAAACTAACAGTTTCAGGAAATCAACTCAGCTATTCATAGCCTTCAGTAGACCACGGAAGGGTATGCCACTTTCAAAACCAAGTATTTCAAGATGGATCTCTTCGGCAATTGCCTTTTGTCATGACGGAGCTGTACGGCCATTGCCAGCAAAAGTTAGAGCTCACTCTACAAGAGCCGTGTCCACTTCTGCGGCACTTTTTTCAGGGGTGCCAGTTCTGGATATATGCAGAGCGGCAACTTGGAAGTTGCCGCATACCATCACCAGGCGCTAATGAAGGATGCAGCCGTGGGACAAGCAGTGTTACGCCATCTGTTTCAGTAAGGTGAGCCTTCCTCTTTCTCTCTATCCTTTGCTGGTATGCACATTTTATTATGTTTCTGGTTCATGGGTATTGATTATCCATAGTCGCATGATCTATATTATTGGAGGACTTGTATGTGTTCCACCAGAAATGTGCACAATGTATTGCTTGCTACTCTGATTCAGGCATGTGAATCTATGAAAGACACCCCTAATAATGGATAAGAAATGTGTTTCTTACCTGTAACTGCAGTTATCCAGTATTGGTGTATTTCATAGATTCACATGCAACCCTCCCGCCCTCCCCTGGAAGGACTCGCCTATCTCTTCTTCAGTGTTATGCCTATCTAGCTTGGTGCGTACGAAAATCTGAGAGACTGAGGCTCCTGACAGGAAGGTTATGGAGGTAGGTGTTAGCTGATTTGTTCTCTTTAGGAGTTTGGTCCTTTTTACATAAGGACACAGATAGGTTACTAAGGTGGGGCCCTTAGGCCTACTTGTCTCTATATATGTCCATGGGACATTACTTTTCTATTTACCGGAGACTCCTGTCTCGACGACAGGGAAAGATTCAGGCATGTGAATCTATGAAAGACACAAATACTGGATAACTGCAGGTTCGAGGCATGTGGGCTGCAGAATTCATATCTGTGCATAGATCGCCGCCTAGTGTTGGGTCCGGATGATTGCACATTGTTGTCCTGGAAGAGTCTTCGAAGTATCACGAGATAGGTGGCTCCTCCCCTGGACTACAGTGCGCATGGGCATCCCCTCATCCTCAGATTGTTTTTTTCCGCCATTGGGTTCAGATGTTACTATCTTAGCTCAAGTTAGGAAAACTTTCTACAAAGCCAAAAGGCTTTCGACAGCGTCGGTATAGTTTCGTTCGGTACCGATAACTTTGCTTCGAGAGGACATCGAGGAATCCGACTCGACCCGATCTTCGATCTACAATGGAAAGAAGCCCATTCAAGAGGTGTCCACTTTGCAATGCAAAATACCCGCACATCGATGTCTACCCAGTGTGCAACAAGTACCTGTCCCCAGATCACAACTAAGCCAATTGTATGGCCTGTGCCCGGTTCATGCCAAAGAAAACTCTTCGGATTCGACGTGCGGCTCGATTTAGAGTCTCAGATCAGCGCCTAATCCAGAAAACATCTTCGGGACCGAAGACTAAGAGGTTGTTGATCTGGAGGAGCAGGAAGAACACTCTGATCCTGTTTCGGAGCATGACTGACGCCGAAGATGAAGAGATATTGGAAGAAGAAAACGTAGTCGATGAGGTAGGAGACAACGCAGAGGCCCTTGGGGCCGTAGAAGATAGCTCAGCCGAGGAGCTAGGCCCAACTGTCGATACGGGGGCCGACGATGAAGCACTCGATAAGGCTCAGGTCGAGGGATCGCCACAAGGCCTTACCCGAGATCTATCGACTCGTTCTACAGCCCAGCATAAAGGCCCGGCTACGAAAATATATAAAGATCCATCGGTATCAAAACTGCCATCGGTCAATCCAAACAAACCGAAAGCATCACTGCCAAAACCGAAACCAAAAGTGCAGCTGAGTCTCTTCGGTTCCAAGGCCTCAAACCCCTCGGAGCCGAAGAAACAAAGGCCATCGATACAGAGAAGTTCAAAAAAGTAATCGAGCCGAAGGTTGGGGCACCGAAGACCAAAGTAAAGGCTGTCGAACCGACGAAGTCTGCGCCGAAGAGTCGACACAGATACAAGGCTCGAACCGAGACAGGGGGTCGATCCTCTGACAAGGCCTGCAGCCAAGACACAGACTGGCTCCAAGGACCCTGTCGAGTCGACACAGCCGACCCCATTCGTATCCAAAGAGGTGTCGCAGCCTTTTCTCTGATGCGTTGGAGTGACTCCAACGGTCGGGCCGAAGAAGGTCCCAACCCCGAAGTTGGTCTGAAACATTCAGACCGCATCGACACCAATCAAATTATGGTTGCCACCGATGGTGCGACCGAAGATGTTCGAACTGAAAAAGGGTATCGGAGCCATTAAAGGAGTGTCAATGGGACTGGGGGCTACAAAAGAGCCTGAAGAACAGAACAGAACAGAACAGGAGTCGAGGCAGTTCATCGATTCAGACACTGGTAGACTGTCCATGTATAAGAAGAAAATAATACCAGAAACACCCATGGAGTCATAAGATTTCATTAAAGAAGAGGGATTCAACCACATCGCCAGTTCTTGTGGAACCTCTGCAATCCTATGGACAAGAACCTCAGTCTTTTTCACCCACATACTCAGATGTTGAGGCAGGGGATGACGAAAATGAGGATGACACTTATCATGTGGACACTGATCACAACGTTCAGAACCAACCATGGGCAGACCCAGCTGACCCAAGGGATCCGCAGAATGCCCCTGACACACATGCATACAATGTAAAAACATCTCCTACTGAGGACACTACTGCCTTTAACGCCCTTATTGAAAGAGCGGCAAGTAACCATGATGTGCAACTACATGCTGACCCTGTTGAGGAACATTTTCTGGTCGACACCTTTTCCACTTTGGAAAGAACCGTCAAGACTCTGCCCATGCTAAAAGGGGTCCTTAAGCATGCTGGTGACATTTTTAAGGAGACCACCAGGGTAAGGGTATGAAACCCTAAAATTGAAAAAATGTAGACCGGCACCTGTGGACCCTACTTATATAAGAGGACAGTTGCCATTGGACTCATTAGTTTTTTCTAATGCTCATAAGAGAGCAAACTCCCAGACTACAGGTGATGCTCCCCCTCCTGACAAGGAGTCGAAAGTACTAAACTTCAGGAAAAAGGGTGGCAGCGCAGAAAGCTAACATCTGGCGAATTGCCAACACTCAGGCACTCTTAGCCAGATATGACCGATCCCATTATGATACCCTTGAGACACTGTTGCAACACCTACCAGATCAGTACAAGGAGGGAGCGGAGCTACTAATCCAGGAAGGAAAGCTTATAACAATGCTTCCATCAAGTGCGCGCTAGACGCAGCTGACACTGCAGCCAGGGCCATTAACACTAGTGTATTGTTAAGAAGACATGCCTGGTTAAGAATATCTGGATTCAAACCAGAAATACAAACTACTATCCTCAATCAGCCAGATAACCCGGACTACTTATTTGGACCCGAGGTTGACACCACCCTTGAAAAGATTAATAAGGACACCGAGACTGCAAGTCTATGGGGGCAGTCACAGCAGTTTCAGGGTGGCTCTTTTTGTCGCTCCAATACTAGTGGACCTTCAAGAGGCCAAAACACACAGCAGACACAGTATAATAAAGGAGGTACACAAACCACCTACAATAAACACAATAGGGGTGGTTATCGTGGAAAGAACAAGGGCAGAGTAAGAGGAAACAACAATTCCAGATACTCTGCCAATAGCAAACAGTGACGCCCTGTCACTGCCCCCCGACCATATAACACCTGTCGGGGGGGAGACTGCAACAGTTCCTGCCGGTCTGGAAATCCATCACCACAGACATGTGGGTGAGACATTTTCCAGTACGGGTACTGTCTAGAACCGACATCCACTCCACCCAACATACCACCAAGACACCGTCCTATGTCTGCAGAGCACTTACACTTATTGCACCAGGAGGTCGTCAGCATGCTGCAAAAAGGAGCCATAGAGCTCGTGCCTGTAGAAGACCAAGGCTCAGGGGTGTACTCTCTGTATTTCTTAATACCCAAAAAGGACGGGTCTCTCAGACCCATACTGGACCTCAGGCCTCTAAACAGATACATTCTGTCGGAGCATTTTCATATGCTCACCTTACAGCAGGTTCTACTGTTACTCAGTCAGGGAGACTTCCTCGCAACACCAGATCTAAAAGATGCGTATTTCCTTATACCCATACACCCATCACACAGACAGTATCTCAGGTTCACTATTCAAGATCAACATTATCAGTTCAAAGTCCTCCCTTTCGGAGTAACGAAGACACCCAGGGTGTTCACAAAGTGCCTGGCGACAGTAGCAGCACACCTAAGGAGACAGCACATACATGTCTACCCTTATCTGGACGACTGGCTTATTCAAGCAAAGACTGCCCAGCAGTGTGCCAGACACATGTCCCACACAATTCATCTTCACAATCTGGGATTCTCTCTGAAATATCCAAAGTCACATCTTCAGCCCACCCACGTGCGACAGTACCTGGGCGCGACAATGAACACTCTGGCAGCCAAAGCTCTGCCAAATTCAGTGAGAATAAACAGCATGCAATTGCTGATACAAAAATTCAGACCCCAACACTCGCTTCCAGCAAGAGTGTTCATGCAGTTGATAGGCATCATGGCCTCCTGCATCTTCATAGTCCTGCACGCGAGACTACATATGCGCCCACTTCATGAGTGCTTGGCACGTCAGTGGAATCAGGCTCAAGGACAATTGAAAGACCTAGTGTTGGTGAGCGGTCGGGCGTACAACTCTCTGCATTGGTGGAACCCACAAAACCTTTGCAAGGGCCGTCCATTCCAGGAGCCTGTGCCACAGATTATACTGACGACTGACTCATCTCTCCAGGGATGGGGAGCTCATGTACTCCACTACACAGTGCAGGGACTGTAGGAGAGTAGGGTCTGCAATCCTATGGTCACCCCCGATTTTTGCATTTTGCTTCACTGGTTTACGACTTTCCCTTGCTGTGGGCCTGCTAATCAGACCCACAGCCTAGCTGTTCTCTCTAAATTGACAACCATGTACCTTAGGTGCATTTACCAATTGGTACTGGGCCACCTTATCAGTCCCTGTACAGCATACCTTAGGTATCCAGGGCATAGGTGTACCCAGGGCCTACTAGGGGCTGAAGCATGTATTATGCCACCCCTGGCTGGCCATCTAAACAGACAACTGGCTGCACGACAGCTGGGGCAAGGTGGTGTAATCACCCTTTGCTTTAGATAGAGTTCCCTATATCTAAACCTAAAATGGACACATATATTCCTATCAGTCACTCCTATGGCATGCCTTATCAATCTTGAAGGCAGAGTGCTTGGAATTATCTGAGACGGTGCTCTGGCATAAGCTGAGCCCGTTTGCAGCTTGCGGAACCAAGTCCTAATAGCTGTTCCATGATAACGTTATACCATATACTCTTAAGTGCATTATGAACCTCGCGGTCCAATGCTAACTTTGGTATAGCATTATCAAAACGTGTCGAGTAAGGTGTCATACGAATTGGAATACTACCCCTCGCCAATTCTGGCGACGGGGGTAGCATTCCACCCTTCTAGAGGGACACGACATGTATGTAACAGTGAACCCCGGTAAGTTAACTCTAGCCTCAGCATCACAAAATGGATGCTGCCACCACAGACACAAGTCTGACCTCCTGCTGCTGGGAGTCCTTCCAGCGAGGAGGGCTTGGACAAAGGGTTTCCTTCCTTGGGAGGTGCTAGCACCACCCCAGACAGGATTTTGTGTATTAGGTAGGACAGGGCTGAAAGGAATGAGACATGCCTGGGGCACACACTCCAGCCCCAGCGCTGGCGCCAGACCGGACAAAGGAAAGGGGGTGTAACCACCCCTTCCTGGTCCCACCCAGAGGAGGGACCTAGTCGTAGTGCAGCCCCCTTTAGCTGAATAAAGGTAGGAGCTGGTCCCATTCCAGATTAGATAAATCTTGACAACTTCCACGAAGAACTCTTGACCTTCGCCCTCCTGAATATCAGAAGACTGAAGAATCTCCCCTATGGTCAGGGAGTGACCATCCTGCTCTGCAGGCACCATCAAGCTCCTGTGCGGTTTGCTGCAAGTCCTTCCTCCCTGGAACCAGACGACCCAGCTCGACGAGACCCAGACCTCCAGACTCCTCTGACCTCTACCTACATCCACAGCACAGCTGGGACCCATGGGTGCGACTAGCAACTTGGAGATGGCCATCTTGAAGAAACCTGCACAGCGCTTCCAGATTGGACAAAAAGTATAAGGCTTCTGCAGCTGCTCCGGCCTGTTTGATGTCACAACCAAAAGCAGATTCGGTAATCACTCAAGCAGCACAGGAAAGATCTCGCAATCTGCTACACCACTCACGTCTCCTCCTGATCAAGAAAGCCGCAAGTTGGACTCTATAGGGAAAAAATGTACAACAATGGCAGCTAATACTGTCAGAGCAGCAAATACCTTGGCTATTTTGGGCCGGTATGACCGCCAGATGTGGTCTGAAATTGCCACACTGATTCCTCAAATGCCCGAGGCCATCCGTGCAGAAGCGCAGGCCATTATTCAGGAGGGAGAGAATTTCGTCTGAAATTATCGAATGCGCGCTCGACATTTCCTCCACGGGTTTTCGACAATTGGCTGCAGTCTTGAGGCGTCAAGGCTGGCTGAAATCTACCACCTTCCATCCAGAGGTACAAGCAAAAGTCCTGGACTTGCCGTACGATGGAGAGTCTTTGTTTGGCAAGCATGTTGACGATGCCCTTGAGGCGATAAAAAGGACACC
The DNA here is from genome assembly GCF_964263255.1 of Lissotriton vulgaris. Classification (NCBI taxonomy): domain Eukaryota; kingdom Metazoa; phylum Chordata; class Amphibia; order Caudata; family Salamandridae; genus Lissotriton; species Lissotriton vulgaris. The sequence continues at coordinate 20,546,570 of NC_141688.1, forward strand.
GACACTGCGACGTCCTTAGCTACCCTCCAGTACAAGAAACAGCCCTTTTGGGGGGCACGAGGTAGAGGCGGAGGTTCCTCTACTTTTCGAGGATCAGGCCAATATCGTTCCTACAATACCTACAACGATAACAGGCCGAGGGGTTCTTACCAAACCCAAAATCATCAGTCTTCCACCAGACCATACCAACGAAAAACAACTTAGAGTTGCGCAAACAACAAAAAGCAGTGACCGTCTCAGTTCCTTTCTTCTGCCGACTGCTCATCTTGGAGGTCGCATCTCAAAATACTTTTGCAAATGGTTGGAAATCACCTCCGACCAGTGGGTCCTGGACGTTATCTCCAAAGGACATACCCTGGAGTTCACAATTCCCTCCCACTCGTCCACCTTCGGGGCCACCATCTCCCCACCTCAAAGAACTTTTGGCCCAGGTAAAGTTGATTATCAAAAAAGGAGCCATCGAAGTAGTGCCGCAAAGTCAACGCGGCAAGGGATTCTATTCCCGGTTTTTCTTAGTCAAGAAAAAATCGGGAGAATAGCGTCCAATTTTGGATTTACGGGCCCTGAACAAATTTATCATTTCGAAAACTTTTCAGATTTAAACTCTGCTTCAAATTCTAAATTATCTCAATCCAGGGGAATTCTTTTCAACCATCGACCTCCAAGACGCATTTCCATGTGCCAATTCACCCCAGACACAGGAAGTATCTACGCTTCACAGTCGGACAGTTGCATTTCCTATTCTGAGTCTTACCATTTTTCCTCCGTTCAGCACCGAGGGTCTTTACCAAGATCATGGCTCCGGTAGCTGCCTTTCTGCGCCTACAGGGCATACAGTTTTATCCATACCTGGACGACTGTCTCATAAAAGCTCCAAACCTCCAACTGGCAATCCAGCATACACAGTCCTGCCTCTCCCTGTTTCAAGACTTGGGCCTTTCCATCAATTGCCAAAAGTCACACTTTCGCCCATCTCAGCGACGAGATTTTCTAGGAGCCTCACTTGATTCTCAGCTGGCAAGGATTTTTGTCTCCCAGGAAAGACAAAACCGTATGCTCTAGATGGTACAGTCCCTCCAGTCAAAGCTGTATGTTTCAGTCCGGATGTTGAAATCATTCCTTGGCATGGCTTACTCCTCCATACAGTTGATTCCCCACTGCAGACTACGTATGAAGGTCGTCCAAGAGGATTTAGACAAGCAGTGGAAACAGATTTCAGGATCATTCAACAACAGGATCCTTCTCACGTCCCGCATTCAGGAGGCTCGAGTGGTGGGCCCACCCTCCAAACATTTCAAATGGTCGGTCTTTTCAAGACGCTGCTCCGACTCTGACGCTTACAACTGATGCGTCCCTGGAAGGCTGGGGAGCACATCCCGAAGGTCTATCAGTACAAGGAAAATGGACTGCGGACCAACACACTTGGCATGTAAACTGCCTGGAGCTTCTGGCGATCTTCCTTGCCCTGAAGTCTTCAACGGATTGTTAAAGGTCAATCTCTGCTGGTGAGTACAGACACCACCAGCATGCATTACCTGAACAAGCAGGGCGGCACAAGGTCCATTTTGCTTTCCCAACAAGCACAGGAGATATGGAATTGGGCGATTCGTCATCAAATTCATCTCACAGCCATCCATGTGCCGGGTGCTTCCAATGTTCTGGCGGATTCACTCAGCAGATCTTTCTCGGACAATCACGAGTGGGAACTCAATCAACCAACTTTCGTTAATCTTCCGCCATTGGGGCCAGCCGCAAATGGATCTTTTTGCGACTCACCAACAGAAAATGCCACAGTTGAGCGGAAATGCATTTTCGATCAGCTGGTTGAACGCATTCAGCTACGCTTTTCCTCCGCTTCCTCTGATTCTGCGCTTGCTGCACAGGATGAGGCTTCAACCCGGCCACATCATCCTGATCGCACCCAAGTGGCCGTGGCGCCCATGGTTTTCGGATCTGATCTTGTTCTCCCAGAACGAGCCAATTCCGCTTCATCCACTGCCTCACCTCCTCACGATGCAGCAAGGGCAGATTTGCCATCCGGATCCAGCATACCTCCAGCTCCATGCCTGGAACCTGAACACCATGAATTTGCGCGTCTGACCATCGACGCTGACTGTAAAGGTGTTAGCGCACGCCCGTGCTCCTTCCACCATTGAAACCTATCAGTTGAAGTGGAAGCGTTTCTGTAGGAAGGTGGATATCGGACTATGGTTGCCCCCAACTTTTTGCCTGGTGTTTTGCTGGTTTTCGACTTAGTTGGCCTGGGATCCTGCTATCCAGGACCCCAGGCTTCCTGCTCTCTGTAAAATGGACTCCATGTACCTTAGGTACATATCTAATTGGATACTAAGTCACCTTATCAGTGTACCTTAGGTACCCAGGGCATAGGTGCACCCAGGGCCTACCAGGGGCTGCAGCATGTATTACGCCCCCCTGGCTGGCCATCCAAATCTGACACAACTGGCTGATCAATCAGCTGGGGCAAGGTGGTGTAATCACCCTTTGCTTTAGATATAGTATCCCTATATCTAACCCTAAAATGGACACATATATTCCTATCAGTCACTCCTATGGCAGGCCATATCAATCCTGAGGGCAGAGTGCTTGGAATTATGTGAGATGGTGCTCTGGCATGAGCTGAGCCCGTTTGCAGCTCGCGGAACTAAGTCCTAATAGCTGTTAAGTGATAACGCTATACCATATATTAAGTGCATTATGAACCTCGCGGTCAAATGCTAACTTTGGCATAGCATTATCAAAACATGTCGAGTAAGGTGTCATACGAATTGGAATACTACCCCCCTCGCCAATTCTGGCGACGGGGGTAGCATTCCACCCTTCTAGAGGGATACGACATGTAACTGTGAACCCCAGTAAAAGTTAACTCGAGCCTCAGCATCACAAAATGGATGCTGCCACCACAGACACAAGTCTGACCTCCTGCTGCTGGGAGTCCTTCCAGCGAGGGAGGCTCGGACAAAGGGTTTCCTGCCTTGGGAGGTGCTAGCACCACCCCAGACAGGATTTTGTGTATTAGGTAGGACAGGGCTGAAAGGAATGAGACATGCCTGGGGCACACAAGGTGTCCCTGTGCATACACCGGTCTGAACCAGTTCCTGGGGCACTACAGCCCCAGAGCTGGCGCAAGACCGGACAAAGGAAAGGGGGTGTAACCACCCCCCTTCCTGGTCCCACCCAGAGGAGGGACCTAGTCGTAGTGCAGCCCCCTTTAGCTGAATAAAGGTAGGAGCTGGTCCCATCCCAGATTAGATTAATCTTGACAACTTCCACGAAGAACTCTTGACCTTCGCCCTCCTGAATATCAGAAGACTGAAGAATCTCCCCTATGGTCAGGGAGTGACCATCCTGCTCTGCAGGCACCATCAAGCTCCTGTGCGGTTTGCTGCAAGTCCTTCCTCCCTGGAACCAGACGACCCAGCTCGACGAGACCCGGACCTCCAGACTCCTCTGACCTCTACCCGCATCCACAGCACAGCTGGGACCCATGGGTGCGACTAGCAACTTGGAGATGGCCATCTTGAAGAAACCTGCACAGCGCTTCCAGCATGACCGCTGAGGGATCCTCCAGTGAGTGCACTGGGGTCTGAAGACCCACACCGACGCAGCTCCTGCATCAAAGACTAGCCCCCCAGCATCCACGTGATCTGCGTGGGGCCCTTTTGCCTGGTTGCTGCTTTTGCTGTCACTTGCTGTCACTTGCTGTCACTGGCTAGTGACAGACTCTGTCCTCTTCCCTTTCAGGACTGCTTCTTCCTAGTTCCATCCTTGGAACCACCGGACTCCTCCATCTGGCCGCCTGCCAGCAACTACTTGTTTCAGGCATCAGGATCAACGCAGCAAACCCGACACCACTTCAGCCCTATGCACCCGCAGCCTGTGGGTTAGGTAACTAAAGCTTCTAGGTGCTGAGGTCAGTGTTCACTATCCTAGTGTCCAGGTCCACTGTTTTTCCTCCATCCAGCCGGGTTCGTCCAGAATCCGTAACTCTTTAAACTGTAGCATCCATAGACGTTGATACGCATCTCGCGTGTGAGTTTCCACTCTGCACGTGAGTCCTGTGGGCCTCCTGCTCCTTACTTACCAAGTTGGTAGCATAGTCCCAGCGATCCTCCAGCCTCTGGATCTCCTTACAGTATTTTCTTTCCTCATTATATATCAGGCCAACTTCTCAGTTTGTCTGGTGCCACACCAAAGCCTTGGATCCGATGACCGCCAAACCATAACGTGGTCGAGCAGCCATTCTTTTACGAAACACTACTGTCTGCAGTCAACAGATGCCGCAGATGCAGCAGTAGGACAAGGGGTGCTGCGGAATCTTTTCCATTAAAGGTGAGCCTCTGTTGCTACCTGCCTCCAGTCATAAAGGTTTTTTCTCTTTAATGATATGCTTATTATATGCTTGAATTTACTGTTACCTTTATGACTTATAATGCTTACTACTCTTATTCAAGCATGTGAATCTATGAAAGACACCCCTAATACTGGAGAAGAATATAAGTTACTTACCTGTAAACTGTGGTTCTCCAGTATTGGTGTCTTTCATAGATTTACATGTGACCCTCCCATCCTCCCCTCAGAGGCTCTCTTCTCCTCAGGCACTTTTGGTTACTCTGTGCTACGAAAATCTGAGGTCTTGGGCTTCTGAGGAGAAGGTTCTAGAGGGAACTACAGCCTGATTGGCTGGAATTTGGACCAAAACATAATGACACTGATATGTTACCAAGTTGAGTTTCTCCCTTAGGCTTTCTATGGGCCTATTCAGTTCTATGGTACTTTTGAGTTTACTGTATTTATATATATATATATATATATATATATATATATATATATATATATATATATATATATATATTAATATATATATATATATATATATATATATATAATTTTACTTGTATATGCATATATTACTGCTATTTTATGTACCCAGGGACTCCCACTTCGACGACGGACAAAATTCAAGCATGTGAATCTATGAAAGACCAATACTGGAGAACCACAGTTTACAGGGAAGTAACTTATGTTCTCTTCTTGTAAAACTCCACTTTCTACAACAAAAACAAACTGCAAACATCCAGGCCCAACACTAGGTGGCCATCTATGCATTGTGTAACTCTGCAGCTCTACATGCCAAGTTCAGATGCATACTGGTAAGTAGCATTTTCCTTCTGAACAGATCAGCTAAAATCATTGGTGCCTAATGGTAATATTGATCACTGTAGGATTCAGTACATTTGACTTGCAACCACTCTAACACTATACCCGTAACACTTAATTTCAATGTGCTAGCTTCCTTGCTAGTGCTCTATATTGACCAGTGTGAGGTTTTCGCTTTACCGTAGCCTAAATGCTGAGAAATCCTTTCTAGTGTAGATGACTGATGCTGAAGGAGGCGTGGGTGGTGAGGGTGAAGTGCTGATTCTTGAGCCTGGGCTGCATAAACAATGGCCAGTTGAGTACTGTATTGAGGTGGAGATCTCCACCGGAGATGGCAGTCAGCATGAGCCTTAAGTCGTGCTGCTAGCTGTCTCCCAAGCCATTCTCTCTCAACCAAGAAAAAGGCATTTGTTGCACACTGCTAGAGAAGAATGGGCACAGGTCTGTATAAGTTAGGCATACAGAGGCCCTGTAGCTTGCTGCTTCGGTGACTGCAGTGACCTAGGGCATGAGTCAAGTAGGCTATACTGTTTGTAAATGTTGTCATGGGGTCAGTCGCCATGGGCATGACCACTACACCAAAGAAGGGACAAATGGCACCAATTCGCCCTAAAAAGAAAGGCAGCTTGAAGGGCACAGTAAGGACACAATGAAAACCAGGGGTGTGGCCAAAAGCCACAGAAGAAATACAGCATGCCTCGCTGAGCAGTACATTCGCGCTGACTCTGGACTCGACCTAAACACTTTGCCAGTTTAGCTTGTTAAACAGTGTGCATAAGTAAACCGTGTTTAAATAGGTATAATCTATTTTAGGCATTTAACTTCTGCAGGTGACTGTGCTAGAGATCATCCAATTCAAACTGAAGTTGTTTTGTGGTTGGGCAAGAATTGTCGTGGGCTGCAGGAAATAAGCTCTATTGAGCGGATTACATTGGACGATGTAAGCTTGGAATATAGCATAAGCAAGTATCCGATCATTTAGCACTTGATTGGAGTGAGGTTCTGATCGGAGTGTGAAGACTTTGTGCTGAAGGAAATGATAGGTATTAGCAGTAGGGTGATAGAAATTGATAACCAGTGAGGCGCAGTTACGATAGAAAAGAGGTAAATGATGTTGATCCTTGAGGGAGTAGGTTGGTAGAAGATTGTAATGAGCACCACAAGTGTCAACAGTTTAAGGCGAGGACCAATCACAGTCCATGCCAGCAAGGTCGAGAGAAGGGTAAATAGGTATTGGTGAAATAATTGAGTGTCAAATGCAGAGGCTAATGCAGCAAATGTGATATGGATGATGGGTTATTTTGGTGAACTGAGGTGCTTGAGTTTTACTGCAAGAACAGTGCAAATTGTAAAGTTTGGAAGCTGAACAGGGTCAAGTTGGCTATTTTTAGATGGATACTGAACTCTTAACTGTTTGAGAATCTTGAAACGAGGCATGACAGTTAAGATAGTTGGCACAATGTCCGGAAGGAGCTTAGTGGAGGATCTCCTGGCGATAGTGTCTGTGTATGGCTTTATTAAAGCTCATCTGAGCAAGTATGTTTGAAGCGAGTTGTCCTCCACCTAGTTATAGTTTTGGCAGTCATTCAGGTTGACTTTCCACATGGGCGTTTCGCAGTTTTGAATAAATCGACTCCATTGCTGAAGTGAATTTACTGTGAGCCAGGTACTCTATTTAAGAATCTTGCTTTGGTAGGGTTTCACAATCAAATGTTCATCTATTCACTCAGATTGAATGAGATTAAATTCTCATGGAGCAGGTGACTGGGTCGTGATATTTAAAACTAGCCTTTTAAAATGGCTTTTAAGTGCAGTATCAATTTCAAACTGGGTCTTGGCTGTATCGAAAAATGCTACATGAACAACCATAGGGAAGCAAGTTGGGTTGGCTTCCTCCTAAGCGGTTTGCAAGGTATTCCACAATTTGGCACCATGGACTTTTAAGTGTTGCACTGCACAATGCAGTCTTTCTGACCTTCGGTACTATATGATGGTTCTTATTCTCAAATTGCATATTGTGGGTGTCTGCATATAGCAGCTAGGAAATGAAAAGAAAAGACTGATTTTAGAATGTCTTGCTAACCAGTGCAGAAATCTAATAAGATCTCTTAATCTGTTTACTTGAGTCCAAAGATCAAACAGGCTGCCATATTTAAATATGGTAGGTTATTGCAATCCAGTCTGAATGGGACTGTCGTGGAATGAGAGCATTGACTAATGATTTTGATTGAAAGAAATGTAAACTTGTGGTTCATTCTCAACTGAAATGAATAGGATTTTAAAGCAAACGCAACATGCTGGTTTGACAAACTACGTTAGAACAGTGTTCTCAGAGGGAAAGACTCAGATTAGAATGTCTATCCAATTTTGTGGTGCAAGTCAACAGAGCCTCAGTGTCTGTATTCCGCATTCCGCTTGAGAATGTTAATGCACTGACAAAGCTGTGAGTAGATGTTTCGTTCAGAGGGTACTCTGACTTCTCCACCCCACACACATTCAGCAGGAACTACATTTTGTCAGCACAAAAGATGAGCAATTCCAAGGATGAAGGAGGTAGAATGTAGATCCTTTGAATACCCCAAGATTCCAGGTTCATTTAATCCAAATTAATAAAACTGGTAGCCAGTAATAGACAGGGCGCACTACCACAATAATAAGGTAAATCTATGAGCAAACAGTTTCATAAAGTGCTACTGGGGTTGGGAAAAGGGAAAGGCTACCAAGCTATCCCACAATCCCACAAAAGGGAATATGAATTACTAGAAAAAGGCTTTTCCTCCCCGAGCAATTATAATAATATACAGTACATTCAAATAGTGAGAGTAAAATTCAAAGAAGTAATTGTCAGGATAGTCACTCAATATTCTCATGTGATCCATAACAGGGGTTGTTCAAAGTAAATTCTTCCAGTCCTTCTTGAACAGTTCTTTATTCCAGTTCCAATATTGACAAATCGAAAATTAACAGTATCCATTAAACAGCCACAACAGCCTACACGTGTTTCGTCAAGCATAAATCTTTGCAATCGACTTCATCAGCGCTATAGAAAACAATATTTTACATTATAAATAAGGTCAAAAAGGAGGTAATGTTATATTTCCGAAAACCTTCACAAAACACAAAGGTTGTCCACATGTCATATCGACCAGTGGATACGACATGTGGAACAATCTACTGTTGCTATTGTTTGTTGACATGTTGGCAATTTCACAAATTTATTCTAGAGCTCAAGTCTAATGCTAGTGGGTCGATTTGGATATAGGACAACATTTCTTTGTGTTTATGAAGGTGCCTTGTTAGAATTGATTTCAATACTTTTTTACCTGGTGGAGTTGTGCACTAAAGTGGCTCTCTAAACCCTGGTGACTTGCGGTTTCCCTTGATCTACTTTTCAGTCACTATTGAGGTGTTGCTCTATTACGTCTCATAGGATAATAAAATCTCCTACATCTTTACTTATTCTTACCCTTTAGTAAGGCTGATTTTGTGAAGGTTTTATTACCTCCCTTTTGACCTTATTTATAATGTAAAATATTTGTTTTCTACAGCCCTGATTGTGAGAAGTTGGCCTGATATATGATGCTCACTAGTTCTAGTGATCACCTTGTATCAGTCCAAACAACCCTTATGGTGATTGGTTGTAAGTCAACCTTATAGACCAGCTATCCTAATGGTAGCATGGACAAAGCAGTCTTAGGCTAAACTCTTTTGGCATGTGAAGCCAGCTGTTTTACCACATATAACCCCTTGAATACCAAGTGAAAGGACACCACACAGGTTGTTATGAAAATAAACAAGTATTTATTAACTAACATACACCTCTGAACTCTGAGGTCAGAGGGCTAAGCACATGACAAACTCCAAGAAATACATTCAAGTTGCACGATTTACAATGGTGCCCTAGGGGCACGACAAACCATGTACTAAGTAAGAGGAATGTGGAAGTCAATCAAAGGAATGGAGCTGTCCAGAGGCTGTAGGATCGCTGGGACCACGCTATACTAACTTGAGGTAAGTACTAGGAGGCCCACGGAATGCGTGTGCAGAGTGAGATCTCGCACGCGAGATGCGTACAAACGTCTATGGACAGTACAGTTTTAAGAAAAGGTGAGTACAGACGTCCCTGACTAGATAGGACAAAAACTACTGTGGAACTAGACACTAGGAGAGTCAAGCTACCCTTGAGCACCAAGATGCTTGTGTTACCTCACCCACAGGCTGCGGGTGCATAGGTGCCAAGTCGTGTCGGGTTCCGGCGTTGAAGTCTATGGAGCCTGGAGGAAAAGATGCTGCAGGCGGTCAGGAGGAAGATGTCCGGTGTGATCCAAGGGTGGATCAGTGAAGAGGAGAACCTGAAAGCAGAGGGGACAACGTTCAAAGTCACAAGCCAGTGACTGGAGTGGAACCAGATGTCGTCGTCTCGATCAGGTGAAGGTGGACGCTTGTCTCTGCAGCCACGTGGAACAGGTGGTGTCTTCGACGACCAGGATGGAGGCACGAGCTGTCCCACGCAGGCTCTCGCTGTCGGCGGTGTCGTCTCCGGATTCGGGTTCAACAGGCCTTGGCAAAGGCAACCCACACGGTGAGTGGAAACGGCGTCTGGAGTGGACCAGGAGGGTCCGGGGTGCTCCTCTTTTGGAAGGGAGCAAGGGCCAGTCTGGAGCAACCAGACCAGCAGCAAAGTTGTCTGAGTTCATAGTCTAGGAGGTCACTAGCCAGCCGGCAAGTGACCAGACAACGCGTCGAGCAGAAACGAGGCAGAAGGGCCCCACGCAGATCTCGTGGATGCTGGAGGGCTGGTCTTCGATTCAGGAGCTGCTAGGGGTCGGGGCTTCTCAGTCCCCAAAGCACTTGGACAAGGATGCCTCTGAAGTCGTGCTGGAGCGAAGTGCTGCTTCTTTCAAGATGGCCGGTCCCACGTGTCTCGTCGCACCCACGGGTCTCGGCTCTGCTGCAGATGTGGGTTTAGGTCGGAGAGGTCTGGGAATCCAGGTCTCGTCGGGCTCTGAAGTCTGGATCCTTGCAGGAAGACGACAAAGGGTAGCCGCTGTGCGCTGATGGTGCCTGCTTGTGCAGGGTGGACACTCCTTGCCCCCAAGGGAGATTTCTTCCGTCTTCTGTGGAGCAGAACGTCTAAGTCCAGAGTTTCTTCTTGTGAAGTTGATCAGGATAATCTAATTTGGAATGGGACCAGCTCCTACCTTTATTCAGCTAAAGGGGGCTGCACTACGACTAGGTCCCTCCTCTGGGTGGGACCAGGCAGGGGGGTGGTTACACCCCCTTTCCTTTGTCCGGTCTTGCGCCAACTCTGGGGCTGGAGTGCCCCAGGAACTGGTTTGGACCGGTGTATGCACAGGGACACCTTGTGTGCCCCAGGCATGTCTCATTCCTTTCAGCACTGTCCTACCTAATACACAAAGTCCTGTCTGGGGTGGTGCTAGCACCTCCCAAGGCAGGAAACCCTTTATCCGAGCCTCCCTCGCTGGAAGGACTCCCAGCAGCAGGAGGTCAGACTTGTGTCTGTGGTGGCAGCATCCATATTGTGATGCTGAGGCTCGAGTTAACTTAAACCGGGGTTCACAGTTACATACATGTCGTGTCCCTCTAGAAGGGTGGAATGCTACCCCCGTCGCCAGAATTGGCGAGGGGGTAGTATTCCAATTCGTATGAGACCTTACTCAACATGTTTTGATAATGCTATACCAAAGTTAGCATTTGACCGCGAGGTTCATAATGCACTTAAGAGTATATGGTATAGCGTTATCATGGAACAGCTATTAGGACTTGGTTCCGTAAGCTGCAAACGGGCTCAGCTCAGTCCAGAGCACCATCTCACATAATTCCAAGCACTCTGCCTTCAGGATTGATCAGGCCTGCCATAGGAGTGACTGATAGGAATATATGTGCCCATTTTGGGTTTAGATATAGGGGACTATATCTAAAGCAAAGGGTGATTACACCACCTTGCCCCAGCTGTCGTGCAGCCAGTTGTGTCTGTTTAGATGGCCAGCCAGGGATGGCATAATACATGCTTCAGCCCCTGGTAGGCCCTGGGTACACCTATGCCCTGGATACCTAAGGTATGCTGTACAGGGACTGATAAGGTGGCCCAGTACCAATTGGTAAATGCACCTAAAGTACATGGTTGTCAATTTAGAGAGAACAGCTAGGCTGTGGGTCTGATTAGCAGGCCCACAGCCAGGGAAAGTCGTAAACCAGTGAAGCAAAAATCGGGGGTGAACCTAGGATTGCAGACCCTACACTGATAAAGTCAATTGCAAAGATTTTTGCTTGACAAAACACGTGTAGGCTGTAGGAAGGTACCTCCTGACTATGGTTGCCCCCAACTTTTTGCCCTCTGTTTTAGCTGGTTTTGGACATAGTCGACCTGGGACCCTGCCAATCAGGACCCCAGGCCTACTGCTCTCTTTAAAATGGATTCCATGTACCCTAGGTACATTTCCAATTGGTACTGGGCCACCTTATCAGACCCTGTAACTCAGGGCATAGGTGTACCCAGCGCTGCCAGGGGCTGCAGCATGTATTATGCCACCCCTGGCTGGCCTCCTAAATTTGACACAACTGGCTGCATGACAGCTGGGGCAAAGTCGTGTAATCACCCTTTGCTGTAGGTGTAGTATACCTAACCCTAAAAATGGACACAGATTCCTATCAGTCACTCCTATGGCAGGCCTTGACAATCCTGAAGGCAGAGTGCTTGGAATCGTGTGAGATGGTGCTCTGGCATGAGCTGAGCCTGTCTACAGCTTGCGAAACCAAGTCCTAATAGCTGTTCCATGATATCGCATACCATATACTCTTAAGTGCATTATAATCCTCGCGGTTAAATGCTAACTTTGGTATTGCTTTATCAAAACATGTCGAGTAAGGTGTCATACGAATTGGAATACTAACCCCTCGCCAATTCTGGCGACGGGGTTAGCATTCCACCCTTCTAGAGGGACACGACATGTATGTAACTGTGAACCCCGGTTAAAGTTAACTGAAGCCTCAGCTCCACAAAATGGATGCTGCCACCACAGACACGAGTCTGACCTCCTGCTGCTGGGAGTCCTTCCAGCGAGGGAGGCTTGGACAAAGGGTTTCCTGTCCGGGGCGGTGCTAGCACCGTCCCAGACATGGTTTTGTGTATCCTGGGTAGGCAGGGCTTTTCAGGAAGGTGACTGCTGAGTGGCACCCCGGTGCTCACTACGCATAGGCCGGTCAGAACCAGTTCCAGGGGCACACCAGCCCCTGGCCTGGGGAAAGTCCGGCATGGCAGAGGGGTGTAACCACCCCCCTCCTAGTCCCACCCATAGGCAGGACCTAGTCACCGGGTCAGCCCCCTTTTTTAGTATAAAGATGGGAGCGGGCCCCCTGTTCAAATTAGATCATCTTTGGAATCAAGACACGACTTTCTGCAAAAGGACTTCAAGATTTCTTCATCAAGATTCTCCCTTGTGGCTAAGGAGTAGTCACCCTGCATCCGCAGGCACCATCCTAAAGAACACTGCGGTCTGCTGCAAGTCCTTCATAACGAATCCGACGACCCAGCTCGACGAGACCGGGCTTCCCTGGCACCTCTGACCTCTACTCACCTCCACAGCAAAGCTGAGAACCGTGAGTGCGACGAGACCTCGAGGGACCGACGATCGCCAAGACTGCACGACATCTTTACAACAAGCCCACCGTGTCCTCCACTGGTGAGTGCTTTGGGGTCCGAGAAGCCCCGACCCTGCGCAGCTCCAGCACCCAAGGTCAGCCTCCCTGCATCTCCACGATCTGCGTGGGGCCCTTCTGCTGTTTGCTGTGCACCGCGTTGTTTGGCTACTAGCCGGCTGGCTTGTGGCCTTCTGAACGACGCCCGACGACATCACTGCTGCTGGTCTGGTTGCTCCAGACTGGCCCTTGCTTCCTTCTTTAAGAGAGGCACCCCGGACCCTCCTGGTCCACTCCAGACGCCATTTTAGGTCCACCGCGTGGGCTTGAATTTGCCAAGGCTTTGTTGCCCAATCCTGGGTCCAGCGACGCCGACAGCTTCTATCTTCGTGGGACAGCTCGATCCTCCTTCCTGGTCGCCGACAACGCCTCCTGGTCCGTGAGATCTCAGAGTCCAGCGTCACCCACACGCCTTGTCGAGGTGGCTACCATCCGGTGCCCTCCTGGTGCCCACTGACTACTGGCTAGTAGTCTCGAACTTGGTCCCCTCTGCTTTCAGGTGTCATCTTCCATCGATCCAGGCTTGGATCCACCGAACTTTCTTCACTGGTCGCCTGCCAGCAACTTCTTTCTTCCAGGCTCCTGGTCCGTCAACGAGGATTCCCGACGTCTTTTGAGTCCTATGCAGCTGCAACCCCTGGGCTAGGTAACTTCGGCATTTTGGTGCCCCAGCATAGCCTCACTATCCAAGGGTCAGAATCTACTTTCGTTTTCTCCCTACCAGGGTTCGCCCGAGAACACTAACTTTGCAAATTCTAGCTACCATAGACTTTGTCCCGCATCTCGCGTGAGAGTGCACACACTGCACCCGAGTCCCCTGGGTCTCCTAGAAGTAATCTAACGATTCTATAGTCAAGTCCTAGCGATTCCAAAGCCTATTAGTACTGTACTTACCTGCTAGTAATTTCGCATTCCACTTTTCAAGTATATGGTTTTCCGTGCCCCTCGGGCATTTGTATATACTGTGCTAACTTAAGTATTTTTGTAAGTTTTGGTTTGTGCTTAGTACCCTGTCCTCATAAAGAGTACAGGGCTGTTGTGAATCTTAATAAATAACTGTTTATTTTCATAACACTTGTGTGGTGTCCTTTCACTTGGTGTTCAAGGGGTATATGTGGTATAACAGCTGGCTTAACACGCCCTCTCGAGTCTTTAGCCTTAGACTGCTCGTATCCACGCTACTAGGATAGCTGGTCTATAAGGTTGACTTACAACCAATCATCGATAAGGGTTGCTGGACTGATACATAGTGTTCACTAGAATAGTGACCACTGCATATCAGGCCACCAATCAATCAATCAATCAGTGACATTTGTAAAGCGCGCTACATACCCGTAGGGTCTCAAGGCGCTGGGGGGGGGGGGGGGGGCTGCCGCTACTGCTCGAACAGCCAGGTCTTCAGCTTCTTCCTGAAGGAGAGGTGGTCTTGGGTCAGGCGCAGGTCGGTCGGGAGGGAGTTCCAGGTCTTGGCGGCCAGGTAGGAGAAGGACCTTCCTCCTGTAGTCGCTCTTCGGATGCGGGGGACGGCGGCGAGGGCGTGGTTGGCTGATCGGAGGTGGCGTTTGGGAGCGTAGAAGTTGACTCGGCTGTTGAGGTAGCTCGGGCCTTGGTCGTGTAGGGCTTTGTGTGCGTGGGTGAGGAGGCGGAAGGTGACTCTCTTGCTGACGGGGAGCCAGTGGAGGTCTCTCAGATGTCCGGAGATGTGGCTGGTTCGTGGGATGTCTAGGATGAGTCTGGCTGAGGCGTTTTGGATCCGCTGGAGTCTCTTCTGGAGCTTGGCGGTGGTGCCGGCGTAAAGGGCGTTGCCGTAGTCCAGTCGGCTGGTGACGAGGGCCTGGGTGACGGTCTTCCTGGTCTCTGTGGGGATCCACCAGAAGATCTTCCGTAGCATGCGTAGGATGTTGAAGCACGACGAGGAGACGGCGTTGACTTGCCTGGTCATGGAGAGGGAGGAGTCCAGGATGAAGCCCAGGTTGCGTGCATGGTCTGTCGGTTTGGGTGCGGTGCCCAGGGCGGGGGGCCACCAGGAGTCGTCCCAGGCGGAGGGTGAGGAGCCCAGGATGAGGACCTCCGTCTTGTCCGAGTTCAGCTTCAGGCGGCTGGTCGTCATCCACTCGGCTACCTCTTTCATCCCTTCGTGTAGGTTGGCTCTGGCGGCGGCGGGGTCGTTGGTCAGGGAGAGGATCAGCTGGGTGTCGTCGGCGTAGGAGATTATGCTGGGGTTGTGTTTGCGTACGATGGCCGCGAGGGGGCTCATGTAGACGTTGAAGAGGGTGGGGCTCAGAGAAGATCCTTGGGGGACGCCGCAGATGACTTCGGAGGCCTCTGACTTGTATGGTGGTAGGCGGACTCTCTGTGTTCTTCCGCCGAGGAAGGAGATGATCCATTCCAGCGCCTTGTCCTGGATTCCGACGTTGCTGAGGCGCCGTACTAGGGTGCGGTGGCAGACCGTGTCGAAAGCCGCGGAGAGGTCTAGGAGGATGAGGGCCGCTGTTTCTCCATTGTCCATCAGGGCCCGGATGTCATCGGTGGCGGCGATGAGGGCGGTCTCGGTGCTGTGATTGGCTCGGAAGCCGGACTGTGAGGGGTCGAGGGATCCGTTCGTCTCGAGGAAGGCGGCCATCTGCTTGTTGACGGTCTTCTCGATGACTTTGGCTGGAAACGGGAGAAGCGAGATGGGGCGGTAATTCTTGAGGTCGGTGGGGTCCGCTGTTGGTTTCTTGAGTAGAGCACTGAGTTCGGCGTGCTTCCAGCTCTTCGGGAAGGTGGCGGTGTTGAAGGATGTGTTGATGATGTCTCGCAGGTGGGGTGCGATGACAGCGTCGGCCTTGTTGAAGACGTGGTGAGGGCAGGGGTCGGTCGGTGATCCGGAGTGGATGGAGTTCATTGTGCGGATGGTGTCTTCGGTGCTGATCGGGGTCCAGGCGTGGAGGGTGGTGGTGGGGGGTGGTTGTTCGGTCATGGTGTGCGTTGGTTGGTTATCGAAGCTGCTGTGTATGTCTGTGATCTTGTTGTGGAAGTATGAGGCGAGGGAGTTGCAGAGGTCTTGCGATGGGATGATGTCGTTGTTTCCTGCGCTGGGGTTGGACAGCTCTTTCACGATGTTGAAGAGTTCCTTGCAGTTGTGTGCGTTGTTGTCCAACCGGTCCTTGAATGCTGTTTTCTTGGCGGCGCGGATCAGCTGGTGGTGCTTCACATTGGTGAGCAGCGGTTGGGATTTGAGCTTGCTGTTTTACCACACGTATCCTAAGAATATCTTGTTGAAAGATCACATAAGTACTGTTAGTACATATAACTAAGCTTAGAATACTCGGAGTTCTACTGAACCAGCTGTTGCAGCTCCTCAAGGCCTAGCACACCTTGGCTGCAACTCTTAGCAAGGGATCAGTAGGCAAACACATAGTGTAGGTAGGTGCATCACTTACACCACACTAGAATCAGCATGTCAGACAAAGGAGGAAACTCTGAGTATCCCCTTGTGTCAGTGGACCCTCCACAGGTCCATACTTCAAAATATGCTGCTCTTAGCTTCCATGAGATGAGACAAGTGTGTACTCTCAGGAAACTAAAACAGGGGTCTAACCCCACCACTTCCTTTCTGATTGGTCTCTTAGAGGCTTATGATGCCAGTAGGGCTGGTAACCCAGACCCTTCTAATCCAGAAGGAAGTTTGCCCTCCTTACAGGGACCCTTTGATAGCCATGAACATCCCCTCCAGGAAGCAGATGATGCGGAGGATGAGGATGATGACCAGTTGTCAGGGGATGAGGCAGATAAGGGACAGGTAGAAGTCAATAGACTAACCAGGTCCAACTTAAGCAGACATGAGCTTGGTACTACGGGACTCCTGGGCCCACTCTCAGGTCAGCTTAACATTGGGAATGGACGAGTTAGGTCTCTATCAAGAGGCTCTAACAGATCCTTTCGAACCAATGGCTCTCTCAACTCTTCTCACAGAGGAATGTCTTCCCCTAAGAGGAGAGTGTATGAAGCTGAAGAAAGGGCAGTCAAACTGAGGATTGAAAGGGAAGAACTTGCCCTGGCCAAAGAGGCTTGCTTGCCCTTGCTAGAGAGCAAGAATTATGTGGGCTACAGCCCACTGGTGGCAGCAATAAACCTAGCAATAGGGAAAGGAGTTTTGATACAAAGCACCTGAATAAGATAGTGCCCCCCTTTAAAGAAGGGGATGACATCCACAAATGGATTACTGCTTTGGAGAGAGCCTGCACTGTGCAGGGAGTTCCCCAAAGTCAGTGGGCAGCTATCTTGTGGCTCTCCTTCGATGGTAAAGGTAGAGATAAGCTCCTCACCACAAGGGTGGAGGATGCTAACAATTACAAAATCTTGAAGAATACACTGGTTGATGGGTTTGGTTTAACTACTGAACAATACAGGATGCTGTTCAGAGACACCCAGAAAACTCAGTCTCAAGATTGGACCGACTTTGTTGATTGTGCCACTAAGGCTTTTGAAGGCTGGCTACTGGGTAGTAAGGTTACTGATTTTAAAGGATTGTATAATCTAATTATGAGGGAGCAAATCTTAAATAATTGTCAGAACCAGTTATTACATCAGCACCTGGTAGACTGATCTGACCTCTCCACAGGAATTGGGTAAGAGGGCAGACAAATGGGTCAGAACCAGGGTCAGGCCTAAAAACCAGGGTGGTGACCAGAAAAAGGAATCAACGAAGCCTCAAGAGAAGGGTGGGGATAAATCCACAGAGAAGACTTCCCAAGGGCCCCAAAACTCCAACAAGGGTGGTGGGTCCCAGAACACTCCTTCAGAACAGAAGAAACCTTATTGCCATACCTGTAAACAGGTGGGTCATTACAAAAGTGATACCAGTTGCCCTAAAAATGGTAATAAGGGAAATACACCCCCAGGTAATACTCCTAAACCTCCTGTTACCACTAGTGGTAATCCCCCAGGTGGTGGGAGTGCCCCCAAGAATGTGGTGGGCATTACTTTGGGCAATCAGGAGGACTATGGCTTAGCCAGGTTCCCTGACCACACTTGTTTGTGAGACTGGCATGGGGTTTGCCAACTTCACTACTGGACCCCACATTTTGGGAAAGTATAGACAAGAAGTTTTAGTGAATGGTCAGAAGGTGGAGGCATTCAGAGACACAGGGGCCAGCCTCACCATGGTGAGTGACCATCTGGTCCCCTCTGCTCAACTGACCCCTGGTTTTACTTATCAGGTGACAGACATTCATGGAATGAAGAGAAGGCATCCCATGGCAGTAGTCAAGCTCAGCTGGGGTAATGTCACAGGGCCCATGAGAGTGGCAGTGACAGATAACCTACCTGTAGATTGCTTACTGGGGAATGACCTGGAACTCTCAGCATGGGCTGAGGTGGAACAAGAAACTCATTCCAGAATGATAGGCCTATCCAGACAGGTTAGTGGGGCAGTAATCGCTACAGCCCCAGTCCAAGCACCATTCCTCCCTGAAAAGTTTGGAAGGGCAGTGGTAGCCACTGCCCAGGCTCAGACAGACTTTCCAGAGCAGGATAGGAGGGCTGTGACAGTCACAGCCCAAACACAAACTGAGTGCCCTCCTGAAAAGGTTGGCAAGGTTGAAATGGTCTCAGCCTCTACTCAAACGGATAGTGAGGTTGTGAAGCCTGAAACAATGGATCACTCCACTCAAAACAGAGAGCATTGAGGAGGAAGAAGAGTCTTCCCCCTCCCAGACACTAGGTGAGAGCCAGCCTCCTCAGGGAACTGACTCTACCCCTGTTGAAGGAACTGCCCCAGAGGTAGTCAGGCCTAGCCTGGCAGAGCCCCTGATGGCAGTGGACCCTTCCCAGGTGGGACCCAGTCTGGAGCAGGTAACCTGCACCTCTCTACCCTGCCTCAGTCAGCCCAGGGCTGAAAAGGGCAGGGAGGCCAGTGGTGGACCCCCAAAGGGCCCCCTGTCCAAAAGAACCACTTAATCAGCAGATTAGGATCACTGAAGCTGGTAAACCTAGCCAAGTGAAAATAAAACAGACTCCTGAGGGATCCCCCTTAAAAGTAGTTAGGGACCTCCCACAGCTGGACACTGTTGGGCACAGTCAAACATGGGGCCTAAAAACCCCAGACCTGACCTGTCCCTCCAGTAAGCCAAACAGAGGGACTCAGCCCCCAGCTTTAGGTAGCCAGAGGCTGACCCTGAGAGCTCAGTGCATCTCAGCTAAAGAAAGAAAGGCACACATGATGAATGGTGATTGGAGGAAGTTGAGCCCAAAGGTAGAGGAGCCTCACTTCAGTACCCCATCCCAGAATCAGCCTTCTTCTTTCGCAAGACACACCAGAGACAGAGATTCCCTATGGTGGAGACCCTCAGATGCCCATAGGGTGAGGGGTTGCCTAGTGGACCATGACACCGGGGGAAACCAAGCCAGAGCTGGTCCTTCCTTATATGGCCACTTAGGTAATAGAGGCTTACCTGGACAAGGATAGCCTTATCTCCTTTCGTTTGGGGGGGGGGGGGGGGTTGTGTAGGAAGGTACCTCCTGACTATGGTTGCCCCCAACTTTTTGCCCTGTGTTTTAGCTGGTTTTGGACATAGTCGACCTGGGACCCTGCCAATCAGGACCCCAGGCCTACTGCTCTCTCTTTAAAATGGATTCCATGTACCCTAGGTACATTTCCAATTGGTACTGGGCCACCTTATCAGACCCTGTAACTCAGGGCATAGGTGTACCCAGGGCTGCCAGGGGCTGCAGCATGTATTGTGCCACCCCTGGCTGGCCTCCTAAATTTGACACAACTGGCTGCATGACAGCTGGGGCAAAGTCGTGTAATCACCCTTTGCTGTAGGTGTAGTATACCTATACCTAACCCTAAAATTGGACACACAGATTCCTATCAGTCACTCCTATGGCAGGCCTTGACAATCCTGAAGGCAGAGTGCTTGGAATCGTGTGAGATGGTACTCTGGCATGAGCTGAGCCTGTCTACAGCTTGCGGAACCAAGTCCTAATAGCTGTTCCATGATATCGCATACCATATACTCTTAAGTGCATTATAATCCTCGCGGTTAAATGCTAACTTTGGTATTGCTTTATCAAAACATGTCGAGTAAGGTGTCATACGAATTGGAATACTAACCCCTCGCCAATTCTGGCGACGGGGTTAGCATTCCACCCTTCTAGAGGGACACGACATGTATGTAACTGTGAACCCCGGTTAAAGTTAACTGAAGCCTCAGCTCCACAAAATGGATGCTGCCACCACAGACACGAGTCTGACCTCCTGCTGCTGGGAGTCCTTCCAGCGAGGGAGGCTTGGACAAAGGGTTTCCTGTCCGGGGCGGTGCTAGCACCGTCCCAGACATGGTTTTGTGTATCCTGGGTCGGCAGGGCTTTTCAGGAAGGTGACTGCTGAGTGGCACCCCGGTGCTCACTACGCATAGGCCGGTCAGAACCAGTTCCAGGGGCACACCAGCCCCTGGCCTGGGGAAAGTCCGGCATGGCAGAGGGGTGTAACCACCCCCCTCCTAGTCCCACCCATAGGCAGGACCTAGTCACCGGGTCAGCCCCCTTTTTTAGTATAAAGATGGGAGCGGGCCCCCTGTTCAAATTAGATCATCTTTGGAATCAAGACACTACTTTCTGCGAAAGGACTTCAAGAT
Organism: Lissotriton vulgaris; assembly: GCF_964263255.1. Taxonomy (NCBI): domain Eukaryota; kingdom Metazoa; phylum Chordata; class Amphibia; order Caudata; family Salamandridae; genus Lissotriton; species Lissotriton vulgaris. The sequence goes on from NC_141688.1 coordinate 20,567,092, forward strand.
TTCTTCATCAAGATTCTCCCTTGTGGCTAAGGAGTAGTCACCCTGCATCCGCAGGCACCATCCTAAAGAACACTGCGGTCTGCTGCAAGTCCTTCATCACGAATCCGACGACCCAGCTCGACGAGACCCGGCTTCCCTGGCACCTCTGACCTCTACTCACCTCCACAGCAAAGCGGAGAACCGTGAGTGCGACGAGACCTCGAGGGACCGACGATCGCCAAGACCGCACGACATCTTTACAACAAGCCCACCGTGTCCTCCACTGGTGAGTGCTTTGGGGTCCGAGAAGCCCCGACCCTGCGCAGCTCCAGCACCCAAGGTCAGCCTCCCTGCATCTCCACGATCTGCGTGGGGCCCTTCTGCTGTTTGCTGTGCACCGCGTTGTTTGGCTACTAGCCGGCTGGCTTGTGGCCTTCTGAACGACGCCCGACGACATCACTGCTGCTGGTCTGGTTGCTCCAGACTGGCCCTTGCTTCCTTCTTTAAGAGAGGCACCCCGGACCCTCCTGGTCCACTCCAGACGCCATTTTAGGTCCACCGCGTGGGCTTGAATTTGCCAAGGCTTTGTTGCCCAATCCTGGGTCCAGCGACGCCGACAGCTTCTATCTTCGTGGGACAGCTCGATCCTCCTTCCTGGTCGCCGACAACGCCTCCTGGTCCGTGAGATCTCCGAGCCCAGCGTCACCCACACGCCTTGTCGAGGTGGCTACCATCCGGTGCCCTCCTGGTGCCCACTGACTACTGGCTAGTAGTCTCGAACTTGGTCCCCTCTGCTTTCAGGTGTCATCTTCCATCGATCCAGGCTTGGATCCACCGAACTTTCTTCACTGGTCGCCTGCCAGCAACTTCTTTCTTCCAGGCTCCTGGTCCGTCAACGAGGATTCCCGACGTCTTTTGAGTCCTATGCAGCTGCAGCCCCTGGGCTAGGTAACTTCGGCATTTTGGTGCCCCAGCATAGCCTCACTATCCAAGGGTCAGAATCTACTTTCGTTTTCTCCCTACCAGGTCGGGTTCGCCCGAGAACACTAACTTTGCAAATTCTAGCTACCATAGACTTTGTCCCGCATCTCGCGTGAGAGTGCACACACTGCACCCGAGTCCCCTGGGTCTCCTAGAAGTAATCTAACGATTCTATAGTCAAGTCCTAGCGATTCCAAAGCCTATTAGTACTGTACTTACCTGCTAGTAATTTCGCATTCCACTTTTCAAGTATATGGTTTTCCGTGCCCCTCGGGCATTTGTATATACTGTGCTAACTTAAGTATTTTTGTAAGTTTTGGTTTGTGCTTAGTACCCTGTCCTCATAAAGAGTACAGGGCTGTTGTGAATCTTAATAAATAACTGTTTATTTTCATAACACTTGTGTGGTGTCCTTTCACTTGGTGTTCAAGGGGTATATGTGGTATAACAGCTGGCTTAACACGCCCTCTCGAGTCGTTAGCCTTAGACTGCTCGTATCCACGCTACTAGGATAGCTGGTCTATAAGGTTGACTTACAACCAATCATCAATAAGGGTTGCTGGACTGATACATAGTGTTCACTAGAATAGTGACCACTGCATATCAGGCCACCTTCTCACATAGGCTCTTGTGGCTGTTTATTGGATACTGTTCATTTTCGATTATCGTCAATATTGGAACTGGAAAAACTGAACAAGGAGTGGAAGAATTTACTTTGAACACCTGTTTTGGATCACATGAGAATATTGATTGACACTATCCTGACAATTACTTGTTCTTTGAATTCTACTCTTTCACTATTTGAATGTACTGTTTATTATTGTAATTGCTCGGGGAGGAAAAGCCTTTTTCATGTAATCCAAATCTGTATAGTGTGGCATTCTGCACCCAATCAAATGGAGAGTAGAACCCTGTGGGTGAGTACTAATCTCCTGACTGGTAACAAAATCCGATTTCCACCAATGCCGGTATCTGCAGTGATGTATGCCTCACAAGCATCTGTACTGTTAATTTTGACCGTGTTTTTCCCTTTAAGTGCTTCCCAAATGTATTAAACCGTGGGAGAGTTGGAGGACATTAACAAGATTTCTAAAGTTTCAATCGATTTTAAAAATGCTGGAGGTCAATATGCAGATGTCTGGATTTCTGTCCTTAAGACTAAGTCAATTTATTTTCAGCTGTGAATGAAGCCACCTGCACATGGAGCGGACAACTTCCTCCTCGTAACTACAAGAACCCAGTCTACTCATGCAAAGTGTTTCTCGGAGGTGTTCCCTGGGATATCACTGAAAGTAAGTTTATGCAAATTGGATTTATACAGAAGCTACATGTTTGGTACACGCTTGTTTGGTCGTCAGTTCAGATAACTGGTGTTTTGTTTCCTAATTTGAATTGGAAGAAATGCAACTGGAATGTGCAACTAGGAAAGGTGTCTGTTTCTGCTTGGGTTGTTGTGACGTGTCGTCGGCACTTGGACACCTTTTGTATCATTGGACAGGTTGGGGGTGAGCCAAGTGGGATAAGATCCCCTGCCTGAATTTGATGCAAGATGTTTGGAGGTGAATGTTTTTGTCTCTTCTGCACCCCAATTTGCACCAATGTATGAAAGTAGGTGGCTATGCAGTTTTGAGTAAAAATTCTCCCTTTCTTTCTCACAGCTGGGCTGATTAACACATTCCGTGTGTTTGGCTCCCTCAGTGTAGAATGGCCCGGTAAGGATGGCAAACACCCCCGCTGCCCTCCTAAAGGTAATATGCCTAAAGGTAATAAAGACATGGTAGGATTATATTTTTCCTTATTCAGAGCACTGAGGGATCCTGGGATATCACTGGTGATGGTAATTTGCTCACTTCTCTTGACACTAATTGTTCTGCACGTTGGTGATTTATTTTTGTTTTTGAGGGTATTGGAGCACTTTTTTTTTCATTTCAGCCTGGCATTCTAAATGAGTTGTGAATATAGTGTAGTCTATCTAAGAAGACTTGGGCCGCATTACAAAGTGCTGTCAATGCACAGGTGCTCTTGCTTTGCAGAATTCCAGACCCTTTGGTCTTTCAGAATGGGCGACTGATACCTACATACAGCACAGAAGCAGTCCGGTACACTACTGTGCACCACAAACTGATGCACTTTGCGTTCCCTGGGAGTGTCACTTGAAAAGGGGCGGGGGATGGAGGGTGCCAGGGACATCCAGGCATTCCTCGTACAGGTGTATAGTACCTGTCTGCGGAGGTATCTGCCTGCCTTTAATGTACAGACCAGGTGCCACCTGCCATGTCAGATTGCAGTGGTAGCTCAAATATGCGTTTTCGGTCTCAATTCTATACAGGCACAATGCAAGCGATAGTTCAAGTTTACCACCGGTTACAAACCTGAGCGCGTCTGAGACCTAAACTAGAGTTGGGCGAGCCAGAGAATTTGAGAACTGTGCTTGAAGACTTGCTCTAAGAGGCAAAGCATGATCCAAGATAGCAAAGTCAATTCTAAACCATCACGAGCAATGCCAATCGGTCTGGCATATAAATAAATGTTTTCATTTGTTTAGTTGCTCAGTAAGTTGTCATTACCTCTAACGTATGCTTTTCACTATAAAGTTGGGTCGCCACTTTGTCAGAATGTTTCATAATAAACGGATCAAACCTATGGAATATGGTATCACTTTTGCCTGTGAGCTGAAAGCCTGTAGCATTTAATGTTTTCTTGATACCGTAACCAATACAGGCCAAAAAGTGTCTAAACTGACAAACCCTTTTAAAATAAATATGCAACCCCTCTCAGTAGGGCCTAACCAGTATAATCTCAATGAAAATCTCCACTGTTGTCAGGGAGTTGCCAACGCTTAATCCCATGCCTGCTACAGTAATCTGGGAGATTACATATCACAAAATACTACAGCACACAACACTATGCAATAACAGCCCATTTTTAATAGGTTAGTGGCTTTATTACATGCTTTTCACAGTAACTAAGCGAGACCTGCTGCCTTTGTCATAACTGCCCTATGGCTTTGAACATAAGCTTTCCCACATGGCAACCATTGGTATCCAGTCCAAAAATTACCAATATATGCCAAATAACATTCCACACTTAAATGGTTAGTGATTAACATATGCTTTTCGTAATAAAGGTCGGGCCTACCGCTTTTATTGGAAACTTCATAATCAACCGATCCATCCTTTAAGCTCCATTGTGTGCTTACCACTCTATTCCACCTTTTCCTGCTTTGAGTGTAAGCCTTGCCAAAAGCCAAAGTGCAGAAGAAGTACTTAATTGTGGTTCTATCAAATCCTTTACTGCAGGCCCCAACCTAGAGCTGGAGTAGTCCTCCGTCCTTTGCCAACTCTGTTGGTCACAGGGTCTAACCGCTGTGCTGTCAAGCCTACCTTAAAGGTGTGGAGGCGGGCCGCAGTCTCTACAAGGCCGTCCCTCCCTCTAGTAAACCGGACAGGCAGTCCACATCGTGGCTGCAACTCATAGCTTCTCCAGTATTAGGGGTGTCTTTCATAGATTCACATGCTTGAATAATTCCCCGTCGTCGAAGTGGGAGTCCCACGGTACATAACATAGTAGTAAGAAGCATATATACATAAATATATACATAATATTTACATGCATACACATAAAATAATATTCCATAATATGTATATTCTTTTCAAAAAATAGTCTTGAAGTACCATAGAACAAAATAGGCCCATAGGAAGCATTCGGGGAGAGCTGACTTTAGTAACATATCCAAGTCAGACCCTCATAAGAAATGCATTTATTGCTTGTACCCGGACCATGAGGGGAGGAGTTGTAAATTTTGTAGGACATTTTCAAATAAGACTTTAAAAGATAGAGACCTGTCTCCTGTGGCTACAGAAGTTGAAGACCTCAGACAATCCTGTCTGATTTAGTGTGTCTTCTCCCCAGTCTGTGACCTCTCGAGCATGGGTCAGTCTGATGTTCCATCTCCATTCCTTAAGAAAAAGAAGCTCGTGGACGCTTCAAAATCAGTCTCCCCACGGGATCTGCCGGCCTCTACGCCTACAGGACTTAGTTCTCTGGTGTCACAGATCCACTCTGTGCCCTAGTCTTCAAAAACGAGCGCCAGCTCGACGACAACGAGATAGTCTAAGTCATGACAACGACAACATCTTGCTCCATGTAGACGACGACAACTGCTTCGTCAACGCTGGTCCAGGAGGCCCAGCCTATTGCTTCCATTATCAAGATCTCGTCGACTGCGAAGAAACCTATCTCGTCGACAACTCAGTCAAAACGCCATTCGTCGACAAAGGCTTTGTCGACTCCTTCAACTTTGACTGCTTCGTCGACTGCCTCCATGCCGTCGACGGCGAGCTCCTCGTCGACTGTAGCTTTGTCGACGTCACACATTTCGTTGACTGCAGCAACACTAACGTAGACGGCAGCGTCGACTACGAAAAGAATGATCTCGTCAAAGACATTGCCATTATCGTCCGCCAGGAAAGTCTACTGCAAAGCACTTGACGACGCCTACGTCGACTGCCTAGTCTACGGCAAAATTTTCACTGGCAACAGCAACTAGCTTCAGTCGTCCTGGCTACTACTGTCAAGCGCCCAGTTCCTTTGGATTTGAGCCCGTTGCAACATCACACAGGTCCACCGCCTCAACTATTTGCATCTGATGATGAGGGTGATAAGGATGGCTACTATGTGGACAATAACTTTAGGGCTGCCAATAGCCCGTCGGAGTTACATAATAAATATCAGGATTATGATGACTATGAGGCGCAAAATTTGCATATCTCGGCTCCAAAAGATTTGCATGATGAACAGGATGTTCCTATGGCGCAGTTGCCTCTGTCATTGATCTCCAATCTGCAACACATGCTCTGACTACAATAGTAGTTTCCCACCTTCCACGCTGGCTTCTCCGGCGCCCGCATCCACACAGCCATCTGTTTCTCTTACACCAGTCCAATCACCCATTCCACAGCGTACAATTCAGGTGGATACTGTCAATAATACGGACACAGACCCAGATGATGACGCTGCAATGGCAGATTGGGACAATTACCAGGTGCACACTTAGTCGCCTCCACCTGCTTCTGCTCTGGCGTCTCCTCCAGTTGACATTGGAGTTTTCCGTCTTTTTTTTTTTTTTTTTTGAAAACCTTTATTGAGCATCAAATCAGAACAAATACGGGCCTACAACCGTCCGGCCGGCCACGGAAACAGTAAAGCACCAATGCAACGTTACGGCGACACAGTAATATCTCTCATTGAAGCAAGCAGTAAAAAGGTTACACTGTAGTTACCGCATTACCATGTCTCGGAATCAGTGAAGGTTAATTTTAAAAGTTTTCATCGCTACCATTAAGAGCAGGTCATATTTCTCCGTACTAATACAATTAAAAGGAAAGAAACGAGGTCCGTGTAGGTGGGACTCACTATAGACACCTGTTCGAGGCATGTGGGCTGCTGAATTCATATCTGTGCATAGTCCGCCACCTAGTGTTGGGTCCGGATGATTGCACATTGTTGTCCTGGAAGAGTCTTCGAAGTATCACGAGATAGGTGGCTCCTCCCCTGGACTACAGTGCGCATGGGCATCGCCTCCATCCCCAGATTGTTTTTTTCCGCCATAGGGTTCGGATGTGTTTTCGGTTCCCTCCTTCGGAACCGATAGTTGTTCGATTTCACTTGAGACCAAAAGGTCTTTAGGCTGGGCGTCGGTATAGTTGCGTTCGGGTTCTCTTACTGACTCTCAGCTCCTATCTCCTACTGCCCTTCCACGTGCTTCGACGCGGACGGGCCTACACTACCGCATTTGCGATGGAGCGGACTCCATTCAAGAAGTGTCCGCTATGTCACTCGAAATATTCGCACCTCGACGTGCACCCTGTGTGCAACACATGCTTGTCACCGGATCACCGTGAAGACACCTGCATGGCGTGTTCAAAGTTTAGGAGTAAGAAAACTTTGAAGATTCGCCGGGCTAATCGACTCCAGGCACAGTTGTCGGCTTCGGCACCCCCACCTGATGACATCTTTCAGGAATCGATCGAGGAGGAGGCCGACGTGCAAGAGTCGGACTCTGGCCCCGCGTCCGAGGAAGAGGCCTACGACGCGGACGAGGAGGCCTGCGACGAAGTCTCCGGTGAGGTAGGGGACGACGAACTGATTTGTGCCGCGATGGGAGATAGCTCAGAGGAAGAGCATCCCCAAACGGACTCTGGGGTTTCCCCCCGTTATACGGCCCAGGTCGAGGGATCGCCTTCGGGCCTTACCCGAGATCTTACTATAAGTCCTACGTCCCCGCCTCCGGGCCCGGTCACGGACATTTCTGGCAAGAAAACGAAAGTGAAGGCAACCGGTTCCGCACCCTCGGATGCGAAAACGAAACCGAAACTGGCGTTGGTGAAGAAGGTTCTGGAGGCGTCAACTTCCACGAAACCCAAAATGGCCGACTCGAAGAGCCACGCCAAGATGGCCGACCACAAGAGCCGCGCCAAAATGGCCGACCCGAAGTCTTCTGGGTCGGCACCGAAGGTGAAGACTTCCGACGCGGCTGCGTCGGCGCCGAGAGGGGTTGCGGACCCGAAGACGGCTTCGAAGAAGCGTCACGCTGACGGTGCGACAGGCCAGGGGGCGTCGGCACCGAAGAAGAGGCCTGACGACGACCGGGCTCTCGGAGGCGAAGAGTCGCTCGAGACGGTTCAGCCCTCGGCATCCCTTACTAAGAAGGTGGGAGAATCCTTGAAGCGGATCCGACAGTCCACTGTGGTTCCCAGCCAGGACACTGTCGTGCCTAGGCCCACGCCGAAGCCTGCCAAGGAACAAACGCCCATCCGTTTTACCCTTCCTCCCAAGTCGGCGCCGAAGGCCTTCGCGCCTAAGCAGAGCGGACATTCTCAGGAAGTATTGACGCCGAAGGCTGCCTTGGTGGTATCGAAGCTTCGGCTCCAACCCCTCGCGGTGGAGGAACGTCGAGAGGTGACGATCGACGCCAACACCGGAAAATTGTCGCTCCTCAAACGGAAGATTACGTCGGAGCCGCCATTGGAACCTTTTAGGATTCCACTTAAGAGCAAAAAGTACTCTGCGGACTCTTCGGCTCTGATGGAACCTCTGTCTCCACAAGCCATGGAACGCTCGCCGGCCCATTCCCCAGTGCCTGACGTGGACGAGGAGAATGACGAGTACAACTATCCTGCGTACTCGGATCCGGACGAGGAGCAGGTGCCCTGGACGGCAGGAGGCGACACCGACGACCTGCAGTCAGGTCAGGACACTCATCTTTTCGCCACGAAGACGTCCCCGACGGAGGACTCGGCGGCGTTTAATGCATTAATAGAGAGAGCTGCAGCGAACCATGACGTCGAACTGCACTCAGACCCTGTGGATGCGGACTTCTTGGTCGACACCTTCTCGGTAGCCGAAAAGCAGGTCAAGACGCTACCTATGCTCAAAGGGGTGCTGAAGCATGCACAGGAGGTATTCAAGGAGCCCACCCGGGCGCGGGTGGTCAATCCTCGCATCGACAGGAAGTATAAGGCGGCGCCCACGGATCCCACGTATATTAAGGGACATTTGCCATTGGACTCCCTGGTGGTGTCCAACGCTCGGAAGAGGGCGAATTCGCAGTCTACTGGTGATGCTCCTCCCCCAGACAAAGAGTCGAAGATCTTTGAGGCATCAGGCAAACGCATTGCTGCACAGGCAGCAAACATCTGGAGGATCTCTAACACTCAAGCCCTGCTTGCCCGTTATGATAGGGCCCATTATGACACGTTAGAGGCCATCCTACAACATTTGCCTGACCAATACAAGGAGGCGGGGGAGATGCTCATTCAGGAGGGTAAACTTATTACTAATGCATCCATTAAATGTGCCCTAGATGTAGCAGACACTGCCTCCAGGGCTATCAATACAAGCGTATTACTCAGACGCCATGCCTGGCTTCGAATTTCTGGGTTCAAGCCCGACATACAAACCACATTACTGGGTCAGGCGGTGAATCCTGACCATCTGTTCGGCCCTGAGGTGGATGCCTCCCTAGAAAAAATGAAGAAAGATACCGAAACTGCCAAGTCTATGGGGGCTTTACAAAGTCAGCAGTTTCGGGGTGGTTCTTTTCGCCGCTCCAATTCAAGAGGCACCTCAAGAGGCCAGGCACCCCAGACCACGCAGTACTACAAGGGTAACACCCAGTCCTCGTATAACAACAACAAGGGCAGGGGTGGCTACAGAGGCAATAACATCAAGGGCAGAGGACGTGGAAACAACGCCTCCAGGTCCACCGCCTCCAACAAGCAGTGACGTCTTGTCACTTCCCCCCGATCACACAACACCTGTCGGGGGGAGACTACAGCAGTTCCTGCCGGCGTGGAGGTCCATCACCACGGACAGGTGGGTGAGGTCTCTTATCCAGTACGGGTACTGTCTAGAACTTGCGTCCAATCCACCGGACATACCACCAAGAGGCCGTGCTATGTCCGACGAGCACTTGACCTTGTTGCAGCAAGAAGTACTAATCATGCTGCAAAAAGGGGCGATAGAGCTCGTTCCATTGCAAGAACGGGGAACAGGGGTTTACTCCCTGTATTTTCTAATCCCCAAAAAGGACGGATCACTCAGGCCGATCCTGGACCTCAGGCCCCTGAACTGGTACATCAACTCAGAGCACTTCCATATGCTCACATTGCAGCAGGTGCTTCCCCTGCTTCAACAGGGGGACTTCCTAGCAACGCTGGATCTGAAGGATGCATATTTCCATATTCCCCTGCATCCTTCACACAGGAAGTATCTCAGATTCAAGATCTTAGACCAGCATTACCAGTTCAGAGTCCTGCCGTTCGGGGTCACCACGGCACCGAGAGTTTTCACCAAATGCCTAGCGACTGTAGCAGCGCATCTCCGTCGCCAGCACGTCCATGTCTTCCCATACCTAGACGACTGGCTTATTCAGGCAAAGACGGAACAGCAGTGCGTAGACCACGTGTCACGCACCATTCACCTCCTGCACGATCTGGGATTCTCTCTGAACTACCCAAAGTCCCATCTCCAGCCCGCCCACGTGCGACAGTATCTGGGCGCGACGATCGATACTATGGCGGCCACTGCGCAGCCGAGTTCAGTGAGAATCGCCGGTATCCAGGCGCTGATCCAACGATTCAGACCCCAGACCTCGCTTCCAGCGAGGGTGTTCATGCAGTTGATAGGCATGATGGCCTCCTGCATCTCCATTGTCCCGCACGCGAGACTACATATGCGTCCGCTTCAGGAGTGCCTGGCACGTCAGTGGACTCAGGCTCATGGGCAACTGACAGACCTAGTGTTGGTGAGCGGTCGGGCGTACAACTCTCTGCATTGGTGGAACCCACAAAACCTTTGCAAGGGCCGACCATTCCAAGAGCCTGTCCCACAGATCATCCTGACAACGGACGCCTCTCTCCAGGGATGGGGAGCGCATGTACTCCATTACACGGTGCAGGGACTATGGACACTTCAGCAGAGGAAGATGCACATCAATGTGTTGGAACTGATGGCAATCTTCATGGCCTTAAAGGCGTTCAAAGTACATCTGTGCAACAAGGTCGTGTTGATCCGGACGGACAACATGACGGCCATGTACTACATCCAGAAGCAAGGGGGGACACACTCTCCACAGCTGTCTCATCTGGCTCAGAGCATGTGGAAGTGGGCCATTCAGAGGAACATCTTCCTCATGGCAGAACATCTCCCAGGCAAGGACAACCAGATGGCGGATCTGCTCAGCAGGCACAGCCATCAGATGCACGAGTGGGAGTTACATCCATCAGTACTCCAACCGTACTTCCAAAGGTGGGGTCATCCAGAGATAGACCTGTTCGCCACAAAGGAGAACGCAAAATGCCAAAGCTTCGCCGCCAGGTTCCCACACCCCCAATCACAGGGCAATGCGATGTGGATGAACTGGTCAGGCAGATTTGCGTACGCTTTTCCCCCAGCGCCTCTGATACCGCTGGTGGCACGCAAGCTCAGGCAACACTCGATGACGCTCATCCTGGTTGCTCCAACGTGGGCTCGCCAACCATGGTACACCACGTTTCTGGAACTCTCCGTGGTACCGCATCAACGGCTTCATCTCACTCCCAGCCTTTTGACGCAGAGCCATGGCGACATTCAGCACCCAGATCCGCAACAGCTCAACCTGGCGATCTGGCTCCTGAGGTCCTAGAGTTCGGCTATCTCAATCTTCCTCCCGACTGCATGGACATCATTCGGGAGGCGAGAAAGCCCACTACTAGAGCTTGCTATGCGGCTAAATGGAAGAGGTTTGTCGTCTACTGCGTGGAGCACAGCATTGACCCGCTAGACGCTTCCATTCAAAACATCATATGCTACCTCTTTCACCTGTATCGGTGTAATCTAGCGTACTCTTCCATCCGCATTCACCTGTCGGCTATGGCAGCATACCTCCAAAATAGACAACACCTGTCACTCTTTAAGGTCCCTGCTATCAAGGCTTTTCTGGAAGGGCTCAAAAGAGTCATTCCACCAAGGACTCCACCAGCTCCAGAATGGAACCTCAATGTGGTTCTCACAAGGCTGATGGGTCCTCCCTTTGAGCCACTACACTCTTGCGAGCTGCAGTTTTTGACCTGGAAGGTGGCGTTCTTGGTAGCAATCACATCGCTACGGAGGGTGAGCGAGCTGCAGGCGCTCACCATCCAAGAACCTTTCTTCCAGGTACATGCCAACAGGATAGTGCTCCGCACTAACCCTAAGTTCTTACCCAAAGTGGTCTCGCAGTTTCACATAAACCAAACAATTGAATTGCCGGTGTTCTTCCAAAACCCAGAGACGCTGGCGGAGCGAATGCTCCACACACTTGATGTGAAAAGAGCCTTGATGTATTATGTGGACAGGACAAAAGATTTCCGCAAAACCAAACAACTCTTTGTTGCTTTTGCCACACAACACAAGGGAAATGCAATCTCCAAAGCAGGAATAGCTAGATGGGTAGTAAAGTGCATTCAGATATGCTACGCTAAAGCTAAGCGCACTCTCACTATTCCACCGAGGGCCCACTCCACTAGGAAGCTGGGGGCCTCTATGGCATTCTTAGGTAACATTCCCTTAGAAGACATCTGTAGAGCAGCCACATGGTCTACCACTCATACTTTCACCAAGCACTACTGTGTAGACGTGCATTCAAAACAACAGGCAGCTGTTGGTCAGGCTGTTCTAAAAACGCTTTTTCAGACTGCTGCAGCTGGCACGGGCGGCCGCCGCTAATGGAGGGACTGCTATGTATTCTATGCACAGATATGAATTCAGCAGCCCACATGCCTCGAACTGCAAATGCTACTTACCAGTATGCATCTGTTCTTGGCATGTAGGGCTGCTGACATTCATATCGCCCACCCTCCTCCCCGGCGCCTGTAGCAGCTGCAGTATGTATTCATATACACACATATGCTCATAGCATGGTCATCACTCACTTCTTCACTCCATCTCTGCCTATGGCTAAAAACAATCTGGGGATGGAGGCGATGCCCATGCGCACTGTAGTCCAGGGGAGGAGCCACCTATCTCGTGATACTTCGAAGACTCTTCCAGGACAACAATGTGCAATCATCCGGACCCAACACTAGGTGGCGGACTATGCACAGATATGAATGTCAGCAGCCCTACATGCCAAGAACAGATGCATACTGGTAAGTAGCATTTGCATTACCAATCAGCACAGTTCACAGCATGCTGGTCCCAACCAGAGGATGGCCACAAAGTATACTCACCCCTAAAGAGGACGCAACATCCCAACTAATACCACGCTACCACCCATCCCCCAATATGCCTAACACGGGCCAAGAAGAAAGAGAAAGCATATAATAGCAAAAAAAGGCACCATAGAAAGAAACATGAACTAAAAATTACCCCCCCACCCTACACACATGCAGAGGCTACGGTGCGTAGGTCAGCCCTCAAGGCGGACAGGGCGCTCAGGATATCACATAGCCGCAATGGCGCCGAGGGGAGAAAGGGCGCAGCATTGTCCTCCAGTCGGTGCAAGTGTGTGCAGTGTCGCGCCGCCGGTCGATAGCTCTCCTTGCCAGCATTCCCAATTAGCTCCAGCTGGTTCATGATGAAGTGAGCCCAGACGGGGGGGGGGGGGGGGGTGCAGGGCAATAGTTACTATCACCCCCGCAGCAATGCTGTAACAGACCCAGTCCCGGGTGTTTACCTGCGGGGAATGAAGGCAGGCGGCAAGATGGCGCTCGTCCCAGCCCTGCAGCGAAACAGAGTAGCGGCGGAATCAATGCAGGTCCCAGGGAGTGCTACAATGTTGCTTCTGGGGCTTTTGCGTGCAGGTCGGAGAGAGCGGCAAGCAGGGCTCCAGAGTCACGAAGCTGCTGCGAGACACGGAGGCCAGCCCCGTCCAGCAGCCCCTGGCGATCGTCGTTGCACTCGGGCCAGGCGCACAGCAAGAACAAAGACCCCGAGCCTGCCTCGCCGAGTCCGGAGGAGGTGAGGGCGTTGCAGCGCTTCTACTGCCGGGAGCCGACTTCGAGACACAGCGGCAGGATCAGGCTGCTCTCCCGGTTCCGCCAGCGCCGATTATTCCAAGAAGTGCGTGCAGGATGTCGCGGAAACCGGGAGAGCAGTTTAGAGGTAAGCGGAGCCGAGGAGTCAGGCGGCCATCATGGTCGCTGGCCAGGCTCCTCCCCAGTTTTCCGTCTTTTGATGTCATGGGCTGCCAAACGCTTCCACTTGCCGATCGAAGTCAGGCAAGAGGACTGCTTCCTCTATGATTTTAAAGAACAGCCATTGAAGCAGGTGCACTCCATCCCTATCATAGACTTCATATGGAAAGAAGGACTTAAATTGATGGAACAGCCCAATTCTGTGCCGGCTTTGCTTCAACGTATCGATAGGGCTCCTGTGGATTTGCCTGCCTGTTTAGTTTCCCAGCCAAAACCTGATTCCGTCATTACTCAGGCTGCTCAAAAGAGGTCACGGAATCCTTAATCTTCCTTATCACCACCGGACCAGGAGGGTCGCTGTCTGGACACCATTGGAAAAAAGTTTTCAACAATGGCTGCAACCACTGTACGAGCTGCAAATTCCTTGGCCATCCTCAGACGTTACGACCGGCAAATGTAGTCAAATTGCTGCATTGGTTGACCTCCTCCCTGAAGCATCCAGAGCGGAAGCGCAAAAGATCGTGCAAAAGGGTGAGAAGATTTCCTCTGAAATTATCGACTGTTCCGTTGATATTTATTCGACTGACTTCCGGCAGTTAGCTGGCGCTGCAGTTTTACGGAGACTAGGCTGGCTCAAGTGTACGTCTTTTCGGACAGAGGTGCAAGCGAAGATACTTGATTTGCCCTTCGATGGTGAGTCCCTCTTCGGTAAACATGTGGACAATGCCTTTGAATCTATTAAAAAGGACACGGCCACTGCTCGAGCCCTCTGTTCTTTACAATACCGGAAGTGGCCATTTCGTGGAGCACGTGGTAGAGGTACATCCTCTAATTTTCGTGGCTCCTCCCAATACCGCACCTACAGTGACAACAGGCAGCGTTATCTAAACTAATCGCAGTCTCGACAGACCGACTCCAGACCATACAGGTGGAAAACCACTTAGAGGTCGGAACTCCTCCAATAAAAGATTTTAGCAACTCCAAGTCTTTTCCCACTCTGCAAATTGAAGGTCGAATCTCCCAAAGATTTTTAGATTGGTCCACAATAACATTCCGACCGTTGGGTTTTGGAAGTCATCCAAAGAGGCCACGCTCTAAAATTCATCAAGTTCCCACCCAGCCGCCCGCCATCTGGTCCTCCTCCAAAAGATCTAAAGGAACTGTTTGCACAAGTTGCAGTTATGATTCAGAAAGTTGCAGTCAAAGTGGTTCCTCGAACATGGGATGGGCTTTTATTCTCGCTTTTTTCTTATCAGGAAAAAGTCTGGAGAGTGGCACCCAATTTTAGACCTCGGAGCCTTCAACAAATTTGTCAAGTCCAAGACGTTTCGCATGCTGACATTGCTGGAAATCTTAGTTCCTAAATCCAGAAGAATTCCTCTCTACAATCGACCTCCAAGATGCATACTTCCATGTGCCAATCCATCAAAGACACAGGAAGTACCTCCGTTTCACAGTGGGATCAAGGCACTGCCATTTCAAGGTTCTACTTTTGGACTCCGTTCCCCGCCGAGAGTCTTCACAAAGATCATGGCCCCGGTTGCGGCATAACTTCGCCTACAAGGCATATATATCTACCCTTACTTGGACGACTGCTTAATAAAGGCAGCAACTTTCCAAGCAGCAAAACACTCAGACTTGTCTTTCCCTTTTCCAAAGCTTGGGTCTTTCCATCAACCACGAAAAGTCACATGTTCATTGTGAGAAGTTGGCCTGATATGATGTTCACTAGTTCTAGTGACCACCTTGTATCAGTCCAAACAACCCTTATGGTGATTGGTTGTAAGTCAACCTTATAGACCAGCTATCCTAGTGGTAGCGTGGACAAAGCAGTCTTGGGCTAAACTCTTTTGGCATGCCAGCTGTATTACCATATGTAACCCCCTTGAACACCAAGTGAAAGGACACCACACAGGATATATTCAAAATATATATGTATTTATTACTACCAATAGTCCCCTGAACTCTTTGAGCACAGAAGCAAACACGTTAAAACAATTCAATAGATAAGTATACAAAATTGGCACAAATATGGATAGGCCCGGGTGGCCCCTAAAACCATATACTAAAGAAGTGGTATAAGTACCACGAGTCGAAAGGAAGTAAGGCCTAATGCATGCTGGACTAACTAAAGTTAGGAACTAGGAGGCCGACGGGATCTGGTTTGCAGTGCGCAAAGTTAGAAGCAGTTCACATTGAAGTCGATGGATGCGTAAAAGTTAAAAAGGTGAAGGTAGGAAGTCTTCCGGTCAGTCTAGAACTTAACCCTTTGGAATCTGGACACTAGGAGTGTTAAACTACTCGGGGGGCACCGGAGTGCCAATGTTACCTCACCCACAGGAAGCGGGTGCAGTGGTGCCAAAGTGTCGGGATTCTGCAGGAGTTCAGATGGAGCCTTGGAGTGTTGTTGCTGCAGGTGACCTGATGTGAAGAGTTCCGGTGGATCCAAGGGTGGATCTGAAGAGGTGAAGACCTGAAAGCAGAGGGACAATGTTCAGTCACTAGCCAGGGACCGGCAAAGAACCAGGCGTTGTCTGGTGCCAACAGGTGATGACGTGAAGCTTGTCTCTTCAGCAGTGTGGACTAGGCGACGATGATGACGACCAGGAGTCACTCCCGAGCTGTCCCACGTAGGCTCTAGTTGATGGCAGTCAGCTTCTTGATTGGAGCAAACAGACCTTGGCTAATGCAAGCCATGCAGGAAACAGAGAAGGCTTCTCACTCTAACCAGCCAGGTCAGAGGGGTTGCTGCTTTTGGGAGCAGCAAGGGCCAGTCTGGAGCAACCAGACCAGTGGTGGAAAGTTGTTTGGTCGCCAAAATGGCCACTAGCCAACAGACTAGTAACCAAATAGGCGCGTCGAGTGGAACAAAGCAAAAGGGCCCCACGCAGATCTCGTGAGAGCTGGAGGGCTGGTCCTTGGTGCAAATGTAGCTCGGTGGTGGGGCTTCTCAAGACCCCAAGCACAGCGGTGAGGGTGCCTCAGGTGCTGCGCAGTCAGCTTCTCGTGGACTGAGGTCCGGTCCCACGTCGCCTCCACTCGTCTCAGCTTTGCAGGGACTGTGGATTGGGCTGTTAGATGTCTGGGCGTCTGGTTCTTGTCAGGCTCTGGGCTCTGGCTCCGGGCTCTGGCTCCGGCGGCGGCGAAGCAGTCGTTGATTGCTGGATGGTGCCTGTGTTCACAGGGTGGCCACTCCTTGGCCACAAGGGAGATTCTTCAGTCTTCTGAGCAGCAGAACGTCGAAGGGCCAGAGTATCTGCTTCTTATAGTCGAATTTCAGGGTAATCTGCCGTCTTGGGGCTCAGCTCCTACTTTTAAGCCAAATCTAGGGGCTGGACTACCTACTAGGTCCCTCCTATGGGTGGGACCAGGAAGGGGGGTGGTTACACCCCCTTTCCTTTGTCCAGTTTCACACTGGGGCTCGAGTGCCCCAGCACCAGTTTGAACTGGCCTATGCACCTTGTGTGCCCCAGGCATGTCTGATTCTATTCAGTCCTACCTAACCAGATACACAAAATCTTGTCTGGGGTGGTGCTAGCACCTCCCAAGGCAGGAAACCCTTTGTCCAAGCCTCCCTCGCTGGAAGGACTCCCAGCAGCAGGAGGGCAGACTTATTTTTGTGGTGGCAGCATCCATTTTGTGATGCTGAGGATCTGTTTAACTTTAACCGGGGTTCAGGTTCTGTACATGTCGTGTCTCTCTAGAAGGGTGGAATGCTACCCCCGTCGCCAGAATTGGCGAGGGGGGTAGGGTTCCAATTCGTATGACAACTTACTCGACATGTTTTGATGTCAAACCAGAGTTAGCATTGAACCGCGAGGTTCATAAATGAGTATATGGTATGACGCTATCAGGAAACAGCTAAAGGACATGGTTCCGAAAGCTGCAGACAGGTTCAGCTCATGCTAGAGCACCATCTCACACATAACCAAGCACTCTGCCTCCAGGATTGTCTATATCTATGGCACTCTTTGCTGGGGTGCCCGTCGTGGACATTTGCAGGGCGGCAACATGGAAGTCGCCACATACCTTCACTAGGCATTACTGCCTGGACACAGAGCTGAGGAGGGGTGCCGCAGTGGGACAATCTGTGTTATGCCATCCATTTCAGTAAGTTGAGCCTTCCTCCGTCCCTCCATCCTTCTCTGATATGCACATTTCTATGTTGATGTTTACTGTTGACATTTATTTGTGGTTTATAGTCGCATGATATGTATTATCTAATGACTTGCATATGCTGTACCATCAGAAAAGTGCACTCTGCATTGCTTGCTACTCTGATTCAGGCATGTGAATCTATGAAAGACACCCATAATACTGGATAAGAAATGCGTTGCCTGTAACTGCAGTTATCTAGTATTGCTGTCTTTCATAGATTCACATGCAACCCTCCCACCTTCCCGGGAAGGACTCACCTAACTCTGTGTTACACCTGCTTAGCTTAGTGCGTACAAAAATATCAGGGACTGAGGCTCCTGCCAGGAAGGTTCTAGAGGGAAGTGGCAGCTGATTGGCTCCTGTCTAGAGTTTAGTCCTTTTTACAAAAGGACATGGATATGTTACTAAGGTGAGGCCTTTAGGCCTATTATTCTCTATGTATGTCTATAAGACATTACTTTTCTATGTACCGGAGACTCCCGTCTTGACGACTGGGAATGATTCAGGCATGTGAATCTATGAAAGACACCAATACTGTATAACTGCAGTTACAGGTAAGTAACTCATTTCTTACTTTCAGAAAAAAGTTGTACACAACAATCTGTTTATGCTAAATAAGAATGCCAAAGCAACGAACATAAAACTCGTGTTTTCGATGTGCCTTTTTAGAATTCACCTTCAATTAAGGTTTTAGATATCTTAACTTCAGTAAAATTGGCTCAAAGGAGTAACCCTTCTGCAATGCAGATTTCTATTTTACAGTCTCAAATTGGCTAATGTTTTTCTGGAGTACATCTGTATTTGAGGGGCCATTATTAAGAAGTTCAGTACTTTCACCTTTCACCTTTTATTACTTAGTGAAGCTTTATACTAAGGTCATATTAAGCAAAATACGTCTTAATATTTATATAATCTGCCTTTTACCAGCAAGATTCACTGGATTAATTACCACCTGTGTTTAAAAGTAGTGGTGCCAAAGTTTGTTGATGCCTTCATTTTTTGCCTTCGACGCCACTAGCCCTGTTCAGTCTAGAGCAGTGCCTTTTCCCTTTCTTGTATGTAGCAAGATCATGCATTGCAATACCTTAGCGACACCATGTTGCAAGTATATGCTCTTGGGTCCATTCTATAGAGCTTAATCTTGCCTGGTAACCCTCGGAACCGTCAATTAGGGGCTTGTTGGTTCATATCAGTCTCAAATGTTTCGCATTGGGAAAAGTGCTTTCATGGGTGGGCAAGAGACCCCACTTCACACGGCTTTACAGGTGCATGCTTTACAAGCCTTAGTTCTGATCTAATTCCACGTGTGCAAAGCTTCTGTCAATTGCAGCAAAACTTTTTGTTAACTTTAGGGATAAGACTTTTCCAACGATTCACATACTAAAGTTGCAACTGATCAGTCATGGCATCTACATACGAGTAGAGGAAAACCATACAGTAAACTAACCTCTCGTAGCTGCCTGCAATACCTTCTGCCCTCGCCACTACCCACCAGTTAATAAGAACTCACTTCTTAATGGGTTTGCTTCAACGCGGCCTATCTGGGACAAAAGAGTTTCCAGAGGAATCAGTGTCCTATTTGCTGCTTGGAGCTGATACATATTGGTGATCCTCTAAGTCTCCCAGAGCATCACAATTAAATACACACTTGTTGTGCTAAACTGATCGCTTATCATAGTTGTGGGCTCCCTAATATGGAGTGACAGGCTGGAATAGCACAAGTTTCACTGAGGTGTAATGCTTTTTCTTAAATTAAAATGTTAACAGATGACTGGTGAAATTTGCATGATTTTTCAGGAATAACCCATAATTTTGATTGAGTGCCGTTGTATTGGGAGTATACATTATTCTTGAACATTTGCATATGGTGTATGGTCTCAACGCATACATCAGAACAACGTAGCCTGCTTGGTTCAGAATTCTTCAGTGGTTTGCAATTGGGTCAGATTTGAGTGGCTGGCTCAATTTGGTTGTCCTCTGTAGATATAGTACGCTGTATACGTCTGGTTTAAGATTGTGGGGCGTGTAGATTCTTTAGTCTGTAACCATTTGGAATTGTTTTTAAAAGCCTGCTTAATGAGACAATTGTATAAGTAATTCCTTCGCCATTGTACCTCTTCTACTCCTAGCTATTACAAGGCCTCCATGTATCTGGCCAACCTTCCTTGCTGTATGTAGCTATGTTGGCCAGATGAGTGCATATGACAGTGACTTAATAGAGTGGAACCAGAAGGCTGAGTGGCTGATCTGGGGCTGCTTCCTAGTGCTGTGCAGCAGCAGTCTAAGCTAGTCTTGGAAGGATTGCCAATTAGTATAAAGGGTCACAATGAGCGAGAAACAATGACCTCTTGGTCTCAGTTTTAATTAGTTCTTCTTTTTGGGGTATCTGGGTGGCAATAGATTTCATGAATTGATTATTTCGCTAAAGTCGTACGGTCTCCTATTTCCTATAGCATAAATATATTGTAGTACCCTTTCGGTTTTCCTAAAGTTAAAATCACCAGTCGCTTTAGTGGCAAGCATGCTATAGAAAAGATTGCCTAGCTGCTAGCAGATATTCCCCATTTGGAATAATTGAGATGCTTCCTAGTTCTTTCCTTGCAAGAACATGCGAACTGGATGTCTTACTGTGTCAAGTAGATGCTTCCCTAGCCATTATGAACGAAGATGTAGGAAGGACTTTGGTGGCACTGTTTTGTACTTAATGTACACTTTTAACCGGATTGCCAAGTGCTTTTCCAAACTTGTAAAAATGCTGTTTGGAGTGGCCTGAATCTTCAGTGATTAGTAGTTAAAAGGCTATTGCTATATATTTCTCACCTTCCTGATCAAGAAACGAGACGTGCCAGGTCATGAGTGTGCCAAGTCGTGGCAAGCGCTGAAAAGTTGTTGCTCTTTTTGCTCCAATCGCTAATTAAATAATCCATGATCTCAATTTTAAGGTCTTTATTTGAGATCCTCCTTGTAGAACAGGTATTCTGCAGAGTTCAGTGAGTTACCAAGCTCTTAAATCTTATCTTGAATTAATTTGTGCTTCTTTTTCTGCACAGGCTATGTGTATTTGGTGTTTGAATCAGAGAAGTCTGTGCGAGCACTTCTGCAGGCCTGCACTCAAGACCTTCTTAGCCAGGATGGCTTAAGTGAGCACTATTTCAAGATGTCGAGCCGCCGGATGCGTTGTAAAGAGGTAACCTGGCTTTGTCTTATATACATTCTTTACGATAATGGCTTGGTTGCAGAATGTAGTCCTAGGGCATTGTAAGTTAGTTTTCCATATTGATCCTTTTTCTAACCTGTTTTGAAACTGCAGAGTTTGGCGAATTTGTATACTTGTTAGCTAACATAGCCTATTTCCCTTGAGTATTATTAGTTTTACCCTTCATGTTTCGGTTTTTAAGCCTTTTTTTCCTTGCATAGGAGTTCGGGCACAACCTTTAAACAGACAACTAGTAATGTAAAGTGGTTATAGTTTAAAGTGTTAGCTGAATTATTCTCTTCTGAGCAGAGTCCATTATTCATGGAACTACGAGCTTTCTAGATTTCACCATGGTCTCTAGATATTTACCACTATGCATCTTTATTTTCTGTTTACAGGTGCAGGTGATCCCCTGGGTCCTGGCAGATAGTAATTTTGTACGAAGCCCATCTCAGCGACTAGATCCTAGCAAGACTGTGTTTGTGGGTGCACTGCATGGCATGTTGAACGCAGAGGCACTAGCTGCTATCATGAATGATCTGTTTGGAGGAGTGGTATATGCTGGCATCGATACTGACAAGCACAAGTATCCAATTGGTAAGTTCTAGATTCGACAGGGTGGTAGAAATATCTGATCACCGCTTCTTTCCTTACTGGCGCTTCTTTATGAACAGTGATACATTTTTTAACAATTCTATTGCAAGGTTTAGTTCCAGTTTTGATATCGAAACTGGACGTGGCAATTTAATAGCCCATCAGCAGGTTTACTGATGTGGTAACCTTCAATACAGCATTCTTTGTTCTAGTGAATATGGCACTTTGCAGACAATTCAAGTAGTTGTGTTTTTAGGGTTGTGGGTCCATAATGTAAAATGATCCTTCGAGAGGGGGTGTATCAGGGTTCCGCTTTTCACTTTTTAGTTTGAAACACGTTGGATTGGCTAGAGATTATGTATACTGATGGAAGGGGGAAATCTGTAATCCCCTCCATCACAGGAGGTATGAATCCAAATAGCTAGTGCCTAGTTGCCACCTTTGTACCATGTCGGGCCTGTTAACTTAACCTGGCATGTGATGCATTTTCCCCTCCGGTTTACCGCCAGTGTCTTGTTAAATGTCCAGAATTTTCTCGAGTTATTCTATTTAATAATTTTCATGGTATGTAGTAATTAATGGTTACGAATTTTCTACTGGCTAAAAACAAATGCTTTAGTACATGTTTGGTTTTTGATGGTGATTAACAGATGACATTGTTTCTGGACTCTGGAAACGTGAGATGCCAGGAATTAGTATGGTCTAAGAGCCAGGATTTTACCAGAGGTCAGCCAGTGCCACACCCTAACTTAATTACTAGGACAACAATAGCTGAAACCTGGTTGCACTTCAGGCACTACTACTAGGCACTGCAGTAAAGTGTTTTATAGCACACATGAAACTGCTTGTTTTGGGTATATAAGCTCTCCTGAATGTGGTACAAGCCGGTTTAATAGACCTTCATCACGAAGAGCATGGTATATACTCTTCCTCTGCTGCTCCACCACCCATCCCCCCCCACCACAAAATTCGACTGTGGTAAAAATATTAAGCAGCTGTTGAATAATTGATTTAGACCTGTATGTTAGATTGTATGTCAGTAGGTACTTAAACTGGACGCTTTCTTGGCTGCTTGGGGTATTTGTTCAGAGTTGCTCGATAGTCATTATTAGAGGCTATCCTAAAAGGGGAAACAGATTTTCTTGTATGTATTTACCTCCTACAGGTTGTCCTAGCCTGTGAATGCATGGTGCCTTATTTACCCAAGGCCTACCTCTTCACGTCAAGATATTTAGTTGTGTTTGCTATTTCTTAAATGTGGCTAAATTTGTATAATTCTGTAGTATTTTGCTTTGCTAACACAGCCGGAGAGCACTGCAGTGCAAATAAGGAGTATAGAAGAAATTTTAATATAATAGTCTAAATGTTGTTTGGGTTCCAGTCACAACTTGATCATTTCGGACTCGTTCTACAGCTGTTTTTTTTTATTGAAGACTGGGATCAGGCATAGTTGCAAGATAATACCAGAGGCTTCGGGTTTTGCTAGTTATATAGACTTCACTACAGAACTGATACGTATATAGTTTCAATCATAAGCATGCTGAAATTTGCACTTATTTTACCCTAAAGGTTCAGGTAGAGTCACCTTCAACAACCAGCGCAGTTACCTAAAGGCTGTCAGTGCTGCATTTGTGGAAATCAAAACTGCCAAGTTTACAAAGAAAGTAAGTATGACATTCATCTATATCCAGTATTAACACTATATTGCAAATGCTCATATTACTAAGTCATTGATGTTTAGTAAAAAGGTTTTATTAACGGTTGGCTCAAGGTGGTCATGGTTGTGTAACATTCTTCAGCATTTTCACAATTTAATTCAGAAATGTCTTTGAGAATGTCTATTTACTGTCCTGCAGTCGTCATCAGGCACTTTGAAGAGCATCTGGTACAAGACAAACTCTTGACTTGGCCAGACGTTTTAGGGTTGAAAAAATTTGAATCTTGAAGGTGGTGGAGAACTCGTGGTCTCCTTGTATAACTTTTGTAAGACTTGAAGAATAAAATCCAGATATGTGGTCTAATAGTGTTTTGTACATAAACAAGGACAAAAACACAAACTCTAGGTGCTGATTCAGATGTAGATATGAGGTTGAAATAGTAAGATTTGAAAGTGTAAGGTTGGGTCTGCAAATGGTGTGGTGATGCAGCAATTTAATGTTTGAAGGTCTAGCTTTAGACGTCCTGATCATATTGGAGTACCTAAATGAGTCTTTAATGTGTCTGGTCTATGCGGATCTAAAGCTGTCCGATCTTGGGTTGTTATACAGTTTCCACAAAAATGGTACGACTGCGTATTAGGATGACAGAACTTTGGAAAGTAGGGCCTGAGTCAATCTATATAATCACAGAATGCTAGCTCAGTGCCTCACCCGAAACACTAACCTTCCTGGGGTTGCAGGTGATTTGGTAACCTCCGACATGAATCTGTGCCCAAGTGTAGAAAGATCTTTACCTTTAGTTTACTTGTGTATTCCTAGGGTAAACACAAAGATGAGTCAGGTTTTCAATACATTGATTGAAACAATCTTCTTTTTGCAAAGAAAGAATGAGCTTGTGAGTATTAGGCAAATAAAATCAAGAAATGTAACTAGCACTATTTGCATGATAAATAATAAACAGTCCAACCATTTCTATGTATCTTTACTGATCGCTACCCCTACTCTGATAGCATAGTGGATGTGTCCTCTACCCTATCAAGTTTAGCCTGACTTACCCACCCTCCCTTATAATTGGGCCAGGGAATCTGCCTGGTGTGGATTTGCCATTCCTTCTCTGCAGGATGGAGGATCAATGTCATCAGCTGCATGTCGAACTGAGGATTCGTTACAGGACAGTCGTATCCAGAGTGCTCCTTTGACCTGTGAAGGACAGTGCACAATTTATATAATAACCACACTGAAGCACAGCTCTGATGCAGTGATATGTCTAGATATTAGAACCTTACTCAGAACGAGCAACGCAAGCACCAGGATATCTTGTTCTGTATTAGCCTTGAGAGGAGTGTACAGATTACATGGTGAGAGGCAGTCTAAAACGAGCAGCATGTACAATATCTTCTCAGAATAATATATTGCAAGCATAAAACATGTAAAACATTGCTAAAACGGTCTGCCTAAAACTTGTAAAATGGAGAACCAAAGTGTGCCCAAGAAGACCTTCCAATAATGAAATGACCCCTTAACCTCTAGCACTGCTTTAAAACTAAAAATGAAGACTTTTTATAATAAAAAGCCCCTTGTATCTATCTTGGAGCAGCTAGAACTAAACTAACATGGCACTGCCATCATTGACTCACTCAGATGAATGTCCGTTTGTAAAGTGCACAGCTACTCGGTGTACCAGTGCTACAGGCAGAAACCAATCCAGGAACCGGATCAGAGTAAACTTAAACAAGTGGGGTTTTAGCTCTTTATGAAAAGGCTACTTTGATATGTTCCTAAGATTAAAAGGAAATGGGACCGAGAATGAAGACTTTTCTCATTAGTTGGAAAAGATTTCCACCATCAGCCATTTGTCATACGAGCCCAGACTGGAAAATTGTGCCGTAATGTGGCCATGAGATATTGTGGCCATGTATGCTAGAATGCGCTGTGAGCTAAAACCAAAGCTGTGAACTTTTCCTAACAGGGAGCCAAGGAAGCCTTTTCAGATGCAAAGAAGTGGAAGTCTAGAAAATTTAAATAAGACTGGCTGCCATGTTCTGCACAACTTGCATATGCTAAATCAGGTGATCAGGAAGACGCATTAGACTAGTCCAGTCAGTAAATGACCAAAGCTTGCACACAATCTGTTCTTCCCAAGGGAGAAAAGCAAAATGTTTTTAGCACTTTCATCGTCCAGATACAAGATCTCCCCACCTAAGAACTGAGCCTTGAGAGGTGAAAATCAAACAAGCCTTAGATTTTACTTCACTGAACATTCCATTCCCATCCATCCTGGTAATGGATTGTAACCAAACACTTCTGCCTTCTCTGTTGCTCTGAATTTTTTTTGTTTCATTCAGCTCATAACTGCCCCATACAGGCCGTTAGTTTTTTTTAGCAGAGGCAGAATCACCCTTGTAAGTGCAGTAAGGTAGTATCTGCATATGATGGTTTTAATGCCAAAAGTTTCCACTTATAGGGCAGTGGACCCTTGCTGGACCTGGTGGTGAAGTGTCTTGCATCTGAAGTATAAGTGTTCACCCAGACAGCCCAACCCAAGGTTGAAGTAAGAATTGTATCCAGTTCCAGCCCGACCTACCAAGAGCTGAAAGGTGGAAGAGTATCTTATGGAAACAGTGTCAAATTCCACCAAAAGATGTAATATCAAGGTGGTATTTTGGCCAAGATCTAACTGGAAATGACCCAAACCAACGCACTGCAAAAAGTTCCTCTGAAAACTCATGGCACACCGTCACAGATTATGTGGTAGATATGGTGCGCCTTGCAGAGGAACACTATGGGGGAAGTTCATGCTCAGACTACTCCTCCACATTAAATTGTGCTGGGGAACATCAAACCTCAAAGGACACAGCTCAGAAAATGCTATATGCTTATTCTGCCAAAAGAGCATCCAGAGGCTAAATTAATACTTTGTAGTATAAGTATACAACTAGTAAAGCTGCGCACATTTGTAATGCCAAACAAAATATTTTCGCAAAAGTGCTCCCTAGTCAAGAATAGTTTTAATGTAATTTCCCCTGGTTGGTGCACATATCTTGCATTATGGAAGCTCGCGCTCCATTGAACTAGGGCTCCTGTGCAGCTGTCCGTTTGTGCTCGGAATATAGAGCGATATCGACAAACGTTTTCCAGTAGACACAGAATGGATAAAAGCCTGATACTTCTGGCCCAAAGAATCCATATTTTATTCAGAAATGTTTTTTGAAAATTGCATGATCTAGGTCTGGCTGTGTACAGTTCTAGTTGCTATCCTCCAGACCGCTATCACAGCGTCCTTAATCCTACAACATATACCAATATTAATTTGTGCAGTGCTATAGCATTAGTCTGCTGTTTTATAGTTCAAATTTAGCCTTTGAAGCTTTATTCAAATCTATGCATATTTCGTTGTTGAAATTACTAGAGTAGCAGAACTGAGTAATCAGTTTATATCCAATAAACTAAGCCTGTACCTTATGACCAGGTTATGTGCTGTATTTAACAACTGACTTGCAGTGTTTTAAAGATTTTGTGAATGACCAATGAGAGTAATTTCATATAATGTGTTATAGGTGCAAATTGATCCCTACTTAGAAGACTCCGTGTGCCAGGTCTGCAACGCCCAACCTGGTCCATTCTTCTGCAGAGACCAGGTAAAGGCACCCATATATGCTCTCCTTGTCTCAAGTTCATGTGAAGGAGGGGCAAAGCAGTATTTTGCTTGTTAATTTTACCCATTTCCTTATTTACTTTTCTAAAATTTTATATTTATACTTTATTTTTATTCAGGTTTTCACAATGATTTGGTTTGTGTATCTTGCTGTGTTCAATATGAAGGGGGAGATGGGTCCTATTGGCGCATGCTTGTAGTATTCTGTGCTTGGACTGGACAGTTGTAGTTGAATCGTTGATGGTTGTCCCTAAAATTCCAAGCTCCTTGACAGCATTGGCCCGTACCTCGTGCCTACTTTATTTCCTTTTCTGTAAAATTGTTTGATCTTGCTACACAAAGCCTTCCGCTTGTGCCTGCAATAGACTTGGGGGAAACTCCATCTTCACACAATGGGGATTGTGATCCCTTGGCTTGGTACTACCCTGATATTACATGTTACTAGGGGACCATTTTTGATGTGTTGGATAAGTTACTGGAGTTTCAGATAGAACAATCCCCCTTGATAGCATTGCTTGGCAATGTTAGAAATAAACTTGCGGAAAGCAGAAAACTAAAGTCCATGCTTTTGCTGCTGGCTAAATAGCGGATATCCATGTGCTGGGGCCCGCTGCCAGACACCCTGTGCTGCAGACTGGCTTAAGGATGCCACTTACTGTCATGGACAGCTGTCTATCGGGATCTTATGCCAGCACAGTTACGCCCCAGGGACATCTGGGAACCATTGTGGAGATACCTCACTACCAACATACAAGATCTTCCCCCTCGAATCGGGTTATAGACATATAGTGGCGAAAGGAAATACGCCTGCAGGGCAGTGGTTGAGAAAGAAGGCATAACAGTACACAACTTGAGGAGGCCGGCATGCCCTCCAGCCCCCCTCCCTCTCAAACCCTTCCTTCCCTTCTTGGCTCACTTTTTCTTTGTCTGGGGCTCCAGTTATGACAGTGCAACTGTGAAAACAGTATTTGTAAATTGCAGACTATTCACCCATAGGGGTCTCCAGGCGCTTGGGACTGTCGGGGAGATTAAGTGAACTATTGCCCAGAGTCACATGATGATGAGCTGATATGCCGCTGGCGATTGAACCGTGAACTGCGCTTTCTGGAGTCGGTCTCTCTGCCGCTGCGCCACACCTCTCCTAGATAGATTAGATTTCTTCTTTACCGGAGGAGTTGTACCACTGGCTTCATCCATTTGATTAACCACCAGGGGACTGAGGCCAATCCAAAGAGAAGAGGAAAAAATTGTAGGTTGAATTGTTCCTAAGAAAATGGAAGAAACCTGTTGGGAAGAAAAATAGGAACTGAGACGTGTCTCTTTGGTCTGGATCAGTTAAACTTTGGTACGTTGACCTCTTGCAGTAAGGGGGTGAGGTGCCGCAAAGCCTACTCTAAGGGTCCGCTGCCGCTTAGGGAAAAAAATATAAAGAGAGCACGCAGTGGTGGCCGCCTCTTCACTTATAATGTGGCTAAAATCTGGAACAGTCTGCCTCTGCAGATCAGTGCCCAACCTAACTACCTTATTTTCCGGAGACAGATTAAAAGATTACTCTTTCCTTAACTACAGCTCCTAGTTCAGTGTGTACGCAGGCAATAGCGCTGGGTTGCCCATGGGTCAACAGTCGCTTTAGAAATACTGTTTCATTCAATAACTGAAAGTTTATATAAATAAAGAAGGAAAATGTACATTTGAAAATGTTAAAACATTTTGTTAATGTGAAGGAATTTGAAATTGGAGGCTACAAATTAAGTTGATATCCTCAAGATTTGTGTGAGCTTTCCAAGTGCATCAAACTGAGTATGGGATGGAGGAGCTCAGTTGTGTTGGCATTAAACCACAAAGCGGCGAAACTCTGAACTGCTGAGGAGGCTATTCAAGATGCTCCCACTTTAAGCCTGAAGAATCATGGTACAAGGTATTATCCTATCCTGCTTGGATTATGGGAATGCCATATACCTAGGGGCCCCACAATCCATCTGCAAGCTTCAAATCCAAAATGTTGCCATCACGCTCCTCCTGACCCCCACCGGCAGTCTGCAGCCCCTGCACTAAGGAACCTTCACTGGCTACAGATCGAGAAAAGAATCCAATTTAAAGCAATGTGCAACGTCCACAAGGATTTCTGGAAGATGGCCTCCCTAATCAGCCAGCCCCTGGTAACCCACTACCAGCCGACACGCACCTTCGCTCTACTTCCTCTTCCCTTGTCTTACTGCGTGGAATAAACCAGGAGCGGTGTACGCTCCTTTTCCTACAACTCCACCAAGCTCTGGAATTCTCTTCCCATCCGCATGTGGACGGAGCCCAATTACCTACCTTTCCGCAAACTCCTAAAAAGCTATCTGTTTAACAACCACCTCTAACACGCCGATTCTTCCCCTCTGCTTGCATCTGTCTACAGTGCTGGTATGCCTCAGGGTAGCTATCTCGCTTTATAAATGTTTTCATTTCAGGTGTGGCCTCGAATGATATTTTTAAAATGCATACGTTACTAACAACATTCCAAGCTATCTGGCACAGATATTGGTGCCTAATGTGGCAGCAGATCCTCCAGGAGATCCAGTAGCCTTCTACTGAAACCACAAAGATAAATCAAAAACATACAACCAGGACTTCTCTGGGATGATGCCCAGGATCTGGAATGCAGTGCCCCAGAAGCTATACAATCCCTCTACTGCATCTTTTAAAAAGTTAAATCTTGTGTCTAAATTCACATGATCCATGTTTATACTTTGTTATAAGATTTTTGCTTCGTATGGGACATAATGTTTACAGGGTAAATATAGGAAACTGGCATAGAGTTAAGTGCTCCGGGACCCACAAGGGTCTTGTTCGCACTATATAAAACCTTCTAAATAAATACAAATAAATAAAAATAGTGTGCGGCCTGCCACTATTCTTCATGGGGACAATTGTCCTTTAGTATTTAGTAGATTGCTTCTGAATGTCTTAACTGAATTTCATTTATAGCAAGAGTAGTAGTTCAGCCAAGACCTCATGCTTCAGCTGAGAATGTCACAAACTGGATTGTTAGATATATCTTGAAAACCGTGAGCACTTGTAACAGTGGTATCATTCTAGCTAATAGTAACTACAGCCACTATTTAAGTTGAGGCTCTAGAATGTCAATCTTCCATTCTTCTAAAGAAGTTGGTGTCTGAGGCACGTGGCTGTAAATCTGTGCATTCTCCTGCCACCTAGTGTTGGGGCCTGGATGTGGACACTTTTCTTCATAGAATCTTGAGTACCAAGGATCAGGAACTCCTCCTGTTTTGGGTAAAGCACATGGGCATTGCCTTCATTGTTGTGTTGTTTTCTTCTGCTGTCTGGCCTAGACATGAGCTGCATCGCTCCAGAGCGAAGCAATTGCAGTCAGTTCTCCAGGCTGGCTTGGTTAATCTCCCTTCCATAGGCGTTCAATATTGCTGGTCCCTTTTTCTTGGTTGAAATTCAACACTTGTGCCTTCGTTTGGGGTGAGGGATGAATGACTTTGGTGCCCTATTGGGGATCTTGCCCTTCGGAGCATCCCCCGTTTGCTTTCTCCAACCATGCCTCGCCTCTGATGGAGAGGACACCGTTCACCTATTGTCCACTGTGCTGTGCAAAGTACCCCTGTATTGATTTTCACTAGGTCTGTAACCTGTTCTGATCTCCTGAACACTGGTAGGCCTCTTGAAATGCCTTCAGTGCTGTCTGCTTGAGGAAAATATTGATAGTCTAGCTCGTCACCTCAATGTCTCGGAGATGGAGATGACACACCAGGACTGTTTGGCACGCAAAATCTCTTGGGGGACCTTCAGCCTGAATAGTCTGCTGTAGAGTAGAAAGCCGCCTCGCCTGAACCATGGTCTGGATCTGTCCTGGAGAATAAAGACCTGCTGCCTGAAACGTGCTCTGAAACTGCCTGAAAAGTGCTCTGCTTCTTCCCCGATCACCTCAACATTGCT
This sequence comes from Lissotriton vulgaris, assembly GCF_964263255.1. NCBI lineage: Eukaryota > Metazoa > Chordata > Amphibia > Caudata > Salamandridae > Lissotriton > Lissotriton vulgaris. Next base: position 20,597,920 of record NC_141688.1, read on the forward strand.
TGCACTCTAAGATGCCCACTCCCACGGGTAGACATCCACTCCCTATGCCCAGAGAACAGCTTCCAGTCCTCTACTGCCATCTGGCCATGGTAGGCACTGAATATCCTCTTTGAACTCCACACTTCTGCATTGTGCCAAGGAATATGAAGCAGTCCTTCGTCGACCGCTTCCATCCCGGCGGCACTGACAGTCCATCTAAGCTGTCCACTGCAGATGCGACAGCAACAACCCTCTCGAAGCTGAATGGAACCTGTACTTCAGAAGGTGAAGGATGAACTTGCGCTCGGTCTTGCATTATGATGCATCCTCATACATGACGAATTCTCACCCAGGCACCAGTGTCCACTGCAGATGCTTCAAAGTGGGAGCTTAAAATGTTTCACAAGTTCAGACAAAGTAAAGAGAAGCACATCAGTTCAGCAGGTTCCAGTTTTTAATTAAAAAAAATTCTTCATAAACTACTTTAGCCAACGTGTTTCGACCTCAAAGATCTTCAGGGCAATAGCTAGAGTATTTATTTTGGTTTGAGTGGAACTACAGATAAGAAATCCGATGAACCAAAATAAATTAATACTGTTGCTTTTGCCCTGAAGAAGACCTTTGGTGGCGAAACACGTTGGCTACAGTCGTTTATATGAATTTTTTCAATAAAGAACTAAACTGTAACATTCTGAATTGATGTGCTTCTCTTTTCTTTGGTTGAATTTGTGAAACCTATTAATTTTTATACATGTGTAGTGCTGAATCATTGTTTGTTGTGAAAGCATGGGATCTTTATCTTTTGAATCTTAAGGGGTATTGGGCTTATGATTCTTTGCACCTGTATATATTACAACATATCGTTGTTGTAGGAGAGTAGGGTCTGCAATCCTATGATCACCCGGACTTTTTGCTTTTGTTTCACTGGTTTACGACTTTCTCGGGCTGTGGGCCTGCTAATCAGACCCCCAGCCTAGCTGTTCTCTCACTAAATTGATGCGTGTACCTTAGGTGCATTACCCAATTGGAACTGGGCCACCTTGTCAGACCCTGTAACTCAGGGCATCGGTGTACCCAGGGCCTACCAGGGGCTGAAGCAGGTATTATGCCACCCCTGGATGGCCAGCTAAATCTGACACAACTGGCTGCACGACAGCTGGGGCAACGTGGCGTACTCGCTCGTTGCTTTAGGTATAGTATCCCTATATCTAACCTTACAATGGACACCCGAGTTCCTATCAGTCACTCCTATGGCAGGCCTTGACAATCCTGAAGGCAGAGTGCATGGGACCATGTGAATTGGGCTCTGGCACGAGCCGAGCCTGGTTGCAGCTTGCGGAACCAAGACCCAATGGCTGTTCCATGATAACGCGTATCATATCAGTAACTTCGGTATAGCGTTATCAAGACATGTCGAGTAAGGTGTCATACGAATCTGGATGCTGCCCCCTCACCAATTCTGGCGACGAGGTTAGCATTCCGCCCTTCTAGAGGGACACGACATGTATGTAACTGTGAACCCCGGTTAAAGTTAACTGAAGCCTCAGCTCCACAAAATGGACGCTGCCACCACAGACACGAGTCTGACCTCCTGCTGCTGGGAGTCCTTCCAGCGAGGAGAGCTTGGACAAAGGGTTTCCTGTCAGGGGCGGTGTTCGCACCATCCCAGACAGGGTTTTGTGTATTCTGGGTAGGTAGGGCTTTGCGAGAAGGTGACTGCGGAGTGGCACCCCGGTGCTCACTACGCATCTGCCGGCTAGAACCAGTTCCAGGGGCGCGCAGCCCCGGACCTGGGGAAAGTCCGGCAGGGGAGAGGGGTGTAACTACCCCCCTTCCTGGTCCCACCCCTAGGGCAGGACCTAGTCATGTACCCGCCCCTTTCTTTAGGATAAAGGCCGGAGCGGGGACCCTTCCAAATTAGATCATCTTTGAATCAAGAATACTTTCTACGAAAGGACTTCGAGACTCTTCTCAAGATTTCTCCCTTGTGGCTAAGGAGTAGTCACTCTGCGTCCGCAGGCACCATCTAAGAACTCTGCGGTTTGCTGCAAGTCCTTCCTCAGGAATCAGACTGCCCAGCTCGACGAGAACCGGCTTCCCTGGCACCTCTGACCTCTACCCACATCGTCAGCTCAGCTGAGATCTGTGGGTGCGACGAGACCTCGAGGGACCGGCCATCATCAAAACCTGCACGCTTTCTTAACCAGCACGACCACCGAAGGAATCCCCTGGTGAGTGCTCTGGGGTCCGAGAAGCCCCGACCCTGAGCAGCTCCAGCACCGAAGTACAGCCTCCCAGCATCTCCACGATCTGCGTGGGGCCCTTCTGCTTCGCTGTTCAGCACGTTGTCCGATCACTAGCCGCTGGCTTGTGACTCTGTTGACGACGAACGACAACCAACGCTGCTGGTCTGGTTGCTCCAGACCGGCCTTTGCTCCCTTCTGCGAGAGGAGCACCCCGGACCCTCCTGGTCCACTCAAGACACCATTTTAGGCCCACCACGTGGCCCTGAAATCTGCTAAGGCTTGTGGCCCCAATCCTGGGCCCAGCGACGCAGACAGCATCAACCTTCGTGGGACAGCTCGCACATCCATCCTGGTCGCAGACAACGCCTCCTGGTCCGTGAGACTGCAGAGCCTAGCGTCGCCCACTCACCTAGTCGAGGTGACGGCCATCCGGTGCCTTCCTGGCACCCTCTGACTACTGGCTAGTAGTACGAACTTGGTCCCCTCTGCTTTCAGGTATCATCGATCACTGATCCAGGCTTGGATCGCTACGAACTATTCACCACTGGTCGCCGGCCAGCAACTCCTTTTCTTCCGGCTCCTGGCTCGTCAGCGAAGACCCCCGACGCCTGTAAGACTTGTGCAGCCGCAGCCCTCGTGGCTAGGTAACTTCGGCATTTCGGTGCCTGCATAGCCTCCTTACTTTAGGGTCCCGAGTCCCTCGCTTCCGACTTGCCTTATCGGGTCCGCCCAAGACCACTAGAACTTTCCGTGCCCTCGGGCACTTGTTTTAATTGTGCACTTGAAGTATTTTCCTAAGTTTTGTTCTGTGCTTAGTACCCTGTCCTCACAAAGAGTACAGGGCTGTTGGGATTCTAATAAATATACTGTTTATTTTCATAACACTTGTGTGGTGTCCTTTCACTGGGTGTTCAAGGGGTATGTGATGGTATAACAGCTGGCTTAACACGCCCTCTAGAGTTTAGCCCGAAGACTGCTCGTATCCACGCTACTAGGATAGCTGGTCTAAGGTTGACTTACAACCAATCACCATAAGGGTCGTTTGGACCGATGCATAGTGGTCGCTAGAATAGCGAACGCTGCATATCGGGCCAACTTCTCACAGTTGTTATAGTCCAAAAGACAGATGCATAGGTAATTACCCCATACCCCTTGTTTTGTGTATCGCATCGAAGTGGGAGCACTGATTAAAGGGAACTCGTTTCTAAACTCCCCCTTCCCCCACAACACTAGAGACACAAGGGGTCACCCAACTGACTTTAAGGGCAGCCCAGGGAACCATATGCTATACACCCACCATGGGATCTGTTCGACATAGATCTGCCAGGGGACCCAGATCCTGACCTATCCTGCTTGTCATTTCCAGTCTGGTAACACTGCCAACTAACTCCATGGTAGGTCAGCCTCGTTCCATAAGCTGGAAATGCTAGAGGATCCAATTGAAGAGTATTATCCGTTGGAAACACTACTCTGATCAATGATTTCGGGATCTATAAAGGTAGAAAGGGGTGCTTAAACCAGCCTTATACATTTGTAAAGACCCAGCTAAAATTTGGGTGGTCACTCCTAGGGTAGACCAATATAAGCCCCCACCCATTCAGTCTACATCAAGGGTTAGCTATCTTCCGAGTCATTGGTATTGCTCACTGCCTGAAAGAGCCAATGCACCGGCAATGCAACCCAGCTGGATAAAGGAAGTGCATTGTTGCAGCGGATTGCTGTTAGAGCAGCCAACCACAGCTGTATTGCCAATTCCATTTTGCTGTCCACTATGACCAAGCTCACTGGGGTCCAGATGAGTATCAGAAGAGGGAGCATGAGATTGTCAGATTAAGCCAATCTTATACCATCAGGTGTACCCTAACACTGCAGCGTACAGCATCAGTTTGAGTGTACTTGCCTGTAGGCATAACGGGATCCGTGATTCTGTCAGTCTGCCACGGCTCTGGGCAATCTCCAAACCCTCACCCATCGTGCCTCCTTTGGGCAGTCTGCCTACAAAGGCAAGTCCAAAGCAAAATCTCCTGAGTCTTCCACTACCTTCCAGCACCAGCAGTCCCTATAGCCCTCCAATATGGGTTACTTATGCTGCACATAGTGCAGCAGCAGCTCCAAAGTCCGAGTTGGTTCCCCAAGGAAACTGCTTCCGCAAACAAATGACTTGTTTTCATGTCTGCCTAACCCCCTCATCTCCCAATCCCGATCATGCAAACACTGTTTGGGAGAGAGCAAGGGGGGGGGTCGACTGCAAGGGTTCGAGGCATGTGGGCTGCTGAATTCATATCTGTGCATAGATCGCCGCCTAGTGTTGGGTCTGGATGATTGCACATTGTTGTCCTGGAAGAGTCTTCGAAGTATCACGAGATAGGTGGCTCCTCCCCTGGACTACAGTGCGCATGGGCATCGCCTCCATCCCCAGATTGTTTTTTTCCGCCATTGGGTTCGTATGTGTTTCGGTTCCCTCTGTCGGAATCGATAGTTGTTAAACTTTTCTAACTCGAGACCAAAAGGTCTGTAGGCTGAGCGTCGGTATTGTTTCGTTCAGGTTTATTGACTTCTCAGCTCCGAACTCTTGTTACCCATCCGCGTGCTCTCGGCGCGGACGGGCCTACTCTACGCTCCAGCCATGGAACGAACTCCGTTCAAGAGGTGCCCGGTGTGCACCTCCTATTCACACCTCGATGTTCACCCTGTGTGCAACAAATGTTTGTCACCGGACCATGACGAGGCCAGATGTATGGCCTGCTCGAAGTTCCGGTGTAAGAAAACTCTCAAGATTCGTCGGGCCGCTAGACTCCAGGCCCGGTTATCGGCTACCCCGGCGCCCCCGCCAGACAACATCTTCGAGGAATTTGTTGAAGACGACGCCATACAGGTTTCGGACTCTAGTCCCGCGTCCGAGGGGGATGCCTACGACGCAGGTAATGAGGACGTTGACTAAGCCGGCGACTAGGTAGGGGACGACGATAGGGCCATTGCCACCGTGGGGGATAGCTCTGAGGAAGAGCATCCCCGAACTGACTCAGGGGTCAACCCCCTTCATGCGGCCCAGGTCGAGGGATCGCCTTCGGGCCTTACCCAAGACCTCGTTACTAGTCCAACAGCCCCGCCTCCGGGCCCGGTCACGGACATTTCGGAGGCGCCACTCCCGTTAACAAAAACAAAACGAAAGTGAAGCCATCGGGATCCACTCCCCCGGTTTCGAAACCGAAAGTGAAAGCTGCGCTGGTGCAGAAGGCTCTGGAGGCGTCAACTTCCAAACAATTCAAGATGGCCGACTTGAAGAGCCACGCCAAAATGGCCGACCCGAAGCCCTCAGGGTCGACGGCGAAGGCGAAGTCAACAGACGCGGCTGCGTCGGCGCCGAAGATGGTCGTGGTCGATGTCCCGAAGAAGGCTCAGAAAAAGCGTCGGGGCGATGCTGCGGACCAGGCTTTGCCGGCGCCGGCCCTCGGGGACAAGGAACGTGATGTGTCTGCTCCGAAGAAGGTGCCTTTCGCTGAACCGACTCCCGACTCGGGGAGATCGCTCGAGCCGGTCAAGCCCTCTCCAGCCTTAACCAAAAAGGTCGCGGAATCCCTGCAACGGCTTCAGAAGGACACTGTGGTTCCCGAACCAGGGGATGTGGCGCCGAAGCACACACACCTAAGCCCGCGAAGGCGCAAACGCCTATCCGCTTTACCCTGCCGCCGAAGTCGACGCCGAAGGCTTTCGCTCCGAAGCATGGGGCAGGCGTGCCCTCGAGGGAGGTATCAACGCCCAAGGCAGCATTAGTGGTGTCGAAGCCTCGGCTCCAGCCACTTGCAGAGGAAGAGCGTTGAGAGGTCATCATCGACGCCAATACTGGGAAACTGTCTCTCCTCAAAAGAAAAATCACCACGGAGCCGGTGTTGGAACATTTTCGGATTCCTCTCAAAAATAAAAAGGATTCTGCGGGTACTTCGGCCCCGATTGAGCCTATGTCTCCACAAGCCTTAGAACACTCGCCAACGCGTTCCAATGCAGGGGATGCTGACGAGGAGGAGGTCTAGTACAACTATCCGGCGTACTCGGATCCGGAGGAGGAACATGAACCTTGGACAGGAACCGCAGCTTTTTGCGGCAAAGACTTCACCGACGGAGGACTCGGCAGCCTTCAACGCTTTGATTGAAAGAGCTGCAGCTAACCATGATGTCGAGCTGCACTCAGACCCTGTGGATGTGGACTTTTTGTTTGACACTTTCTCAGTGGCTGAAAAGTTAGTCAAGACACTGCCAATGCTCAAGGGGGTGCTGAAGCACGCGACGGAGGTCTTCAAGGAGCCCACTCGGGCGCGTGTCATCAATCCTCGCATTGATAAGAAATATAAGGCAGCGCCCTCAGATCCAACATACATCAAGGGACACTTGCCACTGGACTCGTTGGTTGTATCCAACGCACGGAAGAGGGCGAACTCGCAGACCACTGGTGACGCTCCTCCCCCAGACAAAGTCGAAAATATTTGAGGCCTCAGGGAAACTGATTGCTGCACAGGCAGCTAATATTTGGCGAATCTCAAACACACAGGCCCTACTTGCACGCTACGATAGGGCTCATTATGACACCTTAGAATCACTACTGCAACACTTGCCTGACCAGTACAAGGAGGCAGGAGAAATGTTAATTCAGGAGGGAAAGCTCATCACAAACGCTTCCATCAAGTGTGCGCTGGACGTGGCTGATACAGCCTCCAGGGCCTTCAACACTAGCGTGTTGCTAAGAAGACACGCATGGCTTAGGATATCGGGTTTCAAACCGGATATACAAACAACCATCCTGAACCAAACCGTTAATCCTGACCACCTGTTCGGTCCAGAGGTTGATGCGACCCTGGAAAAGATGAAAAAAGATAGACACTGCCAAGTCTATGGGGGCCCTCCAGTCTCAGCAGTTTCGGGGTGGTTCCTTTCGCCGCTCCAATACCAGAGGCACCTCAAGGGGTCAGGCATCGCAGTCCACACAGTATTATAAAAGTAATACCCAAACCTCATACACCAACAAGGGTAGAGGTGGCTACAGAGGCAACAACATCAAGGGCAGGGGACGTGGAAACAACAGCTCCAGGTCCACCACCGCCAACAAGCAGTGACGTCTTGTCACTGCCCCCCGACCACACAACACCGGTCGGGGGGAGACTCCAGCAGTTCCTGCCCGCGTGGAAATCCATCACCACGGACAGGTGGGTCAAGTCTCTTATCCAGTACGGTTACTGTCTGGAACTTACTTCCACTCCACCAAACATACCTCCAAGAAGCCGTCCTATATCCGGTGAGCACTTGCACTTGTTGCAGCAGGAAGTTCAAGTCATGCTGCAAAAAGGGGCAATAGAGCTCGTCCCTCTGCAGGAAAGGGGAACAGGGGTTTACTCCCTGTATTTTCTAATCCCCAAAAAGGACGGATCCCTCAGGCCCATCCTGGACCTCAGGCCCATTAACTGGTACATTCTCTCGGAGCACTTCCATATGCTCCCGTTACAGCAGGTACTCCCTCTGCTTCAGCAGGGGGACTTCCTGGCTACGCTGGATCTAAAAGATGCATACTTTCATATCCCCCTGCATCCTTCCCACAGAAAGTATCTCAGGTTTACGATTCAAGACCAGCATTACCAGTTCAGGGTTCTGCCGTTCGGGGTCACCACAGCGCCAAGGGTCTTTACAAAGTGCCTGGCGACTGTGGCGGCGCATCTACGACGCCAAAACGTCCACGTCTATCCTTATCTGGACGACTGGCTCATTCAGGCAAAGACAGAACAGCAGTGCGCCAAACACGTGTCCCGCACCATTCATCTCCTGCACGATCTGGGATTCTCTCTGAACTACCCGAAATCCCATCTCCAGTCCGCCCATGTACGGCAGTATCTGGGCGCGACAATAAACACTCTGGCGGCCACTGCGCAGCCAAATTCAGTGAGAATCGCCAGTATCCAAGCGCTGATCCAACGATTCAGGCCCCAGCACTCGCTTCCAGAGAGTGTTCATGCAGTTGATAGGCATGATGGCCTCCTGCATCTCCATTGTCCCGCACGCGAGACTACATATGCGTCCGCTTCAGGAGTGCCTAGCACGTCAGTGGACTCAGGCTCATGGGCAGCTAACAGACCTAGTGTTGGTGAGCGGTCGGGCGTACAACTCTCTGCATTGGTGGAATCCACAAAACCTTTGCAAGGGCCGACCGTTCCAGGAGCCTGTGCCACAGATTATCCTGACAACGGACGCTTCTCTCCAGGGATGGGGAGCTCATGTACTCCACTACACAGTGCAGGGACTATGGACACTACAGCAAAGGAAGATGCACATCAATGTGTTGGAACTGATGGCAATCTTCATGGCCTTGAAGGCGTTCAAAGTACATCTGTGCAACAAGGTCGTGTTGATCCGGACGGACAACATGACTGCCATGTACTACATTCAGAAGCAGGGAGGCACACACTCTCCGCAGCTGTCATCTGGCTCAGAGCATGTGGAAGTGGGCCATTCAGAGTAACATCTTCCTCATGGCAGAGCATCTCCCGGGCAAGGACAACCAGATGGCGGACCTGCTCAGCAGGCACAGCCATCAAATGCACGAGTGGGAGATACATCCATCAGTACTCCAACCGTACTTCCAAAGGTGGGGTCATCCAGAGATAGACCTGTTCGCCACAAAGGAGAACGCAAAATGCCAAAGCTTCGCCGCCAGGTTCCCACACCCGCAATCACAGGGCAATGCGATGTGGATGAACTGGTCAGGCAGATTTGCATACGCTTTTCCCCCAGCACCTCTGATACCGCTGGTGGCACGCAAGTTCAGGCAGCACTCGATGACTCTCATCCTGGTTGCTCCAACGTGGGCTCGCCAACCGTGGTACACCACGTTTCTGGAACTCTCCGTGGTACCGCATCAAAGGCTTCATCTCACTCCCAGCCTTCTGACGCAGAGCCATGGCGACATTCAGCACCCAGATCCGCAACAGCTCAACCTGGCGATCTGGCTCCTGAAGTCCTAGAGTTTGGCTACCTCAATCTTCCTCCCGATTGCATGAACATCATTAGGGAGGCAAGGAAGCCCACTACTAGAGCTTGTTATGCGGCTAAATGGAAGAGGTTTGTCATTTACTGTGTTAACCACGATATTGACCCGCTAGATGCTTCCATTCAAAACATCATTTGTTACCTGTTCCACCTGTATCAATGCAATTTGGCGTACTCTTCCATCCGCATTCACCTGTCTGCTATGGCAGCATACCTCCAGAATAGGCAACACCTGTCACTTTTTAAGGTCCCTGCTATCAAGGCTTTTCTGGAAGGACTCAAAAGGGTCATTCCACCGAGGACCCCACCAGCTCCAGAATGGAACCTCAATGTGGTTCTTACAAGACTGATGGGTCCTCCCTTTGAGCCACTGCACTCTTGTGAGCTTCAGTTTCTGACTTGGAAGGTTGCTTTCTTAGTAGCAATTACATCGCTACGGAGGGTTAGCGAGTTGCAGGCGCTCACCATCCAAGAACCTTTGTTCCAAGTACATGCTAACAGGGTTGTGCTCCGCACTAACCCTAAATACTTACCCAAGGTTGTATTTCAATTCCATATGAACCAGACAATTGAGTTGCCGGTGTTTTTCCAAAACCCAGAGACGCTGGCGGAGCGAATGCTCCACACCCTTGACGTTAAAAGAAGCCTTGATGTACTACGTGGACAGAACAAAAGATTTTCGCAAAACCAAGCAGCTTTTCGTTGCTTTTGCCTCACACCACAAGGGAAACACTATCTCCAAAGCTGGGATCGCTAGGTGGATCGTGAAATGCATTCAAATCTGTTACGCTAAAGCTAAACGCACTCTCACTATCCCACCAAGAGCCCACTCCACCAGGAAGTTGGGGGCCTCTATGGCTTTCCTAGGTAACATTCCCTTAGAAGATATTTGTAGGGCAGCCACATGGTCTACCACACATACTTTCACTAAACATTACTGTGTAGACGTGCACTCCAAACAGCAGGCAGCTGTTGGTCAGGCTGTTCTCAAAACGCTTTTTCAGACTGCTGCAGCTGGCACGGGCGGCCGCCGCTAATGGAGGGACTGCTATGTATTCTATGCACAGATATGAATTCAGCAGCCCACATGCCTCGAACTGCAAATGCTACTTACCAGTATGCATCTGTTCTTGGCATGTAGGGCTGCTGACATTCATATCGCCCACCCTCCTCCCCGGCGCCTGTAGCAGCTGCAGTCTTCATACATGTATATGCTCATAGCATGGTCATCACTCACATACTTCACTCCATCTCTGCCAATGGCTAAAAACAATCTGGGGATGGAGGCGACGCCCATGCGCACTGTAGTCCAGGGGAGGAGCCACCTATCTCGTGATACTTCGAAGACTCTTCCAGGACAACAATGTGCAATCATCCGGACCCAACACTAGGCGGCGATCTATGCACAGATATGAATGTCAGCAGCCCTACATGCCAAGAACAGATGCATACTGGTAAGTAGCATTTGCATTTCCTTCCCACTTGCAAAGGGGCGCCTCAGACCATTGGGTATTAATAATCATCCAACATTGTTTACAGCTCACTTCCACCTAGCCAATATATCCTCTCCCACAACACCTGCTTCAGGAAGAGGTAAACTTGTTCCTCCTTAAGGATGCCATAAAGCCTTTGCCCTTACATCTAGAAGGCAGAGGGGGTGTACTCCCTCTACTTCATTTCCGAAAATGGATACCTGAGGCCTATCCTGGACCTCTGACCCCTCAAAGAATACATCTGGTCAGAACACTTCTAAATGGACATTCTACAGGACGTAACTCCGCTGCTTCATCAAGGTGACTTTGACTGCTCTCAACATCAGACGTCTATTTCTACATCCCAATATATATACAGCACACCATCACCAAATATGTTGTGGTAAGTGGCAAACACTAGCAGTTCAAGGTGCTGCTATTTGGCGTCTCCACTGCCCCAGGTGGTTTATCAAGGTTCGAGGCATGTGGGCTGCTGAATTCATATCTTGTGCATAGATCCCTGCCTAGTGTTGGGTCCGGATGATCGCACATTGTTGTCCTGGAAGAGTCTTTGAAGTATCACGAGATAGGTGGCTCCTACCCTGGACTACAGTGCGCATGGGCATCGACTCCATCCCCAGATAGTTTTTTTCCGCCATTGGATTCGGATGTGTATTGGTTCACTCTGTCAGAATCGATATAATTTTCTTAAGGCCAAAAGGCCTTTAGTTTTTCGTCGATATAGTCTAGCGCTCGGTGCCCGATTACTTCCAGCTCTTGTCGGAGCCGGATTTCCAGAGAGCGTGTGCTTCTCGACGCTGAAGGCCCGGTCGACGCCAGAGGCCTTATCGACTAACTAGCATGGAACAGAACCCAGCCCGTTCAAGAGATGTCCTGTGTGCAACTCAAAGTATCCCCACATCGACGTCCATCCGGTGTGCAACAAGTGTCTGTCGCCGGATCATGATGAAGCCAGCTGCATGGCTTGTTCCCGTTTTCGATCCAGGAAGACGCTTAAGCATCTACGCGCTGCGCGCCAGGAGGCCCAGCCGACTGCACCGGCGCCTGTGGACATATTCGATGTCGGGGATGATGAAGGAGCTGACCGGGAAGTTTGTGAGAACCTGTCTAATCCCACGTCGGAGGTCGTCTCCAACTACGACGAGAGTTGAAATACTGGAAGCGGAAGAAGTCGTCGACTAGGTAGGAGACGACGACGGGGCCTTTGGGGCCATGGAAGATAGCTCGAGCGAGGAGCTAAGTCAAACTGACATTGGGGCCGAAACGCTTCCTAAGGCTCAGGTTGAGGGATCGCCAGCAAGCCTTACCCAAGATCTTCCAATAAGTTTTACGGCCCCCTCTTCGTGCTCGGCTTCGGCCATTACTATGGAGCCGCAACCTGCAAAATAGAAACCGAAAGTGAAAGCTCCGGTCTTGATACAAGTGAAAGCACTGGTGCCTACATCGAAACCAAAAGTGCATATTGCTTTGGTCGGCTAAGTCCTCGGATCTGTCGGCACCGACAAAGCACGAGGCCGTTATCGACCCGAAGAAACAGCTCAGGGGCGTCGAGACTAAGTCTACCGCGCCCAAGGCAAAGGTCAAGGCAGTCGACCAGAACACATCGGCGCCGAAGACAGTCGACACCGACAAAAGACTCACTGATTCCAAGGTTCTCGAACCTCCGCGTTGACAGGACAAGGCCAAGAGTGTACAAGCCCAAGAGTCCACATCTGGGGCCCCAAAGGAATCCGTCGAGTCGACGCAACCGTCCGCCTCCTTCACAAAGCAGGTGACAGACTCACTGAAACGCATCTGGGACAAGGCCTCGGGTGTCGGGCCTAAAGATCCTCCACCTTCGAAGCCTGCTGACAAACCTCAGAAAACGTCGACGCCCATCCACTTCACGCTACTGCCGAAAGTGGCGCCGAAGGCTTTCACCCCCAAGATAACCACCGACGTGCCCAAGAAAGCGTCTTTGGTGCCGAAGGTCACAACAGCGGTCCCGGCTATAAAGCATCGACAATCCTCCTTGGAAGAGCAACAGGAACACTTAATCTATGCTGAAACGGGCAGACTTTCCATTTATAAGCGGAAAATCGCCCCGGAACAGCCGATGGAGTCTTACAAAATTCCACTGAAGGACTCTACTTCGACGCCCGTTCTTGTGAAATCAGTGTCTCCGCATGGCCAGGATGTCTCACCCACTTATTCGGATGTGGACATTGGGGAAGGTGATGATGATGATGAATACAGCTATCCTGTCTACACTGATACAGATAACAATGAACCCTGGGCAGCTGCTGCTGACCCAGGTGACCCTCACTCTACAAGAGGAAGAACGAGGCAGAAGCAAAACTACAGCTCAATCCCGAACATATCCAGTTCTGGAACAGACCAGTGACACTGTATGCCCGTTCAAAGAACGTTTTAAACTATATAAGACACACGGAAAATCGGAAACATCCCTGAGAACTTTTAAAGAAGACACCCCAAGACAAGGAGCTCCTAGTTCAGGAGAGAGAAAGTTTCAATGGAAGAAACCCCAAGATAAGGAGCTCCCAACTTAGGAGATAGAAAACTTCGAGAATAAGCATTGCTGAAGTAAGGTGCGATAGCAAGCAGACTCCACCTTGGTACATCTACCACATGACTTTGAGGATATGGTGCAACCATCCGTTCCTTGAAACCCCAGAATAAGAAGTCCTGAGGAAGGTGCCACAGAATCTATTGTACAGCACCGAAACGCGTCGACGCACTGTTTGTGGTTCAAAAGAATCCAATTAGGGCCGGGTCAACTTTAGATGGGCACTATATCTTTACCACTAAAGTTTTAGAGTGACAAAATTGTTACCCGCCTTTTGGATCTAGGTAAAAGGAGTGGCGAAGGTATCTTGTAAGCCACATTGATACTAGGGGGTTTTTGTGATTATTTGTTGTTTGTTGTTAATCCGCTGTCAAACATGTTTAAGTGATGTCTCCAATGAGTACATATTGTAATATTGTGTCTGTTGAATAACACTGTGTATGTGTAATATTGTGTAGTATTTAATTTTTATTCCTCCAAGGTGCCCTTCACTTGGATTTTAAATTGTATTCTGAAAATTGTATGAATTGTCTTTGTTTTTTAGCGCCAGTTTGATTGTATTTTTAATAAACATAGATTGTTAACGATTTTATTTCTTTGTGGAAACCAATTTTCTTATTCTTTCAATAATTTGTGACCCTTTTCTTCTCCAAGAAGAAAGGTTAGTTGACATTGGTTGACCAGTTGACCCCAGGGATTCCCCCCTTTGACTGACCCTCACTCTACCCCAGCCACTCAAATGTATGCGGTAAAGACATCACCCACTGAGGATTCGGCTGCATTTAATGCTCTCATTGAAAAGGCAGCTAAGAATCATGACGTCCAGCTCCATGCTGAGCCCATTGAAGTAGACTTTCTTTTTGACACCTTTTCCGTCTCAGAGAGGACTGTCAAGGCTCTGCCTATGTTGGAGGGTGTCTTGAAGCATGCTGGGGAAATCTTTAAAGACCCTACCAGAACCAAGGTGATAAACCCCAGGATTGATCAGAAATATAAACCGGCACCTAGTGACCCTACTTACATCAAGGGACAGTTGCCGTTGGACTCTCTTGTTGTTTCCAACGCCCGGCAGAGGGCTAATTCACAAACGACTGGTGATGCTCCTCCCCCAGATAAAGAATCTAAGGTGTTTAAGGCATGGGGGAAAAGGGTGGCAGCACAAGCTGCCAATATTTGGCGCATTTCAAACACTCAGGCTCTTCTAGCCAGGTATTACAGGGCACACTACGACACACTTGAGACCCTGTTACAGCGCCTCCCAATCAATATAAAGAGGCAGCTGAGATGCTCATCCAAGAAGGGAAACTCATATCTAATGCTTATATAAAATGCGCACTAGACGCAGCAGACACTGCGGCCAGAGCAGTTAACACTAGTGTTATGCTGAGACATGCCTGGCTCAGAATCTCCGGGTTCAAGCCAGAAGTACAGACCACCATTCTCAATCAAACGGTAAACCCTGATCATCTATTTGGCCCAGAGGTGGACACCACCTTGGAGAAAATAAAAAAAGACACTGACACTGCGAAGTCCATGTGGGCCCTGCATTCCCAGCAGTTCCGGGGTGGTTCTTTTCGTCGCTCAAGCAATAGAGGTGTTTCCTGAGGCCAGCTCTCCCAAACACAGTACTATAAAGGCGGCACGCAGAACACTTACACCAAGCAAAGTCGGGGTGGATATTGAGGAACCAGCGCCAAAGGAAGAGGTTGTGGAAGCAACAACTCCAGATCCTCCACCACTACCAAACACCCTATCGGGGGGAGACTTCAACAGTTCCTGCCAGTCTGGAAGTCCATCACCAGACTGGTGGGTCACACAGCTTATCCAGTACGGTTATTGTCTGGAGTGAACATCCACTCCACCCAACATACCCCCAAGACATCGTCCTATGTCCGCCGACCATTTGCACTTATTGCAGCAGGAGGTACTCGTCATGCTGCAAAAAGGGGCAATCTAGCTCGTGCCTGTGGACGAAAGAGGCACAGGAGTTTACTCACTGTACTTCTTGATACCAAAAACGGACGGGTCCCTCAGACCCATACTGGACCTCAGACCCCTCAATCAGTACATTCTGTCGGGGCACTTTCACATGCTAACGCTGCAACAAGTCCTACCGTTGCTCAGTCAGGGGGATTTTCTAGCAACGTTAGATCTGAAGGATGCGTATTTACATATTCCGCTGCACCCGTCACACAAAAAATACCTCCGGTTCACCATCCAAAACAGGCATTACCAGTTCAAGGTTCTACCTTTTGGAGTCACCACGGCACCCAGGGTGTTTACAAAGTGCCTGGCGACGGTGGCAGAGCACCTACGGAGACACAACCTTCATGTCTACCCTTATCTGGACGATCCAGGCAAAGTCAGCCCAGCAGTGTGCCGCCCACATGTCCCACACCATTCACCTTCACGATCTGGAATTCTCACTGAATTACCCAAAGTCCCACCTGCAACCCGCCCACATACGGCAGTATCTGGGTGCGACCATAAACTCTGGCAGCCACAGCACAGCCAAATTCAGTGAGGGTCAGCAGCATTCAATCGCTGATACAGACATTCAGACCTCAACACTCACTTCCAGCTTGAGTGTTCATGCAGTTGATGGGCATGATGGCCTCCTGCATTTCCATAGTCCCGCACACGTGACTACACATGCGTCCGCTTCACGAGTGCTTGGCACGTCAGTGGACTCAGGCTCACGGACAGTTGAAAGACCTAGTGTTAGTAACCGGTCGTGCATACAACTCTGCATTGGTCGAATCCACAAAACCTTTGCAAGGGACGACCGTTCCAGGAGCCTGTGCCACAGATCATTCTGACGACGGACGCTTCTCTCCAGGGTTGGGGAGCTCATGTACTCCATTATACTGTGCAGGGTCTATGGACACCACAGCAAAGGTAGATGCACATCAACGTTCTAGAACTGATGGCTATCTTCCTGGCGATGAAACCTTTCAAGGTACATCTGTGCAACAAGGTAGTGTTGATCTGGACGGACAACATGACTGCCATGTACTACATCCAGAAGCAGGGTGGTACACACTCCAGTTGTCTCATCTGGCTCAGAGCATGTGGAAGTGGGCCATTCAGAGGAACATATTCCTCATGGCGGAACACCTCCCGGGCAAGGACAATCAGATGGCGGACTTGCTCAGCAGGTACAGCCACCAAATGCACGAGTGGGAGATGCATCCATCAGTACTCCACCCGTACTTCCTAAGGTGGGGTCATCCAGAGATAGACCTGTTCGCCACAAACGCCAAATGCCCAAGCTTTGCCGCCAGGTTCCCACAGTCGTAGGGCAATGCAATATGGATGAACTAGTCAGGCAAATTTGCGTATGCTTTTCCCCCAGCACCTCTAATACCGCTGGTGGCAAGCAAGCTCAGGCAGCACTCGATGACTCTCATCCGGATTGCTCCAACGTGGTCTCGCCAACCATGGTACACCACGTTTCTGGAACCATCCTTGGTACCGCATCAAAGGCTGCGCCTCACACCCAGGCTTTTGACGCAGAGCCATGGCGACATTCAGCATCCAGATACGCAACAGCTCAACCTGGCGATCTGGCTCCTGAGGTCTTAAAGTTTGGCTACCTCAACTTACCTCCTGACTGTATGGACATAATCAGAGAGGCAAGAAAGCCCACCACCAGAGCATGCTATGCGGCGAAATGGAAGCGGTTTGTCATTTATTGTGCAGACCACAACATTGACCCGCTGGATGCATCTATTCAGAACATCATTTGTTATCTTACATCTGTACAAATGTAATCTGGCCTATGCTTCCATTCGGATACATCTATCAGCAATGGCTGCCTATCTCCAAAACAGACCTCTCACTTTTCAGAGTGCCGGCCATTAAAGCCTTTCTGGAAGGACTCAAACAAGTCATTCCACCGCGGACCCCACCAGCTCCCGAGTGGAACCTAAATGTGGTCCTCACCAGGCTAATGGGTCCCCCTTTCGAACCACTGCACTCATGTGAGATTCAGTTCTTAACATGAAAAGTGGCTTTCCTTATAGCGATTACATCGCTATGACGAGTTAGTGAACTCCGGGCACTAACTATCCAAGAGCCATTTATTCAAATTCATTCCAACAGGGTGGTGCTTCGCACTAACCCAAAGTTCCTGCCTAAGGTAGTTTCTCACTTCCATATCAACAAGACTATAGAACTACCTGTGTTCTTCCAAAATCCGGAGTCAGTTGCGGAGAGAATGCTCCACACACTTGATGTCAAAAGAGCCTTAATGTACTACATTGATAGGACCAAGGATTTTCAGAAGACTAAACTATTCGTCGCCTTTTCGCCACAACACAAAGGCAACCCCATTTCCAAGGCTGGTGTAGCCAGGTGGATCGTTAAATGTATTCAGATCTGCTATCTGAAAGCCAAGCGCACTCACCATTCCACCGAGGGCCCACTCCACCCGGAAGCTGGAGGCCTCCATGGCTTTCCTTGGAAATATTCCTTTAGAAGACCTATGTAGAGCAGCCACATGGTCTACCACGCACATTTACGAAACACTACTGTTGATGTGCACTCCAAACAGCAGGCAGCTGTAGGGCAGGCTGTTCTAAAAAACACTTTTCCAAACTGCTGCAGCTGACACAGGCGGCCGCCGTTAATGGAGGGACTGCTATATATTCTATGCACAAGATATGAATTCAGCAGCCCACATGCCTCGAACCGAATATGCTACTTACCAGTATGCATCTGTTCTTGACATGTAGGGCTGCTGACATTCATATCGCCCGCCCTCCTCCCCGGCGCCTGTAGCGGCTGCAGTTTTTCACACATACTTCTAGCATGGTATTATTCACATAGTTTCACTCCATCTTTGCCACAATGGCTCAAAAACAATCTGGGGATGGAGTCGATGCCCATGCGCACTGTAGTCCAGGGAAGGAGACACCTATCTTGTGATACTTCGAAGACTCTTCCAGGACAACAATGTGCGATCATCCGGACCCAACACTAGGCGGCGATCTATGCACAAGATATGAATGTCAGCAGCCCTACATGCCAAGAACAGATGCATACTGGTAAGTAGAATATTTGTTTCTAGCTGTGGTAGCCACCCATGTTCGGTGGCAGGGCATTAATGTGCCACTTTACCTGGATGATTGGCTAATCAAGAGTGCACCTCAGCAGCCATGTCTTGCACACACTAGGGACTCCATAAACCTTTTTCAACCTGGGGTTTACAGTCCAGGCCACCAAGTTTCCACCTCCAGCCTCTTCAGAGCCAAACCTATCATGGTGTGGCCCTCACCTCTGTAGTGCATAAGGATTTACCCAGTCTGAAGCAATTTCTCCATCTTTGTTCTGACTGAGGCTAATTAATGGAGTCATGTGCCTCATTGGTGCGATTGCCTCCTGTATTGTCGTGGTCCCCAGTGCCAGGTTGCATATTCGTCAGTTACAGGAATGCTTGTTTCAATGGTCTCAAGAAGAAAGTTGATCAGTAGTCACACCCATCACTCTACAGTGGCTAAACACGAACAACCTGATGCAGGGGTGGTCCTTTCCTTACCCCGTTCCGCAAATTACCATTACAATTGGCCTTTGCCTCATGGTGTAGAGAGGCATTTTAGAAGACCTCGCTGTCCAATGACAGAGGGAACACATGGCACCAGAATCACCAGATCAGTTACCTTGAGCTGTTAGCCATCTCCCAGCGTTGAAGCGTAAAGTGTCACATAAGCAAGCTGGTTCTCTTTCAGACTGGCATGACTGCCATGTATTACCTACAGAATAAAGGCAGCACTCGCTCCCTCAATGTCAGTGTTTGCACACAGTATTTGGCAATGAGCACTTTACTATAAAGTCCATGTTCTGGTGGGCTATCTCCGGGTGTGGACTGACTTTGCAGAACTCTGCAACAAGTCAGACATCCGCCCACAAGTCTTCCTGTAATTCTGTTAGAGGTTCCCCGACAGATCTCTTCGCCGCCACAGAAAAAGCAAAATGCCAAAGCTTCACTTCCCAGGTACCCACAGTACATGGGCAATGCACTATAGAGGAACTGGTCTCGGATATTTTCCTATGCTGTTCTGCCCCTCCCACTTAAATTTGTGGTTTGAAGGCATTGAGACGAATCTCACTCATCCTGGTGGGTCCCACCTGGCCAGACACCCTTGATTCACTACACTTCTCGTACTCTTGGTTCTGCACTAGAGGCTCTCAAACAGGCCAGACCTTCTTGTGCTGAACCATGCGAGATTTGATACTCCTCCTACCCCTCAGTCAACCTTGAAATCTGGCTCCTGAAGTCTAGATAACCAAACATTCCACAACAATGCATGAACATTCTTAAGGAGACCTGCAAACCCACCTCTTAGTGCTTTCTTCGCTGCAAAGTGAAAGCGCTTAGCACACTACTGCATTGCATGGCACATTGACAATTTAGAAGTCGATGTCAAGGATATTGTCTGTGACTTCCTACACTTACACTTCCATCAGGATCCACTTGGCTGCGGTAGATGCCTAACTTTAGAATGCAGAACCCATATACCTGTGTAAAATCCAGGCCGTTTTTTATGTAGGGTCTGAGGTAATTTAACAGCGGGTCTCTGAGATTGCATAAGAACTGGCACGTGCTTTAAGGCAGCCATGACCCTGGCTTCCCATCATGCCTCAGAGGGGACAGTCAGGTCAGTTCTTTACGGCTCCTTCAGTCAGAACCCTGGTTTTACAGCTCCTACCTTTTTCTGACTTTGTCAACTTGATATTCTTCAACTTTTTCACTTTCGCTCGACCACTTTTAACTTTAGAGTGCTGGTTCTGCCCTTTTTTGTTTTTCAAAGTCTATTTTTGTCAATGCCGTCACTTTTCGATCCTTGCCCCTCCTATGGCAAAAAGGCCAGGACTGACACACCTTGTGTGTATCCTCTGTCTCCCTGAGACACATTCTGCAGACAACTGTCAACGCTGTAAGAACTTATCAAGCAGAACCCTGAAGGAAAAAGAATCCGAATTTATGGCCTCTGAAAGAGGTAAGTCTCCTAAAAGGCAGCAGAAGAGAACGCGGTCGAAGTCCCGACCTGTTCGTCGGCGTCTAAGCTGCCTACGAATAAGACCTCTTCTCATTCTTTAGCGAAGACTTCGACGTCGAACTCTGGTACCTCCGTTGACGTCAACCAGGCGGCATTCAGCGTCGAGGCAGACCTGTCGTCGCCAGGTGGGCATACGACGTCGAGGCAGATCACTCCGTCGATATAGCTATCAACGTAGAGGCACAGCGCTCCGTCGACGTATCGGCGGTCGACGTCTAGGCGCAGGCTATCGCGTCGAGACACTTCGTCAATGCCTCATCACTAGCGTTCGTCAAAGCAGTTGCTCCGTCGGGGTCCCACAGTGTTTGACGTAGAGCCATAGGTCTCCGCCAAGGATGGTTCATCCGGCTTCAGCGTCGAGACACCAGCTGTCACCTTCAGTGTCAGGTGTTGGGCCCAACATCGACGCAGAAGACCCCTGTAAGGACGATGTCTAGTTTGCAAACTGTCACTGGCCAGTGTCTAAGCAGAGGTCTCCAAAGTAGACACTGGGAAAGGAAGCGGAATTGGAGTCGGAGAGGCGTTTCAAATCAAGGGGACGTTCTCCTGTACGCTCGAACCCACCTTCTAGAAAGTTTCTTCAGGGCAGTCTCTGCCAAGACAACAGGCATCAGTCTCTCCAGATCTTGCTCTAGGTGTCATTCAGGAGAGGTCTCTCCTCCAGTGAACCTATATTCATCTCACTCAGGCTCTCATATCTCTCACCACAGATCAGCATCTAAGACCTTGGATGTGGTAATATCATCTTCCGACAGTGCAGTGTCGGGACATTCAACTGCAAGATCACTGCATGAAGAGGTGAACCATTCTCCTCCAGCACGTTCCCTGGAGAGGAGAGAAAGTCAGAAGTTGCCTTCCATCAGGTTGTCACCTAGGTGGTACAGGCCATTACATCACTGGGCCCCCGACAAAGATACAGCAGCTCGGTTAACACAGCAGGTGGATCGGGATCGACCTCCTTCCAGGCCCTGAGAGCGAACGCGCCCACCGGTGCGCTCAAGCAGGTGGAGATCCAGGTCAAGGAGCAGGAGGAGGGAGCACAGATCTCCTACTTCTTCCTAATCGTCTACTCGCTCACATAGAGACTATTCTCCTACACTGACAGTCCACCGTCAAATCTCTCCAGTGGACGACATCTTCACATTCCAGGACATTTTAGGCAGAGGGGCACTTAAGCTGGGGATTCCCATGACAGCTCGCCAGACCAAGTCTTCAGTGATTTTCGAAACACCATCACAAGACCGCGGCCATACCTCTGCTTCCCTTGGATCCAGGGATCATAGAACCAGCCATGGACTTATTCCTCACGCCTGCGACAATATCAGTACCAGCAAAGATTCTCAAAAAATATCGTTTGCCAAAGCAGGATCCACTATTCATCAGACGACCCTCCCCCGGATTCAGTGATTATCGCAGCAGCAAGAAAGACCCCTGCCGTGGAATCTTCCTCCACTGTACCACCAGACCAGGACAGCAAGACTCAAGACTCCTGGGGACAAAGGGTATGCGGCACCTCGGCCTCCTTGCTGAAGGTTTCCAATGCAGAAGCGTTATTGGGCCGCTATGATCCGTGGGATTCCCTACAGCGCTTCATTAAAAAACTCCCTCCAGAAGTTCGCAGGGATTTTAAAGAGATCCATTCGGAGGGCAGCCTGGTTTCCAACCCGATTAGTGCTGCAGCGGATGGAGCTACCCTGTCGGCCGAAACTCCCTCCAGAAGTTCGCAGGGATTTTAAAGAGATCCATTCGGAGGGCAGCCTGGTTTCCAACCCGATTAGTGCTGCAGCGGATGGAGCTACCCTGTCGGCCGATGGAGAGGCTCGTGGGGTATGCGCAAGGAGGTCTTCTTGGTTGCACCTTACCGCCCTAAAGCCAGAAGCTCAGACACAAATCATGAACCTGCCTTTCTCTGCATCGTCTTTTTTCGGTTCACACACCGATGAGGAAATGCAGCACATGAAGACAGAATTGGACACTGTAAAAGCCTTGGGGCTTGAAGAAAAAAGAATTCTGTAAAAGGTTCCGCCCCTACAATAAGCGATCTTCCCATCAGATGGTTCAAACTCCTCAGTGGTAAAGGGTCCAGACCAGCAGGGGCATCAAAAATCCCAATACAGAGGCAGGCGCTCCTCAAGAGGCGAAGGAAATCGGCCTCAAGGGAACAATTCCAACAAGGCGCAATCCAAACCCTGAGTTCTTCCTTCCCCCAGCGCAGTTGACCACTCCAGTGGGAGGAAGCATCGCATATCATATGGAAGAGTGGCGTGTCATTACAAAAGATCGCTGGGTGTTAGCTATGCTTCAGAATGATTACGCTCTTCGGTTCTAACATCAACCTCCCTCTATCCCTCCCCTGCAGACATAGTCCTCAGTTAAAACTCCTGCAAAAAGAGGCAGCCACCCTTCTTGCAAAGTCCGCTATCGAGAGGGTACCGAGATCTGAGGGAAAGGAGTTTATTCAAGATACTTTCTGGTCAAGAAAAAAGGCCAGAAAGCATAGTCCAGACCCATTCTGGACTTGCGGACACAATCTTTAAAAAAAAAAAAAAAAGTTTTGCATGTTGGCGCTGCATCAAATATTCACATCTCAGGCAGGGGGATTGGATGTGTTTACTGGACCTACAAGATGCATACTTTCATGTATCAATAGCTCAGTCACAGGAAATTCCTCCACTTCTGGGTGGGGACCTCTCATGACCAGTTCAAAGTCCTCCCATTCGGGTTAAAGTCAGCTCCCTGAGTGTTAACAAAGTTCATCGCAGTGGTAGCAGCCGCTCTACACCACAGGGGTGTCTTTGTATGCCCATATCTGGATGACTGGCTGTTGAAGGGTCCTTCCCCAGACCGTGTAAGGAACCCTTTTCTGAACTGCATCGATCTAGGCTATCGGTTTGGTCTGCATGTGAATTTCAACAAGTCAACTTCACAGCCGACACAGCAAATAAATTTCCTAGGAGCTCTGATAGTCTCCGAGGCAGGAAAAGTGTTTCCTTCGGTCTAGAGCGTTCTATCACTCAAATGACAACTGGTTCTATGAAACAAGAATCTGACGATGCGAAGGATTGCCTCCCTGCGAAGGTCGATGGCATCCTGCATTTTTCTGGTCCCCAATGCCAGACTACGGATGCGTCCTCTCCAGCAGGATCTGAAGGATATGTTCATCAGCACTGAGCTCTCAAATCAGGATGTGGAGCTTGGACGGCTGCGGGGGGCTATGGGTCTGGTTTGTGTGAAAAGTAGGAAAGAAGATCGGTCTGCTAAGCGGACATTTAAATTAGGACAGCAATTTTGCCCGATTGATTAGGTTTTTATTCCGGCCTGGTGCTTCCACTCAATTCTACATTTCTAAATTCTTCAAGTAGAGGGCAGCGATCATTTCCCATTATTGTTAGAAATGTTGGTTAATAAGGCTCCGCCAAGGCAGAAGGTGTTAAACGTTGAGGTTGAATATTCTAAGCGACTTACAACTCGGATACGTGAAGAACATCTGAAGGACTTTCAGATGGTAGCGGACTTAAAAAACCTAGTAATGTGGGAAGAGTTACCCTGGTATGAGGAAATGATAAGACAACTTGTAGAATGCCTCAGAATAAGCATTAAACGGGGGAAGCACAGTTTGACAACGCAACTCCCAATACATGCTACTAATAACCCATGGTTTGATGCAGATTGCCGCAAAGCAAAGGCCGCTATTAGAAAGAGTGAAAGAAGCCTCAGGCGTAGTTACAATGAATTAGAACATCAAACCCTTAAGAAACAAAGGATAAAATATAAGGCATCAATTAGACAAAAAAGATCTTTTAAAGAAAATTGCTGGAAGAGCCTATTAGTGGCAATTGAAGAAAAATGTCAAAGGCTTCTGGAAATTGATACAGGAATGCACAGGAAAAACAGCAGGGTCCATGCAATGTTCTGTTCCAGAGGATAAGTGGGTAATTTACCTCTGAGATCTTTGGCAATTGGCCAAGGAGGGAGGTAATACAACCATCTAGTTGGCCAGGAGTGAAGGAAGAAGTAATGGAGCAGTTCTCCCTAGGTCACATTAAAATCGTGATAGCCACCTTAAATTTAACACTAGCTGCTGGCCCAGACAATCTACCCGCCATTATTATAAAAACAAATCTAGATTGGTGGGCGGATTTGTTTGCAAAGACGTTCCTAAGTATACTAAACAGGAACATTACCAGATAGCTGGAAAGGGGCTATCATTAGACCCATACACAAAAAAGATGATGTAAACTCCCCCAAAAACTATCGCCTGATAAATCTCTTGGATATAGGGGAAAAAGTGTTCTCTAAAATTATTTTGGGGTTGCTAAAAGATTGGGCTGAAGATAATGGTATAGTACCTCCTGAACAGGGGGGTTTTAAAGAAGGCCCTTCAACTGTGGATCATTGCTTTGCCCTCTGGGCGGTAGCGCGGAAGTCTTTAGAGCAAAGGGGTAACCTGTTTTGCTGCTTTGTGGACTTCCGCGCGGCATTTGATCTTGTAAGCAGGCAGCAACTATGGTCTACCTTGAAAGGCTATAAATTACATGCAGACCTGTTAGCCCTTATCAAGGCCTTGCATACAGACAACTGGGCCAGGTAGTCCTGGATGAGGAGGGTGGATTATCTGGTAGGATAAAGATTCGAAATGGCCTAAGGCAAGGGTGCGTATTAGCCCCGTTGCTCTTTTCCCTGTTTATAGCGGACCTACCTCGGATTCTAAAAGAGGTTAGAGGGGTGAGCCTAAAGTTAGGGGGTAACATATATCCTGTCTGCTTTATGCAGACAATCTGGTGATCATGGACCAGACGGAGATAGGCTTGCAGAGGAAACTAGATATGTTCCATAAATACTGCCTAAATAAAAAATTGGTAGTAAATATGGAAAATACCAAAATCCTATGTTTCGGCAAAAGTAAGACCCGGTTCCCTTGGTATTTGGGTGTACGGTACTTCTTGAGAGGTATCGGAATATAGATATTTGGGAGTATGGTTCACGAGTAACCTGAATTGACCACCCATCTGGAAGCTATAAAAATTAGGGCAACAGCTTCTATAAAGGGCTTAAAAAGGTTTAATAGCTTTTACGGAGGCTTGCCAGACGGGCCGGTTATTAAGGCCTATCTAGCAATGGTCCCCGCGCAATTCCTATATGGACCAGAGGTTCTCCTCAGTGGGAAAAAAGGTTGGGATAAAGAGGGTGTGATCCTGAAAAGCTTATTCTCGTTACCTAAATCAGCTATGGTACAGGCAGCAAGATTGGAGATGGGAGTCACTTCCTGGGCAATTACAACCAGGATGGCACTTTTGGCAGCGTCTGGAGATAGGGGAGGCGCCCAGAAAAATATCAGTGGTGTAGAGAGGAAATTACCTCCAGTGAGTTATCATGGGCTAAAGAAGCCAGACTCTCTAAAGGAAGCTTATGGGAAGTTAGGAATAGAACTAGATGCCCAGTTAGGACACACCAATATAGGCAAAAAAGAACTACGGTCATTGGGAGCGGATGTGTCCCGTATATGTGATCACGAGTACCTTCGGCAAAAAATATCAATGTCCCATATGATCCAAGTCTGGATTTCAGAAGATCATCCCTTCCCGTACTTGGATAGGTTGCCGAATCAAACTAAGAAGAGGTTTTAAAACTGAGAATGGGTTTAAACCCCTGTTAAGTAAATACCAGAGTTAAAAACCTCATGATTAATAGTAATGACAATTGCACATGTACGTTAGGCTTCACCTGTGACATTACTCATGTTTTATTAGACTATAGGAGGACCCTTGATATACGTAAGGAGATCTTAGGCCCGTTATTCAAAAATTACAGGATTACAAATAGGAAGCAAGCTGCAGAGCTCCTGGTGGGGATGGGAAACCTGGATATAGCCTGCGCTTTGGGGAAATACATGATTCGAGTTAGGGGGTGCCTCCAGAATAGAGGTGTAGGCGTATGTCATTGAGATTGTACTTTAATGTATGTATTGTGTTTGGAAGGCCTAGTCAGATATGTTTTCTCATGTGCTTTTAATATCTCAGGAGGATACTGTTAAAAATGTTGTCGGGGTTATCCTCCGGAAAAAGACTGAATCGCAATTTTACAAATTTTAATTTGTTTTTATAAAGTTTTATACATGTATAGTGTATACTTTTATGGTTGTAATAACTCAAATAAAGTTTTAATGACTGATAGACTGATTCTCATTGCCCCCGATCGGCCGAAACAGTGGCGGTACACAGACCTTCTACATCTGTCAGTGTCCTCATAAGAGGCTGCCGTGCGGGCTATACCTGCTATCCAAGATGAATGGGAGGATTTATCATCCCAACCTTCCATCACTGAACTTGGCAGCATGGCTCCTGAGGTCCTACAATAAAGCCACCTAGTACTGCCGCATGACTGCTTGTCTATTTTGAAGAACTGCCTTCCACAAGACATTCCTATGCATGCAAGTGGAAGTGTTTCTACATGTGGTGTATGCAGAACAATTGTCATCCTAACAAGGGTCAGGAAGAGGTCATTCTTCCTTACCTATTATATCTGGTTAAAGCGAGGTTTAATTTTAATTCCATTAAGGTGCACTTAGCAGCTATAACCGCTTATAGGCGGTCACCTTCCCAACCTTCTTTTATCCAGTTACAGGCTGTGAGACTTTCTGCAGGACTTGAAGGTGGTCTACCCTCCGATTTGCACGTCCTCACTCCTCCTGGGAGTTGAACCTGGTGCTATCAAAATTGATTGGGCCTCCTTTCGAACCCATTCATAAAGCAACCTTGCAGCATATTTCTTGGAAGGCTGCTTTTTTGGTAGCAATCACGTCAGCCCTCAGGGTGAGCGAAATTCAAGCTCTGTTCTAAAGAGCCTTATACAGTGTTCCATTTCAATAGGGTATTGTTGAGGACACATCTCTCTTTTCTGCCTAAGGTGGTGTCAGATTTCCATGTAAACCAGACCATCTCTCTACCCACCTTTTTCCCCAATCCCTCCACTCAAGCTGAGAGGGCCTTGCATTCTTTTGGACCTGAAAAGAGTTTTAAAATTTTATCTTGATAGATCCAAATCTGTACGCAAGTCTGATCAACTGTTTGTCAACAATGAATCGATCAGATCTGGTTATGGAGCTTCGAAACGCTCCATCTCAAGGTGGATAGTTTTGTGTATCAAACTTGCCTACCTATTGGTGCAGAAGCCCCTGGGGTTTTCTCCCAAAGCACATTCCACCAGAGGAAAAGCGGCTACTACAGCTTTTCTTCATAATGTGCCCATGTCTGATTTGTAAGGCGGTGAACTGGGGGCCCGTCCATACATTTACCAGACACTGTCTAGATAAACACTAGAGCAGATACCCAGGTAGGCCAGGCCTCCTTGCGGAATTTGTTTAAAGGCTGATTTTCAGCGGTTACAACCTTTGGTTGTGTCATGTGTTTCTCATTTACCTGCAGGTGGTTGATGCGCTTGCTTTTCTATTCAGTGCTTAGGAATATTGATGAGGATCCCCAGGAAGAGAAGGATAAGTTATGCACATGGGCGGCAATATTCAGTGCTTATGACTTTGAGGATACCCCTGGAAGAGAACGAGGATTACAGGTAAGTAACTTATCCTTCCAGGGTCCTGATACTAATGTTACCTGAATTGTCTGGCTGCAGAGGATTTGGATAGCTTCTATCCCTGTTCATATCAGGTGTGTTGCAAAGAAATGGAAGTAAGTTTTTGAGAACAAATGAGGGGGGGGGAGAGGGCTGTGGTCCATTAGGTTCACAAGCATAGGAGGAAGAAGCCAAGCACCAGAATACACCATGTCCACTATCACAAAGGTTGCGACCAAACCTTACTTATTCCAGTTAATAGTGATTTAGATGTTGGCCCTGTAGAGATGAACACTAATCTCATACTGTGCCCAGTGTGAATGGTATTGACAGTAGCTGCAACAGAAAAGGGGTGTGAGGGAGTCTCTTGCAGTTGCTGTGTTAAAATATCTGTACTTTCATTGGAATATTGCAGTGCCCGGTTGGCAGTGATAATCGTACTTCCAGGGTGCCTGCTAAACATTTGAAGGGAGGGAAATCATTTCAAAACCTACATGACTATCCTAGTTAAAAGAATTGATCTACACCTTTTCTTTGGGTGTATGACCTTCTTTTTAGTTGGAAAAGTGCAAACTGTGTTAAGCGTTGTACTGTTGCATAGAGGTGTCGTGGTATTGAGATGAAAGGGGGGCGAGGAGGTTGTGGGGCCAGGCTATTGTATGACGAAAGAAGACTTTTCAAATGAAAGGTGACTCCATTAAACAAGATGGAATGTTTAAGAAAGTGCACCCACCCAGATCTTTGGCAGTTGGTGTTTCTGGAGCAGCGGTATCTGGTAGAAATATTACTGAAGGCGATTTGTATAATGGTACTACTATATGTAATATTAGCAGATACGTGATGTAAAGAATTATTTTAGCCATAGCTACCATTGTAGAAAGTTAGGATGGGGATATTGTGAACGAGCTGGAATGCCCAGAGTGAAGTGGATGCCTAGTTTTGACCCAATTGTGGCTGCTGCAGTAAATAGTTTTGTTGATAGAGGATGGTGCAATAATCGAATTGCGATATCAACTGTTTATACAAAATGGACCACTTTCTTCACCAAAGTGTAGATTTTGGAAATTAAAGCATGTATAGGTTAAAGACTGGACTAGGCCTGTGACGCAAAATACTACAGGGAGCAAAAGGAGGTAGGTGAATAGGCCGAGTTTGTCTGAAGGATTTCAACCAGGCATACACTTGATCCTGTATCCTAAGATAGTACAGTTGGTTGCAGAGGATGGTATGGGAAATAGTGTCAAAGTAGATTAAGCGAGCCTATAGCTAAAGTTTTGTAGATGTAGTCCATGACTGCAAAGAGGAAAGATTTATTCATGGAAAGGGGGCACCATGCAGTGCTGACTTAATTTTTGTATACTTGTAGCAAGTTACTGGCTACCTCATACTGCACAATTTTGGCAGCGTAGGGAAATGGGGCAAAATAGGGGTGTTGAGGTAGACAACTGGCTTTACTCGGTGACATGACTGTGCTTTTTTCCCCCCACTAGTCTGGGAACACATTAGAACTGAGATACTGCAGAGAATAGAAGGTTTTGTACTAACGGTGTACAAAACTTTAAACAATATGTAGAGTCCAGGGAAGACTATTAGCTAATATAGATTTCTGGTTTTCATCGGCAACAGAATTGCAGAGATCAGTGATTTCTATGCTGCTTTCATGAACCATATTGAAAACGTAAGTTGCTTGGTTGATTCAGTGCCTGGCAACATGCTTGGAGCATCTCTCCATTTAAGGCTTTACAGGACCTTAAAGCTCCAATTTGTTTATTGAATCTGAAGTGGCGTGGCATGGTGTTGGTAGATCTGTACTGTAGCAGGGTGCAGAGGAGAAGAGCACAAGAGGAAACAATTGGCAGTGGGGCATGGAGTGGGCAAACAGTCAGGAAATCCAGTTATTAAAACTAGCTTGGTGTCGATCTCTAGGTGAATGAGCAAGATAGATCGACAAGTTAGGGCCTTTAAAAATGTTTTCACTTCAGACACGGTTTTAGACCTATGTACAGGAGTTAATGGGATGGGATGAAGGGGCAATGTGACTTACTAAATTGATTACTATATGATCAAGCCATGTCAACGGAAAGAGGCAGAATATTTAGTTTGAAGCATATGAGCTGCAGATACTACACTATGCATTAGATTGCCACCTGGTGTTGGGCTCGTATGATTGCATGTTTTTATCTTAAAGTCTTTTGTAGTCACGAAATAGGTGACTCCTCCCTTGGACGATGGTGCGCATGGGCATCGGCTCCATCCTTAGATTGTTGTTTTCCGCCACTGGGTTCGGATGAAAGTTTTCCGCTCCGGCTAGAAAGACTTTTCAAGCACTGCGAAGCGCAAAAAAACTTCCCAAAACGAACTGTTTTCCATACAGACTAACATAGTTTCGATTCCATTAGCTAGATTCCGGTCGTCGACGCGGGCCTTTGGGCCAATCCACGCCTTGAGGCCTACACCTCATGGAAAGGACGCCATTCAAGAAATGCCCCGGGTGTGGAGCAAAGTTTCCACGCAGTGACCACCACGAGCTCTGCAACATGTGCTTATCGCCAGAACACGACAAATCCAGCTGTACAGCCTGCGCGTCCTTTCGATCCAAGAAACCCATCAGATCGGAGGGCCCGTCAACACGACATGCAGAGATCAGCTCCGGAACCGGTGATATCTTAGACTAGGAGGTTCTGCTAGTTTCCGAAAAAGATTCCGGTCTCCAAATCTTATCTGAGGCACACGACTCGGATGACTCAATTCCATCGGGTTAGCGCGTGAGTACTACTGCCCCTGCACCACACACAGCATCCAGATCGAAGGCAAAGGTCAACACTCCGCATCCGGGGCCCTGTCGCGACCGAAAAAACACTTCGACAGCCCCGCCATCGAGCCCGGCTCCGAAGAAAGTAACTAAGCCTTCTGGTACCTCGGTACTGAGAACAGATGTCTCCTTCACATTCTCCTCTTTTATCACCACACTCACCTCAAAATGATGAGTATAGTTTAGGAGGAGGGATGGACACAGATGAGCCTTTCCCATACCCTACAGATGTGTCTAGGAGTACCCAAACCCACAGGATATACCAGGTATTCCTGACCCAGTCATACCCATTGAAACCTTCTCCCCCAGAAGATGACATTGGATTTGGGCACCTATTGAACAGAGCTGCCATTTACCATGGGTAAATGCTCCTGACACATCAGGCAGCTGACTGATGTTTAAGGAGCATTTTATGTACATGTATGTTTAGTACATACAGTACCAACGGTATAACACACCACTAGAAGCTGTATTGAATGTGGTAGTGTTTTTTTTGTTGTTGTTGCCTAGTCTTTGTATTAAACTTTGTAATAATTTGTTACATATATTAGTCTCGGGTGTGATAAAAAGCCAAACAAAAGATACTACGTTTCTTATGTTCCTTTCAATCAATGTACATATATATGACTTGATATAAAATGAGTAATGTTATGAAATAATTCCTCAAGGCACATTTTTCTATTAAACTTACGTTACCCAGTTCCTTGGGGATTATTGGGTTGCCCTCTTTTAGTGAATGAAAATAGCTGTAGTAGCAGCACATCTCAGGAGACCACACATACAGGTCTTCCCTTATCTAGACGGTTGGCTCATAAAAGCCAAGTCATTCAATCAGTGTTTAACACGCACATCAGACAATTCAAACCTTGCACGACTTAGGGTTCACAATCAACTACACCAAGTCGCACCTCCAACCTTCTCATATACATCAGTATCTAGGGGCTACAATAAATAAGTCTACGGCTCTAGACTATCCCAGTCCATCAAGGATACAGAGCATACAAGCCTTGGTCACAATCTTTCATCAGCAACAATCTCTGCAAGCCAGAGTGTTCATGAGACTAATAGGCATGATGGTGTCTTGCATCTTCAAAGTACCGTATGCAAGACTGCAAATGCGTCTGTTACAGGAATGTCCAGCACAACAATGGAACCAGGCTAAAGGGCAACTAACAGACCTGGTGTTGGTAGACATCCTTACACATCGCTCTCTGCAGTGGTGGAAGACAAAAAACTTGACAGACGGACATTCCTCGAGCCTGTTCCACAACTACTGCTCACAGCAGACGCATCCCTCACAGGATGGGGAGCTAATCTCCTACATAATACATCTCAAGGTCAATGGAACGGTCTACAAAAATTGTTCCATATCAACCATCTAGAGCTGCTAGCAATTTTCTTAGCACTCAAAACATTCCAAGTACAGAACAAAGCTGTCTTGATCCGGACGGCCAACATGACAGCCATGTATTACATACAGAAACAGGGGGGCACACTCTATAGAACTGTCCCAACTCGCACAGAGCATTTGGAGATGGGCCATTCCACAAAACCTATATCTGTTGGCAGAGCACCTTCCAGGAGTTCACAATCCGATAGCAGATCTGTTGAGTCGGCAGACAACAAATTCACGAATGGGAACTACTTCCGCAGGTTTTTCAACCATTCTTTCACGAGTGGGGTTATACAGACCTAGATCTGTTCGCCACACAAATGCAAAATGATCAACCTTTGCTGACAGGTTTCCACACCTGATGTCCAAGGGCAATGCGATATGGATGAACTGGTCAGGCAATTTTGTGTACGCTTTTCTGCCCATACCACTAATACCATTAGTAGTACGCAAGCTCAGACACAAGTCTCTCAAATTAATCCTGGTAACTCCCACATGGGCACGCCAACCGTGGTTCACCACACTGCTAGAACTCTAGTTCCACACCAAAAGCTACGTCAGACTCAATCCCTGCTCACACAGAACCATGGAGACATCCGACATCCAGACCCAAATCAACTGAATTTGCCGATCTAGCTCCTGAAGTCTTTGAGTTTGGTTATCTTAACCTACCACCAGACTGTTTGAACATCATTAAAGAGGCCAGGAGACCTACTACCAGAGCTTGTTATGCTGCTAAATGGAAGAGATTCGCCATTTACTGCAATAATGAAATTGATCCCCTGGATGCTTCTATCAAAATATCATTTGCTACCTTCTACATTTACAAAGGTGTAACTTGGCATATTCATCCATACACCTTGCAGCAATTACGACATATTTACAAAACCGACAACATCTCTCTTTTTAGAGTACCTGCAATTAAGGCATTTATGGAAGGATTAAAAAATCCTTCCACCCAGGTTACCACCTTCTCCAGTGTGGAACCTCAACGTGGTTCCTACAAGGCTCATGGGAACCCCTTTTGAACCTTTACACATGTGAACTGGAAATCCTCCCTCACATGGAAAACAGCTGTTTGAGGCATGTGAGCTGCTGAATTCATATCTGTGCATAGATCGCCGCCTAGTGTTGGGTCCGGATCATTGCACTTTGTTGTCCTGGTAGAGTCTTCGAAGTATCACGAGATGTGACTCCTCCCCTGGACTACAGTGTCCATGGGCATCTTCTCCATCCTCAGATTGTTTTTTTCCACAATTGGGTTCGGATGTTGTTCCTAGACCAACTTCGGAATCGAAACAGAACTTTTATAAAGGCCAAAAGGCCTTAGACGGTATTGTTCTCGCTCGGTACCTCTTGACTCAATAAAGCTTTCCATCTCGAATCGGTCGTCCACGCGGGCTGTTGGGCCTTTTCGACGCCACGTGGGCCTGCTGTCGATGGAAAGGAGCCCCCGTTCAAAAGATGCCCACAATGCCACTCCAAGTTCCCGCATACTGACAAGCATTCAGTATGCAACAAGTGCCTTTCTCCAGACCATAAGGAAGAAACCTGGCCAGCCTGTGCCCAGTTTCGGTCAAAGAAAACCATACGGAATCGACGGGCCGCTAGGCAAGAGATGCAGCGACAGGCACCGGAACCCGACAACATCTTCGATGATGACCAAGAACTTCCAGAAGTTCCAGATTCGGACCTAGAGATCATCACCGTCTGACTACTATTACTCCGATGACAAGATCCCACCGTGGCAAATCGGGAGTACACTGCCCCGACACCGATTACCCCGTTACTGAAGGCTCTGGTCGAGGCATCGCCAAAAGGCCTTAGCCAAGATCCAAAAAAACATTCGCCAGCCCCGCCATCCGGCTCGGCTCCGAAACCAAAACCTTCAGAGACCCCAGGGCCAAGTACCGCAATCCCAAAGAAGGTTCCAGAGCCTAAAAAGGTAGTCTATTCTAAGGCCGTCAACCCGAAGAAAACAGTACAGCCTAAAGGCGTCGACCCAAAGAAAAGTCGACCCGAAAAAGGCAGTCTAGCCGAAGGGCGCCGACCCCAAACAGGCCGTCGAGCCAAAAAGGATGCCAAGCCGAAGGGTGCAGACACAAAAAAGGACGTCGACCCGAAAAAGCCGGCTGTGCCAAGTCGCCGAACCAAAGCAGGTCGCCGACGGGAAGGGTGCCATATCGAAGCCTATAATCGGCCGGAGAAGGCTATCGACCCGAAGACAAGTGCTATGATAAAACCAGTTGATCCTAAAAAGACCATCGACTCGGCAAAGGACAGTCAACCAAAAAAGCCTGTCTAGCACAGACGTCTCGAACCAAAAGACCCGGTCGACCCAAAAACACTCGCCGACCCGAAAAAAGGGCCTGAGCCGAAGAAAAGCACTAAGACACCAAAAGTCGTAGAACAAACAAATACAAGACCTAGACTTTTTGGGCACTTCTGGACATATCCTTCTGTTGTGAGCATACCAAATTTTTGCACTAATGTTGCAAGAAACCCTTCCCCTGTCATTAATTCGTTGGGATAGTGGGTATAGCTCTGGATGGTGCCTTATTTAACAATCGCCCGTGCCAAGAAAAACTATGCAGTTGTGAGACAACATACTCTTACACACTTTAGTGTCAACCAATACTACATAAATGACAAAAAAAGTGGGTGAGCGAGAAAACACCTCACGGGCGCACCAGCAATGGGAACCTGGCAGGTACTCACCAGGATTGCCCTGTTGTCATTGGTGCTTTCAAGCTCAGAAAAAATAGAGTGAAGTGTCCAGAACACTTAAAGAAAATGTGTCAAATATGCAGTGAAGAGAAAGGAAAAAACTCACTGATTTTCAACATGTAAAAACACATCACACATCAACACAAATAAATAACTTTATTCACTTTCTTGTGTTGGGTGTGGGTATATAAAAATAGTAAGTGGGGTCACTGCCTATCCAACCACCACTACTATACTTGCCGACATGTTTCATTGCCATATAAAGATTTTGGCAAATTCTTCAGGGCATCATATACTTTCGAGCCACTGCATATGGACAATTTAGTCTGCACAACCTCACGGCCATTTCTACTCGTACCAGCCTGGGGATCAATTTCTCATGAGGCTGTGATTATGTCACTCAGAAAAGGCCTTTCCCCATTGATTTTACGTGTGGGTGAAAAACCTCTGGCATTAACTCAGCCCGTCGAAGCAGAAGGTGTTGTCGACCCAAAAAAGTCACAACCAAGAACAGTGGAGGAAGAACTCTTCCATCCTGATCCAGCAGACGACCAGGCAAAAATATATATTAATCCTGAGACTGGTAAAGTGACAATCCTGCACAGGAAGAAGAGGCCACTGGACACTCTCATTCCCCCATTCCTCTAAAGAAGAAGGACTTTGGGACTTATCCAACTAGACCCTTCATTCCCTTCTATCCCATTATGCCTACTACTCCTTTTTCTCCTTACACTCCTTCTCACTATGGGGACAACGAGGGGAACTCAGGGGAGGATCCTCAACCTGATTATGATTATCCACAGGATCCTGAGCCACAAAATGAACCATGGGAGGAGCCAACTGACCCTTATAACACCCATCCTATCCCTAATGTCTCCTCTTATCCAACTAAGCCTTCACCTACTGATGACACCATTGTCTTCAACCAATTAATGGACAGGCCAGCGAAATACCACAATGTAGATATGCATAATGACCCTGTAGATGAAGACTTCTTATTTGACACCTTCCCTACTTCAGAAAAAGTGTCGGAACACTCCCCATGCTGAAGGGAGTGTTAAAACACGCACCTGACATATTTAAAGCTACAGCCGGGGCGCGGGTAATCAATCCCAGGATTGAGAAAGTATAGAGCAGCCCTACAGACCCTACATACATCAGAGGACAGTTACCATTAGACTCACTAGTGGTGGCTAATGCACGCAAAAGGGCTAACTCACAGACAGCGGGGGAAGCCCCTCCCCCCGATAAGGAATCAAAGATACTAGAAGCTTCAAGTAAAAGGGTAGCAGCACAGGCCTCCAATTCATGGAGGATTGCCAATACACAAGCT
Source organism: Lissotriton vulgaris (assembly GCF_964263255.1). Taxonomy (NCBI): domain Eukaryota; kingdom Metazoa; phylum Chordata; class Amphibia; order Caudata; family Salamandridae; genus Lissotriton; species Lissotriton vulgaris. Next base: position 20,634,128 of record NC_141688.1, read on the forward strand.
CTGCTAGCTCGTAACAGTCGTTCAGAAAAGGGGGTGGTGATGGACAGAGTATCTGAACTAAGCAGAATACTCCTACCCAGTCAACAGATCAGGGCTTGATCCAATACCGTTTTTTAGCTCACTGCACCATCCCAGCTCAGAACCTGGCTACATGCAAATTAGTCTGTCCCTGGCCCAGTGCATCATGGGAACAGGGCAGACCAAACTACCAAGCCAATTCTTATACTGGGAAGGAAACAAGCTTCCGGGGACCGGTTTCTGGCATTACAGCCGTCTTCGGCCCGGCTTGCTTGAATCCCTTCCAGTTAAAGAATTGGCTTGGTAGTTTGATCTGCCATGTTCCCATGATGCACTGGGCCAGGGACAGACTAATTTGCATGTAGCCAGGTTCTGAGCTGGGATGGTGCAGTGAGCTAAAAAAAGGTGATGGATCAAGCCCTGATCTGTTGACTGGGTAGGAGTGTTCTGCTTAATTCAGATACTCTGTCCATCACCACTCCCTTTTCTGAATCGTTACGACGGGGCACACTATGACCAGCTTGAAAGCTTAATGCAACACCTACCTGAGCCTTTTAAAGCCCAAGCTGATGACCTCATACAGGAGGGAAAGTTCATTACAAACGCCTCCATCAAATGTGTGCTTGATGCAGCAGACACCGCAGCCAGGTCTAGTAACACTAGTGTTTTACTAAGGCGACATGCATGGCTGCGTATTTCGGGCTTTAAGAACGAGGTGCAGTCCACCATTCTTAATCAGCCAGTCAATCAAGACTCCTTTTTGGCCCTGCTGTCGACACCATTTTAGATAAAAAGGACACGGAAACCGCGAAGTCAATGGGAGCATTGCAGTTTCAGCAACACAGAAGTTCCTTTCGACGCTCCTCATACAGGGCAGCTATACGAGGCAATACTTCCCAAACGTCATCATACAAAGGCAACACACAAACTTCCTTTACCAAAAACTCCAACAGAAGTTATAGGGGAAACCATAAGAAGGGAAGAGGACGTGGAGGCAACCACACCAGAGCCTCCACTGCCACAAAACAGTGACTTCATCACGCTACCTCCAGACCACCTAATACCGGTCGGAGGCAGACTCCAACAATTCCTACCTGTCTGGGACGCAATTACCATGGACAGCTGGGTGAGACAAATGATCCAAAATGGTTATTGCCTGGAACTCACTTCTACCCCCCCAAACATACCACCCAAACACCGTCCTATGTCCAAACACATCACCCTGCTACAACAAGAGGTGAAATGCATGCTGGAAAAGGGGGCCTTAGAGCCAGTCCCTTTCCAACATCAAGGGACAGGAGTTGGAAAAGGGGGCCTTAGAGCCAGTCTCTTTCCAACATCAAGGGACAGGAGTATACTCCCTATACTTCCTTATTCCCAAGGACGGTTCCCTCAGACCAATATTGGACCTCAGACCCCTAAATCAATACATACTGTCGGAGCACTTCCATATGATCACACTACAGCAAGTGCTCCCATTACTACAGCAAGGAGACTTCCTAGAAACATTGGACCCAAAGGCCGCGTATTTTCACGTACCCATCCATCCAGCTCACAGAAAATATCTCCGATTCACAATAGGTCAACGCTACCGATTCAAGGTCTTGCCCTTCGGGGTAACCACAGCTCCAAGAGTGTTTACAAAATGCTTCGCGACAGTAGCGGCACATCTCAGGAGGCAAAACATTCATGTGTTCCCGTATCTGGATGATTGGTGGTACAATTTTGCTTGTATTGGCCAATGTGCAGAAGACCCGTCTTGAACACTTCAGCTGCTACACAGCCTAGGCTTCTCGATAAACAATCCAAAATCGCATCTGCAACCGTCCCACATACATCTGGGAGCCTCTATAGATACCTCAGTGGCAAAGGCATACCCAAACTCAGCGAGGATAGCCAGCATGCAGATGCTCATTCGCAAATTTCTGCCACAACACTCTGCCAGCTCGAGTCTTCATGCAGCTCCTAGGCATGATGGCCTCCTGCATATTCATTGTCCCCCCCACCCCCATGCCAGATTTCAAATGCGTCCATTGCAGGAATGCCAAGCACGGCAATGGAACCAGGCTCCAGTACAACAAAAAGACCTAGTGTTGGTAGACAGTCGCGCTCACAACTCTCTGCAGTGGTGGAACCCACAAAACATTTCCAAGGGGCGACTATTCCAAGAGCTGGTTCCACAACTAGTACTAACAGCGGACGCATCACTGACAGGCTGGGGAGCCCATCTCCTTCAATACACAGTACAAGGGCACTACAACCAAACAAAAAACTGCATATCAACCAACTAGAGTTGCTAGCGATATTCCTAGCCCTGAAAGCATTTTAAAAATACTTGTACAGAAAGACTGTGTTGATCCGGACAGACAACATGACCACAATGTACTATATCCGGGAACAGAGAGGAACACTCCACAGCTGTCCCATTTGGCACAGAGCATATGGAAGTGGGCAATTCCAAAAGACATCTTTCTCCTAGCAGAACACCTTCCAGGGTAAGACCATCAGATAGCAGACCTGCTCAGCAGGCACAGCCAACAACAACACGAATGGGAGATTCACCCCCAAGTTCTCCTGCCATTCTTCAAAGAGTGGGGTCACCCAGAAATAGACCTGTTTGCCACAAAAGAAAACTCGAAATGCCAGTACTTTGCCGCCAGGTTCCCACATCCATTGTCACAGGGCAATGCGATATGAATGAACTGGCGGGGCAGATTTGCGTACGCTTTCCCCCAGCACCGCTGATTCCGCTGGTTTCATGCAAACTGCGGCAACAGTCACTCACGCTAAAACTGGTTGCTCCCACGTGGGCGAGACAACCATGGTACACAACGTTCCTGTAGCTTTCAGTAGTTCCTCATCAAAGGCTGTACCTCACACCCCATCTTCTAACTCGGAACCATGGACAAATCAGGCACACAGATCCCCATCAGATGAACCTAGCGATTTGGCTCCTGAAGTCCTAGAGTTCGGATACCTTAACTTGCCTCCTGATTGCATGAACATTATCAAGGAGGCAAGACTGCCAACTACTAGAGCATGCTATGCAGCTAAATGAAAAAGATTGGTTATTTACTTCAACAATAACCAAATCAACCCATTAGATGCTTCCATACAAAACATTGTTACCTGCTGCATCTTCAAAGATGCGAACTAGCATACTTTTCAATAAGACTACACCTAGCTGCTATAGCAGCATACCTTCAAAACAGGCAACACCTTTCACTGTTTAGAGTACCAGCAATCAAGGCTTTTATGGAGGGTCTTAAAAAGGTGATCCCTCAAAGACACCCTCCTTCCCCAGTCTGGAATCTAAATATAGTACTTACCAGACTTATGGGACCTCCTTTCGAACCTCTACACTCATGCGAACTACAATTCTTAACATGGAAGGTAGCTTTCTTGATTGCCATTACCTCACTCAGGCGAGTTAGCGAATTACAAGCACTAACAATTCAAGAACCTTTCATGCAAGTACATGCTAACAGGGTAGTTCTTAGAACAAACCCTAAGTTTATGCCAAAAGTCGTATCAAATTTCCATATTAATCAATTGATAGAACTGCCAGTTTACTTTTAAAATCCTGTCAGTAGCCGAAAGAGCCCTACACACACTAGATGTTAAGAGCTCTGCTTTACTATGTGGACAGAACGGAATCATTTAGAAAGACAAATCAATTATTTGTTGCTTTTTCACCACAACATAAAGGGAATCCAATATCAAAGTCAGGAATAGCCAGATGGATAGTTAAATGCGTTCAAATATGCGATCAAGAAGCCAAACGCACTTTAACCGTCCCCCCAAGTGCGCACTCTACAAGACAAATGGGGGCATCCATGGCTTTCCTAGGGAATATTCCTCTTGAAGACATATGTAGGGCAGCCACATGGACTACCATACACACTTTCACAAAACACTACTGTGTAGACGTGCAAGCAAAGCAGCAAGCTGCTGTAGGCCAAGCTGTCCTAAACTTTTTCAAACGGCTGCAGCTGGCACGGGTAACCACCGCTAGAGGAGATACTGCTATACATTCTATGCACAGATATGAATTCAGCAGCCCACATGCCTCAAACGGAATATGCTACTTACCAGTATGCATCTGTTCTTGGCATGTAGGGCTGCTGACATTCATATCGCCCGCCCTCCTCCCCGGTGCCTTTCGCAGCTGCAGCATTATCTTTTGCATGGCCAGCTCTTACTTTACGATCTCCATCTCTGCCACAATGGCGAAACAGAGGATGGAGAAGATGCCCATGTGCACTGTAGTCCAGGGGAGGAGTCAGCTATTTCGTGATACTCGGACTCTTCCAGGACAACAAAGTGCAATCATCCAGACCTTACACTAGGCGGTGATCTATGCACAGATATGAATGTCAGCAGCCCTACATGCCAAGAAGAGATGCATACTGGTAAGTTGCATTTTCCTTCCTTATTGCTATTACCTCTCTTAGATTAAGTGAGATACAGGCTTTCACAATACAAGAACCTTTTTTACAACTACATCGTAACAAAGTGGTTCTAAGAACTAATTCTAAATTCCTTCCAAAAGTCATTACTCCTTTTCATTTAAACAATTCTGTAGTTACCAGTCTTTTTCCAAAACCCTGACTCTGTGTCAGAAAGAGCTCTACACACTCTAGATGTTAAAAGAGCTCTTCTCTACTATAGAGATGAGACTAAATGTTTTTGAAAAACAAAACCATTATTTGCATCTTTCTCTCCACCTCATAAAGGCAACCCCATCTCTACGGGTGGAATTGCACAGTGGATTGTAAAATGTATACAAGTGTGCTATCAAAAAGCAAAACGTACGTTAACAGTTCCCCATAGAATGCACTCATGCAAGCTAGGAGCCTCCATGACTTTCTTAGGGAACATCCCCTTAGACATATGCAAGGCAGCAACATGGTCTACAACACACAACTTCACTAAACACTACTGTGGTGATGTGAGAGCCAAGCAGCGAGCTGCAGTAGGCCAAGCTGTTCTTAAAACTCTTTTTCAAACAACTGCAACAGATACAGGTGACCACCGCTAGCGGAGACATTGCTGCACAATCAATGCGTAGTGTAGTATCTGCAGCTCATATGCCTCGAACAGAAAATGCTACTTACCAGTATGCATCTGTTATCATGTAGAGCTGCAGATCACTACACACCCTCCCGCCTTCCTCTGGACTTGTATCTGTTCCAGTTTTTATCTTACTTCGATGCAAACGCATGGACATCCTTCTTCTTTTTTTTTTTTTTTTTTCTTTACTTCTAACTTCGTCCAAGGGAGGAGTCACCTATCTCGTGACTACAAAAGACTTCTTCCAAAACGACGACAACATGCAATCATCTGAGCCCAACACCAAGTGGCAATCTAATGCATAGTGTAGTGATCTGCAGCTCTACATGCCAAGAACAGATGCATACTGGCAAGTAGCATTTTCCTTTTTAATGAGGCTTTAAAAGGTGCCTGGTAGTGTGGGTTGGCTGCCTGGCCAATAACTCAAGGATCTGAAAGAAACAGGTTACTATTAGATTCCTTAACTTGGAATATCCCCAGGCGTCAGCCTGGATCCGGAAACATTTGCGTAGCAGTACCCTTGCGCATCGGTAGGTGTAGTCTGTGGCTCTGTGTCCGTCATTGGTGCCAGGATGACTTCGCCGGAGTACTTAGATGCCGCCCTGGCGCGCTGACTTCAGTTTTGTTTTCCACGCCAGTAAGCACCGATCTGGAAAAAAGTGGTACCCTTTAGTCCTTTTTTGACAAACTTTTTCGATCCTTTACTCGTGCGACACGGCCGGGGGTTCGGGTGACACACATGTCGTGGCCTGCTCCATACCCGCCGGTCCCTGGGCAGAACGCAACGCCGTCGGGTTCCGCGGTGCCTTCGGGCCCCGCGGTCCCGACTGGGGGCTCGAGCGGGCTGGGTGCTTCGGCCTTGGCGCCGTCTGCAATTTCGGTCCCAACTCCGCAGGGCCCTGTCAGATCCGGGTTGCCGCTGGCCAACCTAACGACCCCTCCACTGGCTTCTACTCCTAGGGTGTTGTCCCCGATCCACCCCTCGATCCGGTTCCGATGTCGGAAAGGTGTCTTATCTCAACGCCGAGAGGTGCAATACTTCTATAATCCGGCCCCATCATTTGATCCGGAGTACGAGGAGATGGAGGGAGAGGCGGATTGGGAGGAGTCTGAGGACCCTCTGGCACGAGAGCCAGTCTTTCAGGACTGGGCAGGTGAACTAGGGGAGGCCAGTGGTTTGGACACAACACTGGATTTGTCTCTCCTCCTACCGTGGCCACGGAGGAGGGGGCTGCCTACAGTGTGGTGTTAACTAGGGCAGCCAAGGCCTTGTCTCTTGAGCTCCCTGTCACGGCCGAAAGGACTAACCTACTCACTGAGGTCCTCAAACCGCAGGCAAGCTCTTCGGAGCCTCTACTACCGTTCAATGAGGCCTTAACTGACGTTCTGTTGGGCTCTTGGTCCAGGCCCGCTACAGGTCCCCCTGTAGATGGGAACGTGGCCAGACGCCACTGCCTGGCACCGGACGACCCTTGTTTCCTGTCCACCTACCCCACCCCTGAGAGGCTGGTTATCTAGGCCTCTAATTCCCAGACTGCATTCCCAACAGCTCCTCCTGATCAGGAATCCAAAAGGTATGAACAGTACGGGAAAAAGATGTTCTCATTTAGTTTGGGGTTGCAGTCGGTCAACACCGCTTGCCATTTGGGCTGTTATACCCACTCTCTGTGGGACACGGTTGCGAACGTGCTGCCACAATGCCAGGAGGAGGCCTGGGTTAAACTCGCCCAAGCCATTGCAGAGGGGCTAGATGTGGCATGGTCTTCCATTTGATGTGGGCTGGATACCACTGACTCGCTAGGCAGGCCGATTGCAACGATGGTGGCAGTTCGCCGCCACCCCTGGCTGAGGTCCGCCAATTTTTCGGCTGATGTCCAGAACACCCTTATAGACACGCCTCTTTGGGGACAAGGCAGAGTAAGTACTACAGGGCTACGGCCAAGTCCTTGGGCCTATCGGCCCGCGCCAGAAAACTGCTGCCTTTCGCTCCTTTCGTGGCCAAGGAAGGGGCACCATGACACATCTTGCCAGCCACGGGCCGCAGACTAACATCCAGCACGGTGGCGGACATGGTAACCGCCATGGCGGTGCCAGGGGACAACTGTGAGGTCAGACCACATCCACCCGCAGCATCTGCCTCAAAGCCTTCCTAGTCTGAGCTTTCAGGCCCATTTAATGCCAGTGGGGGGCAGGGAATCACATAGGACAGGTGGGTGCTGCAAATCGTCTGAAGGGATACCCCCTCCCCTTCGAGTCGAACCCTCCAGCCATGCCACCGCAATACCACCGCGTGTTGGAGGATCCCTTGCAACTTCTACAAGAGGAAGTTACGACCCTCTTGGCCAAGGGGGCCATCGAGCACGTTCCTGGACCAAAAGTAGGGCTAGGTTGTTGCTCCCACTACTTTCTGGTTCCCAAGAATGGCAAAGGAGGCCTACACCCTATCTTGGACCTGCAGAACGTCAACGGCCTCCTCCGGAAGGAGAAGTTCAAGATGCTGACTCTGGCTCAGGTCTTAGTTGCCCTAGACCCGGGAGACTGAATAGTAGCGTGTGACTTGCAGGACGCTTATTTTCAAATCCCTGTCCTGCCGGCCCACCGGCGTTACCTGCGGTTCACGGTAGGCCTCGAGCACTTTCAGTTTACTGTTCTCCCCTTCGGCCTTACCAGCGCCCCTCTGGTGTTCACGAAAGTGATGGTGGTGGTCGCAGCTCATCTGCGCAGATTAGGGGTGTCAGTCTTCCCCTATCTCGACGACTGGTTGTTGAAGGCTGGCTCGCCCCAGACAGTTGTCCGCCACCTCCAGACTATGGCCAACCTCCTGCACCTCAATGTGCCGAAGTCACACCTGTGTCCCTCTCAGAAGCTCCTCTTCTTCGGAGCGGTACTAGACTCTGCGCAGTTTTGGGTTTACCCTCCTGAACTGCGGGTTCGGGATATTCAGGCTCTGATTCCATTCTTTCAGCCTTTATCCCAAGTCGCGGTCAGGTTGACGCAGCAGCTTCTGGGGCTGATGGCCTCCTGCATCCTTCTGGTGCTTCACGCCAGGTGGCGGATGCGGGCTCTGCAGTGGGACCTGAAGTTTCAGTGGGCCCAGTATCGGGGCAACTTGCCCGACCATGTCTTGATCTGAGGGCACTGCAAGACAGTTGCAGTGGTGGCTCATGGACCACGATTGGGATAGCGGTAGATCCTCTTCCTACCCCAACTGGAGCACATAGTTGTGACACTCGTCCCTCCTGGGCTGGGGGGGGGGGGGGGGGGGGGGCACATGGGAGAGGCGGAGATCAGAGGTCTCCGACAGAGTCCCGGCTCCACATCAACCTTCTGGAGCTGCGGGCGATCCGGCTTGCACTGAAGGCATTCCTTCCGTCTGTCCGGGAGAGTGTAGTGCAGGTGTTCACGGACAACACCACTGCCATGTGGTACTCCAACAAACAGGGCGGGGTGGGGTCGTGGACCCTATGCCAGGAGGCTCTGCGCCTCTTGCAATGGCTGGAACAGCAGGGCGTGACCCTGGTTGTTCAACACCTGTCAGGTTCCCTGAACGCCAGGGCGGACGAGCTCAGCCGTGCATGATGGATCTCAAATTGAGTCTGAACTCTAACGTGGCGCAAGGTCTCTTTCAGCAGTGGGGAGAGCCTTGGTTAGATCTATTCGCCACAGAAGAGAAGGTGCAATGTCATCAGTTATGCGAGTTGGAATTTCCAAGGCGGTACTCCCTCAGACGGTTTTCATCGCAAGCTGCAGTCTGTTGTACGCCTTTCCTCCTATACCACTTCTGCCACAGTGCTGAAGATCAGGCGCGACCGGGCCCAAGTCATCCTTGTGGCTCCAGACTGGGCACGAAGATACTGGTATCCCAAGCTACTCAGCATGTCAGTCGATCCCCTGATTCGTCTGGCTCTTCAGGAGGGCCTTCAGTCGCAGCAGCAGGGGACAGTCCTCCACCCAAACCTGTTCAGCCTCCACCTCCATGTGTGGAGACTGAGCGGCGACAGTTAAGGCCATTTGACTTGCCTCCTGAAGTCTGTAGTGTGATTCTGGCAGCCAGGCGTCCCTCCACAAAACAGTATACGCCTGCAGGTGGAACAAATTTGTGGCATGGTGCATAGCAAAGGCTGTGGATCCACTCTGCCCCCATTTCGGAGGTTCTCCTCTTTCTCTTGCCCAACTGGGCTCTGCTCTCTGCACTCTTAAGGGCTACCTCTGCCATTTCCGCCTTCTTAAGGCTCCCTGATCAGCCCTCTCTTCCAGTCCCCAGTTGTAAATGGGTTCTTGAAGGGCATCCCGCATGTTCCCCCTGTTTCTTTAGTGATGCCTCAGTGGGACTTGAATCTTGTTCTGACTTAGTCTGTGCGCTCCCTTCGAGCCACTTAACTGTCCTCTTAGTCTTCTCACTCATAAGACTGCGTTCCTGGTTGCCATCACCACTGCCAGGAGAGTGAGTGAGCTCCAGGCTCTTTCTTCACAACCTCCTTTCCTTTCTGTCCATCCGGACAAAGTTGTGTTGCAGACGCGAACCTCTTTCCTGCCCTAGGTAGTCACAGCCTTCCACATCGAGCAGTCCATCCTTCTTTCCGCCTCTGCATCCCTCGAAAGAGGAAGAGAGGCTCCACCGTCTGGACCCAAAACATGCGCTCATTCTATCTGGACCGTACACGCCAGTTCCGGGTGGATGACCAACTGTCTGTTACGTGGCCGTCTGTTACGTGGCCTATCTTTTACAAGCGGACCATTTCTTGATGGGTCGTTTTGTGCATCAAAGCTAGTTATTCACTGGCTAAAAAGGAGTCTCCCATGGGGCTGCATGCCCATTCCAGTCGGGCCACAGCAGCTACTACTGCCCTAGTTTGAGGAGTCCCCTGTGCAGCTACGTGGGCCTCGCTGCACACGTTCGCAAGACACTACTGCCTGTACAACTAAGTCCGGTGAGCTGGCTATTTCGGCCGTTCCGTTCTCCAGGACTTTCTGGTGTGATTATTAGTTCGCAGACCCACCACTGGGGTTGGTATTGCTGGGGTATCTATTCTAAGGTGAGGAATCTAATACTAACCGGTTTCTTTCAGATGCGCAAATTACTTGCCTTCGGTAACGATATATCTGTAGTTAGCATTAGATTCCTTCCCGCCCCACCCATCCTTCCCGTTCTGCGAACAGATATCTAGGGTTAAGGTCATCACTTCTCAGGGCTCTAGTTTCATGGCACCAGTGTTGGTTTTTATCATGGCTCTGCGTTTATGGCGCGGAAAAGCTGTGTAAGAACTGACGTCAGCGCGCGAGGGCGGCGTCTAAGTACTCCGGTGGCGTCATCCCAGCACCACCACCAACAACGACAGCGCGGAGCCGTAGACCACGCCTACCGACGCGCAAGATTACTGCTACGCAAAAGTTACTGGATCCAGACTGATGCCTGGGGATATTCTAAGGTAAGGAATCTAATACGAACTACTGTTTCTTACAGATATAGTTACCAAAGGTAAGTAACTAGTGCTTTATGGATCACAACGAACAAGCACATCTGCTGGTTCGGGGTTGTCAAGTCTTATATGTGGGTCTCCTAAGATAGTTTCACTGTGCTCTCCTCTACACTAAGTTCACTATCTGTGAAAGGAGTCCACAGTGAGCCATATAATGCACCTTTGAGAAACAACATGGCAGAGCTGAATTATGATGAGCAATAATTCAGTAGAACCTATTCATGGCAATGAATGCAGAGAAATTCAGCAGGAGCTAAAAATAAATTCCAAGCTGCAGTCGTAGACCGATGGACAATCAACACATTTTATGACTGTCTAGTATGACTGTTGCTAAATCTGTATTGTAGGCCCCTCTAAGCCTGGACTCTTAAAACATATCTGTTAAAGAGCTAACTGGAAGATTCAGATCATAAGTTTGCCTATGATGAGCATTAAGTTAGACTTTTTCCTGTCAGTAGAACAGTTGGAAAGGCTGAAAATTGGTGGAAGCCATGAAGACGTGCGGGGTGAGTAGTTTTTTGCAAGAGCAGTTAAGAGCTAGGAATGGTAGCACTGGGCCCATTTCAGTTGTGGACAGATGCAAACTGGCTCTTTTAGCATGTTATCAGCATACAGGCATCCTTTTTATAGGCCTTAATCGAAGATTACTTTTTTGATAACAATTGTATCAGACAGCTACTCCAAGGAGTGTCCCGGCGCAAAGCAGAGATCGGAATAATGGCTTAAGTCTGCACAAAAAGTTTTTTCTTAAACATTGCAACACCACTCGGAGGATGCACATTCCAACCCAGGTACACTAGAGACTTTTCTTCCTGCTCTTGCAAGCTGAATCCAGGGGATCTCTGCCAGAAATGTTTTACCAGATCTCAGCTGTCTTGTGGGGTTATGAAAGCCAAAATTGATTCCGAGTTAGGTGGGCCCTGATATAGAGTATCTTCTACCAATGAGACCCTTAAATATGACCTAAACTAACAGGCAGCCAATGTAGTACTTGCAAATGTGGCAAAATCAGTGTTGTCTTAGGAACATTTACCAGGAGCCGGGCTGCCGCATTCCTGATCACTTGGAGTTTGTCCATCAGGTACTCAAAGCCAAAATATAATGCATTACCAAAATCTATTCTAGATGTTAACACCAGAAATACACTTTTCTGTGCTGAAAAGACCAAAAGGCAGAAGTTTTAGGGACCTCATAATCCCAAAACGGGTGCATACCAACATTTTTACTTTAGGCCTAAAGGACAGCCTGTTATCAAATTGAATACCCAGATTTTTAACGGAGCCTTTCTGGGGTCATGGAGTAGTCTGTCCAATTTTTGCCAGGAATCTGGTGGGATATGGATCCTCCCAAAGAGATTGTTTTCTCCATTGCATTTGAGTTTAGCCGTTGCTAACCAATGAAAAACAGCAGTTGGGAATGTTTTAATCGGTGTACTCTTTAACCCAACTACCTTGTCCCAAGAGAAAAGCAATTGTCATCACACAGCACACTAGCTCCAAATCTTTTGTTAGTTGAGCCAGAGAGGTATGATGTGGAATAAAGGTATGGGGTAGCCCTGCCGGACTCCCGTAAGTTCATCACATGGATTGGTGGCGCATGGAGGCCACGTTAGAGTTCAGACTCAATTTGAGATCCATCATGCACGGCTGAGCTCGTCCGCCCTGGCGTTCAGGGAACCTGACAGGTGTTGAACAACCAGGGTCACGCCCTGCTGTTCCAGCCATTGCAAGAGGCGCAGAGCCTCCTGGCATAGGGTCCACGACCCCACCCCGCCCTGTTTGTTGGAGTACCACATGGCAGTGGTGTTGTCCGTGAACACCTGCACTACACTCTCCCGGACAGAGGGGAGGAATGCCTTCAGTGCAAGCTGGATCGCCCGCAGCTCCAGAAGGTTGATGTGGAGCCGGGACTCTGTCGGAGACCTCTGATCTCCGCCTCTCCCATGTGCTCCCCCCCAGCCCAGGAGGGACGAGTCTGTCACAACTATGTGCTCCAGTTGGGGTAGGAAGAGGATCTACCGCTATCCCAATCGTGGTCCATGAGCCACCACTGCAACTGTCTTGCAGTGCCCTCAGATCAAGACATGGTCGGGCAAGTTGCCCCGATACTGGGCCCACTGAAACTTCAGGTCCCACTGCAGAGCCCGCATCCGCCACCTGGCGTGAAGCACCAGAAGGATGCAGGAGGCCATCAGCCCCAGAAGCTGCTGCGTCAACCTGACCACGACTTGGGATAAAGGCTGAAAGAATGGAATCAGAGCCTGAAAATCCCGAACCCGCAGTTCAGGAGGGTAAACCCAAAACTGCGCCGAGTCTAGTACCGCTCCGAAGAAGAGGAGCTTCTGAGAGGGACACAGGTGTGACTTCGGCACATTGAGGTCATGGAGTAGTCTGTCCAATGTTTGCCAGGAATCTGGTGGGATATGGATCCTCCCAAAGATTGTTTTCTCCATTGCATTTGAGTTTAGCCGTTGCTAACCAATGAAAAACAGCAGTTGGGAATGTTTTAATCGGTGTACTCTTTAACCCAACTACCTTGTCCCAAGAGAAAAGCAATTGTCATCACACAGCACACTAGCTCCAAATCTTTTGTTAGTTGAGCCAGAGAGGTATGATGTGGAATAAAGGTATGGGGTAGCCCTGCCGGACTCCCGTAAGTACATCACATGGATTGGTGGCGCATGGAGGAATCCAAACTTGTTGGCTCATCTTAGTTAACCAATTGTTAGCCATTCCAAAGCGGTGCCTGGTGCAATTGGCTTCATATGGTTTGGAATGACTGATAATCAGTTTTTGTATTTAAGTAGCTACTGAAGAATGGTGCAAGGGCCCAGGGGATAGTTAATTAGAATGTTTGGATGGAATGGTGAAGTGAGTTTACGCGAAGTGCGAGAGGGGTATAAAAACCGGTATGAGGGCAGAGTTGAGAGAAGGTGTAATTGATAGTCAAGGGAGCAGGAGGGAGAGTTTGGACACAGATGAAAGTATGTGTGGTAAATAGTTTGTGGTAGCGTGATGGATGATTGGAGTAGAGGCTGAGGGAGGGAAGGGGGTAATCAAGAAGGGGAATGCAGAGATGTGTGGGGATGTTAGATGGGAAAATTAGTCTGGGCTTCTTGAACTAAGGATTCTGACTGTTAATTGTAAAGTAATCCACCACTCTATCCCTGATATATTTTTCTGGTATTTCGGTGTTAAATTTGTGCGACTGGGCTGAAAAGTAAACCTGCTGAACTGTGGCTGGCGCCATACCTTGTGTTAGATGATGACAGTTTAGCTACCAGAGATTGTAAAGCTAAGGAATCTAGAACTGGCACTTCATTGACCAGGTATTGAATTGGAGAGGTTGGGAGAGGCAGGAATGCCGATCTAGTCTCCCCTAGTGGGTAGACTATTCATGGATGTGCTCGGGAAAGGAGTAGTATAAAACCCTAAACAAGAACGTGCCTGAAACACTGATTAAGCTGATAAACAGGAAGGAGAGGGACATGAGATGGCTGATCATGATTGGGAGGCGGCCCTGACTCACCCAATGGATGTCGCTATAAAGTCTAGATTGAGGTGTGCCGCTCGCTCAGAGGAGTCTTCTTGCCACAACCTTGTTCGTGCTACTGGAGTAGCTGACATCTGTTCCTTATTGTGTTCCTTGCCGGTGAGAGGAGTTTCCAGCCGCGAGGCCGCAGAGGAGGCGAGAGGTGCGGCCCCGGGACTGCGAGGACCAGCCTACAACATCCTCACTGTGTCCTCTTCCCGGGTGAGCCGCGCCCCCTCCCAGTGCCCGCCCCCACCGAAGTGCTCTTTACTCCTCGCGGCCCCCGCTTCGCGGGAGCCGCTCGCTCAGAGGAGTCTTCTTGCCACAACCCTGTTCGTGCTACTGGAGTAGCTGACATCTGTTCCTGATTGTGTTCCTTGCCGGTGAGAGGAGTTTCCAGCCGCAAGGCCGCAGAGGAGGCGAGAGGTGCGGCCCCGGGACTGCGAGGACCAGCCTACAACATCCTCAGCTGTGTCCTCTTCCCGGGTGAGCCGCGCCCCCTCCCAGTGCCACGCCCCCTCTCTACCCAGGTGAATATCAGCAGACCCAGTGACGCGCACCGCGGGACGCGCGCGGGGCGAAGCCCGTGCCAAGGGCGGGCCTGTTGTTGCCCGGCAGTGACCGGACCGGGCCACCTCTCTTTGCTCTTTACACTGTCCCTATATTCACCTCACAAGCCTCCACATATGTCTGTTATGCCCGGAAGAACCAGAAGTAAAACCAAATCAGCGATGGCCGTAGCCCAAATTACCGGGCCTATAGACCAATTCATATCCCGGGTTAACGAGTCAATCGATCACAATATCTCTTTACTGGAACGAAGAGTATCCTTGGACCTTATGAACGCTAAACGCTCATCCTTGGGCCCTTTATCAACTGCAAGCTCACCTCCCCAGCAAATTGTAAGCAATCGTTCTCTTCCTTTACCTCAATCTGCTGTTGGTACACTCACAGTACCAAACTTAGTTGACTTATCAGTCTCAATTAGTCTGATTCATCATTTGTTGACCTAGAGGCCACACCAGACCTTGAAGCTTGCCAATCACTTGAAAGGCCAGAGCCCACCATAGACAAATGTCCTCAAGTATCAGGGGAAGGAGGCATTCCTTTATCGTCAGAACTAAGGAATATGCCTAAGACCAAGAAAAAAACCTAAAACCAACATCAGGAATCATAATCTTGTGTCACCAGCCCCAACTTCAACTTCAGGCATTCCTTGTTGGGTCGAAAATATGGTAGCAGACTTAAAATCAGATCTTGAAGCTTCTATATCGGCTCAAATCAAGCCCTTAATGTCAAAAATTGATAGACTAACATCTTTAATCAATACTAAATGGACTAATAAGTCAAGTGGAAATGTGTCCACTCAGTTACAAGAGAACCAAAGAAGCGCCCTTGGTGAATAACATCAATAGCAACCTACCTAAAGACCCCACCGCAAAGGCCAAAATTATATCTGATAAACCAGGAGCAGTAACGCACCATCAGGCTCAAAGGGGGGAAAAAGCTCCTGCGCCCTTACTAACTCCTAGCGGTGTAGACCCTATTACAAAGCCCCAAACACCTTTCTGGCTCCAAAAAAGTGCCTAATCAATCTGCTAAGGGTCCCAAAAGTTCAGCCACCACTTCGACAGCAACTACCTCCCTTAACAAGCCTTATGATTCTAAAACAAGGCCGGCTCGCTTTAAGTCAATCAACTTGCCGCCGGAAGTCTCACCCTTTGTGGTTGTACTGACGGGGGTGCCACCACTGAAGGAGGGTAGTAGAGAAACCCTTGTCGAATTAAAGAATAAATGTGCCCAGTGGCTCCACCTGCACAAACCACTGCCCAATAACATGTGTGGCGAAATACACGCAGTTAGAGGTGATTGGGTGGGTAGAAATACCAAGACCATAGCAGGTGATGTTATAACTATCAACTTTAGGGATGTAGGGGTAGTGAATTATATTTGCAATTCACCTAATAGTGGGCCGGCTACTCAAATACACCCACTTCCCTTGTCCTACTTTCTACCCATGCCCCCAAGACAATATCCCCCCCCAATTCAGCTTTCCAATAAATAGAGGGTATACACATGCTCCACATCATACTATCCATCAGTGGCAGCAACCATGGCAAGGTCCACCTCCTCCTTTTGACCCCTTTGTATCTCAGTTTGCCCACTGGAATAGATTCAGCGCGCTGGAAGAGGTGGACTGACTTAATTCTGTTGAAGCTTTCCCCATGCATTTTGCCATTAATAGGGGTGAGGAGAAGGGCTCACCAGTCATGTCTTACCCGCTATGTTCTAATTTCCCAACTGCGACAGCCACTAGCCTGACTAAGTCACCATCCCCTGCCTTAGAGAGGGAATGTGCAGAATCCCCTAGTCTTAGAGACATCGTTGGTACTAGAGGGAAAACCACCAAGGATAAAATAAAAATCCTTAGCTGGAACCTTGCGGGCATCCATAGGAAACTGGATCTGCCTGAGTGGAGTGATCTGGTTGAAGCACATAAGATCTGTATGTTTCAAGAGACTTGGAGTACAGAACCACTCCACCGGGTTGGGTTTGTCACCTTTTTTATCCCAGCAGAGAAACCCATGAATGGGAAGGGGCGCCCTTCGGGGGGTCTTATTACCTGGGTAAGCATCTCCCTGAACTGCAGAATAACATCTAAGCAGATAAATAATCCAGACATTTTAGGCATTCTACTATGTACTCCATGTAGAGGTTTGACTCTAGCTCTTTACAATGTTTATGCTAGAGGCACAAAAAATGGGAAAATGGGCATACCTCACCTGTAATATCAGATCTTGAGGTGCAGCTCGGGGATTGTAAAGAAGCTGATCATACCCTAGTAGCAGGTGATTTTAATTGCACCTATGAGCCACTCCCCCTAGATGGCATCCCTGATTTGGGCGAAGAAGACAGATGTGGCATCCCTTCACTTTCCATCCCTCCGATTAGGCGCTGGACCCGCAGTGCAGTACAGCTAAATGCACTGACTCTTGAGTTTGGGCTAAGAGCCGCCAATGGCCGTACACCTTCTGACCGGATGGGCGCCCCGACGTTCAACAGGGTTGGTCATACCTCCAGGATTGACTATATCCTGTTGGACCTGGGGCTTTGGAGCAGGGTCGAAGATATGACAGTCATACCGACTGTCGAGTGCGACCACAACTCGCTTTCCCTAACTATCACGAATCCCTGGTCTAATGAAGCACTGTCAGCACCTTCCAAATGCTCACAAAAGGTCACTGTCTCCTCCTGTGGAAGGCGCTTAAAGTGGGACAAAGTTGCCAGTAATCCTGACAAACTTGCTAACATAGAGGTGGTTCTTGTGGCCTCACAAATAGAATTTGACACTATTGACTTAGCCACGGCAGCGGACAGGGCAACACCCATTTTTGAAGCTGCTGTTAAGACTATAGGGGAAGTCTTTTGGGTAAAGGGCAATGCAGGGAGGTTTACGTCTCAGAATAAAACCAAGGGTATGCATGACTGGTATACAGCAGCTTGCAGGAAAGCTAAGTCCCGGCTAATTGAGGCCGTTGAAGGCAAATCTCAACCCCAAATACAGCTAGCCAGGAAAGAACATAAGAGAATATTGGGTCTAGCAAAAAAAAAGTGGGAAGAGGCTTACTGGTCTACTCTTAAAGAAGCTAGCTCCAAGAGGGATCCAAAATGTTTTTGGGATACTATTAGAGCTCGGAACAGGCCTGATAGTGACTTAATAACTTGTAATATCCCTAGTCAGGCGTGGGTCAAACACTTTTCCAAGCTCTACACCCGCCAAGCTGACCAACCGCTGACGAGCGACTCACAAGGGGGGGTTGTGGGCTCATCCATGCTCCCTCCAATTTGGAACATCCAGCCTAGCGACTTTGATTTTACCATCAAAGAGGTCGAATATGCAATAGGCACTATTATTCCCCAAAAAGCGGCTGGCCCGGATGGTATCCCCGGTGACCTTTTAAGATCAGATACTTCAAAGTGGGGAAAATTGATCCATTCCCTACTCGTCGCTATCTGTAGGGGCGCCCCTGTCCCCTCCTCGTGGAAGGGGGCGGAGGTGGTCCCTATTTACAAAAAAGGCCCCAGGGAAGATCCGTCAAATTATAGGCCCATTAGCCTGTTAGACATCAGCCAAAAAGTAGTTGGCAAGGTTCTACTGCTAAGAATTAATAATTGGGTAGACGAAAACAAAATCCTTACTGACTACCAGGCGGGCTTTAGAGTGGGAACTGGGACAATCGAGCAAGCTTTTAGGCTTATGATGGTCTATTGGAAAGTTGTGGTCATAGGCAAAGGCAGTCTTTATCTCGCGTTTATCGATTTAAAGACTGCCTTTGACCTTGTACCTAGAGAGACCTTATGGAGCGTACTGGCCGATATGGGGTTACCGCATTACTTGCTTGTATTACTTGTTAGGTTGCACGAAAATAGTTTTGCCCAGATTAGGTGGGGCCCAGGGGGGGGGGGGGAAACTAATAGTATCCCGGTAGAGAGAGGTGTCCGCCAGGGATGTGTGTTAGCTCCCACCCTTTTCTCCCTCTACATCAATGGGGTGGTTGAGCATCTTCGGAAACATCCCTCAGATGAACCATTCCTGGCTGGCGACCGCATACCAACCCTCCTCTTCGCGGATGATACGCTCTTAATATCCAAGACCCCAATAGGCCTCCAAAGACTCTTAAATAACTATCAATCTTTCTGTGCTAATCGCGGCCTGGTAATCAACACAAGTAAAACAAAATATCTTTTTCTGAACCCTCCCAAAAAACCAGTCCGCTCTCCTATCTTGAATGCTGAACCACTGGAGAGTAGTGAGTTTACAATGGGGTATACCCTAAGAACTCGCTGACCTGGGTCAGTTAACATAGGTACATGTATAGTGGTCAGGATCTATAGATTCTAGTCACGAATTAATCATGGAGAAATTTTTCACACTGTTTAACAAAAATTACCAATATGTAGTACACAAAAGCATTTATTTCAACATTTCTGTGATATTGTGATTCACACTACTAAAATAGAAACCACAAGCATTGAAAAGAGAAAAACCAATTACTTCATTGGATTAACTGAGGACTAGAGGACATAGGTCTCAGAGACTTTCTTATATAACAACGCTCTTGTGGAGACAGTTCTTAAGAATTCGCTACATATTACATATTTACAAATGCGCTCGGAGTGACAAAGAAAGGGAGACAGTTAGGTGGGTTGGGTGTGGTTGGGTATAGGTGAGGACTGGGTAAAGGGTGTTGTGACCTTATTACAATCACAGTGGTTAGAGATGCAACCTTTACAGACTAATTTAGTTCATTAGTTCCGTTATATTCTTTAACAAAGGATCCGTATTATTCAATGGGTTGCTTCCTATGTTAAAGTCAGATGCAATCCGGTCTACGTTTCGACCCCTGGATTAAGGGTTGATTGAAGCGACCGGGCAGCGCTGATGAAAGCACCGTCTCTGATTTAGTCCTGAGGACACGCAGTTCAAAACTCTGAAACAAGATTCACCTGTTATATCCGGATGTACCAAGACATGAGATTATAAACGATTTGAGTGGAAAACCACGGATGTCCTAGCTTCTATATATCACTATGGAACGGACGATGGTCCAACCCAAATAGTCCACTGGACGGCCCTATAATAAGCGCTCCTGTACCTTTATGTCCTGAAGAAGACCCCAGCTTGAGGCTTCAATCAACCCTTAATTCAGGGGTCGAAACGTAGCCCGGATTGCATCTGACTTTCTTAACATAGGAAGCAACCCATTGAATAATACGGATCCTATGTTAAAGAATATAACGGAACTAATGAACTAAATTAGTCTGTAAAGGTTGCATCTCTAACCACTGTGATTGTAATAAGGTCACAACACCCTTTACCCAGTCCTCACCTATACCCAACCACACCCAACCCACCTAACTGTCTCCCTTTCTTTGTCACTCCGAGCGCATTTGTAAATATGTAATATGTAGCGAATTCTTAAGAACTGTCTCCACAAGAGCGTTGTTATATAAGAAAGTCTCTGAGACCTATGTCCTCTAGTCCTCAGTTAATCCAATGAAGTAATTGGTTTTTCTCTTTTCAATGCTTGTGGTTTCTATTTTAGTAGTGTGAATCACAATATCACAAATGTTGAAATAAATGCTTTTGTGTACTACATATTGGTAATTTTTGTTAAACAGTGTGAAATTTCTCCATGATTAATTTGTGACTAGAATCTATAGACCCTGACCACTATACACGTACCTATGAACCCCTGGAGAGGGTAGAAGTTTTTGACTATCTTGGGATACGCCTTTCACATAAAATGGAATGGACACCACACTTGGACAAAATGCTTTTAACCCATAAGAGAATAACAGGAGCTCTCCTGAAAACAACGCTCCTGTAAAATAAGACCTATAGCTACAGTCCTAGAAATATACTCGGCTAAGGGTGTCAGCTTTGCTCTCTATGGGGCCGAACTCTGGGGATCATGCATTTCCGATGCTCTACCAAGATCAGAGATGAAATTTTGTAGAGCGATTATGTCTCTACCGCAGGGAACTCCCACGGTCCCGCTAATGTTGGACCTGGGATGCCGCCCAATTTATGGCCTCGCAAAATCTCGTCCACTCTTGCTCTGGGCGCGGCTTTGGCGTGTGGAGGAACTCAGTAAATATGCTCAAGGCCTTGCAGAAATCAGGTCACTACCAGGGTGGCACAAAATTAAATGGTTAAGAGACATGAAGTTGCTGCTAGCCAATCTGGGCCTCAATGAAGCGTGGATAAATAGAACTTCACCCCCGAAGCTAACGCTCAAGAAACTATATTGGGACTGGATCTCCACAAAAAGAAACACTAGTACTACTTTGGGCAGACTTCCGGAGGATTTCTTGAAGTTTAAAGACCAACCCAAACGGGAAGTGTATCTTGACACTATTGAAAAACCCTTTGACAGGGCTTTATATTTTAAATTCAGAGCAGGAACCCTTCCCCTTCATTCTTTTACATCGAGTTGGAAATCACGTGAACAAACCAGAGTTTTGCCCAGCGTGCTTAATCAAACCAGAGTCATTGGCGCATTTTATGTTCGAGTGCAGAGAGTATGCAAATCCAAGAAGGGTTTGGCTCAAAAATCTATGTCGCCAGTTGGGTACCAAGAGTCATGTGACTGCAATCAGGATATTAATGTCTGATAGCCGTGCCACCTATGCTTGTGTCTTAGCCAAATTTTTATCATGGGCTTGGTCCATCCGCACCAAAAGGCTCAAATTGACTGTTTAATTCCTTTTTAAAATATAGTTGCTTCCTTAATGAACTGCTTTGTAGATCTGTGAGAACGTTTTACATATGCTTTTCTGATTTTACAAATTGTTGTATTGTGATTTACGTGCTGCTTTAATGATAATTATTTTATCGAAATAAAGCCTTTTTGACTTTGATTTATACAGCTCAAACCACTGCACAGGGTTTACTATGACAGGGAGCGATTGAATAAAATGGGAAGAATAGTATCCCCAGACTGTAGGAAAGTCCCTCTGTTCCCATTGCATCTCACTTATTGCGGGGCTGTCCAACCATTTAAGCCTACTGGAACACGATAGTACATGAAGCTCATAATATTTTGTAAGTAGGTATCGCACTCAAGCCAAAGTACATCCTTCTCTACATGCCAAAGGATGTAGATGACCCACGGGCCAAACTCCTTTTCAGCAACCTGGGTTTAGTTGTTGCAGGTGCACGGGAGGGGGGTGCTGGAAGTCCCTACTCTACAGGAATGGAGGAAGGGGGTGGACATCTAAATGGCCATAGAGGTAGGGGATGTCCCTGCAAATTTTACAGGGTTTGGGAGATTGGATAAAATATAACTATTCGGACCTTGTTGGTATGACTAGGCCTCCATGCAACAAGCTCGAAGGCCATGATGGCATTGTTTGCTGAAGTTTCTATCCGTATTTGATTGTCGAACATTGCACGGTAGCTGTCCAGTGTGGTGAAGTGCTTACCATCCTCTGGCGTATTACTGTTACCGCTGTGTGGCAGTACGACATTGTGGAGCTCGCTCTAGTAATAACCATTCTCCTCAAAAATGAAATTGTACTCTAAATCTTTCATTGCTTGACCTGTCATGGTTTAGATTTGTTTGGAGGTTCTGAAGCTGGAGAAACTGGCTCGAAGAGCCTACTGTTAAAAGAAAAGTGTTTGACTCTAGTCCTTCACATGATTAGCAACTGTTTACGTGTAACGTCTACTGAAACATGAAGTGCTTTGACTTTTAAAGTGTCTTTTTCTCATGTTACTTACTGTTATTCCCAAGGTGTGCTTTAAATACTTCTGTCGCTCCTGCTGGCACTGGCAACACTCAATGGAGATCCTGCGTCACCATCGCCCTCTGATGCGCAACCAGAAGAGTCGTGACTCCAGCTAAGATGCTAGCATTACCATTGGGAAGACTTGCAGTAAAACCACAGCAGTTATGCAGGAAAGTTTGTTACCTGCCAAATGGAGAGCACTTCCCGGTGCAGAATCCGGATTGGGAATGCGCTTAGTAAGGACTAACTGGAAATCTAGAGGAAAAATCACCTTTTGCACTTGCTGGTCTTTTATTGTTTTCTGCACTAATGCACAGTGAATTATCGGTGTTTTTTTAGGTTTGAATGGGTAATGGGGAAATTGGATATTGACCCTGCCCTAAAGGTTCTTGCAGTTCCCAGACGTTGGTCTGTTTCTTGTTGACGCCAAGCAAGAAAGGCCATGTGTTTCAGAAGATGTTACTGTAGGTTATGGATGCCTTCAGAAGAAGTTTTTTTTATTTATTAGAAGGCGCTTTTTTTACATTCCTTGCAATACTGATGGTAAAAATGCAGGTTCCATTGATCCCCAAGTTTTGCAGTTTGCCATACAGTGCCTTCCAAATTTATTTAACTCCCATCTGAACTGCATAAACTGATTGTTCAGCTGGTTTTTTTACTGGAACAACAAAGGGAGACTCTGTTCTTCATTTAAACCAAATCATATATCACATTTTACGCTAGAAAAGGTTTTTACCAGTTCCTTTTTACACTCTTAGTCGGTTTTTAAGTCGTTTGAAAAAAACGAAAGGTTTTCTTTTTTTCTGGCAGCTTTTAACATAATTGCATATTTCATTTGTCTGGGGCTGCTAGTATAGAAGAGGGAAAGATCTATTTTTTTTCTTTTCGTTGTTGTGAAACCGAGATCTGTTTGCAACCAGAAGACCAGATTTGTTTGAATTTGACTGAACCGGATAAATGACAGCCGAGTGCCGCTGTAAATAGTTTTAAAGTTTGTTGCACTTTTTTAATTTGCACTGGAAGGGTGTTTAATAAGAGGTTTTTAATCACAGGCACGAGATTTAAACTTATTGTTTCTTGAGGTAGGGGGAGAGGAAGGGACATTTCCTTTCGCAATGGCAGATGGTGGGTTCAAGAGTCTTTATCTCCAAGAGGGGTTAAAGTCGGTCTCTTTATTTTTGTCTTGGGGAGTCTTTGTCCTCAACAGTGCAGCAGACATGAGCTGGAGTGCTCTGCATTTCAGATTTTGAGGTATTAATTTTTAAACTTAATTTTTACTTCCCCTCGATTAGAAGCTGTGTGCCAAAGAACTGGTGTTTGATTATTTTGTTCCTTCCCCCTACACGCCCGCTGAGCTGTTGCCTTGATGCCTACCCTAGCTGCTCTAATTGTGGGGTTAAACTTTACTTTCTGTTGTGAAGCTATGTGTGTCTCTACCTCATTGTAGTTATGCAGGCAGGGCTGCAGTTACCTACGGATGTGGAGTAAGCTGTGGTGTTATTTTTGGCACATAATAAACACGTTGAAGCAGTACACTTTGTCTGTGTCTTCATGCATGGTAAATGTTTAAATTGTGTTTTTTCATTTTGTGTGGTTAGCCAATACCTTTTTATCTAAAATGATATGTAGCATACCTACAGGGGCTTCCATCCAGCTCTTCCTAGATTCGGTTTCATTTTACTTTTTCTTGCCCTGCAGCATGTAGCAGTGAATGAGCCATTGGTTAACTTCACTGTGTGGATGTGCTTTTTGTTAAAGAGCTGCAAGTCGACACTAAGTTTTCTGCAGCGCTGTGGCATTATTTTGAGATCAAAAATGTTGCAATTGGCTATTTATTTTTCTTTAGCCTGGTCCCGGCAGCTTCCTCAGGTTTGCAAAAATGATGGCAAAAACATTGACTAAGACCAACTTGCTTTGCCGGTACTTGTTTTTTTTCGGACTTCTTTTGCCTGCATTGATTCTCTGCTCGCAATATGCTTATTATGGGCTGTTTAGTAATTGGATTATTAATTGAGGCGGGTTACACTCCACATCAATAATCGCAACCTTTTATCAGGGTGAACCCTTAAAGTTCCCAAATTAACCTGAGCTCGACCCACTGGTAGTTATGGCACAAAGCAGTCAGGCTTAACTTGGGGCATTGTGTATGTAATCGGTACCAAAACGGTCCAGTTGAAATGCAACACATGAAAAATCCCTCCAAGAATTAGAAAAAGTAGTGTTCAATAAACAAAATGGCAAATCTAGTAAGGGGAACTGAAGATGTGAAATTTTGATTTCTGTAGAAATAGCACCAAGAAACCTCGATTTTTAAAGGGTGGCTGCTTCACTGGGAGGGTCTTGAGGTGCTGTGGGATCATGCTGCCTTTGCCTATTGGTTGAACATATAGATCTTGATCCTGCTTGAACTGGTGGAGTGATGGTGAGGCTCTGAGATGCACTAGGAGGGCCTTTAAAGTCTTAGCCACCAGACGGGAGTAGGTGAAGCCTGTTTGCTCAGCTGATGCATTGGGTGGCTCTAGGAAGAGCAATCGCAACTAAGCTCTCTGGTGGGTTGGTGCAAGTTAACTAGTTTTTGAGGTATGCTAGTACATTGTGTACTGCTTTGTACACCTGGATGAGCAGCTGGAACTGGCATCTTTGTGACTGAAAGCTGATGGAGTTTCTTGAGGTGAGGGGAAATAAGTCGATCTGGGGAAGTCGAGGAAGAGTCCTGCATCTGTGTTCAGAATGGTCTGGAGTTTCCTCATAAGCTAGGCAGTGATTCCTACATAGAGGGAGTTGACGTAGTAGGCTGAGAGCTTGTGATAGCCTGGTGTTTAATGGGAGCCACCTGAAGACCTTCCTGAGCTTTTGGAGAGTAAGGCAGCAAGTGGAGGAAAGAGCTGACCTGCTTTTTCATGAATAGCTGGCGTCTTCTGTTGGTTTGGGGGTAGCGCCTAGCTTTAGTGGCCACCATCCGTTGTTCCCTAGGTTGTCCTTTCCTGAAGATGAGTACTGTCTTGTCTGAGTTGAGTCTGATACAGTTCATCTATATGGCCACGTCCTTCATACATCTTTCAAACTTATTTGGTTGTAGGTACATTTGTCAGTGGATGAGATGGGTGTCAGCGTAGATGTTGCGTCCATGGCTACTGACTGTTAGCTTGGGGGTGTCAAGTATGTTAAAGAGGGTTGACAAGAGCATTGAGGTACACCACAGGTGATGTTAGAGCGAGAAGTAGGAAGGCAGGATGATCTTCTGCACTCTTGCTGTGAGGTAAGATGTTAACCACTGGAGGGCTGCTCCTTGGATTCCTATTGTGTGGAGTCTGTTAACCAGTGTGGGATACAGTGTCAAAGGCTGCTGATGGTTCGAGGAGGATGTGGGCCGCTGTTTCTCTGTGATCTAGCAGCATTCTGATGTAATCTGTGGCTGCGACTAGAGCTCTCTCAGTGCTGTGGTTTGCTCTGAAACCGTCTTGAGGGGACCAGCAGGAGGTTCTCCAGATTTGTTTAGCTAGATGTTGATATCTTTCTCTCCCCGTGTCAGGGAAGGTGAGCAGGGAGATTGGTTGGTAGTTCTTGGGTTCTCCTGAGTCTTTGGATAATTTTTTCAGCAATAGCTTCACGTGGGAATGTATCCATTTCTGAGGGAAGGAGGCCATGGTGATAGTTTAGGAACTCTGCGAGTTCTTTGCTGATGGGTTGATGGCAGAGGTTGAAAATGTGGTGGGGGCTGGGGGTCATCTGTGGCTTCGGAGTGGACAGATCTCATGGGGACAGTTTTTCTTGGTGAGGGTGTTCAACAAGGTGAGCTGGTGTTGAAGTGTTTATTTGTGTGAGGAAGTTGTCCTCAGTGGGGGTGAAAAGTCTAGGTTGAAGGTGCTGATTTGGTTAAAGTCCGATAGGGTGTTGCAGAGAGCTTGCGCTGGTGTGGTATGATGATGAGGATGATGATGATGAGATGGAGACGAATGTCTGACTATGCTGAACAGTTCCTTAATGTTGGAGCTTTCTGATCCTGGTGGCTAGGATTGTCTTCAGGACGTGGTCGTATCGGTTGAGGGTGTCTTTGATTGATTGGTTTTTGGTCCTCGAGGGTCTTACTGAACATGGTGCCAATGATAGTCAATGGTTGTGGTAGACTGGGATCCAGGAGCATTTGAACACAGTGATGGAGTGTGGGTATAATACATCAGAGGTTGAGATGTTACCTTCTAACTTACAGCCTTAAGTCCAAGTCCACAACAGGAGTACACTTCCAAAACCACACAAGACCGGAGAGGATGCACATGGATACCTTGGGAGTCTCAAAGGCCAAAAAGGTTAGTACAAGTGCAGTTGCTATTGGTCAGCTGTGCAGTTGCAGGAAAAAACCTCATGAAGCGTGTCCCTGTAGCCTTAACCACTTGGCTGCTAAGGCATTATTCTGCTTCTCATATAATTTCCATTGAAATGAATGGAAAGTCCATGACGAGTTACCCTTGTCATTAGCGGCGAAGAGGTTAATAGGTCACATTCTGACCCTTATAGTCCTCTTTGTCCTAGATACAAGAGGTGATGTGAATCTAGGCACTTCGGTGGCAGCCAGCAGGTTCTGTCTTGTTCTCTTCCTGCGGTCCAGGAGTGTTCTGAAGTGAGTTTTGGCTGTCACATTCATGCTTATCAGAACTAGTGGGTGTGAATAACTCCTGATATGCCCGAATAAATCTAGTATAAAATCCCAGGGCCATCCCTACCGACATTAAGCTTTTTCAAGATGCCAGGCGATTTTGTCAACACTAAGCATGGGCTCTGAGGGATAGGGGTGTGGAGTGTACTCTAGTAAGTTAAATGTCCTCCCACATCCAACACTAAAATCCAGTTGGGGGCTGTAACTATACACCCGATAAACAGAAAGAAGTCTTGTAGAACAAAGCCGGGTTTTCTAGGAACAAGATAGTGGCTGTCAAGATGTCTTTCGTTCTGTTACCTCTTAAAGTGAGTCTCGTGTTGAATGTAAAACTCCAGCAGACAGGTAAAGCAGGATTTTACACTGTCAAAAGATGCTCACAGCCCCACCCTGACTATTCTTTCAGGCTTTGACCAGTCATCTGTCAGTTCAGCTTATTTGCTCCTGGGAGACCTTTAAATTACCATTTGCACCTATTCAAATGTGAACCACTGGCTAGCAGAAGTGGGAGATCAAATGCAGATGGTCTTCCGGGGGCTTTTAGACTGGGAAAATATAACTTTTATAAGTTATCCTTAACTTTACCATTGATCTGGATTTTCATACTATTAAAATAGTTTTTCTCAAGCATCTTACTAAAAAAGTGTGCATTGCTAAATGTAATGTAGTCCAATGTTTTCCTATGTAAAAGCCAGGCCTGCCGCAGTGAAAGTAGCTTTTGTGGCATTTACTCTGTAATTAAATATTTAACTTTAAATTCCTATATGTCCTGTTAAATACAATACACCTGCCTGACTGGCAATATGCCCTACATAGAGGTGAAATGTATTTAAAAGGAATGTTTTGCATGCCAAAGGGGTTTATTTTCACAGGTCGAATTTACAGCTTAAAACTGCAAAAACATGTAGGCATGCAGACATTGTGGCACCTACTACAAGGACCGTGCAAGCGCGTGCTACAGTCCACTAGTGATATTTAACTAGTTGGCTCTTGGTGCGATCTACTAGGGACCTGCATATTACTCCAATAGGGCTGTTAGGGGTATGTCAATTTCCCAATGTTGGAAGGGGAACAGACTTTCACTGGTTAGCCGAGCTAATGTGCAGAGTTCTATAGCCACCAAAGATGTGGCTCCAGCAAAGGGCTAAACATCTGTGGACCCTGCAGAAAGGGCACATTGCCTACAGTAATGCTTACCTCACGACTGAACGGATGCCCTAATATTTTTCCACATGATTTATTTTATTTTGAGATTTATAAAGTGATCCAATACCCGTGGGTGTCGGCGCTATGGACAGCAGGCATATACCAAGGCAGAGTGAGTTGTTTGAACAGCCAGGTTTTTGACATTTTCCTGAAAGTTTGCAAGGACTGACCGGATCTAATCTGACGGAAGAGACTTCCAAAGTTTTGCGGTGGTGACGATAAAACGCTTATCGCACCATGAAGCAGTTTTGGTGCGTGGTACCTTCAGCAAGAGTGCAGTGGATGAGCGAAGTGCCCGGTGTGGAATATAGGTTGCTCGCTCCTTTATTAGCAATTGGGGTCCAGTGTTACAGGAGGCCTTGAAAGCAATGCATAACACCTTGAATTTTATACGGTTTTTCTCCGAGAGCCAGTGATAGTTCTTGATCACATGAGATGGACTTTAACTTGGGGCTTCCAGTTAGCATTCTGGCTGCTGCGTTCTGGACCCATTGTAGCTTGTGAATGACCTTATTTTGTGCATTAGAAAGCAGCCCATTACAGTTGTCTAAAGTACTGACCAGATTGATTCCTGCATTACGAGGGAGGAATGGTAACATCTTTATCATTCGCAATTTATGGAATGAGGCTGAAACCACAGAATTGGCATGAGGTGCAGAGGTCAATGTCGTCAAATATGATGCCCAGATTCCTGACCTTGGTAACTGGAATCGGGGGGATCGCACAGGGCAATGAGGGCCACCAGGACTGGGGCCTGATGGGGGATAGCTTCCCAAATGTCATAACCTCTGTTTTCAGTTCAGCTTAAGGCAATTGCTGGCCATCCAACTACTGATGGCCAGCATGCCCTCTTTGAAGTTGGCTGCTACCCTTTCACCGTTTATTGCCAGCACCAATTGCGTATCGTCTGCATAAGATGTGAAGACCATTCCGTGTGTTTTGATGACTCTGGCTAAGCCCGACACATAAATGTAAAACAGTCAGACTTGGCGATGAACCTTGCGGAACTTCACACGTGAGGGCCAGTTGGGCAGAATGGAGCGTGCCAAAGTTTACCGACGGAGTGCGGTAGGTGATAAAAGATGACAGCAAGTCTCGTGCCTTATGTTGAACGCCCATTCTAGTGACACGGTCGATCAAGATGGTATGATCGACCGTGTCAAAAGCTGCTGAGGTCCAGCAAAATGACTGCGAGCGTCAACCCATCTCGTCCCAGCAGATTTCACTAAGATATTGGCTGCAGTTAAAATTGCAGTGTTCCAGTACTAGTCCTCATGTTACTAAAGATATGCATTTAGATCCATTAATTGCCTTGCTAGGTGTATACATCATGTAGGTAGTTTGCTGAAGGCGAATATCGAACTGATAGTTATTGGTTGTCGAGTCATTGACCACTCACTGGAATTCAGCTCGTTCCTCAATTCGAGTAGTGGAGGAAGAAAATGCTTCACTATTTTCAGGGGTTTTCCAGTGCACACTGTAGTGGACAACATTTAAGTTTACTCATTTGTTTCTTCTTTCAATTGGGTCTGTTAACAGAGCCTGCACGAAATCAACTGCTAAAATCCAGTTTACAGTCTAGTAGTCGAAGCAGGTTGTGATACTATTTCTATGCTGTTATATATTTTCTTTTGAGTTTCCTTTACCTTGGTCCAGGAGGGTGTGGTTGTCTGTTGCAGCGAGTAGAGCGATCTCGGTGCTGTGGTTGGTTTGAAATCCAGATTTGGAGGTCGAGGAGGGAGTCTATTTCGAATCTTGGCTGTTTTCTCCGCCACTTGAGCCTCGAAGGGGAGGAGCGGGATGGGCTGGTAGTTCTTGAGGTCCGTGGGGGTCTGCTGAGGGCTTGAGCAGGGGCCTGACATCTGCGCGTTTCCAGTCTGAGAAGGTGCCTTTTTTCGAAGGTTCCGAGCTTATCACATAGATCTTTGGGCATGGTGTTGCCTGTGGCTTTGCTGCAGGGGTTGGTGACTTCCTGGATAACACTGAAGAGTTCCTTAGCATTGCTGGAGTTGGCTAGGATTTTGTTGTGAATGAAAGTCCTTTTAGTGGTTCTGACTCTGTTGTGGTAGTCCGCCATGGCTTTCTTGTAGGTGGTGTCGTTTCTGGGTGTCTTGTTGTTTCTCCAGTTGATCTCCAGGCATCTGCAGGTGCGTTCTGCATTTTGGAGATCAGTGGTTAACCAGGCGTCTTTCCTGGGGCACTGTTTGTCAGGGTTTGAGGCGAGCTAGTCTGCGGCGTTGCCGATCCACTTGTGGAATTACCAGACTGCTAGGTTGGCGTCAGATGTCGGGGTGAAATCGTCTTGGATGAGGGTGGAGTAGAGTTGTTGGTCGGTGACTTTGCTCCAGTTCCTTCATAGTTGGTGTGGGGGGTGGTTTGGGTGGCTTAGGTTTGTCGACTAGGAAGTGTACGCAGTGGTGGTCTGTTCATAGAGGTAGCATTGTGTGGCTGAAGTGGATGCGGTTTCCTGCAGCGCAGATGGGTGTCAAGGGTGTGTGCTGCCCTGTGGGTCGTAGGGTGATGCGTTTGAGTGTTGGTGAGGTTGTCAAGAAGGGTGGTGGAGTTGGGCTCGCTGGGGTTGTGGAGGTGGAAATTAAGTTCTCTGAGTATGTAGTTAGTTGAGGCGATGACGTAGGGTAGGATGTCAGCAATGGTAGCGGCAAAATGGGCTAGGGTGCTGTGGAGTTGGGGCTAGTCTGGTTCTGGAAGTGCAGGTGTTCAGAGGGAAAGGTTTTGCTGGAGGTGGTGAGGCGGAGGGTGTTTTGGGCGATGGCGATGCCCCTTCCCGGGGCGGTCCTTTCTCATTCTGTAAAGGGCAGCTGGCACCAGTAGTTCTCAACTGCCCTATATGGATTTGCTCCACCAGATTCTCTGGAAACATACAAGCCTCTCATTTATTCAGTGGCCCTGGCCATATGGCAAACGTTTCTGCTTTGGAATGTTTCAAGGAGAGCTACAGCTCACACCCATGGTCTTTTGACCCCTGCATATATACCACCATGTGTGGTTCTTGAATGATGGCAGTTGAATATTTGATCTGATGCCACAAGTCATAGATGTTTTCTTCACCCCATACTGCCTTCCCTGAAGTCCATTTATGCTGGGGAAAAATGTATGAGCTGTATGGAGTTCTCAAGATATAAATTACTACGCTACAGCTTGTAAAGGGTCTGTGTTGTCTTCGGCCTTGCAGTAAACACGTGTGCCCTTCTAATTTTTCTTACATTTGCCAACCCATCAGTCCTTGACCATCTCACCTATTGTGATATGGTTTTTAAAGATTTGACACTGGTTTCTTCTAAAACCTTTTGTATCTGAAAGAAACACGTTAGTATTAGATTCCTTACCTTAGAATATCCCCAGGCGTCAGTCTGGCTCCGGAAACTTTTGCGTAGCAGTACCCATGCGTCGTCTGCAGGCATCCCCTGTGGCTCCGCGTCAGTCGTTGGCGTCGTGCGCCGTGATGACGTCGCTGGAGTATAAAGACGCTGCCTCCGCGCGCTGAAGTCAGTTCTTCTTTTTTCCGCGCCAGTTAGCGCAGACCCGAAGAGCAGTACTCCGGTCTTTGACCAAGTTTTTTTTGGATCTTTTTTGATCTCTGAATCTTCTACGGTGCCGGTAGAATGCCCGGTTTTAAGAACTGTGACGACTGTGACCGGACGATGTCGGTCACGGATCATCACCAACTCTGCCTCCGGTGCCTGGGCCCCGACCACGACGTGGACGCCTGCGTCGACTGCCGGGCCTGGACTAATAAAGCTAGGCGGGAGCGGTCCCGCAAGCTGCTCGAGCTCCGGGTGTCGGCCCCGCGTTGAGAGCGGTCCCGGTTCGGCCGGAGGTCAAGTGAGCGATCGAGGGAGCGGTCGCAGAGCCGTCACGGGCGCTCCGGGAGTCGTCACCATTCTTCTGGTTCCTCAGGTAGGAAGCACAAAAAGTCGGGACGTTGTCATCGTACCCCCGACTCCCCCTGACGCTCGCACGAGGCGGCCGGGGGTTTCGGGTGGCCCCACCCCTGCGGCTCCGCGTGAGTCGCCGACGCGGCCTGCTCCATACCCTGCGGTCCCTGGGCAAGGCGTGTCCGCCGAGGAGATAGAGGCGTTCCTCGTGGCCATGAGGGCTCTTTCTCCTCCTGCGGGTTCCGCGGCGCCTTCGGGCCCTGTGAACCTGTCTGGGGGCCCTAGCGGCTCGGGTGACCCTGCCTCGACGCCGTCGGGTGCTCCGGCCCTGGCGCCGCCGATGGCTCCGATCCCGGCGCCGCAGGGGCCCTCTGGGTCAACGCCAGCTGGTCAACCGGCCTCTCCGGCGCCGATTCCATCGGGGCAACCCCTGGCGCCGCGCGGCGCCGGTGCTCCGGCCCCGGCTGGCGCATTCCCCATTCCCCATTCCCCATTCCCCATTCCCCATTCCCCATTCCCCGAATCCGGACGCGGAGTCGGACCGGCGTCGATCGACGTCGATGGGGCCTGTGAACCCCGAGGAGCTGGTCTACATTGTTGACTTCAAGTATGGTGAGGATGTAGAATACGGAGAGGGGTGGGAAGGGTCCGAGGACCCTCTGACACGTGAGTGTCAGTATGACATGGACTGGACACGTGACTTGGGTGACGCCAGTGGTCTGGATGACTCTCCCCACCCTGGCTTTGTCTCGGCTCCTACCGTGGCTACGGAGGGGGCTGCCTATTCAGTGGTGTTGTTGAGGGCTGCCAAGGCCTTGCACCTTTAGCTCCCCGTCGCGGCCGTGAGGACTAACATCCTCACCGAGGTCCTCAAACCGCAGTCATGCCCACAGGAGCCACTGCTGCCGTTTAACGAGGCCTTAACGGACGTTCTTTTGGGCACGTGGTCCAGGCCCGCTTCAGGTTCGCCTGTTGATAGGAACGTGGCCAGACGCCACCGTCCGTGTGCGGACGACCCCAAGTTTCTGTCCACCCACCCCACCCCTGAGAGTCTGGTGATCCAGGCCTCCACCTCCCAGACCGCATTCCCGTCGGCCCCGCCCGACAGGGAATCAAAGAGGTACGACCAGTATGGCAAGAAGGTCTCTTCGTCCCTGAGTCTGGGACTGCGGTCTTGCAACACCGCGTGCCTCTTGGGCCGTTACACCCACTCTCTGTGGGACACGGTTGCAGACCTGCTGCCTGAATGCCCAGCGGAGGTACGGGCTAAGCTCGGCAAGGCTATGATTGAATGCCAAGACGCAGCAAGATATTCCATCAGGTGTGGTCTTGATACGACCGACTCGCTGGGCAGAGCGATGTCCACGACGGTGGCGATTCGTCGCCACGCCTGGCTGAGATCCACCAACTTCTCGGCTGATGTCCAGGATGCGTTGATGGACATGCTGTTTGATGGCAGTCGCCTGTTTGGCGACAAAGCGGACCACCCGCTGGAGCGCTTCAAGGACTCCAGGGTCACGGCCAAGTCCTTAGGTCTCTCGACCCAGCGCCAGCAAACGGGTTAGTTTCGCTCCTTTCGTGGCCAAGGAAGGGGCGGTCCCACACGTGCTGCCAGCCACGCGCCGCAACAGAATTATCAATGCGGTGGCGGCCGTGGAAACCGCCGTGGTGGCGGTCGGGGACAGCGGTGAGGTCAGGCCACACCTCCCCCCCGCAGCATCTGCCACTAAATCCTCCTAGTCCGAGCTTTCAGGCCCATGTGACACCGGTGGGAGGCAGGGTTCTCCATCACCTCTCCCACTGGCGCACAATAACATCGGACAGGTGGGTGCTGCAGCTCGTCCGAAGGCCCTTTGAGACAACCCCTCAAGCCATGCCACCGCAGAACCACCGTGTGTCGGGACCACTTGGCACTTCTGAAAGAGGAAGTTACGGCCCTCTTGGCCAAGGGGGCCATCGAGCGCGTTCCTGGGCCAGAAGTAGGACGTGGTTGCTATTCCCACTACTTTCTGGTACCCAAGAAGGACAAATGGGGCCTACGTCCTATCTTGGATCTAAGGAACGTCAACGGCTTCCTCCGGAAGGAGAAGTTCAAGATGTTGACTTTGGCTCAGGTCTTTGCAGCTCTAGACCCACAAGACTGGATGGTAGCGTTGGACTTGCAGGATGCGTACTTTCACATCCCCGTCCTGCCGGCCCACCGGCGTTACCTGCGGTTCACAGTAGGCCTCGAACATTTTCAGTTTATCGTGCTCCCCTTCGGCCTTACAGGCGCCCCACGGGTGTTCACCAAGGTGATGGCGGTGGTCGCAGCTCATCTGCGCAGATTGGGGGTCTCAGTCTTACCCTATCTAGACGACTGGTTGTTGAAGGCGGGCTCGCCCCAGACAGTAGTCAGCCACCTTCAGATGACGGCAGACCTCCTGCACGAGCTGGGGTTCTCCATCAATGTGCCGAAATCACACCTGTGCCCCTCTCAAAAGCTCCTTTTTATCGGAGCGGTTCTCGACTCAGCGCAGTTTCGGGTCTATCCTCCAGAACGGCGAATCCAGGATATACAGGCTTTGATTCCGATCTTCCAGCCGTTATTCCGGGTTTCGGTCAGGTTGACGCTGCGGCTGCTGGGATTGATGGCTTCCTGCATCCTTCTGGTGCATCACGCCCGGTGGCGGATGCGGGCTCTGCACTGGGACCTGAAGTTTCAGTGGGCCCAGCATCAGGGCAACCTGTCCGACCATGTCTTGATCTGCAGTGGTGGCTTACGGACCGCGATTGGGTCGGAGGCAGATCCCTCTCCCTTCCCCAACCGGAGCAGGTTGTTGTGACAGACGCGTCCCTCCAGGGCTGGGGAGGCCACTTGGGAGAGGCAGAGATCAGAGGCATCTGGTCTCCGGCGGAGTCCCGGCTCCATATAAACCTGCTGGAGCTGCGGGCGATTCGTTTGGCACTGAAAGCGTTCCTCCCCTCTGTCCGGGGGAGTGTAGTGCAGGTGTTCACGGGCAACACCACAGCCATGTGGTACTGCAACAAACAGGGCGGGGTGGAGTCGTGGACCCTTTGCCAGTAGGCTCTGCGCCTCTGGCAATGGCTGGAACGTCAGGGCGTGACTCTGACGGTTCAACACCTGGCAGGTTCTCTGAACGCCAGGGCGGACAAACTCAGCCGTCGGTGCTCGATGGATCACGAATGGCGTCTGAACTCGGACGTGGCGCAAGGCCTCTATCGGCAATGGGGACAGCCTTGCTTAGATCTATTCGCCACAGAAGAGAACGCGCAATGTCATCAGTTCTGCGCGTTGGAGTTTCCAAGACGGCACTCGCACGGCGACGCCTTTCGGCGCGAGTGGAGTTACGGTCTGTCATACGCCTTTCCGCCTATACCACTTCTGCCCAGAGTGCTGAAGATCAGGCGCGACCGGGCCCAAGTCATCCTTGTGGCTCCGGACTGGGCTCGAAGGTACTGGTATCCCGAGCTACTCAGCATGTCAGTCGGTCCCCCGATCCGCCTGCCCCTTCAGTGGGACCTTCTGTCGCATCAACAGGGGACGGTCCTCCACCCGAACCTGTCCAGCCTCCAACTCCGTGCGTGGAGATTGAGCGGCGGCAGTTGAGGCCATTTGACTTGCCTCCTGAAGTCTGTGATGTGATTCTGGCAGCCAGGCGTTCCTCCACGAAATCGGTATACGCCTGTCGGTGGAACAAGTTTGTGGCATGGTGCACAGCAAAGGCTGTGGATCCTCTCTCTGCCCCTCTTTCTGAGGTTCTTCTCTTCCTTCTTTCTCTTGCCCAGCAGGGCTCTGCTCTGGGCACTATCAAGGGCTACCTTTCTGCCCTTTCGGCCTTTCTGAGGCTGCCTGATCAACCTTCTTTGTTCAAGTCCCCTATTGTAACGAGATTCTTGAAGGGCATCACACACATGTATCCTCCTGTTCCGTTTCTGATGCCTCAGTGGGACTTGAACCTGGTTCTAACCTTCTTGATGTGTGCTCCCTTTGAGCCACTTCATTCCTGTCCTCTCCGTCTCCTGACTTTAAAGACGGCCTTCCTGGTTGCCATCACCTATGCCAGGAGAGTGAGTGAGCTCAAGGCTCTTTCTGTCAAACCTCCTTTCTTGTCCATTCATCCGGACAAGGTGGTTCTGAGGACTAGACCTTCTTTCCTGCCCAAAGTAGTTTCTGCGTTTCACATCGGGCAGTCCATCACCCTACCCTCCTTCTTCCCGCCTCCGCATCCTTCAAAGGATGAAGAGCGGCTCCATCGTCTGGACCCAAAACGTGCGCTTTCATTTTATATGGATCGCACACGCCAGTTCCGGGTGTATGACCAACTGTTTGTTGGCTACGTGGGTGCGAAGAAGGGATGGGCGGTACATAAACGGACCATCTCTCGGTGGGTCGTTCTGTGCATCAAAGCGTGCTACTCTTTGGCTCGGAAGGAGCCTCCGGTTGGGCTGAGGGCCCATTCCACTCGGGCCACGGCGGCTACTACTGCCTTGGGCCGGGGAGTCCCCTTGCAGGACATTTGCCAGGCGGCTACATGGGCCTTGCTGCACACTTTTGCGAGGCACTACTGCCTGGATAGTCAAGTCCGGAGGGATGGCTTCTTTGGCCGTTCTGTCCTCCAGGACTTTCTGGTGTAAGAGTGTATTGGTTCGCAGACCCACCACCGGGGTTGGTATTGCTGGGGTATCTATTCTAAGGTAAGGAATCTAATACTAACGTGTTTCTTTCAGATGAACAAGTTACTTGCCTTCGGTAACGATATGTCTGTAAGAAACATCAGTTAGTATTAGATTCCTTACCGACCCACCCATCCTCCCCGTTCTGCGAACTGATACCTAGGGTTAAGGACATCCCTTTCAGGGCCCTAGTTTCAAATGGCACCAGTGTTGGTTCTCTCATGACTCTGCGTGTTCTGGCGCGGAAAAGCTGTGTGCAAAAAACTGACGTCAGCGCGCGGAGGCGGCGTCTATATACTCCAGCGACGTCATCACGTCGCACGGCGGACGCGGAGCCACAGGGGACGCCTGCAGACGACGCCTACCGACGCGCAGGGGTACTGCTACGCAAAAGTTTCCGGATCCAGACTGACGCCTGGGGATATTCTAAGTTAAGGAATCTAATACTAACTAATGTTTCTTACAGATATATCGTTACCGAAGGTAAGTAACTTGTTCGATACTACAGTTGGATTTTAACTTGGTTTTCACGTTTCTTATGTGTATGTCCTTCGAGCCAGTGCACAGCTGCTTGTGGCGTCTTCTGACTCTAAAGATGGTCTTACTCATTTCAATTACTTCAGGTGAGTGAACGTCCATTTTCTGTGCAACAGACTACACCTCTTTTTCACACTGCTGCTACTGAGGACTAGAGCGCCCATCTTGCTTAGTCGTGACTTTCTTCCACTTTGGGCAATCCATCAACCTGCAAGTGGTGTTTGCTCACTCACATCTCAAAGTTTAATCAACTGGACCCCAAAAGAGCTTTATACTTTTATATGGCTACTACAGGAAACATTTGGAATATTAGCATTTGTGGGGTTTTGCAGGGCAAAAGAGGGAAACATTTGCAATATTAGCATGTGTGGGGTTCTGCAGGGCAAAAGAGGGAAGGCTGTGCAGAAGAGGACCCAGTCGAGGTGGATGGTCCTTTTTAGGTTTCGCCTGCACAGCACTTGTGAATTTTTTTGTTTTTTTTATATATAAATCTTTAAAGGGACTTGAATCCCGCCCCTTTGCTTTCCTGGCTTTTCATTGGGTACCTGTGCTTCCCACTTTTTTACTCCCATTTCTATTGGCTGTCGTGTATTATCCTGCATTTCCTAATGCTTGTGCCTCTTCTGCTCCTTATCAGTTTCCTGTAGATAAAATACTGTTAACATCTGCTTTGAAACTATTTTTTCATAGTTTTTTGCCTCTTCTGCTTTTTATGACTTGTGTGATACTTTAAATTAGCACATTCATATTGCCCAATTTATCCCCCAAATATTAAGTAATTTATCCGGAATCGCAGGATGTTGCACTGTGGATATTATAACCAGGATCCTCTGCTCTCTAGGCAGCAGCTCTGGCCACTGCGCCACATCCTCCTCACTACTGTGATACTTGTTTAAAAATGTAATGCTAAATGTTTTAGTGAGACATTACCAATCCGTTTGTGGATTCTAAATAGAAAGACAAACACGTCATGTGAACCCATACGCCTATTCAACTCAGATAATTTATTTGGCTCCACTGAAACATGGCGAGACCATGTAAATTACTTTTGTTCTGTGCCCCAGCTCTCCCTAGCAGGGAGACCTGAAATCCCTAGATGTTAGACTCTCAAAAGGCCCTCAGTGTGGGAAAGTGGACTAAGGAGGGCAAGGCTGGATGAAGGATTTAAAGCAATGTACTAGACACTTATGTTTAATTTTGGTGTGTGATAACCAAATGTTTTCAACACATGGCAGTATACAGTGCTATAGTACTCATGTCTGGCAGTTCAGCAGTGGAAAACTTAACTAGCAAGTTTAAGCGGTAGGTGTGCAGCTCCGTGTTGGCATTGGAGATTACTCTTAGCAGTGGCTGAAAAGACCCCAGCAGGACAGTCAAAACTGTTTTTACACTGGCACTAAACAGCTTTTTAGTGTGTGTAGAGCCATGTGAGCTTTAGATCACATGCTTTACATAAGATTGGTTTCTAGTGTTAGGTCTGGATGTTTTGCACTTTGTTTATCTGGAACTTTTCCTAACCACAAGGTAGCGGACTCCTCCCTTAGATGATACTGAGCATGGTCATAGACTCCCCTTCAGATTGTTTTTTTCCGCTATTGGGTTTGAATGTAACTTGCTCCGGTTCATCGCCGATCCTTCAGTTCTTCTCGGCGCGTATAACATTCACCCTCAACGGTATTGTTTCCAATTGCCTGGTTCGACTCGCAGTCGATGGAACGAACTCCCTTTTTCTGCCCTCAGTGACACGTGAAATACCTGTGCCCCAACTCGCACACGGTGTGCAACCTCTATTAGTCACCGGAACACAGTGAAGAAGACTGCGACTCGTGCCGAGCTTGCTGTTCCAAAAGGGCACTTCGCTACGGTCAGGCCAGATGCGACATGCAGACAACAGGCTCCATTCCAGACCTCTTCCAACCTTAATCGGAGGAAGAGTACGCCGGCGAACCCTTTGAAGCCGAGGAGGAACGGGAAGAAATCCCCATCTCAGAACAGCTCCGACGATAAAGCCATCCTGCATGGACAATGTACTGTAACTACAGTCCCTACCTCATCCCAGCTTCCACTTCCACTGAAGGATGCAGACCAGCCCACGCCCTAGGGCCACAGGCGGCACCAAGATAAAGCTTCCAAATCCCCACCTTCAGGCTCGACACCGTAGCATAGCAAAAAGATTTCCAGCTCCAACAAGCCCCATGCCAAATCGGGCACCGAGCCAAAGCCCTCGGAGTGTAAGAAAAGTTCAGCACCGAACATCCCCACTTAAGTTCCAAAACAGACTGAGATGCCCAATTCACCTAAAAAAGCATACTTTTGGTTATCCACTTGACAAACTGGATCCGAAACAGAAAATTCTGGTTATACATCCACAAACTGGACATATTACCGGGAAACATCCTTTACAACGCAACTTTTACCACGCAAACCATTACAACGCATTGCGCTGGGGATAGGGAATAGGTTTAATAGGTTTAATTTACTGTCCAACACCTTCCCTACTATCCACGGGGTCTGGAGTTGGAATAGTAAATTAAACTATTTACTATCCAGAGCCCCAAAGCACTATGCGTTGTAATGGTATGCGTTGTAAAAACCGCGATGTAAAAGCATGCGATGTAATATCGTACATCCCATATTACCACAAGTTACTTTAAAGAAGAGTGCTACCACAGAAGAGAAACCCCACATTCCATTAAAGAAGTTAATTGTTGGGACAAATCCTTCCGCCTCCTACTCTTCCTTAACCTCCTCTACCCCAGTCTCTACCTGTGCTACCTTTACCTGAGCACTCCCACCACATACACCTAACAATCGGGGGGGGGGGCGGAGGAGCGAAGACTCTCTGTGAGCTACCAGCGAGGCCCGGATTGGCCCCCGCGGGGTCTTTCCTCATGCATGGCTAACGGGAGCACAG
The DNA here is from genome assembly GCF_964263255.1 of Lissotriton vulgaris. Lineage (NCBI taxonomy): Eukaryota > Metazoa > Chordata > Amphibia > Caudata > Salamandridae > Lissotriton > Lissotriton vulgaris. Next base: position 20,674,409 of record NC_141688.1, read on the forward strand.
CCTGAGGAGCTTCTTTTTCAGAGCAACATCAAACACTCTAAGAACTACTGTGCACCCACACTGTTGACCTGGTGAGTGCCCCCATATTCCACTGGTGTAGCAGATAAATGTATAGAGCATTACCATAGGAGGGGAGAGGCATGGCAGTGTGCTAGTTGGAGTCCAGTAGGGTCGGATAGCGCTTGATGTGGCATATGCAGCCAACACAACGGCCATCTCCCTAGTCCACGATCGCAAACCTACAGAAGCTGTCGGCCATTCTGGGACTGCCACCTGTGGGAGACAGATCGTGTGGGAGTCGGGAGCATGTCTGGGAAAAGGTTCTGCATAGCGCAACTGGGCTGATTGAAGACCCTGGTGATTGTTGGGAATGATGAAAAAAAAACTCTAAGCAGAAACAATTGCCCTTCGAAGTCCCTATGTAAACGGACAGCCGAAAAACCGCAGGGATGGCTGCAGAGGCTGCCGCTGGAGCTACCGGTGGCACTGCCCCCCAGACAACTCTGCCTTATTGTTGGAGCCACGATTTGGGTTTAAGACATTGGATACCAGATTCGATTCGCTCGACTACGCCTCAATGGATTGGGAGAGAGAATTGATAGTCATGCCATCAGACTGAACACTGTGGAAGGCTGCATGTCTGATCTCTAGGGCGGAGCAGCTCAAACTACCAAGTGGGTTGATCAAAAGTACATGCTGGAAGACTTAAAAACAAGGCGTTGGCAAGGGATAAACCCAAAATAATCAATCCTGTTTGTGCAAGCACAGACTCCATGATAGATCCCTCGTCCTCTACTTTAAATTCACCAAAGAAGGCAGTGATTAACAGAAGAGTTTGTGCCAGTGAGGCGGTCACTACAGCTGGGGTAGCCCCCATCTTCTAGTGGAAAAATAAAAAGCACTGAAGTATCCCACAGATGAGGATGACATGGAGTTAGGTGAGCTGGTGATCACATTGGGACATGTACTTTCTGAACTTTCCCTCGACCGTGGAGACCCTGCCATTTGACCAATGCCTGGTGGAACTACTTGCTAGCTGTAGAGGAGGCAGGCTGTGGATCCCCCCCTCGGCCATCACCTACCGAGTCTGACATTGGGCAAACATTCCTTCGTCTGTCGTATTTCCCTCCTACTCCTTAACCCTTCCCCCTTTACATTCCCTTCTTCTTGCCTTCCACCACTTTAATGTTTCTGTTGAGACCTAGCTATTTGATCGATGCCCGGTGGAGCTACCTGGTAGCTGTAGAGGAGATGGGCTGCGGATTCCCCCTCAGCCGTCACCTACCAGCCGGACCTTGGGCAGACTCCCTTCGTCTCTCCGTGTTATCTATACCCTACTCCTTACCCTTCTCACTCCAGCTGGACCTTAGGCAGACTTTCCCTTTGTCTCTCGGTTGTATCTATACCCTACACCTTTCTCTCCTACCCCATTACCCTTCCCACTCCATTTTCCTTTTCCTGTTTCTCTATGCTTCTTAAATGTTTTTATTGGTATCATTGTTAATATGTAACTGGTGTAATTTTGCTAATATGTGGAACCTTATGTGAAGCGCTGTGATACCTTCAGGTCTAGTCGGCGCTATATAAAACTCTTTAAATAAATGATGACAATTAGCCCGAAGATATGTGGGTTGACTATAATACGTACTTGCCCACTGACAACGATACGGACATGTATCCTACCAGACCCTCTCCACCAGATGACTGTGTAGGATTTGTTGATTTACTAAGCAAGGCTGCTACTTATGTAAATATTAATGGAAGGAGCGCCAAATTCACAAAGTAAAAGGTCAACAGTCCATGTTGTAGTCCTTGTTCGTTTTTTATTTTTCAATAGAAGAACACAAAGTTCATGTTCGAGGCATATGAGCTGCAGATTGTACACTGCATAGATCGCCACCTAGTGGTGGGCCTGGATGTTTGCAGTTTGTTGTTGTCCTGAAAAGTTCTTTGAAAGTCACAAGTTAGGTGACTCCTTTGGGCCACATTGCGCAGTGGCACCGGCGCATCCCCAGATTGTGTTTTTCCGCCATCGGGCTTAGATGTATTTCCTGCGCTCCGGTTTGGAACTGAATTTCCTTCGGCGAGCAATCCTCACCAGTTCGACTGTATTGTTTTGATCGCACTTCACATCAACACAATTCTCTACCACTTCGAATTCATTGATTCCAGTCGCCGACTAAGGCCTTCGGGCCTACCTGGGCCTCACTTTCTAGCTCATGGAAAGGACGCCATTCAAAAAGTGTCCTCAATGTGGGTCGAAGTTTCCCCACACCGACCTACATGAGGTGTGCAACCTTTGTCTCTCACCAGAGCACTAGGACAAAGACTGTTCGGCATGTGCCTCATTCCGCTCCAAGAAGACCATTCGGGACCGACTAGTTCAAAGAACTATGACTCGCTCGTCAGCTTCGATCCCAGACGACCTCTTCGAAGAGGGCATTGACTTGCCAGAACACCAGCACGCCGAGGAGAGTATCGGATCCTCAGATGCCGAAGACTCCGATGTCTAAGTCACTTCAGCTCAACGGGTCGTAAGTAAGACAGTCTACCCCACCCCTTCCTTGACACCCTCAAAAAGGGCTTCAGTCACACCCTCCCCTTCGGGCTCGGGTGCACACCGAGAGACTGCTTCCAACACCCACCCGCCTTCTGGCCCAGCAAAGAAGCCCATTAAGCCTTCTGGCGGCTTGGGCTCGGGCCAGTCTATTTCCGGTGCTGACCCAGTACCGACACCGAAGATAAAGCCATCTTCCTCTTCGACCGTTGCTTCGACACCCAAGCACACGGTGCCGAAGACTGGCTGCGGTTCATTGATGCCGAAACCGCACTCTGAGCAGAGTAAAAAATCGACAAAAGCTCCAGATTAACACGCATCGGAGCCAAACTCTTAAGAATCGAAAAAACAGGTTCCCGTAAAAGATACTTTGAAGGGGCACACTCCTAACCCAGCTACCGACTCAGTGCCTAAAAAAACCTACGGAGCCGAAAATTTCAACACCAAAGGATCTGCCCGGCTCACAAGAACTTTTTACACCGGATCCACAGCAAAAAACTTGTATAGATCCTAAAACTGGACAATTGACTCTCGGCTCCAAGAAAAGACCACTTGAGGCACTAGCACCTCATCACCCTGCAAAGAAGAGACATTGCAACCTCTCCATTAAGGGTCCCTTCTCCACCACCTCCCCAGACTGTTCCTCCTCCTGCACCTTCTCCACCACATCATTCACCTACACCGTCTCCAAATCCAGACGATGTACACAGATTCTGATTATGAAGCTGGGGGTGCACATTACTCAGCACAGACTAATAGTCCCCCAATCCATGGGATGATTACAACACCCCTGATGTGCCTTACGTCCCACAAGATGATGTATACCCTACCAGACCTTCCCCACCAGAAGACACCATACGTTTTAACCTACTATTCCAAAGGGCTGCACAATATCATGGGGTGGACTTGCACACCGATGCAGTGAAGGAAGACTTCCTATTAGACACTTTTGACAACACACAAAGGTCAACCGCCATTTTACCAATGCTTAAGGGCGTCATCAAGCACGCAACAGAGGTTTTTAAAGACCCCGTCAGAGCTAGGGTCCTCAATCCTCTCATTGAGAAAATGTATAGCTTCGCCTGCAGCCCCAGTTTATATTAATGAATTCTTGAATGGTGTCCAATGCACGTAAACGTGCGAATTCTCAAACAGGTGAAGCCTCACCACCAGACAAAGAATCTAAGCTCCTTGACGCCTCTGGCAAAAGAACGGTGGCACTAGCAGCTAACATCTGGCGCATTGCCAACACCAAAGCGTTGCGGGCAAGATATGACAGGGCACATTATGATGAACTAGAGTCCATAATGCAGCACAGGGCACATTATGATGAACTAGAGTCCATAATGCAGCACCTAGCAGACCAATATAAATACAGAGCTAACAAACTTATACAAGAAGGTAAAAATATTACTAATACCTCCATTTGTTGTGCTCTGGACACCGCAGATACTGCCTCAAGGGAAATAATACCAGCACCATACTACGTAAACGGGCCTGGCTACGTGTGAGAAGTTGGCCTGATATATAATGTTCACTATTCTAGTGAGCACTTTGTATCAGTCCAAACAACCCTTATGGTGATTGGTTGTAAGTCAACCTTATAGACCAGCTATCCTAGTAGCGTGGATACGAGCAGTCTTCGGGCTAAACTCTAGAGGGCATGTTAAGCCAGCTGTTATACCATCACATGTACCCCTTGAACACCAAGTGAAAGGACACCACACATGTTATGAAAATAAACAGTGTATTTATTAGAATCACAACAGCCCTGTACTCTTTGAGGGCAGGGTACTAAGCACACAACAAAACTCTTATAAAAATACTTAAAGTTGCACAATTTACACAAATGCCAGAGGGGCACAGAAAACCATATACTCTAAAAGTGGAATGCGAAATTACTAGCAGGTAAGTACTATACTAATAGGCTTTGGAATCGCTAGGACTACGTTACTGAACCTTCAGATTACTAGTAGGAGGCCTAGGGGACTCTGGTGCAGAGTGTGCACTCTCACGCGGGATGCGGGACAAAGTCTATGGTAGCTAGATTTCACAAAGTTAGCGTTCTCGGGCGAACCCGACTAGGTAGATCGAAAACGACAGTGGATCCTGACCCTTGGATAGTGAGGCTATGCTGGGGCACCGAAATGCCGAAGTTACCTAGCCCAGGGGCTGCAGCTGCATAGGTCTCAAAAGACGTCGGGAATCCTCGTAGACGAACCAGGAGCCTGAAGAAAGAAGTTGCTGGCAGGCGACCAGTGAAGATTGTTCGATGGATCCAAGTCTGCATCGAAGATGGATGACACCTGAAAGCAGAGGGGACCAAGTTCTTGACCACTAGCCAGTGATCAGATGGCACCAGGCGGGCACCGGATGGTAGTCACCTCGACCAGGTGAGTGGGCGACGCTGGGCTCTGCAGTCTCATGGACCAGGAGGCGTTGTCGGCAACCAGGATGGAGGTGCGAGCTGACCCACGATGGATGAAGCTGTCGACGTCGCTGGACCCAGGATTGGGGCAACAAGTCTTGGCAAATTCAAGCCCACGCGGTGGACTCAAAATGGCGTCTGGAGTGGACTAGGAGGGTCCGGGGTGCTCCTCTTTTGGAAGGGAGCCAGGGCCAGTCTGGAGCAACCAGACCAGCAGCATTGATGTAGTCGGGCGTCGTTAGGAAGGCCACAAGCCAGCGGGCTAGTAGCCAAACAACGTGGTGAGCAGCAAAAAGCAGAAGGGCCCCACGCAGATCGTGGAGATGCTGGGAGGCTGGACTTCGGTGCTGGAGCTGCTCAGGGTCGGGGCTTCTCGGACCCCAAAGCACTCACCAGAGGATCCCTCGGCGGTCGTGCTGGATAGAAGTCGTGCAGTTCTGATGATGGCCGGTCCCTCGAGGTCTTGTCGCACCTACGGTTCTCAGCTTAGCTGTAGAGGTAGGTAGAGGTCAGAGGTGCCAGGGAAGCCGGGTCTCGTCGTGCTGGTTGGTCGGATTCCTGAGGAAGGACGTGCAGCAAACCGCAGAGCTTAGATGGTGCCTGCGGGTGCAGGGTGACTACTCCTTAGCCACAAGGTCGAAATCTTGAGAAGTAGAGTTCCTTTCGTAGAAAGTAGTTTCTTGATTCAAAGATCTAATTTGGAAGGGTCCCCGCTCCTGCCTTTATCCTAAAGAAAGGGGTGGGTACGCGACTATGTCCTGCCCTAGGGGTGGGACCAGGAAGGGGGGTGGTTACACCCCTCTCCCATGCCGGACTTTCCCCAGGCCAGGGGCTGGTGTGCCCCTGGAACTGGTTCTAACCGGCAGATGCGTAGTGAGCACCGGGGTGCCACTCTGCAGTCACCTTCCTGTAAAGCCCTGCCTACCCAGGATACACAACCCTGTCTGGGATGGTGCTAGCACCGCCCCTGACAGGAAACCCTTTTGTCCAAGCTCTCCTCGCTGGAAGGACTCCCAGCAGCAGGAGGTCAGACTCGTGTCTGTGGTGGCAGCATCCATTTTGTGGAGATGAGGCTTCAGTTAACTTTAACCGGGGTTCACAGTTACATGCATGTCGTGTCCCTCTAGAAGGGTGGAATGCTAACCCCTGTCGCCAGAATTGGCGAGGGGTTAGTATTCCAATTCGTATGACACCTTACTCGACATGTTTTGATAAAGCGATACCAACGATAGCATTTAACCGCGAGGATTATAATGCACTTAAGAGTATATGGTATGCGTTATCATGGAACAGCTATTAGGACTTGGTGCCGCAAGCTGCAAACGGGCTCAGCTCATGCCAGAGCACCATTTCACACGATTCCAAGCACTCTGCCTTCAGGATTGTCCAGGCCTGCCATAGGAGTGACTGATAGGAATCTGTGTGTCCATTTTAGGGTTAGATATAGGTATACTATATCTAAAGCAAAGGGTGATTACACCACCTTGCCCCAGCTGTCGTGCAGCCAGTTGTGTCAGATTTAGATGGCCATCCAGGGGTGGCATAATACATGCTTCAGCCCCTGGTAGGCCCTGGGTACACCTATGCCCTGAGTTACAGGGTCTGATAAGGTGGCCCAGTACCAATTGGAAATGTACCTAAGGTACATGGAATCCATTTTAGTGAGAGCGCAGTAGGCCTGGGGTCCTGATTGGCAGGGCCCCAGGTCAACTAAGTCGGAAAACCAGCAAAACACCAGGCAAAAAGTTGGGGGCAACCATAGTCGGGTATCCACCTTCCTACACTACGTATTTCAGGTTTTAAACCGGAGGTAAAAACCTTAATCGGCCATTTGAGACACATTTATCTGAAAAACAGGTTAGTATTAGATTCTTTACCTTAAAATATCCCCAGGCGTCAGACTGGATCTGGAAAATTTTGCGTAGCAGTACCCCTGCGCGTCGGTAGGAGTCTACGGCTCTGCATCCGTCGTTGGCGCCGGGATGACGTCGTCTGAGTACTTCGACGCCGCCCTCGGGCGCTGACGTCGGTTTTTATTCCGTGCCAGCAAGCGCAGGTCCGGAAAAACTGGAGGTTCGGGTGACGAGGCCCACGCGGCTCCGCCAGAGCAGGTTCGGCCTGCTCCATATCTGCTGGTCCCTGGGCAGAACGCGATGCCTGAGGAGATTGACACCTTCCTCATGGCCATGAGGTTGCTCTCCTCCGTCTGGTTCCACGGTGCCTTCGGGCCAAGCAGCCCCTGGGAGCACAAGCGGGCCGGGTGCTTCGGCCTCTGCGCCGTCGGCGACTTCGGTCCCAGCCCCACTGGATCCGGTTCCGGATCAGGTTCGCTGCTGGTCGACCTTACGACCTCGCTGGCGTCTGCCCCTAGGGTGTCATCCCCGGCGTCGTCCCCGGTCCTCCCCTCAGTCCGGATCTGGCGTTGGCCGAAGAGGAATAATTCCAGGATCTGGGTCCATCCTTTATCCTGAATTTCAGGACATGGACGACAAGGGAGACTGGGTGAGGGGGGGGGGGGGGGGGGGTCTGAGGACCCCCTGGCATGTGAGAGCCAGTCATATCGGGACTGGACACAGGAACTAGGGGAAGCCAGTGGCCTGGATACCTCCCTAGACACTGGTTTTGTCTCCCCTCCTACCGTGGCTACGGAGGAGGGGGCTGCTTATAGTGTGGTGCTGATGAGGGCAGCCAAGGCCTTGGCTCTTGAGCTCCCAGTCGCAACAGTGAGGTCTAACCTCCTCACAGAGGTCCTTAAACCGCAGGTAAACTCCCCAGAGCCTCTACTGCCGTTTAATGAGGCTCTCGCAGACGTCCTGTTGGGCATTTGGTCCAGGTCCACTACAGGTCCCCCTGTAGATAGGAACGTTGCTAGGTGCCACCGCCCAGCCCCGGGCGACCCTAGTTTCTTGTCCACCCCCACCCCGAGAGCCTGGTTATCCAGGCCTCTACTTCCCAATCGGCATTCCCGATTGCACCACCAGATCGGGAATCCAAGAGGTATGAACAGTTTGGAAAGCATGTTCTCCTCCCTTAGTTTGGGGTTGCGGTCGGTCAACACTGCGTGCCTCTTGGGCCATTACACCCACTCGTTGTGAGATATGGTTGCGGCCGTGCTGCCAGAGTGCCCGGAGGGAACCCGGGGAAACTCGCTCACGCCCTCGCGGAGGGAAGAGACACAGCGCGGTACTCTATACGATGTGGACTGGATACCACGGACTCGCTAGGAAGAGCGATTTCCACTTTTGTGGCGGTTCGCCGCCACGACTGGCTGAGGTCCGCCAACTTTTCGGCTGACGTCCAAAACACCCTTATGGACATGCTGTTCGATGGCAGCCACCTCTTCGGTGGCAAGGCAGATCATGCGCTGGAACACTTCAAGGACTCCAGGGCTAATGCCAAGTCCTTCGGCCTGTCGGCCCCGCGTCCGCAATCTTCCGCCCAGCGCTCCTTTCGTGGCCACGGAAGGGGTGCTCCCACACGTCCTGCCAGCCACAGGCCGCAGACTAATATTCAGCGCGGTGGCGGACGTGGTTACCGTCGCAGCGGTAACAGGGGACAATGGCGCGGCCAGTCCACATCCACCTCTGCAGCATCCGCCTCAAAGCCTTCCTAGTCCGAGCTTTCAGACCCATTTAACGCCATTGGGAGTTCGCCATCACCACCTCCACTGGCGCACCTCACATCGGACAGGTGGGTGCAGCAAATCGTCTACTCCCTCCCCTTCAAGGCGACCCTCCAGCCATGCCACCACAGTACCACCGCATGTCAGGGGATCACTTGCAACTTCTGCAAGAGGAAGTTTCGGCCCTCTTGGCCAAGGGGGCTATTGAGCGTGTTCCTGGGCCAGAAGGATGTGGTTGTTACTCCCACTTCTTTCTGGTTCCCAAGAAGGGCAAAGGGGGCCTACGCCCTATCCTGGAACTAAGGAACGTCAACGGCTTCCTCTGGAAGAAGTTCAAGATGCTGACTTTGGCTCAGGTCTTAGCTGCTCTGGACCCGGGAGACAGGATGGTAGCGTTGGACTTGCAGGACGCATATTTTCACATCCCCGTTTTACCGGCGCTACCTGCGGTTCACGGTAGGCCACGAGCACGTTCAGTTTACTATGCTCCCCTTCAGACTTCCCAGCGCCCAACGGTGTTCACGAAAGTGATGGCGGTGGTCGCAGCTCATCTGCGCAGGTTAGGGGTTTCAGTCTTTCCCTACCTCGACAACTGGTTGTTGAAGGCGGGCTCGCCCCAGACAGTCGTCAGCCACCTCCAGACTACGGCCATTGTACCTGCTGAGGTTCTCCATCAATGTGCCGAAGTCACACATGTGTCCCTCTCAGAATCTCCTCTTCATCGGAGCGGTTCTAGACTCTGCGCAGTTTCGGGTTTATCCTCCTGAACAGTGGGTTCGGGATATTCAGGCTCTGAATCTGATCTTTCAGCCGTTATCCAGAGTCTGTCAGGTTGACGCTGCGGCTTCTGGGGCTGATGGCCTCCTGCATCCTTCTGGTGAATCACGCCAGGTGACGGATGCGGGCTCTGCAGTGGGACCTGAAGTTTCAGGGGGCCCCGCATCCAGGGCAACTTGTCTGACCAGTTCTTGATCTCGGAGGGCACTGCAAGACAGTTGCAGTGGTGGCTCACGGACTGGGATTAGGTCAGCAGCAGATCCCTCGCCCTACCCCAACCGGAGCACGTAGTTGTGACTGACGCGTCCCTTGAGGACTGGGGGGGCCACATGGCAGAGGCGGAGTTCAGAGGCCCCTGGTCTCCGGCGGAGTCACGGCTCCACATCAACCTTCTGGAGCTGTGGGCGATCCGGCTTGCACTGAAGGCATTCCTCCCCTCTGTCCGGGGGAGTGTAGTGCAGGTGTTAACGGACAACACCACCGCCATGTGGTACTGCAACAAACTGGGCGGGGTGGGGTTGTGGACCCTATGCCAGGAGGCTCTGCATCTCTGGCAGTGGCTGGAACATCAGGGCGTGACCCTGGTCGTTTAACACCTGGCAGGTTCCCTGAACGCCAGGGCGGACGAACTCGGCCGTCTCCATGATGGATCACGAATGGCGTCTGAACTCTGACGTGGCCCAAGGCTCTTCCAGCAGTGGGGAGAGCCTTGGTTAGATCTATTGCCACAGAAGAGAACGCACAATGTCATCAGTTCTGCGCGTTGGAATTTCCAAGGCGGCACTCGCTCTGAGACGCTTTTTGCCGCGAGTGGAGCTGCTGTCTGTTGTACGCCTTTCCGCCTATACCACTTCTGCCCAGAGTGCTGAAGACCAGGCGTGACCAGACCCAAGTCATCCTTGTGGCTCCGGACTGGGCACGAAGATACTGGTATCCCGAGCTACTCGGCATGTCTGTCGATCCCCCGATTTGTCTGCCTTTTCAGAAGGACCTTCTGTCGCAGCAGCAAGGGATGGTCCTCCGCCCGAACCTGTCCAGTCTACACTTACATGCGTGGAGATTGAGCGGCAGCAGTTGAGCCCATTTGACTTGCCTCCTGAAGTCTGTAATGTGATTCTGGCAGCCAGGCATCCCTCCACAAAATCTGTATCCGCCTGCAGGTGGAACAAATTTGTGGCATGGTGCACAGCAAAGGCTGTGGATCCCCTTTCTGCCCCTCTTTCAGAGGTACCCTCTTTCTTCTTTCTTTTGCCCAGCAGGGCTCTGCTCTGTGCACTCTAAAGGGCTACCTCTCTGCCATTTTCGCCTTCTTAAGGCTCCCTGATCAGCCCTCTTTGTTCAAGTCACAAGTTGTAAATAGGGTTTTGAAGGGCATCACTCATATGTTCCCTTCTGTTCCTTTCGTGATGCCTCAGTCGGACTTGATCCTTGTTCTGACTTATCTGATGTGCGCTCCCTTCGAGCCACTTCATAACTGTCCTCTTCGGCTCCTTACTCTTAAAACTGCATTCCTAGTTGCCTTCACCTCTGCCAGGAGAGTGAGTGAGCTCCAGGCTTTCTTCTCAACCTCCTTTCCTTTCTGTCCATCCGGAAAAAGTTGTGTGGCGGACGCGACCCTCTTTCCTGCCCAAGGTAGTCACAGACTTCCACATAGGGCAATCCATTACCTTGCCCACCTTCTTTCCGCCTCTGCATCCCTCGAAGGAAGGAGAGGCTCCACCGTCTGGACCCAAAACGTGCGCTCTTACTATCTGGATCGCACACGCCAGTTCCGGGTGGATGACCAACTCTTTGTTGGTTACATGGACTCTAAGAAGGGACGGGCGGTGCACAAACGGACCATTTCTCAATGGGTCGTCTTGTGCATCAAGGCTTGTTACTCTCTGGCTAGAAAGTAGCCTCCTGTGGGGATACGTGCCCATTCTACTCTGGCCACGGCGGCTATTACTGCTTTGGATCGGGGAGTCCCCTTGCAGGACATCTGTCAGGCAGCTAAATGGACCTCGCTGCACACATTCGCAAGACACTACTGCCTGGACAGCCAAGTCCGGAGAGATGGCTTTTTCGGCTGTTCCGTTCTCCAGGACTTTCTGGTGTGATCATTGGTTCGCAGACCCACCATTGGGGTTGGTATTGCTGGGGTATCTATTCTAAGGTAAGGAATCGAATACCAACCTGTTTATTTCAGAGCACAAGTTACCTTCGGTAACGATATATCTGTAACTAACAGTAGTTAGCATTAGTTAGCATTAGATTCCTTACCGCCCCACCCATCCTCCCTGTTCTGCACACCAATATCTAGGGTTAAGGTCATCCCCCTTTAGGGCCCTAGTTTTCATGGCACCAGTGTTGGTTTTTATCATGGCACTGCGTTTCTGGCGCGGAAAAGCTGTGTATAAGACCTGACATCAGTGCGCGAGGGCGGCGTCTAAGTACTCAGTCATCCTGACGACTGACGGGGAGGCGCAGACGACGCCTACCGACGCGCAGGGGTACTGCTACGCCAAATTTTCTAGATCCAGTATGACGCCTGGGGATATTCTACGGTAAGGAATCGAATACGAACTACTGTTTCTTACAGATATATCGTCACCGAAGTTAAGTAACTTGTCTTTAGAAAAGACACACAGCAAAATCTATGGGAGCCTTGCAGCAGCAAGCTCCCAGACATGCTTTTTGTTGCTCATCATACAGAGGCAACACAAGAGGCTACTCCTCAAAGTCCCTCCTCCTACAAAATTCCTAGCTAATCCACATTCACTAAGGGCTACCAGAGAGGGTGTTACAGGGGTAACAAAGGCAGAGGCAAAAACACCTCCCGCTCTGCCTCTACCCATACCCATTGACTTTCCTCCCCTCCACCCCCCACATTCCACTCCTGGGGGGGGGGGGGGGGGGGAAGACTCCCAACAATTCCTGCCTGGCTGGATCAACATCACATCAGAAAGGTGGGTGCAACAAATTATTCAGGCAGGTAACTCTCTAGAACGAATATCAACCCCCCAAACATACCACCCAAACAGCGTGCAATGTCAAGAACATCTATCACTGTTAAAGCAAGAAGTAGTATCTCTGCTAGAAAAAAGTGCAATAGAACTAGTTCCTCTGCACCAGCAAAACAAGGGGGTTTACTCTCTATACTTTCTAATTCCAAAGAAGGACAGCTCTCTAAGGCCTATTTTAGACCTCAGACCTCTAAACATATACGTATTCAGACCATTTTCACATGGTCACACTCAAAGTCCTTCCTCTCGTCACAAGACGACTTCCTGGCTACTCTAGACCTCAAGGACGCATACTTCCAACTTCCCATTCACAAAGCTCAACAAAGTATCTCGGATTTGTAATACAGGCAGCACTACCAATTCAAAGTACTCCCATTCGGAGTCACAACAGCATCAACGAAGAAAGCACATCCATGTCTTCCCGTACCTAGACGACTGGCTCATAAAAGCCAGCTCACACAATCTATGGGTGAAACACACTTATGCCACAATCCAGCTGCTCCACAACTTGGGGTTCACAATAAACCACACCAAGTCTCATCCAAAGTACAACAGTACCTTGGTACCACAATAAACACCTCAACAGCGCTAGCTTATCCCGCTCCAGCAAGGATAGCCAGCATGCAAACTCCTAACAAAGTTTCATGCAACTCATAGGGATGATGGCCTCTTGCATTTTCATAGTACCCCATGCAAGACTTCAAATGCGTCCGCTACAAGAGTACTTATCACGTCACTGGAACCAGGCTCAAGGTCACTTAACAGACCTAGTGTTGGTAGACGGTCGAACTCCTCGCTCTCTGCAGTGGTGGAACACCAAAAACCTTTCCAAGGGAAACCCATTCCTAGAGCCAGTTCCACCAGATAATCTTACCTGCGGACGCATCGCTCTCCGGCTGGGGAGCCCACCTGCTGCAACACTACATGCAAGGCACATGGACACCGCAAAAAAAATTACTCCATATCAATCATCTGGAGTTAATAGCAGTATTCCTAGCACTAAAAGCTTTCCAGAAGCAAGTAGCAAACAAAGCTGTGTTTGTCCTCGCAGACAAGACAGCAATGTATCTCATACAGAAGCAAGGAGGCACGCACTCCCTGCAACTATCTCAACTAGCACAGGATATATGGAGGTGGGCTTTACCTCAAAACCTATTCCTTCTAGCCCAACATGTCCCAGGAGTACAAAATACTATAGCAGATCTGTTAAGTAGTCAAACACAACCTCACGAGTGGGAACTTCATCTGCAAGTTCTTCAGCCATTCTTTCAGATGTGGGGACAACCTCAGAACTATTTGCCACCCACGAAAATGCAAAATGCCCAAGCTTCGCCGCCAGATATCCACACCCACTGTCGAAAGGCAATGCGATATGGATGAATTGGTCAAACATATTTGCCTACGATTTTCCACCTCTTCCACTCATGCCACTAGTAGTACGCAAACTACAGCAGCATTCTCTGACCCTCATCCTAGTTGCTCCGTATGCCAGACAACCGTGGTACACCACACTGCTACAACTGTCTGTAGTACCACACCAACCATTGCACCTGTCTCCACACCTCTTAACACCGAACCATGAAGAGATCAGACACCTGGACCCATCTCAGCTCTCAACCTTGCAATCTGGCTCCTGAAGTCCTAGAATTTGGGTATCTAAACCTTCTCCAGACTGCATGAATGTCATTAAAGAAGCTAGACGTCCTACCACTAGGTCATGTTATGCAGCCAAGTGGAAACTATTTGTAATATCTTGTCATAACAATATTAATCCCTTAGACGTGGCTTTAACACATCATAGGTTACTTACTGCATCTTCAAAGATGCAACTTAGCCTACACGTCTATTAGACTACATCTTGATGCAATAGCATATCTGCAAAACAGACATCTATCTCTGTTCAAAGTGACTGCCAATAAAGCCTTTATGGAAGGCCTTAAAAGAATAATTCCTCCCAGAGTACCACCTTCACCTGTATGGAATTTAAACGTTTCACTTGGCTAATGGGGCCTACCTTCGAACCCCTATACAGATGTGAATTTCAATTTCTAACATGGAAAGGTGCGTTCCTAGTAGCTATTAATTCTCTGCGCAGTGTTAGTGAACTACAAGCACTAACCATTCAAGAACCCTTTTTGCAAATGCATCAAAATAAGGTTGTTCTGCGTACTAATCTGAAATTCCTTACTTAAGTAACTTCTCCATTCCATCTTAATCTGTGGAAATGCCAGTTTTTCTCACAACCACAGTCAGTAGCAGAAAGAGCTCTTCACACATTAGATGTCAAAAGAGGGTTGCTATTCTACATAGAAAGGACACAACGCTTTCGTAAGACAAAACTTTGTGTCCATCTCCCCACCACACAAGGGTAATCCCATTTCAAAATCTGGGATAGCTTGATGGATTGTTAAATGCATACAAATTTGCTACCACAAAGCTAAGTGTACGCTTTCTGTTCCTCCTAAAGCCCACTCTACCAGAAAGATAGGGGCGTCAATGGCATTTTTAGGGAACATTCCCCTAGATGACATCTGCAGAGCAGCTACATGGTCTACACCGCACACATTCACAAAACACTATTGTTTAGATGTGCAAACAAAACAACAAGCTAATGTGGGCTCCATTTCCCTAAAGCGCAATGTGGTCTAAAGGAGGAGTGACCTAACTCATGTCTTCCAAAGCACTTTTCAGGAGAACAAGCTGCAAACATCCGGGCCGAACACTAGGTGGCGATCTATGCAGAGTGTACAACTCTGCTGCTCTACATGCCAAGAACAGATGCATACTGGTTAAGTAGCATTTTCCTTTCCAACAGAAAAGATTGATTCAGTCCAATATCAATAATCCAATCTGGGGATGTCACACTCCTGAAATCAATGTTCTTATAGATGAATAAACTAAAACAGCCTACGCGTTTCGTCCTCCAAGGGACATAATCGGGGCTAATACATGTAAACGGCCATAGAATGCTGTGGAACTGTCGCACTTCGTACAAATAAGGTAAAGTCTTCGACTCTTGCAGGTCCTAAGAATCTGTTCATGTACCGGCTGGCCCAATCAAAGGTCTCCTTGTATCAAAAAAAAATGTTTTTTTAGAAATCGGTTTGCTAATGTGTGGAGGAGCGGCAAAATAACCCTCTGCGACGTCATCTGGTCCTGATAAACCTGCTACAACAGGTTTATCAGGACCAGTTGAGACCTTTGATTGGGCCAGCCGGTACATGGAATGACCTGACATGTAGTCTACATTTAAGAACACGTATCCTTACCCATAGGGTAGATAAAAAATAAAAGCCTGCGCCATTGAATCCAGTCTACATAAAAGGTCAACTACCCTTAGACTCATTAGTAGTTTCTAATGCACGTAAAAGGGCAAACTCCCAGAGTACGGTAGACTTACTACCTCCAGATAAGGAGACTAAATTCCTTGATGCTTTAGGGAAAAGAATAGCCACCCAAGCAACTACCGTCTGGCGCATTTGTAATCCACAAGCGTTGGCAAGGTATGACTGCACACACTGGGATGAAATAGAACTCATCCAATTTCTACCCCAAGAACACAAATCAAAAGTGCTAGACCTGGTACATGAGGGACAGTTAATTTCTAATAACCAAATTAGATATTCCCTAGATGCTGTTGATACATCCGCCAGAGCGGTGAATACTATTCTTTTTTGAAGACACGCCTGGTTGCGCACATCGGGGTTTAAACCGGAGGTTCAGACCTCAATATTAAACATACCCTTTGACAAGGAACACCTTTTTGGGCTGGTTGTAGACACTTCACAGGATGAAGGACACTGAAGTGGCTAAATCCATGGGAGCCCTTCAGTCTACACAAGGCTGTGGCTCCTTTAGTCACTCCATTTATCGAGCAGGGTCCAAGAATACTTCCTCCGACACTGCGTCCACCTCTAAGGGCAATAACCAATCCAGTTCCAAGGGTTTCTTTTGAGGCAATTACAGATGAAACCACTGCAAGGGCAGAGGTAGAAGTTGAAATACTCATACCTCGCCCTCCAATACAAAGCAATGACTTGCCCATAGTTCCATGACCATTTATCACCTGTGGTAGGACTACTGTCAATTTCTACCAAAGTGGCAGTGAATAACAGACCAGTGGGTTCTCCAAATTATCCATTCTGTTTACTGCCTGGAGTTCTTCAACACTCCTCCAAACCTTGCCCTAAAGTAGCACAAACCTTCACTGGATCAACTAGACCTTCTCAAACAAGATGCATTCCCTACTACTAAAACGAGCCATAGAGCCCGTACCACCACCACATCATCAAGGGTGGAGCGTCTACTCTTTTTACTTGCTAATTCCAAAAAAAGGTCGGCTCTCTCAGACCCATATTGGGTCTCGGAGAACTAAATCTTAACATATGGTCAGACCACTTACACGTGGTAACACTACAACAGGTATACCTCTTATGCAAAAAAGGCGACTTGCATTCTACTCTAGATTTAAAGGACACCTACTTTCATATTCTAATCCATTTGGCGCCCTGCAAATTTCTCTGGTTTGTGGTAGCTGGTCAACACTACCAATTCAAGACACTTCCATTCGGAGTTGCCACTGCCCCAGTCTCTTCAGAAAATGTCTGGCTGTAGTTATCTGCGCATCTCGGAAGACAAAGCATTCGTGTCTTTCCCTATCTGGACGACCGACTCATCAAAGCCAGTATATACCAACAACTTCGCAAGCACACTGCAGTAACCATTCAGCTGCTTCACCAGCTAGAGTTTTCAGTCAAAATGACATTTTCAGCCAAACCAAATTCAGGGTTACCTATGAGCCACTCTGGATACTCAAAAGGCGCTCGCGTTTCCCATTGCAGCTAGAATCCGGAACATTCAGGTGCTCATTCTCAAATTTCAAGCCACTCAATCACTTCCAGCTCTAGTGCTTATGCAACTGCTGGGAATAATGGCATCCCACACCAGGTTACACATGCATTTACTTCAGGAATGTTTCGCCAGTCAGTGGAACCAGTCACACAGTCTATTAACTGATCTGGTGTTGGTAAGCGGCTGTACTCATCGCTGTTTGCGGTGGTGGAACACCAAAAACGTGTCTTAAGGGACGGCTGTTCATAGACCCAGTTCTGTAGTAGGGGATCTCTGTGTATAGTCATAATCTAGTGAATAGTCCCGCCCATGTGCGTGGACCCCGGAGCAATCAAAAATCTCTTAAAGTGTCGAAAAAATGCAGAACTGCACAGACACTTAAGAGAGAATTTAAAGACGGATAATGCAGCCTATAAACAGGCTACACTGTCCAGTACTTCAACTAGAAATTCCAACAAAAATCCACAAACAGCAAAGTCTGTCCAGATTTCCCTTGCCTTAGCAGCAAAAACACTCAGGAATGATAGAGAGGAAGACTTGGACAGAGAAGCCACATAGGCTGCCATTATGTGGCTCAAAACAGGATACTGTGCCTTTAAGAGAACTTTCCAGAACTTCACAGTATCCCAGAATGCCCTGCAGGTCCTTCTTACTTTCAGTTCTTTTTTCCGGCTCCTGCAAGCAGGACCCTGGAGCATTGAGCTCTCCCTTTTTAAGGGTTTTTGGTGATTTTTCACTGCTTTTTTCAAAGTTAAGTGCTTTATAGTACTTTGGTGCCTTTCTCCTTGGTTCTTGCACTCTGTTTTTTGTCGAATATGCCTGCATTATTCGATAAATGCCCGGAGTGCTCCAGGAAGAAGGCCAAATCAGATCCCATGAGGTGTGTATCCTCTGCCTTCCATCTTCCCATGTCCCAGAGGAGTGTGATCTGTCAAGGCTTCTCTGGCAGGACCCTGAAGGACAGAAAGAATATCAGACTTCAGGGCCTCGAAGAAAGAAGAATGAAGGCACGAGGTGGCTCTGGAGGGGCTTCATCTGCCCATGCTGAGGCCTCTGGCGGGCTCCCCAGGGGCAGGAAGACCAGCAAGCATCCCCATTCTCCGTCTGGGTTGATTGCACCGACTACGGCGTCGAGAGGGATGACTTCAGTCTGTTCCCCGTCGTCTGGGGCAAAACTACATCGACGCTAGACTTCGAAGGACCTTACAAGGCCACCATCGAAGTCCCCGGTGACTATTTCGTGGTCGTCCTCGTAGACTTCGTCAAGGGATCGATGTCGAAAGGCTAGGCGTCAGCGCTCGCCGTCGAGGTGACACCGCCGTTCGCCGTCGGCAAAGAGGAGACGATCGTCGTCGAGGAGAACCTCGTCGTCAAAGGCGCAGGTCGCCTTCGAGGCGCAGATCGCCGTCTAGGCGGAGATGGTCGCCGTCTAGGCGGACGAGGTCGCTGTCGAGGCGAAGGCGTTCGCCGTCAAGGGACCGACGCTCGCCGTCTGGTCGCCGCTCTTCGACGTCGAAGAAAAGTGGAAGACCTGATGCCATGGGAGGTTCGCCAAAGTCCCAGGCTGGTAAAGAAGGCGCCTCACCGGGCTCGGTGTATTCCAAGGTGTATACCCCGTCAGGGAAGGTGACTCCACCGCCTCCATTGCCGAGGGGTCCCCCTCCGAGCAACCCTACCCCATCTCCGTTACCTCCACCTCAACCTCGGTTGCCAGAGAAGCCGCCTCCGATTCCTCTGAGGTCGGTTTCCTTGCCTAATCTTCCGACTCCTCCCAGAGGGACACCTAAGCCGAAGGCCACAGCCAAGCCTAAGTCACCTGTTCCGGTGGAACCGGCGGATCGCCCTAGGCCGAGGAGTTCTCGATCACGCTCCGGACGGAGAGGAAGATCGAGGAGTCGACGCAGATCCTCCACCAGATCAAGGCATCGCCATAGGAGAAGGGGATCTAGGTCCTGCACGGACTCCTCCAGGACCCGCTCCTACTCACCGACTTTGTCGGGCTCCCCAGGGACCAGAGTCTCCAGTGGACGACATAAGTACATTCCAGGAGGTTCTCCTGAGGGGGGCTACAAAATTGGGTATCACGGTGATGGCTCCGACACCTAGACGTCCGGGATTTTCGAAACGCTTCATAAGAGGCACTTGTCTCGCCCTCTCCTACCACTGGTACCTGGCCTGGTAGAACCTGCAGAGGAGCTGTTCCTCACACCGGCGGTAGTGATGGCCGCTCCCTTCTGGCTTCTGAAGAAATACAGGGCCCCGGATTCGGATCCGACCTTTCTGAGGATAGATCCGGTGCCTGATTCAGTGATGGTGACGGCGGCCAGGAAGTTACTCTACCTCCCCGTCCTCCACCGTGCCTCCAGATAAAGAGTCGATGGATCGACTCAGCTGGAAGGAAGGCTTGTGGGACTGCGTCCACGGCCATGAAGGCGTCCAGCGATGCGGCGCCGCTAGGCTGCTATGACCGGGCTCTGTGGGACTCCCTGCAACAGTTCGTGGAACTTCTGCCAAGAGACAAGAGGGAGGACTTCCAAGAGATCCTCAAGGAAGGAATGCTGGTGTCAAACCAAGTCATCAGCGCAGCGGCGGATGTCTCCCTGTTGGCTGCCCATGTTTACTGTCATGGGATCAATCAGCGGTGCCATGCTTGGCTCAGGCTCACGTCACTCAAGCCGGAGGCCCAGCAGCGGGTGGCCAATCTGCCCTTTTCCGGGGAGACCTTATTCGGAAAACATGCAGATTACGAGATGGCCCGCATGAAGGCAGAGGCGGAGACCCTTATGGCTGTCGGCTTGGAAAAGCCGAAAGAAAAGAAGTCCTACTGCCCGTTCCAAAGACTGTTCGTGCACAAGGAAGAGGCCGAGGGCAGTCTTCGGGACAACAGCAGCAGTTCTGGAGACCCTTCCAGAAGCGCCAGAAGGGTAGAGGGGGACAGCAGTCCTCTACGGCGAACAAGGGCCCGGCCGGGTCGCGACCCTGAGCTGTTACTTCCCCTTCATCCGTTACCCGCTCCGGTGGGGGAAGCGTTCAATTTTTTCTGGCAGAGTGGAGAAAAATTACTCGGGACATGTGGCTGCTGAATATTGTTTGCAATGTATACAGTCTTCGGTTCATCAGCCCGCCTCCAGCGATCCCTCCGGTCAGCTCACAGTATCAACTGCCCGAGCTCCAGGCAGAGGCCGATATCCTGTTAAGGAAAAGGGCGATAGAAGACTTACCTCTGTCTCAAAGAGGAAGAGGTCTGTACTCCCGGTTCTTCCTGGTTCGCAAGAAGAACAAGAACGAGTTCAGGCCCATTCTGGACTTGCGGCAGGCAAACAAGTGGATTCGCAGAGAAAAGTTTTGCATGCTGTCGTTGCATCAGATTTATCCTCAGTTGCAACAGGGAGACTGGCTTTGCGCAATAGACCTCCAGGATGCGTACTTCCATGTGCCCATTACATGCAAACACAGGAAGTTTCTGCGATTTCAAGTCGGCACCAATCATTATCAGTACACAGTGCTGCCATTCGGGCTGAAATCTGCGCCCAGAACATTCTCGAAGTGTATGGCAGTGGTAGAGGCACACCTAAGGAAGAACAAGGTGTTTGTCTACCCGTACCTGGACGATTGGTTGATCAAGGCCTCCTCCTTCTCGGAAGCTCAAGCACACTTCCAGAAGACGTGCGTTCTCTTAAACAAGTTGGGGTTGCACATCAACATGTCAAAGTCTGTCCCGGTCCAGTGCATTCAGTACTTGGGAGCCACCATCAATACGTTGTCAGCAAGCGTGTCTCCTTCGGAGGAGCGATGGCGATCGATCCTTCGGAAGGCTCAGGCTCTTATGACCGCTCCATCTAAAACAGTGAGGACGGTGTCTTCTCTACTGGGGTCTATGGCCTCTTGTATCTTCCTCATGCACGGCTACACATGAGACCTCTGCAGGAGTGCTTGGAGGACCAGTGGGACCAGAGGAAAGTATCTTGGGACGACAAGATAAGACTGTCTCTGCATGCTCGTCAGTCTCTGAAGTGGGCGTGTTCAGCAGAGAATCTCCTCCGAGGGGTTCCCTTCCACAAGGACATTCCTACTCAGACTATCGTGACGGATGCCTCTCTCCACGGCTGGGGAGCCCATTCAGGAGACTCACAGATTCAAGGAACGTGGTCTCCGATGAAGCCCACGTATAACATCAATTTCCTGGAACTCAGAGCTGTTCACTTGGCACTGAAGGCCTTTCATTCGTCTTTCCAGACCAACTCTCTGCTTGTGCAGACGGACACTATCGACCACGATGTATTACCTCAACAAGCAGGGGGGCTCAAGATCGCGCACCCTGTCTCAGGAGGCGCAGGCGATCTGGCACTGGCTTCTGGCCAGAGGATTGACGATAACGGCTACCCATCTAACAGGTGTGCAGAATGTTCAGGCAGACACACTGAGCAGACTGATTCAGGAAAACCACGAATGGGTGATAAACGACGTACTTGGAGAAGTCTTCGAAAGGTGGGGGACTCCAGACGTAGATCTGTTCGCCACCGTCAAACAGCAAATGCCGAGACTTCGCCTCCAGGTACTACCAGCAAGGGACGCTGGGGAATGCGCTATGGATCAACTGATCGAACAGCTTTCTGTACGCTTTTCCACCCATTCCCCTGATTCCAGCGGTGCTCATCAAGCTGTCCCAGTCCAGGGGCGGGTTGATCCTGATTGCCCCGGAATGGCCCAGGCAGTGGTGGTTCACGGACCTGCTTCACAGATCTCTCCTTCCGCACATACAGCTGCCGTACAGGCCGGACCTTCTCACGAAGTTCGGGGGGCAGATGTTGCACCCCAACCTCTTGTCCTTGAGTTTTGGCGGCATGGCTCCTGAGAGTGCAATATGGCCATTTGAATCTGCCCGAATATTGCATGGACATACTGAAGGAGTCTAAATGACCTTCCACTCGGACATCCTATGCTTACAAGTGGAAGAGGTTTTGTATCTGGTGTGAGTCCAAGAACTATGACCAGACGACGTGCAAGGAAGATGTCATCCTTCCTTACCTTCTACATTTGGCGCTGTCTGGCCTTAATGTTCATTCCATTAAGGTTCATCTTGCTGCATTGACTGCCTACAGGAAATGCCCTTCAGACTTCCTTCTTCCAGATCCCTGTGATCAAAGATTTTTAGGAAGGCTTGAAGAAAGTATTCCCTCCTGTCAGGCTTCCTTCGCCTTCATGGGAATTGAATGTGGTGCTATCCAGATTGATGAAGGAGCCTTTTGAACCTATTCATAAGGCTTCGTTGCAGCACCTGTCCTGGAAGGCGGCGTTCCTCATGGCCATTACATCGGCCCACAGGGTGAGTGAAATTCAGGCATTGTGTTGCCAAGAACCTTGTGAGAAGTTGGCCTGATATGTAGTGCTCACTATTCTAGTGATCACTGTGTATCATTCCAAACAACCCTTATTGATTGGTTGTAAGTCAACCTTATAGACCAGCTATCCTAGTAGCATGGACAAGAGCAGTCTTTAGGCTAAACTCTAGAGGGCGTGTTAAGCCAGCTGTTATACCATCACATATACCCCTTGAACACCAAGTGAAAGGACACCACACAAGTTTTAAAGAAAATATAAGGATATTTATTTATAACCAGTCTACCCTGAACTCTTTGAGTCAGGGAGCTAAGCACACAACAAAACTCTTAAGAAAATACTGTAAGTCGCACAATTTACACAAATGCCCGAGGGGCACGAAAAACCATATACTCTAAAAGTGGAATGCGAAATACTAGCAGGTAAGTAACTGGATCCAGAGGCCTTAGGATCGCTAGGACTACACTACAGAACCTTCAGGTTAGGAGCAGGAGGCCTTGGGAGATCAAGTGCAGAGTGTGCACTCTAACGCGGGATGCGGGACAAAGTCTATGTATGCTAGATTTCGTAAAGTTAGTGTTATCGGACGAATCCGACTAGTTAGGCTGAAAACGAAAAAGGACCTGGACGCTTAGATAGTGAACCTACGTTGGAGCACCGAAATGCTCAAGTTACCTAGCCCAGGGGCTGCTGCTGCATAGGGTTCAAAAGACCTCAGGAATCCTCGTTACAGTCTATGGAGCCTGAAAGAAGAAGTTGCTGGCAGGCGACCAGTGATGAAGTTCGATGGGATCCCAGCCTGGATCGGAGTTGAAGATGACCTGAAAGCAGAGGGGACTCGGTTCTTAATCACTAGCCAGTGATCAGATGGGCACCAGGATGGCACCGGATGAAGTCACCTCGACCAGGTGAGTGGGTGACGCTGGGCTCTGCAGTCTCTCTGACCAGGAGGCGTTGTCGGCGACCAGGATGGAGGTGCGAGCTGTCCCACGAAGGTGTCTGCTGTCGGCGCTGCTGAAACCAGGTTTGGAGCAACACGCCTAGGCAAAGTCAAGCCCACGCGGTGGACTCAAAATGGCGTCTGGAGTGGACCAGGAGGGTCCGGGGTGCTCCTCGGTTGGAGGGGAGCAAGGGCCAGTCTGGAGCAACTAGACCAGCGATGGAAGTGTCGTGGTTTGTCGTCAGGAGGGCCACAAGCCAGCAGGCAAGTAGCCGGACAACGCGGTGAGCAGCAAAGAACAGAAGGGCCCCACGCAGATCTCGTGGATGCTGGGGGGGCTGGACTTCGGTGCTGGAGCTGCTCAGAGTTAGGGCTTCTCAAACCCCAAAGCACTCACTCGAGGATCCCTCGGTGGTCGTGCTGGATAGGCGTCGTGCAGGTTCTGAAGATGGCCAGTCCCTCGGGTCTCGTTACACCCACGAATCTCAGCTGGGCTGATGATGTAGGTAGAGGTCAGATGGCAGGGAATCCGGGTCTCGTCGAGCTGGGCAGTCTTGATCCAGAGGATGGACTTGCAGAAAACCGCATGCGCTTAGGTGGTGCCCGCTGGTGCAGGGTGGCTACTCCTTAGCCACAAGGGAGAGTCTTCAGAAATGTTCAAGAGTTCTTTTGTGGAAAGTAGTCAAGATTCAGAATTATCTAATTTGGGAAGGGGGCCCGCTCCTACCTTTATACTAAAGAAAGGGGCTGGCAGGCGACTAGGTACTGCCCATGGGTGGGACCAGGAAGGGGGGTGGTTACCCCCCTTCCTTGTCCGGACTTTCCCCAGCTCAGGGGCTGGTGTGCCCCTGGAACTGGTTCAAGCCGGCATATGCACAGTGTGCACCGGGATGCCACTTGCAGTCACCTTCCTCTCAGCCCTGCCTACCTGGGATACACAAAACCCTATCTGGGATGGTGCTAGCACCGCCCCTGACAGGAAACCCTTTGTCCAAGCTCTCCTCGCTGGAAGGACTCCCAGCAGCAGGAGGTCAGACTTGTGTCTGTGGTGGCAGCATCCATTTTGTGATGCTGAGGCTCGAGTTAACTTTAATCGGGGTTCACAGTTACATACATGTTGTGTCCCTCTAGAAGGGTGGAATGCTAACCCCGTCGCCAGAATTGGCGAGGGGTTAGTATTCCAATTCGTATGACACCTTACTCGACATGTTTTGATAAAGCGATACCAAAGTTGGCAAATAACCGCGAGGATTATAATGCACTTAAGGGTATATGGTACGCGTTATCATGGAACAGCTATTAGGACTTTGTTCCGCAAGCTGCAAACGGGCTCAGCTCATGCCAGAGCACCATCTCACATAATTCCAAGCACTCTGCCTTCAGGATTGATAAGGCCTGCCATAGGAGTGACTGATAGGAATACATGTGCCCATTTTAGGGTTAGATATAGGTATACTATATCTAAAGCAAAGGGTGATTACACCACCTTGCCCCAGCTGTCGTGCAGCCAGTTGTCAGATTTAGATGGCCAGCCAGGGGTGGCATAATACATGCTGCAGCCCCTGGTAGGCCCCGGGTACACCTATGCCCTGGGTACAGGGACTGATAAGGTGGCCCAATACCAATTGGTAAATGCACCCAAGGTACACGTGTCAATTTAGAGAGAGAACAGCTGGGCTGTGGGTCTGATTAGCAGGCCCACAGCCAGGGAAGTCGTAAACCAGTGAAGCAAAAAGCAAAAATCTGGGATGATCATAGGATTGCAGACCCTACTCTCCTACAAACCTTATTCTGTGTTTCATGCTGCTAAGGTTGTGTACTCACCCTAAATTTCTTCCCAATGTTATTTCTGATTTTTATGTCAACCAGACGATAACTTTGCCTACGTTTTTTCAGAATCCTTCATCTCCAGTGCAAATGTCCTTACATTCCCTGGATGTTAGGAGGGTGTTGAAATTTTATCTGGATAAAACCAAAGATATTCGTAGGTCAGACCAATTGTTCATCAATTATGGTTCAGTTAGGACGGGTCTTGCTACCTCTAAGCAGTCCATTTCTAGGTGGATTGTGTCCTGCATACAACTGTGTTACCAGAAAGTTAATAAGACCTCCGGGGGTAAACCTAAGGCTCATTCCACCAGGGGCAAGGCTGCCACGACGGCTTTGCTCCGTAACGTTCCTATTGCAGAAATGTGCAAGGCCGCCACTTGGAAGTCGGTCCATACCTTTGCTAAGCATTACTGTCTGGACACGGATGCCAGGGCAGACGCTCGGATTGGGCAGGCTTCGCTGCGAAATCTTTTCGCACAATAGTGGTATTTCTTGTTTCTCCACCGCTGCTTTGGTGTGGGTGATGGGCTTGCCATTCTATTCACTAGATTATGACTATACAGAGATCCCCAACTACAGAAGGAGTAGTTTCTGTCCTGTAACTCCAGTTCTGTAGTAGGGGTATCTCTGTTATAGTCATAAGCGCCCGCCCTCCTCCCCGGTGGAGGGAGATATTCATGTAAGGAATGCTACAGGTCTGGCGTGTTACGCCTACAAAAAGAACTGAAAGTAAAAGGGTCCTGCAGGGCATTCTGGGATACTGTGAAGTTCTGGAAAGTTCTCTTAAAGGCACAGTATCGTTTTGAGCCACATAATGGCAGCCTATGGGGCTTGTCTGCCCATGCCTTCCTCTCTATCATTCCAGAGGGTTTTTGCTGCTAAGGCAAACGAAATCTGGACAGACTTTGCTGTTTGTGGATTTTTGGTGGAATTTCTAGTTGAAGTACTGGACAGTGTAGCCTGTTTATAGGCTGCATTATGTCTTTAAATTCTCTCTTAAGTGTCTGTGCAGTTCTGCATGTTTTCGATGTGAGAAGGTGGCCTGATATGCAGTGCTCACTATTCTAGTGCACACTATGTATCAGTCCAGCAACCCTTATTGATGATTGGTTGTAAGTCAACCTTATAGACCAGCTATCCTAGTAGCGTGGATACGAGCAGTCTAAGGCTAAAGACTCGAGAGGGCGTGTTAAGCCAGCTGTTATACCACACATATACCCCTTGAATACCAAGTGCAAGGACACCACACAAGTGTTATGAAAATAAACAAGTTATTTATTAAGATTCACAACAGCCCTGTACTCTTTATGAGGACAGGGTACTAAGCACAAAACAAAACCTTTACGAAAATACTTAAGTTAGCACAGTATATACAAATGCCCGAGGGGCACGGAAAACCATATACTCTGAAAGTGGAATGCGAAATTACTAGCAGGTAAGTACAGTACTAATAGGCTTTGGAATCGCTAGATCTTGACTATAGAATCTTCAGATTACTTCTAGGAGACCCAGGGGACTCTGGTGCAGAGTGTGCACTCTCACGCGTGATGCGGGACAAAGTCTATGGTAGCTAGTAAAGACAAAGTTAGTGTTCTCGGGCGAACCCGACCTGGTAGGAGGAAAACGAAAGTGGATTCTGACCCTTGGATAGTGAGGCTATGCTGGGGCACCGAAATGCCGAAGTTACCTAGCCCAGGGGCTGCAGCTGCATAGGTCTCAAAAGACGTCGGGAATCCTCGTAGGCGGACCAGGAGCCTGGAAGAAAGAAGTTGCTGGCAGGCGACCAGTGAAGAAAGTTCGATGGATCCAAGCCTGGATCGAAGGAAGATGACACCTGAAAGCAGAGGGGACAAAGTTCGTGACTACTAGCCAGTA
Organism: Lissotriton vulgaris; assembly: GCF_964263255.1. Classification (NCBI taxonomy): domain Eukaryota; kingdom Metazoa; phylum Chordata; class Amphibia; order Caudata; family Salamandridae; genus Lissotriton; species Lissotriton vulgaris. Next base: position 20,701,634 of record NC_141688.1, read on the forward strand.
GTCAGGTGGCACCAGGAGGGCACCGGATGGTAGTCACCTCGACTAGGTGAGTGGGTGACGCTGTGCTCGCAGATCTCACGGACCAGGAGGCGTTGTCGGCGACCAGGATGGAGGAGCGAGCTGTCCCACGAAGATTGAAGCGGTCGGCGTCGCTGGACCCAGGATTGGGCAACAAAGCCTTGGCAAATTCAAGCCCACGCGGTGGACTCAAAATGGCGTCTGGAGTGGACTAGGAGGGTCCGGGGTGCTTCTCTGTTGCAAGGAAGCAAGGACCAGTCTGGAGCAACCAGACCAGCAGCAGTGATGTCGTCGGGCGTCGTGAAGAAGGCCACAAGCCAGCCGGCTAGTAGCCACACAGCGCGGTGAGCACGCAAAAGCAGAAGGGCCCCACGCAGATCGTGGAGATGCTGGAGGGCTGATCTTCGGTGCTGGAGCTGCTCAGGGTTGGGGCTTCTCGGACCCCAAAGCACTCACCAGTGGAGCACACGGTGGGCTTGTTACAAAGAAGTCGTGCAGTCTTGGCGATCGTCGGTCCCTCGAGGTCTCGTCGCACTCACAGTTCTCAGCTTTGGTGTAGAGGTGAGTAGAGGTCAGAGGTGCCAGGGAAGCCGGGTCTCGTCGAGCTGGGTCGTCGGATTCGTGAAGAAGGACTTGCAGCAGACCGCAGTGTTTCTTAGGATGGTGCCCGCTTGATGCAGGGTGACTACTCCTTAGCCACAAGGGAGAATCTTGAAGAAGAAATCTTGATGTCCTTTCGCAGAAAGTCGTGTCTTGATTCCAAAGATCTAATTTGAACAGGGGGCCCGCTCCCATCTTTATACTAAAAAAGGGGGCTGACCCGGTGACTAGGTCCTGCCTATGGGTGGGACTAGGAGGGGGGTGGTTACACCCCTCTGCCATGCCGGACTTTCCCCAGGCCAGGGGCTGGTGTGCCCCTGGAACTGGTTCTGACCGGCCTATGCGTAGTGAGCACCGGGGTGCCACTCAGCAGTCACCTTCCTGAAAGCCCTGCCTACCCAGGATACACAAAACCATGTCTGGGACGGTGCTAGCACCGCCCCGGACAGGAAACCCTTTGTCCAAGCCTCCTTCGCTGGAAGGACTCCCAGCAGCAGGAGGTCAGACTCGTGTCTGTGGTGGCAGCATCCATTTTGTGGAGCTGAGGCTTCAGTTAACTTTAACCGGGGTTCACAGTTACATACATGTCGTGTCCCTCTAGAAGGGTGGAATGCTAACCCCGTCGCCAGAATTGGCGAGGGGTTAGTATTCCAATTCGTATGACACCTTACTCGACATGTTTTGATAAGGCAATACCAAATATAGCATTTAACCGCGAGGATTATAATGCACTTAAGAGTATATGGTATGCGATATCATGGAACAGCTATTAGGACTTTGTTCCGCAAGCTGCAGACAGGCTCAGCTCATGCCAGAGCACCATCTCACACGATTCCAAGCACTCTGCCTTCAGGATTGTCAAGGCCTGCCATAGGAGTGACTGATAGGAATCTGTGTGTCCATTTTAGGGTTGGGTATAGGTATACTACACCTACAGCAATGGGTGATTACACGACTTTGCCCCAGCTGTCATGCAGCCAGTTGTGTCAAATTTAGGAGGCCAGCCAGGGGTGGCATAATACATGCTGCAGCCCCTGGCAGCCCTGGGTACACCTATGCCCTGAGTTACAGGGTCTGATAAGGTGGCCCAGTACCAATTGGTAAATGCACCTAGGGTACATGTTGTAATTTAGAGAGAGAACAGCCAGGCTGTGGGTCTGATTGGCAGGCCCACAGCCAGAGAAAGTCGTAAACCAGTGAAACAAAAGCAAAAAATCTGGGTGATCATAGGATTGCAGACCCTACTCTCCTACATGACCCCCCCCCCCAACTTTGGGACAATAAGCTAACCTTGACCAGGTGAGTCTTCTTGTTCTAAGTGGAAATATCTGGAGAGCCCATCGGCATTGCCATGATCAGTACCAGGTCTATGTTCCACTGTAAAGTCCATCCCCTGTAGGGAAATGGACCACCTAAGCAGTTTGGGGTTTTCACCCTTCATCTGATTTAGCCACAAGAGGGGCTTATGGTCGGTCTGAATCTTGAAGTGAGTGCCAAACAAGTATGGCCTCAGCTTCTTCATGGCCCAAACCACAGCAAAGGCCTCCCTCTCAATAGCTGACCAATTCTTCTCTCTGGGGGTCAGCCTTCTGCTTATAAAAGCAATGGGCTGGTCTTGACCATCAAAATTCAGTTGAGATAGAACAGCTCCCACACCCAACTCAGAAGCATCTGTTTGGACAATGAATGGTTTGGAGTAGTCTGGACTCTTAAGGATAGGTGCTGTGCACATGGCCTGCTTTAGGTCATCGAATGCTTTTTGACAGCCTGCTGTCCACTGAACCTTTTTTGGCATTTTCTTACTTGTCAGTTCATTTATTGGAGTCACAATTGATCCATAGTTCCTGACAAACTTTCTGTAGTAACCAGTCAGGCCCAAGAAAGCTCGAACCTGAGTCTGGGTGGTTGGCGGAGCCCAGTCCCTGATTAACTGTATTTTGCTTTCCAGTGGCTGAACCTGGCCTCCACCTACAAGGTGGCCCAGGTATACAACCTGTGTCTGCCCTATCTGGCACTTGGTGGCCTTGATAGTGAGGCCTGCTGCTTGCAGAGCCTCTAACACTTTCCTCAGGTGGACCAGGTGATCCTCCCAGGTGGAGCTAAAGACAGCAATATCATCTAGATATGCTGCACAGAAGTCATCCAGCCCAGTGAGGACTTGATTCACCAACCTTTGGAAGGTGGCAGGTGCATTTTTCAGACCAAAGGGCATTACCACAAATTGATAATGCCCACCAGGGGTTGAAAATGCTGTCTTGGGCTTGGCATCCTCAGCTAACCTGATTTGCCAATACCCAGCTGTCAGGTCAAATGTACTTAAGTAGTTGGCAGAAGCCAATCTATCTATAAGTTCATCTGCCCTTGGTATTGGGTGGGCATCAGTCTTAGTGACTGCATTGAGACCCCTGTAGTCTACGCAGAACCTCATCTCTCTTACCATCTTGGGTGTGAGGTTTTGGCACTAGAACTACTGGACTAGCCCAAGGGCTATCTGAGGGTTCAATGACTCCCAACTCCAACATTTTCTGCACTTCAGTTTTTATGCAGTCTCTAACATGATCAGGCTGCCTGTAGATTTTACTCTTGACTGGCAGGCTGTCACCAGTGTCAACCTCATGGGTGCACCAATTGGTCTGACTGGGGGTCAGAGAGAACATATGTCTGAAAGACTGAAGAACCTGTTTACAGTCTTTCTGCTGATGCTCAGAGAGGCTGCCACAAAAGACAACACCATCTACTGACCCATCATCAGGATTCTGAGTGAGCAGGTCTGGGAGAGGGTCACTCTCTTCCTCCTGTCCCTCATCTATGGCCATGAGCAAGCTCATGTCCTTCCTGTCGACATATGCTTTGAGCCTGTTGACATGGAGTACCCTGTGGGGGCTCCTGGGAGTTCCAAGGTCCACCAGGTAGGTGACCTCTCCCTTTTGCTCAAGAATTGTGTGGGGACCAGACCATTTGTCTTTGAGTGCTGCTGGGGCCACTGGCTCCAACACCCACACCTTCTGTCCAGGCTGGTAAACAGTCAGGACAGCCTTTTGGTCATGCCAAGCTTTTTGAAGTTCTTGACTGGCCTTAAGGTTTTCAGATGCCTTCTCCATATACTCAGCCATCCTGGAGCGGAGACCAAGTACATAGTCCACTATGTTGGTTGCAGGCTTTTTGAGAGGTCTCTCCCATCCTTCCTTCACCAAACACAGGGGGCCTCTCACAGGATGCCCATACAAAAGTTCAAAAGGGCTGTAGCCAACCCCCTTTTGTGGGACCTCTCTGTAAGCAAACAGAAGGCAGGGAATCAGGACATCCCATCCACGCCTGAGCTTTTCAGGTAGTCCATGAATCATCCCTTTTAGGGTCCTGTTGAACCTTTCAACAAGCCCATTGCATTGTGGATGATAGGGTGTAGTGAACTTGTAGTTGACACCACATTCCTTCCACATAGCAGTTAAGTAGCTTGACATGAAGTTTGCACCTCTGTCAGAGACAACCTCCTTAGGGAAGCCCACTCTGGAGAACACTCCAACTAGGGCCCTTGCCACTACAGGTGCTGTAGAGGTCCTAAGTGGAATAGCTTCAGGATACCTGGTGGCATGATCCACTACCACCAGTATAAACTTGTGCCCTGATGCTGTCTGGGGTTCCATTGGACCAACAATGTCAATCCCCACTCTTTCAAAGGGCACCCCCACCACAGGCATTGGTATTAGGGGGGCCTTTGTTGTGGCACCTGACTTACCACTGGCTTGGCAAGTGACACAGGAGCGACAAAACTCCTTGGTATCCTCATTCATGTGAGGCCAGTGAAAGTGTGAGACAAGCCTGTCCCAAGTCTTTGTCTGGCCTAAGTGACCTGCTAAGGGAATCTCATGGGGCAAGGTAAGTAGGAAACCTCTCTGAGACAAGGGTACAACCAGCCTCCTGGTCATTCCAGGCTTGGGGTCTCTTGACTCCGTGTACAGGAGTCCATCTTCCCAGTATACCTTGTGGGTACCTGTGGCGTTCCCAGCAGCCTCAGCAGCAGCCTGCTGTCTGAGGGGTTCAAGAGAAGGGCAGTCTAACTGGTCCTTCCCCAGGTCTTCCCTTGAGGGTCCCCCTGAACCCAAGAATTCAACTTGATCAAGTTCAAACTCTCTAGGCTCAGTTTCCCTCAATTCCTGTAGGTCAGCCTCCTCTGAGACTTGATCCACAACCTGGGGGAAGGCACAGCCTTAACCCTACTGCTCTTTTTCTTGGAAGGTGTCTGGTCCATTGTTCCAGGATCCAGCACCTGTTCAGTGGGGCATTTCCTGACCTGTGACCTGGTCACAGTAAACACATGTGCTGGCAAGCCTAACATTTCCATGTGAGTCCTCTGCTCCACTTCTGACCATTGTGATGACTCCAAATCATTGCCCAACAAACAATCCACTGGGAGGTCTGAACTAACTACAACCTTCTTTTGGCCAGTTACCCCTCCCCAGGAGAAAGCTACAATTTGCTTACTGTGATTGGTAGTGACATTGCTTGCATTGGTCACCAGGAATTCTGTACCTGGCATGATCTGTCCCGGGTCCACAAAGTTAGGTGTCACCATTGTGACACTGGCACAAGTGTCCCTATAGGCCTGAGCCATTTTTCCATTAATGAAAGGTGTCTGTCTGTATTTGCCCAAAGTATTGGGACTTATATCAGGGGACATATCTACATCCCCTGTACAAACAAGGACAGCCTGAGTGAGGGTGCCAACTAAGTTGTCACTCCCCTCAGAACCCAGGGTTAACCCTACTATACCCTTGGGAGGTGCACTACCACTGCTGACTGTACTAGGGGGCACAGGTGCCTTAGGGGCTGCAGTGGCAGGAGTCTGCCCTCCTCCTTTCTTGGTGCACTCACTAAACCAATGAGTTTTACTTTTGCAGTATTGGCACCACCTTTTAGATTGGCCTTCTTTCTTCTTTTGGGGAGCCTGACCCCCACCCTCTTTGGGTTGTTGGGGACCTGTCGAAGACTTCTGGTCATTTTGTTCCCCCTTAGAATCTTTACCTTCTGGTCTGCTTTCTTCTGACCACCTTGATTCTGGCCCTGGTTCTGTTTAACTCTTGTTCTAACCCATCTGTCTGCCTTCTTTCCCAATTCTTGGGGAGAGGTCAGATCTGAGTCAACAAGATGCTGATGCAACAACTGGTTCTGACAATTGTTTAAAATTTGTTCTCTCATCATCAAATTGTGCAATCCTTTATAATCAGTAACCTTACTGCCCAGCAACCAGCCCTCAAAAGCCTTAGTGGCACAATCTACAAAGTCAGACCAATCTTGAGACTGAGTTTTCTGGGTATCCCTGAACAGCACTCTGTACTGCTCAGTGGTTAGGCCAAACCCTTCAACCAGTGTGTTGTTCAAGACTTGGTAATTATTAGCATCCTCCACTCTTGTAGTGAGGAGCTTATCTCTACCTTTGCCTTCAAAGGAGAGCCACAAGATAGCTGCCCACTGACTCTGGGAAACACCCTGCACAGTGCAGGCTCTCTCCAGAGCAGTAATCCATTTGTGGATGTCATCCCCTTGTTTAAAGGGGGGCACTATCTTACCAAGGTGCTTTGTATCAAAACTCCTTTCCCTATTGCTAGGTACAATGCTGCCACCAGTGGGGACTACCCCACTTAACTGTTGCTCTCTAGCAAAGGCAAGCCTTTCTTTGGCCAGGGCAAGTTCTTCCCTTTCAATCCTCAGATTGGCTACCCTTTGTTTAGCTTAGTACACTCTCCTCTGAGGGGATGTCATCCCCTTCTGAGAGGAGTGTTGAGAGCCATTGGTTTGAAGGGATCTGCCAGAGCCTCTTGACAGAGATCTGGCTCGTCCATTCCCAATGTTAAGCTGACCTGATAGTGGCCCCAGGGGGTCCCCCAGTACCACTGTCATGTTTGCTTAAGTTGGACCTGGTTAGTCTACTGACTTCTACCTGTCCCTTGTCTGCCTCATCCCCAGAGGGATCCTCATCCTCATCCTCCTCCCCATCTTCATTCTCAGTGGAGAGGTGGATTAGGTCAGGGTCTCCTCTGGTTCCCTCAAGGGGAGGTATACCTCCATCTGGATTAGAAGAGCTAAGAAGTTTCTCAGCTTTTCTGGCATCATAAGTCTCTAAGAGACCAATCAGAAAGGAAGTTGTGGGGTTAGACCCCTGCTTAATCTTCCTAGAGGTACACACTTGTCGTAACTCATGGAAGCTAAGCACAGTATATCTGGAAGGAAGGACCTGTGGAGGGTCCACTGACACAAGGGGAGACTCAGAGTTTCCTCCTTTGTCTGACATACTGTTTCTAGTGTGGTGTAAGTGATGCACCTACCTACACTATGTGTTTACCTACTGATCCCTTGCTAAGAGTTGCAGCCAAGGTGTGCTAAGCCTTGAGGAGCTGCAACAGCTGGTTCAGTAGAACTCAGAGTATTCTAAGCTTAGTTATATGTACTAACAGTACTTATGTGATCTTTCAACAAGATATTCTTAGGATACGTGTGGTAAAACAACAGCAAGCTCAAATCCCAACCGCTGCCACCAATGTGAGAAGGTGGCCTGATATGCAGTGCTCACTATTCTAGTGAACACTATGTATCAGTCCAGCAACCCTTATTGATGATTGGTTGTAAGTCAACCTTATAGACCAGCTATCCTAGTAGCGTGGATACGAGCAGTCTAAGGCTAAAGACTCGAGAGGGCGTGTTAAGCCAGCTGTTATACCACACATATACCCCTTGAATACCAAGTGCAAGGACACCACACAAGTGTTATGAAAATAAACAAGTTATTTATTAAGATTCACAACAGCCCTGTACTCTTTATGAGGACAGGGTACTAAGCACAAAACAAAACCTTTACGAAAATACTTAAGTTAGCACAGTATATACAAATGCCCGAGGGGCACGGAAAACCATATACTCTGAAAGTGGAATGCGAAATTACTAGCAGGTAAGTACAGTACTAATAGGCTTTGGAATTGCTAGATCTTGACTATAGAATCTTCAGATTACTTCTAGGAGACCCAGGGGACTCGGGTGCAGTGTGCACTCTCACGCGTGATGCGGGACAAAGTCTATGGTAGCTAGTAAAGACAAAGTTAGTGTTCTCGGGCGAACCCGACCTGGTAGGAGGAAAACGAAAGTGGATTCTGACCCTTGGATAGTGAGGCTATGCTGGGGCACCGAAATGCCGAAGTTACCTAGCCCAGGGGCTGCAGCTGCATAGGTCTCAAAAGACGTCGGTAATCCTCGTAGGCGGACCAGGAGCCTGGAAGAAAGAAGTTGCTGGCAGGCGACCAGTGAAGAAAGTTCGATGGATCCAAGCCTGGATCGAAGGAAGATGACACCTGAAAGCAGAGGGGACCAAGTTCGTGACTACTAGCCAGTAGTCAGGTGGCACCAGGAGGGCACCGGATGGTAGTCACTTCGACTAGGTGAGTGGGTGACGCTGTGCTCGCAGATCTCACGGACCAGGAGGCGTTGTCGGCGACCAGGATGGAGGAGCGAGCTGTCCCACGAAGATTGAAGCTGTCGGCGTCGCTGGACCCAGGATTGGGCAACAAAGCCTTGATGTCGTCGGGCGTCGTGAAGAAGGCCACAAGCCAGCCGGCTAGTAGCCACACAGCGCGGTGAGCACGCAAAAGCAGAAGGGCCCCACGCAGATCGTGGAGATGCTGGAGGGCTGATCTTCGGTGCTGGAGCTGCTCAGGGTTGGGGCTTCTCGGACCCCAAAGCACTCACCAGTTGAGCACACGGTGGGCTTGTTACAAAGAAGTCTTGCAGTCTTGGCGATCGTCGGTCCCTCGAGGTCTCGTCGCACTCACAGTTCTCAGCTTTGCTGTAGAGGTCAGAGGTGCCAGGGAAGCCGGGTCTCGTCGAGCTGGGTCGTCGGATTCGTGAAGGACTTGCAGCAGACCGCAGTGTTTCTTAGGATGGTGCCCGCTTGATGCAGGGTGACTACTCCTTAGCCACAAGGGAGAATCTTGAAGAAGAAATCTTGATGTCCTTTCGCAGAAAGTCGTGTCTTGATTCCAAAGATCTAATTTGAACAGGGGGCCCGCTCCCATCTTTATACTAAAAAAGGGGGCTGACCCGGTGACTAGGTCCTGCCTATGGGTGGGACTAGGAGGGGGGTGGTTACACCCCTCTGCCATGCCGGACTTTCCCCAGGCCAGGGGCTGGTGTGCCCCTGGAACTGGTTCTGACCGGCCTATGCGTAGTGAGCACCGGGGTGCCACTCAGCAGTCACCTTCCTGAAAGCCCTGCCTACCCAGGATACACAAAACCATGTCTGGGACGGTGCTAGCACCGCCCCGGACAGGAAACCCTTTGTCCAAGCCTCCCTCGCTGGAAGGACTCCTAGCAGCAGGAGGTCAGACTCGTGTCTGTGGTGGCAGCATCCATTTTGTGGAGCTGAGGCTTCAGTTAACTTTAACCGGGGTTCACAGTTACATACATGTCGTGTCCCTCTAGAAGGGTGGAATGCTAACCCCGTCGCCAGAATTGGCGAGGGGTTAGTATTCCAATTCGTATGACACCTTACTCGACATGTTTTGATAAGGCAATACCAAAGATAGCATTTAACCGCGAGGATTATAATGCACTTAAGAGTATATGGTATGCGATATCATGGAACAGCTATTAGGACTTTGTTCCACAAGCTGCAGACAGGCTCAGCTCATGCCAGAGCACCATCTCACACGATTCCAAGCACTCTGCCTTCAGGATTGTCAAGGCCTGCCATAGGAGTGACTGATAGGAATCTGTGTGTCCATTTTAGGGTTAGGTATAGGTATACTACACCTACAGCAAAGGGTGATTACACGACTTTGCCCCAGCTGTCATGCAGCCAGTTATGTCAAATTTAGGAGGCCAGCCAGGGGTGGCATAATACATGCTGCAGCCCCTGGCAGCCCTGGGTACACCTATGCCCTGAGTTACAGGGTCTGATAAGTTGGCCCAGTACCAATTGGTAAATGCACCTAGGGTACATGTTGTAATTTAGAGAGAGAACAGCCAGGCTGTGGGTCTGATTGGCAGGCCCACAGCCAGAGAAAGTCATAAACCAGTGAAACAAAAGCAAAAAATCTGGGTGATCATAGGATTGCAGACCCTACTCTCCTACATTCGATACTTAAAGAAATTATTTTTGATTGCTCCGGGGTCCACTCACATGGGCGGGACTACTCACTAGATTATGACTATAACAGAGATACCCCTACTACAGAACTGGAGTTACAGGACAAACTACTCCTTCCACTGAGTGTTAACAGCAGACACCTCACTGTCTGGGGAGCACATCTTCAACACAACAGAGTGCAAGGAATGTGGAGCCCACCGCAATGGTTGCTTCACATCAATCATTTAGAGGTGGCAATCTTTCTAGCGCTCAAAGCCTTTCAAGATCACATATCTGGCAAAGCTGCACTAGTCCGAACAGACACCATGACAGCTATGTATTATATACAGAAGGGGCAGGGGGACACTCTCTCCAACTGTCCCACTTAGCCCAAGACATCTGGAGGTGGGCATTTCACCACATTTATCTCCTAGCGGAACAACTTCCAGTAGTCAACAATCCGAATGCGGATCCCCTCAGCAGATGGAGGTATCAAATACACAAGTGGTAACTTCACCCTCAAGTTCTCCACCCATACTTCCAAGCTTGGGGACTTCCTCAAGTACTTGTTTGAAACACCCAAACGCAAAATGCTAAAGCTTCGCCTCCAGTATCGACACCCGTTGTCCAAAGGCAATGCTCTATGGATGAACTGCTCAGGGATATTTGCTTACGCTTTTCCGCATCTACCACTCATTCCATCAGTGGTTCGGAAACTTAGGCAAACATCCCTCACGCTAATACTAGTGGCTCCACCATGGGCACGTGAACCCTGGTTCACAGCCCTGTTGGAACTTGCTCTGGTACCACATCAAAAATTACCTTTAAGTAGTCTCCTCACACAGAGCCATGGAGAAATTAAACGCCAAGATCCCAAACAACTGAACCTCGCCATCTGGCTCCTAAAGTCATGGTTAGATTATCTAAAGCATCCAACAGACTGTATGAACATTATTCGAGAGGCCAAAAAACTTCCCACAAGGGCCTGCTATGCAGCCAAATGGAAACGGTTTGTTATCTATTGCAATAACAATCACATCAGCCCTCTTGATGCTTCCATAGAGAACATACTGTGCTACCTATTACATTTGCAACAGTCTACACTGGCCTATACATCAGACTGCATCTTGCTGCGATAGCAGCCTACCTCCAAAATAGGAAACACTTCATTATTTCGAGTACCTGTCATCAAAGCAGTTATGGAAGGACTAAAAAGTTATACCACTAACACTTCCACCTGTCCAAGTATGGAATCTTAACACAGTCCTCACAAAGTTAATGGGTCCACCATTTGAACCCATGCACTTATGTGAACTACAGTTCCTTACTTGGAAAACTGCCTTTCTCATTGCAATCACTTCATTGAGGAGTGGGTGATCTACAGGCATTAACCATAGAAGAACCCTTTTTCCAGTTACACAAAAATAAAGTAGTTCTTAGTACCAATCCCAAATTACTATCTAAGGTTGTATCCACATTTGCCCCAGTATTGGAACTTTCATAGATTCCCATGCTTTGTATCATTCCCCGTCGTCGGAATGGGAGCCTCGGTAAATAGAAAATACCTTAGTAATAAGCACAAAGTGAAAAAATAGGCCTAGGCCTCATCTCATTTTGTAGCTTATCCACCTCTTTTTGTAAAAGAGACCAAATTCTTGCAGTAGCCACAAGGGAGAGTCTTCAGAAATGTTTAAGAGTTCTTTCGTGGAAAGTAGTCAAGATTCAGAATTATCTAATTTGGGAAGGGGGCCCGCTCCTACCTTTTATACTAAAGAAAGGGGCTGGCACGCGACTAGGTCCTGCCCATGGGTGGGACCAGGAAGGGGGGTGGTTACACCCCTCTCCCTTGTCCTGACTTTCCCCAGCTCAGGGGCTGGTGTGCCCCTGGAACTGGTTCAAGCCGGCATATGCACAGTGAGCACCGGGGTGCCACTTGCAGTCACCTTCCTCTCAGCCCTGCCTACCTGGGATACACAAAACCCTGTCTGGGATGGTGCTAGCACTTCCCCTGACAAACCCTTTGTCCAAGCTCTCCTCGCTAGAAGGACTCCCAGCAGCAGGAGGTCAGACTTGTGTCTGTGGTGGCAGCATCCATTTTGTGATGCTGAGGCTCGAGTTAACTTTAACCGGGGTTCACAGTTACATACATGTCGTGTCCCTCTGGAAGGGTGGAATGCTAACCCCGTCGCCAGAATTGGCGAGGGGCTAGTATTCCAATTCGTATGACCCCTTACTCGACATGTTTTGATAAAGCGATACCAAAGTTGGCAAATAACCGCGAGGATTATAATGCACTTAAGAGTATATGGTACGCGTTATCATGGAACAGCTATTAGGACTTGGTTCCGCAAGCTGCAAACGGGCTCAGCTCATGCCAGAGCACCATCTCACATAATTCCAAGCTCTCTGCCTTCAGGATTGATGAGGCCTGCCATAGGAGTGACTGATAGGAATACATGTGTCCATTTTAGGGTTAGATATAGGAATACTATATCTAAAGCAAAGGGTGATTACACCACCTTGCCCCAGCTGTCGTGCAGCCAGTTATGTCAGATTTGGATGGCCAGCCAGGGGTGGCATAATATATGCTGCAGCCCCTGGTAGGCCCTGGGTACACCTATGCCCTGGGTACCTAAGGTACACTGTACAGGGACTGATAAGGTGACTCAGTATCCAATTAGATATGTACCTAAGGTACATGGAATCCGTTTTACAGAGAGAGCAGTAGGCCTGGGGCCCTGAATAGCAGGGTCCCAGGTCAACTAAATCGAAAAACCAGCAAAACACCAGGTAAAAAGTTGGGATATCCACCTTCCTACAGTTGTAAGTCAACCTTATAGATCAGCTATCCTAATGGTAGCATGGACAAAGCGGTCTTTAGGCTAAACTCTTTTGGCATGTGAAGCCAGCTGTTTTACCACATATAACCCCTTGAATACCAAATGAAAGGACACCACACAGGTTGTTATGAAAATAAACAAGTATTTATTAACTAACATACACCTCTGAACTCTATATAAGGTCAGAGGGCTAAGCACATGACAAACTCTAAGAAAAATACATTCAAGTTGCACGATTTACAATGGTGCCCTAGGGCCACGACAAACTATATACTAAGTAAGTGGAATGTGAAAGTCAATCAAAAGAATGGAGCTGTCCAGAGGCCGTAGGATCGCTGGGACCACGCTATACTAACTTGAGGTAAGTAATAGGAGGCCCACGGAGCGCGTGTGCAGAGTGTGAACTCGCACGCGAGATGCGTACAAATGGCTATGGACAGCACAGTTTAAGAAAAAGGTGAGTACGGACGTCCCTGACTAGATAGGACTAAAACGACTGTGGAACTGGACACTAGGAGAGTAAAGCGACCCTTGAGCACCAAAATGCTAGTGTTACCTCACCCACAGGCTACGGGTGCATAGGTGCCAAGTCGTATTGGGTTCCGGCGTTGAAGTCTATGGAGCCTGGAGGAAAAGATGCTGCAGGCGGTCAGGAGGAAGATGTCTGGTGTGATCCAAGGGTGGATCAGTGGAGAGAAGAACCTGAAAGCAGAGGGGACAATGTTCAAAGTCACTAGCCAGTGACTGGAGTGGAACCAGATGTCGTCGCAATCATGTGAAGGTGGACGCTTGTCTCTGCAGCCACGTGGACCAGGTGGTGTCTTTGACTACCAGGATGGAGGCACGAGCTGTCCCACGCAGGCTCTCGCTGTCGGCGGTGTCAGCTACGGATTCGGAGTCAACAGGCCTTGGCAAAGGCAACCCGCACGGTGAGTGGAAACTGCGTCTGGAGTGGACCAGGAGGGTCCGGTGTGCTCCTCTTTTGGAAGGGAGCAAGGGCCAGTCTGGAGCAACCAGACCAGCAGTGAAGATTTCATAGTTCGTCGTCTAGGAGGCCACTAGCCAGCCGGCAAGTGACCAGACAACGCGTCTAGCAGCAAAAAGGCAGAAGGACCCCACGCAGATCTCGTGGATGCTGGAGGGCTGGTCTTCGGTGCAGGAGCTGCTCGGGGTCGGGGCTTCTCAGTCCCCAAAGCACTTGGACGAGGATACCTCTGAAGTCGTGCTGGAGCGAAGTGCTGCTTCTTTCAAGATGGCCGGTCCCACGTGTGTCGTCGCACCCACGGATCTCAGCTGTGCTGCAGATGTAGGTAGAGGTCGGAGAGGTCTGGGAATCCGGGTCTCGTCGGGCTCTGAAGTCTGGATCCGGGAAGGAAGACGACAAAGGGAAGCCGCTGGACGCTGATGGTGCCTGCTTGTGCAGGGTGGGCACTCCTTGCCCTCAAGGGAGATTTCTTCAGTCTTCTGTGGAGCAGAACGTCAAAGTCCAGAGTTTCTTCTTGTAAAGTTGTTCAGGATAATCTAATCGTGAATGGGACCAGCTCCTACTTTTATCCGGCTAAAGGGGGCTGCACTACGACTAGGTCCCTCCTCTGGGTGGGACCAGGAAGGGGGGTGGTTACACCCCCTTTCCTTTGTCTGGTCTTGTGCCAGCTCTGGGGCTGGAGTGCCCCAGGAACTGGTTTAGACCGGTGTAGGCACAGGGACACCTTGTGTGCCCCAGGCATGTCTCCTACCTAATACACAAAACCCTGTCTGGGGTGGTGCTAGCACCTCCCAAGGCAGGAAACCCTTTGTCCAAGCCTCCCTCGCTGAAAGGATTCCCAGCAGCAGGAGGTCAGACTTGTGTCTGCGGTGGCAGCATCCATTTTGTGATGCTGAGGCTCGAGTTAACTTTAACCGGGGTTATGTTACGTTATTTTCTTCTATAGCGCACGGCTACTCACAAGAGCATCCCGGCGCTTTGGCGAAGAGAACTAAGTGCAGAGTGACAACATAACAACTAAAAAACTGAGGGGAGCCTAAAGCTACTATTGAGCAAAGAGCCAAGTTTTCCGTTTTCCTGAAAGCGAGAAGGCTATTTGCCTTTCTTAGAGACAGAGGTAGCTCGTTCCAGCCCCGCGGAGCCAGATAACGGAATGACCGGCCTCCTATTCTTGAACGCTTGATGGCAGGCACAGCCACTTTAACCAAAGAAGCTGACCGCAAAGCCCTGCTAGGCAGGTAGAAAGATAGGCGTTTCCCAATGTACTTGGGGGCCTACACAGTGAAGGGCTTTAAAGGCCAAGGTCAGGCTTTTAAATAAGATTCTCTTGAGGATGGGCAACCAATGTAATGCTTTGAGCAACTCAGCAGCGCTGGCCTGTCTCAGGAGCCTAAAGATGGCTCGAGCCACCGAACTCTGCACCACTTGCAGGCGGGTCAAAAGATATTTAGGTAGACCCAAGTAGAGGGCGTTCGAATAATCCAAATGCAACCCTATCAAGGCCTGCACAATGGTTTTTTTTGTGGTGGAGTGACAACAAAAGAAACTTCCTAAGCATCCTCAGAATGCCAAAGCATTTCCCTGAAAGCCCAATGATATGGGGTCTGAAAGATAGGTCACAATCAATCAAAATTCCAAGGTTTTTCGCCTTGAGGGAAACATTGTCCGGGGGAAACATATCCTGTGGCCACCAGGCCTTCCAGCTGAGATCAGGGGTACAGCCAAAAAAAAGCAGCTCTGATTTGTCGGTGTTGCATTTTAGGCCATGCCGCCGGAACCACTCGAAGACAGCACCTAGACAGTCCCTAATCCGTGTGCTGTCGAAAGCCCCGCCTCTGTCACACGTGAACATAAGCTGGGTGTCTTCAGCATAGGATATGATCTGGGCGCCAAAGGATTCCGCCACCACCGCCAGAGGGGCCATAAAGATGTTAAAAAGCATGGGGCTAAGAATGGAACCCTGAGGAACCCCCACTTCTAGCGGCGACATATCGGCGGAATAAGGAGGCGCCCAGATCGTTTGCCGGCGGTCGGTAAGAAAAGATTTAAACCAGTTAAACACCGTCCCACGTAAGCCAATTTCCCAGAGTCTTAAAAGGAGGCCTTTTTGGGGAACGGTGCCGAACGCCGCCGACTAGTCAAGCATAACCAACATGGCCTTGCCTCCTGAATCTGAAACCTCCCTGATGGCGTCGGTGATCTCGAGAAGGGCAGTCTCCGTGCTAAAATTAGCAAGGAAGCCAGATTGAGACATGTGTAAGAGGTCGTTCTCCTCGATGAAATTGGAGATCGACCGATGCACATGCTTCTCGGTCACTTTTGCCAGAGCATGGAGGAGCGAGATCGGCCTGTAGTTCGCATGAATAAGGGGATCTAGGTTAGGCTTTTTAATCAGCGGTAAGATCAAGGCACATTTCCAGACCTGAGGGACCACACCGGTGGACAAAGAGGAATTAAGGAGTGGATTCAGTAAGGTGTTAAGGACTGGCGCCACTCTCCCCAGACATTTCGCCGGGCAGGGATCCAGCGGCGAGCCAGACTTCAACCATGACAAAAGGTCGAGAGAGATGGTAGGGGACATAGGGGGAAATTCACAAAGAAAGGGACCATTCCCATCCAAAGGAGACAGACAACTAACATCCGGCAAGGGGCAGGTAGGAAGAAAGGAGTCCTGAATTGATTTGATTTTATTAACAAAAAACTCAGCTAATTGATTTATCCAGACCTCTGAGGGCATGTAAGAAGGAGTGTTTAGGGAGGGAGAGGTAAAATCCTTTACAATTCTAAAAATCTCTTTACTGGCGTTCAGTTACATACATGTCGTGTCCCTCTAGAAGAGTGGAATGCTACCCCGGTTGCCAGAATTGGCGAGGGGGTAGTATTCCAATTCGTATGACGCCTTACTCGACATGTTTTGATAATGCTATACCAAAGTTAGCAATAACCGCGAGGATTATAATGCACTTAAAGTATATGGTATAGCGTTATCATGGAAACCGCTAAAGGACTTGGTTCTGAAAGCTGCAGACAGGCTCAGCTCATGCTAGAGCACCATCTCACATAATTCCGAGCACTCTGCCTTCAGGATTGAAAAGGCCTGCCATAGGAGTGACTGATAGGAGGATATGTGTCCATTTTAGGTTTAGATATAGGGATACTATATCTAAAGCAAAGGGTGATTACACCACCTTGCCCCAGCTGATTGATCAGCCAGTTGTCAGATTTGGATGGCCAGCCAGGGGTGGCATAATACATGCTGCAGCCCCTGGTAGGCCCTGGGTACACCTAGGCCCTGGGTACCTAAGGTACACTGTACAGGGACTGATAAGGTGACTCAGTATCCAATTTGGTATGCACCTAAGGTACATGGTTGTCCATTTTGGAGAGAGCACAGCTAGGATGTGGGTCTGATTAGCAGGCCCACAGCCAGGGAAGTCATAAACCAGTGAAGCAAAAAGCAAAAATCGGATTGCAGACCCTACTCTCCTACACATGGCAAGTCCAAAAATTTCCTCCTAACCTACTGCTGGAGGAGGATTCTGAGGAGGAGGCTTACAGCGATTTTGGCCAGGCTTATAGCCCTTCTGACTTACAAGTTAAAATTCAGGACATCAGTTCTGAAGAAGGGGAAATGGAACATGTTCCACAGGATTATTATGAACAGGAAATGCCAAGCATGCAAGTTCCTTTGCAGAAACCTTCGCGTCCATCTCGACAGGAGATGGTGGCGATGCCATCTACTCTCATCTCGGATCTACAACTTATGTTTCAGGATTATTGAAGGCGATTTCCTACTCCTCAAGAGGTTCAGCAGGTGCGCCCTCCTACACCTCCTCCTCAGCTATCGCAGCCTATGGCAGGACACTCTTTGCCTTCAAGAGGGCGTGAAACAGAGCCTGTAGAGCATCCACAAGAGGTAGTGCACGTTCAGGACGATACAGATGATGATAATGCATCATCAGATGTGGACCAACAAGTGGACCCTGACCAAGACCAGAATGTAGACTGGAATCTGGATGACCCTCGGGATCCAGTAGTCGCAGGGCCTTATAACGCAATCTCTCCTCCAGCAGATGTCGGAGGTGTTCACAACTTGAAGGAACGAGCTTCCAAGAGATTTGGTCTCCCGGTTACCACAGTTCAGACCGAATGTTTTTTTTGTACGATTTCAAAGAACCATTCCCATCATTGAACATGTTTGGTCTGAAGGCCTAAAGGCTATGCAGAATCTGGCCACAGTCCTCCCGGTGCTCCCCAGACTGGAGAAAAAATATAAGGCGCCAGATGGCAGCCCGGCGTGTCTACTAGGTCAACCAAAACCAAACTCTGTTATTTCCCAGGCCTCACAGAGCAAATCAAAAAATACATCCACGCCGCTAACGACGCCTCCGGATAAGTGGCAGGGTATACTCAGACATGAGTCCCTTGCTCACTGCACCATCAGGATTCAAGGAAGCCGGGCCGACGACGGCTGAAATGCCAGAAACCGGTCCCCGGAAGCTTGTCTCCTTTCTGGTGAAGAATTGGTTTGGTAGTTTAGTCTGCCCTGTTCCCATGATGCACTGGGCCAGGGACAGACTGATTTGCATATAGCCAGGTTCTGAGCTGGGCTGGTGCAGTGAGCTAAATAACGGTGATGGATCAAGCCCTGATCTTTGGACTGGGTAAGAGTGGTCTGCTTAATTCAGACACTCTGTTCATCACCACCCCCTTTTCTGAATCCGGATAAGGAGGGCAGGCGTTTAGACTATGTGGGAAAAAGATTCTCCGCAATGGCCAGCCTCCTCGTTAGGGCAGTGAATGCTTTGCGATTCTGGGGAGATACGATCGCCAGATGTGGTGTGACCTCTCTCCGTTCGTGGAAGAACTTCTGGATACATCTAAGGAGGTAAAGAAGATTTTGCTGGAGGGAGAGCGAGCCTCTTCGGAGGTAATCGACTGCGCTATTGATATAGCGACCACGGCATTTCGAGCGCTAGCCGGCTCGGCGGTTCTGAGACGCCAGGGATGGTTGAGAGCCACTTGGTTCAGACAGGAGGTTCAGAATAAAATTCTAGATCTGCCATACGATGGAGAGATGTTATTTGGAAAACACGTGGATGACGCCCTACAGGGCATAAAGAAAGATACGGATACGGTCAAATCCTTAGGAACTTTACAATATCGCAAAGTGCCCTTCAGAGGAGCAAGAGGAAGAGGTTTCTCCACCTATAGAGGCGGCAATCAGCACCGCTACTCTTCCAGCTCTCAATCTGGACAAACATACAAACCCAAGTATTCTCAGAGGGGTTCTTTCTCTCGCCAGCAGCCGAGAGGACGACTAGGGCAGCAGAGGAGAGACAATACCAAGAGACAGTACCGGCCAGGTGGCTCTTTCTACTGTTCCTGTGCCCTCATAAACACCAGTGGGGGGGCAGGATTGCCCATTCCCTCAACAACTAGATGGTCATAACAGACCAGTGGGTCCTAAACATCATCAAGGAAGGACACACGTTGGAGTTCCAAGATCTTCCTCCAACAAGAGCTCCAGACGCCTTTACACCCAAACATCTGAAACTCCTTCATCTCGAGGCCCACCAACTCTTCACCAAGGGGGCAATAGAACCTGTACCTCTCTCCCAAAAGGGGAATGGGTTCTATTCCAGGTTCTTCCTGGTTCGGAAGACGAAGGACAAGTGGCGTCCGATCTTAGATCTACGGCAGCTCAACACTTATCTCATCAAGTTGTCCTTCAGATTGATCACTCTTCAGGGCATCCTCAGCCTTCTCAATCCAGGGGACTACATGGCGACCCTAGATTTCGAAGACTCTTACTTCCATGTACCCATTCATCCAGCGCATAGGCAATACCTTCGATTTACAGTAGGCAAGAGCCATTTTCAATTCAAAGTTCTGCCTTTTGGTCTCCGCTCCGCGGATTTTTACGAAGGTACTAGCTCCGGTGGCAGCCTTTCCCAGTAAGCAGTCTTTGGAAGTCTTCCCATATCTGGACGATTGGCTGCTAAAAGCTCCTTCTTTCCAAGAGGCGTCCAGGGCAGTCACGAGCTGCAGACAACTGTTCGAGCAACTGGGCCTTAGGCTCAACAGAGAAAAATCAATTTTGCGCCCCTCCAAAACAGCGAAGTTTCTGGGTGCAATCCTGGACACTGAGTGCTGCCTGGCTTTTCCTTCGGAAGAACGCCAAAACAAGCTGATTCTTTCAGCTCGCCTTTTTCAGACACAGAAGTTTCTGCCAGTTCGCAAATACAAATTGCTTCTCGGATCGATATCATCCTGCACACCATTGGTACCACACTGCAGGCTGCGAATGCGTCCACTACAGGAACAGTTGGACAAACAATGGCCTCAGGTGACAGGCTCCTTCGACGACAGGATTGTCATTACTCCGGAAATGAGAAAGGCAAGCAGCTGGTGGTTGCTAAAAGACAATCTTTCCATGGGTTTACCATTCCAGCTTCCAACAGCTCCCATGGTATTGACGACAGATGCTTCCATGGAAGGATGGGGAGCGGTCCTCCAGGAACTAAAGGTCAGTGGTCATTGGATCCCAGTCCAAGTCAAGTTCCACATCAATATACTGGAACTTATGGCCATTTGTCTAGTCTTACAAGCTTTCCTTCCGAGGATCCGCAACCGTTCAGTGCTGGTTCGTACAGACAACACCACAGCCATGCACTACATAAGCAAGGCGGAACGAGATCTTGCACCCTTTTGAAGGAAGCAGAGGCTTTGGAATTGGTTGATCCAACAGAATATCACCCTTTCAGCGGAACATCTGGCGGGAACACTCAATGTCACAGCAGACGCTTTGAGTCGCCAAAAGACTATCCGCCACGTATGGGAACTGGATCAGACCATTCTAGAGGAACTGTTTGCACGTTGGGGAACCTCATCCATCGATCTGTTTGCAACTCCCCAGAACGCCAAATGCCAGTCCTACGCAAGCAGGATTCACCATCGGGAATCCTTGGGGAATGCGCTTTTGATTGCCTGGTACGGCGCATTTGTTTACGCCTTTCCTCCCATTCCGCTGATCCTGAGACTGATCCGCAAGCTCAAGGCGGAGCCGTGCAGAATGATTCTGATCGCACCAGCATGGCCCAGGCAGTTTTGGTACACAGAACTTCTTCTCCTCTCCCAAGATCAACCAATTCTCCTGCGTCCTGTTCCGTCACTGTTGACTGGCTCACGGACAGGTTCTGCATCCGGACCTGAAGTCCCTACGATTGACAGCGTGGCTCCTGAGTTCAGAGAGTTCCAGGGTTTAAATCTTTCAGGAGAATGTAAAGACATTTTGGCCCAGGCCGAGCGCCTAGTACGAACACAACCTATCGGGCTAAGTGGAAAAGATTCTTCCTTTGGTGTCGAAGGGAAGGTCTACATCCATATACTTCTGCACCGCACCAACTCTTGCCTTACATCCTTTCTCTTGGGAAATCTGGATTGGCTCCTTCTTCCGTAAAGGTACATCTAGCGGCCATTTCTAGATTTAGACCTTCATCATCGGGTCCTTCCCTGTGGTCTGCAAGGATCATTAAATATTTCCTGAAGGGGCTATTCGGGGTTTTTCCACCAGTCCGACCACCACCACCAGCCTGGCATCTTAATTTGGTCCGGTCACATCTAATGAAGGCCCCATTTGAACCTATTCATAGGGCTGACCTTAAGTTTCTCTCATGGAAACTGGCTCTTCTCTTGGCCCTGACATCGGCTAGAAGAGTTAGTGAGCTCCAGGCTTTCACAATTGAGGAACCTTTTCTACAATTCAAAAATGATGTTCTCATACTAAAGACAAATCCTAAATTTATTCCGAAGGTACCCTCAAAATTTCATCTGAATGAGCCGGTGGTCTTAAAATCCTTCTTCCCGCGGCCCTCCACGCCAGCTGAAAGGACTTCGCACTCTTTGGACATTCACAGATGTCTTAAATTCTACTTGGAGCGAACAAGACTATTCAGAAAATCTTCCCAGCTTTTTGTTTCATTCAGCGCTCCGCAAAAGGGGTGTCCAGTTTCTAAACCCTGCGTTTCCCGCTGGATATCTAGTGCAATACATTTTTGCCATCAAGCAGCGGGGAAACCACTTTAACGAGCAGTTTGTGCTCATTCTACGAGATCAATGGCTTCATCGATGGCTCTATTCGCAGGTGTCCCGATCAAGGACATATGTAGAGCGGCGACATGGAGCAGTGTCCACACCTTCACTTGCCACTACTGCTAGGATTCTTCTGTGAAAGATGCGGCAGTGGGCCAGGCGGTTTTGAGGAACCTTTTCCAATAAGTCGGTGAGCTTTCCTTAATATCCCGCCTTCCTATTTGCATATTTTGTATTACTTATGATTATTTTGCTTTGTGATGCTTATGTGTATCTGGTTTTCTTATCAGAATTATGTATGACATTTTCAGGTGCACATATTACAAAATATGCGTTTCTCTTTACTGCTAGCTATTCTGATACAAAGCATGGGAATCTATGAAAGTTCCAATACTGGGGCAAGAAAACAAGTTACTTACCTGTAACTTTGGTTCCCCAGTATTGGTAACTTTCATAGATTCCCATGCGCCACCCTCCTCCCCTGGGAAAGCTTAGCATTATTGTCTTATGATGTTGCTGTTCACAACGGCTACGAAAATCTGAGGCTCTCAGGAAGATTCTATGGGGTGAGGCTGCTGTGATTGGCTACTGCAAGAATTTGGTCTCTTTTACAAAAAGAGGTGGATAAGCTCCAAAATGAGATGAGGCCTAGGCCTATTTTTTCACTTTGTGCTTACTACTAAGGTATTTTCTATTTACTGAGGCTCCATTCCGACGACGGGGAATGATACAAAGCATGGGAATCTGACAGTTACCAATACTGGGTAACCAAAGTTACAGGTAAGTAACTTGTTTTCTTCACATAAGTTGGTTTGATTACCTGTGTTCTTCCCTCAACCTGACTGTTGCAGAACGAGCCCTACATACAAAAGAGCTCTGTCATCTAAGGTATTACACAAAGAACAAAATCATTTTGTAAAACCAAGCATCTGTCGCTTTTGCACCAATCCTATGTCCAAATGAGGTATTTCTAGGTGAATTGTTAAATGTATTCAGATTTGTTTTCAAAAGGACTCGCAGTACCCCAGAGCACATAACACTCGCAAGCTGAGGGCTACTATGGCTTTCTTAGGGAATATCCTCATTGCTGATATCTGCAAAGCTGCAACATGGTATATCTACACCACACACATTCACCAAACACTATTGTGTAGATGTGTTAGCAAGACAAGCTAATGTGGGCCAAGCAGTACTCAAAATTGTATTCCAGACAACTCCACAAGTTACAGGATAGCCACTGCTTTGGGGAGACAGCTGTATAGTCTGTGCAAAGCATGTGATCTACAACGCGCGTGCCTCGAACGCAAAAAGCTACTTACCCATTTTTAGGGCTCGGCCTACGTCAACCCTGCGTCAGCAGGGGAGGCGGAGCTTCGAGCTCTTATGGTATAAAAAAAAGTTTCATTAGGGGTCCGGGCTGGCACATTCCTTAGTGTGCGCCGCGTTTTTTATGGCATCTGCCTAGTGATTCGTCTTCGCTGTGCTGTCTATTTAGTAGCCTTGACGTGAGAGGCTATATTTACTTTTCGTCCGTCATTTATTTCAGTTTCATGGCATAAAGTGTGCGGTTACGTGCACGGAAGACTTATTAATCTTAATTAGGAGCTGTTCGAGTGCCCGTGTAATGCAATGCAGATGGTGCGAGCGCGTTCACCATTGCAGGAGCTGTCAGAGTGCCGCGTTCACGGCGGAGATAATTGAAAGAAGTTTCCAGTAGCTTCAAGGGCAGTCACAGTACTTTTTAAGAAACACGCGCAGAAGAATACATAAATCCTCAATTACCAGCTGTCCGAGGTGCCGGTAATTGAAGGCAGATGGTGCTGGGAGCGTGTGCACTGCTGTTTTTTTTCCCTTCAGCTCTGTGCGCGCATGAACAGCCGGCCAGCAATGTAGAGAATCACATGCATCAGATCTAGTTTTCACACCATCACACACGCACACACGTACACACACACACCTTTGCACAATGGTGCCTGCTTGTGCATCATGGAGCAGTGCAGTGGGAGAATGCAGGAACAGGCCTTTTTTAGTAAATGTAGCTCGCCAATATTTCTCTCTCAATTGAACCACGCACACAAACATTGATTGCTGGGATCAGTTGCGCTAGTATTTAGTAAATTTGCCCTTTACTTTCCACTTTTTTTCAAGTTTCTTACCTAAAATATTCATCACCCCTGGTCCATTTGTTAGATCACCAGAACTCTCCATCTTTATCCTTTACCCCTTCTCTCCAACCCCCAGTGGTCATCCATATTGTTACTTCTTCTAAGCTTACTTAGTATGTAATAAGCAGTTTATAAGGAGACAATCACATCACATGGGGCTCTAAGGCTGGTACACTGACATAGAAGGGAGGCTCACACTAACATCAGAAAACTGACACAGGAGTAGAGTAGTGAGTAAAGTAGTGAGTGCAGAGTGGCGGTGAGTGCAGAGTGGCGTTGAGTGCAGAGTGGCCAGTACTACCGCCACCAGTACTACCAGTACTACCGCCACCAGTACTACCGCTACCAGTACTACTGCCACCAGTACTACCAGTACTACCACTACCAGTACTACCAGTACTACCACCACCAGTACTACCACCACCAGTACTACCACCACCAGTACTACACCCACCAGTACTACCACTACTACACCCTCCAGTACTACCACTACTACACCCACCACTACTACCACTACCACCACCACATTAACACACTCCATAACACTTAGCAAAAATACATTACCATTTACAATGCCATTAGCTCAAACTCAAATAGATCCGAGCCCGATTGCATTTCTAATGCTTGTTTATCTGTTGGTATGTAGAGCTGTAGAATTCCATGCGCCCACCCACCTCCCGGAGTACTTTTAACTAATGTAGTTCTGTTTTTACTATGCATACTTGCGCATAGACATCTCTATTCTTTACTACTACTCCATTCTCTCACCCTCTACGGAAAACAATCTGTAGATGGAGTCTATGACCGCACTATCTCCTAAGGGAGGAGTGCCCCTACCTCTTGATTAGGATACCTTCTTCCAGAAAAACAAAGTTCAAACCTTTAGACCCAACACTAGATGGCGATATTATGCAAAGCATGAGATTCTACAGCTCTACATGCCAAGAACAGTTGCATACTGGGTAAGTAGCAATGTATATACATATATATTGCTCAGAGCAAAGGTTAGCATTGGGAGCTTTGCTTTCAGTGTTAAGATTGCATTTACTGCTCGTGTCCTGCCAACAGTGCTAACGTCAGACACACTGCTTATTGGTGGCAGTTTTAGCAGTAAAAATACTGTTCTGAGTGTTTATTGTGATTGTTGGGCACATTGCTCAATGCTGGCAGTATCCACAGTATATATACTGCTCAGAGCTTACAGTGCCAGCATTGCTCACACTTGGGAACGAAAGCAGTTATCTTCGAAACATTCATGGCTTACAGTGCTATCTTTGGGCATTTTGCTCAGTTAGTTGCTAGTAGTGGATAAAACACTCAGGATTGTAATTTTTTCATGAAGTATGTACATGTTAAATCTGGGGCCATTATAATGCACACTTGCGCAGCGGGGATGGTGCATGCAAACTTAAGCATCATTGTTCTTTTTTTAAGCTGTTTTTGGTTCGGCAATGGCAATTGTTTTTGCCAGTGCTGAACGGTGTAGGCAAAAAGTATTGGCAACTCCAATACATCTTCTTACTATATACCGGTGAGTTCTTGGGCTGCACTCTCAACATAAACCAACTGTGTCCTGCTTGTCACATGAACACATTGCTACACCACTAAACCACGCTTAAGTTAAATGACTAAAGATATTTTTCTCCAGTATTAGGGTGTCTTTCATAGATTCACATGCTTGTATATTCCCCGTCGGAGTGGGAGTCCCACGGTAAATAAAAAAGCAATTTTATATATATATATATATATATATATATATATATATCAAGCCCCGTTCGCGGGGCGAAACGCGTCATGGAGGGCACTTGCTCTGCACTTACTGCTTATTAAATGCACTGCTGAAACCTATTTTTTGTTGCTGGCTCATCTTTCAACTGGAGTGTTTACTTTTTTGAGGTCTGCGCCCGCTTTAACTGCGTCCAGAGCAGTTGGGAGTTTGTTATATATATATATATATATATATATATATATATATATATATATATATATATATATATATATATATATATATATATATCCTGAAATATGTACCAGAAAAAGGCAAAACCTGCCTACACATATTCTACATAGGAATGCATGGGAAAGGAAAAAATAATATGCAGTCTATCCTTGTCATTATGTTGGTCCAAACTGCAGCCAATCAGGCAAGAGCAACCCTCTAGAACCTTCTCAGAGCTCAGCATCTCAGATTTTCTACCGCACGTCGTGTGTAAGGGAATCTCCCTGAGCTCTGCTCAGTTTTCTCTTTTCTTCAGGTTTTTCCTGGTTCTTTAACAGGTCTACAAGTAAGAAGTCTCTTTTTAGCGCGTGTTCTTCATGTGGAAAGCTAAGACTTTTTTCAGAGGATCCACACAGTAAGTGTATTTACTGTCTTTACCCGGACCATGAGGTGGGGAGCTGTAAGTTCTGTAGAACATTCTCCACGAAGACTTTAAAAGACAGGGAAGGCAGCTTACTCCTCTGGCTTCAAAGACTTAAAGATAAGGATACTGTCCTTTCTGATGCTGAACGTCTTATTTCTGGCCATTCCCAAGCAGCCGCCAAACGTGGTAGTGTACAGGAGTTGCCTTCTCCATTTTTAAAAGAGTAAAATGTCTTTCCTTAGCCCCTGCGGTGTCTTCACCACTTCCTACCACTTCTGGGCCCACAAGACCTGGCTCTCAGGCTCCTGCTGCAACTTCCTCAGGTTTTTCTGTGAAGAAAACTGATTTTCAGTTGACGGTGTCGTTCACAGTCCCGTCGATTAAATTGGCTGTCTCTGGTTCGCATTAGACGACAGTCACGACGACGCTTGCTTTGGATCATCTACAGCCCTTTCGTCATCGTCGTCTATGAGGGGAATTCTCAGTCCTAAGACTGTCGTCGATTATTCCAATGTCGTCGTCGAAGAAACCTCCTCCGTCGACAGTTAGATCATTGTCGACGAAGGATGTTAAGATGCTGATTTCTTAGAGTGTTCCGTCGACGACTGACCCGACTACGAGTGTTCTGTCGACAGCTACTCCGTCGACTAAGATGAAGAAGCCATTGCTGTCGACAAAGGTCCCAGCGCCGTCTATGCGACTAAGGTTCTGTCGGCGGCACCATTGCCGTCGACTACGTCGCTGTCTACTTCAACCTCGTCGACTAGGTCACCGTCGACGAAGCCCAAAATACCACATCGTCTATGCCGACGACAGCTCCTTCGACAGAAAGATTGCCATCGACGATGGAGTCTCAAAATGTAGAAAAGTCAGTTCAGTCTACGATGCCGTCTAAGTTTGCCTCTCTGCCTTTCTTGCCACTGTCTTCCAGCAGTTTAGCAAATGTTGAAACTCTTCAAGAAAGTAGTATGGTTCCAAGTAATCAGCTTGCACTTCCTGGTGATACACTGCCTCCCTCGCCTTTGTTTGCTACAGACTCAGATCAAGTCTGAAGAGGATGTACATGAATCTTTCACTGAGGCTCATGGTCCATCAGATTTAATCATAAAGTGTCAAGAGTTCAGTAATGATGAGGAGCAGTGTGGCCAACAGGATGAGGTTCCGACTCAAATTCCGACTGCGACGCTACCTTAGTCGCTTATCTCTAACTTCCAAAATATGTTAGACGACCTAAACAGGCGTTTCCCACCATCACCACAAGTGTCTACTGTTCCTTCAGTCTTAACCCCTATTACGGAGCAGTCAGCCGCTCCTTCCTTACCCCCACCACCTGCTGCCATTCAGAGACACACATCAATTCAAGTACACGCAACTGTGTATCCTTATGATGACAAGGAGAACCCTCCTGATCGTGAAGATGGGGAGGTTACAGATGTGGATGGTGATAACATGGCGGAGTGGTTGACTATCTGGCACAAACACCGTCCCCATCTCAAGTGACGCCAGGGGATTCTCCTCCGGTGGATATTGCAAGCTTCCATCAGTTAATGGACAGAGCGGCTCCGCGTTTTAAGTTACCACGAGTCCAAAGAGAGGAAGATTGTTTCCTTTACGATTTCAAGAGTCAACCATTCAAACAGATTCATACTGTTCCAATTATAGATTTCATCTGGGCTGAAGGAGTGAAACTAATGAAGACGCCAAATTCTTTGCCTGCCCAATTACCACGATTAGAAAAGAAATATAAGGCGCCGGTCGGATCTCCAGCATGCCTCAATGGCCAGCCAAAGCAGATTCGGTTGTTACACAGGCAGCTCAGCGGGGATCACGGACTCCTGCATCCACTACAGCGCCTCCGGACCGTGAGGGCCGTCGCCTTGATGCAATGGGGCGCAAGTTCTCGTCGATGTCTTCCACTACGGTGAGAGCGGCTAATGCTATGGCCATCTTGGGTCGATATGACCGCCAAATTTGGGCAGATATGACCGCCTATGTGGCGTTGCTTCCGGATGCTTCTAAGGTGGAAGCATTGCAACTTCTTCAGGAAGGAGAAAGCACGTCTGAAGAATTGATTGTGCAGTAGATGTAGCCTGCACTGGATTCCGACCACTTGCTGGAGCGGTTGTCTTACGTAGGCAAGGTTGGTTGCGCTCCACCTCCTTTCGTCAGGAAGTTCAGGCTAAAATTCTCGATATGCCATATGATGGCGAATCACTCTTTGGAGCACACTTTGATGAGGCGTTACAATCTATAAAAAAGGACACTGACACTGCACGTGCCTTGGGAAATCTTCAATTTAGGAAACATCCCTTTCGGGGTGCTCGAGGGCAAGGCACCAATTCAAATTGTCGTCTTGTCAACAGCTGGCCAAGACCTATAGAAGGAAAATCTCTTACAGAGGATCTTCTAGTAAACGACAATGACTTGCCTTTAACCCAGCAGATTGAAGGTCGAATCTCCCTGTTTTGTTCTCAATGGTCCTCCATCACTTCGGACTGTTGGGTGCTAGACATTGTAGAAAAGGGCCATGCATTGGAATTCGTCAAAATCCCTCCTCAAACTCCACCTTCCAGGCCGCCACCTCCTCACATCAAGGAACCTTTCTATCAAGTTCAACTTCTGATTCAGAAGGGTGCAGTAGAGGTAGTGCCAAAGTCTCAAAGAGCGAAGGGTTTTTATTCCTGTTTTTTCCTAATCGTCAAGAGGAACAGGGAATGTAGACCAATATTGGACTTGAGAGCGCTCAACCACTATCTCAAGAGTCAATCCTTCTGCATGCGAACGCTTACAGAGATCTTGCGTTTGCTCTTAGTCGTAGATTTCATGGCTACAATCGACCTCCGAGACGTTTATTTCCATGTTCCAATAATCCTACGTCATCTGAAGTTTCTGCGATTTCAGGTGGGGCAGAAACATTTCCAGTTCAAAGTATTTCCATTTGGCCTTTGTTCCGCCCCTCGAGTCTTTACCAAGATATTGGCTCCTGTAATGGCTTATCTAGTCCTCCAAGGTGTCCAGATATTCCCATATCTCGACGATTGCCTCCTGAAATCGCAGTCTCTCGCACAGCTGCTTCACCATACATCCCTTTGTCAGAGGGTGTTTCGCTCCTTGGGACTGACTCTCAACCTGGAAAAGTCCCAATTACGCCTAACTCCTTGCAAGGATTTTCTAGTGGCCACATTGGATAGCACGCTGGCAAAAGCATTTGTGTCCCTGGAACGTCAACAAAGGGTTCTTCTAGTATCTCTTCTACTATCAAAGCAGTACGTTTCAGTTCGACTGCTGAAGTCATTTCTGGGGATGGCGTCATCGTGCATCACACTCATCCCACATTGCAGACTGCCGACAAGTCCCATTCAAGAAGAATTAGACGGACAGTGGCGTCAGGTCACCGGATCCTTCAACGATCTAATTTGTGTCACGACTTTCATGAAATCAGCGCTCAAATGGTGGACACAGCCAGTAAATCTTGCAGCAGGGACGTCATTCCTCTCTCTCACTCCAGATCTCACACTCACGACTGATGCATCTTTGGAGGGATGGGGGGCACACCTCCAAGACCTGTCCATAAAAGGAAAATGGACTCTGCCTCAAAGCTTGGCACATCAACCAGTTGGAGCTCATGGCTATATTTCTAGCGCTCGAGTCTTTTCAACCCGTGCTTCAAGGAGGGTCTCTCCTTATACAAACAGATAACACAAACTGCATGCATTACATAAACAAGCAGGGCGGAACAAAATCTCCAGTACTATCTCGACTGGCACATTCAATTTGGGACTGGTCACTCAAGCACCAAATCACAATCGCCGCAGTTCATCTCCCAGGGATATCCAACCTCCTGGTGGATTCCCTCAGCAGATCCCGATCATCAACCCACGAGTGGGAGCTACATCAACAAACACTCAAAATGATCTTTTGTCGCTGGGGTCGCCCGACACTGGATCCCTTTGCCACACCAGAGAACCGGAAATGCCCAGCTTACGCAAGTTGGCATCCCCACAAAGGGTCACAGTGCAATGCCCTTTTGATGAACTGGTCCAGTCTGTTTGCTTACGCCTTTCCTCCGCCTTTAGTGCCTCGGGTGCTCTGGAAGATACGGAGAGAACCCGGCCACATACTTCTCATTGCTCCCAGGTGGTCACGACAGGCATGGTTCTCGTAGTTGCTTCTGTCCCACTGCGAGCCCATCCTTCTACATCCTCGGATGGATCTTCTTTCCATGGACAGGGGTCTAATTTACCATCCGGACCCATCTTCTGAGTTTATCAGCCTGGAACCTGAACACTGCGAATTTTCCCATCTAGCCATTCCACAAGAATGTCGAGACGACCTTGCTCAGGCCAGAGCTCCTTCAACTATAAAGACTTACAAGTTGAAATGGAAAAGATTCTGCCATTGGTGTGCTGCTGCATGTGTTCATCCCATGCGTACAACGCCTACACAGCTCCTCCTTTTCTTCTTTCAATTGGCTCAGTCAGGATTGTCTCATGCCACTTTTAAGAGTTTTTCTGGCGGCAGTTTCACGCTTCCGCCACGATGGCTCCACCTCCCTCTGTTCCTCTAGGATAATACGCCAATTTTTCAAAGAACTATTTAGTCAATTTCCACCGATTCGGCTGCCTCCTCCTGCTTGGTGCCTTAACATTGTTTTAGCACAATTAATGAAAACGCCATTTGAGCCAATACATAGAGCTGACCTAAAGTATCTCACCTGGAAGGATGCTCTTCTCCTTGCATTAACGTCTTCTCGTCGAGTAAGTGACATTCATGCATTTACGATCAATCCTCCGTTTCTTCAATTTCAATCAGATTGCGTGGTGCTTCACACTAACCCTACTTTTCTACCTAAAGTACCTTCAGATTTCCACATCAATGAACCTGTTCTGAAGGCTTTCTTTGCTAACCCACTGTCTCCTGCGGAACAACGCTTGCACTCAGACATTAAACATGCGTGAAGTTCTACATCAGCAGAACGGCTCAGTTCCGCTAATCTGACCAACTCTTTGTGGCTTATGGAGGTTTTCACAAAGGGCGTCCAGTTACCAAACCTACTATAGCCTGTTGGGTGTCTTTGGCCATTACTTTCTGCCATCAAAAGGCAGGTAAGCCTCTGCAGTCTTCGGTGAGAGCCCATTCTACCAGATCAATGGCGTCCTCTACTGCCTTATTTGCCTTTGTCCCTCTGCATCAAATTTGCAGAGCAGCCACGTGGTCCAGCAGGCACACGTTTACGAAACACTACTGTCTGGGTGCCATGAATGAAGGGGATACCACAGTTGGACAAGCTGTGCTGCGTAATCTTTTTCAATAAGGTGAGCCTCTGTTCTACCCTCCTTCTTTGGTTTCCAAGTATTTATTGACTGTTTTATGTGTGTGTGTATATATATATATATATATATATATATATATATATATATATATATATATATATATATATATATATATACTCCATACATATGATTTTCAGTCTCTTCATATGCTTTGTAACTATGGAAACTTTTCTTTGGTGCTGACTGCTATCTATTCTATATTCAAGCATGTGAATCTATGAAAGACACCCTAATACTGAAGAAGTACAATTGTTACTTACCTGTAAACAGGTGGTTCTCCAGTATTGGTGTCTTTCATAGATTCACATGCGATTCTCCCTCCTCCACTTAGAGGCTCTCTTCTCCTCAGACTCTTTGGTCACTCTTGTGTGTAGGAAAGTGGATATCGGACTATGGTTGCCTCCAACTTTTTGCCTGGTGTTTCGACTTAGTTGACCTGGGGCCCTGCTATTCAGGACCCCAGGCCCACTGCTCTCTCTGTAAAATGGATTCCATGTACTCTAGGTACATATCTAATTGGATACTGAGTCACCTTATCAGACCCTTTACAGTGTACCTTAGGTACCCAGGGCCTACCAGGGGCTGCAGCATGTATTATGCCACCCACATCTGACACAACTGGCTGATCAATCAGCTGGGGCAAGGTGGTGTAATCACCCTTTGTTTTAGATATAGTATCCCTATATCTAAACCTAAAATGGACACATATATTCCTATCAGTCACTCCTATGGAAGGCCTTATCAATCCTGAAGGCAGAGTGCTTGGAATTATGTGAGATGGTGCTCTGGCATGAGCTGAGCCCGTTTGCAGCTTGCGGAACCAAGTCCTAATAGCTGTTCCATGATAACGCTATACCATATACTCTTAAGTGCATTATAATCCTCGCGGTTAAATGCTAACTTTTGTATAGCATTATCAAAACATGTCGAGTAAGGTGTCATACGAATTGGAATACTAACCCCTCGCCAATACTGGCGACGGGGGTAGCATTCCACCCTTCTAGAGGGACACTACATGTATGTAACTGTGAACCCCGGTTAAAGTTATCTCGAGCCTCAGCATCACAAAATGGATGCTGCCACCACAGAAACAAGTCTGACCTGCTGCTGGGAGTCCTTCCAGCGAGGGAGGCTTGGACAAAGGGTTTCCTGCCTTGGGAGGTGCTAGCACCACCCCAGACAGGATTTTGTGTATTAGGTAGGACAGGGCTGAAAGGAATGTGACATGCCTGGGGCACACAAGGTGTCCCTGTGCATACACCGGTCCAAACCAGTTCCTGGGGCCCTCCAGCCCCAGAGCTGGCGCAAGACCAGACAAAGGAAAGGGGGTGTAACCACCCCCCTTCCTGGTCCCACCCAGAGGAGAGACCTAGTCGTAGTGCAGCTCCCTCTAGCTGAATAAAGGTAGGAGCTGGTCCCATTCCAGATTAGATTAATCTTGACAACTTCCACGAAGAACTCTTGACCTTCGGCCTCCTGATCATCAGAAGACTGAAGAATCTCCCCTATGGTCAGGGAGTGACCATCCTGCTACACAGGCACCATCCAGCTCCTGTGCGGTTTGCTGCAAGTCCTTCCTTCCTGGAACCAGACGACCCAGCTCGACAAGACCCAGACCTCCAGACTCCTCTGACCTCTACCCACATCCACAGCACAGCTGGGACCTGTGGGTGCGACGAGCAACTTGGAGACGGCTGTGAGAAGTTGGCCTGATATGCAGTGCTCACTATTCTAGTGATCACTATGTATCAGTCCAAACGACCCTTATTGATTGGTTGTAAGTCAACCTTATAGACCAGCTATCCTAGTAGCATGGACAAGAGCAGTCTTTAGGCTAAACTCTAGAGGGTTGTTAAGCCAGCTGTTATACCATCACATATACCCCTTGAACACCAAGTGAAAGGACACCACACAAGTTGTTATGAAAATAAAAGGATATTTATTTATAACACAACAGCCCTGGACTCTTTATGAGTCAGGGAGCTAAGCACAATACAAAACTCTTAAGAAAATACTTTAAGTTGCACAATTTACACAAATGCCCGAGGGGCACGAAAAACCATATACACTAAAAGTGGAATGCGAAATACTAGCAGGTAAGTAACAAGATCCAGAGGCTTCAGGATCGCTAGGACTAAACTACTGAACCCTAAGGGTAGGAGCAGGAGGCCTAGGGAGATCGGGTGCAGTGTGCACTCTCGCGCGGGATGCGGGACAAAGTCTATGGAAGCTAGTATTTGTAAAGTTACTGTTTCCGGACGAATCAGACTAGGTAGACTGAAAACGAAAAAGGATCTGGACACTTAGATAGTGAACCTACGTTGGAGCACCAAAATGCTCAGGTTACCTAGCCCAGGGGCTGCGGCTGCATAGGGTTCAAAAGACGTCGGGAATCCTCGTTGTAGTGATGATGTTCGGAGTGATCCAAGCCTGGATCGATGATGGAGATGACCTGAGAGCAGAGGGGACTCAGTTCTTAATCAATAGCTAGTGATTGTGTGGGCACCAGGATGGCACCGGATGAAGTCACCTCGACCAGGTGAGTGGGCGACGCTGGACTCTGCTGTCCCTCGGACCAGGAGGCGTTGTCGGCGACCAGGCTGGAGGTGCGAGCTGTCCCACGAAGGTGTCTGCTGTCGGCGATGCTGAAACCAGGATTAGAGCAACAAGCCTTGGCAAAGGCAAGCCCACGCGGTGGAGTCAAGATGGCGTCTGGAGTGGACCGGGAGGGTCCGGGGTGCTCCTCTTTTGGAAGGGAGCAAGGGCCAGTCTGGAGCAACCAGACCAGCGGTGAAATAGTCGTGGTACGTCGTCAGAAGGGCCACTAGCCAGCAGGCAAGTGACCGGACAACGCGGTGAGCAGCAAAGAGCAGAAAGGCCCCACGCAGATCTCGTGGATGCTGGGGGGCTGGACTTCGGTGCTGGAGCTGCTCAGGGTTAGGGCTTCTCAAACCCCAAAGCACTCACTCGAGGATCCCTCTGCGATCGTGCTGGATAAGCGTTGTGCAGTTTCAGAAGATGGCCGGTCCCTCAGGTCTCGTCACACCCACGAATCTCAGCTGGGCTGATGATGCAGGTAGAGGTCAGAGATGCCAGGGAATCCGGGTCTCGTCGAGCTGGGCAGTCTTGATCCGGAGAATGGACTTACAGCAAACTGCGATGCTTAGATGGTGCCTGCGGGTGCAGGGTGGCTACTCCTTAGCCACAAGGGAGAGTCTTCAGAAGGTATCAAGAGTTCCTTTCGTGGAAAGTAGTTAAAGATTCAGAATTATCTAATTTGGGAAGGGGGCCTGCTTCTACCTTTTATTCTAAGAAAAGGGGCTGGCACGCAACTAGGTCCTGCCCATGGGTGGGACCAGGAGGGGGGTGGTTACACCCCTCTCCTTTGTCCGGACTTTCCCCAGCTCAGGGGCTGGTCTGCCCCTGGAACTGGTTCAAGCCGGCATATGCACAGTGAGCACCGGGGTGCCACTTGCAGTCACCTTCCTCTCAGCCCTGCCTGTCTGGGATGGTGCTAGCACCGCCCCTGACAGGAAACCCTTTGTCTGAGCTCTCTTCGCTGGAAGGACTCCCAGCAGCAGGAGGTCAGACTTGTCTGTGGTGGCAGCATCCATTTTGTGATGCTGAGGCTCGAGTTAACTTTAACCAGGGTTCAGTTACATGCATGTCGTGTCCCTCTAGAAGGGTGGAATGCTAACCCCGTCGCCAGAATTGACGAGGGGTTAGTATTCCAATTCGTATGACACCTTACTCGACATGTTTTGATAAAGCGATACCAAAGTTGGCAAATAACTGCGAGGATTATAAGGCACGTAAGAGTATATGGTACGCGTTATCATGGAACAGCTATTAGGACTTGGTTCCGCAAGCTGCAAACGGGCTCAGCTCATGCCAGAGCACCATCTCACATAATTCCAAGCACTCTGCCTTCAGGATTGATAAGGCCTGCCATAGGAGTGACTGATAGGAATATATGTGTCCATCTTAGGGTTAGATATAGGGATACTATATAGGAAAGGGTGATTACACCACCTTGCCCCAGCTGTCGTGCAGCCAGTTGTGTCAGATTTGGATGGCCAGCCAGGGGTGGCATAATTCATGCTGCAGCCCCTGGTAGGCCCTGGGTACACCTATGCCCTGGGTACCTAAGGTACACTGTACAAGGACTGATAAGGTGACTCAGTATCCAATTAGCTATGTACCTAGGGTACATGGAATCCATTTTACAGAGAGAGCAGTGGGCCTGGGGTCTTGAATAGCAGGGCCCCAGGTCAACTAAGTCAAAACCAGCAAAACACCAGGGAAAAAGTTGGGGGTCAACCATAGTCCGATATCCACCTTCCTACAACTACCGTTTCACATACTGTTGAGAAATGAGTATCACTATTTGTTGCCACAGTCAGTGCTGGAATAATTTTCTAAGCAGCACCCCAAGGCAGCTCCGAGCACAAGGCACTTCAACGGATCGCTGCCCCAGACAGCTGCTGCCCAAAGTATGGTAGGGGTGGGGAAGGGAAGGGCCAGCACCACGGACAGGTCTCTCCACTTGGACATGCCGAGGCGCACACAATTCCCCAAACAGTCTACTCACTGAATATTCCGGGCTATGGATAGCCGCAATTTGGAGAGCTCCAATAGGGGCTGAGGCATGTTTCCCTGTATCCTTTCCTAATGCACCTCAATTAAGTTCCTTTCAGAAAACCAGTACCAGCGCTTCCGGTCCACCCAGGGATGTAAAACTTGATACTGGTGCATCCCACATGAAATGCTTATGGGATCAACTCTCTAACCTTGCCATTTTGGTTCAGCAACCGAGAAATGGTAAAGGTGGGAAATCTGGTTTAAAGCCTAGGCACGAAGCTGGCTGGGACATCGTTTGGCCGGGGAGAGAAAAGTAATTAAAAATAACATGGTTGCAGAAACCTACATACCTGCTGCTACCCAGCCGTGTTAAAATAACAGATTTTGCACTAGAAAAGATTCCCATCCAGTTTGTCATTACAACTCCAGACATACTCGTGTGATATTAACATCATAAAAATACCGAGCATGCAACTACAATAGTCCTGCTAATGGGTGCTACAAGAGATGTGAGCCTCTTCCGGAATTAGCCAGCTACTTCAGTAGCCAGTGCAACCAGAAGCCTAGCTGACTGCTGTCCTGTGTTATCAAGGGGCAGTAGGAGTGCTTTATGCAAATCTAAGCATTGCATTCAGTGGCCAAGGGAGAGCGCTCCTAGACTGAATCTGTGACAAACTATGCACCAAACAGTTCCAAGATGGCTGCCTACTGAGATGTATACAGAGCGACCATCTTTCAATGGTCTCGTGCAAAGTGCACCATTGATCTTCTGGTATGGTCTTTTTATTGCAAGCATGTGCCCACCTTTTTAGACCATGATGTTCACATTCATCCATGCTCATTCCTACCATTTATCTTGCGTATGCTTGTTTTTTTTTGGTCAGTGGGCGAGTCGCTGAATGCAAGTGTCCGTAGGTTGTGAGAATCGATGCATGAGTGCAAGCATCAGTAAGAGGATGGAGTGAATAGATGCATGAATAAATGGATGCTTGAGTGCAAGAATGAGTAACTAAGCACATGTATGATTAGTTTAAGGTTCAAGTCTCTCTCGCCAGATTTTATCAATAACCTTAATATCCATGACTCTTCCCAGTCACTTTCCCCTCTGTCATAACCGTGGCACCCGACTGACAACACATGAGCCCCCCACGATACTGGAAGCACATGGCATACAAAATCCATTATTGGGTCGCGCAAAAATATGTATCTGAAAGAAACAGTTTAGTATTAGATTCCTTACCTTAGACTATCCCCAGGCATCAGACTGGATCTGGAAAAGTTTGTGTAGCAGTACCCCTTCGGTAGGCGTAGTCTGCATCTCCGCATCCATCGTTGGCGCCAGGATGATGTTGTCGGAGTACTTAGACGCCGCCCTCGAACGCTGACGTCAGTTTTTTTCCGCGCCCGCAAGCGCAGGTCCGGATTAAGTGGTACCCTTTACTCAATTTTTAACTTAACTTTTTGGATCTTTTTGATCTACTTTTCGAGTCTACCAACTAAGACGGTGCCGGTAGGGATGCCCGGGTTCAAACCCTGCGTCGACTGAAGCTGACTTATGTCGGTTACCGACCCCCATTGCCGGTGCCTTTATTGCCTGGGGCCCAATCACGACGACAAGCTGTGTCCCGTCTGCCGGGCCATGATGTCTAAGGCTAGGCGGGAGCGGTCCCACAAGCACCTCGAGCTCCGGCAGTCGACCTTTGCCGTTCGAGGTCCCGGTCCGGAAGGAGGTCTAGGGACCGGTTGCGGGGCCAGAGTCGTCATAGCTCCAGGAGTCAACATCATTCCTCGGGATCCAAGTCCTCAGGTAAGAGGCACAAGAAGTTGAAGAGGCGACATTGCTCTTCTGACTCCCCCCAACGCTTGCACGACGCGGTCGGGGGTTCGGGCGACACCGCCCACACTGCTCCGCCGGAGCCGCAGGCGATGCAGCCTCCTCCATGCCCGCCGGTCCCTGGGCAGAACACGATGCAGGAGGAGATCGAGGCCTTCCTCATGGCCATGAGGTCGCTCGGTCCTCTGTCTAGTTCCATGGCGCCTTCGGGCCCAGCGGCCCCGACTGGGTCCCCAAGCTGGCTGGGTAATTCGGTCCCGGCACCGTCCGGTGCCGTCGGCGACTTCGGTCCCGGCAGCGCAGGGCCCTGCCGGATCCGGCTCCATATCGTCGCCAGTCAACCTTACGACCTCGCCGGCGACTACCCACAGGGTGTAGCCCCCGCGCCGAACCAGGACGACTACGTCCCCGGTCCTACCCTCGATTCGGGTCCGGCGCCGTATTAGACTCCACTAGCAGATTTTTACTTCTATGACCCGGCCCCATCCTTTGACCCGGAGTATCAGAGGTGGATGGCAAAGAGGATTGGGAGGGGTCTGAGGACCCTCTGGTACATGAGTGCCAGCCTTACCAGGACTGGGCAGGTAAGCTTGGGGAGGCCAGTGGTCTGGACACTTCGCCAGACACTGGTTTTGCCTCCTCCCCCGCCCCCCCTTACTGTGGCTATGGAGGAGTTTGCTGCCTATAGTGTGGTGTTGATGCGGGCAGCCAAGGCCTTATCCCTTGAAATCCACATCGCGGCCATGAGGACTAACCTCACTGAGGTCCTTAAACCGCAGGCAAGCTCCTCTAAGCCTCTGCTGCCGTTTAATGAGGCCTTATCTGATGATCGTCTGGGCACCTGGTCCAGGCCCGCTACAGGTCTGCCTGTAGATAGGAACTTGGCCAGACGCCACTGCCCGGCTCCGGGTGACCCTTGCTTCCTGTCCACCCACCCCACCCCCAAGAGCCTGGACATCCAGGCCTCTAACTCTGACGCATTCCCGACGGCTCCCCCGATCTGGATTCCAAGAGGTACGAACAGTACGGAAAGAAAATGTTCTCCTCCCTAAGTTTGGGGTTACGGTCAGTTAACACCGCGTGCCTCTTGGGTTGTTATACCCACTCTCTGTGGGACACGGTCGCTGCCGTGCTGCCACAATGTCCAGAGGAGGCCCGGACTAAACTCACCCAAGCCCTGGCTGAGTCTAGATGCGGAATGGTATTCTATCCGGTGTGGACTGGATACAACTGACTCGCTAGGTAGAGCGATGGCAACGACAGTGGCGATTCGTCGCCATGCCTGGCTGAGGTCCGCCAACTTTTTGGCTGATGTCCAAAACACTATTATGGACATGCCGTTTGATGGCCGTTGCCTCTTTGGCGACAAGGCAGACAGTGCGCTTCAGCGCTTTAAGGACTCCAGGGCTACGGCCAAGTCCTTGGGCTTGTCAGCCCCGCGCCAGCAACCTGCTGCCTTTCGCGGCCAAGGAAGGGGTGCACCCCAGCGTCCTGCCAGCCACTGGCCGCAGGCTAACATCCAGCGCGGTGGCGGAAGTGGTAACCACCGTGGCGGTGCCCAGGCATAACGACGAGGCCAGTCCACATCCACCCCGCAGCATTCGCCTCAAAGCCTTCCTAGTCCGAGCTTTCAGGCCCACAGGACGCCAGTGGGGGGCAGGGATCGCCTTCACCTCCTTCACTGGAGCAACATCACTTCGGAGAGGTGGGTGCTGCAAATCGTCCGATGGGGCTACACCCTCCCCTTCGAGGCAACCCTTCCCCCAACACGCGGTGGTATGGCTGGATCACTTGAATCTTCTGCGAGAGGAAGTTGCGGCCCTCTTGGCCAAGGGGGCCCATCGAGCACGTTCCTGGGCCAGAAGTAGGGTGTGGTTGTTACTCCCACAACTTTCTGGTTCCCAAGAAGGGCAAAGAAGGCCTACGCCCCATCTTGGACCTGCCGAATGTCAACGGCTTCCTCCGGAAGGAGAAGTTAAAGATGCTGACTGGCTCAGGTCTTAGGTGTTAACCAACAACAAAAGATCCTGTCCAGAGGACGCTACTTGTGTCAGTTACTTATATAATAGGACAGTCTAAACGTACTGATAACTATTATCCTCCCCTACATACTTTTGTTCTGATAAGGGGACATTTCACTGCACCTCGTCCATTGTTTTCTTGCAATTAGGAATAAAAACCAAAGGCCAGACCTCCTTGACAGTTAAATAAAAATTATCAATGGGGGGAGTTAAGAGGTGGTGCTTAACGGCACCAGGGTGGGCCCATCCTCCTCTCCTGAAAGTACAGTTTATCAACAAAGGTCCACCTCGCGTAGAGTTTGTATGTATCCTGATGTTCATGGAATACACACTGTTTTAAAATACCCCTCACACACCAAAAGGGCCCTTGGTGTCATGCTTCATCATTGGAAGCCACGGACGAAGGAGGAAGCACCGACGTGCTGGGGGTTGAATGGAGCCCCCAATACCCTTTGTCCAGACTTGGCTCATGAGGCACTGACCTCCTACCTTCCTAAGCTTATATCATCAGAATTACTGATAGAGCTAGGGACACGTGTAAATATAAATGATATATACACATTGATAAAGATAATCACACTTCTTTGTACATACACCTTAAAATCATTTTTTGTGGTAAAACATTAGTGAGTGACAGGGGGATCTGACCCTGGTCCTGACGAAGGGGCATAGCGCCCCGAAACATGTTGACCCGCACAGGAGAGTAAGCCCATTAACTTGCTCCATCTCTCCGAACCACATTTTTCTTTTTAACAATACCAGCCAGTGTCTATTAAATAGTTTTTTCTACCACTAGGCCAGGTATTTTTTTTACACCACTTTTCTATATTTCACCACTGACCCTACTGACACTCACTCCTCTTCACTCACATAGCACCCATATAAAAAGGTGCTCCAGCGTAGTCGCTTGTTGCAGCTCTGCCCCGTCCTGCAGCGGGCGGGAAGACACCAATGATGAAGCATGACACCAAGGGCCCTTTTGGTGTGTGAGGGATATTTTAACACAGTGTGTATTCCATGGACATCAGGATACATACAAACTCTACGTGAGGTGGACCTTTGTTGATAAACTCTCCTTGACAGTTACACAGAACACCATATAAAAATGTCTGACACCTCTAATCAATACCGGACATCCACAACATCCATGTTAGGCCAAGTTCTACTTTGAAAAAATGTGCGAGAAACGAATGACACCTCACGGAAACACCACCAACTGGGTAACTGGTATGTAATCTCCAGACAGGCCCCTGTCTCCATCGGTTGTCATCTGATTCTCAAAGAAAAAGGAGAAAGTGTCCAAAGCAACAAACCAAACCGTGCAACAAACAGTGGAAGCAGAAGAAATCTGCTAGTGACAAAAGAATTGCATTAAACAAGTGCATAAAACACAGCATCCAATTCTATTTAATAACTTTATTCATAGAGAGATGAATGTCTGCTGTTGAAATTAAAAAGGCTGGTAGCTATTCATGCATACCATTACCTATTGCCGACATGTTTCACTGCCACAGCAATTTTGGTAGATTCATCAGGCTGCACTATATGCTGCCACTCCACTCTTGAACACTTGTTCTGTGTTAACTGTCAAAGAAATAGGCACATATAGGTAGTTAAAAATGTGTTGGTTTTTATCATGGCTCTGCGTTTCTGGCGTGGAAAAGCTATTATAAGAACTGACGTCGGCGCGCGAGGGCGACGTCTAAGTACTCCGACGTCATCCCGACGACTGACACGGAGCCGCCGACGACGCCTACCGACGCGCTGGTGAACTGCTACGCAAAACTTTCCGGATCCAGTCTGACGCCTGGGGATAATATAAGGTGAGGAATCTAATACTAACTACTGTTTCTTACAGATATATCATTACCGAAGGTAAGTAACTTGTGCATACACTGCATTGGAAAGTAGAAAATGATCTCCGGGCGTGTAAATCTTAATTTCTTTTTCTTGCTTTTGTCATTTATTGTGCATACTCTGGGACAGCGGCAAGACCAAAATGTGATCAAATTATTTCTTAAGCGCCTGTTGCTGTTAAAATCCACTTAGCCGAGCCATGTTTTTGGAGGTTCCGTTACTTGTTGTTGCCATTTATATGCCACAGATTCTGTCTTTAATGGCCAAAGTAATGTGTGCTGAATGGCTAAAGCCTTATAAGGTTCCAAAGGCGAGACCTATTGGCTATGCCAATGCTGGTTTCATTTCTAATAAAAATTCCACAATAGAAATCTGCACACTTATAATAATTGTTCATGCTCTGCATCTTGAGGGTATGGAAAAGGAAGCAAGAAACATGGTGGGGAGAGCTTATATACAGTTTTGCACTTGCACTTCTGCTGTAGTATGGAGTCAGTGTGGAGCTGTATACCACTTCCTATTGTCTGCCGGGCCATTGCTGATAAACTGTGTTTGGATCCACTCTAGCACCATGGGTGTATTAGGTGATGAATCTGCGAGGTGATCATCCAATCGAGCATCAATAAATATAATTTGGTCTTTTAATACCTATTGGTGACCTGTGAGCAAAATGCAAAGTTCAAGTTCTCATCTTGACTGCTAACACACCCGCTATATATCTCCGCATGAGTAATAAATATGTTGTACCCTGATGGTTAATACTGAGTATCTCCAGTATTAGGGGTGTCTTTCATAGATTCACATGCTTGAATAATTCCCCGTCGAAGTGGGAGTCCCACGGTACATAACATAGTAGTAAAAAGCATATAAACATAAATATATATATATATATAATATATACATAAAATAAAATCTTACAGTAACATAGAACAACATATGCCCATAGATAGCATTGAGGTAGAGCTCACTTTGGTAACATATCAATGTCATTGTAATCCACTTTCCAGCCAATCAGGCTGTAGCACCCTCTAGAATCTTCTCCTCAGAAGCTCAAGCCCTCAGATTTTATACAGTAAGTGTAGAGAGGGGTCCCCACAAGGAAGAAGTGTCATGTGTAACACGCACTAGCATTGACTAACATAACCATTCAACAGGAGATATGAATCAGATTAATGACAAGTATTGTCCTTTATTTACAATACCGAATTATAATCAATATAAAAGTTCATGTCTAATTAAGAGCCCCAGAAGGGGAAGAAAGGAAAGGGAAGGGAAGTGCTCAGGGCAGTGTCAAGTCAGGAAGGAATACATACAATCATAAAAGTTCATAAATTGTAACAGTTTGCAATTCAAAATCAAAACAAATCTAATACAACAACCCAAATTCTGGGCATCCACTTGAAAGCTAATATAATGTGGACATTCAACGGACACACGCACAATTGCAATTGATCAGGGGCATGTGCCGGAGGTCTATGAAGAAAAGGCCGTCGACGTTTCGACCCCTAGCCGTAGGCTATGTCAAATCCTTATACGGGGTCTTCATCAGGACGTGTGCAGGAGAAGGGAAGGGGAATGGCAGGGGCAATTCTTTCTGTGAGATTAAAAACAAGAGTCAAAATAATGTATATATAGAGTCGTCATTTATTTGACATCACCAATATAGTCAGGGAAGATGATATACCATGATGTCTGGGCCAAGGCCCGGCCTCAGAACAAGGAATATGAGTCTGACCAGCCTGTCAGGGTCAAAACTCATCGATATTCAATAAAACAGAGGGAATTTTTTTTTTTTAAATTTAACCAAAGTGGGACTGACCGTTCTGTCCTACAATAGAATTCAATACGGTCAAGCTACAATTGCATATTACTAACGCTTGATGCACAGGTGAAGGGCGCTATCTGGTATTAAAACTAAAAGCGCCTTTGGGAAAGATAACGTGACAGATCACTCTAAGGTAAACCTCCAAAACAATTACATCTGATGAGCTCCAAAAACTAAATGGCATACCTCTAAGTTGGATTAGAGAAATTCAGCGGCAATTATATTGGACCCTCGGGTCACGGGCTGGACCAGTAGTTTAAAATATACCACAGTACCCGGATCCTACATGAAGAAAAACCGGTGGTTTAAAGCAGAACGAACTTGCTAGACAAGGCAGTTTTCCTATACATTCAAAAAGTCACTTACACATTTGCAGAGGTTCTGTACTGACAAAGATATACGCGTGAGAGTTCCGTGTATAGTGATGATTAAATCAAGCACACGATACTGGGGTTTACACAATCGTCAGGGTGTTCAATTCCTAGATAGAAAAAATGACTGCGTTAGGGGCGCGTGATTCCACTAATACGTATGCAGAGTCTCATAATGCACATACATTCCGGTTATTTAACAACCTCCATAATTATTAACCGTTATATTCTGGGGGGGC
This sequence comes from Lissotriton vulgaris, assembly GCF_964263255.1. NCBI lineage: Eukaryota > Metazoa > Chordata > Amphibia > Caudata > Salamandridae > Lissotriton > Lissotriton vulgaris. Next base: position 20,745,872 of record NC_141688.1, read on the forward strand.
TAAATCGCCCATACATACCAAGGAAGGGTTCAAGGCCACTTCTAGATTATTCGGGGGTACGTCGGTATCATCAGAGAGGGCGCAGACTAATTGCAGTTAGATACACTGGAGCTGTTGTTGACAAGTATGTCAATATGACCGTATCCTGAATGGAAAAGACGCGTGAATGGACCTATTCAGAATGCAGAGGCTAATTCATAAATAAATGCTGGAATAGAGATTTGGAAGCCACTTACATTCCGCTTAGCAGCTCGTCTGTTATCAGCTCCGTAAACCTGCTCTGCAAAGTAGGAGACGCGTTGGAGCTGTTGACAAATATGTCAATATGGCCGTATCCTGAGTGGGAAAACGGCTTAGTAAAAGAAGCGTTCAGAGTGCAGAAGCGACTTAATAAATGAAAACTGGGGTGGGGGAAATTGGAGCCACTTACATTTCGCTTATCAGCTCGTCTGTTGTCAGCTCCGTGAAACGGCTACGCGGAGTTGGGGGCAGGGTTACTGACTCACCACCTTATTTAAAGGTTACTGATTCAGGCAGCTATGCAACGTTGGAGGCGGAGCCACCAGTCTACCCACCTCGAAAGGACATAGAAGAATCACTCCCCGGCACCACTAACTCCAAAGTTACGATTAAGACCCGCGGAAAACGAAGGCATGGTCAGAGTTACTTTATGGGCAAAACACGTAATACAAATTATCGGCACAGGTAGTTCGTAATTCTGTATCAATGGGGATAATGGTGATTACCAGTCTTATCACAGATCCATAATTGAAACCCTCAGGCAACTCTCACACAGGAGGTTGTACCTGGGACATCAGTATAACACAATTAAATTGACAGTTTACATATAATGCTGGCCAGATGTCCTACACCACGTTGACACAGGACTTAATGCAAAATGGGGGCACAAACAGTTAAATTATAAATGTATTGCACGTAATTTCATATCGATGGAAATGATGGTAAATCCCAGTATTATCACCTCGGGCAACTCTCACACAGGAGGTTGTACGCGAGACATCAGTGTGACATGGTAAATAGAAACCTCCAACAGTGTTATCAACGGCAACTCTCACACAGGAGGTTGTACGTTAAATTAACAGTTATAGTCATCACATGTGCCAGACTTATAATTAAGAAGCCAAACAATAGCACTCGTGCACTACTCAGACATGAGAGTGTAGACGAGTCCATTACCTATAAATTGACAAATATCATTTAAAGACTAACAATTATCATTTAAAGACTGTCTCCTATACTGTTCTAGCATGAGAATGTAAGCGAGTCAGAAATAGGAATGTCGAGTCTGTAGTTAGGCACAGGTTAGCTATGGGACGACAGGCTATTAAATGTATTAACCGAGCGCCGCTAATTGCGCCAGGCTACTGTCCTGTTCATTTAATCCATTTTTTATGGAGTCCAAAAGGGACATCCATTTGGATTCGCGTGTGTTCAGAATCGTCAACAGATTACCCCCTCTTCTCCCCAGGGATACCTTCTCAATGACCAACCATTTCAAATCAGACACTGTATGTCCTGCCTTTTGCCAGTGTTCAACCAGTGGAGCTCCTAACACATTTCATCGTAGTCTACTACAATGGGAGGAAATACGAGATTTAATTTATTTGTTGTGTTTGTCCCACGTATAAGAGGTTGCATGGACATAAAATGATATAAATTACACAGGTTGTATTACAGTTAGTGTAATGTTTCAAGGTATAGACACGTCCACCATAATCAAATGTCTTGGTCTGGATGGTAGTATCACATGCGGTGCATGTGCCACATCTGTGGTGTCCAATCAAAGGAGGTAAATTCCATAAGGTAGTGAGAGTCGGTTGACTTACTGGTTCAAGATAGGAGTGAACCACCAAGTCCCTTATATTCTTGGCCCTTTTAAAGGAGTGGAGTGGCAGGTCTGGTTGTTTAATCTCGTCAGCTACCAGAGACCAGTTCTTGTTAATTATTTGTTTGATTTCATTACTTCGTGTAGAAAAGGAGGTGACACAAATAATACGTTCCAGTTCAGTTGGGTTGGTGATTTCAGGGTTCAACAGGCTCTCGCGGGGATTGTACCATGCCCGTTTTCGGGCTCTCCTAACCATTCGTGCTGGAAATCCACGAGCCACCAGGGGCTCATTCAGGGTCTCAGATTCTTTGATGTAATTGGCTCGGGTGGAGCAATTTCTTCGGATCCTCAAAAATTGCCCCACCGGCAGATTGTCTTTTAGACCTCGGGGGTGATGGCTCCCATACTGCAACAGAGAATTTCTTTCAGTAGGTTTCCTAAAGAGCGTAGTCTGTAAATGATCTTTGTCCACATAAATCGAGATGTCCAGGAAAGGAATGGATTCATTACTGGATTCCATTGTAAATTGATTGTGCAAATTTCTAAGATTGAGCCAGTCATGAAAATCGTTTAGTTGTTGTTTACTACCATTCCAGATGCACAGGACATCATCAATATATCTGACCCAAAGGGCCAGATAATCTTGAAAAGGGTTGTTGGGTGAAAAAATATGCTGTTGCTCAAAATGGTCCATAAAAATGATGGCCAGATTTGGGGCAAAGGTAGCCCCCATGGCCACCCCCTTCGTTTGAACGTAGAATTCTTCCTGAAAGATGAAAAAATGTTGCTTCATAGCAATACTCAACAGTTCGCGTATGAAATCGGTTGGGACTTGGACAGGGGCGGATCTTTTGTCCAAGACCTCCCTGAAGCTCAAGCCCTCCGATTTTCTACTGCACGTCGTGTGAAGGGAGTCTCCCAGTTTTTTCCTCAACTTAAAGTTTCAACCTTCAAGTATGTCTACTACAAAGAAATCTTTATTCAGGCCCTGTTCAGCCTGTGGAAAACTTCGTCTTTTCTCTGAGGACCCTCATAATTATTATTATTATTATTATTAAGACAGTCTTGTATAGCACATGGTTACCCTGGGGCATCCCAGCGCTTAACCAAACAGAATAATGCTTAAGTGAGTAGGAGGAACAGCGGTTAACAAAAGAGGAAAGTTTTCAGGTGTTTACGAAAACGCAAAAGGCATGGCTCAGAGCGCAAACTTAAAGGGAGTGAGTTCCAAAGGGTTGCGACCTTCACGGAAAATCTCATACCTCCTGAACGGGCCTTTTTTACCTTGGGGATCTTGAGTAGATGTTTTTGGTCTGAGCGGAGAGTTCTACTAGCCTTGTAAGGGGTCACCAGCTTTTGTAGTGCGGGGGGGCCTTTACCTCGCAAGATTTTATGTGCGAGGCAGAGAGATTTAAATTTAACCCTTTCTCGCACCGGTAACCAATGCAAAGCCCTCAGTGCGGGTTTAGCCGACCGTGACATAGAGATGTTGTTAAGCATTCGTGCTGCCGCATTCTGAACTTGCTGTAGTTTGTTCAGAGTGGCCTCAGGGGCGCCCAGATAGATTGCATTGCTGAAATCCAATCTTGATATAATTAAGCCCTGGATCAGAAACTTCCGAGATGGATATGAGAGCAGGGGCAGCACTTTGCGCACAGATCGGAGAAGGCCGAAACAGACACCTGCCAGCTTAGTAGCCTGGGTCCTAAAGGAGAGATCTTGCTCCAGCCAAATACCGAGGCTCTTAATCTCAGCCTTGGGTTTGGGAGGGGATCCCAGACAACTAGGCCAAACAAACAGGGGGAGTGAAGGACTTTTCTTCCCCATCAGCATTATTTCGGTCTTCAAACCGTTCAGCTTTAGTGCTGATTCCCCCATCCAAGTATGGACTTTGGATATGCAGGAGTGCAGCACCTGGGGATTTTCGTGGCCTGGGAAAGGGCAAACACCAGCTGGGTGTCATCTGCATAGCTCACGATTTTGATGTTAAATGGAGCCACCACATCCTCCAAGGGGGCCATATACACATTAAATAATGTGGGGCTCAAGGAGGAGCCCTGCGGCACTCCACAATGGAGGTGGGTGGATGCCAATCGTGCGCCACCTTCCCAGACCTGAAAAGTCCGATCGCTAAGAAATGACCTCAGCCATTTCAGCGCAATCCCTGCACTTCGACGTCTGACAGTCGTTGAAGTAATAATAGCAACAACGAGAGAGAGAGGGAAGGGGCACTCTCGGTCCCCCGGGAAGTAGTTACAAACAACAAGAGTGCCCACACAGGGGTAGTAGTGTCCAGCACAGAGACAGAAAAGTCAAATCAACCTGAATAGGAATTTCCCAGGGATTTCTTGTAAGCCCTCATTCACCACCCTGGGTGGTGACATGCTTCATCATTGGGCCCACCAGGAGAAGCCGAATGCCTCCCTGGTGTGCTGCAACGCCAGATTACTGCGGAGCGGGATTTTTTGTGACAAAATGTGCAAAAAAGTGAGTCTAAAAAATACCAAACAGCTTTAACAAACAAAAAACTTTATTCCGTGGTTAGCTGGGTATTAGTTAAAAAGTATGTGCAGGGAAATATACCAACTAATGTGTTGGGTGTTTTCCCCTTTAAATTACAACGGGGTCAACATGTTTCTGCCCTTTAGGTGTATGGATATTACTGGGCATTCGTCAGGACCATGTAATTGTGTACCTCGGTGGTGTGGGCGCGCTAAGGCCCACCCTAGCCAGAGGACGTGAAAGTTAAAAAACAGAATTATGTGTCAAAAAAAGGTGCAAAAGAACAAACCAGAAAAAATGGGGTTCGAACAAAATTAGTGAACCTGTGGTTTGTGTATTAAAAGATCCACACTTCATGGGTCTCGGGAGGGGGGTGGTGGCGACAATGGCACACCGCCCGCAACGCCAAACACCCGCTAGTCACCTAACGCTCTCCTCGAACCGGACCCCGGTTTGTTCTGTTGCACCTTTTTTTGACACATAATTCTGTTTTTTAACTTTCACGTCCTCTGGCTAGGGTGGGCCTTAGCGCGCCCACACCACCGAGGTACACAATTACATGGTCCTGACGAATGCCCAGTAATATCCATACACCTAAAGGGCAGAAACATGTTGACCCCGTTGTAATTTAAAGGGGAAAACACCCAACACATTAGTTGGTATATTTCCCTGCACATACTTTTTAACTAATACCCAGCTAACCACGGAATAAAGTTTTTTGTTTGTTAAAGCTGTTTGGTATTTTTTAGACTCACTTTTTTGCACATTTTGTCACAAAAAATCCCGCTCCGCAGTAACCTGGCGTTGCAGCACACCAGGGAGTCATTCAGCTTCTCCTGGTGGGCCCAATGATGAAGCATGTCACCACCCAGGGTGGTGAGTGAGGGCTTACAAGAAATCCCTGGGAAATTCCTATTCAGGTTGATTTGACTCTTCTGTCTCTGTGCTGGACACTACTACCCCTGTGTGGGCACTCTTTTGTTGTTTGTAAATAAGTAGTTGAAGTAACACTTGATGGTTAACAGTGTCAAAAGCTGCACTCGGGTCCAGGAGGATCACTGCCACTGATCCTCCTGAAATGCATAAGAAATGCATTTATTGCTTGTACCCGAACCATGAGGTGAGGAGTTGTAAATTACCCCAGTGTTGGAACTTTCATAGATTCCCATGCTTTGTATCATTCCCCGTCGTCTGAGTGGGAGCCTCGGTAAGTAACAAAATACCATAGTAATAGGTACAAAAGAGAAAACTAGGCCTAGGCCTCATCTCATTTTGTAGCCTATCAATCGTTTTGTAAAAGAGACCAAACTTTCTGCAACAACCAATCAGAAGATCCTCACCCCTTGGAACCTTCCTGAGAGCCTCCGATTTTCTACCTCACGTTGTGCTGAGGGAGTCTCCACTGGGCTTTGCTCAGTTTTTCTTCTACTACTTTAAAACAGCTCGTTTTCTTGGAAGAATGTCTGATAAGGAAAAGAAAGCTTTGTTCAAGGGTTGTGCTACTTGCTCTAAAAAGCATGTGTATGTAAATGACAAGCATACAGATTGCATTTATTGCTTATACCCAGACCACAAGGCTACAGTGTGTAAAATCTGCAGGACCTTCTCTACAAAAACTTTGAGGGACAGGGAAGGACGTCTTTTGACCTGGCTCCAAAAGATGAAATCGAGAAGGTCTTTTCCAGTGATGAGCATTCTTCTTCGGCTTGAAAGGGGGTAGGCCATCCCCTTCAGCCTCTACTGAACCTCCTTCTAAATCCTCTCAAAAGATCTGATAGGTCTGGTGCTTCTGGTCCTCTAAAATCTCCTCACAGAGGTGTAAAGGAGAAAGTGGGATTAAGTGCTGAGGTGATTTCTGCTCAGAAAGGTCCCCAGGAGCCTGCTGTGGCCTCTCCGCCTTCAGAGAAACCAAAAGGTTTTAAAAAACCTGCTTCTCTACCTCAGGACTCTAGATCCGTGAAGAAAACCCGCTCATCGACGGTGACACCTTCCGGTACAACGACGAAAATCCATCATACTGCCAGTTTTGCACCGTCGACGGTGGCGACGACTGCAGCTTCAACGTCGACGATTGGACTATCTTCCACGTCCACGAGATTGGTATCCTCGACGAGAATGACGCCAACTGTGTCGACTATGTTTATGACGACGACCGCCTTGATTTTGACTAAAAGCTCGTCAACTGTGCCGTCGGCGCTTACACCTTTGTCGACGATGACTAGTTCTGTCGACTGTGCTCTCGTCGACTGTTCCGTCGACTGTGTCCCCGTCGACAGTGGAAAAAGTACGGATTGTGATAAAACGACAGCAAATTACGCCTGAAGATGACGTCCCCGCAAAGGGTGACGCCCTTAACTCCAGCTTTACTTTTTGATGAGGACAATTCGGAGGAGGAAGAGTATGAAGACCATGCTGGTCCTTATGGAGATGCTTATTGTCCTTCACAGCTCAATGTGACATATCAGGACTCCGATTCTGATTGCTATTATGAAGAGGTGCGTCAACCTCCTCCCAGAGAGACTGCAGGAACAAACCCAGCAAGGTATGGTGGCGATGCCTTCCCTTATATCAGACCTGCTGATGATGTTCATGGACTACAGGAAACTGTTTCCTTCACAATGTGCGAAGACAATTCATACGCCTCCTCCTGTGCCACCTCCCACTACAACGGAGGTTCGGCCATGGAATACAGAACCATCAACCATCGATTCAGGTGCATACAGTTCAGGATGATTCCTCTGACAATGGTGGGGATGTGATGGAGGTCCCCGATCCAAATAGAGAATGGGACGAATACGTGCTACCAGGTCCACCTTCACCTTATCCAGTGGATTCACCACCTGCAGACTTAGGTGGTTTCCATAACCTAATGGAGCAAGCTTCCAAACTGTTTGGTTTGCCAGTTACTACGGTTCAAACGGACTGTTTTCTGTATGATTTCAAAAAGCCATGCAAAAGATCAGTCCGCTCTATTCCCATCATAGACCACGTGTGGCAAGGGGGAGTGAAAGATATGTAATCACCAGCAACAGTCATTCTTTTCTAGTCGCGGTCTTACTGCGACTAGAAAAGAAGTACAGAGCGCCTGATGGTAGTCCTGCGTGTCTAGTTGGCCAGCCAAGGCCGGATTCTGTAATTTCCCAGGCGGCCCAAGGTAAGTCCAAGAACCCGGCGGCCCCTCTGACCTCTCCACCGGACAAAGAGGGTAGACGCTGGGACAATGTGGGGAAGAGGTTTTCCTGTATGTCAAGTCTCCTAGTTTGTGCCTTCAATGCATTGGCGATCTTAGGCCGCTACGATCGCCGATGTGGTGCGATATGGCTCAGTTGATAGACCAGTTACCGGAGCCTACTAATAAGATGGATGCACGGAAAATTTTGGATAAAGGAGAGTGGTCTTCGGCAGAAATAATTGACTGCGCCATGGACATAGCGACAACAGCTTTCAGAGCCCTTGCAGGTTCAGCTGTTAGGAGACAAGGCTGGCTTCGGGCGACCTGGTTTCGCCCTGAGGTATAGAACAAAATATTGGATATGCCTTATGACGGTGACATGCTTTTTGGAAAGCATATTGATGAGGCCTTGCAGGATATCAAAAAGGACACAGACATCCAAGTCCTTAGGCACTCTTCAATATCGTAAGGTGCCATTCCGAGGAGCAAGGGGGAAAAATTTTAACAGAGGAGGATACCAACAACGTTACTCCTCCTATTCTGTCATCGCAGTCCTACGGACAACAGTCTACTCCGAGGCAAGGCCAATCTGCTTTCTCTCGGCAGCAAGGCAAAAGCTGTCCAGGTCAACATCAGTGGGGGGCAGGATCTCTCATTGCCTTAGAAACTGGAAAACGATTACATCAGACCAGTGGGTGTTGAATATCATTCGGTGTGGCCACACCTTGGAGTTTCAACAGCTTCCGCCAACCAGAGCTCCGGGCGCCAGCGAATCGAAACATCTGCGGCTCTTACGTCTCGAAGCCCACCAACTCTTCATAAAGGGGGCAATAGAACCGGTCCCTCTCACAAAAATGTAAACTTTTTTATTCCAGGTTTTTCATGGTTCGCAAAACGGAAGAGACATGGCGTCCAATATTAGATCTACGGGAGCTCAACACCAGGATGGTCACCCTGCAAGATATTCTGCTTCTTCTGAACCAAGGGGACTACATGGCGACACTGGATCTGGAGGACGCATACTTCCATGTTCCGATCTATCCAGCTCACAGGCAATACCTACGCTTCACGGTAGGCAAGAGGCATTTTCAATTCAAGGTGCTTCCGTTTGGTCTCAGGTCGGCACCATGGATATTTACCAAAGTACTTGCTCCAGTAGCAGCGTTTCTCAGAAAGCAATCTCTAGAAGTATTTCCCTATCTAGACGATTGGCTTATAAAAACTCCGACCTTTCCAGCAGCTTCCAGGGCAGTCTCAAGTTGCATCCAACTTTTCAGCCACCTGGGCCTCCAACTCAACAAGGAAAAATCGATCCTTTACCCATCCAGGTCGGCAAAGTTTCTAGGATCTATCCTGGACATGGATCAATGCAAAGATTTTCCGACAGAAGAGCGTCAGAACACACTACTGTCAGCTCGTCTCTTGCAAAAGAGGAAATCGCTGTCTGTCCATCTTTACAAGTACCTACTAGGATCGATATCATCCTGCATACCATTGATTCCGCACTGCAGACTTCTAATGCGTCTGCTGCAGGAACAGCTGGACAAGCAGTGGTACCAAGCGGAGGGTTCGTTCGACGACAGGACAACGGTAACACCAGCAATGAAAAAAGCGTGCGGCTGGTAAAGGACAACATTTGAAAGGGTTTGACCTTAACACTTCCTCAGTCTCCCATAGTTCTCACCACGGACGCCTCATTAGAAGGTTGGGGAGCTGTTCTGCAGGAACTACATGTGAGTGGTCATTGGGATCCAGATCAGAGCAGGTTCCACATCAACCTATTGGAACTCAAGGCTATTCGCTTGGCCTTACAGGCCTTTCTGCCACAGATTCAGAATCGTGCAGTTCTGGTCCGCACGGACAACACAACAGCCATGCACTGTATAAACAAGCAAGGCGGGACGAGATCCCTAACACTTTCCAAAGAAGCTCAAGAGATTTGGGAGTGGCAGATTCTCCACAACATTGCTCTTACAGCAGAGCACCTCGCAGGGCTGCTCAGTAAAACAGCGGATGCGTTGAGTCGCCAAAGATCGATCAGTCACGAATGGGAATTGAACCAAGCCATTTTCAACGAAGTCTTCTCATGCTGGGGAACCCCGGCCATAGACCTGTTTGCGACTCCAGAGAACGCCAAATACCAGTTCTACGCAGGCAGGGATCCCCATCGGGGATCATTGGGAATGCTCTTTCGATTGCCTGGTGCGGCGCATTTCTCTACGCCTTTCCACCAATACCCCTGATCCGGAGACTAATCGGGAAGATCAAAGCGGAACCTTGCCGGATGATCTTGATTGCACCAGCGTGGCCCCGACAGTTCTGGTACACAGAACTCCTACTTTCTCGGGATCGGCAGATTTGTCTGCAGCCGGTTCAGTCTCTCTTGACGATGTCTCACGGTCAGGTGCTCCATCCAGATCCGAGCTCCCACTTACCAGCGTGGCTCCTGAGTACCGAGAATTTCAAGATTTGAACCTCACCAAGGAATGTAAAGATATTCTGTCTCAGGCCAGAGCCCCAAGTACGAATAGGACCAATCGGGCTAAGTGGAAAAGGTTCTGTCTCTGGTGTCAGACAGTCTTCACCCATACACTTCTGCTCCGCATCAGATTTTGCCTAATATTCTTTCTCTGGCTAAATCCGGTTTGGCTCATTCATCGGTCAAAGTACTTCTGGCAGCCATCTCTAGATACAGACAGACATCTTCAGGTCTTTCGCTTTGCTCTGCGAGGATTGTGAAACAATTCCTGGAAGGGCTTGTCAGGGTTTTCCTCCGGTCCGGCCTCCTCCACCAGTATGGCAGCTTAATTTGGTATTGGCTCATCTGATGAGAATCCCTTTTGAGCCCATTCATAGGGCGGACCTTAAATTTCTATCATGGAAGCTGACTCTTCTCTTGGCTTTGACATCAGCTAGAAGGACAAGTGAGCTCCAAGCGTTTACAATTGGAGAACCTTTTCTACAGTTTAAAAAGGACGTTCTTATTCTGAGGACAAATCCAAAATTCAGCCCGAAGGTTCCATCTGAATTCCATCTGAATGAGCCGGTCATTTTAAAATCTTTTTTCCCACGACCTTCTACACCGGCTGAAAGGTCTTTGCATTCTTTGGACGTTCAGAGATGTCTGAAATTTTATCTGGAACGCACAAAACCTTTCAGGAAGTCTCCTCAACTATTTGTCTTTTATAGTGCTCCGCGGAAGGATTTCCCCTTTCAAAGCACAGTATCGTTGGATTTCCAATACTATCCAATTTTGCCATCAAGAAGCGGGCAAGCCGCTGGAAAGACTAGTTCGTGCTCATTCAACAAGATCTATGGCATCGTCAGTGGCACTATTTTCAGGAGTCCCTATCAAGGACATCTTGCTCTATGTCGCCGACTACGACTGCTTCGTCAACGCTGGTCCAGGAGACCCGGCATATTGCTTCCATTATCAAGATCTCGTCAATGGCGAAGAATCTGCCTCGTAAACCCAGTCAAAACGCCATTCGACGACGAAGACTTCGTTGGGGCGTCACTCAACGACGCCTTCAACTTCGACTGCCACGTCGACTGCCTCCATCCTGTGGACGGCGAGCTCTTCGTCGACGACAACTTCGTCGACGACGATAACAGTGGTTTCGTTGTCAAACATTGCCTTTATCGTCGATGCAGGGAAAGTCTACGGCAAAGCACTCTAGACGGCGTCGACGGAACCGTCGACTACTACATTTTCACTGGCAACGGCAACCAGCTTCAGTCACGGCAACTACGGTCAAGCGTTCACTTCCTTTGGATTTGAGCCCGTTGCAACCTCACACAGGTCCACCGCCTCAACTGTTCGCATCTGATGATGAGGGCGATTCAGAGGGCTATGTGGACGACAAGTTTAGACCTGCCACTAACCCGTCAGTTGCAGATTAAGTATCAGGACTATGATGACGAGGAGCAAGACTTGCATATCTCCGCTCCAAATGATTCGGCTGATGTTAAACAGGATGTTCCTATGGCACAGTTACCTCTTTCCTTGATCTCCAACCTGCCACACATGCTCTGACTACAACCGTCGTTTCCCACCTTCCACGTCGGCTTCTCCGCTGCCCGCCTCCATTCAGCCGTCTGTTTCTCTTGCACCAGTCCAATCTCCTATTCCACAGCATACGATTCAGGTGGATACTGGCAATAATACGGACACAGACCCAGATGATGACGCTGCAATGGCAGATTGGGACAATTACCAGGCGCAGACTCCGTCGCCTCCAGCTACTTCTCCTCTGGCGTTGCCTCCAGTTGACATTGGGGGTTTCCCTCTTTTAATGTCAAAGGCTGCCAAACGATTCCACTTGCCGATGGAGGTCCGGCAAGAGGACTGCTTCCTCTATGATTTTAAAGACAAGCCATTGAAGCAGGTGCATTCCATCCCAATCATAAACTACATATGGAAAGAAGGACTTAAATTGAAGGAACGGCCCAATTCTGTGCCAGCTGTACTTCCACGTATCGACAAAGTATAGGGCTCCTGTGGATTCTCAGCCAAAACCTGATTCTGTCGTTAGTCAGGCAGCTCCAAAGAGGTCACAGAATCCTTAATCTTCCTTAACATCACCACCGGACCAGGATGGTCGCCGTCTGGACACCATTGGGAAAACATTTTCAACCATGACTGCAAATTCCTTGGCCATCCTCTGCCGTTACGACAGACTAATGTGGTCGGAAATTTCTGCATTGGTTGACCTCATCCAGCATCCAGAGCTGAAGCGCAAAAAATCGTGCAAGAGGGTGAGAATTTCCTCCCAAATTATCGACTGTTCAGTTGATATTTCCTCGACTGGCTTCCGGCAGTTAGCTGGTCCTGCAGTTTTACGGAGACAAGGCTGGCTCAAGTCTACGTCTTTTCGACCGGAGGTGCAAGCGAAGATACTTGATTTGCCCTTCGATGGTGAGTCCCTCTTCGGTAAACATGTGGACTACGCATTGGAATCTATTAAAAAAGACACGGACACTGCTCGCGCCCTCTGTTCTTTGCAATACCGGAAGAGGCCATTTCGTGGAGCACGTGGTAGAGGTACCTCTAATTTTCGTGGCTCCTCCCAGTACCGCTCCTACAGTGACAACATGATTCAGAAAAGGGGGTGGTGATGAACAGAGTGTCTGAATTAAGCAGACCACTATTACCCAGTCCAAAGATCAGGGCTTGATCCATCACCGTTTTTGTGGCAGGGTATACTCAGACATGAGTCCCTTTCTCACTGCACCATCAGGATTCAAGCAAGCCGGGCCGAAGAAGGCTGAAATGCCAGAAACCGGTCCCCGGTAGCTTGTCTCCTTTCTGGTGAAGAATTGGCTTGATAGTTTAGTCTGCCCTGTTCCCATGATGCACTGGGCCAGGGACAGACTGATTTGCATATAGCCAGGTTCTGAGCTGGGATGGTGCAGTGAGATAAATAACGGTGATGGATCAAGCCCTGATCTTTGGACTGGGTAAGAGTGGTCTGCTTAATTCAGACACTCTGTTCATCACCACCCCATTTTCTGAACCTACAGTGACAACAGGCAGCGTTATTCAAATCAATCGCAGTCTCGACAGACCGAATCCAGACCATACAGATGGAAAACCACTTACAGATCCTTCCGTTCTGCACCTCTGGAGCTTACCAAGGGGGTGCCACAGGGCTCATGTTTGAGTCCCACGCTGTTTAATGTATATGTGGCCCTCTGGCCGATCTTATGAGGTCATATGGATTTATTCCTGTGTCGTACGCTGACGACACTCAGCTGATTTTTCCTTTCCAGACTCTGCTGCAGTTAAGCATTATTTTACTGAAGGTATGAGGCCTGTGTCTCAATGGATGGCCTCGAATTTCCTGCAATGTAATGTAGGGAAAACCGAGGTTATGCTGTTTGGAGAGGCTCCTTTGTTGTGGTTGCCGGACTGGTGTCCTTTAGGTCTGGGCCCCGTCCCAAGTCCTAAGCAGACAGTAAAGAACTTGGGTGTTCGGTTGGACCAAGGGCTGTCTTTAAGGGAGCATGCCAACCAAACAGCTGGGTGTTGCTTTCATATAATTGGACTTAAGCGTGTTCCCTTTATTGCCAGATGCTTCCAGAAGGACCCTTGTCCAGGCTCTGGTGCTTAGCCGCCTGGACTACTGTAATGGGCTACTAATATCAGCAAATGACAACTTACTAAGTAGATTCCAGGTGGTTCAGAACACCGCTGCAAGGTTAGTTCTTAATGCCCCGCCCAGAACTCCCTCCCGCCCTCTCCAGGAAAAGCTTCATTGGTTACCGATTTGACAACGGGTAAAATTTAAGACCTGCTGTATTCATAAGAGTATCTATGGTTCAGGCCCTCTGTACCTGGCTGAGAAGTTTGTACCCTATAATCCTGTACGCACCTTTCGCTCTAGTAATCAATGTTTGCTACAGGTTCCGTCCATCAGAAAGGCGAGATTGGGTGGTAGAGCTCACTCATTTTTGGGTCCCAGTCTCTGGAGCAAACTGCCTGCTACCCTCAGGCTATGTACTAATCATTTAGTTTTCAGGATATTATGGAAGACCTTTCTGTTTTAACTCCAGCGTCTTTATTATTCAGATCTTGAAAGCACTTTCTTCTGCCTGTTGATAAAATAAGCGCAGAGATACTCCTCCAGGATTCGAGTCTAGCGCTATACAAGCCTATAAATAAATAAACACTCCCAATAAAAAATGACTTTCGCAACTTCAAGTCTTTTCCCACTTTGCAAATTGGAGGTCGAATCTCCCAAAGATTTTTAAATTGGTCCGCAATATCTTCCGACCGTTAGGTTTTGGAAGTCATCCAAAGAGGTCACGCTCTGGAATTCATAAAGTTCCCACCCAACCGCCCGCCATCTGGCCCTCCTCCAAAACATCTAAAGGAACTGTTTGCACAAGTTGCAGTTATGATACAGAAGGGTGCAGTCGAAGTGGTTCCTTAAACAGGGGATGGGCTTTTATTCCCGCTTTTTTCTTATCAGAAAAAAGTGGGGAGAGTGGCGCCTGATCTTGGACCTCAGAGCCCTCAACAAATTTGTCCAGTCCAAGACATTTCGTATGCTGACCTTGCTGGAAATCTTGCAGTTCCTGAATCCAGAAGAATTCCTCTCCATGATCGACCTCCAGGACGCATACTTCCATGTGCCAATCCATCAAAGACACAGGAAATACCTCCGTTTCAAAGTGGGATCAAAGCACTACCAATTCAAGGTTCTACGTTTTGGACTTCGCTCTGCGCCGAGGGTCTTCACAAAAATCATGGCCCCGGTTGCGGTTTATCTACGCCTACAAGGCATACAAATTGACCCTTACTTGGACGACTCCTTAATAAAGGCATCAACCTTCCAAGCAGCAAAACACACTCAGACTTGCCTTTCACTGTTCCAAAGCTTGGGTCTTTCCATCAATCACAAAGTCACATGTCCATCTCTCCCAACAGTCTTTCTGGGAGCATTGATAGATACACGTCTCACGAAAGTGTTTTTCGCAAGAACGCCTAGATCGCGTCATCAAATTGGTGGCTCTTTTACACTCAAAGAGGCCCGTTTCTGTCCGGATGTTCAAAGCCTTTCTGGGCATGACATAGTCCTGCATAGCACTGATCCCCAATTAAAGATTGCACATGCGAGTCCTTCAAGAAGAACTGGACAAGCAATGGCGGCAAGTCTCAGGGTCGTTCAACGACAGTCTTCCTGACCCCTCGCATCCAGGGAGCATTGGAATGGTGGGCTCACCTTCCAAACATAACAGGGCGTCTGTTTCAAGAGCCGGCCACATCGCTTACCCTTACGACAGACGCTTCCTTGGAGGGTTTGGGTGCACACCTCGAGGAGATGTCAATCCAGGGCAAATGGACAGTTGCCCAGCGCAAGTGGCACATCAATCGGCTGGAGCTCCTGGCTGTCTTTCTCGCTCTAAAATCATTTCGACTACTGATGGAAGGAAAGTCTTTGTTGGTACGTACAGACAATACCACCAGTATGCACTACCTCAACAAGCAAGGGGTACTAGGTCTCTTCCGCTCTCCAAACTGGCACAACCGATCTGGAAGTGGACAATACAACATCGTGTTCACTTGACTGCTGTTCATGTCCCGGGCATTTCCAACGCCCTTGCAGACTCTCTCAGCAGATCGACCACAGACAACCACGAGTGGGAACTCAATCAGTCAACTTTGGAGTACGTCTTTCGCAGATGGGGCCGCCCAGATATGTATCTGTTTGCGACGGCAGTCAGCCGCAAATGCCCACGCTACGCAAGTTGGCATCCCCACAAAGGATCAAGCGGGAATGCATTTTCGCTCGACTGGTCAAACTAATTTATGTACGCCTTTCCGCCGATCCCTCTTGTACCTTGCCTTCTGCACAGAATGATGTTTCAACTGTCACATCCTGTTGATTGCACCCAGGTGGCCAAGATGACTGTGGTTCACGGATCTACTTCTTCTTTCTCAGTGCGATCCGATCCCTCTTCATCCGCTGCCTCACCTTCTCACCATGGCTTGGGTCAGATTTGCCATCCAGGCCCGGCATCTCTCCAGCTTCCGCTTGGAACCTGAACACCATGAGTTCGCCCATCTGAATCTTGATCCGGACTGCAGAGAGGTCCTTTCTCAAGCACGTGCTCCTTCCACCATTAAGACGTACAAATTAAAGTGGAAACTGTTTTGTGTCTGGTGCCATTCGGAAAACGTTGATCCTATGCTCGCCACTCCTGAGCACATCTTGCCTTTCTTCCTCCTTCTGGCAAAATCAGGAGTTTCACATTCCTCCCTCAAGGTTTTACTGGCGGCACTTTCCCGTTTTCGACATGATAGATCTACGTCTCTGTACTCTTCTCGGATCATTCGCCAGTTCTTTAAAGGTCCGTTCCGAATGTTTCCACCTGTCCGGCGTCCTCTACCGGCTTGGCGTCTGAATCTGGTCCTAGCCCAACTTCTCAAACCACCTTTTGAACCTATTCACTCAGTGGAATTGAAATTCCTTATGTGAGAAGTTGGCCTGATATGTAGTGCTCACTATTCTAGTGATCACTGTGTATCATTCCAAACGACCCTTATAAATGATTGGTTGTAAGTCAACCTTATAGACCAGCTATCCTAGTAGCATGGACAAGAGCAGTCTTTAGGCTAAACTCTAGAGGGCATGTTAAGCCAGCTGTTATACCATCACATATACCCCTTGAACACCAAGTGAAAGGACACCACACAAGTTATGAAAATAAAAGGATATTTATTTATAACAAGTCTACCCTGATCTCTTTGAGTCAGGGAGCTAAGCACATAACAAAACTCTTAAGAAAATACTTTAAGTTGCACAATTTCACAAATGCCCAAGGGGCACGAAAAACCATATACTACAAAAGTGGAATGCGAAAACTAGCAGGTAAGTAACTGGATCCAGAGGCTTTAGGATCGCTAGGACTACACTACAGAACCTTCAGGTTAGGAGCAGGAGGCCTAGGGAGATCGGGTGCAGAGTGTGCACTCTCACGCGGGATGCGGGACAAAGTCTATGGATGCTAGATTTCGTAAAGTTAGTGTTATCGGACGAATCCGACTAGTTAGGCTGAAAACGAAAAAGGATCTGGACGCTTAGATAGTGAACCTACGTTGGAGCACCGAAATGCTCGAGTTACCTAGCCCAGGGGCTTCGGCTGCATAGGTTCAAAAGACGTCGGGAATCCTCGTTACAGTCTATGGAGCCTGAAAGAAGTTGCTGGCAGGCGACCAGTGATGAAGTTCGATGTGATCCAAGCCTGGATCTATGATGGAGACGATCTGAAAGCAGAGGGGACTCAGTTCTTAATCACTAGCCAGTGATCAGATGGGCACCAGGATGGCACCGGATGAAGTCACCTCGACCAGGTGAGTGGGCGACGCTGGACTCTGCAGTCTCTCGGACCAGGAGGCGTTGTCGGCGACCAGGATGGAGGTGCGAGCTGTCCCACGAAGGTATCTGCTGTCGGCGATGCCGGACCCAGGATTGGGGCAACAACTCTTGGCAAATACAAGCCAACGCGGTGGACTCAAAATGGCGTCTGGAGTGGACCAGGAGAGTCCGGGGTGCTCCTCTGTTGGAGGGGAGCAAGGGCCAGTCTGGAGCAACCAGACCAGCGATGGAAGTGTCGTGGTTCATCATCAGGAGGGCCACAAGCCAGCAGGCAAGTAGCCGGACAACGCGGTGAGCAGCAAAGAGCAGAAGGGCCCCACGCAGATCTCGTGGATGCTGGGGGACTGGACTTCGGTGCTGGAGCTGCTCAGGGTTAGGGTTTCTCAAACCCCAAAGCACTCTCGAGGATCCCTCGGCGGTCGTGCTGGATAAGCGTCGTGCAGGTTCTGAAGATGGCCGGTCCCTCGGGTCTCGTCACACCCACGAATCTCAGCTGGGCTGATGATGTAGGTAGAGGTCAGAGATGGCAGGGAATCCGGGTCTCGTCGAGCTGGGCAGTCTTGATCCGGAGGATGGACTTGCAGCAAACCGCATACGCTTAGATGGTGCCCGCTGGTGCAGGGTGGCTACTCCTTAGCCACAAGGGCGAGTCTTCAGAAATGTTCAAGAGTTCTTTCGTGGAAAGTAGTCAAGATTCAGAAGTATCTAATTTGGGAAGGGGGCCCGCTCCTACCTTTATACTAAAGAAAGGGGCTGGCACGCGACTAGGTCCTGCCCATGGGTGGGACCAGGAAGGGGGGTGGTTACACCCCTCTCTCCTGTCCGGACTTCCCC
Source organism: Lissotriton vulgaris (assembly GCF_964263255.1). NCBI lineage: Eukaryota > Metazoa > Chordata > Amphibia > Caudata > Salamandridae > Lissotriton > Lissotriton vulgaris. Next base: position 20,764,113 of record NC_141688.1, read on the forward strand.
AGCTCAGGGGCTGGTGTGCCCCTGGAACTGGTTCAAGCCGGCATATGCACAGTGAGCACCGGGGTGCCACTTCCTCTCAGCCCTGCCTACCTGGGATACACAAAACCCTGGTGCTAGCACCGCCCCTGACAGGAAACCCTTTGTCCAAGCTCTCCTCGCTGGAAGGACTCCCAGCTGCAGGAGGTCAGATGTGTGTCTGTGGTGGCAGCATCCATTTTGTGATGCTGAGGCTCGAGTTGACTTTAACCGGGGTTCACAGTTACATACATGTCGTGTCCCTCTAGAAGAGTGGAATGCTAACCCCGTCGCCAGAATTGGCGAGGGGTTAGTATTCCAATTCGTAGGACACCTTACTCGACATGTTTTTATAAAGCGATAACAAAGTTGGCAAATAACCGCGAGGATTATAATGCACTTAAGAGTATATGGTACGCGTTATCATGGAACAGCTATTAGGACTTGGTTCCGCAAGCTGCAGACGGGCTCAGCTCATGCCAGAGCACCATCTCACATAATTCCACGCACTCTGCCTTCAGGATTGATAAGGCCTGCCATAGGAGTGACTGATAGGAATACATGTGTCCATTTTAGGGTTAGATATAGGTATACTATATCTAAAGCAAAGGGTGATTACACCACTTTGCCCCAGCTGTCGTGCAGCCAGTTGTGTCAGATTTAGATGGCCAGCCAGGGGTGGCATAATACATGCTGCAGCCCCTGGTAGGCCCTGGGTACACCTATGCCCTGAATACAGGGACTTATAAGGTGGCCCAGTACCAATTGGTAAATGCACCCAAGGTACACGTGTCAATTTAGAGAGAACAGCTAGGCTGTGGGTCTGATTAGCAGGCCCACAGCCAGGGAATTCGTAAACCAGTGAAGCAAAAAGCAAAAATCTGGGGTGATTATAGGATTGCAGATCCTACTCTCCTACACCTTACTTGGAAGGTTTCCCTCCTCGCACTTGCGTCATCTAGGAGAGTGAGTGATCTCCACACTTTTACCATACAGCCGCCCTTTCTCCAATTCTTGAAGGACACTGTTACTCTTCGTACAAACCCTACGTTTATTCTGAAGGTTCCATCGGACTTCCACCTTAATGAACCGATCATTCTCAAGACTTTCTTCCCTAATCCGCAGTCCCCAGCTGAGCGTACTCTTCATTCCCATTAACTGAACCGGTGCCTCAAATTCTACATCCAACGCACTGCTGCGTTTCGAAAGTCTGACCAACTCTTCGTGGAGTATGGAAGGGTGCGTAAGGGTCATCCGGTCACTAAGCAAACAATCAATCATTGGATTTCTTCTGCCATCAAAGAGCTGGCAAGCCTCTTTCAGCTCCTGTGCGAGCACACACTACAAGAGCAGTTGCTTCCTCTACTGCCCTGTTTGTAGAAGTGCCTCTGCATCAGATCTGCAGAGCTGCAACGTGGTCCAGCAGGCACACGTTTACAAGGCACTACTGTCTGGAGACAGTCAACGCTGCGGACACTGCTGTGGGTCAAGCAGTGCTTCGAAATCTCTTCAAATAAGGTGAGCCTCTCTTGCTTCCCGCCTTCTATCTTAATAGGTTTTTTTCATATGGTTATGCACTGTTGGCTGTATGTCTATGCGATGCAACTTTCTTTATTGCTTTTTATGATTCTTATTGTGGCTTACTGCTTTCTACTCTTATTCAAGCATGTGAATCTATGAAAGACACCTTTAATACTGGAGAAGAACAGAAGTTACTTACCTGTAAACTGTGGTTCTCCAGTATTGGTGTCTTTCATAGATTCACCTGCGACCCACCCTTCCTCCCCTCAGAGGCTCTCTTCTCCTCATGCACTCTTGGTCACTCATGTGCTACAAAAATCAGAGGGCTTGAGCAGAAGGTTCTAGAGGGTGCTACAGCCTGATTGGCTGGGAAGTGGACTATTACAATGACATTGGTATGTTACTAAAGTGAGCTCTCCCTCAATGCTTTTTATGGACCTATTTTGTTCTATGGTACTTTAAGATTTTATTTTTTGAAAAGAATATACATATTATGGAATATTATTTTATGTATATATTTTTACATATGCTTTTTACTACTTTGTTATGTACCGTGGGACTCCCACTTCGACGACAGGGAATTATTCAAGCATGTGAATCTATGAAAGACATTAATACTGGAGAACCACAGGTTACAGGTAAGTAACTTCTGTTCTTCTTGGTTCTGCTTGCAGGGCTGTAGCGATTAGGATCGTCGGCTAACAACAAGGTTTGTGGATTTAAGATTGTTGTACTTTTATGCTCCTGTATTAGCTCAGAAGTTAAACTGTTGGGTGCTTTCCTATGAACTCCTTGCCTTTCAGAAGATGTGTCCAGTACCTGGGGACTTTAAGCTTTCATTTGGACTTTACTTCAGTGTTAGCTGCTTCTTATTCTTGGCTTAGTGATTTGAAGCACCTGGTTGCAGTCGTGTTTTTTTTTTTACACTACAAAGTAGCTTATTCTGCTTTCAGTTTACAGTAATTGACCGACATGCTATTCTATTTTCCTTTTCTGATCAAAGGAATATCACCAAGAAATCTTCCAATCGTGTTTTAATTTGTTGATCTATTATACACAATTTGCTCAATTAAGGTGACATTATTTTGAGGTGACCTTTAAAATGCTGTTGTAGATTTGAAACTTAAGGATTGGTGATCACTACACTTTGGTTGAGTTTAACTGTTAATAACCAGAATAGGTCCTGGCTGACGTCTGTTTTGGTTGGCATGCTTTCAAATGCAATACGATGAAACCTCCAGGGAACAATATCTTTAGTGGAGAATGTTTCACCTGTGACCCTGACTAGCATCTGTCAAGGCTACAGTTCGCTGGACCACATCACGAAGATTTGTAGCAGTCCCAAAAGGAAGTTGGAATTGTTACCAGAGTTTAGAGGTCAGTGTCATCATGCTGATAAAAAAAGGCTGTTTACTTGTTATTGTTCAGGGGGCTTTGAAGATGTAGAAAACCTTATCCTCTTGAAGCTTTGTTCTATAGCCGCTGGGTGCGGGTAGGAATTGTATACTAGGCTTGGACTTTTGCCGTTGAGATGTTGGCATTACATCCTAAGCACTGGCGCGTCAAGATGGCGGTCACACTCTAAGAGGGCACTGGACCCCTCTGTGATCCGCGTTCTAATCCATCGCCATCAGCGTACTACTCGCCCTCCAGTCTGCTGCTGGGGCCCCTGCTGAGTCTGGCGCTGGCCGGGGAGCCGCTGTTGACATCTTGCCGGAGATCGTTCTTCTCTCCTGTGCAGCGGGTGCACCTCCCCCTAAAAATGGCAGCTGCCTGGGGCCCTCTCTGCGCCCCCGGAGTTGATCAGCCTCCTGCCTCCCTGGCCTCTGGACCCTGAGGGACGACGTGGGACGGCGAATGCCCCATCCTAAGGGGCTTCTGCAGTTTTGCCTTTCCACTCCTGCCGCCTCTGGTGCGGAGAACCGCCTCTTCAGCCCAGCTGGGCCTGCTGTCTGCCACATCACCGCCTGGCGGGGAGAAGCGCATCAGCCATCAGATTGAGTGGCAGCCCCCAGATGTCCGTGGATTGGCTGCCCTCCTGCTACTCTTGCTTCACGAACCTCTGGTAAACCGTGGGCTCACCCTGCCGGGGCCTCTGCCTCCCCAACTGGCTCCATGTGCATCTCTGGCATTGCGGCTCCCTCCTCCGCTCGGCCGGGCCTGGCATTGTTGGGTTTGAGGCATGTGGGCTGCTGAATTCATATCTGTGCATAGATTGCCGCCTAGTGTTGGGTCCGGATGATTGCACATTGTTGTCCTGGAAGAGTCTTCGGAGTATCACGAGATAGGTGGCTCCTCCCCTGGACTACAGTGCGCATGGGCATCCTCTCCATCCTCAGATTGTTTTTTTCCGCCATTGGGTTCGGATGTTACTATCTTAGTTCAAGTTAGGAAAACTTTCTACAAAGCCAAAAGGCTTTCGACTGCGTCGGTATCGTTTCGTTCGGTACCGGTAACTTTTTTTCGAGAGGACATCGAGGAATCTGACTGTTTTCTTTCCACACTCGACCCGATCTTCGATCTACAATGGAAAGAAGCCCATTCAAGAGGTGTCCACTTTGCAATGCAAAATACCCGCACATCGATGTCAGCCCAGTGTGCAACAAGTGCCTGTCCCCGGATCACAACAAAGCCAACTGTATGGCTTGTGCCCGGTTCAGGTCGAAGAAAACTCTTCAAATTTGACGCACGGCTCGATTGGAATCGAAAAGGTCATCGCCTGTTCCTGGAAACATCTTCGGGACCGAAGACTAAGAGGTCGTTGATCTGGAGGATCAGGAATACCTGTCCGATCCGGCTTCGGGACATGACTCAGAGTATGACGCCGAAGACTAAGAGGTGCAAGAAGAAGACAAACGTAGTCGAAGAGGTAGGAGACGACGCAGAGGCCCTTGGGGCCGTAGAAGATAGCTCAGGCGAGGAGCTAGGCCCAACCGGCTATTCGGGGGCCGACGATGACGCACTCAATAAGGCTCAGGTTGAGGGATCGCCACTAGGCCTTACCCAAGATCCACAGTATTGTTCTACAGCCCCGCATAAAGGCCCGGCTTCGAACATTAATAAAGAGCCATCAGTTTCAAAACAGCCATCGGTCGATCCAAAGAAATCGAAACCGCCCTGCTAACACCAGAAACGGTCGCTCCCCCACCTCCTCTCCTGGTATCGTACCTATTGCTGCTGAATTCTGCCTCGCATTTCATTTTATTTGGAATTTAAAGCTGCGCTGCGCTTTGTGACACTACTGTGCCTTGCTGCCTATTAGAATAACATTTCTAGTGTGATTAGATTCGTGATATGCCCTGCACAGCGCTTTCTGGCTTCACCTGGTATAGCGCTTTCCTCTGCTGGCCTGAGATAGTCTTGCCCCTGCATAGCGCTGCATTTTCATTGTGGCTTTTGTTGTTTGAGACGCTCGCTACGTTTGTTTACCAGACTGCCATTTTGTTTATTTTCGGACCGTCCCTGACCCTCCCTGAACCTCGCTCCCGCCTCCCTGCTGCCCTCCCACGCTCCGCCCCCTCCACTATCCATATATGACAAATGCATCAGCGCGCAGCGTTCACGCGCAGCGATCGCCCCCCAGTTGCGCCAAAGGTAAGCCCGTCCGCGCCTGGACCGCGCCCAGCGCCGGTCCCCCTGGCCCCCGCTCCACCCATCCCTCCCGCATTACATACGACGCCGCCTCCCTAACTGCGCCCAAGCCGCTCCTGGACACACCCATGGACCCTTCACATGCAACTCCTGCAAGTACGACGGCACCAAGACCAACTCCACATCCACGAACACCAAACGGAGATCTGACACCAACCACCTAAAATGCATCCTACTCAACACCCGCTCAGTCCACAGACACGCCATCGAACTTTGGAATTTACTAGACACCATCTCTCCGGACGTCGCCTTCCTAACAGAAACATGGATGAGCGCCTCCTCAGCCCCAGACATCACCATTGCCATCCCAGAAGGCTACAAGATCATCCGTAAGGACCGCACCAAGCAAACAGGAGGAGGCATCGCCATTGTCCATAAGAATTCAATCCGAATCTCAACCAGCTCAGACGTCAACCTCGCTAGCGCCGAACACCTCCACTTCCAGATCCACACCGACCCCAAGACCACACTCCGAGGCACCCTCCTCTACAGGCCACCAGGACCCCGTGCACAATTCAGTGATGACATCACTGACTTTATCACACCACACGCCCTCCCCTCCGAGGACTACATTCTACTGGGAGACTTCAATTTTCACCTGGAAAAGAGCAACGACAGCAACGCCACCACCCTTCTGGACAACCTTGCCAACCTTGGACTCAAACAACTTGTTAACACCCCCACTCACTACGCAGGTCACACACTCGACCCCATCTTCACCTCAAGCAAACATATCTCCTTCAGTTACACCACAGCTCTCCATTGGACGGACCACAGCTGCGTTCACTTTGTCTACAAAAAGACCACATCCCACAACCATCCTCAACCTACTCTGCGAAGAAACGAACAAAATCACCATCGACCAGATCTCCTCATCTCTTCAAAACCCCCCTGCCCCCTCTTCGAACCCCAACCAAGCAGCCATTAACCTCACCCAATGGCTAACCAACAGCGCCGACAACCTAGCACCTTTGAAAAAACATCAAATTAAACGAGACTGCAAAAACGCTTCCTGGTTCAACGATCTTAAGAAATCCAAGAAACTGTCGCTCCCTTGAGAAGGCCTGGAAAAAAGACCCAAACACCAGCACCAAGGACGCCTTCAAAAACGCCACCCGCACACACCACCAACTGATCCGGACTGCCAAGAAAGCTGCACTTAAAGAACGACTAGACGACAACGCCCACAACAGCAAGGAATTATTCAACATCGTCAAAGAGTTTACCAACCCCTCTGCCAACTCCAATGACATCACTCCCTCTCAAACCCTTTGCGACTCCCTAGCTTCGTTCTTCCACAACAAAATCTCAGACATCCACAACAGCTTCGACAACCAACCCGGAGACCGACCCTCCCAACCTTCTGCCATACCCTCACCCCCCTTGAACATCCTCAATGACTGGAACCCTATCTCCACTGAGGACACCATCCGCCTGATGAATTCCATTCACTCGGGATCCCCCACAGACCCATGCCCTCACCATATCTTCAACAAAGCAGACTCCATCATAGCACCACACCTCCGAGACGTCATCAACTGCTCCCTTAACTCCGCCACCTTCCCGGAAAGCTGGAAACACGCCGAACTCAGCGCCCTTCTGAAAAAACCCACAGCTGACCCCACCGAACTGAAAAACTACCGCCCCATATCGCTCCTACCATTCCCGGCCAAAGTCATTGAGAAAGCTGTCAACAACCAGCTCGCCGCCTTCCTCGAAACAAACAAATCCCTCGACTCCTCACAGTCCGGCTTCCGAGCCAAACACAGCACTGAAACCGCACTCATCGCAGCAACAGACGACATTCGAACTCTACTGGACAATGGAGACACAGTCGCCCTCATCCTCCTTGACCTCTCCGCAGCCTTCGACACAGTCTGCCATAACACCCTCCTACAACACCTCAGAAACATAGGAATACAAGGAAAAGCACTGTAATGGATCACCTCGTTCCTTACCGGAAGAACTCGGAGAGTCCGCCTTCCACCATTCAAGTCAGAGGCCACTGAAGTCATCTGCGGCGTGCCACAAGGTTCCTCACTCAGCCCCACCCTCTTCAATGTATACATGAGCCCCCTCGCAACCATCACACGCCAACACAACCTCAACATCATCTCCTACGCTGATGACACTCAACTGATCCTCTCACTCACCAAAGACCCGAACACCGCCAAAACCAACCTACATGAAGGGATGAAAGAAGTAGCCGAATGGATGAAGCACAGCCGTCTGAAACTGAACTCAGACAAAATAGAAGTCCTTATCTTAGGTACCTCCCCCTCCGCCTGGGATGACTCTTGGTAGCCAGAGGCCCTTGGAAAAGCACCCAACCCGACGGACCACGCACGGAACCTGGGCGTCATCCTTGACTCCTCACTCTCGATGAACAGACAAGTCAACGCCGTTTCATCATCTTGCTTCAACATTCTTTGCATGCTCAAAAAAACATTTCGCTGGATCCCCACCGAAACTAGAAAAACGGTCACCCACGCACTGGTCACGAGCCGTCTGGACTACGGCAACACCCTATACGCCGGTACCACCGCAAAACTTCAGAAAAACTCCAACGCATCCAGAACGCATCAGCCTGACTCATACTAGACATCCCGCGTAAAGACCACATTTCTAGTCACCTGAAAAACCTCCACTGGTTCCCCGTCAATAACAGGATAACATTCCGCCTCCTAACCATGCACACAAAGCTCTCTATGAACTCTGACCCGAATGCCTCAACACACGACTTCTACACCCCCTCCCCCCAGCTACGCTCCTCCAACCAAGCCCTTGCTGCTGTTCCTCGCATCAACAAAACAACCATGGGAGGAAGATCCTTCTCCTACCTGGCAGCTAAAACCTGGAACTCACTTCCCACTCACCTTCGCCTCACTCAAAACCACCTAGCATTCAGAAAGCAACTTAAAACTTGGATATTCGACAAGTAATTCCCCACCCTTCCTCAAGCGCCTTGAGACCCTCTGGGTATGTAGCGCGCTATATAAATTATTTGACTTGACTTGACTTGAAACCGAAAGCATCAATGACAAAGCCGAAACCGAAAGTGCAACTAACTCTGGTCGGCTCCAAGGCATCAAACCCCTCGGAGCTGAAGAAACAGAAAATGGCAGTCTATGCCGGAAAGCTCAAGAAGGTCATCGAACCGACGGTTGGGGCACCAAGGACAAAGGTCAAGGCTGTCGAACCAACAAGGCCAACGCCGAAAGGAGTCGACACACACACAAGATTCGAACCGAAAGACTGGATCGATCCTCGGTCGAGGCCTGCGGACAAGACTAAGATTGGCTCCAAGGACCCTGTCAAGTCGACGCAGCAGAGTCCATTCATAGCCAAGGAAGTGTCTGAGTCACTCCAACGCATCAAGGATAAGGCTACAGCGGTCGGGCCAAAGAAGGCCCCAACACCAAAGCTGGTCGGAAACGTTCAGACCGCGTCGACGCCGATCAAATTCGGCTTGCCACCCTCAGTACGTCCGAAGATGTTCGAACCAAAAAGAGGTATCGGCGCCATTAAAAGTGTCGACGGAAATGGAGGCTACAGAGGAGCCTGCAGAACAGGAGTCGAGGCAATTCATCGACTCGGAAACTGGTAGACTGTCCATATATAAAAGGAAAATAATACCAGAAACACCCATGGAGTCATATAAGATTCCCTTGAAGAAGAAGAGGGTTTCAACGTCACCGGCTCTTGTGGAACCCCTCCATTCCTATGGACAAGAACCTCAGAATTTTTCACCCACATACTCAGATGTGGATGCAGGGGATGGCGAACATGAAGATGACCCTTATGTGGACACTGATCCCGATCAAAACCAACCATGGGCAGTTCCGGCTGACCCAAGGGATCCGCAGACTGCCCCTGACACTCATGTGTACAGTGTGAAAACATCTCCTACTGAGGACACTACTGCCTTTAACGCCCTTATTGAAAGAGCAGCCAGTAATAATGACGTCGAGCTACATGCTGACCCTGTGAAGGAAGACTTTCTGGTCGACACCTTTTCCACTTCAGAAAGAACAGTCAAGACCCTGCCCATGCTAAAAGGGGTCCTTAAGCATCCTGGTGACATTTTTAAGGACACCACTAGGGCCAGGGTGTTAAACCCAAGGATTGAAAAGAAATATAGACCGGCACCTGGGGACCCTACTTATATAAGGGGACAGTTGCCATTGGACTCATTAGTTGTTTCTAATGCACGTAAGAGAGCAAACTCCCAGACTACAGGTGATGCTCCTCCTCCTGACAAAGAGTCAAAAGTTCTGGAAACTTCAGGAAAGAGGGTGGCTGCGCAGGCGGCTAACATCTGGTGCATTGCCAACACTCAGGCACTCTCAGCCAGATATGACCGATCCTGTTGCAACACCTACCAGATTAGTACAAGGAGGGTGCAGAACTAATTAACCAAGAAGGGAAGCTTATAACCAATGCTTCCATCAAGTGCGCGCTAGACGCAGCTAACACTGCAGCCAGGGCCATCAACACTAGCGTTATGTTAAGGAGACATGCCTGGTTGAGAATGTCTGGATTCAAACCAGAAATACAAACTTCTATCCTCAATCAGCCAGTTAACCCGGACTACTTATTTGGACCTGAGGTTGACACCACCCTTGAAAAAATTAAAAAAGACAGACTGCAAAGTCTATGGGGGCACTGCAGTCACAGCACTTTCGGGGTGGCTCCTTTCGTCGCTCCAATACTAGGGGCCCTTCAAGAGGCCAATCCACACAACAGACACAGTACAATAAAGGAAGTATACAATCCACCTACAATAAGAACTGGGGTGGATATCGTGGGAACAACATCAAGGGCAGAGGCAGAGGAAACACCAGTTCTAGATCCTCTGCCAATAGCAAACAGTGACGCCCTGTCACTGCCCCCCGACCATATAACACCTGTTGGGGGGGAGACTACAACAGTTCCTGCCAGTCTGAAAATCCATCACCACAGACAGGTGGGTGAGAGACATTGTCCAGTAAGGGTATTGTCTGGAATTAACATCCACTCCACCCAACATCCCACAGAGACACCGTCCTATGTCCGCAGAGCACTTGCACTTATTGCAGCAGGAGGTCGTCAGCATGCTGCAAAAGGGTGCCATAGAGCTTGTGCCTGTAGAAGACCAAGGCTCAGGGGTGCACTCTCTGTACTTTCTAATACCCAAAAAGGACGGGTCTCTCAGACCTATACTGGACCTCAGGCCTCTAAACAGTTACATTCAGCAGGTCCTGCCGTTACTCAGTCAGGGAGACTTCCTCGCAACACTGGATCTAAAAGATGAGTATTTCCATATACCCATACACCCTTCACACAGACAGTATCTCGGGTTCACTATTCAAAATCAACATTATCAGTTCAAAGTCCTCCCTTTCGGAGTAACGACGGCACCCAGGGTGTTCACAAAGTGCCTGGCGACAGTAGCAGCACACCTAAGGAGACAGCACATACATGTCTACCCTTATCTGGACGACTGGCTTATTCAAGCAAAGGCGGCCCAGCAGTGTGCCAGCCACATGTCCCACACCATTCATCTCCTTCAGTCTGAGATTCTCGCTGAATTATCCAAAGTCACATCTTCAGTCTGCCCACGTGCGACAGTACCTGCGCGTGACAAACAATCTGGCAGCCAAAACTCAGCCAAATTCAGCGAGAATGAACAGCATGCAATTGCTGATACAAAAATTCAGACCTCAACACTCGCTTCCAGCAAAAGTGTTCATGTAGTTGATAGGCATGATGGCCTCCTGCATCTTCATAGTCCCGCACGCGAGACTACATATGCGTCCGCTTCAGGAGTGCTTGGCACGTCAGTGGAATCAGGCTCAAGGACAGTTAAAAGACCTAGTGTTGGTGAGCGGTCGGGCATTCAACTCTCTGCATTGGTGGAACCAACAAAACCTTTGCAAGGGCCGACCGTTCCAAGAGCCTGTGCCACAGATTATACTGACGACGGACGCGTCTCTCCAGGGATGGGGAGCTCATGTACTCCACTACACAGTGCAGGGACTATGGACAGCACAGCAAAAGAAGATGCACATCAACCTTCTGGAACTGATGGCAATCTTCATGGCAATGAAAGCTTTCAGAGTACACTTGTGCAACAAGGTCGTGTTGATCCGGACGGACAACATGACTGCCATGTACTACATACAGAAGCAGGGAGGAACACACTCGCCACAGTTCTCATCTGGCTCAGAGCATGTGGAAGTGGGCCATTCAGAGGAACATCTTCCTCATGGCGGAACACCTCCCGGGCAAGGACAACCAGATGGCGGATCTGCTCAGCAGACAGAGCCACCAGATGCACAAGTGGGAGATACACCCATCAGTACTCCAACCGTACTTCCAGCAGTGGGGTCATCCACAGATAGACTAGCTCGCCACAAGGGAAAACGCAAAATGCCAAAGCTTCGCCAGCAAGTTCCCACATCCACAGGGCAATGCGATATGGATGAACTGGTCAGGCAAATTTGCGTACGCTTTCCCCCATCACCTCTAATACCGCTGGTGGCACGCAAACTGAGACAACACTCGATGACTCATCCTGGTTGCTCCAATGTGGGCACCCCAACCATGGTACACCACGTTTCTAGAACTATCTGTGGTACCACATCAAAGGCTGCACCTCACACCCAGGCTTTTGACGCAGAGCCATGGCGACATTCAGCATCCAGATCTGCAACAGCTCAACCTGGCGATCTGGCTCCTGAAGTCTTGGAATTTGGCTACCTCAACTTGCCGCCAGAATGTATGAGTATCATCAAGGAGGCAAGACTGCCCACAGCCAGAGCATGCTATGCGGCTAAATGGAAACGGTTTGTCATATATTGTAACAACAATGACATTAACCCACTGGATGCATCTATTCAAAACATCTGTTATTTGCTGCACTTATACAGGTGTAATCTGGCGTACAGTTCCATTTGTATACATTTATCCGCAATAGCAGCTTATCTTCAAAACAGGCAGCACCTCTCACTATTCAGAGTGCCTGCCATTAAAGCTTTTCTGGAAGGACTCAAAAGAGTGATCCCTCCCAGACACCTGCCTTCACCGGTCTGGAACCTCAATGTGGTCCTCACCAGACTGAAGGGACCACCTTTTGAACCTCTACACTCTTGTGAGATTCAGTTTCTAACCAGGAAAGTGGCTTTCCTAGTAGCCATTACCTCACTACGAAGAGATAGTGAACTCCAGGCCCTAACCATTCAAGAGCCGTTCATACAGGTCCACGCAAATAGGGTTGTACTACGCACCAACCCTACATTCATGCCTAAGGTGATTTCGCAGTTCCACATGAACCAGACCATAGAACTGCCAGATTTCTTTCCTAATCCAGAAAGTCGCAGAGATCCCTACACACATTAGATGACAAAAGGGCTTGTATGTACTATATAGACAGAACAAAGGACTTCAGAAAAATAAAACAGCTTTTTGTTGCATTTTCCCCACAACACAAAGGCAACCCCATTTCCAAAGCAGGGATAGCCAGGTGGATCGTTAAATGTATACAAATTTGCTATGCTAAGGGTAAACGCACACTAACCATTCCACCGAGAGCACACTCAACACGTAAATTAGGAGCGTCCATGGCTTTCCTGGGGAATATTTCTTTAGAAGAGATATGTAAGGCAGCCACTTGGTCCACCACACATACATTTACGAAACACTACTGCGAAGATGTGCATTAATAGCAAGCAGCTGTAGGACAGGCTGTTCTCAAAACTCTTTTTCAGACTGCTGCAGCTGGCGCGGGTAGCCGCCGCTAACAGGAGGGACTGCTATATAATCTATGCACAGATATGAATTCAGCAGCCCACATGCCTCGACCCGAATATGCTACTTACCAGTATGCATCTGTTCTTGGCATGTAGGGCTGATGACATTCATATCGCCCACCCTCCTCCCCGGCGCCTGTAGCAGCTGTAGCATTCAGAATTACTATGGAGCATGGACATCACTCACTGTATTACACTCCATCTCTGCCACAATGGCAAAAAACTATCTGAGGATGGAGAGGATGCCCATGCGCACTGTAGTCCAGGGGAGGAGCCACCTATCTCGTGATACTTCGAAGACTCTTCCAGGACAACAATGTGCAATCATCCGGACCCAACACTAGGCGGCGATCTATGCACAGATATGAATGTCAGCAGCCCTACATGCCAAGAACAGATGCATACTGGTAAGTAGCATATTCGTTCTCGGCTCGATGCCAGGGGGTGGCTCTTGACCACTCGGTCGGGTGGCGGATCCTGGCTGTCTTTGCTCCTTCTACCTGCACCCCCCACCTGGGGGGTTTTGTACGGTTTTGGACACTCCTGTCGGCCCGGTGATGCCGAGACTGCCCCCAGTGCCCCGGGGTGACCAAGCCTTCACTGGCACTCCCTCATGCACAGCCCCAGACGTGGGCCTATCGGACTGTGGAGGTGCCCACCCTTTGGATGGTGCCCCCCCTCCCCATTCCCGGCTGCTGTGCTCCTTGGTGGGTCTGGCCTGGACGTGGCTGAGAGCGCCTGTTGGTGACCCCTGCGGGCGGTGTCCCGGTGGAGGGGCTGCTTAACTCCTCCAGTGCTGGTGTGCGGGGATTGGGATTGGGGATCGGCACTATACTGGGTGGTAGGAGGTGTGGCGGTGACCTTGGGCCTGCCCCTCCCCCCTCTCCTCTACTGCCCTTGGTGCTCTCCTTTGGGAACCCTAGGCTGGCTTCACTGCGCGGCGGGTGACCGCGGGCCTGGTGCTGTCTGGTGCCTCAAGGTGTTCTCCTGAGTGCAATTATCTGGGCTGTGCTGGACCGGACTACGACCAGTGTGATCCGGTGTAGGTGGTGTTGACTGCCCGCTGTTGCCGAGCTGCCTGGTGCCTGGGTCGGGCATGTACCCTCCCCACTCCTCCAGAACTTACTTCTGTGGGTGAGGCACAGACTGGGTACCAGCCACCATGTCTGGTGGTAGGGCAGGGTAGTAACCTAGCAACTCATCCTCCCCCTCTCTTTTCATCTTTCCTTCGGGAGTGGGGCTGACAGACTGCTGTGACTTCGGGCATCTGGACTGGCCTGGCTGTTCCCCCGGTGTCTGCCCTACCCAGCCCCGGGGACAAGCCTGGGTCTCTCTCCCACCCTCCTGTCTCCGTCCAGGTTTGGGGGGTGGACCTGGGTGCCTGGATCGGAGTACTGTCTGGGTGACTGGGAGCCCCCCCTCTTCTCTCCCTTGAAGTTGAAGTTAAAATATTTATTGAGCGCACGACTTCCAGGCGGTTCCTTGGCGCTATAGATGCAGACCCAGGAGGGCGAAGGGTGGATATTTAGGACGGAAAGGCTTGTGAGAAGAGTAGAGTCTTCAAGACTTTACAAAAGTCAAGATAGGAGAGCGTGGATCTGATAGTGCAGGGAAGGGTGTTCCAGAAGGTGGGTGCAAGGACGGAAAACTTCATTCCCCCGGATTTTTTCTTCCTGAAACGGGGTACAGTCAAAAGGAACTGGGTAGAGGAACGCAGCTCCCTACTGGGAGCATAAATTTTGATTGCCGAATTAATAAAGGCTAGAGAAGTTCCAGCCTGAGCCTGGAAGGTCGTGCAACCCATCTTAGAGGGCGCGGTCCCGAATAGGGAGCCAGTGCAAGGGTTTAAGTAAAGGAGTGACGTGGTGGAATTTCGGAAGGGCATAAATGAGACGAGCAGCCTGGTTTTGGACCATTTGAAGGCGCCGAAGATCATAGGCAGGGACCCCATTGTACAAGATGTTGCCGTAGTCGAGGCGTGACAAGACCATGGCCAATAGGATCAATTTGAGAGCAGAAAAGGAAAAAACAGATATCTTACGAATGGTGCGAAGAACTAAAAAGCAGGATGACACCACTGAGCTGATCTGGGAATGAAGAGTGAGGTGGTTGAGTGATCCCCAGTGTCTTGACTGAGGAGGAAGGAGAGGGAGGGGTACCCAAGAAAGGAGGCCAAAACAGTGGGGTCCAGGGACTGGAGCCGTCATCTGTGAGTAGTAATTCAGTTTTATCTGGATATAACTTAAGGTGGTTGTAGTTCATCCAGTCCCTGATAAAAATCATAACTGATTGAAAATTGTGAATTGACTCAGGGTAGGAAGAAAGGTTAAAAATGAGCTGGAGGTCGTCGGCGTAATTGACGACCGTGACCTCCATCTCCTGTAAACCAAAAATGAGAGAAAATGTATAAATTAAAAAGGAGAGGGTAAAGGGAAAAGCCCTGAGGAACGCCACATTGAACCTTACGTGGAAGTGCAGAAAAGTCGGCCAGATGGACAGCCTGCGTGCGGCCATTCAGAAAGGAGGTAAGCCAAGCCAGAGCCTGTCCCCAAATGCCGGCCGCCTCGACACGGGAAAGTAGGATGGAATGGTCAACCGTGTTGAAGGCGGCGGACAGATCAAGGACGTCCAGTGCCTGGGGCACGTTGACATCCATCCCCTCTCTGAGCTTGTCCATGACTGATAGAACTACCTTTTCAATGGAGTGTGATGGACGAAAGCCCGCCTGGCAGGGGGCTAAGCTGCCGCTATATTCCATAAAAGCACTCCGAAATTTAGTGATGTGGCTTTCCAGGACTTTACCCAAGAACGGGAGAAGGGAGATGGGGCGGTAGTTGGGAAGGGAAGTCTGGTCGGCACCAGGCTTCTTAAGAACAGGGATAATGATTGCTTATTTGTGGAGGTCAGGGACGATGCTCTGGGTCAGGGGATCATTGAGAAAGGTGAGAGGGGGCAAGGGACAAGCCAAAAAGATCTCCCTTAAGATGTATGCTGGGCAAATGTCGGAGGGGGATCCTGACTTGACTCTGGTAATCAAGGCCAAAAAGGTTTCCCTGGTCAGAGGAGGAATGTGATCCAGGTGAGACAGATTGGACCGGGGTAGGGGGTCAGTGAATGGCGGGGGGGGGGAGGGTGAGATGTTGGATTTGATGGCAACAAATTTAAAAATGAAGTACTCATTCAGAGTCACAGAGTAACAGAGGGATTGGGAAGGGGAGGGTTTGAGGGTGGCTCTGTCTGAGGAAGCCAACTCATGGACGGTAGCAAAAATTTCCCTTGGTTTTCAGCCGAGAGGAGTTTTTGATGAGAAGTAGTTGGTCTTGGCCAGAAGAATGGCTTTTTTATATTCATTGGATACGGAAATGTACTGCAGTTTCAGTGCGGGGCAGTAAGCGCGTCTCCAAGCGCGCTCTGCCCGCCGCACAGTAAGTTTCTTATTCTTAAGCTCTGCGTTGAACCATCTGTTGGCGTCATGTACACGCCTGGTTCTGACGCGTTTGAGCGGGCCACTTGGTCACACGCTGTAGACAACCAGTTGTTAATGGTGTCTGCTTGGGATAAAGGGGACAGGTCAGTAAGAGTGGAACAGGAAGCTAGGAGGGAGGAACAAAGAGAGGATACATCTACCTGGTTCCAGTTGCAGGCTCAGGTATTTCTGGGAAGAGGGGGTCTTTTAGCAAGACTTTGTTCTAAGAAAAAGAAACCAGTAAGTGATCGGACCAGAACAAAGGTGTGACAACAGGGGGAGAGACGGGTATATTGCGTGACCAGAGCTGGTCCAGAATATGACCTCTCACGTAGTGTAGTTCCTATATTCCCAATAGGCTCTGCGCATTGGAATAACCTAAACAGCAGTGTAGACGTAGGACTGAGGTCATCTAGGTCTCTACTGACTGTTAGACTTAATTCGTTTTTTGCCAGCTAGCTCAGAGGTCACTAGAAACTTTCTCGAATGAATAGGGAGGGGTTAACTTCCCTGATTTAGACAAGAAGGGATTAGCTTCAGACAACCATATAACATGACCACTTTGCTCCCCCAGAATAAGGAGTGTATCTCCAGAGTTGTGTGAAAACAATAGACTGCTATTTCACTCAATCATGCATGCTTAGTTCCACCAGAGTGCAGAGAAATAGAAAGACGGGCGTTTTCAATAAAAGGTGTTATTTTATTGAGCAGTCTTCTTTCTCATGCAAGAGAAATGAATTGCCACAATTGCAAAACTGTGGTAAATTTAAATTACCTATACTTAATTTATGCGGTAAAGTTCAATAAGAATAACTCAGAAAAAATAAGAGGCAGAGTCCGTGGCATCTGAGGTTTTAAAAGGGGTTTTATTCCTTAAAAAGGAATTGGTTCGAACCAGGCAATCATATTCCATCACCACGAAGGTTCAGGAAGGGATAGACAATACTTTATTGACAGAATATCATATATATAGTCAATGCATTACAGTGGTGATGGATGCAGAAGGCGTAACAGCTGAGAGAAGAGATAAGAAAACATATACGTAATGAAAAAGGCGGAACAGAAGGTGTGCACAAGGGCGTGTACTAGAAACGTCACATAAAGGTGTCACGTGGGTGGATCCATAAGAGAATCCTGCAGTGTCAGCAGAAATACATGGCAGAGATGCGCGTGCAGCAGCATGACGTGCAATTGACGTGAAAACTGGAGGGTGAAGGGGACTTGACATTTAGCCTTACATGAGGAGACAGAAGTCTGGAGTGTCAGAACAACCTAATCCCAAATCATATCTAATATCGGGTGTTTGAGGAACTGTATTATCTAGAGGGAAAGGTCTCTCGGGCAGAGGCTATTCTATACTGACTGCTAGTGCGTGTATATGCATCTACGTGTCTACATGTACTGTGGGGGCCATGGGCCGACCATGGTAACAAGAGCAATGAGTTACTTGTATGGAGACAGAAAGGCCGGGCCCTTTGCTCTGCAGCTGGGAAGGATGTTTACCTAAACTACTAGACAGGAATGTATTTTCGAGGAGCGGAGCAGATAACTTGAAGGCAAAATACAGTCTTGGCGGGCAAGCAGGCCGAGCCTGGCACCGCTAGCCGCGCAGGGAGTAAGACAAAGGTCAGGGATACAGATGCAGGTCCAGGCTGTAGCATCCAGAGACAGAAGGCAGGAAAAGACTCGATGACAGAAATCAGGGCCTAACTCCCCTGAGCCAGGGGAAACGTGAAAAGTGCACTATGTAAAGACGTTGGCAAGGCACACTTAGGAACGGAATATTCGACCCATTCATGGTGGATCTGAAAGAGGACATGTTAACGTTGGACGCAAATGTATTTGCGTCTTCATAGCTGGAAGTGGAGGGAACATACATGTACTTGAAGCACGTACATGGAGCCGTTGGGGTCTACGATAGGGGACATAATTGACCATAAAAATTCATATTTCCTCATTCCCTCCTTGTCCCCTACGGACCCTTCATGATATATCAATCCTCATTAATCTATCAATCTGTTCATGAAACATCATTTGCTCTTCTTTCTTCTTACGGTGTTTTGA
Organism: Lissotriton vulgaris; assembly: GCF_964263255.1. Classification (NCBI taxonomy): domain Eukaryota; kingdom Metazoa; phylum Chordata; class Amphibia; order Caudata; family Salamandridae; genus Lissotriton; species Lissotriton vulgaris. Next base: position 20,782,620 of record NC_141688.1, read on the forward strand.
ACGAGGACCTGAATGAGGAATACATGATGTGGCGCACAAGCCGCAAATCGCTGGCCCACATGGTAAACATAGGCAACAACTGAATACTATGAGAAGGGCAATACCTAGGAAGGATAAGATCTTCCATCCCCAGGCTGACAACACGCTCCAGAACCAACCTGACCAAGTCCAGGTGCCTGGATTCTGGTGTATCTGACTTGCAATCTTGTGAAGACGGGTTATGGCTCTATATACTGATGGCGCGTTTTCTGGAATGAAAACACAGCAGCTCGATCCGATGACCCTACAGGCTCCGCCCCTATCGGCCAGAATGACGTCAAGGACAAGACGATTTTGAAGGACAACAATCCGCATCGCAGACTGCTCCTCCGTTAAGTTGCCTAGGGCGGAAGTAGTCTCATTCACTACTGCTTCGAGGGTTCTGGTTAATTTTCGGATCAGTTTACTATTAAAGACAGCACCTAAGTAGGGAAAGAAACCTTTATTGAAGTCTGTGTATTGCTCCCATGCCGTTTCAGTGTAGTCGACAATCGGGAGATCTCTCTGGGGTCTATTGTGTACTAGATGAGTATTCCTATGATAATCAGGAGGGGCTAGGAAAACAGGTGGCAGAAGGAATGCAATGTAACAGGTGCCATCCCAAACTGGAGGTAAGCGTATATATGCGGTATGACCACAAATGAAATAGGAATGACGGGAAGCTTTAAACGTAGACTTGCCTTTATCACTGAATTCGATCACAGTAGTACATTTACTATGACCCAGGTGTACTGAACCATTCTTTCTAACACATATTTCACCTTTGACTGGTAGTACTGACATAGCAGGCAAGACTGGTGTAGTTTCAGATTCAACATTCAGAATCATGAGGTTAAGTGTAAAGTTACCTAATCCATATACTTCATTTTCTAGATCAGTCCCTGTCCTTTTTGGAAGACCCTCCTTGTCAGGGAAACATACTCTATGCAAAACGGTGTTCAGATTTCCCCATACCCAGGTGCCCTGGTAAACTACGGAATTGGAATCTAAGGAGTTAATCAAACTAAACCATGCACCACAGGAACCATTGTGTGTGAACGGGTACGGAAAGAGGGGCAGAACTCCCTTATATTTCTGATAGGGAGGGAGTCGGCCACATATCCAACAATTTGTAGCGTTGCTGGTCTGATGGGAATGATGTAACATACTAATGAATGTGTTGTTGCGCAGCGCAAGTCGGTAAGATAATTCATGCGGGGGTAATTCACTGAAAGAGTGCTCTGCAGTAACATTGAAGGGAGAATGTGCACGCTTGAAAATAGGGTAGTATATATGCAACAGTATACTTGCAGCAATAATCAAAAGACTCAGAAAAAACATAATCAATAGTGTCACAATACAGTGACTACGAAGTGATTTACAATATTCACGTTTCTTGAGCTGTTTCTGTCTATCTCTCTCTCTGTTGGGGTCTAGGGGATACATGTCAGAGACTCGTCTAACCTATTCACCTAGGGGAGGACTTAAACAATTAAACTGTCTGACTTGCTAGACCTCAATTTCAACTTATATTCTTGGGAAGAAGTTTTCTCGACCAGGGTGAGTTTTGAATCAGTCTGTGGAGGAGGGCAGGGCTGAGAGTTCAAATCTGGCGGTAGTCCATGAAACTTTTTGATATGACTCGAGTGCAGCCAGCCCTTGCGGCCCTCCACTTTTATAGCAGTCCTTGTGGTCAAAAGTACTAGCTTCGGCGTCTGCCAACGGGGCTCCAGCGGACTCCTCCTATCGAAATTCCTTACGAAGACGAAATCGCCTGGAACAACTTCATGGGGCTTCACCTCAGTGTTGTCGGGAAAGGCTGCAGCAACCTGTGAACGACATGATTGTAGTGCAGACATCAAGGAGGCAAGGTAATCTGTCAGCATATTACAGTCAACATCGGTAATTTTTCGAGGCAGAGGTGTCCCCCACATATTTGGTGGCCTACCAAAGACCACCTCGTACGGGGATAGCCCTGTTCTGGAATGTGCGATCATTCTCATGTAAAAGAGTGCGACTGGTAGAGCTACTATCCAATCGACGCCTTTCTCTCTACAGATTTTGGCAAGACGAATTTTCAGAGTCTGATTGTGACGCTCCACGAGACCTGCTGCCTCGGGATGTCGGACACAATGGAACTTCCACTGATAGCCGAGCAGGAGTGTAACCTGTTTCACAAGCTCGGACGAGAATGGCTGACCGTTATCTGAGTATACGATACGGGGCAAACCATACCTGGGGAAGAATTCACGTACCAGCTGCTTGGCAGTGGTCGGAGCAGTGTAATCTGGGACTGGATATGCTTCTGTCCAACGGGAAAGTGCACATACAACTACGAGGACATATTTGAATCCTCGACAACGTTCCATCTGGATATAATCCATCTGGAGGACTTCAAAAGGGTGATCGGGAGGATGAAATCCACCTTGCTCTACAGGGATGCTTTTACCTGGGTTGAACTGACAACAAATCATGCAAGTACGCACTTTCTGTTTGGCTGCTGCTCGTAAATGTTTATTGAACCAGATGTTTTGAATACTGTCTAACATGGCTTTTTCTCCTAGATGTGCAGGACTATGTACTGTGTTAATGATAACTTGAACCATAGAGTCGGGGAGAAACCATGTAGATTTTCCCTTCGTCATCCATCCCTGATCTGTTTGGATCCCTCCTAGTTCAGTCCATTTCTTGATTTCATCTGGTGTAGCATGTGTCTGTATGTCGATTACATCAAGGGCGGGATCCCTAACTGTCATGCAGGGTGTCGGAACTATTGTCTTTGTCAAGTCAGTTGCGCAAGTCTGATTCTGAGCTGTCTGCTTGGCTGTTCGGTCTGCCAGGTCATTACCCTGGGAAATGATATCTGTGACTTTCGTATGTGCCTTGCACTTCATGATGGATATGGCTGTAGGCAGATGTATTGCATCTAACAGTGCTTGAATGAGGGGACCGTGTTGAATTTTGGCACCGTGAGAAGTCAAATAACCTCTTTCTCGCCAGAGGACACCGAAGTCGTGTACGACTCCGAATGCATAACGTGAATCTGTATATATGTTAACTCTCTTATTTCTGGCTTAAATACAGGCTTGTGTCAGAGCGATGAGCTCTGCTGCTTGAGCTGACAGGGTGTCAATACAATTCGCTTCTATAACGTCAGTTTCTGTCGTGACTGCGTAGGCGGCCACTAACTCTCCTGTACTTGTTCTCATGCATGAACCATCCACATAAAGTGTCAGGTCTGGATCTGACAATGGAGTGTCTGTCAAGTCTTGTCTGGGTTTCGTCGTAATAGTAATGATTTCAATACAATCATCTGCCATTGCTACACTTCTAATGGCAGAAGTGTAGCGGGATTCAATGTATTACAGCGTCTGATTTCTATGTGTGGCTGAAACAATGTCAATTCATAACCTGTCAGTCGTGCTATAGTCAAGTGCTGAGTCTGTGTTCGGTTTAAAAGAACTTCCACGGAATGTGGAACTTCACTGTCAATTGGTGTCCTAACACTATGGAATCACTTTGTCTGATTGCTAAAGCTGTCGCTGCTACTGATTTCAAGCACGCAGGCAGAGCCTGGGCTACTGGATCTAATGTACTAGAAAAGTAAGCACACGGTTTGTGTGAACCTGCTTGTTCCTGAGTGAGTACTGACAATGCAGTACCTTCACGTTCTGTAACAAAAAGTGTAAAAGGCTTGCTGTAACATGGTGTTGCTAAAACAGGTGCTTGGCATAAAGCTTTCTTTAAGTCTTCAAAAGCTTGTGTATGTTCCTGAGTCCAAGGAAGGACAGTCGAAGACGCTGCCTCCTGGGTTGTCAACTGTATGGGTGGCTTTGCTAGAAATGCGTACTGGGGAATCCATTGTCTGCAGTAAGAAGTGAGGCCTATGAAAGCCCGCACCTCCTTTTGTGTCTTCGGTGGTGACATGTTTACAATTAACTGGATGCGGTCAAGCGTGAGCTGTCTCCCCCCTTTGGACAGCAAGTGCCCAAGGTACACAACTTGCTGAACACAGAATTGAAGCTTTGAAGGGGACACCTTGTGCCCTTTGTCGGCCAGAAAATGTAAAACCGTCAGTGATGCTCGTTCACATTCAGGTTCGCTTCGGGCGGTGATCAGCAGATCATCGACATACTGAAGCAGGGCAGTGTTTTCAGGCATGTGAATACTGTCAAGTTGTCTTTTCAGTGCTTGGCTATAGATGCTGGGGCTTTCTGTGAATCCTTGAGGTGCGCGTGCAAACTTGAAGCTTCGTCCATTTAAACAGAATCCGAAAAGATATTGGCTTTCCGGATCGATCGGGACACTAAAGAAGGCGTTCTTGAGGTCAATTACAGTAAAGAACGTTGCTTCTGAATCAATGGCAGTCAATAATGAAGAGATATCTGGGACCACGGGATACTGTTGTACAATGCATTTATTCAATTCGCGTAAATCGATAACTAATCGATAAACTGGGGGCGCATTTGGATCAGTACGTTTAAGAATCGGAATGATGGGGGAATTACAGAGATTGGAGTCGGTTTCCACAACCACTCCTTGTGCAATGAGCTCGTCAATTATTTTCAGCAAAGCCACTACAGCATCTGGGGGTAACTTGTATTGTCGAATTCGTGGTAATACCACTCCTGACTTGAGTGTGACTCGATATGGTGTAATGTGCATACAACCTACATCAGTGGGGCCTTGTGCCCATAAATGTGCAGGAACATTCTGTAATCTGGGATCAATATCTCTCAACACATAGTGACCCTTAAAGTCACGTAGGAACAATCTTACTCCTTCCGGAGAACAGCAAATTACAGCTCCTAGAGCTTTCAGTGTCTTTATACCTAACAAGTTTTCTGGACATGATTTTGTAAGTAGTAAATCTGTAGTACGTGTCAATGGACCAACTGCAAGGGGAAGTGGTTGCGATACTTCATTAACAATAGGCTTTCCTGAAAATCCAAGGGAAACATTCTGTGAGCCTGAGAGGGGTGCCCCTGGAACCTCGTCGTGACTTATAGTTGTCCTGCTTGCCCCTGTATCAATTAAAAACTTTCTGTCTTTCCCTAATACTTGACTATGTACATAAGGACCCTCTTGATCTACAGGAACCTCAATAAGAGGCAAGCCAACCTCCCTCTCTAGGCTGTTTCATGTGTATCGTTGATAATCGGGATAATCATTTTGTGCATACTGGTACATCTGTTGTCGTGATTTGTGTTGCGGCTATGGGCTGTGACTGTGGTACTGCTACGGTCTGTATTGTCTGTTGTGAAGCATGCATAGGCTGTACGTTCTGGGGTACTTGTTGTTGGGCTTGATCTTGTCTAGGTGGACGCGGTCTCTCTTTAGTTTTACCCGTAGAGATATTGTGTTTCAATACTGCACAGTCGTTTATATAGTGACCTGGCTGTTTACAGTAGTTGCATGTCCCTTTAACAGGACCTGCTGAATTATTGGACTGTGTCGTACCCTTTTTCTGACCGTCAGCTGGAACTGACTGAGCAACTAGCATTTTCATTTTCGTGTCCTTCATACGTCTTTGTTCGTGTTCATGTTCTTCTCTAATTCTATTCTGGTGGTACTGTAACATTTGTAACATTTGTGAAGGGGTATTAGCTTGCCAGGTGCTCTCGACTTTCAGTACTCGGTTCTTAACCTGGGGCAGGGAATTCTCGACTAATTTGGATACAAAAAGATGTGGATATGACTCGCTACTTGCTTTCAGGCCACTATTAATAATAAAACATTTCTCAAATCGGGAATAAAAATCACTAGTGTCTTCATCGGGTTTCTGTTTGCAGGCTGAGATTGCATCCCAGTCCTCCTTTTTCGTTGCTAATAAACGTGGCAATACTTGTACTAACAATCCTGGTAATGCTTTAGTTTTGTCCCCAAGCCCTAGGCCTGGAGTTCGAGTGTTTTCTTCGTTTTCTAATGCAGCCCAATCAATCTTTTGCTCTCCCACCTCCCATTCTTTTTCTTTGAGTTTCTCGTAAATACCGGCAGGCAATAATACTTTCAATATTTTCATGATGTCGGGATAGGTATAATCACCCATGAGTAACATGTCTTTTATTTCACGGTGAAAACCTGCTGGATCTTTGTCATGGCTGGGCACTAATTTCTTCATTTCCAATAGTTCTATTTTAGTTATGGGCGTGTACACAAACACGCTCTCTAAAAGTATTATCATCATTCCTGACTGGGTGCACTTCTCGTATGGGATTCTGTCTGTCTATGTAATACGCTTTTCTTTCTATGGGTGGAGCTGGATCAAACTGTGGACACAGGAAGGCACTATATCTGTGCCGATGTTCTAGAATTACTTTAATTAAATCGGTACCTAGGCCTCTCCATTTATTCATGAGTAGTTCTATTAATATATCAGGTAGGGGACCAGGATCAGAGTGTTGGCTTTTATACAATATAAGGAGGTGTTGTATCATGTACATACCAGCTAGACGCTGTTCATCTGGGGAAAGATTCAAAAACGTTTGCACTAATGCGTCATCACTATATTTATCAGGACTGTCAGCCCATTGTACTGCTGACCTGGCTAATTCTTGTTCATCCATGGAATCGAGTACATGGTACCCCATTAGTTCTTGAAGTATTTTATCGGTAGCCTGAAACAGGTGTTCAGGGGTCTTTGGATTTGACATGGCTGCTTGAAAAACTCTCTTACTTTCTGGACGTACTGGACGCATACTATTATTAAAGTATCTTCCCTTACCTACATATGCTATCATTTCTGTAGCTGGTAACTGCAATGCTCCTGTTGTTTCTGGTTGTTCCTCCTCCGAGGATTCATTCTTGTCTGTATCTATTTCCCTTTCAGGCTGTCTTCTTTCGTGTATTTGTTCTACTGCTTTTCGGATCCTTCGGTACATATTTTCTATACAACTCTGTTTATCATGTTTTCCGTCTGCTATATTCTGACCCCATTTGTTAAGTGCTTTCATTTCTTCCTGGTCTACACCAGGCCTATCTTGGTCTCTTATCAAGCAGTTTATGAAGAAACGTAATATCATTCTTTGAGTGTCAACTTTCTGGTGTGCCATGGCCTCGCCAATACTTTCCGGGCCTTGCCCCGTTTGGACAAAAAGATATATTCTGTCTAGATGCTCAATCATTCCTGGTAGTAACATTAAATAGTTTGCAACTCGTCGTAGACGTACTGATGATAGCATCATTCTGTCGTCTTTACCGGGTACTGGATCATATCTACAGTCTGTAAGAGGCTCTTTAAGTATGTCATAACTCGCTGTTTGAGGTGTACGTTGTTGTGCTAAATCCCTATAAGTCAATCGATGTGTTTGTGGCGGTGTCTGGAAACCTCCTGCCGCACCTCCTGAGGTGCCAGGTAAAAAAGGATTTAGTGGATTCATGCCAGGAATAATAGGTGCAGGAAGGATTGGGGCTGGAGGAACAGGCGCAGGATGTGGAACGGGAGGAGGAGTTTGTTGTTGCGGAAGTGGGTGCAGATTATCTCGGGGTGGGGTGCCGTCAGCAGGTGGTGTGCGTGGCGGCGGAATATTAACATATTCGGGGGCTACATCGTCTAAATAGGAAGAAAGGAATATGTCCTTTGCGGTCTTGTGGTGTAATTTAGTCGGGAGTAATGGAGGTGGCAGATCTTTTGGTACTTCCTGGGTGGCCCTAGGTAAACCCTCGGCCAGAAGAGGATACATACCATTCATAAGAGTATTTCGTTGTCTGTCTACTTGTTCTGCTTTAACTCGTATACCTTCCTCCACTAATACGTTTTCTCGGGCTTTGTCTGAATCCTCTCTACTTTTCTCTGCTTTTCTGAGTGCTTTCTCTGTGCGTCTATGCGATTCTTTACGCCATAATTCAATGGCATCCTTCTGTGACTGTCTGGCTTTCTTTTTCCATAATGCTTCTTCTACTCTCATGATGCAGTCGGCATCCCATGTTCCCGTAGCGGGCCATTTCTGATTCTCTTCTAAATCTTTGGTGTAATCCACCCACAAGTCAAGGTATAATACGGCATCTAGGCCGTGCTTGTGGTACATAAAATATCCGGGAGTGTCCCTGGGTGGGATGGGAACAGCTTCCTCGAGTATCCCTTTTCTAGTTTTTATTTGTCTTAGTTTGGAAAATAAAGGCATCTTGAACCTTGCTACTTGATACTTACTCGAACTTGGACACAGTAAATACAATAAACACAGTAATGAGGATCGAACAATCACTCATACCACGACATTTAAAACACACTGAAACATTTTTAAAAACAAACAATAATGATTAGAATGAAACTAGCTAACTGCATACTGGATATACTGCTAAACAGTACAGATACACCGCTAAAACAGTGCAGACCGGAAATACTGCTAAACAGTACAGATACACCGCTAAAACAGTGCAGATCGGGTCTGTGTACCCAAACCCGTCTTGACCGGCACAAATTAATGCGCTCGTCTAGATGCGTCCCCAGCAACGGTACTCACCGGGAAGCACGGAAACGGAAGGCCTCGGAAACTTGACACTGGACTGGACCGGACCGGACTCGACTCGTGACGTAGGTACTTCGGGACTTCGGAACCTGGTGGGCCTCTGAATACCTCGGACCTTGCTCTCTCAGCTAGGCTCTGGTCGGGATCCTCCGCACTCCTCACCGCCTCGTCTGGGTGTCGATCGCAGCCTCAGTCACCTCCGTTGGCCTGAGGGAGATACAGGAAATCCTGCGGGTACGCGTAGTTGTCCGTCCGGCTGTGGCAGGGGACCGGGCCTGCAACGCACCGCCGGCGCGTAAGGTGGGGGAGGGGTCCCTATTCGGGCGCCAATTATGTGGTAAATTTAAATTACCTATACTTAATTTATGCGACACGTGGACACGCCGGTGTGCGTAACGCAGCGCTCTACAAATGTCCCAATAATAATAATAATAATAATAATGCGGTAAAGTTCAATAAGAATAACTCAGAAAAAATAAGAGGCAGAGTCCGTGGCATCTGAGGTTTTAAAAGGGGTTTTATTCCTTAAAAAGGAATTGGTTCGAACCAGGCAATCATATTCCATCACCACGAAGGTTCAGGAAGGGATAGACAGTACTTTATTGACAGAATATCATATATATATAGTCAATGCATTACAGTGGTGATGGATGCAGAAGGCGTAACAGCTGAGAGAAGAGATAAGAAAACATATACGTAATGAAAAAGGCGGAACAGAAGGTGTGCACAAGGGCGTGTACTAGAAACATCATATAAAGGTGTCACAAGTGGGTGGATCCATAAGAGAATCCGGCAGTGTCAGCAGAAATACATGGCAGAGATGCGCGTGCAGCAGCATGACGTGCAATTGACGTGAAAACTGGAGGGTGAAGGGGACTTGACATTTAGCCTTACATGAGGAGACAGAAGTCTGGGGTGTCAGAACAACCTAATCCCAAATCATATCTAATATCGGGTGTTTGAGGAACTGTATTATCTAGAGGGAAAGGTCTCTCGGGCAGAGGCTATTCTATACTAACTGCTAGTGCGTGTATATGCATCTACGTGTCTACATGTACTGTGGGGGCCATGGGCCTACCATGGTAACAAGAGCAATGAATTACTTGTATGGAGACAGAAAGGCCGGGCCCTTTGCTCTGCAGCTGGGAAGGATGTTTACCTAAACTACTAGACAGGAATGTATTTTCGAGGAGCGGAGCAGATAACTTGAAGGCAAAATACAGTCTTGGCGGGCAAGCAGGCCGAGCCTGGCACCGCTAGCCGCGCAGGGAGTAAGACAAGGGTCAGGGATACAGATGCAGGTCCAGGCTGTAGCATCCAGAGACAGAAGGCAGGAAAAGACTCGATGACAGAAATCAGGGCCTAACTCGCCTGAGCCAGGGGAAACGTGAAAAGTGCACCATGTAAAGACGTTGGCAAGGCACACTTAGGAACGGAATATTCGACCCATTCATGGTGGATCTGAAAGAGGACATGTTAACGTTGGACGCAAATGTATTTGCGTCTTCATAGCTGGAAGTGGAGGGAACATACATGTACTTGAAGCACGTACATGGAGCCGTTGGGGTCTACGATAGGGGACATAATTGACCATAAAAATTCATATTTCCTCAATACTTATCATGAAGTAAAGTGCGTACAGTAAAAGGAGTATTATAAAATAATACTGTAAAAGCATTGATATGGTTTCTTAGCCATATGATACTTTAAAACGGATAAAATAATTACATACATAAAAACATTGACTAACAAACTCAACTGTTGCTTCTAAGATACGCCTGCCCCGGTGTACCTGACCTAAGCCTAATACGTGGGAAGGAGTAAGTAAGTTGCAGTTTTAAGTTAAGTTGTTCGGTTTTTTTTGCCAAGAATCTGAATCAAGAATTCTCTCTAAGTTTGAGTCAGCTCTGTACCTTGGTTATAGAATGAAGGAGGTCTTGTATCTCGTTTCTCAGGACTCGATCTTCCAGCAACCCGCGAGGGTGACTGGAAACACCAGAGCTGGATTTCTCGGCGTGAGAAAAGGCAGCTTCTCCAGTGTGTCAAAGGGGAGGGGCGGCTTCTTTCGGCTCTCCCATCAGCTGGGCTTCGGATAAGTAGATAGCCGCTCTTCTCCACACCATGTGTTTGCTTAAGGCAAGTGTTGGTATATTTATAACTGGAAGGTGCCGTGTTTTTTTTTTTTTTTTTAAACCTTTATTGAATTATTCAAAGCATTACAGGCGCAGGCCTACAACCACAGGGGCCGGCCGGAAACTTAGGGAGTAGATTCAGGTAGCATGCACATATATACGACCGCATAATATCAACGAGACAAGCATAGCATGTAATTGTATGTGCCACTAAGCGAAGGATATCAAAGGTTTCATTTTTTTTTATTATGAAGCAGTAGTAGTGGCTGCACTATCGATGGCGTCACACCATGGAATAAAATTAAGAAGAGATGGGGGGAGGGGCGTACCCCGCATTGCAATCAGGACCAGGTGATGAACAATACAGCTTAAGACACACTACGCCCGCCGAGGCAGACAAGGAATAAAAACAGTATAATAGCGAGCGATTTAGCTAGAGCATCATCCCGAAAACCCACCCTCTGAAGACAGTGAGGCATAGGTAAGTATAGACGCCAGATAGAAAAAGAAATGAGATAAAGAAAGACAGCCAACCTACTGAAGAGGAAGGGAAGCCCCACCGAAAGAGAAAAAGAGAAGAGACCATAGAACAAAACAAACTAAAACAATAAACCCCCCCAGCACCCGCCACCCTGCACCCCTGTAATGGCTACGGCCAACCCCACTAACAGCGTGCCTGTCGCCCCGGAACTGCCCTAAAGAAAGGAAGGAAAGCGGAGGAGGAGAGCAAAGACACACTCCCGTCCCCCATTACCCCCCACCAGCAGCAACCTCCCCAAAATTCAATGTCGACTATTAAAGCGAGTACTGAACACATACATGGGGAGAGCTCCAACAAAAACCTCCCGTCTCCCAGTAATATACACGGTGCATATCCGGCATAAAGCACATAGAAGAGCTAACCCCGAATGTCAAAGTCAACCCTGACCAGTTCGGTTCTTCACGAAGGCCCATGTTGCCCAAGCCACAGCAATCACGAAGAAAGCGAAGCGTCCAAGACAGTTCAAGACAATGGCGACGGTTCGAGGAGAGGAGACAAGATGGCGGCATCCGAAAATTCGACAATAGAGGATGAAGAAGGAAGATGAACCTCTCCGAAAGTCTCTGAAGAACTGTCCGTGGCGGTAAAAACCTTTAGCAACAATATTCCGTCGAACGGGAGTGGAGCAGAGAAAGCTAACGACGATCACAGGTGCACCATCCATGAGGCCAGAGTCATCAAAATAGGCTAAAGCAGGCTTCCGCCCGGAGATCTCTAAATGGTACGGAGAATAATCCACGGGGTCCAAGGCATGCTGACAGCTTGTCGGAATATCCACGTCCGGTTCCAAGTGTACGGTATCCAGCATTACAGACATCCGTTGGCACAGGACGGTGAAGTGAGAGCGGAGCGCCCCAATGGCGGCCATGACGAACCTCAGCGATGGTGTGCCATCAGTCCCCCCATCTCCTCCGGCATGAGACTAGGCAGGATTTGGACCCCTGAAACACCGTCCAGGAGTCAGGCACACACGGAGCTGATAACAGCGAGCGCTCACACAACAGGCAGAGTCGGTATTTCGCCATGCGCGGGGGCCAGCCCGTCAACCCCGGCTCCCCAGGGGGTCACCGGGCAATGGACCCCGGATCGCGGTCACCGATATCACATGCGTCACTGTGCCGTGTCCTTGGATTAAGCCGGTCACTCAGTTGCCAGCTGGAATTAGGAGTGGACCGAGGTCGGGAGACCGGAAGCAACCCTGGTCCCACAGCCGATGTTGATCACTTCCAGCCCGGATGGGCCAGAAATCGAGGTCCCGGCGGAATAGGCCGAGAAGTAAATTAGACGTAACTTCGTCACCTGGTAAGTTGGAAAGTCCGGGTTTGCACCACAGGAGTCAGTAGCACTTCATACGTGTGGGAGTCCGGCGTGTGTGAAGGATAAAAGTCAGGATATACGAGCTGCCGGTGGAGGTAGGCGGGGCCGGGAGCTTATGCGGCCATCTTGGATCGTGGCGTAGCTCCTCCGAAGGTGCCGTGTTTGACGTAAAGTTGGACATAAGACGTCAATAAAAGATGTCACTAAGAACTGACTGTTCCTTTAGTGCTCGCAGGAGTTCAATGACAAATCAAAACAAAGACATGGGGAATTCCCAGGTTACTGAAGGTTTGGTGTGTCGAAAGAACTCGTTGTGCTATCTAGGAATCTAAGGAAGTAGCCTTGCCGTATTTGGGCTGCGTGGGCTATGGCTGAATATGGGTAAGATTCGTATGCCTTCATTAGGACATGATTTATCATACCGCATAAGGGCATGAATCAGGAATATTTCATTAGGGTCCTAGATACATTCACAACAACATGGGTCGAGGTCCGAATGTGTGATAGAAAGTTTAAACTGAGGAGGAGTTCAGTGAATTCTTTCGACATCTCGTCCTCAGCCGGGTCAGAGGGCCAAAAGTTAAAATCCCCCAGCAGTAAAACAGACGAGTTGTTCACTGCTAGAGGTGCCAGTAAATCCTGGATAGCAGAGATGAAATACAGTGTCTGCTGAGGGGGGCGATAAACAAGTACATACGTAATGGGGGTGAGAAAGGAGGCCGACTGAACAACTAAACAGTCGACCGCCATAATGGAAGGAAATGATAGCAGTTGGAACTGGAGTCCAGAGCAGACAACCAGGGCAACACCGCCTCCGGCCTTTCCCATGGTCCGGTCGGCGCGTAGGACGTAATAAGAAGGGAGGGCCGCTAGGACATTAGGCAACGAGTCTGGGCAGAACCAGGTTTGTGTAAGAAACAAGAGATCTAAAAAGACAGACGCCTGTCCCGGAGGGACAGAAGCCCGTGCCTGCCCAGTTGGGTCAGCCCTCTGCCCTGGGAGAATGGGCAGAACCCCCACCACACAAACTTCTGTTACTCCGACCCAAACAAAAATGGACCAATTGACTACATCGGATTGGGACCTGGGCGGAGGCGCGCTGGTCGCATCTGGGGCTGCGGGGGCAATCTCTCCACCATCCTTCAGGCGATAAGCACATCACAGGCTTCAGTGGAGAGCAAAATTGGCAAGGTAAGGGTGGATGTGGCTCTTGTTCGCCGAGACCTACGCAACTACACGGCGCGCATCAGAGGCGGAATCCCGCATTTCTACGGCAGATGATATAGGCCAACTCAAAACCCAGGTGGCCCGCCTTCAGACGCAGACCTCTGAGCTCCACCGTAGGGCCGAAGATGCTGAAAATAGGGTGCGGAGGAACAACCTGCGCCTCCTGGGATTTCCTGAAGGAGTGGAGCAGGGTCATGCTGACACATTTATAGAAACCTGGGTGTGCTCCTGGATGCCTAAAGAGAAGCTTTCACCCTGGTTTGCCGTTGGGCGGGCCAACTGCTCTCTGGCTCCCAAGCCTCCGCCTGGAGCTCCTGCTCGCCCCATTATCCTGAGAATCTTCAACTTCCGGGACAGGGACGCTTTCTTGGGGGCAGCCAGGGCGCATGGGCTGGTGCAGTTCCAGAACTCCAGAATTATGATCTTCCCATACTACTGGGAGGTGCAGACTCAACGCCGCTCCTATGATTAAGTCAAGCAATATCTCAGAGCTATGGGCCTTTGTTATGGTTTCCTCTTCCCGGCTCAGCTCAAGGTCATCTTCCAGGAAAAGACATTCTTCTTCTACACCCCCCAGGCGGCATGGGCCTGGCTCACAGAGGAGCAGCCCCTCCTGCCTGGACCGACCCTCTCTTCCGCTTGGAGGTCCCCACACAGCCGCACCCAGACGCGCCTAGGCCCCGGCGGCGCCGGACCGGGTCCCGACGGAGGGGCAACCGCCTGGGAGGGGGGAGTGCCCTCGCCTGCTGCGCAGACTCTGCGCTCTCAGACCCAGATTCTGAGATCCGCCTCCCCCAACCTAACTACTTCACTGATTGACATGGGCAGCGTTTCGGGGCCCGCTGAAACTCTGCAGAGGGCTGTGTCTGACTCTGACCTGTCCAGGAGCCCTGTGATCTGTGGATCTGGTGGGGTGGAGGACATCTGACCTGCGCCACACGATGCGCAATCTGTACCTCACCTTTTGGGAATTCCTGAAATGTGGCTGCTCTATCTTCCTGAGGCAGGGCTCTACTAACCCGCCTGGTTTGGTACTTTGATCTCCATCTCAGTCGCGGGTCTGGTACACTCTACTAGTTGCTAGATTATCGTATCATTGTGAGAAGTTGGCCTGATATATGATGCTCACTAGTTCTAGTAATCACCTTGTATCAGTCCAAACAACCCTTATGGTGATTGGTTGTAAGTCAACCTTATAGACCAGCTATCCTAATGGTAGCATGGACAAAGCAGTCTTAGGCTAAACTCTTTTGGCATGTGAAGCCAGCTGTTTTACCACATATAACCCCTTGAATACCAAATGAACGGACACCACACAGGTTGTTATGAAAATAAGAACAATCTCAAGGGGAGGGGGAATAGGTAAGGCAGCCCCCCACTCACACAGTATTCAAACATTTAGAGCCTCACCTAAATGCAACTGCATCCATATAGAAGACCAACACGAGAGGGACTACTTATCATTAATACTCCCCGGAATATGTCCAATAACTTAAGTCCTTAGGTCAAGATGCGTACTTCAATATATAAAATCACACAGGACCACATTCAGTTCACCCAGAAAAAAGTGTGAGAAATAGAGAGTACCTCACGGTAGAACAACCCGAGGGGGTTCCCGGTTAACATTTGCCGGTACCTCCACTTCTCCTCATTGGCCACTCTATGGCGAGGACCGTCGAAAGCGCCGGAGGGACTCTGCAATAGTGGCTGCGACTTTTTCCGGTCACATTTGGGACACGTAAATATTTGGCACGGTGTCCTAATGAGTGGTGCTGGTACGTGCTGACATAGCACCCTCAAGGTCCACATTTGTTTGAAAAGACTGAATAAATAACTCCTCCTATGCCCTGATGAAATCGCTAAAACGTGGAGCGATGAAACATGTCGGCTTGAGGACATAAATCACCATGATATACAAGTAACCATTTTTAAACAAGTGGGGTTTGCTGCGTCAGAATAAAATGGTAAAGCAAGTAAAGCCCTGCTACACAATTATCTTTTTTGTGTTTGGTTAGGGGTCTATTTATGTTTCTGTACACTATAAGTGGGTGTCCGTGTTAAGTTTGTCACTATTTGTGTTTTTCACTACTATTTTCACGTCCGCACTACCATTCTTTCTAGTGCATGTTTGTCTTTTCACATAGAGTGGCCAATGATGAGAAGTGGGTATACCGGCAAATGGTAACCGGGAACCCCCTGAATGTGGTCCTGTGTGATTTTATATATTGAAGAAGTACGCATCTTGACCTAAGGACTTATGTTATTGGACATATTCCGGGGAGTATTAATGATAAGTAGTCCCTATCGTGTTGGTCTTCTATATGGCTGCAGTTGCATTTAGGTGAGGCTCTAATTGTTATGAAAATAAACAACATATTTATTACTAACAAAACACCTCTGAACTCTTTATGAGATCAGAGAGCTAAGCACATGACAAGACTCTTAAGAAAAATACGTTAAGTTGCACAAATTACAATGGTGCCCTAGGGGCACGACAAACCAAATACTAAGTAAATGGCATAAGGAGATCGATAGAAGGAATGGAGCTGGCCAGAGGCTGTAGGATCACTGGGACTACACTACCCTAACCTTAGGTAAGGGGCAGGAGGCCCACGGGACGCGTGTGCAGAATGGGAACTCACACGCGAGATGCGTAACAAAGTCAATGGACACTACAAATTACGAAAAGGTCAGTAAAAGACAGTTCCGACTGGTTAAGACTAAAACGACTGGATATCTGGACACTAGGAGAGTCATTCTACCCTTGAGCACCGAAATGCTCTCGTTACCTCACCCACGGGCTGCGGGTGCAAGGTGTGAAAGTGTTGGGTTTCCGTGTTGAAGTCAATTGATCCTTGAAGAAAGATGCCGCAGGCGACCAGGAGGAAGATGTCCGGAGTGATCCAAGGGTGGATCAAGGAAGATGAAGACCTGAAAGCAGAGGGGACAATGTTCAAAGTCACTAGCCAGTGACCGGAGTGGAACCAGGAAGGAACCAGATGCTGTTGTCACGATCAGGTGAAGAGTGGACGCTTGACTCTGGAGCCACGTGTACCAGGAGGTGTGTTCGACGACCAGGATGGAGGCACGAGCTGTCCCACGCAGGCTCTCGCTGTCGGTGGTGTCGGATTCGGAGTCAACAGGCCTTGGCAAAGGCAACCCACGCAGTGAGTGGAGATGGCGTCTGGTGCGGACCAGGAGGTTCCGGGGTACTTCTCTTTTGGAAGGAAGCAAGGGCCAGTCTGGAGCAACCAGACTAGCGGTGTAGATTTCGTGGATCGTCGTCTAGGAGGCCACTAGCCAGCCGGCAAGTGACCAGACAACGCGTCGAGCAGCAATCAAGCAAAAGGGCCCCACGCAGATCTCATGGATGCTGGAGGGCTGATCTTCTGTGCAGGAGCTGCTCGGGGCTGGGGCTTCTCAATCCCCAAAGTACTTTCTCGAGGATGCCTCCGAAGTCGTGCTGGAAGCGAAGTGCAGTTTCTCCAAGATGGCCGGTCCCACGTGTCTCTTCGCACCCACGGATCTCAGCTGTGCTGCAGATGTAGGTAGAGGTCGGAGAGGACTGGAAGTCTGGGTCTCGTCGGGCTCTGAAGTCTGGTTCCACCGGGAAGGACGACAAAGTGAACCGCTAGGACGCTTGATGGTGCCTGCTTGTGCAGGGTCACTCCTTGGCCACAAGGGAGATTTTCTTTAGTCTTCTGTGGAGCAGAACGTCGAAGTCCAGAGTTTCTTCTTTGTAGAGTTTCAAATCAGGATAATCTAATTTGGAATGGGACCATCTCCTACCTTTATTCTCCTAAAGGGGGCTGTACTGTGACTAGGTCCCTCCTATGGGTGGGACCAGGAAGGGGGGTGGTTACACCCCCTATCCTTTGTCCGGTTTTGCGCCAGAGCTGGGGCTGGAGTGCCCCAACAACTGATTTGAACTGGGGTATGCACAGGAACACCTTGTGTGCCCCAGGCATTTCTCATTCCTTTGAGCCTGTCCTACCTCAATACACAAAATCCTGTCTGGGGTGGTGCTAGCACCTCCCAAGGCAGGAAACTCTTTGTCCAGGCCTCCCTCGCTGGAAGGACTACCAGCAGCAGGAGGTCAGACTCGTGTCTGTGGTGGCAGCATTCATTTTGTGATGCGGAGGCTCGAGTTAACTTTAACCGGGGTTCTCAGTTACATACATGCCGTGTCCCTCTAAAAGGGTGGAATGCTACCCCTGTCGCCAGAACTGGCGAGGGGGTAGTATTCCAATTCGTATGACACCTTACTCAACCTGTTTTGATACTGCTATGCCAAAGTTAGCAATAACCGTGAGGATTATAATACACTTAAGAGTATATGGTATAGCGTTATCATGGAAACAGCTAAAGGACTTGGTTCCGAAAGCTGCAGACAGGCTAAGCTCATGCTAGAGCACCATCTCACATAATTCCAAGCACTCTGCCTCCAGGATTGTTAAGGCCTGCCATAGGAGTGACTTATAGGAGGATATGTGTCCATTTTAGGGTTAGATATAGGCATACTATATCTAAAGCAAAGGGTGATTACACCACCTTGCCCCAGCTGTTTTACCAGCCAGTTGTGTCTGTTTAGTTGGCCAGCCAGGGGTGGCACAATACATGCTGCAGCCTCTGGTAGGCCTTGGGTGCACTTATGCCCTGGGTACCTATGGTACACTGTACAAGGACTTACAAGAGTGACCCAATACCAATTGGTAAATGCACCTATAGTACATGGATGTCAATTTAGAGAGAGAACAGCTAGGCAGTGGGTTTGATTGCCAGGCCCACAGCCAGGGAAAGTCGTAAACCAGTGAAGCAAAAAGCAAAAATCTGGGGTGACCATAGGATTGCAGACCCTACTCTCCTACAATCATGATTACAGCTGTTGGCATTTTATCCGATTACATGGAGGGGGGTCCAGGTCAGCCATGTCCTTGTTTTGCTAACTGTTTTAGCTTAGCAGTTTACCTAATTGTAGACTTGTTGGTTGATGGGGTTTTCTTCAGGGTGACAGATAGTCCCACTTAACAAGTGTAGGTAGGGGGGAAGACCATTGCTCCCAACAGTTTGTTGTTTTTAGCCACCTACGGGCAGCTGTTTCCTGTTTTTATTGGTATCCGCGTGCACATAGATGTCCTTGCCGACGACACGCAGATAAACAGTCCCCGTACCTTCCACTCAAGGCCAGGTGGGTGTATACCTTGGGTCTCTGACTGCTCCTCGCATGCATCCGTTCCACCACATACCACTCATCTAGATGTCCCACACCTTCAATAGGACTCTTCACATCCTCTCATGGAATGTTAACGGCCTTGTTGACCAAATCAAATGCATGGCCGTCCTTCGTAATGCCCATCGTCACGCGCCAGATATCCTGTTTCTACAAGAAACACACCTCTTGGGCTCACAATGCAACTTCCTCGCCCGCTATGGGTTTGACAGGGTCTAGCACTCTGGTTTTATGCGTGGCTCCCGGGGTGGTGGCCGTTCTACTTATGAAAGGGCATCCTGGTTTTATGCGTGGCTCCCGGGGTTTTGGCCATTCTACTTAGGAAAGGGCTTCCCTTTACCCTGGCCAGTGCCGAGACTGATACGCAGGGCGTATATGTGGCCATGACGGGGAAAATTGAGGGACACCCTCAACCTCCTGTGTACATACATTCCCCCCGCTGTCATGGCCCCCACCCTTCATATCCTCACACCAGTGATTTCCTCCTTTCCACAGGGTCTGTGGGGGGGTCGACTTTAACGCCGTCCTGCAGCCCTCACATGACGCGACGGGCACTCCATCGGCTCTCTGGTTGGTCATCCGCGCTGGGCCTCTGTGACGTCTTGTGTGTGGAACCCCTGTCAAGAACAATATACCCACACCTCGGCGGCTCACCACACCCACTCCCTTATAGACCTGCTCCTGATGCCCGTGACGGACTGTCAATTAATTCCCGGGGCTGCTATATTGATCAATCAAGATATTTGTAGAGCGCGCTACTTACCCGTGAGGCTCTCAAGGCGCCGAGAGGGAGAGTGGGGGGGGGGGTAGTGCTACTTCTCGAAGAGCCAGGTGTTAAAGAGTCTTCTGAGGCGAGTAAGTCTTCGGTCTGCCGTAGCTGGGTAGGTAGGCTTTTCCATGTCTTGGCGGCGAGGTAGGAGAAGGATCTGCCGCCGGAGGTTGTTCATTGATGACTGTGGCGAGTGCGAGGCTGGCAAAGCGGAGCTGGCGGGTGGGGGTGTGGAAGCTGAGTCTGCTGTTCAGGTAGGCGGGTCCGGTGTTGTGGAGTGCTTTGTGTGCCTGGGTGAGGAGTTTGAAGGTGATCCTCATGTCGACGGTGAGCCAGTGTAGGTTTGTCAGGTGGGGGTGATGTGGCTGTTGCGGAGGACGTTGGCCATCAGTCGGGCGGAGGCATTTTGGATGCACTGTAGTCGTAGGTGTTTGGCTGGGATTCCGGCGTAGAATGCGTTGCCGTAGTCCAGCCTGCTGCTGACTAGGGCCTGTGTCAACGTTCTTCTTGTTTCGGTCTGGATCCACTTGTAGATCCTGCGAAGCGTGCGCAGGGTGTTAAAGCAGGAGGAGAAGACGGCGTTGACCTGTTTAGACATGGAGAGGGAGGAGTCGAGGATGAATCCTAAATTGCATGCATGGTCGATGGGTGTCGGTGCTGTCCCGAGAGTGGTCGGCCACCAGGAGTCGTCCCAGGCCGAAGGGTTTGGTCCGAGGATGAGGACCTCTGTCTTGTCAGAGCTCAGTTTCAGCCGGCTGCTCCTCATCCAGTCGGCGATGGCCTTCATTCCGTCCTGGATGTTTGTTTTGGCGGTGCGCGGGTCCTTGGTGAGGGAGAGGATGAGCGGAGTGTTGTCGGCATAGGAGATGGTGTTGAGGTTGTGGTGGCGGGCCACTTGTGCGAGGTGGGCCATGCAAATGTTGAACAGGGTAGGGCTGAGTTAGGAGCCCTGGGGGACGCTGCAGATGATGCCAGTGCGTGCTCATGCCTGCCAAGGGTACCAGACATTGCATTCGCTGCCTCCACCTGGCTCTGGCTGTCATCGCCTGACCCCCATACCCGGCACTGCTTTTCACCTATTTTTAAAAAAGCATTTGATATGGTGGACTGAAGCTACCTAGGACTTGTTGGAGAGGATGGGTTTTGGCCTTCCTTTCAGATGCCTTATCAGGGTCCTTTATTGTAACCCTAGGGCTCGTGTCCTCATTAGCGGTGAGCTATCAGACGTTCCCCATCCGGAAGGGGCACCCGCCAGGGATGCCCGCTCTCGCTGCTCCTATTCGCATTTGCGGTGGAACCCCTGGCGGCGCTCATCCGCCAAGACCCCCTCATCCGTGGTTGGGCCTGGGACCAGAATCAGACTGTCAAGATAGCCCTATTTGCGGATAACGTCCTGCTTTTTCTGGCAGACCCAGAAAGCTCCGGCCCCGATGCCTACAGGCCCTTTCCGCTTTTGGGCGGGTCTCGACTTAACCCTTTGAAATCCACCCTAGTCCCTTTGCACTCCTCCCAGCGTGCTTTGATTGGCATACTAACATTTCCCTCTGAAGACACTCATTCAAGTACCTAGGTGTGTGGGTCTCCCTTCTGCTGGAGCTCGAATGGGCCCTGAATGTTGCCCCCTTAGTCAATAAGGTGAAGTAGGACCTCAAAAAGTGGCAAACCCTCCCCCTCAATCCCATGGGCAGGAGTGCTCTCTTCAAAATGATGATCCTCCCCTGCTTCCTATACATTTTACAAAATATCACCTTTCACCTCCCGGATAGCTGGTTCCGGGAATTATATGGCATTTTCAACTGGTTTCTATGGGGTGGAGGGAGGCCGTGAATGTCCCTAGCGCACTGTCGTATTCCCCCCTTTGATGGGGGCATGGGGGTGACTAATCTACACCACTACTACCTGGCCACGAAGCTCATTGTGATCCACGACTGGTTCCCCGGGAGGCTGGTCAGACCCGGCATACCGGTGATGGACTTCACGCGGATCCAGGCATTCCTGTATGACAGACGGTGCCGCAGGCTCTACCCCCTGTCACCAGGCCGGTGCTCATGGCCTGGCGTACAGCCCTCCGCCATGTGCAGTGGGACCGGAGGCTCACTAGGCAGATGCCTCCGTGGAGTGGGGCATGGCTGCGGAAGGTCTTGTCCTTACGGGATTTCTGTCGCTGGGATCTCGCTACTCTGAGACGTGTGAGTGGGAGATCACATTAGATCTTTCGCAGACTTACGCCACGCCCTCCTCCCCTCCCAATTTTATAAATATTTACAACTCACACGCCCTCCACACTCTCATTCCATCCCCCACCTCTTCCCCGGAATTCAGTCCCTTAGAGGCCCAGGTGATTATGGGGAACCTGGGATGGAGGGGTGTCTCCAATTTACCGATCACTGGTGAACGGCCCTGTGTCCTTACATCGGCTCCGGGCCAGCTGGGAGGGGTGGCTGGGTCCCCTCGAAGAGGCGCCTCGGAGGGACGCCCTTATGGCTCCCAAAACATTGACTACATACTCCAAGTTACGCCTCGTTCAACTTTATTACCTCCATGCGGCATATCTCACTCTGGTGCGCCTTTTCAGTGCCGGCATGCGATCCTCCCCAGCCTGCGCGCGCTGACCACTCTACAGCAGATTTCAATCATCTGGTATGATAGTGTCCTGCTCTAGCATCGTTCTGAGGAGGGGTGGAGCTCGAACTCGCATGGGCCCTCGGGGGGAGGTCCCCCACGACCCCATGTGCCTGCTTTTGGGGGTGTTTGATGGCCTTGATGGACCCAGGGTGGATAAGCGTTTCCTAGGGACAACAGTGGCGGTGGCGAAGATATATTGCAACGCTCTGGTCCCAGGCCTAGTCAGACTGTGCGGAAATGGAGGAGAGCGGTGGATTGGTCCAGAGCCCAGTAGGAACCCCTCTTTGAGGCCCGGGGATGTCCCGAACTCTTCGGCAAAGTGTGGGGTAAATGGTTTAATTTGTTGCCTGTTTGAGGGGTCCGACTAAGTCTTGTAGTTGCATAGTTACATGTGAATGTCACACTCGCTACACTTGGGCCTCAAATGTTTTTTTGTCTGCTTTCTTTGACTGTATTTCATCTTAATAATGTGCTTGATCTGCTACCAATGAATTTATCTGTTACCAATAAAACCAATAAAGGTGATTATCAAAAGAAAACATCCCAAGCACTGCCAGAAAAGGGCTCTACAGGTCAGTTGGTGGTTTTGTATTATACTGGATTTCTAGTGCCATCCACAGAAATGGTGTGTAGTGATTCTCCAGTATTGGGGTGTCTTTCATAGATTCACATGCTTGAATATTCCCCGTCGTCGGAGTGGGAGTCCCACGGTAAATAAAATAGCAATAAATACTAAATATATAATAATGTATAATAAATATATATATACATAATAAGGAAAAACCCAAAAAATGCATACAAGAAGCATCTGGTACCTAACCAAAAATTTCCACATAGGAATGCATGGGAAAAAGAAGTTCCAATGCAGCCTATCCTTGTCATTATGTTAGTCCAAACTGCAGCCAATCAGGCGTCAGCAGCCCTCTAGAACCTTCTCCTCAGAGCTCAAGCCCTCAGATTTTCTACCGCACGTCGTGTGTAAGGGAGTCTCCCTGAGCTCTGCTCAGTTTTTCTTCTTCAAGTGTTCCAGTTTTCTCCAAAATGTCTTCAAGTAAGAAGTCTCTCTTCAGAGCTTGTTCCTCCTGTGGAAAGCTGAGATTATTTCATGATGACCCACACAGTAAGTGTATTTACTGCCTTTACCCGGACCATGAAGTGGGCACCTGTAAACTCTGTAGAAAATTCTCAGAGAAAACTCAAAAGGACAGAGAAGACCGCTTACTTGTCTGGCTTCAGAGGCTTAAGGACAAAGACAATGTACTTTCTGACGCTGAAAGTCTTGGGTCAGGCCGTTCTAAAGCAGCTTCTAAACGTGGTAGTGTGCAGGAGGTGCCTTCACCATTTCTTAAAAAGAGGAAAGTTTCCCTCACTTTGACCCCTGCGGTGTCTTCACCTTTACCTACCACGTCTGGGCCCACGAGACAAAGCTCTCTGCCTCCTTCTGCTTCAAAGTCCAGTTTTTCTGTGAGGAAAACGGATTTCCCGTCGACGACGGTAGTTTCAGCTCCGTCGACGAGAATGGCTGCCTCTGGATCAAAATCGACGACGACAGTCAAGACGACGCTGGCCTCTGGATCGTCGTCAGCTTTAGCGTCGACGTCTTCGTCGTCGATGAGAGTGGTTCTCAGTTCTAAGACCGTGTCTTCTGTGATTCCTATTTCGTCTTCGACGAAGAAAGTTCACTCGTCGACGACCCGGTCGTCGTCGACTAGAAGTTTGAAGACTTTGACTCCGTCGATGAGCGCACCGTCGACGTCTGTCCCGTCGACGAGGGGGCCTGTGCCATCTGCCCCGTCGACAACCGCTCCGTCGACGACTGCTCCGTCGACGATGACTCCGTCGATACCAATGAAGAATGTTCCGTCGACGGTCTCCTCGTCGACGATGGCATCCAAGTCGATTCCATTGCAGAAGTCAATTGATGTCATGCCGTCGACGCGTACGCAGGACACAATTTCGACGCCAGCCTCTACATTTGCTACAATGCCTCTATTGCCTTTACAGTCCAACAAACCACAGTTCGAGACTCTTACAGAGCAAGAGATGATTAATCCTCCGTCTCCTCTGTTTGCTACTGATTCTGATCAAGAGTCTGATGACCAAGCGCACAATCTTTCGGATCTGAATATTAAATGCCAAGAATTCAGTAATGACGAGGAAGATCAGTATGGCCAACATCAAACAACTCACCCTCAAGTTCCAACTGCGATGTTGCCTATATCAATGATATCGAATCTCCAAAGTATGTTGGAAGATTACAATCGGCGTTTCTCACCAACGCCACAAGTTACAACTGTTCCATCAGTGCTAAATCCAGTTTCTGAACCGGTTCTGGCTCCTCCTCAACCGGCGTCGCCTGTAACTGTTCACCGAACTACTTCAGTTCGTGTTCACACTACCATTTATCCGGAGGATGATGATGACGAGAATCCTCCAGAGCGTGAAGATGGTGAAGTTTCTGAAGTAGATGAGGATGGTGAAGAACATTTGGCGGAGTGGGATGATTATCGTGCTCAAACACCATCTCCTTCTCAGGTGCCAACAGCGGATTCTCCTCCAGTAGACATCGCGGGCTTCCACCAGTTAATGGACAGGGCGGCGCAGCGATTCAAATTGCCACGAGCACACCGAGAGGAAGATTGCTTCCTATACGATTTCAAGAATCAACCCTTGAAACAGAACCTCACAGTCCCGATTATAGACTTCATCTGGTCTGAAGGGGAGAAAATAATGAAGACGCCAAACTCTACCAGCACAACTGCCGAGGTTAGAGAAGAAATACAAAGCTCCTGTAGGATCTCCAGCATGCCTTACAGGTCAACCTAGGCCCGACTCTGTCGTCACGCAGGCAGCTCAACGAGGTTCAAAGAATCCGGCGTCTACAATCACTGCTCCCTTGGACCGTGAGGGCCGTCGCCTAGATGCTATTGGGCGAAAATTTTCCTCCATGTCCTCTACGACGGTTCGAGTAGCTAACGCAATGGCCATATTAGGTCGTTATGACCGTCAGGCTTGGGCCGACATGTCCGCTTATGTAGCGTTAATCCCAGATGCTTCCAAGGCAGAAGCACAGAAAATTCTGCAAGAAGGAGAAAGAACGGCAGAAGAACTAATAGATTGCGCAGTGGATGTAGCCTGCACTGGTTTTCGCCAGCTCGCTGGAGCGGCCGTCCTGCGTCGCCAGGGTTGGTTACGCTCAACTTCGTTTCGTCAGGAAGTTCAGGCAAGAATCCTAGATATGCCATATGACGGCGAGTCATTATTTGGAGCGCATATTGATGAAGCGCTACAATCCATTAAAAAGGACACGGACACTGCACGTGCTTTGGGTACCCTTCAGTTTAAGAAGCAGCCCTTTCGGGGTGCTCGAGGACGTGGCACTACATCCACTTTTCGTGGAGGAAGCAGTCAATATCGGTCCTTCAATCAAGGTAACCAGCGTTTCACCGGAAACCGCCAGCAGTCTTCCCGTCAGCAACCTGCCAGAACTTACAGAGGGAAGTCTAATTTCAGAGGTCAATCCAACAAACGTCAATGACTTGTCTATCGAACGGAGAATTGGAGGTCAAATCTCTCTGTTTGGTTCTCAATGGTCCTCCATCACTACGGACCGTTGGGCACTCGACATTGTGAAGAGAGGCCATGCATTGGAATTTGTCGAGGTACCTCCTCCAACGCCACCTTCCGGACCGCCACCTCCGCACCTCAAAGAACTATTTCATCAGGTTCGCCTTCTCATTCAAAAAGGTGCGGTGGAAGTTGTGCCAAAGTCGCAGAGAGGGAAGGGGTTTTATTCCCGTTTTTTCCTTGTCATCAAAAAGAACGGAGAATGGAGACCAATACTGGACTTGAGAGCACTCAATCATTATCTCAAGGATCAGACCTTCCGTATGCTCACGCTTGCAGAGATCTTGCGTCTGCTCTCAGTCGGAGATTTCATGACTACCATCGATCTCCGAGACGCCTACTTCCATGTCCCGATTCTAGCGGCTCATCGCAAGTTCCTGCGCTTCAAGGTGGGGCACCTTCATTTCCAATTCAGGGTCCTTCCATTTGGCCTCCGTTCGGCCCCCCGAGTCTTTACAAAAATGTTGGCTCCGGTCATGGCTTTTCTTCGTCTCCAAGGCATACAGATATTCCCATATCTCGCCGACTGCCTCCTGAAATCACAATCCCGCGCACAACTTCTACACCATACTGCAGTCTGTCAGACAGTATTCCGTTCCTTGGATCTGTCCATCAATCTAGAGAAATCTCAATTGCAGCCAACAACTTGCAAGGATTTCCTAGGAGCAACGCTGGATACCAAGCTAGCCAAGGCATTTGTCTCCCGGGAACGTCGGCAAAGGATTCTCCGACTAGTTTCGCTACTTCTCGCAAAGAAGTGCGTTTCAGTCAGTTTGTTGAAGTCCTTTCTAGGGATGGCTTCGTCGTGCATCGCACTTGTCCCTCATTGCCGACTACGAGCACGACCCATCCAACAGGCTCTGGACAAGCAGTGGCGTCAAGTCACCGGTTCCTTCAACGATCAAGTTTCCATCACCATTCCCATGAAGAAGGCGCTCAAATGGTGGGCACAACCACACCAGCTAGCGGCAGGCACGTCTTTTCTGTCCAACACCCCAGATCTGACACTAACGACGGATGCCTCCCTGGAGGGCTGGGGAGCTCATCTCCAAGACCTGTCCGTGAAAGGGAAATGGACTTTGCATCAAAAGACCTGGCACATCAACAAGTTGGAGCTTATGGCTATCTTTTTGGCCCTGAAATCATTTCAACCAGTGCTGCAGGGAGAGTCAGTTCTCATACAGACGGACAACACGACCTGCATGCATTATATAAACAAGCAGGGCGGAACGAAGTCTCCGGTGTTATCCCGCCTGGCAGAGGCGATTTGGGACTGGTCCATCAATCACCAAATCCATATCACCGCAGTTCATCTTCCGGGGTTGTCCAACCTCCTGGCGGATTCCCTAAGCAGGTCCCGATCATCCAACCACGAGTGGGAACTCCACCAGCCAACACTCTATATGGTCTTTCACCGTTGGGGATTCCCGGCAATCGACCTCTTTGCGACTCCAGAGAACCGCAAATGCCCCGCTTACGCAAGCTGGCATCCCCACAAAGGATCCCAAGGCAATGCCCTTTTGATGGATTGGTCGAATCTCTTCGCCTACGCTTTTCCTCCGATCCCTCTAGTGCCTCGAGTACTTTGGAAGATGCGGAGAGAACCCTGCCACATCCTTCTGATTGCTCCCAGGTGGCCACGACAGGCGTGGTTCTCAGAGCTGCTACTCCTGTCTCAATGCAAGCCCATTCTTCTTCATCCTCGAATGGATCTTCTCTCCATGAACAGGGGTCAAATCTACCATCCGGACCCCTCTTCCCTGAGCTTGTCAGCCTGGAACCTGAGCACTGTGAATTTGCACATCTAAGCATCCCTCAGGAGTGTCGTAACATCCTCGCTCAGGCCAGGGCTCCATCAACTATAAAGACTTATAAGTTGAAATGGAAACGTTTTTGCCACTGGTGTGCAGACGCCGGAGTACATCCTTTGCGTGCCACGCCCGCTGAGCTCCTCCCTTTCTTTCTCCATCTGGCTCAGTCGGGTTTGTCACATGCTACTTTAAGAGTTTTTCTGGCGGCAATATCACGCTTCCGCCATGATGGCTCCGCCTCCTTATGCTAATCCAGATTGATACGTCAATTCTTCAAAGGGCTTCTTCGGACTTTTCCTCCAGTTCGGCGTCCTCCTCCAGAGTGGCGCCTCAACATTGTCCTATCACAATTAATGGCTGCTCCGTTTGAACCAATCCATAAAGCAGACCTCAAGTATGTCACCTGGAAAGTTGCGCTTTTACTTGCTCTGACGTCCTCACGTCGAGTGAGTGATATACATGCTTTCACGATTAAACAACCATTTCTGCAGTTCAAACCGGATTCTGTGCTTTTACGCACTAACCCTACTTTCCTTCCAAAAGTGCCGTCAGACTTCCATATTAATGAGCCTGTCATACTGAAGTCTTTCTTTGCCAGCCCGCAATCACCTGCGGAACAACGCTTGCACTCCTTGGACATTAAAAGATGTTTAAAGTTCTACATCAGCAGAACAGCCCAGTTCCGAAAATCGGATCAACTCTTCGTGGCCTATGGCCGTTTTCAAAAAGGGCGTCCAGTCACCAAACCTACAGTAGCCCGCTGGGTGGCTTCGGCGATTGCTTTCTGCCATCAGAAAGCGGGAAAGCCTTTACAGTCTACAGTAAGAGCCCACTCTACCAGGTCTGTGGCCTCTTCGACTGCACTCTTTGCCGGAGTTCCATTGCATCAGATTTGCAGAGCAGCCACGTGGTCCAGCAGGCACACGTTCACAAAGCACTACAATCTGGGTGCCATGGCTGAAGGAGATACCGCAGTGGGACAAGCTGTGCTCCGTAATCTTTTTCAATAAGGTGAGCCTCTGTTCTACCCTCCTCCTATGGTTTCCAGTCTTATGCATGTTTTCTCTATGTATACATATAGTTGTATAACTTCTATGGCATGGGTTTACACCTGTTAATTCCAACCCTTTGTGTATACATTGCATCCTGGAAACTTTGGGTTCGGATACGGACTGCTTACTATTCTATATTCAAGCATGTGAATCTATGAGACACCCCAATACTGGAGAAGAACAATTGTTACTTACCTGTAAACAGGTGGTTCTCCAGTATTGGTGTCTTTCATAGATTCACATGCGACCCTCCTATCCTCCCCTCAGAGGCTCGCTTCTCCTCATAGACTCTGTGGTCACTCTTGTGCTCCGAAAATCTGAGGGCTTGAGCTCTGAGGAGAAGGTTCTAGAGGGCTGCTGACGCCTGATTGGCTGCAGTTTGGACTAACATAATGACAAGGATAGGCTGCATTGGAACTTCTTTTTCCCATGCATTCCTATGTGGAAATTTTTGGTTAGGTACCAGATGCTTCTTGTATGCATTTTTTGGGTTTTTCCTTATTATGTATATATATATTTATTATATATTATTATATATTTAGTATTTATTGCTATTTTATTTACCGTGGGACTCCCACTCCGACGACGGGGAATATTCAAGCATGTGAATCTATGAAAGACACCAATACTGGAGAACCACCTGTTTACAGGTAAGTAACAATTGTTCTTACCTGATGGACCCAGCCTTGTTTTAGTAATTCTTCAATTTACAGGTGATGTAGCTGCAGACCAACCATGAACCCCTTGAAAAACACTTTTCAAATTCTGACTTGTCTAAAGAGAGCTTGAACTGAAAGTCGTAGTACTCACTGGTGTGTGTAGATAAAGAATATGCAAGTCCAGCATCTGCTTTTGGAAGAGGTGAAGAGGCGCCCTGAGATGTCATTGGAAGAATTTTCAGGCGAGTGTTCTCAAAGGCAGGCTAGGCACACAATCCTAAACTTCCTTTTGTTTGATTGTTACAGGGTGTTTGTACTACAGCCCACTGGGATAACTACTGTAGCACTGTAAAACATCAAGTGTCTTAACGTATTTCTTTCATTAGTTGGTGGTATTGGTTGTGCTTGTCAGGACTGGGGTCAGACCCATCTCTGCTGTGTTCGTGGGGGCTGAGTAATGTGACTAATGGGGAGATTACCTGGGAAAAGCATTAATAAATCCTCTTGTGAAGTACTTTTTCTGTCATGAACTTGTCTGCTGGCAAAATGTTTTTACCTCAAATTATATCTGGTTTAAGAAAATGTGAATGGCCTACAACTGGATGGCCTAGTTAATCTGAAAGCCACTGTAGTTACAGATTCTTTACCTTAGAATTTCTCCCAGACTGAATCTGGAGAAGTTTTTTCTTAGTAGTACCCCTGCGCGCCGGTAGATGGTGTGTACCGCGTGGTCGCCAGGATGATATTGCGGTGTCTACTTAGACTCCTCCCCTGCATGCTGACGTCTGTTCTTTTTTTCCACGCAGATCGGGAGATAGCTGTACAGTTAGTCACTTTTTGACTAACCCTTTTTTGACTTTTGCCGACGTCTTCGACATCTGGAGCATGAGCGAGGTCCCATTGTAGGACCGGCTTCAAGGCTTGTGACTTCTGTCACAAGTTTGTGTCGGTCACCAATCCGCACCTCATGTGTCTTTGGCTACTGGAACGCGACCACGATCCGAAGTTGTGCTGAGACTGCTGGGCCATGAACCCAAAGTCTTTGCGGACGCAGTCCGGAGGCCTAGCAGTCCACTGCGTCGTTCGAGGTCCCAGTCAAGAGGAAGAGGTCAAGATGTGGAGTAATCACCATTCCTTTTCGAAGTCTTCACACTCCTGATGCTACTACTGAAGGTATCCCACCTAAGCAATGGTATGCCCTCTGACGGGATATACCAAAACCTAACTAAGCTTATCCCTCAGATGGCTCATGTTCCAAAGGTGGTATACACGGTCTCGCCTCTTCACTATATAATCCTCTGCATCTTCCCTCTGCTGGTTCTTTGGCTTGGCACAGTAATAGACTTCAGTCATATATGGTGGTCATGTAGCCTCATCACTACTTACTGGAAAGAAATCCTAGGACACAAAGCCACTATAGGATATCCACTTCCTGCCTACTATCGCATAGTGATCCTTGGCGTGCGGTCCATAACTTTAGCAGTGATTACCCACGCTGACTGGAAGCTCATTAAACACATGCTCCGCATTATAGCTTGTCGCACTTGCGTTGAAAAATACAACAGCCCATTCCATTGCTCAGTGGTTCACTTGTGTATAGCAGGTCCTAGCGAGTGAACTCTCACGCAATCTAACAAACCAAGGCTAAATTTCAGCGTATCTGGGGCCCATTGATCCACTACTGAACCCGACTGGAACATACTTGAATTCACCAAAGCTGCAAGCCTTTCAGCTCTTTGACTGAGCCTCCTTTGCCTTCACTGGGTGCTTGGACCTCTCCACCTCACTAATAACCTCCTCCACTACCCTATTGAGGGTTAATATTCCATCCTCAAACTCACTCCAACTGCATCGACCAGGAGTTGTTATAATTTGATATCTTTCTGGAATTATGCAAGCGTGCCGTTCAAGATGGCTGCCTCCTGCTGAACAGCGGCGAACTTTGCCCGTTTTCGACGATACATGCCGAATTAGGACCGGCATTTATATTTTAAACTAGACTACGTTTGCCAAGAGAAAGTTGTTCTCCACAATACCTTTTTGGAGCCTTTCTTTAAGTTTGGCTGCAGTTAAGAGGCGAGCTGCTCTCTGCAGTCTGAAGTGCTCCTGTTCCTGGAATTCCTGTCAGGGGTGGAGAGAAGCTAAGGAAAGGGCGCGGCTGAGGCTTAGGCCACTCCTACTGCTGGTTATAGCTGCTGCACTCTGCTTATTCAGGCAGCATTTCTTTTATATTAATGTCTTATAATATTGCTTTAGACTGCGCCTTTATTCTTGCTGGCATTTATTTATTTTCTTTACCTTTCGGAAGGGAAGCAGTCCTAGAATGTCTACCAAACGAAAACAAAACATTTTTCGACCACCAGTTAAATCTAAATTAGTGGATATTAATGAACCTTCATTATCCACTTTACTGGAGGAGTTGCAAGCTGTATGTTCTAATACTGACAATATTGCGACTGTGAAAAAAATGTATGTAAATATATGGCTGGTCTTTCTGTGAAGGTCTGACAATGCTATTAAAATTCAAGATAATAAAGCTAAAATTGACCATCGTATACCTATTTCAGCCAAAATTGAACCAACTAATAAACTACTGTTGGATCTTGAAAATCGCAATAGATAATATTACCTGCAAGTTTTTAATTTACAAGAGAATGTGGAGGGTAATGATTGCAGGGTTAATCTAGAAAACCTACTTCCTGGTCTTTTGCGTATGAGGTTTCCTGAAAAATTTGAGATTTGGAAGGCGTACAGAATCCCCTTGCATTGCAACCCAAGACCAGATGAGCTTCGTCAAATGATTCTCAAAGTGTTAAGTCATCCATCTAATTTTGATACGAAAGACTGCCAGAAATATCCCTTAACTGTCAATGGGAATAAAAAATGTATTCATGACAGGTGGGGCGTGGCCAAGATGGCGGCGGAGTGAGACGTCTTCTCGGGTCCCTCCGGCGCCAAGCCCAACATAGCCTTGTATAGCACCTATAGTGGAGTGCTATTCGATCTCCAGCTGTCAGCGGTGACCCCTGGAGTTGAGGGGTAGGGTCCGGTGCCGAGATCTCTGCCGGAGGGAGCCTGGAGGTGCACTTGGAAGCGGCGGCGGGGAAAGGGGCCGGACCTCTTGCTCCGCAACAGAGCAGAAGAGACATTGGGGGAGGGCCGCGGCGGACCCGGAGCTCTCTGCTCCAGCATTGCCATCTGCCTGGAGGGTGTTGCACGACACCAGTGGGAGGTGACTTCATCGGGGGCCCCCGCTGCAGTCGGCGAGGGGTTACCGGCGGGACGGGCCGGCGGAGACCTGCGAATACGGCGGCCGTAGTGCTGCCCCCCTCCGCCTCGGATTTGTACCCCTAGGTGGGGCTGCCCCGCCGAACTGCACTCCCCCGACAGGGTTCTGTGGTGACCCAAGGGACAGTGTGGTTGGGTCCGGCGACACATTCGGCCCAGTGAGGAACTGAGGTGGGCCTGCGGGGTTTGGCGGTCTGTGGCCTGGGGCCTGGGGATCCCCAACCCGGGGTGATTATGGGGCCCGGGCTCCCTGCACAGTGGGGGCAGCGCGGAGTAATTGGAGACGAGCCACGGAGGAATAGGCTCTCAGCACTCTGCACGCTTGGATTGCCACCTGCGGAGGGAGCTGCGCTGAGGGATAGGGGAGCACCCTCATTGAAGAAAGGCCCCCTGCTGTGACTGGAAGGCGGGTGCATAAAGTGTCGAGGGCCAGGAACCGGCAGGAGCAGCGTTTGCTTATTTCATCCCCCTCATTCCCTGACCTGAATGGACAGTTGGGGCGGCCCGGCACTGCTTTCACTTCCCGAGACACGGGTGAGTTTCCAAGCTTTCCTGCCCGTGCCACACGTGAGAGACTGTGCTGTTGCATTGCCGCGACGGCTAGCCTCATCTGGGAGCCGAGCTAGTGGGCGCCGGTGGCGCGAACGGAACCGGGGAAGACTGACTCTGCCGTGGGATGGTGGTGGATGTGCCCCTGGAAGGATGGTTCGGTGGGCCGAGTGAGGGGCAGTGGTGCCGTGCGGACTGAAGGCCTGTGATCCCCGGTCTAGCGTGACTGGAAGGCCCGACCTCCCTGCTCTGCTGTGGGGAGAGGAAGTGGTGGCAGCGGGGTCGTGGCGGGGAGAGCCTTCTGACTTCAGGCCTTGACGTGCCGCATGCCGGGAGGTGCTGTGCCGCGATGGGGGGCACAGGGGGGCTGCTCTGGTGAGGGGCCTGCTACGGCTGGAGAGTGAGCACAGCAAGTACAGTTTTAAGCGCCAACACGGACTTTGCGGTCGCACTGAGTCTTCCCCCCCGCCCTGCTTTGACCCGCCTCGATGATTGGAGCTGCCCTCCGAGGCCTGGGCACCCAGAAAGGTCTCACGGGGGGGGCCTCTGTGCTCTCCTGTCTGTGCTGCACATGAGGGACCGCGGAGTGGCGCCGCCATAACGTTGATCTCACCTGGGAGGACTAGCCGATGAGCGCTGGTGGTTCTGCGACGTGGGGAGCATTTGAAACTGACTTTGACCAGCAACAGAGGCCCGCGGAGGCGCCGGTCGCACCACTGGGTGGAGGGCTGGCCAGACTGGGGTTCACTGCATCCTGACTCGGGGGTGCCACGATGTCCTCCACGTACCGCAAAGGGAAGCCTGGGAAGGATGGCGCAGCGAAAAATTCTCAGCAGCCGGCGTCCCCCGGGCCCAGCGTATCGCCCAAGAAATCGGACGATGAGGCCCCTGCAACCAAGGCCTTCATGACGGAACCCTTTGCCTCCATTAAGGAGGACATCTCTGACCTCTGCGCCCAACTGGCGTCGGACCTTTGTGAAGTGCAGAGAGATGTGGACGGCATTGGAGAGAGGGTGGCTACCTTGGAGGATCACGACTTAGGCATGGCAAACGATGTCCACCAGCTGCAGCAAGATCTCATTCGGCTCACGGAGCAGAACTTGGACCTCCAAACCCATACGGAGGATCTGGAGAACCGTTCCGCCGGAACAACATCTGCATTCGCGCTGTACCA
Source organism: Lissotriton vulgaris (assembly GCF_964263255.1). Classification (NCBI taxonomy): domain Eukaryota; kingdom Metazoa; phylum Chordata; class Amphibia; order Caudata; family Salamandridae; genus Lissotriton; species Lissotriton vulgaris. Next base: position 20,817,107 of record NC_141688.1, read on the forward strand.
TGGGACGGAGAAGCAGGTGATCTGAGGGGGTATGTCCAGGCTCTCTTCTTACAGATATTGGGTGAGGAGGATATTCAGGAAATCAGAATGGACAGAGTACACAGGGTCGGACTCCCTAGGAGGGGTGGGGGTCCACCCCCGGACATCTTAGTATGTGTACATGATTTCCAGCTAAAGGAACGCATCTTACGGAAGGCGCGGACCATCTCATCACTGCAATTTAGAGAGCATCGGCCGCAGCTCTACCCCCGGACATCTTAGTATGTGTACATGATTTCCAGCTAAAGGAACGCATCTTACAGAAGGCGCGGACCATCTCATCACTGCAATTTAGAGAGCATCGGCCGCAGCTCTATCAGGATCTAGCGGTGTCGACCCTCCAGAAGAAGCGGGAGTTCCGTCCGGTGACCGCCTTCCTTCGGGAACGCAACATTTCCTACTCGTGGGGCCATCCCTTCCGCATCATCTTCAGGTGGGAAAACAGGCTTGCCCAGATTCGCTCTCTTCAGGTGGCAAAGGATCTTTTGGGACTGGACGATGTGACTCCCTCGCAGGAGGCTGGCGGCTCACCACCGCGGAGGCGTAGGCGTTCTTCCTCATGGCAGAGAGTGGGCCCGGACATGGACCGTAGGCGGCCTGACCGTACAGCTAGCCTACAGGAGAGGGGGGATGCGGTGGCTTCAGTGGCCTCGGCGACTTTGGCATCTTCCCAGCAAAGTTCAGGAGCTGCCTGGAGTTGGGAGGGACCTGAGGAATTGAGGGGGGGGGGGGTTGTTGGGTAACGGGTTGGGGTTGGGCAGGGAGGTGGTGGCGTCCAGAGTGAATGTGTAGTTTGCTTTTTTCCTTCTACAGGTGAGACGATTGTGATCCCACATGTCAGGCTCCTGGACAGGGCGCATTATTGGTTTGGAGTTGCCAGGATCTGGGAGGAGTGGAGTGGGCGGTGGGAAGTTGGAGAAAGATGGAGTTCGAAGTATTGTCTGGCTGCCTTTGGCGGGATGGGAGGGTGAGTATATTGTCATGGCGAGTATACAGAGTTGGATTCTGATAGTTCCCCATGCCGCTTAGTATAGGAACATGGAATGTAAAGGGCCTCAATTCCCCTCAAACGCCAGAAAGTTTGGAAATATTTAACTGACCACCACTTAGATATTGTGGGGCTCCAAGAGACTCACCTGGCGCGTAGAGATGAGCTTCGATTGCGTCACAAACATTTCCCACTCATCTATAGGTCCTCTGCATCTACTAAACATAGAGGGGTGGCACTTCTATTCCATGCATCATTGCACTTCCAACCTATGGGGATCAGTTGTGACAAGGAGGGGCGTTGGCTGATGGTAAAAGGTGTGCTTTGCGGCAGAATTTGTACGTTTGTGGTGGTATATGTTCCCAACTCTGGGCAGAATGCTTTTCTTCGGGATTTGTTGGATAGGGCGGGGGACTTTGTGGAAGGGCACGTGGTATTAATGGGGTATTTCAACATGGTTTGGGACAAGGATTTGGACAGCTCCCGAGCCCAGAGAGCGGACACAGGGATTTTCTCTGCGGAGACGCAGAGTGTGGTTGGTGAGCTGGGATTGATAGTTGGTTTTTGCACCCTCAAGCTCAAGATTACACCTTCTTTTCCCATGTACATCATACTTACTCCCGTCTGGATCATATCTTTGTGAGCCAAGCCCTCAGGGGAGGTGTCCGTGATTCTATTGTCTTCCCGCTCTCCGTGTCAGACCATAGTTTGCTGGTTCTCGGGCTCCACTGGCCGGCGGGAGGTGACGGGGTGAGGAAATGGTACTTCCCGCCGGCGCCTGTCCGGGATGATACCTCCTGTAAGGAATTGCGTAAAGCTATAGGGGAGTTCCTGGCCCTCAACCCGGTTGCGGACACCTCACTCTTTAATACGTGGGATGCGTGCAAGGCCTCACTGCGGGGCACCTGCCTAGGCCTCAATAGGTTGAGGAGAAAGGAGCGGGAGGACTTGGAAGCGGAATTAGCTGTCTTAGAGCAGGCACATAAAACAAAACCCGTCTAGATTGACTCAGACCACTGACTGCCGTGTGGGGTAAATTGAAGGCCCACTACAACAACCGTGCAGAGTTTACCCTCCTGCGACTTAGGCGTATCTCCTACTTACAGGGGAATAAGGTAGGCAGGCACCTGGCTCGTCCGCTCCGGGACAAGAGGGAGAGGGATTATATTGGTGGAATTCGGAACCCATCTGGGTCAATACAGCATAGTGATGTGAATAAGGCAGATATTTTTGGCCGCTTCTACGGGGCGCTCTATGAGGGTGACTCCCTAGATCAGGAGGCCCAAGACCGCTTTCTAGCTGACCTTCCCATCCCACAAGTGTCGAAGAAGGGGAATGAACTTTTGGCTGCCCCCATCTCCAGATCGTAGGTGTTGAAAGCTATTCGAGATCTGAAGCTCCACAAGGCGTCGGGTCCAGACGGCTACACTGCTCTGTTTTATAAGTCCTTTGCTGCAGAGCTATGCGATTTCTTGGTGTCCCTTTTCAACGAAATGGCGGTCACGGGGAGGATCACGGGCACCATGGCCGAAGCCATGACAACCGTGATTCCCAAACCGGAGAAGGACCTCTCCAAATGCTCGTCGTACCGCCCAATAGCACTTCTTAATGTTGATGCTAAATTGTATTCCACTATCATTGCACGCAGACTCCAGGATCTACTCCTCAGAGATTATCTCGATTAAAATACTTCAACAAATATGTATTTCACACATTGGGAGACAGTTCTTTTGATATGACAACCAAGCCAATATTTATGCCTTTAACTTTACACATGATGATTTTTGAGTGTTTAACTTCTGCCTTTCTGCAAGTTTGCTTAAACAGTCTGCTCAATATTTTCTAACCACTGCTCTTTCTGTCCCTTTAATTAAACAATTCAGTCCCAATTTGCTTAACCAATTCTGCTCAATATTGTATATATTTAAAGATTGAAAAAATGAATCCTTTCACGTTTTTCTGATGCAATAAAATTTCTTCCACACTTTCTTTGGCGTAGCTTTATTTAAGTACTTGCTCACGTCACAACTTGACAAATCAATTAAATATCGTGAGTGAATAAATTAATCACAAGTCTCTTTAAAATACTACAGTCTTTTGGTTTCCAGCAAGCAGTGCTTTACTTGTTGTGCCTTTCTGCCCTCTGTTAATCCCTTGTTTTTGTGACCTTCTGCCCTCTGTTAATCCCTTGTTTTTGTGCCCTTCTGCCCTCTGTTAGACTCGTTTTTTGTGCCCTTCTGCCCTCTGTTAGACTCGTTTTTGTGCCTTTCTGCCCCCTGTTAGACTAGTTTTTTGTGCCCTTCTGCCCTCTGTTACACTCGTTTTTCCCTTGTTTTTCTGCCCTTTGTTAGACTGTTTTTTGTGCCTTTCTGCCTTCTGCACCACCACATTATCACTCGGCACCACCACATCATCACTCGGCACCACCACATTATCACTCGGCACCACCACATTATCACTCGGCACCACCACATTATCACTCGGCACCACCACATTATCACTCGGCACCACCACATTATCACTCGGCACCACCACATTATCACTCGGCACCACCACATTATCACTCGGCACCACCACATTATCACTCGGCACCACCACATTATCACTCGGCACCATCCAGCACCACCACAGCACCACTCAGCACCACCACCACACCACTCACCACCACCACACCACTCACCACCACCGCACCACTCACCACCACCACCGCACCACTCAGCACCACCACCGCTCCACTCAGCACCACCCCTCAGCACCACCACCGCACCACTCGGCACCACCACCGCACCACTCCGCACCACCACAGCATCACTCAGCACCACTCAGCAACACCACTCAGTGCCACTCCAGCATCAATCTGCGCAACCATTCAACTGGTTCAAATATGTTCTCTCAATGTTTCAAGCTTTATTACAAATGTCACAAAGATGTTAATATTTCACTTCTGTTCTTGGATTTTGGTCACAATAAAATACACTGAACATAATCTTCACAAAAGTTATTTACAAAAGTTTAAGCTATTGCCTTTATAAATTAAAATCACTTTTTTAAGTATTAATTTTTAAAAATTAAAAGCCATTGTAATTTGTAATATCAATACATCTTAGTCACGTAAATACAAAACATGTTGCATTACAAATGCTATAGGTGTCACAGCATTGTAAATGACAAATCTATTAATTTAGCTATTTCCAAAACCAACACATAAATAAAAAGAATTGTCATTTACAAGACCAATAGCTCAAACTTTCCTAATGCGAGACCTATTGCATTGCAAATGCTTGTTGTTCCGTCTTTCCTATCTTTTGTTCTACCTTTTTCCTTTTTTGCAAAATGTCAAGTGGTAATGTTAAAATTGTTTCATTTAATGTTAAGGGTTTGTGGCACCCTGTTAAGCGCACTAAGGTTTTAGAATATTTAGCTAGACCTAAAGCAGATATTTGTTTAATTCAGGAAACTCGTGTAGATAAGGTTTTATCCTATATGATTAAAAAATGGGTAGGGCCTGTTTTTTAATCTCCAGCTCAATAGGAAAAATGGGGTAGCAATTATTTTTGCAAAAATATTAGATGTTCAAATTTGAATAAATGTTCTGATACAGAAGGTAATTTTATTATAGCTAATATAAAAATTGACAATAAGATTTTCCAACTATTAATGTATATGGGCCTACTAATGATGTATCTTTTTATTTCTCAATTTAGTTTTCTCAATTTTTAATCCAGACATTCAGAATATAGCTATTTCTGACCATGCTTTAACACCTTAGCTGCGTGTAAACATTTCTCCCCAGTGCTGCGCTGTCCATTAGAACTAGTGCTGAATGGACGTTCAATGGTCGTGCGCAGCACTGGGGAGGTAGCGCTGCTGACGACCATTGGCCGTCAGCAGCACTTAAGGGGTTAATGTCCTGCATTTTATCTAGTGATTCCAGTCCGAATAGTCCGAATCGCTGACGTATGAATACCAATATTGTTAATGACAATAACAAACCTGGATATTTTATCAGCTATTCAAGAATATTTTTCATTTAACACTGAAGACTCCACGTCTATTATTAACCAATGGGACACATTTAGATATATATTAGAGGTGAAGCTTTTTCCATTATGGCACATGAAAATAAATTATTTAATGCTAAAATTGGGAAAACCAATAGCTAAATCTGAACGTCTATATATTACCTCTAACAACCTCCAACATAAGGAAAAAATTATACAAACTTCGTTATGAACTGATTTCTATTTTAAGCAATAGAGCTGGATTACAAATCTCTAACAATAAAGCAAAATTTTGTTTTAGTGCTAATAGGTCTGGTAGGCTTTTAGCTAATTATCTCTGTATAAAAAATTACAAATCAAATTAAAGCTATTCATTCTCCAAATGGCTCAATTGCTTTATCCCATGATGAAATTAAGCAATTTATGAAACATTATTCGGATTAATATAATCCACCTTCTTCGGATACAGCTCTTATTGATAATTTTTGGGAAGGCTGTGGGTTACCTAAGATTTCACAAACCAATTGAACTAAATTGGAACTCCCTATTAAAATTGAGGAAATACTTTCAGCAATTAAATCACTAAAGTTAAAGAAATCTCCTTGTCCGGATGGTATTCCTGCGGATTTTTATAAAGAAGTTTATTCTCACCTCTCATCATACCTGTATTCTTTGTTTTCACACTTTAGCAATACGGGGTCTATTTCTGGATCATTTATTGAAGCTCTGATTATTTTCCTCCCAAAACCAGATAAAGACCCTTCACTGGTTGCCAATTACTGTCTTATTTCTTTAATAAATCAATACTGTAAACTCTATGCTAAAATTCTTGTGACTAGGTTAGCTTGTATAGTTTCTTGTATTATTCATGGGGCTCAGTCTGGATTTATGAAAGACATTCGTCAAATAATATTTGACTATTATTTCTGAAATTGATGCTGGAGCATTATTGCCTTTTCCTGCTGGAGTTTTAGCATTAGATGCGTAAAATGCTTTTAATAAAATTAATTGGCAATACCTTTTTCGCACCCTGTCTGCATTCAATTTTGGTCCCTTGTTGATATGTATGGTTTCAGCACTCTACTAAAGTCCTTATGCCAAACGTTTTATTAATTTTATTAATAGTAGACTCTGAAATGTTGCCTATTTCGAGGGACCAGACAAGGTTGCCCATTATCTCCATTACTTTTTCTTATTGCAATTGAGCCCCTATTAATTGTTAGAAATTGCACCAAAATGAGACCTTCAACTCAACAGCATCCCTATTAAAACGTCAGCTTATGCTGATGATGATCTATTATATATTGCCAACCCGGACTCTTCCATTCCTTCATTGTTGAATTTAATAGATGTCTACTCTACAATTTTAGGTTATAAACTTAACACTAACAAGACTGAATTTTTCCATTAAATATTGTTTACCTGATATGCTCACTAATAAGGAGATTGTTTGGCAAAAAGATCAACTTAAATACTTGAGTATTTTATTTGCCAACAAAGTAAAACAAACACTCTGAATTTTGATTCTATTTTGGCATATATCAAGTTCAAATTCAAAAATGGTTCTCTGCTTATCTTGGTGGGGGAAGAATGGATGCAGTTCAAATGATTTTGGCTACAAAACTGTTTTATATTTTTTCAATGATACCTATTCAACTCCCTCTTAAATGTTATAAGACTATAGACACATTTTTGTCTAAGTTTTTTTGGAATAATGAATTGCCTCGGTTAAGTTCTAAAATATTGAGACTGTCTAAACTCAATGGAGGGTTTGGTTTTTCCAGATTTTCTAAAATATAAAGCTTTTATTATAAAACAAAGTGTTTTATGGTTTCCGCATTCAGATCTTAATAATTCACCAGCATGCTACGCAATGAACAGTATTCAGTATCACCTTTTCCTCTAGCTGCTTGATCAGTAATGTTGAAATCTATTCGATTGATATTACGCGATCTAGATTCTATTTTCCAATGCTATATTTGAGATACATTGAGTTTAACACTATGGTATAACCCATCAGTAAAATTTGTCTTACAAATTTTGGGAATTCATGGATAAGTGCGGGCATTTGTATTTTAAAGATATTTATTATAATAATGCTTTTTCAGTTTTGAAGATTTAAAACAAAGATTTCATTTGCTACGATCAGATATTAAATATGAATCGCTTTGTTGATTTTTGATTACTTCCCAAATGTCTTTCCATCCATTGTTTCTTCTGATTTAGAAGTGTATCTCCAAACAATTGCGTCTTCTCAGTGTAATCATTATATAAAAAGTTAAATATTTCAGATGGAGATTATATCAATTTCCTTTCTATCTTCTGGCACGCAGAATTGGAGTTGTCCTTACCTATGGACAAATGGAAGATGTGGGTAAATTCTATTTCGGGTTGGTTGCCTGTAAAATTATATCAAACTAATTCCTATATACTTTGTAATTATTTTTGGACCCCTTAAAAATTATATAATGCCAAACTTTCAACTTCTCCCAATTGTAGGAATTGTTCTTCAGCTGTAGGATCATTAAGACATATTTTATGATTGTCATTTTGTTCAGATGTTTTGGGATAAAGTTTGTCAACTGATTATTTGTATATTGAATGTATTAGATACTTTATCATATGAATTAGTTGTCTGCAAAGCCTCTTCTCACTATTAAAATGCCCCGGTTGAATAACAAACTTTCCAAGTAAAAACATAATTAAAAGTTTATATTGGGATTGGATAGATGGCAGACCCTGGAGCAGAACGAGATCAGACACAATGGCGGGGCGCTTCTTAGAAATCAAACTGTGTCCTATATTGGAACTATTCTGGGACAGTATTACTAACCCAGGGGATAGGAAGCTTTTCTTCCAATTAAGATCAGGTGCCCTCCCTCTGAGATCACTGACGGGTAGGTGGAGGAGTGCAACTACCTCGTGCTGCCCGGTTTGTGGTGCAACCGAGAAAAGTATAGGTCACTTTTTATTCTTGTGTAAAGCTTATTCCACCCCGAGAAGAGTTTGGCTAGCTCCCGTTTGTAGAAATCTAGGGACATTCAGGGGTGTTGAGGCGCTACAAATTATTTGCACCGCCACTGATATGCCTATTGTTCTAAGAACAGCAAAGTATCTGGGGTGGGCATGGTCCATTAGACGGAGGGCAATTTCTATTAATGTAATATAATTAGGGTATCAAGTGATTTTTGTGTAAAGTACACCAAAGATTTTTATTGCTTATGCATGTATAAATGTTTTAAAAGTATGTATAAATAAGAAAAAAAAATTGTGATGTATTTTAAATGTATGTTTGTGCTTTTATGAGTATATACCTCGAATAAAGCTTTGAATAAGTTATCCTTTTTGTTTTTCATTGTGGTGGTATCATTTAGTTTTGAAGGTACTTTATAATATAATCTTGAATTTCTTATTTATAGATTAGAAAGTTTCTTCAGATTGTATTTCTGGATTAATGTTTGTACCTTTTCGGAGTACTTTTTTCTGTTATCTTGTATCAAAAAATTCTAATAAAATATTTTTATCAAATTTCTTTTTGTTCTTTTTTAATCCTTTTGTTTTGTGACATGCTACGCCATAGATGAACTATGAGCGCACCTGTTCACTCACTGTACCTTTCCATTCCATACTTTTTGCCAATCAGTCCAATGTCCTAGTCATGTTGTACTTTGTTGTACCTAACTGAAAATGTTCAATAAAAAGATTACAAGCAAAATACCACCGCAATATGGATAGTTGACACTCCTATCCTAAATTATTAGAGCAGTGATGCTACAGGAATGTCCCGATGCACAGGACCCGGTAAAAGTATAGTAATTCTGATGTATTAAAAAATAACGAAGGTCCATTAACTATACGAAGTAACCAGCATGGGATTTCTTCACTTGTGATGCCGTATATTTGAGACTGCCAAAATGTCTGCTACTGTGGCCCTGATTCCGAGTCATTCTACAATCCCATGTGTGCAACCCCTATAACTGCACATTTTGGAAATATGAGTTTTACAGTTAAAATGGCAATCCTTGGATAAGTATCGACAGGTGAAATCTGCTGAAATTCATCTGAGGGGGAAAAATCCCATAAAATATGGGACATGGATTTTGGTGTGCTAAACACCAAAATCCTAACCTTAATTCACATTTTTAGGGTAAGCTGGAAATCAGTGCTATGTGGTAATGACGACACCCACTAAATTCCAAACGCATTGTGTTTATCTGGTGCGATAATTATTGCACCAAACACTGGGCCACTAATAATGAAGAAAAAGACTATGTATTTCAGAAGCACATCTAAACTTCTGATTAAAAGGACCAGACCCATGTGACCCTGCTCTTTGCTGCATTGGTTTCTAGTAAATTGGAAATTTACAATTGAGGCACTGTTTAGTGCGCAAAGCAGTTCACAAGCCAGGTACTGCGTTCTTGCAGGGAAAATGTACATGGTATTATGGAGTGTAAACTTTGAGATCAAAGGATACCTAGCCTTAGGAAGGGGAGGGGGCTTTTTTCCCTACTGCTGCAAGGGCCTGGAACAATACACCATTGAATGTAAGGAAGATGCTAGGTCATTCTGTTTATATAAGCTTTAGAAAAGTACTTTTCCATATCCTACACAGATTAGAGTGCTCTGTGGCTGCATCAATATTGATAGAATTTAAGCAATGGTATGATATTATAGTTTCAGTGATATATGAACGGTGGTGTGTAATCTGATCAGAAATGTGCTTGAGTGGGCGACTACCGCCCTGGAGGCAGTAGCATATCAAGGATGCTATGGGCTTTCGTTTAAGCATGGAAAATGCCCAGTTTAACTATTGTGGTAGTGAAATACAGCAATTGCCCAGCTTCAACAGGCTCTCAAGGCCCCAGTGACACTACACCTGCTGTACCAATGATAACTACACCCCTGCCTGGAGGTGGTAGTAGTCCAAGGGGAAGCAGATCTGTGGCATACTTTTAGACAGCGATTGAAATTACATGAAAGATGTGAAGGTTCTGACACAGTGGGGTTTACTATTTCTTCATCCTCCGGTGTAGTCATTAAATGATTGGTCGAATGGACCTTTGCAAGGAGAAGTGAAAGGGGCAATCCTCTACATAAAACCATATATTGGTTGAATGGACTTTTACCAATGAAATCACTAAAGTCTTTTAGTACAGTCAATAAAAAGAAAATGTGTGAGTTAAATTGTTATATTCATCCAGTTCTTGAGCTTTGGGTATTAATTCAATAAGAATTAGTCTTTTAATCAGTGATGAATATAATCCAATCAGTATTTCAATTTAAGAAAGAGTACAACGTTTGCAAGTATAACGGATAACAATGTAATACAGTACGCATGTGCCATAAAGGAATTTCCCTAATATAAATTAGAATTAATTCGAATATGGTGTTAGTTCAGAAACCCAATAAAGAGTTTGGATGAGAAAATAAATGCATAAGCATAAAGCCTCTGCACATCAATTAAAAGAAGATCAAACTGGAAAGTATTTTCAGCTATAAATCAGCAGACATCTATTAAAGCAGAAATAGGCTAAGCAAACTCCCATGAAGAGAGAAACGCAGATGGATCTCCTGCGAGAGAGCAGAGCACCTCTAGTCTAGGAACTTGCACCAATATAAATACAATAATATATAGATGGCAATTAGTATCATCTTCGCAGCTTCCAATAGGATTTCAGTATACCCTTGGGAGTAAGTAAACTCCCCAGTTTCTCACATCTTCACAACAGCTTGCAAACCCAAGACCTTGAAAAGATACTTTGTCCACCTTTGGTGGTTCAGCCAGTTCTTCCCATGAATCATCCTTCCTGTTGTCTCCTCTCCTTGTGGTGAGAACCTCCCTGTCAGTTGCCCAATACAAAACAAATGCCTATTCACTTACAGAAGACTTCTGGAAAGTTACAGCATCTGCAGTTAAAGAGAAAACACATCTTGTGCAAAATAGATCAACGTGGAAAATCGGCCTTTCAATGCTAGCGTACTATTTTGCAGTTAAATCAACAGTTAAACTAACTTAAATCAGCACTTTATTCTTTCTCATGTATGCTTGTATTGTCGAAGTATGATTACCTACTGTGAATTGCATTCAAATATACGTGTTAATTAACATAGACTTTTGCACTTTTCACTTGAGCATGTGCTTTTTTTATTTGCACAAGGTGAATGTAATGCAGCAACTCATATTGGCTCCAAGTACCTATGTGCTAATGACAAGTGCAGGTACTATCCCATTAACATTATAGAAGTGCAGGCACTCAGTAAATGCCTATTTAAAGCACTGCCTGTCAACCTTACACAGACTCCTGTTTAAATTCTTTATTGTGATGCGGGTATGAGTCCTATGCTGTCATTTGCTGACCTGGTGTGACTCGCCATGGACTTCCAGCTACCCACGTGCAGTACATCCCCCAACTCGTAGTCATGGACAGAGAGCTGCTGTGTTTCCTGTCTGGCACTTCTCTTTGCTGTACATTCAATGCTTTCAGTGTTAACTTCAATTATTCTGAACACTGTTTCCAGTCCTGAACATTCATGTGATCAACTAACGCATTATGGGTGGTGGTATCTTCATTTGCCTTCATCGAACAAAGACAATTAAACACCTGAAAAAGAATGATTTGAAGGTGGCTAGTTCAGAATTGGAGATAGTGCCTGGATTAAACACTGTAGTGTCAAACTTATTCGACGGCGGACAGGTATGTGCAAGGTTTTCAGGATTTGGTCATAAAATACATTTGGATTCACTGCGTCTTAATGACCATTTTCATAAGGGTTATTTGGAAATCAAAGTATCCGGCCTTCCTGCTGAACGTACCTGGTCAACCCTGGACTCCGGGTTTTGTCATTAGCAACCCCAGAAATGCCTGTTCTTTCTGTGCACACAGAATAAGGTTCACATTCAGAGAATATGATCCTTCTGAGCCACCACGAAGAAACGCACTGAAATGTACCTGCCTTAAGTAAACCTTACTTCCTGCTTTCCTCCTCAATATATGTTTGGTCTCCGGTCAAGGCTTCATTCCCTTAGACACCGTGGCCCTGCGGTGTGCTTTTTATTCGGCCCAAATAAGGTAACAGGTAGACATTAGGACCCAGTGGCGCAGGTCGCACCTCCTCGAGTGAGCGCTCGCTGAAAGGTAACCTGAGGCAAGTTTCTTTCGTTACCCTCACCCCCTCCCTGGAAAGAAGCCTGTTGGTGACCCGCTATGTGTAACCAGCCGTCCCTGGCAGTATGCACCGGGCGTACCAGCCTCTTCTGCCGGCCACCAACAAGTACCTGAAGGAAAAATGGGACCGCGAGGACTTCCGGGAGCACCGCAGGAAGGCGAGTATCCCCACGGGGGCAGCGGGGGTCGGGGAGTGCAGGTCACCTGCCCGTCAGGATGTGAGCGTCCTTAGCAGCTATTTATCAGACCAGCGCAGGAGGGCCCGTACAAAGAATTTTCGAGAGGCGAGGCAATTTTAGGTATAGTACAGGTGATATGAGAGTGATACCTCGATTCTGACAAGTGATAATGCCTGAGAAGTCTATGTGGCGGGATGTTCTTCCTTCCGAGAACAAAAGCTTAATAATTACCTGAAGCCTGGTTTTCCTGGTCCCCAACGGCTCGTATTGACAGGAGTGGTTTTGCACCGAGTTGTAACTTGAGACAATGGATGTCAACAACTCGGTGGGAAACGCGTATAGGTTACACGCATAGCTATCCGCTTGAGGGGGGGTGAGGTCCGGGCCGGCTTTAGGGCAGTGCGACAGGTGCGGCTGAACTGGGTGCTGGCCTGTGGAGGGGGGCTCTGACCTCAGGGGGGCGCTGTGTTTAGCAATAATTTAAGATTGGAGAGATAAGGGGCACTTTTGCCTGGTGGTAGTGAGAGAATCCCAGGAGGCGGTTATGAGGGTGCCAAAAATGACTGTTGCACAGGGCGCCACCAGCGCTAAAGCCGACCCTGGGTGAGGTCACCTTAGCTGTCACTGGGTGGGCACTGCCCCAGTGGAGCTGAGAAGCATGATGGATTAATGTTTAGATCATCCCACCTACAAAAGTCCACCGCTTCGTTTAGTCAGGGCCACTGGAATTATGCGACGGGAGAGGGCCAAATTATGCACCAAAAAAAGGCAAATTATGAGGAATAATACATGTTTTGTAACAGTATTCATTATTTACTTCATTATTTCGTAATTTTTTTTAACTTGGTAACACTGCCTGGGCATTGGTTGTACCTCATTGGTACCATTAAACACCCAAATATAGCAAAAAGCAACAGAAACATGGCCAGTTCTGCTTTACAAAGTACTTTCTACTGAGAGGCAACACGTTTCTCTGCATTTGTAGTAACTGTTAAACCGTTTGAGTTGAAAAAAAAAAAAATTCAGCAAATTATGTAACAGTTGATGGATTATGTGGCAAATCTATAACTATGCGAAAATCGCTACGGTTGCAAAATCACAATTCCAGTGGCCCTGCCTTTAATGTATGTCTCGGAGTGAGGAAAACAGTCATTCTGACATTTTAACACAGAATCCCTTGCAGTCTTCCGTACAACGCCAATCCTGATTCGAGTGCATGGCACAAAACCTACTAGAGAAGTTGCTTGGCAAAGAGAATTTATAGCCTAAGGGTCCTCTGGGCGGTGCTAAGAAAGGCTTAAGAGCCACAGGCACTTGGCTTATTATCTTGTAGGACCCAGTGATAAGCCATTCGGGCTAATGATTGACTCAAACTGTACTAATGTGTATGAATCGGACTCTATTCGAAGAGCATTGGTGTACCTGACCTCTGAAAAAGATTACCTATTCCCACTTATGGCAGTGCAACTTCAATGCAAAATTGTACCATCAGTAAAAAAGCATAGCACTAGAAGACTGAGTGGGTGTTTATTTGGGGAAGGGACAGATCCTGGACTCTATGAATTCAAGTGGAGGGATTAAGATCTAGTGAGATAGCGGACGTCTGTTCTTGAGTGGCCTGATGTGTGTGTGATTGTAGGAAAGCAGTATCTGCTTTTATGGTTACCCCCACTTTTTGCCTGGTGCTAAGCTGTTTTTGACTAGTCTGACTGGGATCCTGCTACCCTGGACCCCAGTTTTCCTGCTATCTCCCCTAAATTGTTATGTTCAGTACTTGGGTACATCCCAGATTGGATTCTGGGGTACCTTTATTAGTCCATAGTATATGGTACTAAGGTACCCAGGGCATAGGTACCCCAGAGGGCCCCCATGGGCTAAAGCATGAATTATGCTACCCATGGGAGACCATTCAAACTGTAACTACAGGCCTGCGATTGCAGCCTGTGTAAGCTGGTGCTAGCACCACTTACAAAAGATGTAGGTTTCCTATATCTAGGGTCATTGCACTTAAAACCTATGTCACTCCTACAGCAGGCCTTAACAATCCTGAGGGCCGGGTGCTTGGTTTGAAGTACCCCTCCATGAGCAGGACACCCCTAGTAAGTCCATTCTCCTGGGTTGTAGGTGCAGCAGCCATATACATCTAAAGAGGCACTGCGTAATTATACGATGACCACCTGGAAACTGGCTGCAACGAATCCTATCATGTTTGGTATCAAACATTTTGGAATCATACCCCACACTGTAAACGGTGTGGCGGTATGATTCCAAGCACTGGGAGAGCCCTCAGGCTCTCTGCTCCCGGTACCAGCTTTCTAGGCCTGGATAGCACAACATGGCTGATGATGACCAGAGACCTGATTCTGCCCTCCTGCTGCCGAGCCAAGCTTGTGCAGAGGAAGATAGAACAATAGGTATCCTGTCACAAGGAGATGTGACCACCTCCCAGACAGATTTAATGTATTGGGGCCGGGTGGGTGCGCCACTCAGTCTGCATGAGGGGCATATTTGGTGCCTCCTTGCATAGTCAAGTTCAAACCAGCCCTGGGAGCTGTTGGCTCCCGCTCTGGTGCAAAACTAGATGAAGGATATGGGAGTAATGCCCCACTGTGCAGACCCTCCCCTGGGACGGTCCCCTGAATCGTCCCAGCCCTTTCCTTAGGGTACTTGAGGGCTTACCTGTGGGTGGGTGCCTAGATGCGTCACGGGACACGATTCAATTCAGACACCCCTTCAATTTCTACTGTCTGGGCACGCTGAACTTGGTTTGGGCTTGATTTCGTCCCCCTTTCAGTCTGCTACATCGTCTGTGCACCATACAGGAACCTTCCAAGCACTGTGGGCATCCAAGGCACTTGAAAGAATTTCCCTTGAAGTGAAGGAATCACTTCCCTGCCTCTGCAGGCACTGCAACTAAGCCGACCGGTCTGCTGATCCTGAGGTCCTAAGGACTCCAAAAAGTTCAACAACACTGGTGGCAATTCTCCACAGCTTTCGAGGTCTGCCTTGCCCTCTCACCAAGTTTGAGGCCAGTATCCCTTGTGGGAGCAGCAGGAACTGAACCCCTGTGCACCGTGTCGACTTGACATTGCAAATGCTTGTTGGCTTCCTTTCATCAAGATCTTCGGGCTCCAAATAGCCTCAACCTCAAGCATCTACAGTGACCAGAATCTTTGTCCACACTGCATTATTTGCATCGTGGCCTGTTTCTTTTGGTGAGCTGCTCTAGGTCCTCTTGCGACTCCAGTACTTCCGGCCTGTGGATCCTGTTGAGGGTCACCTTTATTTCTGTTGGGCTCCCCTGATTGTTTGGACCCTGCCCTGACTTCTTTGCTTGTGGTGAGTCCCCTGGACCTTGCTGGTCCTGACATTGCACCTTCTTAGACTTCCACGTTGTTTGCTAAGGCTTGTTGGTGCTTCTGACAGATACCGACCCCTCAACTCTCGACATCTAATGTGGGACCTCTCGTGCATGGCTCCTGGTCTTCCTCAGCATCGCATGGTCCTCACAGCTGTAGAAGCAAGGTTGCTGTCAACTCTCCTGCAACAGCCGACATCGGTTGGCATTCATCTTCGACTCCTGAGTGACACTCTGTCCCCTCTGCCTGCAGGTACCTCTCAACTAGAATCCATCTTCGGATTTCACCAGACATTTTATCTTTCTCCAGCAGCAGCACTTTCCTGAAGTCCTCCATTGGAAACGACAGCGGTTGCTGACACCACTGTGCAGCTGTGCACCTGGCTTCCTTGGTGTAGATAACGTGGGTACTAGGGTATCCATGGGTGGGGTGGCTCTCCATCCTTCTGTCTTACTTGGTGTTTATTCAGGGTCCACTGGGATGGGTCCTTTTTCTTTAAAATTGCAACAGCGATTTATACGTTGATTTGTACGGAGAACGTGGTCGTGTTCCCTCACCGCACAAGATATCCGTGGGGTTCCTAGTCACTCACCTTGGGTAGTTTCTGGGGTCCCCAGCACTTCTACGTTCTCTGGACCTTGTCTTGACATGAGTCGGTGTTTTTATACCACTTTCTTAATACATGGTTTGGTCCCCCCTGGGGTCCAAAGTGTATTCTGTGCTATTTACGTGAATTTTCATGCAAAGTAGTGTGTGCATTGTGCATATCTCCGGGTAGGAGACATCTAAATGTGTTAGTGAGTACTATATAATAAATACATAGTTTTATAGATACTTTGTGTGGTTCTTTTTCATTTAATCTATACCTATAAGGTTGCATTCTGGTTAAACAAGCTGCTTTACACTCCATCTGGCCTAAGCCTGAAGGCTGCTCTCCACAGCTACCACTTAGAGAGCTTTCTATGGTTGTCTACGACCTCCTAAATCACCATAAGGGTTTTCGGGACTAGAGCAGAAAGTCCACTTATATAAGTGTACATCTTATACCAGGCCAGCCTCTCTGGTATGTTCCTAGCGCTACTTCAACAAGTTTCACATGCTCTGGCCCTAGTCAATGGGATAGGAAAATGCACTCCACACTGCTGGACCTCATTGCATCAGGACGCATCGCAAGGTTCCGAGGGCTTTGTATCTACAAGCACCACAAACTGAAAATCTGTAGAGCATTGAGTTATAGCAAATGGTTCATGCAAACACAGCACAGTAGACCAGAGTTTTGGAAACAGTGTTTTCAGAATGATGCAGGTGCATACTGCAGTACTGTGAATATGAAGTTTATTTCTAACACATTTCCTTAAAAAGCAAGTGTGTTTAACCACCTTTTATGTGCCCCACCAATGAATTAAGGATTTTACTGCAACTGTGAATGAGCCTTGGAATCTATGGAGTGAGTCATAACTCATCATACCAAGGGCAGAGTACACAGGAAGTGGCCACTTTCTCAACCCTGACTTAACAGTCTACAAGTATTTCCTGTCGCTTTCTTGCCAAGGACACCACATGAAACCCTTTGTGTTGAGGTGATGTGATCTTTTATCTACATTTCACATTCCATAGTACTGGAACCTAGAATGTGGAAGGTAGAGAAAAGATCACATCACAACTTTATACACTGAAGTGTGCACACACACTCATACAGCATATCACAAGTGTGATGTATGATCACAGCTGATTGATTACTGCATTGTCAGGCAAAACATTGGAACATTGCACAGTATATTTTAAACTATGACATGCACATGCATTGACAGTGAAACAAGAAATTGACACTGTGTAGTCATATATTTTACAGGGTTTTTTGGTTACACTTGAGTTTGCACCACTTCACATGTTGTATATTGTTATGGTGTTGCCTGGTTCACAATCTTCTTCCTACATTCATTGTGTCAATATGCAGAGTATCAATTCACCTCCTCCATTTTTTCAGACACATGGTTACTGTTAGAAATGGCGATTTCCGGTTGGCTAAGGCTTGCGCCAAAGCCAGGCAGAAACCACCACTCTAGTCAGGGCAAGGAATTCACCCGCCAAGGTAACCTCTGCTCACCCTCTTGGTAGCTTGGCATGAGCAGTCTGGCTAATCTCCGAGGCGATGTGTAAAGCATTTGCGCGCGCACCCAGCAACACCACCCAAGGCACACCACAAAGGAAACTCCACACAAGGTTATATATAAAAGTAGCCTTTGGTATAATACAAACACATTAGATAATAAACACACACTTTACAATGTGCCATAGGCACGGGCAGAATTTACAGGGGATTATGTACACGGGACAGGGCCATGTGGGCCACTGTCAGGAATAAGCACTTATAGAACTAGCACTTGGTAGAATTAGTACTCTGTAGGAATAACGCTTAGCACATAGAATATATAATAACTGTAGCACCAAATAGCAAATGTAGCACACAACCAGTAACCACTGGTAAAAGTTAAGTACCACCTACGCAATCCTAAACACCGTAGGCAAATATCACGCAGGGAACCATGAACTCACTAGCAGAACCTATATTAGGGAAAACAACCTCCTAAGCATAAACATACATTCGGAGGTATAGCCATAAAGCATTACACATGATGCAGAAATCACATTAGGCAGGTGATCACAATTGCACAAAGGTCACATAGGGCATCAACACATACCCCACGCCAGGGCCCAACACATAAACTGTCCCCAGGCCAACTTGGCCTCTCAGGGGCTGAAACGCCCTGTGTCCAAAATGTCAGGGCAGGCTGCGCAGGCAGCCAACAGAAATGCAATAAAGGAGTGCTAAAGTGTAACTAAAAAAACCCATATACCCAAGAACAAATGAGAAAGTAATAACAGTGACAGTTTATTCCTGGACCCCAACCTTGGTCAGATAGTTCCGTGTGTTTAGCATGTCTGGGGTGACCGAATGCCGCCCCAGCGTGCTACAACGCCTGAGTTACAGCGGAGCGGGTTTGGTGGTGAGTGTACTAGTGATTGAACTCAAATGTGTGTGACTGTACTCCACAGTGCGCCGCGACGGTTAATAACCGTGAGTAATTTATTCTTTTTAACTAATTTTTGTATTTTTCACATAAGTGCCTCACGGGAGGGTGTACCTTAGAGCGTGCATACCCCCGGAGGGCCATTTAGTGTGGTCCTGACGAATGCTGCGCGATCCCGCTTTTTTGACAGCAGAAACATGTTGTTGTAATTAAGGACACAGGTCACCTGATACAGTACCATTGGTTGTCCGACTTTCACGTTTTTAACCTTAATACGGGTTGGCCTGCATTAAATATTTTGTTTGGGCTCTAACCCTGTATTTTTTAATTTTGCACTCACATTTGAGTTCAATCACTAGTACACTCACCACCAAACCGTCTCCGCTGTAACTGAGGCGTTGTAGCACGCTGGGGCGGCATTCGGTCACCCCAGCGGAGACCCGATGATGAAGCATGTCACCAACTAGTGGTGAGTGAAGGTCCTTCTAAACAAAAGACTGTTTGCCTTGCCTTGTTGGACATAGTCATCCCTGTCCACAGGGTGGACGCCTCCTGACTATTAGGAACAGACATGCTAAACACACGGAACTATCTGACCAAGGTTGGGGTCCAGGAATAAACTGTCACTGTTATTACTTTCTCATTTGTTCTTGGGTATATGGGGTTTTTTAGTTACACTTTAGCACTCCTTTGTTGTTTTCAATATAACCTTAGGGGGCACAGGAGTGTTGACTCGAGCCCTACCTCTCCTGTTGATACATAAAGCCAACAGAAATGCACCAGAGGGACAAGCCTAAACGTAGTAGCTGCCCACTAAGTGCTGGGTAGCTGGGGGTCTCCTCTGGGCTTCTACAGAGACAATGGGGCCCAAGCACGACGGGCGAGCCACGTGGGCTCTAGAAATAAAATGCGCCCTTGGAGCCTTCTAGGCTCTAGATAAACAAATGCCCCCAGGTTGGAGCCACAGCAGGCTCTATATTGCCAGGGAAAAGGTTGCCCTCACTGTGGGAGCGGGCTGCTGCCAGCTGGGGTTGCTCTACCAACAGAAATGCCCCTGGGGTTGTTGGAGCCTCGACAGGCTCTAAGTAAACAAAATGTCCCCTGGACCCTTGTGGGCCCGCAATAAATGCTCCCGTCGTTGGAGTCCCTCCTCTGGGGACTCGGGAAATAATGGCCCCTGAAGCCCTTGTGGGCTCTCAACAACTGCTCCCCTTCGGTGGAGTCCCGCTCGGGGGACTCAAAATAAGCAAATGCCCCCGGAGCCCTCAGTTGCAGCAATTCGCTGCCTTGCGGGGCTGCTGACAGACACAGGCTCTGCCTCCACTGTACCTGTGGAAGCACCAGACGACCGCGCCCACTTCAGTCCCCACTCACCACGGACAACTCCGTGGGACTCTGAAGCCTCCCTCTCCGGCGCCGGTCACAGAACTGCTCAACCTGCGGTCTCCTCTGCCGGCGCTGCTCCTGGTGCGGTAGCGGCTCGGGCAGCACTCCTCAGCAGGGCTCCTCAGGTGTCTGCAGGCTCGGTCTCCTCGGCGGCTTCCGGCCTCAGTCCTTCCTCTGCATCTCTCCGGGCACACGCAGGAGCGCGGTGTAGGCTCCCGCTGCTTCCTGCTTCAATGCTTCCAGGTCAGGCCCCGCCCACGTCACGGCGAGGGTTGCCTGACTTCCGGGGTTTCCCGGTTGGCGGTGGCGTTCTGGGCACTTGATCGGGGCAATGCGGGGTAGGCTCCTGCTTTAAAGTAAAGCACCGGAGCGCGGTGGCACTCGAGAATTAAATAATGAAACGGGGTGGGCACCCGTGTTAATTATAAAAATGAAACTAAGGAAATATGGGCAAATAGGCGGCAGGCAGTGCGGGGTGGGCACCCATGCCGCAAGTCAGCAAAAGGGGGATCCCCACGCCGAGGAATCCCTCTAGAAAGGCGATTTCAGCTCTGAGCTACAGTCAAAAGTAGAGGCGTTCTCAGCACTCCAACACTCAGGTCCTAGCGCTTTTGTAAGCAGAAACTAGGCGCATCGCAGACAAAGTCCAGCAAAAGTCTTTTTAGGAAGGAAAGGGGGGGCGGGGCGCAAGGCTGGATCCAGGGGACAGCTCACAGAACCCTCCAGGCAGGGGGGCAGTCCCCAGTGGCGGTCTTCCTGACGCCCAGCAGCAGCAGCAGGCCCCCTCCAAGTTAGGATCAGCAAGAGAACATTTTTCAAGGGGTCACAGCCCCTTTTTATATACACATTTCCTTTGTCTGTATGGTGGGGGAAAACCAGTTGTAGCTGGTTTTGGAGCACTCTGGTGTGCTTAGCCCCTCTCACCATTCACTAGTCAGGCTAGGGACATCAGTCGCACCACAGGGGCAGAGCCAGCATTGTGTGGGGAAAGCCCAGCCCTATTCAGGTCCCAGGTGCACTCCTCTCTCACATCAATCATGCAGATCTCTCCACTCACCACCGGGGCAGAACCATCCTGACTCCTGGAGCCAGGCTCACCAGCCCGCTCCAGCTAATCACAAGCCAGACAGCCAATTCACATAAATTACACAGACATGCCAACTTCTAGAAGTGGCACTTCCACACTAGACACAATAACGCCGCACACATCGCGCAGCATTTGATCACACGAGTCTGCGCATACCAAACTCGACCCTGCACTCCCCACGCATCCGGAACTACCAGGGACACATACATTCCCCATGCATTCCTATGGGAGGGCAGGCCAACCTCACTACACGCACGCACTTTACCCTGGGACACAGTGGTAAAGTGCGCAGAAGCCAAAAATCACTAACACCAAGTCCAAAATTAAAAGTAAAAAGTTTGGGGGTGAACCTGCCAGAAGGGCCAAGTCCAACATTGACCTACTTCTTCCATGGTGTAATTGGTACAGAGCCTTTCCAAAATACTTCGGTGCCATTGGGGGCAACAGATATCACCCTGAGCACAAAAGATACTTGTTGGAGCACATGTTAGGTTTTGACGGTCAATCCATCTATGGGCATTTGCCACCTTATTAATTACTGAAGGATATAGAAGGTGTGATGAGTGTACGTTGGATGTTAAAAAAAACTAGAAAAACGGTTTGATCTGCAGCCAAGTTTATTAGACACATTTTTTTTTTTTAAGGCAACACCATCAAGTCAAATTGATCGATGGGTATGTCACAGCCTTACATATGCTTGCAGCAGAGTAAGAGTTTTACATCTCAACTTATTTGAGATCAGATTGTTGTACATTGCTGGGACAAAAGGTTCAGGAAAAGTTATTGACTTTGAAGAATCCCAGCTTACAGAAACAATCTATATTGTGAAGAGCATAGAGCTATCTCTAAAATCATGCAAAGAGTTGACACAGAAAGAGCAGAGCGGGGTAGGTGTTAAAGAAATTTTGAACTCCAACCAGAAAGGGCAGTGTAAAAAGGTTTTAAAGAAAAAAGAAGGTAAGGAAGGATATTTTAGACAGAAAAATGTGTGTTTCAGATGTGGCTATCCTAGGCATGGGGCAAATGGGCGCCCTTGTCTAGCTAAAAATGTAGAACCTGTGGTAAAGTTAAACACTTTGCCCAGGTTTATCAGTTAGGGATAAGGATGAAGTGAATTTGGTTCCTGACAGAGAATCCAGTGAAGGTTCAGAGGATGAGCATAGTGAGGAGAGGGATTTGGTTTTTGGAGTACAAGATTGAGACTCCAATTGTGTAGACCTGTATGAGAATATCTTGGTTGATGATAAAGTGTTAAACCTGATGATCGATTCGAGGGGCAAGAATGACAATGGTCACCGATGAATTGTTTAATCGAACATGGCGTGAAAGAAAATTGCTCCCTCCAGACAGGAACCCTGTTACATATGGCAAAAGGGGAATCTGAAAGAAACTGGTTAGTATTAGATTCCTTACCTTAGAATAACCCCAGGCATCAGACTGGATCCAGAAACGTTTGCGTAGCAGTACCCTTGCGTGTCGGTAGGTGTCGTCTGCGGCTCCGCGTCCGGCGTCGGCGCCGGGATGACGTCGCCGTAGTACTTAGACGCCGCTAGTTCTTCTTTTTTTCCGCCCCAGCAAGTGCCGATCCGGAAAAAGTGGTACCCTTAGTTAATTTTTGACTAAACTTTTTCAATCATTTTTTATCTTTCTTCGAAGTCGAACGACTCCGACGGTGGCGGTAGGGATGCCCGGGTTCAAGCCCTGTGTTGACTGCAGCCGACTGATGTTGATTACCGACCCCCATCACCAGTGTCTACATTGCCTGTGGCCCGACCACGATGACAAGTCGTGCCCTGACTGCCGGGCCTTGACGTCGAAGGCTAGGCGGGAGTGGTCCCGCAAGAGCCTCGATCTCCGGCAGTCGGCCCGCGCCTTTCGAGTTCCCGGTCCGGAAGGAGGTCGAGGGGCTATAGTCATCACAGCTCGGAGAGTCGACACCACACCTCGGGCTCCAAGTCCTCAGGTAAAAGGCACAAGAAGTCAAAGAAGCAACATCGCTCTTCTGACTCCCCCCGACGCTCGCGGGGTTCGGGCGACACCGCCCACGAGGCTCCCGCCGGAGCTGCAGGCGTTGCGGCCTGCTCCATACCCGCCGGTCCCTGGGCAGAACGTGACGCCGGAGAAGATTGATGCCTTCCTCATGGCCATGAGTTTGCTCACTCCTCCGTCTGGTTCCACGGCGCCTTCGGGCCCGCAGTCCAGACTGGGAGCCCAAGCGGGCCGGGTGCTTAGGCCCCGGCGCCGTTGGCGACGTCGGTCCCGACGCCGCAGGGCCCCACTGGATCCGGTTCCGGGTCGCCGCTGGTCGACCTTACGACCCCGCCGGCACCGGCCCCTGGGGTGTCGCCCCCGACTCAATCCCCGGACGAGGCCATCCCAGGTCCCCCCCTCGATCCGGGTCTGACGCCGGAGCGGTGCCGCTCGACGCCGCATTCGACGTCGAGAGAAGAAATTTTCTTCTATGATCCAGCCCCATCATTTGACCCGGAGTACCAGGAGATGGGTGGCGAGGTGGATTGGGAGGGGTCTGAGGACCCTCTGGCACGTGAGTGGCAGTCTTATCAGGACTGGGCAGGTGAGCTAGGGGATGCCAGTTGTTTGGACACTACGCCAGACACTGGTTTTGTCTCCCCTCCTGCCGTGGCTACGGAGGAGGGTGCTGCCTATAGTGTGGTGTTGACGCGGGCGGCCAAGGCCTTATCCCTTGAGCTCCCCATCGCGGCCATGAGGACTAACCTCCTCACTGAGGTCCTTAAACCACAAGCAAGCTCTCCGGAGCCTCTGTTGCTGTTTATTGAGGACTTGTCTGACGTTCTTCTGGGCACTTGGTCCAGGCCGGTACAGGTCCCTCTGTAGACAGGAACATGGCCAGATGCCAACGCCTGGCTCTGGGTCACCCTTGCTTCCTGTCCACCCACCCCACTCCCGAGAGCCTGTTCATGCAGGCATTTAACTCCCAGACCGCATTCCCGTCTGCTCCCCCCGATTGGGAATCCAAGAGGTACGAACAGTATGGTAAGAAGATGTTCTCACTGAGTTTGGTGTTGCGTTCAGTTAACACCGCATGCCTCTTTGGCCGTTGTTCCCTTTCTGTGGGACACCGTCGCTGATGTGTGCCATAATGTCCGGAGGAGGCCCGGACTAAACTCGCACAAGCCCTTGCGGAGGGTCGAGATGCAGCACACTATTCCATCCGGTGTGGGCTGGATACAACGGACTCGCTAGGCAGGGTGATGGCAACGACGGTGGCGATTCGTTGCCACGCCTGGCTGAGGTCTGCCAACTTTTCACTGATGTCCAAAACACCCTTATGGACATGCCGTTTGATGCCTGTCGCCTTTTTGGCAACAAGGCAGACAGTGCGCTTGAGAGCTTTAAGGACTTCAGGGCTACGGCTAAGTCCTTGGTCTGTCAGCCCCGTGCCGCAAACTGCTGCCTTTTGCTCCTTTCGTGGCCAAAGAAGGGGCGCCCCCACACGTCCTGCCAGCCACGGGCCGCTGAGTAACATCCAGCACGGTGGCGGACATGGTAACCGCCGTGGTAGTGCCCAGGGACAACGACCGGGCCAGTCCAAATCCACCCCCGCAGCATCCGCCTCAAAGCCCTCCTAGTCCGAGCTTTCAGGCCCATGTGACGCCAGTGGGGGGCAGGGTTCGCCATCCCCTCCTCCACTGGCGCACTGTCACGTCGGACAGGTGGGTGCTGCAAATCGTCTGAAGGGGCTACTCCCTCCCCTTCGAGGCGACTCCTCCAGCCATGCCACTGCAGTACCACCGCGTGTCAGGGGATCACTTGAATCTTCTACGAGAGGAAGTTACGGCCTTCATGGCCAAGGGGGGCATCGAGCGGGTTCCTGGGCCAGAAGTAGGGTGTGGTTGCTACTCCCACTACTTTCTGGTTCCCAAGAAGGGCAAAGGGGGCCTACGCCCTATCTTGGACCTGTGGAACGTTGCGGCTTCCTCCGGAAGGAGAAGTTCAAGATGCTGACACTGGCTCAGGTCTTAGCTGTCCTGGACCAGGGAGACTGGATGGTAGCGTTAGACTTGCAGGACGCTTATTTTCACATCCCTGTCCTGCTGGCCCACTGGCGTTACCTGCGGTTCACGGTAGGCCACAAGCACTTTTAGTTTACTGTGCTCCCCTTCGGCCTTACCAGCGGCCCTTTGGTGTTCACAAAAGTGATAGCGGTGGTCGCAGCTCATCTGCGCAGATCAGTCTTACCTTATCTCGACGACTGGTTTTTGAAGGCGGGCTTGCCCCAGACAGTCGTCAGCCACCTCCAGACTACGGCCGACCTCCTGCACCTGCTGGGGTTCTCCATCAATGTGCCGAAGTCACACCTGTGTCCCTCTCAGAAGCTCCTCTTCATCGGAGCAATTCAAGACTCGGCGCAGTTTCGGGTTTATCCTCCCGAACAGCGGGTTCGGGATATTCAGGCTTTGATTCCGATCTTTCAGCCTTTATCCTGAGTCTCGGCCAGGTTGACGCTGCGGCTTCTGAGGCTGATGGCCTCCTTCTGGTGCATCACGCCAGGTGGCGGATGCAGGGTCTGCAGTGGAACCTGAAGTTTCAGTTGGCCCAGCATCAGGGTAACTTATCTGACCATGTTTTGATCTCGGAGGGCACTGCTAGACAGTTGCAGTGGTGGCTCACGGACCGCAATTGGGTCAGCGGCAGATCCCTCTCCCTACCCCAACCTGGAGCACGTAGTTGTGACGGACGTGTCCCTTTTGGGCTGGGAGGGCCACATGGGAGAGGCGGAGATCAGAGGCCTCTGGTCTCCGGCGGAGTCCCGGCTCCACATCAACCTTCTGGAGCTGCGGGCGATCCCACTTGCACTGAAAGCATTCCTCCCCTCTGTCCGGGGGAGTGTAGTGCAGGTGTTCACAGACAACACCAACGCCATGTGGTACTCCAACAAACAGAACGGGCAGTGGCTGGAACATCAGGGCATGACCCTGGTGGTTCAACACCTGGCAGGTTCCTTGAACGCCAGGGCGGACAAACTCAGACGCCGGTGCATGATGGGTCACGAGTGGCGTCTGAACTCGGACGAGGCGCAAGGCCTCTTTCAGCAGTGGGGAGAGCCTTGGTTAGATCTATTCACCACCGAAGAAAACACGCAATGTCATCAGTTCTGCACGTTGGAATTTCCAAGGCAGCACTGGCTCGGAGACGCATTTCGTCGCGAGTGGAGTTGCGGTCTGTTGTGCGCCTTTCCACATATACCACTTCTGCCCAGAGTGCTGAAGAAGGTCAGACACGACTGGGCCCAAGTCATCCTTGTGGCTCCGGACTAGGCACGAAGATATTGGTATCCCGTGCTACTTAGCATGTCTGTCGATCCCCCGATTCGTCTGCCTCTTCAGGAGGACCTTCTGTCGCAGCAGCAGGGGACGGTCCTCCTGACCTGCTGCAGAAGAGGTCGCTCCCACCACGCTCCCAAGGCTTGCTGGCTTTGAAGAAATATAGCGCCTGATTGCTGCTTGCTGACCTGCGGTATCGTAGCGCCTAGAGGCTCAATCCCAGCGCGACCTTCCCCCGCATTACTGCCATAGCCTGCACTGCTCGCTCCTATCCTATCGTGTGTAATTGCTGCATTGTGATTCCTTGACTGTCATCTTATCGGTAGTGCGCTGGTAACGCTGCGCATTGGTGGCTAAGAGCATTGTAGCACTGTATGACGATTGTGCCTCTGTTTACCCCCAGGCTCACCCAGTTCCATCTCTCCCCTCCCTGCAGCCATTTTGTTGTTGTTTGTTGTGCCTACTTGGCCGTAGCTCCACCCCGCGCCCACCTCCCAGCTTACCCTGCCTCGCCCCTCCCCCTCTACTATCAATACATGACAGATGCATTTGCGCGCAGCGGTCGCGCCGAAGGTGCGCCAAAGGTAAGCCCGTCTACGCCCATCCGCGCCTGGACCGCGCCCAGCGCCAGACCCCCTGGTTCCCGCAATGCCCAGCCCACTCGCATCACTTACGATGCCACCACCCTCCTAGCCCTTAACCCTGGCCGTTCCCCCAACTGCGTCCAAGCCGCTCCTGGACACACCCATGGACCCTTCTCTTGCAACTCCTGCAAGTTCGACGACACCAAAACCAACTCCTCATCCACCAACACCAAACAGACCACCTAAAATGCATCCTGCTCAACACCCGCTTGGTCCACACACACGCCATCGACCTCTGGAATCTACTAGACACCATCTCACCGGACGTCGCCTTCCTAACAGAAACATGGATGAATGCCTCTTCAGCCCCAGACATCACCATTGCCATCCCGGAAGGATACAAGATCATCCGTAAGGACCGCATCGACCAAACAGGAGGAGGCATCGCTATCGTCCATAAGAACTCCATCCGCATCTCAACCAGCTCAGACATCAACCTTGCCAGCGCCGAACACCTCCACTTCCAGATCCACACCGACCCCAAGACCACACTCAGAGGTACCCTCCTCTACCGGCCTCCAGGACCCTGGGCACATTTCAGTGACGACATCACTGACTTTATCACCCAACACGCCCTCCCCTCCGAGGACTGCATTCTATTGGGAGACCTCAATTTTCACCTGGAAAAGAGCAATGCAGCAGCGCCACCACCCTTCTGGACAATCTCGCCAACCTCGGACTCAAACAACTTGTCACTACCCCCACCCACATTGCAGGTCACACACTCGACCCTATCTTCACCTCCAGCAAACATGTCTCATTCAGTCACACCACAGCTCTTCATTGGACGGACCACAGCTGCGTTCACTTTATCTACAATAAGACCACAATCCACAACCATCCTCAACCCACCCTGAGAAGAAACTGGAACAAAATCACCATCGACCAGATCTCCTCATCGCTTCTTCTAAACCCCCCGCCCACTCCTCAAACCCCGACCAAGCAGCCATTAACCTCACCCAATGGCTATCCAACAGCGCCGACATCCTAGCACCGTTGAAAAAACGTCAAATCAAACTAGGCAGCAAAAACGCCTCCTGGTTCAACGATCTTAAGAAATCGAAGAAACTCTGTCGCTCCCTCAAGAAGGCCTGGAAAAAAGACCCAAACACCAGCACCAGGGACGCCTTCAAAAACGCCACCCGCATACACCACCAACTAATCCGGTCTGCCAAGAAAGCCGCTTTCAAAGACCGACTAGATAACAACGCCCACAACAGCAAGGAATTATTCAACATCGTCAAAGAATTTACCAACCCATCAGCCAACTCCAACGACATCACCCCCTCCCAAGCCCTCTGCGACTCCCTAGCTTCCTTCTTCCACAGCAAAATCGCAGACATCCACAACAGCTTCGACAACCGACCCGGAGACCAATCCACACAACCTTCTGCAGGATCTTCACTTCCCTTGAACATTCTTAACGTCTGGAACCCAATCTCCACTGAGGACACCATCCGCCTGATGAACTCCATCCACTTAGGATCCCCAACTGACCCATGCCCTCACCACATCTTCAACAAAGCAGACTCCATCATAGCACCACACCTCCGAGATGTCATCAACTGCTCCCTCAACTCCGCCACCTTCCCGGAAAGCTGGAAACACGCAGAACTCAGCGCCCTTCTGAAAAAACCCACAGCTGACCCCACCGAACTCAAAAACTACCGCCCCATCTCGCTTCTCCCATTCCCGGCCAAAGTCATCGAGAAAGCTGTCAACAACCAGCTCGCCACCTTCCTCGAAACCAACAAATCACTCGACTCCTCACAGTCCGGCTTCCAAGCCAAACACAGCACTGAGACCGCAGTTATCGCAGCAACAGACGACATTCGAACTCTGCTGGACAATGGAGACACAGTCGCCCTCATCCTCCTCGACCTCTCCGCTGCCTTCGACACAGTCTGTCATAGCACCCTTCTACAGCGCCTCAGAAACGTCGGAATCCAAGGAAAAGCACTGGAATGGATCACCTCGTTCCTCACCGGAAGAACCCAGAGAGTTCGCCTCCCACCATTCAAGTCAGAGGCCTCTGAAGTCATCTGCGGCGTGCCACAAGGATCGTCACTCAGCCCCACCCTCTTCAACATATACATGAGCCCCCTTGCGGCCATCGCTCGCCAACACAATCTCAACATCATCTCCTACGCTGACGACACTCAACTGATCCTCTCACTCACCAAAGACCCTAACACCGCCAAAACCAACTTACACGAAGGAATGAAAAAAGTAGCCGAGTGGATGAAGCACAGCCGTCTGAAACTGAACTCAGACAAAACAGAAGTCCTCATCTTAGGCACCTCCCCCTCCGCCTGGGATGACTCTTGGTGGCCAGAGGCCCTTGGAAAAGCACCCATCCCGACAGACCACGCACGGAACCTGGGCGTCATCCTGGACTCCTCACTCTCGATGACCAGACAAGTCAACGCCGTTTCATCATCTTGCTTCAACATTCTTCGCATGCTCAAAAAAACATTTCGCTGGATCCCCACCGAAACTAGAAAAACGGTCACCCACGCACTGGTCACGAGCCGCCTGGACTACGGAAACACCCTATACCCCGGTACCACCACAAAACTCCAGAAAAAACTCCAACGCATCCAGAACGCTTCAGCCAGGCTCATACTAAACATCCTGCGTAAAGAACACATCTCTGGTCACCTGAAAAACCTCCACTGGCTCCCCGTAAATAAGAGGATTACTTTCCGCCTCCTAACCCATGCACACAAAGCACTTTACGAACTTGGACCCGAATGCCTCAACACACGACTGTCCTTCTACACCCCCTCCCGTCAGCTACGATCCTCCAACCAAGCCCTTGCCACTGTACCTCGCATCAACAAAACCACCATGGGAGGTAGATCCTTCTCCTACCTGGCAGCTAAAACTTGGAACTCACTTCCCACTCACCTTCGCCTTACTCAGAACCACCTAGCATTCAGAAAGCAACTTAAAACTTGGATATTCGACATGTAATTCCCCACCCTTCCTCAAGCGCCTTGTGACCCTATGGGTATGTAGCGCGCTATATAAATCTTTTGACTTGACACCAGAACCTGTCCTGTCTCCACCTCCATGCGTGTAGATTGAGCGGCGACAGTTGAGGCCATTTGACTTGCCTCCTGAAGTCTGCGATGTGATTCTGGCAGCCAGGCGTCCTTCCACAAAATCGGTATACGCCTGCAGGTGGAACAAATTTGTGGCATGGTGCACAGCGAAGGCTGTGGATCCACTTACTGCCCCCCTTTCAGAGGTTCTCCTCTTTCTTCTCTCTCTTGCCCAGTAGGGCTCTGCTCTGGGCACAATCAACGGCTACCTTTCTGCCTTCTTACGGCTACCTGATCAGCCTTCTTTGTTCAAGTCCCCGGTTGTCAATAGGTTCTTGAAGGGCATCACTCATGTTTCCCCCTGTTCCTTTCATGATGCCTCAGTGGGACTTGAACCTGGTTCTGACTTACCTGATATGCGCTCCCTTTGAGCAACTTCATAACTGTCCTCTTCGTCTACTCACCCTTAAGACTGCATTCCTGGTTGCCATCACCTCTGCCAGGAGAGTGAGTGAGCTCCAGGCCCTCTCTTCGAAACCTCCTTTCCTTTCTGTCCATCCGGACAAAGTTGTGCTGCGGACACGACCCTCTTTCCTGCCTAAGATAGTCACAGCCTTCCACATCGGGCAGTCCATCACCTTGCCCACCTTCTTTCCGCCTCCGCATCCCTCGAAAGAGGAAGAGAGGCTCCACCGTCTGGACCCAAAACGTGCGCTCTCATACTATCTGGATCACACACGCCAGTTCCGGGAGGATGACCAACTCTTTGTTGGTTATGTGGGCGCTAAGAAAGGACGGGCGGTACACAAAAGGACCATCTCTCGATGGGTCGTCTTGTGCATCAAGGCGTTCTATTCTTTGGCTAAAAAGGAGCCTCCTGTTGGGCTGCGGGCCCACTCCACTCGGGCCACGGCAGCTACTACTGCCCTGGGTCGGTGAGTCCCCTTGCAGGATATCTGTCAGGCAGCTACGTGGGCCTCGCTGCACACGTTCGCAAGACACTACTGCCTGGACAGCCAAGTCCAGAGAGATGGCTTCTTTGGCCGTTCCGTTCTCTAGGACTTTCTGGTGTGATCATTGGTTTGCTGACCCACTACCGGGGTTGGTATTGCTGGGGTATCTATTCTAAGGTAAGGAATCTAATACAAACCTGTTTCTTTCAGATGCACAAGTTACTTACCTTCGGTAACAATATATCTGCAGGAAACCGTAGTTAGTATTAGAGTCCTTACCGCCCCACCCATCCTCCCCGTTCTGCGAACCGATGTCTAGGTTTAAAGTTCACCCCTTTTAGGGCCCTAGTTTCTTGGCACTAGTGTTGGTTTTTATCATGGCTCTGCGTTTCTGGTGTGGAAAAGCTGTATATAAGAACTGATGTCAGCGCGCATGGGCGGCGTCCAAGTACTCTGGCGCGACGACGGACGCAGAGCCACAGACGATGCCTACCGACACGCAAGGGTACTGCTAGGCAAAAGTTTCCGGATCCAGTCTGACGCCTGGGGTTATCCTAAGGTAAGGATTCTAATACTAACTACTGTTTCTTACAGATAGATCGTTACCGAAGGTAAGTAACTTGTGCATTGAGCTCATAGGTTATTTTGAATGCCATGTGAAATTAAAGACACATTATTTTTGGGAAGGTGTATGCAGCCAGGAAGGGCTTAAATATACTTGGGTGGTATCAGGGTTTGTTTGGAATGACACCAAGGCCTAGAAGGAAGGTTCAAATTTCTTTGGTCACAAATGGAGATTCCCTTGAACAGGAGCCTGCTGACTAAGATCAGAATAGTTGTCGGACAAGGTTGTATAAAGCGGTGTTCAGTGACAAACATGGGAGGATAACAGTTTTCAAACACAAAATTAAGGTTCAAAGTGGAGATATGCCTGTCAAACGCAAGTTAAGGAATGTGCCTTCCAGCATTCGTGAAGTTATCAAAGCTACTTAATGTGTGAAGAGGAAGTCATCAAACCCATCAACTAATCCTTATGGTATGCCCTCGGTGATAGCAAGGAAGAAGAATGGTCAGTTAAGGGTTTGTGTAACTTTAGAATCCGGAACTAGGTGATGTGGGTAGATTCCTACCCATTTCCGCTTATAGAGGGCATTCTTACCACGTGTGCAGGTTCCAAATTGTTCAGCAAGATCGACTTGCCATCTTCTTACCATCAGATTGAACTAGATCAGTCTTCTAAACATTTTACAGCGTCCATATCACTAGTTGGAACATTCCAGTTCAAGAGGATGCCTTTTGGATTGGCGTCTGATGCTTTGGTTTTCTAACAAGTGTTGGAAAATGTACTCCAGGGTGTCAAAAGGGTGGTGAGGTTCTGGATGACATCCTGGTGGGCGGGGGAAGACCTGGCTAAACTCTTCCAAATTCTGTTAAAAAGGTTGCACAATTTTGGAATAGTAGCCAACGTGAAAAAAATTTGAGTTTGCCAAAAGAAGCATAGAATATTTAGGTCTAATCATCACCGAAAAAGGAGCAGAACCAAGACTTGGGTTGGTTGAAGAGATTACAAGAGCTCCCAAGCCCAAAAGCAAAGAAAAGGTGACATAATTTCTTGGAGTTTGTATGTTCTATGCCAAGTTCATAAAGTTCCTGGCTAAAACTACAAAGTTGAGGGAACTTTACCATAAGAAAAAAGACATTTGATTGGAGTAACAACTGCCAAGATTAATTTGATTGTCTTAAAAGTGACATTGTATCAGCAGGTGTGTTGGCACCTTTTAATCCCACAAGGGAGTGTATCATTATAGTAGTTGCAAGAAACGACAGACTGGGTGCCACACTTGCTCAAAACCTCTTAGGAAAAGGAGTGTGGCCCGACGGGACGAGAGACCGGCAGGGCCTAATAAGTTCAAAACAAAAGGTTTGCCCAAGTCTCTATTTATTATAAGCTTTTTTTCTTTTTAGCTCATAAGCCAAACCTATTTCTTTGTTTTTAACTTGTACTTTATTTGTACTTGTTTTAGAAAACTATTTTATACTTTTATCTTAGTTTTGTCAATGAAAACGAAAAAAGTGCATACTTAACAGGTGTTGCAAAACATATTACAATACACAAATATTTACAATACACTTACTGTGCTATACATACAATGTTACAATACATATACATATATCCAAATACCAGTTATGACCGAGTATAATTTATACAATGAACCAATCAGTTTCATAAATTCTCAAAAAAATCCATACGAGTACAGAACTCTTGAACATTCAATTAATTTAAAGTTAGAAAAAAGTCACTTATTTATCTGTACTACTTTGTTTTGTGGATATGCCGACGCGTTTCAAGTCATAGATAAACAGTTTCTAGACTCATCAGGGCTCTCTGATTGTCTGCATAGGATGTATAAAAATAGAGATTTTAAATTAAAATAGCGTTTTAAAAAAAATAAGTGAATAGAACTTCTACTTATTTCGGCTCCCCTTCTATTTGATTCTCTTCATACCTTAAAGGATGAAAATGTTCGTCCTCTGGTATGCCGCCAATAGCTCTCTATTTATATTCTCGGCTGGTTGTTTTTCTTAAGTGAATGATTCTCTGTTGAACACACAGTGAATCAATACCAATAATATTGACATTTGGCACTTTTATTTATTATCACTTCATTCGACTTCAACATACCTAATACGGTCCCGTCATAAACCTGTAGTGGTTTACTTCATTACTTCAACATCACTATTAAGTTTTATTCGATGCTATTACTGCGCACTCTCTCCCGATCTGTATTTGGAGAAAGCTATATTAAAATCTGGCCTATTCACCGTGTGTGCCTTTATTACGATGCAGTTCAAGAAAAAGCAATCGCACCTGTTTGTCTCTTTAGCTTGTGCAAACAGCGTAACGCCCTGCTCATGAAGACTTGTTTTGAGCCAGCTGTCGTTCTACCAATAAACATTGTAACAGTCAGTAATTTAGTTGCTCTTTTTTTGATACTTTGTTACATGCTGTTCGCTCTTCCCTCAAACGCCTACCTTGATTATTAGAATTCTGAGTCGCGGTATTCAGGAAGTTGCTTGAATGGTTGGCGGTGCCTGTATTACAAAAGCCAACCGTTACTATTAATGCTGGGGCTTCGCATTTCACTTTTAATAAAGAGAGACAAACAGGGTTCTGTCGCTTACTTATCAGTCGTGCGTGTTGGTGATCTTGCTTCTTTCCTAATCTGGCAAACCTCTCGCAGTGCAGTCCCTAGTCCTTCCTTTGCAGACTACTTCTTCCTACATATTGTACCTATTGGTCAACGCAACGCACCGCATTATGGGACTAGTAGTAAATCTTTGTTATTTGAACTCTATTATCTTGTGTTATATTCATAGCTAGCGGTCAAACCTCAGGCAACTCTCTTCAATTCTAATCGGTATCTCTTTTTTTGAGATACACAACAGTCTTTTGCTGGATTGATTCATTATATTCTAGTGATTTCTGACATATTGTTTAGACCAGTGAGAATGCGAAAGAGTCACAGCATAGGCCATCAAATTGTAAGAGCAGATATTTCTTTGCCAAAACCACGAAGCAACTTGCTATCTAAATGGAATCTCAGGCCAGTTGAGGGCCACCACAAATGTGGCAATTGCGCAGCTTGTATTAACACGATGGAAGGTACCGAATTCAAACACCAAGGTGTGGTGTGAAAACATCCTGGTTTTACAAACTGTAGGACTAGGAATGTAGTATACACCATACTTTGTCCGTGTATGAAGGTGTACATAGGGGGAACTACCCAACAGATTAACACAAGAATTACGCAGCACAAATCAAAAGTTAAAAAGAAAGTGCTGACTGCCCCGATGGTTGAACACTTTATTGAGAAATCACATACAGCGACTGATTTTAATTGAACAGTCTTAGTTAATATAAATGCAGCAAAACGAGCATTGGATGTCGAGAAAACACTGCTCCAGAAAGAAGCATATTTAATTTTGAAATTGAATAGTGCTCTCACTGGTCTAAACAATGTCAGAAATTACTAGAATATCATGAATCAATCCAGCAAAAGACTGTTGTGTATCTCAAAAAAAAGATACCGATTAGAATTGAAGAGAGTTGCCTGAGGTTTGACTGCCAGCTATCAATATAACACAAGGTATTAGAGTTCAAATAACCAAGATTTACTACGAGTCCCATAATGCAGTGCATTGCGTTGACCAATAGGAACAATACGTAGGAAGAAGTAGTCTGTAAAGGAAGGACTAGCGACTGCACTGCGAGAGGTTTGCCAGATTAGGAAAGAAGCAAGATGGTCAACATTCACAACTGATAAGTAAGCAACAGAACCCTGTTTGTCTCTCTTTATTAAAAGTGAAATGCGAAGCCCCTGCATTAATAGTAACCGTTGGCTTTTGTAATACAGGCAACGCCAACCATTCAAGCAACTTCCTGAGCTGATTCCTGATTGAGCTTCAAACTCTTACAAAAAGATTTTTAAATTGAATACATCCCAGGTGGTAAAAACACCAGAGAATATTATTTATCACGCTCCTCAGTCCGGTCTGAAAATTATTCTTTGAATTGGGAGGAGGAAAATGAAGAATGCTTGATAGCCACAATGGATGTCTGCCATGTTTTTGGAGGTTGAGTGGAATGTCAAAAATTATGGTAGGTGGGGGGGGGGCGTGGCCAACAGCATGGCCGGTTAGACGTGCCTTGCCGGAGCTCCTACCGAGCGGCACATTCATCCGACGTTAAACTTTGCCCCACGGAACACCAACAACACTACGCGGAAGCCCAACCACCCTGGATACTGGAAGGAGTGCTGCAGCGGCGAAACTGAGTCAGGGTCCAGGGGAAAACGAGATTTACATTTGACCCGGTGCATCCCTGAGCGGCCAAGATGGCAGCCGCGACACCCGACGGACTCCGGAGCGCCTAAGAGTCCGTCTGTAGCCTTACAGGGATGAAGGAGGCTAGCGACGACATCGCGGCACGAAAGCAGGCCCAGCGTTACTGTGTTGGCTCGGCCGGTTGCCCAGAGGAGTGACGGGGTATTTGCTGATGACCGGCCGCCTTTACCAAGATGGCGGCCGGCGAGGTCGGTGACCGGTCCTGAGGGGCTGCAGCCCTCCGATGCTGTCCCCGTGCTGAGGTGAGGCGGGGACCACTGACAGCGGAGCCTAAGGAGCAGCGGAGCGGCCGAGTAAGGTCGCGGTGTTTGGCCGGGATAGCAGGCTGCGGGACGCTGGGGACACACTCGGCAAGCACAGTAAACTGCAGCAACATGGCGGCGGCGGCGGGCGGAGGATGCTCAGGGGGCATTCCGGACAGGTAGCACAGACGGCCTGGCCCTTATCGAGGGGAAATTGGCCCCAGCTTTGAGAACAGCCTGAATTGGACACTCTGGACGCGGGGTGCTTACTACCACTGCCCCCACCGCGTAAAGGGCGCCCCCCCCCAATGCCCAGGTGGAGTGACTCAGGGCTGGAACCAGAGAGTTGAGGGGAGTCACTGGGCGGAGGCACCACGGACAGGAGGCGACGAGGGGAGCTACACTTCCCTACCCTAATACATAAGGTGCTGCGCAACGGATAGCCACCTCTTCTTGATCAGCCCGGCGCACGCACGCGCTACACCGGAGGTCGTAGCAGCGGGAGCCCGCACCCGAGGAACGAGTGGACATGGGGAAAAGAGACCCGGTTCCTAGATCCACAGGGCAGGGCCCCATGGATAACTTTGCAGCGCCAAAGCATGTCGCGGAGCAGCAGTCCGGACCGCCCGGAGCGCGGACAGATACGGCGATGTTGATGGAGGCCATCCAGGCATCCAGGACTGACATACAGGCATCCCGGGCGGCCCTGGAGGTGAAAATTGGGGAAGTTGGCTCCGAGGTGATGCTGCTGAGGCAAGACTTTCGGAATCTAACGAATAGAGCGGCGACGGAAACTGGAATAAGCGACCATGATACAGCAATATCTGCATTGAAGAAAGATATGGCGGAGCTGCAGGCCTCACACCGTCAGCTGCTGTGGAAGGTGGACGACGCGGAAAATAGATTGAGACGCAATAACCTCCGCTTTGTGGGTTTTAGGGAAGGAATCGAGGGAAAGAACATGTCCTCCTTCTTACACACCTGGTTGACGAACACCTTCCCAAAAGCACAGTTTTCCTCGTGCTTCGTCATTGAGAGGGCGCACAGGGCCCTTCTGGCCAAACCACCGGAGGGGGTGAGATCGCGGCCAGTTATAGCACGCTTCTTGAACTATGCCGACAGAGATTTAATCTTACGAGAAGCCAGGAAGCTGGGGGAGATTCGTTTGGAGAACACAACCATAATGATTTTCCCTGATTACAGCCAGGAAGTCTCGAAACAACGTCGCTCCTTCGACTCAGTGAAGGCAAAACTGAGGTCTTTGAACATAATTTACATGCTCCTCTTCCCCGCAAAACTCAAGGTGCTATATAAGGACAAATCCATCTTCTTCGCACATCCAGAGGACGCATGGCAGTGGCTTGAGGAACGCCCTATCCTGAATAGTAGAGAGGCGGCGGGACGGGAAGCGATGGATAGATCACTACGGGAAAAGCCGCGCTGGGAGCTGCCGAAACCGGAGACGGTAAACGAGACGGCTGAAGAAACAGACACCGGCGACACCATACCGAACCCGTGATACAGATGACAGGAGAGGAGGCAGATCGACATCGCCGGGAAATGACTCTGTGGCAGGCTCTAGGTTCAGCTGCCTGAGGAATGGAATCCATTCGGAAGGAGACGAAGGAGAAGACTCAGAGGGCCGCACATCCGGAGGAGAGGAGGAAGATACAGTGGGTGATTCGGTGCACCCGCTGGTCTAAGAAATTCAGCATTTGGAACAGGACTTGTCAGGGCAGGTGCCCACCATGGACACACAAGACTCACACTCATGACCAATGGTGTTCGGGGACTAGAGTGATTGCAGCTCGACGAAAGGGAGCACGCAAGTTGACACGCCCTTCTTTGTTTCTCAAGTTTTTCTTACTGTTTTTTGGCTTGTGATGGGAGGGATGTGTGGGAGGGCGACAGGCCTTCTCCCGTGGATAGTTTGGTCCCATGTTGGGATACGACAGGAAGGGGAGGGAGGTGGGGTGGGGGGTGGAATTGGGGGAAGGTTTTTGATGTCTCAAGTTGGGGCCAGAGAGGGACAAGGGGGAGAGGGGGAAGGCAGTTAGTGGGCAGCAGCAGCACACCTTGACACACCACACCACTCTTCCACCACAGGGATTCACCAATGCAGGAAGTTGCTTTACACAATGGCAAGTACACAAAGTACCTCACATTTGGTGACCAGAGGTTCTCCGTGTTGACGTGGAATGTCAATGGCCTAGGGTCGAAGATCAAGAGGGGCTGGTGAATGCCTACATCAAGAGAGTGGCCCCAGACATCGTCCTACTGCAGGAGACTCACCTCAGAGGCAATAGGTGTGCGTTTATAGCGAGGGGACGCCACGTGGCACTGGCGCATGCAGGATACACATCAGACTCCAGGGGGGTGGCGATTCTAATACAAAAAACTCATATCACCCGCACATGGCTGGATCCACAGGGGACTTATGTGGGGGTGCAAGGGACATGGAAAAGATGTAGATACACTATCGTCTCGGTATATGTGCTGCCGAAACTCCAGGCACGCACCCTCAAAGCATTCACCTCCATTCTCATCGATACAGCGGATACCATACAGAAAGTAGGTGGCGACTTTAATGATGTCATGTGTGAAGCGCAGGATTGTACAGGGACCGCGCGTAAAGGGGGGGGTCATGTTCGGCACTGGCACGACAAATGAACACCATAGGACTCACTGATGTCTGGAGGTGGCTCTACCCTACACAAGCGGCCTACTCTTTTTACTCGGGGGCACACAAAGTCTTTTCGAGAATAGACTACATATTCACATCCAGACAGTATCTAACCTCGAGTGACACAGCAGAATATTAAGCGAGGGGAATCTCGGACCACTCGCCACTATATGCACAGTTGGGGAGGGAGAAGGGAAGGAGGGGGGTTGAATGGCGCCTAGCGGCTTGGGACCTCCAAACACCAGAAATACTGCGTGGCATCAGAGCTGACATTAGGGTATACATAGCCGAAAAAGAAGGGACGGTTGACTCAGGGGTCACATTCTGGGAGGCAATGAAGCCGGTACTGAGAGACCGAAACAGAGCAGACTGGGGGAGGCACGGCGGGCACAACAAGCCGAGGTGTCCACCCTGGAAACAGCTATCCTGGCCCTCGAGGCGGAATACCAACAGCGGAAGGAAACAGGGACACTCAGACAACTGCTTGATACACAACGACAATACAGGGAGAAGGTATCCAATGAGGCACGAACTCAGTCGTTGGCAACTCTCCACCGATTATACGATGTGGGGGACAAGTCTGGCAAACTCCTTGCATGGCTCAGTAGAAAGGAAAGGGCGGCGAGGTGGGTGGAACAGGTCACGGCGGCAGATGGTAGGCAGATGCACACGGATGAGGCCATAGCAGAAGTATTTGCGTCCTATTTTGAATGTTTTTATGAGGCCAGGGACCTGGGCACGGGTGATAACGAACAGCATTATATAGGCAACACGGAGGTACCGGTACTGTCCTCCGAGGCTTGCGCGGCTCTGGAGGCTGAGCTAACTCTGAAAGATATAGCAGACGCCATAGCCTCTCTAAAGCCGGGGAAAACGCCCGGACCGAATGGCTTTCCGGCGGAATTTTTCAAAAGGACAGCTGAACTATTGACACGCCATTTAAAAACCCTCTGCCTAGAGGCTTACCAGAAGGGGTGCCTACCACCAGACCTTGCGTTGGCCACAATAGTACCGATTTATAAAGAGGGCAAGCTGAGGGGGGAGTGTGCCTCATACCATCCCATATCTCTCCTTAATATGGAGGTAAAGATCTTGGCCACTATTCTAGCTAAACGTCTGCGGTCAGTTATAACAGACCTTATACATATGGATCAGTCGGGGTTCTTGCCAGATAGGGCGACCAAGTTGAACCTCTGTCTCACTCATAACTGGTTGCAGGAGGTTGGGGGGAGGAGTGGACCCCATTGGTTCCTCTCCCTCGACGCGGAGAAGGCGTTCGACGCGGTACACTGGCTGTTTCTAATGGCAGCGTTACATAGATTTGGGTTCGGCCCCAAGTTCCAAAAAATGGGTCCGACTTTTGTACACAGCTCCGAAGGCGCGGGTTCGGGTCAACGGGAGGCTGTCATGCAAATTCCAGATCGGCAGAGGCACGCGCCAGGGGTGCCCGCTATCCCCACTTCTGTTTACACTCACCAAAGAAATTCTTGCGGTAAAGATCAGACAGAATCCGGGGATCCGGGGCTTTTCATGGGGAGACTCCGACGCCACACAGGAAAAAATATCCCTATACGCAGGCGACGTGTTATTGTATATCACCGAGCCGGAGACTACAATCCCGGAGCTATTCAGGGAGTTGGACGGCTTTGGGGCCAAAGCGGGCCATACCATAAACTGGCATAAATCGGTCCTCTATGACCCACAGGGTCGGGAGAGAGGGGAGTACCTCCCGGAGCAACTAGTACATACTCCGGAGGGATTCCAGTACCTGGGTATCTACATCACTCTAGATAGGGAACTCTCCTTTAACAAAAATATAAAACGAGTCATGGATAGCACGACAACAGAGATGACTAGGTGGAGACCCCTGCCGCTCACCCTATTGGGCCGAGCGGCGATATACAAAATGATTATCCTTCCGAAGTTTCTGTATGCGCTCCAAAACGAGTACTACTAGCTACCAGCCAAAACAATAACCAAAATCCATGCAGACCTCTGGGCGTTCCTGTGGTTGGGGAAACCACCACGAGTGGCCCTGTCGACTCTACAACTCCATCAGTACAACGGGGGGGATTTCACTTCCCAACCTAGAGGCTTACTACTGGGCGGAACACCTTGCCCCGATCAATGAATGGCTACACGCGCCTGTGGACCACCCCACTTATGCGCTGGAACGATCTAAAATGTCAACCAGAAATCTCTTCTATTATCTATACGGGGGGTCGGTGCGGGCATCGCTTCTGCCGGCCAGGATGATCACCCTAAACGCCTGGAACAGGGCTACTAGACGTATGGGATGGAACAAGAAGCCTACCCGACAGACGCCACTGTGGCACTGCCAATGGTTGAGAGAACTTTGTAAGCTACGCGGTTTCCGGAGATGTGATGACATAGGAATCTCCATCATTGGGGATGTAATTGCAAGGGGGGAGTAGAAGTCCTTTCAGGTTCTTAGAAACGAGTATGGGTTGCACAACACTCAGTTCTACAAGCACGCCCATTGAGACATGCATGGAGGGCACAAAACTTTACGCTCGTTGATATCCCGGAATATGCACCGCTGGAGGGTAGGCTACTCCAAGAGCAGGTCATGGAAAAGGCGGAATCACTCACCTATAAAACCCTGACAAACCACATGTTAGGCGACTTGACAGGGCTAAGGAGAGTGTGGGAGGCTGACGTGGGAGAAATGGAAGATCTAGACTGGGAGATGGTGTTAATGCATCCTCGTGAGGTGGCGATTAAATCAAGGCTGCGCCTAATCCAACTGAATGTGCTCCACAGAACCTATTTTGACAAGGTACGCCTCCTCAAAATGGGAAGAATAACTGACCCAGCGTGCCATAGGTGCCACCACCGCCGAGGAGATTTTTTCCACACGATCTGGGCATGCGATACTATACAAACATATTGGGGGCACATATTCACAGAGCTAGATGAGGTCCTGGGAGTGACTTTGACATGCGACCCTAAATTAGCATTATTAGGCATGACAACTGAGGTAGACCTGCCACGCCCCCTGCTTATCTTATTGGTGGTGGCAAAAAGAGACATTGCAAAATATTGGGGTGCGGCGGAAAGGCCAGACATTGAGGAGTGGAGGAGGAGCATGGACCTGTATATGGCGGCAGAAAGAGTGACTTATAAAGCTAGGGGCTGCCCCAAAAAGTTTAGGAGAGTGTGGACGAAATGGAGGCAATACCATGGATTAGAGGAGGGCCTATGAGGAGAGAACTGGGAGGCCGGAGGAATCAGGACACAACAGATTTGTCAGGAGTTACAGCGTGGGCCATGTGAAGCTCGACTAACCACACTATTGTGTGGGAATAACAGTATGACTTGATTGGGTGGAAGCGAGGTGGGTTTGGGGGAGTGGGGGGGGGAGGGGATGTATGCTGCTTTTTGAAGTGTTGTGATGATGTTTATGTTGTGACTATATCTGAAATACTGAGACTTCTGGAAACAAAAAGTTGCGCACACAGCGGACAGAGGCGGAATGTTGACGCCCTGCCGGCTGCTGAATATCTCGTTGTCTATTCTTACTGATGCAACAGTAAAAATAAATTAAAAAAAAAAATGATGTTAGGTGAAAATTTGGAGAGTGTGAGGAAATACGTTAAAGGATGG
This sequence comes from Lissotriton vulgaris, assembly GCF_964263255.1. Classification (NCBI taxonomy): domain Eukaryota; kingdom Metazoa; phylum Chordata; class Amphibia; order Caudata; family Salamandridae; genus Lissotriton; species Lissotriton vulgaris. Next base: position 20,859,754 of record NC_141688.1, read on the forward strand.
CCCAGGGAGAAAGCTTTGCTATAAAGGATCCAGGGTTATGTCAAGGTGGCAGATGAGTTGTCGGATGAGAGGTACGGTGTGTTAGAGAGGTGATAAACGCCTTCTCCCCCACTGAGTTGAGGGATAAGATAATTTTGAGTGGGCATGAAGGGAGACTCGGACAAACCATCACCAAACGAAAGATCAAAGGAAGCTATTGGTGGCCTGGCATGGACACAGAATGTGTCACAGGTGTTGAGGCATGTGTTATATGTGCCAACCGTGACAGAGAGATGAAATCAGAGGCCATATCCCTCCAGCCATGTGTTCTACACGAAGGGCCATGCTCTAAACTGGCGATCGACTTCATAGGCCCATTTCAAACTTTACCACGGAGATCTAAGTTCGGCATAGTAGTAGATTATTACAGAGAGTGGTGGGAAGTAGATTTCATGGAAGAGCCCAACGCTGTTGCAGTCATAAAATTTTTAAAAAAATGATTTTGAGGGAAGGATGTCCTAAAGAAATTGTATCCAATAACATTGTGCAGTTTGAAGGAAATGAGGGAGTTTTTGCCGAACAAGGACCTTGTATGAAAAATTAACCACACGTTGTGGAGTGCATTCAGTAGGCAGTTCAAAATAAGATTGAATTAAATGAAGCAGTAGAAAGCATGCTATCGCTTACCTCCCAATACAATTGCAGGTTTGTGTCCCTTCAAATTCATGAGGAAAAGAGTTGCAGTATGGTTGAGGGTATTTCAGCATAAATCTGACCGAGCACAATCACTAGAAAAGATCACATGACACCAGGTTTATCAAAATAAAATGAAAACAATTTCTGATGTTAGACACGATGTTAGGGAGGTGGGAAGTGAGGTCACAGTTGGTGACTGGATACGTGTGAAAGATCCTTCTCATGTGCTAAAGAGAAGTCCAAGTTTTGGTTCCCAGAAAGAGTTGAAGAATGTTTTAAGAATTCTGTTTGCATAAAAGAACATGAATAGTGTAACAAAAGCAGGATATTGACCGTAAAGCATAGAGATGGAAGTGGTGAGTAGGTGAATGTGTCATTTTCTGTCAGGAGTATGTCCCATCCTGGTGGAAGTGCATATTTGTATCCTTGTCCCAGGCCATGTTTCCATAGATTTGCTTCAAGTGAAGTGAAGGTTGCTGATCCTGTAGAATGAAGAAGCAAATGAGCGGTGTTCAAACCTGCTAGATATCGTTATGTATAATGTGCAACCTGTATATTTTGTGTGTGTTCATATTTGAAGGTTGGTATGGAGGGATCATGTATTTTTCTTTATTTGCTTTGTGAAACGCATGATGAGGGTAGCACAGTGGCATCATGCACAATGGTGGGCCCCATCTGTGAGATATGCTAGAATCAAAGGTCCCGCAGCATAGTCTACAGATAGTCACTTACTCAGGCCTGGACGAAGTACCCCCTGAAGGTTGGGGGAACGCCCCTGAAGAGGTGGGAGCCCCCCTGTATCGCAATGACTTGTTACGCCCCTGAGGTAGTGTGCAAGTATGTTCAGTGGAAAATTAGTACAAAGCTGTCCCCTGATTAACGATTTGGGTTCAATACCGCGTCCCTATTACAATATACTACATAATACAGTGAGATGCTTAAGATGCTCTGAAGAGGAGGTTGGTGGCAAGGCCAGGAATGTTGAGGCAAGTGAGTTTATCTGGCTCAAGTTATCACGGATTCGGAGATTTGGAAAGGTTCTTCAAGTTTCCTTTCCCTGTTTGAGAGAATACGTTGGAATGTCTGCAGTAAGTGTGAAATGGTCAAGTGGACACCCAGACGATGATTAGCGTTGATAAGGAGCCTGGGGAAGAAGATGTATCTGTGACACGTGACAGTTTGGCTAGTAGAAGTGTTCATCCGTGGAAACTGTCTCTCGATTATGTGTAAACAATTGATTGGATGTGGGCCCTTTGTTATAGTCTCTTTCCACTTTTTTCATGTAGTATATTGTTGTTTTGTATGTGTGTATCCTGTTTATTGTCTGTGTTCTTTTGTTTGTTTGGGTGTGGGAGATGTGTTTTGGGACAGGCAGGCTGGCTCCCTGTGTGTGGTCTACTCAGCACGAGCTCTAAGGTGAAATGGGAATAGCAACGCTTCAAAGCAGTCTGATGCTGGGTGTAGCTGGCATGGGACAGCTGTTGCTGATAAGGATCTATTCTTCCAATAAGGTTCAGCCGCATCGAGTGTCTTATGAGTATGCATGACAAGACCAAAATGAATCGCCCAAACAATAAGCATTTGGCGACCATTTAGAACTTTAGAGTGGAGGGAGATGAGGTCTGTGTAAAAGTTTGTTTTAGGCAGTCTACCAAATTCAAGAGCTGTGTTAACATTTCTTGGCATAGTTTTGGTAGAGCGGGCAGAGGACCAATGTAATCCTTAGACAAAATGTGTGACGCGTTACAGGGCAGAGTACAACCAAACAATACAGTTCAGAAACCTAGCATGTAATGCTGCAAACCAAGGTTAGTTCAAAATGCAAGTTTTTATTGAACAGGCACTTCAAAAATGCTAAAAACATGATGAGGAGATCACAGTATATGACACAAACATATTGGATAAAATAAGGGATAGTTATTGGTGTAACAAGATAGGTTCTGTCCCATCTAACACCCTGGATATTTTTGCTTTTGGACTACCCAGTTTTTAGATCAAATTTGTTTTTATTGGGTTCAGCCAAGCAATACAATACAGTATGTAATACAATATGACCTTTCACTCCATTCCCTTTCTGTTGCAGCTCGTATACCCCGGAGTCCTAGGCTTTGGGGACGGCTGTCTTGTGTTCATGCAAGCTTGTATGATGGGAACCTGAATAAACATTGCAAGCTAGAACCTCTATATCCATGTCCCTCCCTTGGCCCCCCCTAACCCCAACTGCCCCGATTCTCCCATTCCCATTCCCATCCACCCCCACCCCCCGGGGTGTCCAACCTTTGCCAGTGCCTGAGGGGACCCAGTCTAGGCCTTGTGTGTCTCCTCTTTTGTCTTATTGCGGAAGTCATCTGAGAGTCTGAGAACCCTTAAGTATTTAGGGCATGTAAGCTCTGTGAATTCTTGGGTGAGCAGGGTGAGTATTGGCTGCCATATTTCTTTGAATGAGTCGGATGTTTGTGTGAGTGAAGCTTGGATCCTCTCCATCCCCATTATGTACCACAGTCGATGCAGCCACCCTGTGTGTGTGGGTTTCCTTGACGTTCCCCACAGGGAGAGGATGTGTTGTGTTGCAGCCCCTAATGCCAGTCCCATCTGCTTTCCTCTAATGGATTTGAGTGGGAACATGAGTCTGTTGGGGAGGCAGAGGATCGTGTTTGCCGGGAAACGGGGAAGTTCCGTCTCAAAATGTGCGTCTGTCATTGAGTATACACCCTCCCAGTATTCCTGCACTTCCACGCATTCCCACATTTTGTGTATCATGGTCCCTGTTTGTCCGCACCCCCTCCAACATGTGGGATCTCTCCGCGGGTTACCTTGATGCAGGCGTTCCGGTGTCAGGTGCTAGTAATAGGCCACTTTCACCGCTGATTCTTTGCTGGCTGTGTTCCTAGCAGTATGGTGTGCCCGGTAATATATGTCCTGCCACTCCTTGTCGGAGAGTGTTCGTCCTAATTCCTTCTCCCACCGCTTCTGACCCGCTGATCTCGTTGTAGGCGGAGGGGGGGTCTAGTAGTTTGTAAAGTTCTGTAATGGCCTTTGAGTCTTTGAATTTAGTGAGGAGCCATTTCTCATATGGGGTGAGGGGGCGGCCTGCTAGGGGTTCTACGTCTTTATGTGTGAGCCAATGCCTCCACTGAAAGTACTGAAATCGGTGCGGCTTGTCAAGTCCATATGTCGCCTTCATCGTGTCCAATGTCATAAAGCCCTGCAGGTCGAATAAGTGTCCTGCGGAACAGCATTCAATTTGCCGCCATTGGGGAAAGGAGCCGGGGAGTACCCCAGGGGGAAACGCCGGGTTGTCCAGCAGGGGCATCATTGGTGATGGAAAGGATGTCAGACCTTTAGGGACCGCTACCGCGTCCCATACCTGGAGAAGTGTTTTAGTGATGGGCGACTTTTTAAGGTAGGCTGATCTGTCTGCCCGTGCCAGAAAGGGGACCCTCCACAGCGGCGTACCCGCCATTGCCCTGTCCTGAAAAAGCCAACGTTTTTTGGAGAATGGTCAGGACCATTCCAGAAGATATCTCTTCTGTGCTGCTTGAAAATAGCGCTTCAGGTCAGGTACCCCCAGTCTGCCCTCCTCTGTCGTTCTAGTGATCAAGTCGCGTCGGAGCCTGGGGCGTTTGTTTGCCCAGATGAACCGTAGTATGGTATCCTGCAATTTTTTAAGCATGCCCAGGGGGGGAGTGCCCGGGATGGTTTGGAACAGGTAGAGCACCTTCAGTAACAGGGTCATTTTGACAGTGGCAACACGGCCCAACCACGAGAGCGGTTGTTGCCGCCATCTTGATATATCTCCCTGAATGCGGGTCAGGAGTTTGGAGTAGTTGAGTTCAACCATCTGGGCTGTGGAGGGAGTTAATTCAATTCCTAGGTATGGCAATGCAGTTTGCACAGCCAGCCCCCCTATGTGGAGAGTACCTCTGTGAGCCTGGCGGGTTTTGCTGCCCAGGGGGAGAATAACTGACTTTCTCACGTTCATCTTAAATCCAGAGACCGCCCCCAAACCGCGCCATCTCTGTCAGGAATGCCGGTATAGACATTCTGGGGTTATCCACCGCGACTAGAATGTCGTCTGCATAGAGACTAATGGTCTGCTCCTCCCCTCCGAATTTGACGCCCGTGATGTGTCTGTTATTCCGAATGTGTTGGGCAAATGGCTCTTATATAGAGGGCGAACAGCAGTGGCGATAGCGGGCAACCCTGCCGGGTGCCCCACTGAATTTCGAATGGCTTAGAGCATGCCCCATTGCCATTGATCGTCGCCTGAGGAGACGCATAGCAGCTGGCTACCCAGGCTCGGAACCTATCCCCTAGGCCGAATCTCGCCAATGTGTTGTCCATATATTGCCAATCCACTCTGTCAAACGCTTTTTCAGCGTCAACTGACAACAGGGCCGCATCCGAGGCATTGAAGTGTGCCTTATCTATTATGTGCATCAGGCGTTTAGTATTGTCCGCACTCTGCCTGGTGGGTACAAAGCCCGCTTGGCCCGGTTCTATTACTCCCGGCAAGCAGGGGCCGAGTCGTGCAGCCAAGATCCCGGTGAACAACTTCAGATCTATGTTAAGGAGTGATATTGACCTGTATGCCGCACACCTAGTCGGGCCTTTGCCTGGTTTCGGCAAGACAATAATGTCGGCCTCCAGCATCTCTTGCGGGATTGAGCCTGGGCCTTTGAAGGAGTTGAATAGGTTTGTCAGTACCGGCACTAGAAGAGAGCAGAACATTTTATAGAAGCCAGCGGGGAAGCTGTCTGGTCCCGGTGCCTTTAGCGGTTTAAGTCTTGCTACCGCCGATATTACCTCTTCCAGACGTATCGGTGCCTCCAGTGCCTGTACGCTAGCTTCATTTATGGCCGTCACGTCTGTGGACTCTAGGTATGCGGTTTCAGTATTGTGATCCATGCCCAGGTCTGCCGCATAGAGTTTGGTATAAAAGGCCCTAAAAGCCTCCGCGATGTGGTCATCCTCTTTAGCTTCCACTCCATCCTCTACGTGAATGAGGGGAATCTTGGAGTGGACCGTTTTTGCTTTCAGTTTGCTGGCTAACAGGCGACCAGTCTTGTCCCCCCCCACATAGTATGTGTGGCGGAGGCGGAGTGCCGCGTATTCCGCCCGGTCCAAATCCAGGCTGGCGAGCTGCGCCCTGGCCGCCTTCAGTTTTCGCCAGATTCTCAGGGCCCCTGTCCGACAGTGAACTCTCTCCAGTTCAAACACCTGTTCCGCCAATTCCTTACGTCTTTCTTTTCGCTCTTTGTTTTCCGCCACCGTGATCGCCATTATCTCCCCCCGAAGAACCGCCTTTAGTGCTCCCCAAACTGTCGCCTGAGTCACCTCCCCTGTGTCATTTCGGCTTAGTCAGTAATACTTTAGGACAATTGCTTCGTAACCTTCTTGCGGGTAGGTATGTTTTCCCTAAGGCGCCATCTGCCCCTGTGACGACGTGTGTGTGGGACATTCAGTCGAAGGACTACCGCATCGTGGTCTGACAGTGCCGCTGGGGTGACTTCTACATCCTTCACCATGGGGGTCAGATCAGCGGACCCAATAAAGTGATCTATTCTGGCGTATGTGTGGTGCACGTGGGAATAGAAAGTGTACCCTGAGGCTGTGTGGTGTTTTTCTCGCCATTCGTCTACCAACCCCCTATCAGCTAGCCATTGTTTCCCCGCTGTGGAGAGGGCCCTCGAGTCACCAGATCTCCGCCCTGATCTGTCCATCACATTGTCCATGACCAGGTTGAGGTCTCCCCCAATTAATGTGTGTCTGGTGTCCCCGGTTAGTGCTTCAGATAGCGCACCTTTAAGAAAGGCTTCCTGTTTGGAGTTAGCTGTGTAGAGTGAACCCACTGTGAATGACATAGCACCAATCTGCACCGTGTGGGCCAGTAGTCTGCCCTTGATTTCTGCCACTTTGTCGCCTACTCGTCCCCTAAAGTGCCTCGTTACTAGGATGGCCACCCCTGCCTTTTTCTCAGTTGTGGAGGAGTAGTATTGGTGTGGGAAGGCCCTGGATTTCATACGATGCCAATCTTTAGCCAGCAAATGTGTCTCTTGGAGGAGACATATATCCGCCACAGAATGTTCCAAGAAAGAGATTATCGCCCTCCTTTTAACTGGGTTGTTTAGCCCCTTTACGTTAAGGGTGAGAATCTGGATGAGATCCTCAGCCATTGGGAGGTGTATGCACTACCCGCTGAAGTCCTGACTTAGCACTGCCCCATTCATTCTCCTTTAGCGCTTGATCAAACCGAACACACCGAGTCCCTCGTCCCCCTGCCACCCACACCTCCCCCCCCCTTGCCCCAACCCCAACTTTGAAACCCCAACTGGTGAACATTGTCCCAGGCCTCTTCAACAGCAGTGAAGGCCTGTGGTATATTGTCTGGTAGTGGGAAAGCGTGTCCATGGCGAGCCCGTAGCCCTCCGTCCCCCCCCCCCCCCGGCAATGCTACTGAAAGGCAAATATGCACCCCCATTCTTGTGTGCTCATGAACCGGCATTGGTGTCTTTGGAAACCTCCAGTATAGCTGCTTCATGTTCGTGCGCCACCGTCTCGGGATCCGGCCTGAACCCTTTCTTGGGTGAGCGTCTGCGTCTCACTTGTTGCCATTCGTCTCATCTGTTGTGAGGAGTTTGGGCGGGAGGATCGTCCTCCTGAATCATCGTCCGGAGCGTCCTCTTCATGGGGGATGCCCAGAACTTTGCATGTGTCCCTTAGTGATCTGAGTTGGTGGAGGGCCCCTTTCCACTTGAAAATCAGTCTGAAAGGGTGGCCCCAGGAGTATGGGACCCCATTGTCCCTTAGGAAGGTAGTTTCCACCTTGAATGTCTGCCGCTTCTGCAGTGTAATCGTGGACAGGTCCTGGAAGAGCTCAGGCGTGTGATCTCGAAAGTTAATGGGTCGCTTTTGACGTGCTGCCTTCAAGATACGTTCCTTAAGGGGGTAGTCCGGCAGAAAAGCCAAAATGTATGGTTGGGGGGGGGGCGGCGATCGGCGTGCTAGACCCACCCAGTGGGCTCTATCAATTCGAAAGTCTAAGTCCTCGCCTTCTCCCAGTATTTGGCGGAACAGATTTTGCAGGTACGCTGTGATGTCTCCCCCTTCTGCTTTGGATGGCACGTTCCGGACCCAAATGTTTCGTCTGGAGGGGTTCTCCAGGTCTTCTGTGTGTGCCTGTAGATCCGTTTGCTGTTCATGGAGCCTGATGATTTCTTGTTGCAGGAGTTCTACCTCCCCACTCCTGGACTGCTCTGAGTTTTCGACTGCCGCTACCCTTTCCCCTATGTCATCTATGTCTCGCCGTAGTTCTTTATAGCCTCCTGCCATATCATGCCTTAGGGTTTGAATGTCCTCTCTCAGAGACGCGAATAGCCGGGTCTCGTTGTGCTGGTCGGTCGGATTCCTGAGGAAGGACGTGCAGCAAACCGCAGAGTTCTTAGATGGTGCCTGCGGATGCAGGGTGACTACTCCTTAGTCACAAGGGAGAATCTTGAGAAGAAGTCTTGAGTTCCTGTTGTAGAAAGTAGTTTCAGGATTCAAAGATGATCTAATTTGGAAGGGTCCCCGCTCCTGCCTTTATCCTAAAGAAAGGGGTGGGTATGCGACTAGGTCCTGCCCTAGGGGTGGGACCAGGAAGGGGGGTGGTTACACCCCTCTCCCGTGCCGGACTTTCCCCAGGCCAGGGGCTGGTGTGCCCCTGGAACTGGTTCTAGCCGGCAGATGCGTAGTGAGCACCGGGGTGCCACTCTGCAGTCACCTTCCTGTAAAGCCCTGCCTACCCAGGATACACAAAACCCTGTCTGGGAGGGTGCTAGCACCGCCCCTGACAGGAAACCCTTTGTCCAAGCTCTCCTCGCTGGAAGGACTCCCAGCAGCAGGAGGTCAGACTCGTGTCTGTGGTGGCAGCATCCATTTTGTGGAGCTGAGGCTTCGTTTAACTTTAACCGGGGTTCACAGTTATATACATGTCGTGTCCCTCTAGAAGGGTGGAATGCTAACCCCGTCACCAGAATTGGCGAGGGGTTAGTATTCCAATTCGTATGACACCTTACTAGACATGTTTTGATAAAGCAATACCAAAGATAGTATTTAACCGCGAGGATTATAATGCACTTAAGAGTATATGGTATGCGTTATCATGGAACAGCTATTAGGACTTGGTTCCGCAAGCTGCAAACGGGCTCAGCTCATGCCAGAGCACCATTTCACACGATTCCAAGCACTCTGCCTTCAGGATTGTCAAGGCCTGCCATAGGAGTGACTGATAGGAATCTGTGTGTCCATTTTTAGGGTTAGATATAGGTATACTATATCTAAAGCAAAGGGTGAGTACACCACCTTGCCCCAGCTGTCGTGCAGCCAGTTGTGTCAGATTTAGATGGCCATCCAGGGGTGGCATAATACATGCTTCCCTGGGTACACCTATGCCCTGAGTTACAGGGTCTGATAAGGTGGCCCAGTCCCAATTGAATAATGCACCTAAGGTACACGTGTCAATTTAGTGAGAGAACAGCTAGGCTGTGGGTCTGATTGGCAGGCCCACAGCCAGAGAAAGTCGTAAACCAGTGAAACAAAAGCAAAAAATCTGGGTGATCATAGGATTGCAGACCCTACTCTCCTACACATACTGCAAGTGGCAATTCTGAAATCTTCAATGGTGCTGGTTTGGCAGGTGGTCCTGTTACTTGACAGAAGTAACAGTGTGATACTTCTTCTTCCACCATGTTGTCTAGTCCTGGGAACCATACTTTTTCTCGCAACATCTTCTTGGTCGCTACAATGCCTCGATGTGACTCATGAGCTAGTTCAACTGTTTTCTTTCTCAGGCAATGCGGTATTACAATTCTTGAGCCTCTCATCAGAATTCCATTTTCTGTTTCGGACAGCTCTTCGCTTATCTTTTTGAATGCTAGCAGTTCTTCTTTAATGACCCCTTCTCCTGCAGGGCTGTTATTGTTAATACGGCTCCATCTCTGCTGCCGCACTACCGTTCTGATTGCGTTCATTGTCGGATCTCTTTTTGTTTCTCGCTCTAGTTCTGCACTTGTTATTGATGCCGGAGTGTTCTGTTTTAGAACGAAGTTTAGATATTCTTCTGCCATGGTGGTGCCACCTTTTTGATGGGGAAGCGGGTGTCGTGACATATAGTCCGCTGGGTTTTGGTCTTTTCCCGGCTTGTGGACAATCTTGAAATTGTAGTCCATCAGTCTGATCACCCATCTTTCAATTCTTGATGGTATTTTGGCGTTCGGGTTTCCGTAGATGGTCACAAGTGCTTGGTGGTCTGTTACTATCGTGAATGGTTTTCCATATATGAACATGTGATAGTGCTCACATGCCCATACTACTGCCAAGCTCTCCTTTTCTGGTTGAGAGTATGCTCTCTCGATGTCCGACAAACTCTTACTTCCGTATGCTACTATCTGTCGAGGTGAGTCTTTTCCAGGCTTGTGTTGTGCTAGTATTGCGCCAAGACCTACCGGACTGGCGTCCACTGTCAATTCGGTGCACAGGCTTGGGTCAAAATATGCCAGGTGGTCTACTGCCGTTACTGACGCTCTTATTTCTTCAAACGCCTTGCGGCATTCTGTGGTCCATTCGAATGTTTGGCCCTGTTTTGTTAGTTCTCGCAGTGGGGTGCTCACCGTCGCGAAGTCCTTTATGTATCGCGCACAGTAGCTGGCAAGGCCGAGGAATGAGCGCACTTCGGCGACATCTTTTGGTTCTTTTGCCTTTTCGAGGGTGTCTACTTTACTGCAATCTGGTCTCATCCCTTTCTTCGAAAAGATGTGTCCGAAAAATACTACTTCTTCTCTTCCCAGTTCACATTTCTTCTCATTTACTGTTAGGCCCACATCTACCAGCTGGGAACATACTTCCCTCAATGCTTTGTCATGTTCTTCATCTGATTTGTGAAATACCAAGATATCATCGCTGTAGTTCGAACTATTTTTGATTGGTCTGATGATCTGCCTGATCGTTTCCTGGAAAATCTCCGCTGCTGACGATATTCCAAAGCTTAACCGTTTGTAGCGAAATAGGCCTAGATGTGTTGAGAAGGTCGTTATGTACCTCGATTGTTGGTCCCTTCCATAGGTCTAGCTTGGAGAATTTTCTCATTCCCGTCAGGCAACTTATCATGTCATCTAGATGCGGCCCTGGATGTCGTTCTCGTTCAATAGCTGTGTTGGGTATTCTCATGTCCACACATATCCTAATCTGTGTGGTGTCCTTTTTTGGTACAGCCACTATTGGGGACACCCATGGCGTTGGCCCTTCGGCTGGCTCAATGATGTCCTGCTCCAGTAGTGCCTTTATTTCTTCCTCCACCTGTGGTTGTAGATGGATTGCTACCCTTCAGTGATGCTGGGCGACTGGTCTGAATGATTCATTTATGTGCAGAGTTATTTGTCGTCCTTTCAGCTTTCCAAGTCCCTTCGTTAGCTTCGGGTACTCTTGTAATATGTTCTTCTTGTCCGACACATGATACATCATCTTTAGTAGGCCCATTATTTTCGCTGTTACATTACTTAGTAGACATGGTGCGGGGATGTCTCCTCGTAGCACATGTATTTCTTCAGTGACGGTCTTGCCCTTGTGTGTCATGGTGTCCGTGAATTTTCCCATGTTTGTCACTGGATTCTGTGCACCCCAGGTAAACACTCGTATATTTGATGGTTGGAGGGGTGGTTTTCTCTTCATTTTTTCATATTCTGTGGCACACATAATGTTACACGTGGCCCCACTGTCCAGCACAAATTCTGTTTGGTGGGGTCCTACGTCGATGGTTACCCAGTCCTGTGGAATTTTAGTTTGCAAGCTAAACATCATCTGCGCCAGCTTGTCACCCACGTACAACATGCACAACAGCCATTTTAGGTATCATGGTCTCCTTGTCCACAATCGATCACCAGCGCGCCCCTCTGACCCAGCAAGCATCCTCCGCGCACCCTGGCTCCCCCTCCCTCCCCCTCATGAGCATAACCCTTCTGCATGACCCTGTCCTTGGGAGTCACGCCAGCGCCTGACAAGCATCTCCTCTCCTCCCATGAATGCCCCTCTGTTGATAAACCTTCCCACCGCACTCGATTGTTCACGCGGCATGACTACCACTCCTTTGATGACCCCTACCCCGTGTCCGACTGTCCACACGGGTCCGAGGCCATCGCCTAAGCCAGGAGATACCATTTACTGCCCCTCATTGTATGGAGTCATCCCTCTTCAATAGCCACACTGTTGACCAGGGCCTCTCCACCCCCCCGGGATATGATCAGGCACACACATCCTAAGACTTGGCGAAACACTCAGCTGCGTGATGACCCCCTCCTCTTATCAGCAGGTTGAGGACCTCTATTGTGAAGGTATATGGGGGTGGGATTGACACGAGGATTACGGGGATGTCCTTTTCCCTTACTCCACAATGTTCTGTTTGTAATGAAGAAAGGTCACATGCCATAAACCAGTGTATAAGAGGCCAGGCCTCCGAGTGGCTGTTAGAGCACCTCGAGACGATACCTTGTTGTCTGATCTGATGTGTTCTGCTCCGTCGGAATAAACTTCTGTTTCCTGCCTTCTGGTCTCCGGCGCCTGCCTCATTGCTTGGTAATTTGAATGGTACAAGGGCGGTTAGCGCCGGGCAAATCTTGAGAAAGGTCCTAGCCCTACCTTTTTCTACAATTGGCGTCCCAAAGCGTGGGGCCCATCAGCGACACGTGGATCCAGTGGGAGAGGTCCCGACGACAGAGTGAACGACTGCAACGATCGGGAGAGCTCGTGTCCGATAGACCCTCGTCTGACAGCCGATCATCCGACCTTCACTAGTTCTGAACAGACCTCTCTCGAGTGATCTACGGTCCTGACTGGGAACCATCAGGAGTGCCACGGGCATCACGAAGAAGAGAGGACGATCGGGCGCTGGATCCAGAAGACAGGAAACCGTCCATGCGGTCCGGGTAAGGTCGTGTAAACACGACAAATTGAGAAAAGATTGTTTTGTTTGGATAATACTAGTATTACGCTTTGTTGAAACCTCTGGAGATTCACTGTCTGCAAACGGGGAAAAACAAACAGGCTCTCTCTTTGCAAGCAGTGAAGGATAGGTAACACAGACTTTTGTCCCCGTTGTAATCCGTCGTGCCTATCTTCCTCCCCCACTGTTTCCCGAACTGTCGTTCGTGGATTATTGTCTGGAGATTCTTTGTCTGCAAACAGGGAAGAACAAGGTCTCTCTTTGCAGGTAGAGAAAGAGTGGGTAGCGATAACTTTTCGTGCCCACTTATTCTCCCCACTGAATTGTTTGATTGGCCGATTATTCGGTATTGGTTCGTTTGAGGTATTCACCGCCGGCAAACAACGGAGAATAGAAATATTCTGTCTAGTCTTTGCCCGCCGTGATAAGATAGGTAGTGCAGACTTTTGTCCCCGTTGTAATCCGTCATGCCTGTCTTCTCCCCACTGGTTGGTAGCCTGTTTAGCCCGGACCGCTTATTAGAGATGAACCATCCAGCTCCACTGGAGGGCACCCCTAATAAGGACATGTTCACTAAGCATGGACTAGTCGCTATAGCTTATACTAAGTTATGGCATAAATATACAAAAAAGAACCCTGAAAGTCAGTGGCCACTGATAGGTTCCTTTAATGAAAATAAAATAAAAACATTAGAAATAGCGCTCCAGAAGAATAAGACTACGCCCACTATGCTCGACAGTATCGGCATGTGGCGCAAAGAAATGGAACAACGAAAGAATTACGAAAGGTAGCCCACCTAGCCGCAAAGCAACTAGAAGAGGAAATAAAAGAAAGAAAGGAAGCTACACAAAACCAAGAATCAGGGTCGACAGGCCAATGTCCTGTTAGAACACCCTCTGCGCTCTACCCTGAATTGCCCTCCAAACAGCGGGCGAACGATGAGTTACTACTAGGTCCCCCAATCATCTACATGCCCCCTCCATATGCCCCCTGCCAACAACACTCGCGGGCCCTAAATGCAAACGAGAACGACCTTAGTGCTAGTGCACCAGCCCTCACGGCCTCTGCACCAGCCACATTAACAACATCGTCAGACGACCCCGAGGCTAATAAACAACCACCAGCCAGACCAAATAGGTTGAGCAAAGATGAGCGGGATGGGATCGACAAAATAGCAAAGACCTTAGTAGAACGAAGGGAGAGCGAAGAGTACACAATGAACATATATAATTCACATGCCGACAGCCACAGACGGCATTTCATTTTGCGATTCAGCTACCACACCTTGAACGCATATGAGGATAGGTATCAAAGTAAAGGTCCCACTAAACTAACAACGCTGTATAGGAAGATCGATGTTGGAGATGGGACTGAATGTGAGGCGACGGAGCTCTTCATGCAAATACTTGAGGTCCTCCGCCATCTCACGGAACAAAAACCAGAAGCCAAGGTTACAGTCCCTGAAACGACCTCGGTAGAAGTAGCCAATACTATGATGCCTATCAGAGAAGCGGCCCCTTACTGGATCCCGCCACGTGGCCAGGGAACAAGCGATGATATTAATAATGCAGATGCAAAAGGGAGGGTTGTGTACAATTGGGTTTACCAACCATGGGACCGACAAGATATCCTAACTTTTAAGCAGACCCTGCCCAATTTAAGAAAGAACCCGACAGCATTTTATACCGAATTAGGCACAGCCTTGGGTTCGACAATAATGACTTTAGCGGACATTGACTTGTTCTTTGGGTTATGTCTGCCAGCTGATGTGTGGAAGCAAATCCGGAAGGCTGACCACACGGATCTGTTTGGACATACCTGGGACCAACTCGGTAAATTAGATAGACAACGAGAACCTGGAAGGAAGCCAGTAAAAGACATACTGGAACTCCCAGACAAAATAGTTCAGAAATTAAAGACACTGATCCCAGAAAGAAAGGTAGACTGGTCGATAGTCACGGCCTGTCGACAGAAACCGCAGGAAGATGTGTCAGAATACTTCTCCCGATTCGAGACAGTGTTCTCCGACTACAGCGGCCAAGACATGACCACTGCAACCGGACAGCACCTGTTTGTACAAAATTATGTAAAGGGCCTAACACAAGAGGTCTCCCAAAAGCTGCAGACGAGTGAGAGTAGTTGGGGGGCCTCCAAACCTGCAGCTATCCTTCAGATGGCTCAGTATTACGAGCACCAAAAGAATGAGAATGATAAGGCGTCCGAGAAAAAGAAGAAAGATTTAAAAGAAAGGGTAATGATAGCCCAGATACAAGGTATAACGATAGGACGGGAACATCAAAGGGGGAACCACCAATCAGCCACCCCCAGAGATCTACCTCCTAAAGATCACGCTCCCACACCCCACACCGGACGTAGAGACATTAGCAATGACCAATGCGCCTTCTGCAAAGGGTTCGGCCATTGGAAATACCAGTGTCCGGTTATGTTAGAGATGAATAGAAATAGGGACTCCGGGGAAGGGGGAAAGTGGTCCGAGAAATAGAGTACAAGGACGAGGGCACACCAACGACATCAACAATGACAGATCAGGGAGACTGAACACATTTGACCGTCCCCGACAGAACCAATATCAGTTGTCCGAAGGTGAAAATGCCCCCGACTTTGCATAGGACTGCCAGGGGCAAGGGAGGGATCCAGTCGAGCTCTGTGTTGACCAGCAAGGTCCTTATGTCACCGCTAAGGTCCTGGGTACAGAGTCTCCATTCTTGGTAGACACCGGGGCGACACGTAGTGTGTTATCAAAACGACTGATTCCAAGGGCACCCTTGTCTGGCTCACACATAACGTCGATAGGTTTCGATGGAACGCCCTCCACTAACCCCTTATCCGTACCTATTACCTTTGACCTAGAAAATAACACCACTGACGCGACATTTCTGCTCTCCTCCAACTCCCCTGACGCCATTATGGGCATTGACTTACTGAAACATTTTCGAGCTACCATTAGGTGTTCCCCAGATGGAATACGAGTCATCTTGTACGACAACCCAGACATGCCCAGATCCCGCCCCCCACGACGCATGTGCTCCATAACTGACGCTGACCTGTCCCTGCTTGACACCCTGCCTCCGTACCTATGGGCCAAAAACGACTCTGATGTGGGGCGAATGATGATTGATCCTATTCACATAACTGTACGACAGGACGCTATGCTCCCGAAACTCCCGCAATATCGGATATCCCCAGAGGGTCAGAAGGCACTGGTAGCGATCATTCAGTCTCTGGTAGATGCAGGAGTGGTTGAAGAGGTGGTTAGCAACGTCTGCAACAGTCCAATCCTACCCATTGTTAAGAAGCAAGGCGATGGAGATGAAAAAGCATACCGCTTCATCATCGACTTGCGAGAGATTAACAAAGTGGTTGTACCCCAATATCCTGTAGTCTCCGATATCACCACCATTCTGACCCTCATCCCGTCCACTGCCACCACCTTCACTGTTATCGACCTCAAGAACGCATTTTTCTCAATCCCCATTCACCCAGACAGCCGTTATCTCTTCGGCTTCACTTTAAAATCTCGCTCGTACCGATTTTGTAGAGCTCCCCAGGGGTACACTGAGAGTCCCAGCATTTACAGCCAGGCCCTCAAAAGGCAGCTGGATGCCTTCCAGCTACCAGATGGAGTGGTGTTGATCCAGTATGTCGATGATATCCTCTTAGCGGCCGACACCACCCCGCTTGCAATGACAGCCACCGTCCAACTCCTACACTTTCTTGCAGAAAATGGCCATAAAGTCTCCAAAAAGAAGTTACAATTCTGCCAGCCACAAGTAACTTACCTAGGCCATCTCCTGTCCAAAGAAGGGAGGAAACTTACACCCGACCGAATCCAAACCATCCTAGGCATCCCCATCCCGAAAACACAAAAGCAAGTCCGCTCTTTGGTTGGCCTGACCTCTTTCTGCAGACAGTGGTTACCTAACTTCAGCCTCATTGTAAAACCTCTACTTGCCCTATTAACCAAAGATGCCTCCTTCCCGCTCCCCTGGACCCCTGAGTGTCAAGCATCCTTTAAGGAATTACGAGATGCCCTCTGTTCAGCGCCTGTCCTAGGAACCCCGGATTACTCCAAACCCTTCTCCCTCTTCACCCAAGAAAGGGAGGGATGCGCATTGTCTGTCTTAACTCAATCGATTGGTCCTAAGCAGCGCCCTTGTGCCTACTTCTCCGCCACTCTTGATCCTGTAGCCAGAGCTTTGCCAGCCTGCCTTCGAGCAGTAGCTGCCGCTGCTGTCTCTATCCGTCAGAGCGAAGGGATCGTACTTTCCAATTCCCTCACTGTGCTAGTACCCCATGCAGTTGACACCCTCCTGAACCAAACCAAGACTCAACACCTGACTAGCGCACGACTGACAGGGTACGAACTGACGCTACTTGCATCCCACATCACACTAAAAAGATGCACGACTTTGAATCCTGCCACATTGCTGCCCCTGCCTGAAAATGACCCCGACGTCCCTCCCATACACGACTGTGTGACCCTCACGGACGAACAAACTAGGAGTAGGGTTGACCTCCGAGACACTGCTTTTACTGACCCCGATGGAGAGCTATGGGTAGACGGCTCATGCATCAAACTCCCAGATGGCACCACTTCAGCTGCCTATGCAGTAACGACAGCCCGAACAGTAGTTGAAGCAGCCTGCATCGCACAACGATCTGCCCAAGCAGCAGAGCTGATAGCCCTCACCCGAGCATGCATCATAGCCGCAGGGACCACCGCGAACGTATATACGGACAGCCAGTATGCCTTCGGAGTGGTCCACCATTTTGGGCTCCTGTGGAGGGAGAGGGGATTCCTGACGTCCCACGGCACCCCTATCCTCCACGGAGATCTAGTCTCCGCCCTGATTGAAGCAGTTCACCTCCCCAAACGATTAGCGGTGATCAAATGTCAGGCACACAAAAGGGTAACAGACTTAGTCGGACAAGGGAATGCATTGGCCGACATCACTGCACGAACCACAGCTGAGAATAGGACGGCAACACGCATGTATGTGACCAGGTCACAAGCAGAGAGATGGACTGACGCAAGGGAAATGATCAGAGACATCCAGTCGGCCAGCACCCCTCACGAACTGACTAAGTGGGCAGTGGTGGGTTTGAAGGACGAAGAGGGCTGCTGGCGAACAAAAGATGCAAACAGATGGTTGCTACCCGACTCATATCTGATCCCCATACTGACGATGGCACACTCCCCCGCACACATAGGCTCTGCACCCATGATCGAACTCATTTCCAAAGTCTGGCACAACGACAAAATCCCTGACTCAGCCAGATGCCTAGTTCAGCAGTGCCTCATCTGTCTGCAACACAACCCCGGGAAAGGAACCGTGGTACCCCGGGGAGGGTTTGGGACCCCCAACCACCCCTTTGAGGTCCTTCAGATGGACTACATCCAACTAGAGAGATGCCAGGGCTTGAAGTATGTACTAGTCATTGTATGTGCCTTCAGCAAATGGGTAGAGGCTTATCCAACCCGTGACAACACTGCCATGACCACTGCCAAAGTACTACTAAAGGAATTCTTCCCTCGCTATGGCCTTTGTCGAATTTTATGGAGCGACAATGGTCCCCACTTCATAGCTGAGGTTATCCAACTAATCCTAAAGGGGTTGGGGGTGAAGCAAAGGTTCCATGCGGTCTTCCACCCCCAATCCGCCGGTCTAGTGGAACGCCATAATGCCACACTGAAGCTGAAATTGTCAAAAATAGTGGCCACCACTGGACCTAACTGGCCAGATGCCCTCCCACTGGCCTTGTTATCGATGCGCTCCACTCCCACCAAGCACTATTTGACCCCCTACGAGGTCGTGTTTGAGCGACCGATGAATCTCTGGACTGCTCCCAAACCGACCTCCATTCATGACGTCCCAGACGTCCTACTATCTGATTATTTGTGCAAGTTAACTAAAACGTTGTCTGTCATTCATCAACAGGTGCAGCAGGCCATCCCCGATGCTTCCAGGGGCCCTGGCCAAGACATCCAACCGGGAGATTTCGTGTTGATACGAAATTTCCAGCGGACCAAGAGTCTGGAACCGCGGTGGACGGGCCCCTGGCAAGTGCTGATTACCACCCGAACGGCGCTCTGAGTGGAGGGGAAGAAGCACTGGCTGCACGCACATCATTGCCGGAAGGTCTCTGCGAACCTGGCCACGACAGAAAACGTCAGCACCCAAGAAGAGCTCCTGAGCAAAGACCGACCGATATTGGACTGTTATCCCGATACTGAGGCACTCGAACTTGCAAAATTCTCTGATCCCACTGTGCCGTCCAGAGAAGGGTATTTCCTGCGTCGAAAGGAGGGAGTTTCGGCTAAGTAGGCCACGGACTAAGTTGAATCTCAGAACGGTGACCTAAGCATCCAAGGGTTACCGGGAGAGAAGCTAAACGAAGTCTGTGGTTCTGCCCACTACCGAGCCCCTTGAAGGTGATGGAAGCGCCAGATAAGAAGATGATGGAAGCGCCAGATAAGAAGATGATGGAAGCAACAGGAAATACCCAGTATAGAAATCCAAAGACTGACAACTTGCACAAATCAAAGACAATCGCACTCTTCATTGTCTTCCTCTTCTGCCTCCTCCTCATGACCTCCTTCTGGATTCTGGAGGAAAGCACGCCGGCTCATGAGGCATTGCTACCTACTGCACAGCCAACACCCCTGAAGGAGCATCACCTAATCTCTCTGTCGCCTCAGCTCCGAGAAAGGCGCAGGGAATTTTGGAACAATTCTTTCGTGCAACTGTTACACCAACATAACCTTGCTGCAAATGCTACGAACTGCTGGATCTGCGGGTTGCTCCCGCATGCTACAGGACACTCCATCCCCTTCATCCCTTCTCCTTTCTCAGTTCACGGCTCCTGCCTCGCCTGGTTGATCCTCATGCAAGAGAGCCACAAGGACAACGCCACCTCCAGCCGGACAGTGTCACACTTCTACTCTGGGTTATGGCTGAACAAAACCGAAAGGACCTCTGCTGCTCTGTGTCCTGCGCTCACGGGCGCCACCTTCCTTAAAGACATTCCTGCCAAAGAACGAGTCGAAGTACAGGTGCTCCACAATCCAGCCAGGACCACCTTCTCTCATCTGCAAAAACAAACTACTGCTACTCTGACTGTGGCCCTGTCTGTTATCAATGTCACAGGCCTCGTGTGTCTCGAAGGCCATGGAACGCAGCTGGTGGGTCACAGCGCTTGCCGAATCACCAGGACATTGGACTCAGCTGACCCCCCTTCCTTTGTTGCTTCTCCGAATATGTACTTTGTGTGTGGCACCAAAGCTTACACCTGGCTTCCGAGAGGTTGGAGGGGCGCCTGTTACATTGCCTTTGTTCTTCCACCCACATATGTAGCCCCTGCCGACCATCACCGACAGAGGCGTGCAGATGACATTGGACAAGCCGACTCCACCGGAGCACAGTTCCTAGATGCAGCAAAGGGACTTGTTCCTCTGTGGGGCCCAATGGCAAACAGCCGTGCCATCCGACACCTGACCCAGGCAGTAGAAACAACGATCAACATCACGGCTGGCATCCTCGCCAACAACACGGCGGAGCTTCAGGCGGTCCGCCTTGTGACCCTTCAAAATCGTCTTGTCCTAGACGTGGTCCTAGCCGACCGAGGAGGAGCATGCCGCATCATTGGATCCAGCTGCTGCACCTACGTGCCAGACAACTCGCCTTCAGTCTACAAAGCCATTGAACACCTCCACAGACTTTCCTCAGAGGTTCACCAAGAACAGGAAGGATGGTCGCTTGGGAGCTGGTTTTGGGACACTTTGAAGAACTGGGGTTGGAGGTTGTTTTCCTTCGTGCTGATACCTGTTGTGATATTATGTGGGTGTTGCTTAGGTATCCAATGTCTGCCATCTTTGTGCGGCCTTGTTTCTAACTGTATGTGCCCAAAGACTTTGGACTTCCGAAATGAGCACATGAGTCCCCTCTATGAAGTAGAAATACGTGGCCTTATGGGGATAAATCCAAACTGACAAGTTGGCGAGACATGTTAAAAGGGAGGACTGTGGAATTTTAGTTTGCGAGCTAAACATCATCTGCGCCAGCTTGTCACCCACGTACAACATGCACAACAGCCATTTTAGGTATCATGGTCTCCTTGTCCACAATCGATCACCAGCGCGCCCCTCTGACCCAGCAAGCATCCTCCGCGCACCCTGGCTCCCCCTCCCTCCCCCTCATGAGCATAACCCTTCTGCATGACCCTGTCCTTGGGAGTCACGCCAGCGCCTGACAAGCATCTCCTCTCCTCCCATGAATGCCCCTCTGTTGATAAACCTTCCCACCGCACTCGATTGTTCACGCGGCATGACTACCACTCCTTTGATGACCCCTACCCCGTGTCCGACTGTCCACACGGGTCCGAGGCCATCGCCTAAGCCAGGAGATACCATTTACTGCCCCTCATTGTATGGAGTCATCCCTCTTCAATAGCCACACTGTTGACCAGGGCCTCTCCACCCCCCCGGGGTATGATCAGGCACACACATCCTAAGACTTGGCGAAACACTCAGCTGCGTGATGACCCCCTCCTCTTATCAGCAGGTTGAGGACCTCTATTGTGAAGGTATATGGGGGTGGGATTGACACGAGGATTACGGGGATGTCCTTTTCCCTTACTCCACAATGTTCTGTTTGTAATGAAGAAAGGTCACATGCCATAAACCAGTGTATAAGAGGCCAGGCCTCCGAGTGGCTGTTAGAGCACCTCGAGACGATACCTTGTTGTCTGATCTGATGTGTTCTGCTCCGTCGGAATAAACTTCTGTTTCCTGCCTTCTGGTCTCCGGCGCCTGCCTCATTGCTTGGTAATTTGAATGGTACAAGGGTGGTTAGCGCCGGGCAAATCTTGAGAAAGGTCCTAGCCCTACCTTTTTCTACAGTCCGTCTTCTTTATTGATTTCCTGTCCACTAATCTGATGTGCTCTTCCTCATATCCTTCGTCCGTGGACATGAGGTATAGGCGTTCCACCTTCCCTGCTGTTTCTTCTTCTTCTTCTTCCTCTCCCGACTCCAACGATGAGCTCCTGGTGGTCACTTCCATGTGCCATACGTGTCTGTTTGTTGTTGTTCTTGGACACCCTGGCCTTCGCCGTTCATTTTTGAATTGCATTCCTTGGCACATGGTGGCAAAATGATTGCTTCTGTTACATTTTCTGCATGTTTGACCGAAGGCTGGGCAGGTTCCTCGGTGCGGAAACTCCAGACTGCATCTGTAACATTGGGACCCTTGTTTCTTTGTCGCTTGTTCCTTCGATCCTCTCTTCAAATTCCCAGTTCTGCTTGTGTCCGTCATTCTGTGTACTTGCTCTTCTCTTCGGTTCATCTGTCTTGCGTGTATCATTGCCCTTGCTTCCGCTCTTGCTAGGTCTAGAATCTTTTCTAGAGTGATAGGTTCTTTTAGTAATCTTGTGTGAAACTCTGTGTCACGACAGCCTTCTATCAGTCTTAGGCGAATGGCCTGTTCATTGTCATATTTTTCGAATTCGCAGTGAGCCACTAGTTTTCTCAGCCTTGTTGCAAAATCGTCCATTGATTCTTCTGGCTGTTGAAATGCTATGTTGAAGTTGTATCTTTCAAAGTCGACATTTCTTTGAGGGTCGAACTTGGTTGTTAGACATTTTATTAGTTTTTCGTATGTTTCTGTTTCGCTCTTTGGGAGTGTTACCAGGAGGTCATCCACTTCATCCCCCACTAGATTTAGGAATAGTCCTAGTTTCTTTCCTTCTACTACATCTGTCGCCTCCATGTATCGCTCAAATTTCACAATCCACTTTTCCCATCTTATTCCCACTTGTGGCTCTGATACACTGAAGGGCATTGGTCTGCGATATTGTGCACTTTGCTTTGTTTCAGGCATTTTGCTTTCTTCTCTTTTGTTGCCTTTGTATTTTTTTGTTTCTTGTCTTTTTGTCACTTTCTTATTGTTTCTCTTCTTATTTTATCTCTTGTTCCTAGTTATTCCTTGTTGTAGGGGATCTCTCTTTGTTTTCTCCCCTTTATTCTACTCTTTCTTTCTTTTCTGTTTTTTTTTCGTTTTTTGCCTGCCCTTACAATGGCTGCCGTCTTTCTTCTCTTGTTATTGTCACTTTTGTCCCAGTTAAAATGGCCGCCCTTGTTCTCGCGAGATTTCGCTATCAAAATCTCGCTTTTCCTGACTTTAAGATGGCCGCCGCGTTAATACTGTCTTTCTATTGGCTTTCTTGCCTGATTTTAAGATGGCCGCCGAGGTTTTCTATTCTCGCGAGACTTCGCTTTTAAATCTTTTAGCGCGAGGTCTCGCGCTTCTTCTCTGTACTAGTTACTAGGAGGAAGGGGTCCCAGTGAGAACACAAATTAATTTATAACATTAATGAATGAATCAAAAAATAATTATATATCCACAGGGTTTTAATTTAGCCCTGGGCGGAGTTGGCGGAGTGGGGCTTTGCGGAGCTACGCGAAGTGGGCGAGAAACTACGCCCACCTCCGCACTCCGCGTAGCCCCACTCCGCAAAACCACTGGCCGCCAGCCCCGCCACCCGCCTCCCTCCCGCCCTCTCTAAATACTTTGAAATAAAGGAATGAAATAATTTAAAAAGCACTTACCTTGCCGCCGCTGCCCGCCGCGTCCCCGGGCTCGCTATCTTCCGTCTTCTTCAGTAATGCGCATGCGCGGGCGGCCGCGCATGCGCATTTTCTCGTGAAAATGCGCATGCGCGGCCGCCCGCGCATGCGCATTACTGAAGAAGACGGAAGACGGAAGATAACGAGCCCCGGGGACGCGGCGGGCAGCGGCGGCAAGGTAAGTGCTTTTTAAATTATTGCATTCCTTTATTTCAAAGTATTTAGGGAGGGAGGCGGGTGGCGGCCAGCTACGCTCCGTCTGCGGAGCGTGCGTAGTGCCGCCTGGCTCCGCCAGCTCCGCAAAATGCGGAGTAGGCGGCACTACGCACACTCCGTGCACGGAGCGTAGCTGGCCGCCCACCCTTATTTTAATTCACTCAGGGAACAAATGTAATGAATACATATTAAGAACAATCAACCATATTGACGGTCATACAGTGCCCCAGGAGGGAGAGTGGGAAGTGATAGTGGTGAGGATGAGGAAGTGGTAGGGTATTAAGTGACAATAAAATCAAACATTCGAAAAAAACATTAGCTATGATTTAGATAGCCGTAATGTCAGAAAAATGACATCCATAGTCAAGAAAGGCATACAACACCATGTACAATGTCAACATTATATTGGCGTGAAGTTGCCACAGAGGAAACAACAGTCGACGTTTCGACCCTCTTAACAATGCAGATACTTTAATCCTTGCAACGGGGTCTTCATCAGGACCAGGGGTGAGGAGCAGATGGACCTGAAATTAGTTCAAACGTAGCCTAAGAGTCAGTTGAAGAGCATGTACGGGCATCAGATCGTTTCTACTGAATAAAGGCCTCTAATAGAGGGGATCAGCACCATAGAGGTAGGAAACCTCTCCTGTTACCATAGTGCTGAGCAAATAATCGGCAACGTGGGGAATCAATCCACAATCCGTTAAGTCACGGAGAGACGAAGAGCTCCGTCCGAAGGCAAACGCTCAATGCGCTACTTCCTGGTAGTAGCGCATTGAGCGTTTGCCTTCGGACGGAGCTCTTCGTCTCTCCGCTACTTCCTGGTAGTAGCGCATTGAGCGTTTGCCTTCGGACGGAGCTCTTCGTCTCTCCGTGACTTAACGGATTGTGGATTGATTCCCCACGTTGCCGATTATTTGCTCAGCACTATGGTAACAGCCTCATTGAATGACTGGTGCTGTTTACTGTTTCACGACAATCATACAACAATAATGATTATATAACGGACCGCCAAGTCTTGTGCTATATTATACTGAGAGGCCCCGTGATTGTTCAGCTATATTGAAAGCTAATTAATTTTGACTCATACACCGTTTTTGCTCAAATTTACAGGAGAGGTTTCCTACCTCTATGGTGCTGATCCCCTCTATTAGAGGCCTTTATTCAGTAGAAACGATCTGATGCCCGTCCGTGCTCTTCAACTGACTCTTAGGCTACGTTTGAACTAATTTCAGGTCCATCTGCCCCTCACCCCTGGTCCTGATGAAGACCCCGTTGCAAGGATTAAAGTACCTGCATTGTTAAGAGGGTCGAAACGTCGACTGTTGTTTCCTCTGTGGCAACTTCACGCCAATATAATGTTGATATTGTACATGGTGTTGTATGCCTTTCTTGACTATGGATGTCATTTTTCTGACATTACGGCTATCTAAATCATAGCTAATGTTTTTTTCGAATGTTTGATTTTATTGTCACTTAATACCCTACCACTTCCTCATCCTCACCACTATCACTTCCCACTCTCCCTCCTGGGGCACTGTATGACCGTCAATATGGTTGATTGTTCTTAATATGTATTCATTACATTTGTTCCCTGAGTGAATTAAAACCCTGTGGATATATAATTATTTTTTGATTCATTCATTAATGTTATAAATTAATTTGTGTTCTCACTGGGACCCCTTCCTCCTAGTAACTATACTACCCAGGTCCCAGTGACTTTAGTTGGGTAACCCACTTGTTCATACTCCTCTTCTCTGTACTAAGCGCTGCTCCTGGGTGCTTCCGAGTGCGATCTCCTCGCGTTTCTGCTTGGCACTCGCGCTGCTCCTGGGCGGCACTTACGGTGCTTTTGCAGCTTCTCGTTGGACGCTGATCGGGGTGGGCTCCCGTGTAGCTCCTTGCGTCTCCTTGCTGCTTCGACGATCTTTCCTCTACACGACCGATATTTCACGCGTGTCGTGATGATCGTTTACCCTCGTCGCCAGATGTCGTGTAGTTGTAGATGCAACTATCAGATGATGACAGGACACCAAAGAAGGTTAGGTATTTCTTTATTTCTTTCTTGTCGCAGCACAGCTCAGCACGTCTGTCCTCGTCCTCGGTCCGTGGTCGTCTGTCCACTTCCTATCCCCTACAGGATGTCGTGTCCAGTGACCTGGTCACTGCCCTGTGACCGACAGGGTCCTAGTGCCTGCGTCAGTGGTCACTACAGCATGTTGCTCTGAGGAACTGCTTTGTACATTAATAAACATCTGTTCCTGAAGCCTCCGGTGTCATTACTACATTTCCTGGTGACGACCACCAGCCTTATTTAGTGACACCAGAGCGGCAGTGAGCGTAGAGGGTGGACGTGTTCGGCCACATTTACTAGTCAGAAGGGGGAGCTGTCTATCGGGCTGTGAGCGCTCAAGGCGGAGCTCATTAAGTCAAGTGTCAGAAGTGTTGTTTTCATAGTTAAGGGGAAAAGATTTCACCAGCAAGGAGACCAATACGCCGCAAGATTGAAGTAAGCACTGGCAGTGTTTTCTGTGTGGCTTATCTCAAACATGATGACAGCAAACTTTGAGGAAAAATAATTTTCCTGTGAGGAGAGAGAGACATTTATTAGCGTTGTGAACTGTGTCAGAGTGAGCATGGAAAAGAATGGGAACAGTTTCAAATTTGGTTGCTGACAGGAAGACGTTTGATGAGGAAATCCTTACCCAGAGTTTGAGGCATCTGTACATTTGCGAGCCAAACTGTGGCTGAGAGCGCAAGAATCTCTCTCAGGAGAATCATTGAGGCGCATGTTGACTCAAACGCGCATGTTTGTGTATGAACAGCTGTGTGAAGAGGATTTGATGGCAAGGAGCAGCTGAAGGGGACTCACACGTTCAACGGTTAGCGCCGTGTATGGCAATAGTCTTCAGTTAACGTAAGCCAAAAAGTGCCAGCGCATCGATTAGCTGTAAGGATTCTGCTGGCGTATTTTGAAGTAGTAACTTTCGGTCGCTGAGGGTAGAGCATCAGGAGTAGTGAGCCCCCGGGTTGTGACTTCTGTGCGCATTATATACGAACTCGCATTTAGATAATAGTTGTTTTGTAGGTAACCAGTATAATAGAAACAACATGGCAGCTCCTTCAATAGTAATTCTGCCGTCATTCATGGCCAAACCATGACAACCTTCAATGCCTATGGAGGAATGGATAGACCTGTTCGAAAATTACATTGTAGCTTTAGACGGCGTAGAGTTCTCTCCAGAGAGGAAAAAAGCGCTCCTACTAGCTACCATAGGGAAGGAAACACATCGCATATTTAAAAATTTACCACAGATGTTGGGTAATAAGCAGCCAGTGGAGGATGTGTTCTTGGAAGCAAAACCATGCGTGCTCTCAAGGTACCAGTTCTATACCCGGCCACAGAAGCAAGAGGTGACTATGAAGGAGTTTGTGTTAGTATTGAGAGAGTTGTCCATCAAGTGCCACTTTGGGCAAATGACAGATGAACTTATTTGCGACCAATTCATCATGCAGTGCCACAGCAGAAAAGCACAAGAGGTTGTGGGCAGCCAAAAACCCAACATTAAAAGATGCGCTGTCAATTGCAAAAGTGGTTGAAGAGTCTCATAGGTGTATGTTGGTTATGAGCAAAAAGAATGCCATAACGGAGGAAGTCGCAGCTATTGGGCAGAAGGATCAGTCAATAAAGACGACAAATAAAACGAATGGGAAAATACAAAAGGGTTTTACGAGATGTGGCAGTTTAATACACACAAGCGACTCTAAGTGGTGTTTCGCAAGCAAACAAAACTGCATAATGTGCGGACGCATGGGGCACTATGCTAAGATGTGCAAGACAACAGAACGATCAAGGGTTGCTATTGCTGAAGTTCCAAGTTTAGATGGAGATGAAGATAAACGTGTATTAATGGTCCTACCTGGCAACGGCAGCAAAGGAAAAAGAAAGGGCTGCAGAGCCGAATTTAACATTAAAGGCAAACAAGTAGAACTGATGGTGGATTGTGGGTCTTTGTACACCATTGTGCCTAAATGGATGTGGAAAAAGGAGTGGCCGGAAGTTAACCTGAAACCTAGGGACATTGATCCTAGAGGATACCAAGGAGAGCGGATCGATGTTCTTGGCTTCTTCACTGCACCCGTTATGTTTAAGTCAAGATGTACGGTGGGCAAAGTCTGTTGTGGAAGATGGTCCTCCTATTCTCGGGTGGGGGCATCAATTTGACTTGAACAAAATCATAGACCAGCACTTGGAGGGGCAAACTCAGCTTGTATGATATGTCTACAGATGAGGTCTTGAGAGAAATGGAAGGTGTTTTCACTTAGGGTCTTGGTGAACTTAACCGGTTCCATGCTGGTGACGGAACGGTTCCGTCATGGCACGCCTGCGCGGCAGCGATTTCGCGCCTGTGTGGCGCGTTCTATTGAGCGGGTGGGGTCGTGACGGAACCGTTCTGTCACGAGTATGGGAGCGCCGCGCCCCCCCCATCTCCCCCTAGCGCGAAGGAGTTAAGGGGTACACTCACAAAATTGTTTTGAAGAAAGGTACTACCCATGTCAAGCACAAACCGAGAAGGGTGTCTGTTGTAGTGCGGAAGGAGGAGGTGTTAGTTCAAATGCTTAAAGAAGGTGTTATTGAACCAGTAGAAGCCACCGAATGAGTCTCTCCAGTGGTTATAAGTAAAAAAAGCTATGGGAAGTTGAGACTATGTGTGGACTTGCGCAGTCTAAACCAGCATATCGTAACTGACACTTTTCCCCTTCCCAATATTAATGAATTGTTATTATTGCTCGGAGGTAGTAAGTACTTTTCAAAACTAGATTTGAAGAATGCTTACCACCAGATCAAACTTGATGAGGAGAGCAAAAATCTCACGTCTTATCACCATGGAGGAATCTTTTTGTTTCAGGAGACTGCCATTTGGGCTGTCTTCTGCAGCTAGCGCCTTTCAATGCATCATGACAGAAGTGTTGAAGGGTGTCGAAAAAGTAAAATTTTTCCAGGTCGACATCCTCGTGTTCGGGGAGTCAATTGATGAACACAACAAATGTCTGAAAGAGGTCTTGGGTAGGTTGAGGGAGGTTGGTCAAACCCTAAGAAAAGAAAAATGTCTCCGGTGATATATAATGGCTATTCTAACAAAATGATGGTGTACGCCGATGATCTTGCTGTGATTACCACCAATCCACAGCAGGCTCTCCCTATTTTGGGACAGATGGCCAAAGTTTTCGGCTTGGAATCGGGTTACCCATTAAATGAAACCAAAACGCATATCATATGCCACAAGAATATTATTAAATCTGATTATCGATTTGTGGATTCTGCCACGTATTTAGGGGTCAAGATCAACGCATCGGTGGAAAGAATAGTTGAGGAGAATTACCCCCCACTTATAAAAGCTATTGAACCAGAACTCAAGAGAATAGATGTGTTGCATCTTTCCTTGGTAGGAAGGGTGAACGCCCTAAAAATGCAAATGTTTCCCAGAGTGCTATATCTGTTTCGTGCCATTCCCTTAATAGAGGAGAAAATGAAAATGTTGGAATCCGTCTTTAGTAGATTTGTTTGGCAATACGGTAGGATTAGGCGTTCTACCAACCTTATGTCGCTTCCTAGGTAAAATGGAGGGATGGCCCTCCCAAACTTAAGATTATATCATTGGTCCTGCCTCTTGATTCAAATGTCTATTTTAGTTCATTCTGACATAGACATAGGGACCGAGGCCGTAGATGGACAGAGCCCGCCCCTGATTTTTAGGATGTTCTTGGGCGGCAAGGCACCTGGTCTTCTGCTTTGTGAGATAGAACGGCGATTCTATAAGAAAGTACGTTTAAAGACTTTGTATGCCGCTTGGCTGGCCTGGAAATCTATCCTGAGATTCTTCAATGTCCCAAAATTGAACGCTTACCTACATTTGTGCAACTCCAATATTTTTCCCCAATTGAAAACCGATAGAAACTTTCAAGCTTGGAAGGGAATGGGGATCAATACCTTGGGAGACATCTTGGAGGGCGATAAGATATTGGGTTTAAGATATTGCAGGACAGATTTGGCATTCCAGGGAGCCATTGGCTCTTATATGGCCAAATAGCTCACACTATGGGGGCTATAAGACCCAAGGTGCCGTCAACGGTCGATTTCCCCTTTGTTGAGATATTAGCAAGAGGCTGTAAGAAGATCAAGATTGTTTATAATTGCTTAGTTGAGAGAATTCAGGATGACATTGAGAAGATGGAATCTAACTGGGCCTCAAAATTGGGGGATCCAGACGTGGATCTGGACCTGGCTCTCTTATTAAATAAGCAGGTATTTAGAGCTTCCAATCTTCGGGCGCAACATTTTAAAACAATATTTAATTTGTACCATACACCGGCAAAGCTATTTCCTTGGGGATTAAGGGAAAATGATAGCTGCCCCAGATGCAACGAAGGTCAAGCAGATATAGTGCATATTTTCTCTCATTGCGATCGGCTGGATTCTATCAAGAGAGAGATAATGAAATTTTGGGAGGGGCTGCTAGGTCATGTAATCGATCTATCCCCTACATTGATGTTGCTCGGCACAGATTCAAAGCTGAGCCTGGGGAAGGATGAAGAGGCTTTAGTTTTTATATCAGTAGCTGTACTCCGGATCCTGATTTCTGCAGGTTGGAAGGATGCGGCTGCCCCGTCCTTCCAGATGTGGCTCTCCAGACTGTTGGGGATTCATAATATTGAGTGAGATGGGTGAACGCCTCTGGGCTCCGGTTACAAACTGGAGGGCAGCTAGAGTATGAGGTGTCTCGAATTTAATCAGGGCACTTTTTGCCACCCAGTTACAAATGTAAGATTGGATGGGCTTTTTCTATTGTAATGTTTTTCTACTGTAATGTTTTTTTATCACTAACTTTTTAATTCCCCTCCCGCTCAGGTTTTTATTGCAGATCACGTGTAAATATATTAAATTTTTTGTGTGAGCTATGATCTCTGTAATATTGTATGAATTTTTATGTCCTATTGTACCACAATCCCAATAAAAATATATTTTAAAAAAAGAAAGAAAAATGTAAGGTTTTGGTGGAAGACATAGAGTACCTGGGTCATACCATCTATGGCAACGGAGTTTGACCAAAAGTTGACCTTATTGAAGCAATACCTGACCCACCTGTTTCTAATGACAAAGACAAACTGATATCCTTTATAGGCTTAATTGAGTACTATGCAAACATTTTAAATTAGTTTGCCACTAAAACTGAGGCCCTTAGAGAATTGTAGAAGAAGGGGTCTTTTTTTCTTGGGGAGAGGAGCAGCAGGTTGCTTTTAAGCAAACAAAAAACAAACATTTGTGAAGCAGGTGTCTCGGCACGGTTTAAAACCAAACTCACTACGTTTCTCACTGTAGATGCCAGTGCTTGGGCTGTCTTGTCCCAAAACGTTAAGGGGCGGGAGAGAACAGTTGCATTCGCATCACATACTTTGACAGAATGCAAGTGTAACCATTCAGTTATAGAGCGGGAAGCTTTGGCTGCCGCATGGTCAGTGTAACATTTCAGGAATTTCTTGTGGGGTATTGAATTCTGCATCCGTACGGACAACTAGCCTTTAGTCACAGTACTTAGCCCAGGCGGTGCTGGCAAAGGGTCAGCAAGATTAGCCAGACTGGCATCGCGCCTGCAGGAGTAGAGGTACAAGGTGACTCGCATACCTGGATGGAGAAATTCACAAGCAGACTGTCTGTCCCGATTGTCTTTATGCAATGGTGTTGTTGTGACCTAAAGCAATGTTTGGGAGCAGGAAGGAGCTGTGGCATCCTTGGGTGACGTGGCAGAATGTGTTGTAGGAGCAGTAACTGCGGAGGAGTGCAAGTTGGGTATGGAGCAAGATTACACCCTTAACCGCTTCCGCGCTACCGCGTTTTCCAGCTGTGCGCTGCATTTTCAAAAATCGCGGGTTGCGTGACAAAGCCAGCTCGTCATGCGCGTAGTGCAGGTAACGCCCATGATGAGCTGGCTTTGTCATCCGCGCGGAAGTGGTTAAAGAGGTGGAACGTATGTTGATGAAAGGATGTAGAAGGGAAAGTACAGTGGGGCCCACTGTGAGACCTTTTGTCAAAATATTGGACGAGTTCAGCATGAGTGAGTCAAAAGTACTAATGAGGGGTGACAAATTCATACCACCTTGTGCTGTCAGACGCAAGATAATAGCATTGGCTCACGAGGGCCATCTAGGCCAAACGTTGACCAAGAAATGTGTGAGAGAGAACTTCTGGTGGCCCGGTATGGATAAGGAAGTCAATGAATGGTTGGCAAATTGTGAGGTGTGTTTCCAGAGTGAGAAGAAGCTCAAGACGGGTCTTAAGACCAACATTGGCCATATTGAAGATCCAGGATTTTCATGGAGTACTGTTTGCTTGGACTTCATTGGACCTATGTATGGCATTGATGAAAACCTTAAGAATGCGTTGGTTATGGTAGATATGCACTCTAAGTGGCTCATTGTGCATTTCATGTCTGAGGTCACCACTCAGAGTACCATAGAGAAACTTATAATGGTTTTCCAAGAGGAGGGTCTTCCACGTGTCTTAGTCACGGATAATGGGACCCAACTGGTATTGAAAGAAATGAGAGCATTACACACCATCGCACCAGTTTTAACAATCCACAGGCCAATGGGATGGTTGAGTGGGCCAGTCGCCTGGTTAAAGGTACCATTTCCATGGCAGTCCAGAGCCAGAAGAATGTGAGAAACATGGTGAATAAAATGGTGTGGGCGTATCGTACGACTGTGCACAGTATAACTGGGGTTTCCCCTTTTTTAGAGGATACGTGGGCGGAAACCCGGTACCAAACTTGTACCTGCATGGCTAATTTCACCCAGTTCACCCATAGAGTGAGACACTGACCATAGCTCAAGAGCATCAGGTATCTGCATTGGTGACTTAGTTCAAATCAGAAATGGCAGGACAGTCCGTGGCCTATCCAAGTTTTGGGGGCCATGCAAGGTAAAACAACTATTCCAGAACTATGTTGTCATTGAGAAAGTGGAACAAGCGTGAGTTCGCTTTGTTTCGCAAAGGAAAGGAGAATGCACACAAAGTAGATGGTGCTAATGTAAAAAGTTCTGACAAATGTGCTAATGAGTTTTGGCTTTTGAGTGAGGTCGGAATTGAAGCTAATGGAGGGGGTGAAGGAGGACGGGGCGTGTCTCCTGTGATGCCCACAACTTTTTACCTGCTACCTCTTCTTCATCTGCAGGGCCCGAGTCCTCACGCTCCTGCCGTGACCACAGACCACCTAGTTATTTGGCAGACTATGTACTTACAAGATTTCCTTTGTTTTCCTTCTAAACCTGTTCCTCTTTCCTTTGCTTCTCTCCTAGGGTGAAGGGATGGGGATATGTAGTGATGTCATATTTACCTTTTCGGACTCGGCGGCATCCATTCCTTCAAATCCGTTTGTTTAGATTGTTCGTGCCGCGCTGTTCCACAAGTGTCAGTTGGTGTTTGGCTGGCGTTGGTGGAACACGCTCGCATGTCGCTATGAGGAACTGCTCTGCACGTTTATAAACATCTGTTCCTGAAGCCTTCGGTGTCCGTGTGTGTGGGAGTGGGAGTCACCCTGGGTGGGGTAGGAGGATGTAGGCTCTGCTCCAACACACATCAGCTGTGATTGCCGCGGAAGCAAAACTGGCTGCACAGGAGAGGGATCTCCACGTAGTCCAGAGATAAGCACATGCTGGGTGCTTCTTAGGATCAGCAGAGGTACCCAGCACTAACAAGCAGTTACAATGCAATGGTTTCGCCTTTGGAAAAGTTAGAGCTATTGGAATTGTAAATGACAAAATTTGTATTTATATGTTGGTTTTGAAAACAGATAAATAAATGGCATTGTCATTTACATTGCCATTAGCTTAATCTCTGCAGTCACTCTGCAGTCCCTTGCAGTCCCTAGCCCTCCCTAGTCACTCTGCAGTCCCTAGCCCTCCCTAGTCACTCTGCAGTCCCTATCCCTCCCTAGTCACTCTGCAGTCCCTAGCCCTTCCTAGTCACTCTGCAGTCCCTTGCCCTTCCTAGTCACTCTGCAGTCCCTATCCATTCCTAGTCACTCTGCAGTCCCTTGCCCTCCCTAGTCACTCTGCAGTCCCTTGCAGTCCCTAGCCCTCCCTAGTCACTCTGCAGTCCCTAGCCCTCCCTAGTCCCTCTGCAGTCCCTTGCAGTCCCTAGCCCTCCCTAGTCACTCTGCAGTCCCTAGCCCTCCCTAGTCCCTCTGCAGTCTGCAGGATCTCTGCCTTCCTCGATTACTCTTTGCGTTACCAACCTGATTAATGCCTCTCTCAACAAATGACATTCCTCAAAACTCCTAACAAACTAAAATCATTCTGCTCCTCAAAAACACAACAAGGGTATGTTCAATGTTTCTGGGTTCCAACTTTCCATACATTTAGAAGACATCTACTTGCCGAGTGCCTTCAATTTAGTATTACATCCCAGGTGCAGTACAGGAACCACCACCCTGAACATCAGAGCGGAGCTTTGTGCCACAAGGGTTGTGTGTGTCCATTGATACTCCTAAAAGGTCTCTGGGGCCTTAGACACAATTGATCATGAAATCCTCCTGGACAAGCTGGTGGTCCTAATCAGCTATTCCGATCACAAAAGTTGGTCAGCTTTTGGACCCAGTTGATCATTCACCTCTCCATTTCACTGGACCAGGCACAATGGGTTTGCTGCCAGTGCTGGGTCAGAAGGTTCAAATTGCGGGCTCTTAGAGAAACTGATCTTTAATTTTCACAAGAACTCACTCAACAAATGTGCCTTCTGGGATTATCTCTGACTCAGCAGTTCCTCTTTACTCCAATTACCCCAGATGTTTGTGATAGTCCACAGTGTTCAGTTATTGCACTGGAGTTATTTCAGCTGCATTCTTACTCCTCTCCCTGAACAATCACTATACAACATGCACATATATTAACATGCAGCAAACTCAATGTTGGCCTAAGCCACAAAGATCAGATCAACCCTGCCCAGAGATCATTGAATAAGCCATCAATTTAAGAGATCCTGCTTTAAAATGTTGTGCATCATCCAAGTCAGTTAATAGCCATGCACTTGTTTTCGTTTGTCCAGTCATCCATCCAGACACTAGAAATCATACTTTAAACTTGCTCAACTTAACATGCAAGTTTTAAGATATTGGGAGGTAGTTTTTTTTTATGTGCAGGACTTCTCCCTCTAACTTCCTCTTCAGACTCAGTCAGAATGGTGAAAGAGTTCCCAAAGTTCAGCACATGCCCAAGTATGCACGTTTTCCATACCTCATATGGCCTTATCTACACTGGAAGCCAAGCCTCCTGTCCGATTCTTCCTTATGCACATGTATTTGCACATCCGAAACCTATGACTGGCTTATTAATGTGCACAAATGTGCCTTATGAATTTTACATCACTGGACACATTTCAGAATGATACTTCTAATTTGTGACCTATGCTTGCACCATCGGCACATCTCTCATGAAGGAACTCTAGCAATCTCCCATTTTACTCCTCTCCTTCGCCCTAGCACTTGGCGTTTAATCAGGTTTCAAGTCTTTATTTCGATTTTTGACAAATCATAAAAGACACATTATAATACATTAATAAAACAATAAGTTAAAAAACTTTTTGCAAAGAAAGAAATGCAAAACGTTAGTAAGCAAAGGCTATATACTTGTAAGGCAAACCATGTGAACCACACAATAATAACCTAAAATAAGTTGATTTTGAAGGGGTTAAGAAAAAGTATTAAACATCTAAAGTGAGAAACCTGATTAAAACATAAAGGTTTAATAATACATATCGAGTCATGTCAATCAATGGGAAACCATTTCATGCTTAAAGTGCAAAAAGTGCAGATAGTGGAAAACGGATGTTTAGGCAATAAACAGGATATGTCACTTTATGAAGCACTATTGGCGGGCTCTGGCAACTTTGACATGTATTTTAACCTTATGAGCCAGGCCCACCCCAAATATTTAGCTAGGCTCACTACAAAGACCTCGGAGGTATTAGTCTTTAGCGCCCAGATGGCATCGGCAGATTTTCTAAATGGTAGACGCTGAAACAGTGGTTTTAACCATTTCTTTCGCGGCACCGAATAACTGGGGCAAGCAAAAAGAAAATGGCCCTCTGATTCTTTCTGGCCCGGGCAGCCTTTACAGAAATTTGATACCCCCGTGGACCATTTGTTTACAAAAGTATTCAAAGGCAAAGCACCCACTCTGAACTGGTGGTACAGTTTCTTGTCCAGCGGTTTGGTAATAACATCCCAATAGGGCTCACGGGACAGGTCCAGCTTGAATGTAAGGAACCTGCCCGTGAGGCTGATATTGCTGGAAAGTGAAACTCGATTTTGACGAACAGAAGCCCAATACAAGGCTTTAAACTCCTGTTTAGAGGGAAAAGCATTGGATGAAGGAGATATCCAAAGCTGTTCTAAACCCATATCTATGAGGATGTTTTTTACAGCTTGGAGCCATGGGATTTTTCCAGATCCACTGATTTACCTGACTTCTGCTAGTTCTTTCGCGAATAGAGACAGGTCAGGGGAGGTCCATATTCGCCTCCACAGGGCCACCAACCTAAATCTGGCCATCTCGTTGATCGGTAGGCACCCCAAATCCAGGCAAAGGGGGATTGATGGAGTCGACTGTGGTAAGCCTACCAGGTTCCGTAGGAACTTGCATTGGGTTTTAAAGAGATTAAGGAGATCCATGTAGCCCCAAAGATCTGCGCCATATAAGATAGCAGTAGTAATTTTGGCGTCATAGATCTTGAGAGCTGGGAGGACCCGCTTAGTGATGGATCTCTTTTGCTCTTTTATAAGGCACCCAGTTAACCGTGCAAGCTTGAGATGTTGTGTGTTAAATTGATCTTTCCATCTCAAGCGGCTGTCAAGGGTAACCCCCAGGTAGGTCATAGTCTCGACTTGCTCGAGGTTAACTCCATTCAAGCTCACAGAGCTCCGGGCAGGATGATTTCTTGAAAAAAACATGAACTTTGTTTTTCCCACATTCACCGCAAGATTGTTAATGGCACAAAACTCCTCAAAGCGGTCCAAGGCCCGCTGCGTGTTCTAGAGAGGAGTAAGGTGTCATCGGCGAAGATGAGCAGTGGGAATCTCGTCCCAGCCAACATTGGGGCATCAGTGGGGGTGTCCATAAAAAATTTCACCACTTGATCGATAAATAGGAGGAAGAGTGTTGGTGCCAGGACGCACCCCTGACGGACACCTCTGGTTACGGGAAATGTTTCCGTCACTTGTCCCTGGCCTCCCCACCTCACCCTCGCATAGTTATCCTCATGGAATTTAATTATGAGGTCAAGTAGTTCTGGTGGACAACCCAAGTTTTCCATCACTCCCCACAGTTTGTCCCTTGGCACTAGGTCGAAGGCGGACTTTAGGTCAATGAATGCAGCAAAGATGGTACCGCCGCCAAGCAAGACCACTTTCCAATAGATCAGGCATAGTCTAAACACCTGATCAATGGTGCTTATGCCTGATCTGAAGCCCGCCTGCATAGGAGGTAATATGTCCTCAGATTCAATCCAGCCCTGAACCCGTCCCAAGACCATACGTGCGATGATTTTTTGTATGGAGTCAATGAGACTGATAGGGCGGTAATTCCCTGGCTT
Organism: Lissotriton vulgaris; assembly: GCF_964263255.1. Lineage (NCBI taxonomy): Eukaryota > Metazoa > Chordata > Amphibia > Caudata > Salamandridae > Lissotriton > Lissotriton vulgaris. The sequence goes on from NC_141688.1 coordinate 20,896,910, forward strand.
GGACCTGTCGCCTTTTTTGAATATTGGAATTATCTCGGCTCCCTTCCATGATTTTGGGATCATGGCTCCTTTAGCTAATGAGTTAGCGATCATGGTTATGTAGGGGAGCCACAAGGCTGGGTTTGATTTAAACAGGTCCGCTGGTATGAGATCCATGCCCGGAGCTTTCCCTCGCAGGGTCAAGCCCAAGGCCAGCTCAGCCTCTGATACTGAAAAAATGAGTTTCTCCCCGTGGGTGTGTAACGGGGGTGTCGTACCCGGGGTTTTTATGGGTTTGGAATTATCGGCTCTGAATTGGGCAGAATAGAATGTTACCCACTCTTCTAGGGGTACATGATTAGCCGGAATGATACTTCTAATTTGTGACCTATACTTGCACCTTCGGCACATCTCTCATGAAGGAACACTCTAGCAATCTCCCATTTTACTCCTCTACTTCGCCCTAGCACTTGGCGTTTAATCACTCTACAGGACGCTATTGATAAATCAATGACCACTGGAGCTGCTAGGGGACATTATGTGTTAAACTTAACTCACTGTCTGTGACACCCCCACCACTGCAGGATATACATTTAGCTGCTAGGTTGAAGATACAGCAATTAGCTTAGAAAACAGACGTTTCTAATGCAATCAAGTACAGTAGCAGGGTTCATAATTGACTGGGCAAAATTAAATAAATCAAATACTAACCAGCAAACATCTAACATCTCCCCTTAGTGGGTAGAGTCCCCATTGAAACCCGAAAATCAATTTGGCCTCTTGGTCAAGTTTGTTGAATCTTCAATCTGCAGACTCTTCGACAACTTCAGCTATCCATTGTGCCCCACGTGAGTGCCCAAAGGCTGCTCTTGCATGGCCCCCAACCGCCTGACATACCCACAGTCCTGTGATGAGCACGGGATGTGTGAGGCCTTTGTTCAAAGAGTGCAGGGAAAAAATCAATTGGGGTCTGCAAGACTTTGAACTTCTCAACTTCAAAGTGACCTCAGTGCTGCTTCCAACCGATTCAGAAAGATCTTCCATCTATAGTTAATGTATGTAATTGCGCCATGTTCAATGGAAGCAGAAGTGGTCAAAACAGGCAGCTGAGTGTACAGGACAAAACCAAGGGTGCAAGCAGTACAAAATAGGCTGACTAGGGGGAGAATAGAAGCACAGGACCAGTAACGAATATGCCCATCAGGCATTCATTCTAAAGATCATGCCAGTGCGAGTTTGTTATTTGCACCGGTGTCGGATACGCCAGCATGCTTGGGGCGTATGTGGTTAGGCTTTAAGATTCAAGATAGGCCAGTGCCTCTTGGGACTGGTAATGCAGAGACAGTCCTCTTATACAGTGAAAAAGGCGGTCCTCTAAAGGTTGATCTGGTTTGCGTACAACGAGTCAGAGCTTTTTCCAACGTTTGAGTAGCCCGGACCTGCGGATACTGTAAATGTCCCAAGCACGGCATTGCTAGCCCTAGCTATTTTAGGGATGTGATCAATCCGATTATACAGTGATGGCGTTAATACCGGACACGAACATCTTTCTTGTGGAAAATGACTTACAAGGTTCTCGATTACACAGATCGAGTTATGGTAGATTGTGGTGTCAGCAGCGTGTTCAAGTAAACAGCTGTCTCCCACCCAGAGACACCATGAGCTATTCCACTGGCAAGCAGCATTAATCTGCTTTTACGTCTGTGACCTCAGCCGGATGACGTCCTCTACATTGTGCCCCTGTGGAACTTGCAGCAAAGAAGGTGATGGATAAATGCTAGTATTAATATTAGACCCTGGTGCTCAGTCGGGGCTGCAGTCCATAGTTTTTGCCCCACTATGGCACTTTAAACAGAGGCCCGCCTTCTGCAAAACATCCCTGCCTGACGGGATCCGACTTTACACAACACAAACCACCCCCGACCATTTTCGGTTTATTTGGGCTTGTCAGTAGGGCGCAGCTCGAGCCCCACAGCACGGAGCTCACTCACGCCTGTGCATACCAGTCGCACTTAGGTGTTTCACGAGAACAAACGCAGTCACAGAATTCTGTCTCTGGAGGGTGACCAACGCTACGTGCCTGACCCCTCGATGGCCGCCCCCATGCGTGACATGGCCAGGTACGTGCGAGACTCGACATCCCAAATACGCAGTTGTGTGAGGGAAGAAGGCAGGTCTCAGCGGGCCTGGGCCTGCAATCTCTTCAGCTCACAGCCCCTGGGGGAAGGAATGGCGCTTCTGTGCAGGAGACGACGAACGTAAACTTCGCGACCTGCAGCAGTCGGTAAACATTTGCGCCAGTACTACCCCTGTTCACTGGCCTCCACCAGGAATACAAGCCTTTAGAAACCAGTCCGCACGCATGTCACAGTCAGGGACCAAAGCCACACACTTCCTGCCAGCACCGGCCTGGTAAATCCACTTTGTTGTACTGAGAAAAACAAACAACTGTGCAACCCAGCAGCCAAAAGAACAATATGTGTATAAACGCAAAGCATGGCTGTGAATAACAAGCACAAGCACCTCCGAGCACACGGACAGCGGGAGGGGGGGCGGGAAAGGAACGGACAGCGGGAGGGGGCAAGGAAGGCACTCACCTGGACTTCCTCGGGCGGCGGGCGGCCGCGGAATGACGAAAACAAACCTGGAATGCCCAAAAGAAATAAACCCCGCCCACGGCCGCGATGCCGTTGCGGAGGGAAGAAATCGCGGGAACGCCCACGAATCTGGTCCGGCCATGACGGACAGATCTCTGTTCCAATGGCTAGCCTCCATTTATGGAGCTAGCCAATGGAACAGAGGGCGTATTCCCAAGCCCACACTGTTCTAACATTAGATTTCGCCTGCGCCGAAAAGCTGCGCAGAGCGCAGCCTTCGGCGAGGCGAAACCTAAAAACGATAAGTGGAGCTGGGCAGAAGGACAGTCATGGGGCAGGGGATGTCCCTTTAGACCCACGGCCCAAACAGCTGAGAAGTTGTGACCCATATGGCTCCGTTGTGGGCTCAAAAACATGCAAATTGGCTTATGTGGTGTCCGAAAAAAAGCTGGAGTATCACCAATGTTATGCAGGATGTTTGTGAAGCTGGCAGAGGTGCTCCCCCCACATTTTGTTCCCCAGATGTCACCCTGAGGCTCCTAAGGGGTTAAATTAATGAACCCATGAGACGTCTGACTGGTTTTCTGGCAAATCTAAAGCTAGAGCACTAGCACAAAGGATCTAGAGTGTGGGGATCCTATTGGTTAGTTTGTTGTAAGGCTGCAGTTGTGGAATATTAAGAGAAGAAGAAAGACTCTTGCACGCATATTGAAATTGTAATGCTTTGTTGACCGGCAAAATTTACAATGAGATATATATGTTTTAATTAACTTAACATTCAATCATTGCATGTTTTAGTGAATGTTTTTGAAATGCCTTGAATTGCTTTATTGACAATCACAAAGTTAGCAGCTAGGCAAGGCAGGCCTTAATGAAAGACGGTGTGAGATGCTATCATCCTAATGTTGCATTGGTTTATCTTAACCTGTTTTTGCTTGTATTTATTTGGTGACACCCTGACAAACCTAAAAGGCCTTCTTTTTGACAATACCCCCTTAGCTATGGTGGAGGTGGTGTCTTGTGTTTTTTAGGATTCAGGGTACACTAGTGGTGGATTGAGTTGTGTGTGTATAATAAAAGACTTATTTTCTAGAAGTAACAGCACTGACTGGGCCTGATTTAATTGGGGTTATTAGTTGTATGCTTGCTGACTGGTGTACAACACCTCCTGACCAAGCCTTGTAAGTCTCTGCCTTGCTACCCTGAGAGAGTCAAGTGCTACCATGGTTGCCACTATATGGAAGGTTGCAGATGTATTACTTGTGCAGGGCCACGTCCTTTTCAACTAATAACCTGCTTTCTTACAGTTGGAAGTTGTTCAAATCAAAAGAACATAGTTCCCTAATCCCATCCTCCTGGGGCGCAGTAATGCACTGAGAATTTATTTATTCAAATTTCATTTCGATCAGTTGTTATTTCTCTAAATCTGCTTCTTCGTTAGGTGACAATGGCTACGCCTGTGGTGGACACCAAAGGAAGTGCGACTCCTGGTCACATCCAGGTCAATTTCAAAAAGATCCAGGTATGAAAAAGCTGAATCAAATTATTTAAGCCCTCCTGGATGCAACTGCGTAAAATCCATCATTTCCGCTGAATCATTAGAGTAGTGACATTAAAAAAAATATATTTGTTGCGTAACTGTGTGTTAAGGATTTTACATATTTTCCCCTTCTTCTGAGTTAATTGTTCTATAGAACTCCACATACCTTGAAAGGACCCCTGCAATGTGCTGTAGAAAATACATTCCACATAACTTGCAGAAAATGCCCCTACAGGCTCCTTGAAACCAGCTATTGATGAATTTTCCCAGATTCTTATTTAGAAGATCGCATATTATATGCAAATTTTCACCGACCATTTTCTCCCAACCCACTAAGAATCCTCTCGGTGGAGACCACGATACTCGCCATGATTTCCCACCCAGACAGTCAAAAGATAATGATGGCCATTCTTTGGCTAGCCGGAGTACGAAATGTGCCTTATCTGAGGTAACATTGCCAGGGTTTTCGGGCGAGTGGAGCAGCCCACAAAGAAAAAAGCAGGGGATAGCCTGGCAAGGGGCAAACAGGTGTTGCAGGATGGGGGTTAAAACTAATGCCTTGATTAATGGGTGTGGCAGGCAGGGGGTTCAAGATAATGTTGGGAGTCTAGCTGACCCCTTTTTCTTGCAGATCTTTGATCCAGTGGATTTGTCACCATTTCCCCGTTTTCTCACCACATTTGTTAGCTGCAGTGTAAGGATGGGGGAGTTTCTTTACTGTGTACATTTAGTTATTTTGTGTGGATTGTTTAGTTTATTTATTTATTTGAAAACCTTTATTGAAATAATTAAGCAGCTTGTTGCATTACAGGTCGGCACCAAGGCCGATGAAAAGTTGTGATGACACATCTGTTACATACAAAGTTAGAACAATCATGCTTGCGCAGTCCTGTACAATGCATTGCAAAGGGGTACATGGAGCCAGATAGAAATTACAAGGGAACACCCAGCAGGACAGAGATGTTGGTAAAAGTTAGTGCGTAGTCTCGTGAGGGTGTGGAGGTGGAGATGCTGTGCGTGGCAAGCCGGCGTCGCTGTCCGCATTAAGCGAGATTCCAGTGCAGGAGGGGGGACGCAGGGAGCGAGGAGTTTTGGCGTTGCAGATATGACATGAGGGGGCCCAAATAATAGGCGGTCTGCCAGTTGCCGGCATAATGTCCCAGAACCCGGCGAGGAGTGTCTAACAGCGCGCGGGGTCCTCCAGCCAAGCCTTAGCCGCCGGTCGCCGCCCCCAGTGCATGTAAACCCTGCGCCGAGCGAGGACCAGCAGCATGGCGGTGAGCTTATGGCAGGCATCCGGACAGTGTATAATGTAGCCTAGGAGGCATACCATTGCGTCGGGAGTAACGTGGGAGGAAGTGATCTCGGTGATGGTAGCGCCAGGCCAGGTGGGAGAAGTCAGCTGCAGGTGCGGAGCACCTCATGCATCGATCATTAGCAGTGAGGCCCATTTTGTACAGAGTTACAGGGGAACAATATAATCTGTGTAAATATTTAAAGTGGATGAGCCGCAAGCGATAGTTGGGGGACAGACGTTTGGTTTGGTTGCAGCAGTATAAACAGACCTCCTGGTATAGATCAGGGATCAGATCTCGCTCCAAGCAGCACTGGCTTGGTCAGTGTTGACCAGAGATGCCGCAATCGTGAGGGCATAGATCCTTGTGACCATTTTCCTCGGGGAGCTAGACGAGTATACCAGGTCGAGGGCAGCCAAGGCGGGGGGCTGAGGGAATGTAGGATGGATATCCCTTCAGGACGCTCTTATTTGGTAATACAGCAGTGTTAGAACTGGCTATTTCTGGTTGGCTAAGGATGACGCCAAAGCTAGGCAGAAACCACCATTCTAGTCAGGGCAAGGGAGTCACACACCAAGATAACCCCTGCTCACCCCCTTGGTAGCTTGGCACGAGCAGACAGGCTTATCCCGGAGGCAATGTGTAAAGCATTTGCGCCAGCACACAACCGCAACAACATCCTAGGCACACCACAAAAGGAACTCCACACAAGGTTATATAAAAATAACTTCTGTATTGTCAAAACACATCAGATAGAATCACACATGTACATTCTGCCAACTGGCACGGGCAATATTCACAATGGATTATGTACAAGACAGGGCCACATGGGCCACTGTCAGAATTAACACTTTTAGAAATAGCACTTCTAGAACGTAGAATAAGTGTAGCACAAAATAACAGTTATAGATCACATCCAGTAACTGCTGGGAACAGGTAAGTACCACCTACGCAACCCTAAACACCTTAGGAGAATGTCACGCAGGGAACCAGGACCTCACTAGGACCACCTGTACTAGAAAGAACAACCACCTAAGAATAAAATACATTTAGGGGTATAGGTAGGAACACTTTACACATGATGCAAAACCAACATTCAGAGGTGTAGGGAAGGGAAAACACATGATGCATAAAACATACATTCAGCGGTGTAATAAAATGGCACATGATGCATCAATCACATTCAGAGGTGCAAGGAAGGAACAACACATGATGCATAAACCAACACATTCAGAGTTGTAAAATCAAGGAAGACACATGATGCATAAAAACATTCAGAGGTGCCAGAACATAACTCAATAGCGCAAAAACACATGATGAAAACATTCAGAGGTGTAAGATCAAGGTGCGTAATCATATTAAATGCATTACATTTCCTAGCACCACATCACATTGCGCAAAACTCACATTAGGCAATTACCATCACATAGATAATCACATTGCGCCTAAATAAAATCACATACCAGCCGCCATCTAATAAAGGGACTAAAGAGCCCTGTGTCCAGAATGTCAGGGCGCGCTGCTAATGCAGCGCCAGTCAGGGATGCGCCACTGGCGCAAACCTAAACAATAGGGCGCCTGGAGCCTCTCAGGCTCTGAGGAAATGCGGGCAGGGAGCCTCTCGGGCTCATCAAACAAGGAACTGGCCCCTCGAGTCTCTCGGGACTCGTACACAAAATGCGGCCGTCATTGGAGTCCCTCCTGGACTTAAATACACAGAGATGCCGCCTCGAGCCTTTCAGGCTCGTAAATTCAAATGCCCCCGGGAGCCTTCTCAGGCTCTACACACCGTTGGAGTGGCCCACTGCCATCCGGGGATGCTCTGACCTTTACTTTGAGCCCCCAGCCCTCCCGCACTCACCGGCTGCTTCCTGACTCCTCCGGTGGCGGTACTGGGCGGCGGGGCTCAGTCCACGAGCTCCTGCTCCTCTCTCTGGGCTCTCCCCTCCTCACCGGAGCCCCGTGAGCACCAGCAGCCTTTCTCCTTCGTGCTGCGGCGCCGAGGGCGGGACTTCCAGTCCTGGGCAGCGCAGCGGCCCCTTCCAGGCACCAGTAGGCTGGGGGATAATTACCGTGGGGTAGGCGCCCTCGTTAAATACAAATATGAAGCGAGGTAGGCACTCGCTATGCTCACAATTTCGGGCGAATGCCGGGTGGGCACCGGCCAAAGTAATCAAGGCGCCCCCAGGCGCCAGAACACAAATAAAGCACTCCTAGCGCTATATGTGAAAACAAAGTGCTCCCAGGACTAGAGGGTCGATTACAGCGCTCTCCCCGCGCTGTAGGGCCAAAACTGCAGCAACAAGTCCCTGCAAAGTTCTTCAGGGGATGCAGCAAAGTCCTGGGGGATAGGAAGAAGGTCCAAAGGATCCCAGGGCAAAGCAAAGTCCCCCAATCAGCCCAGGCAAGGCAGAGGGGTCCCCCAGAAGTCTCCAGGCATCCAGGGGCTGGGCCGGGTTTAGGGAGGCAAGCCTTCCCCTGAGCCCAAGCAGCAGCACGCCCCTGGCAGGATTCAAGTCAGAAACAAGAACATTTTTAGAGTGTCACAGCACCCTTTTTATGCCCACAATCCTTTGTCTAAAGGCTGCAGGCAGTGTGAGAACCAGCTAGAACTGGTTATAGGGAATTCTTTTCACTGGCCACGCTAGCGACATTAGAGGCACCCCAGGGGGTGGAGCCAGCATTGTGTGGGGAAAACCCAGCCTCATTCAGGACCCTCCAACCAGACGCTCAATCCACAAGCAGACCCAGGCTCACTCCTCCCCTCATATCAGCATGCTAAACACTCCATTCACCACCGGGGCAGACCCTCCCAGACTCTTGAAGCCAGGCTCACCAGCCAGCCTCAGCCAATCACACGCCAGACACAAATTACACAAATATGCCAACTTCTAGAAGTGGCACTTCTACACTAGACACAATCATGCCGCATATACCATTGCGCAGCATTCAATCTCATGAGTTCGCACATACCAAACTCGACCCTGCACTCCCCACACATCAGGAACTACCATGGGCATACATATTCCCCATTCATTCCTATGGGAGGGCAGGTCACTCACCACACATACACAGAGAGCTCACGCACTTTACACTGTACCACAGTGAAAAAGTGCGCAGAGGCCTAAAATCACCACCACCAGGTTCCAGAAACAGGCTAGGAAAAAGCAAATAGTCTCGGGGTGAACCTGCCAAACGTGTCCAGGTGGATTGTTTAGTTGAGTTATTTTTTGTGTGGTTTGGTGGTGGTGGGGGCTTTAACAATAACATGAGGATGGGGGCCAGTGGCATGTGGGAGTTTATCCGTTAGTAGGTTGGAGAATTATGTGGACTTGGGGCTGCTTTTTGGGGGGCACTCTAGTTTGTAGTGACTATGGATTCATTTGTCACGTTAGGACAAGTTATAGCAGAAGGAGAGGGGACACTAATTGGAAGAGGGTTTGAGTGTAGCAGTGCAAAGTTGTCCACCTAGGATGGTGTAGGCGAGGAGATAGTGTCTAATGACAAGGATGTGGTGTGGGGAGAGCAGGGCATAGATGGATTATTGAATAGTGAGTGTTTTTGGATCCGTTTGGGTAAAGAGGGAGGTTGTTACTGGTTATAAGCTGCTTAGGATGTAGGTGGATTGGGTTGCGACAGAGTAAGGTAAAGTGGTCTATATTAGTGAGCAGTTTTACACAGATGTTTACAATGTACAGTTTAACCCCATACTTGCCCTAATAAACTGGCCTTTTACAATCTTAAGGAGGTCTCTGTTTGATCTCGTCCAAATGTAACTTCATCCTTTTCTTTCCTCTTGGCTCCTCCCATAAAGGTTGATATAATGGGAAAGAAATGTTCCATAGGCTATAAACAACTATGTTAAAATGTCCACACAAAGCTATCATACAATAAGAGAACTGTAAACCAGTAGCTGCCCTTGAGTGGTCATACAAGAAGCATTACCCGCATTCCAACACTGATAGAAGTTGTACTCTGGGTAAAACCAGGTACATCCTGATAATCCTACTGTTTGTGCTTCTCTGCATGCAGCTGATGAAGGAGCGCCAGGCACTCACCGACAGAGACAACCTGCTGCTCTCCACCAGGCTGGCGGAAATCGGTCACTCCAAGGGGCGGGTGGACAACTGGAACAACTACGCTGAACGCAGGTAATACAGGCCCAGCCTACATCATCACCAAGCACCTGGTCTGGACAGCTGAGGCACCAGCTGTCATGGATTGGTGGGCTGCCAGTACCATGGTGGGCTGCCAGTACCATGCAAGGTGGACACTGGGGAAGGAAGACACCAAGGGACATGGGATGGAAGATGAAGGAACGCCTATTCACACACAAAATACAACATCTAGTAGATGATATAAAAACGTTATGAAGAGTACAACACTAACCACGAGGCTTATATTACCTAATTTATTGGAAATAGGAGCATTACTAGATGCACACTCACAATACAAAGGCAGATGTTCACATAGTACCTTTGATATCAGGAAGGCCGCCCTCCATTCACCTGGCAAAAGATTCAATAGAAAGAGAAAGCCTGGTCGTTGCCCATGTAAGTTAAGAACTAAACAAATAAGTGCCAGCATAAATAGCAAACAATATATTTCCAAAGTCCGCTCACGGCATAGAGAAAATCGCTTTAATCAAAATGAATAATCATGTCAAAGATGTATTAGAGCTAATGTTATAGAATGGAAAATGTCTATAGCATTTTTCGAACAATATACTTGGTAGTGATCATACATTTGGAAGTCTATACAAGCCAAAGACTATTACAGCACTAGTTACTGCTAAGATTCAAAGAATTCTGATTGACTGAGCCAGTCTTAGGATTCCACAGAGGATGCTACTGGAATTTAATGTGTTCTGATGGCATCATTCATCAGTGATATATGCTCGCACACTTACTCAACGTGATTGTTTCAGGGCTTATTTTCATCATTATCCAAAATACTAAAAACATGATTATCATTAGGCCAAACTATTTAAATAATAAATTTTGATAAGAGATACCCCCAGAGTGTCATAGACTCGATTACGTAAACATTTGCCATTAAGTCGTCTATAAATACTGCGTCAGGCCTTTAATTTGACATATTTTTGACAAAATTGGGCATGATGTGATCCACAAAATCTGTGTTGTTTATTTTAGCCTATATTTAGAAACAGACACTATTGTTAGAAAACTCATATTAATCAATCAGGATTTATAAACCGTGGCTAATCACCAGGGCCGGACTGGGAGCCACAACCGGCCCTGGCAAAGTGCTCGCCGGCCCTTCCTCCCGACTCGGCGGCATCTCCAACCCCCCCCCCCCCCCCTCCACCCCCGAGTGTTGGAGGTGCCGCCTAGCTCTTTGCCGGGGCCGGTTTTCGGACGATTTTGGTACAGGGCCGATTTTGCTGCTATGCTGCAGAAACAGCCCTGTAACAAAATCGGCTCCCGGGGGCCCAAAACCAGCCCCACCTGTGCGGCGCACCGGGGGATTGCCCGGTGCCCGCTATGGCCTGTCCGGCCCTGCTAATCACCCAACAGGGTATCCAGGTGCTTGCAGGCCCCGGAGGCTTGTTCGAACAGCCATTTCTTGAGGGCCATTCAGAAATCCAGAAGTGAGGTAATGGTCCGGAGGTGCGTGGGGAGGCTGCTACGGTAGAGGCAGGGAGTATGGGCAAGTGAATGGGAGACAGAGTGTAGTCTTCGCGATGGTTAGTGGAAGTTCAGGCAGTGGTTAATGTAGACGGGTCCTTGGTTGTGTACGGATTTGTGCGCGTGGGTCAGCAGTGTGAATTGGCATTTCTTCTGTACGGGGAGCCAGTGGAGTTTCCTGAGGTGCAGTGTAATGTGGGTTCGTCAGGGATTGCCGAGGGTGAGTCTGACTGCGGAGTTTTGTATAGTTTGAAGACTCTGTAGAAGGTGTGTGGTGATGTGCTACATCTAATTCTAACTTCATTGTTCTTTCCTGTAGATAAGTGATTTGTTATGGAAACAGGAGCACATTTTACATTTGTGTGCTCCATCTTTTGAATATTTAGGAATATCCAGGCATTTCTTTGTTCCATTCGTAAATGTTGTATTGTTTGTAATTTATCTGACTTTAATTACTAGTCATTAAGGGCAGGACAGCAGGAATTCAGAAGGAGAAATGCAGGCAGCATTTATCTATTGATAAACAGCTGGAAATGAGAACAGTAAAGCCTGTGTGTGAGCTGGGCTGCAATTGGTTGACTGGTTTTGCCTACCTAGGATGTATGATTGGCAAATGTTTTTGAAGTCCCGGGGGCAACTTGCACTATGACCCACATTATGGGATTGCTGGAACGTGGTGCTGGGATACTGTGATACCGCAATGGGAAATGACCACATGGACCTGGAGATGCCAGTCCTTTTCTGAGCGTTTCTCCCAGAAAATGTCTGGAAAGGGGAGTGGTGGACAAGAGTGGGCAGTGAATCTAAGGGGGCGTGTGTCTGACTGAGAGAATATGCTGTCCCTCTTCCTCCTAAGGGTCAGATGAGAACTGAGTTGTGAAGATGCCACAGCCTCTGTCCCTGAAGCAGTAAAGACAGGTCTGGTGTTTCCAGGCCTGGAAGTATTGGGGCGGGAGTTGGAATTGCCAGTGGCAGAATTTCATCAGGATTTATGGGTTCAGGTGAAGTTTGATCACTCATAATGAGGACCTACGTTTATAAAAATATTAACATCCAAAGGAAATCTAGTGGTAAGGTTGCGTGGATGCGCAAGCTTCCTTTAGGTCCATAAAACGGTGTCTGCAACAGGTGTGTGCACCCTTTATAAACTGGTGACCCATGGGCATTATTCCCACTCTACCCTATCCTTGTGATGGGCCTTTTACCCTCCACGACTGATTGACTGGGGCTGGCCTACGAGATAATATTATGACTGTCTTAGTACAGTCAAGAGACAGTGTTTTTGTGAGCGTTTGACAAAGGCAGAAAGCAGTGGCATCTCTAGAAGTAATTTTTAGTGGTGGCACAAAAGGAGCCACAGTGGCCAAGTTGTGGGCCACCTACAACAGGCAATCGTGAGCACAACCTTAATATATATATATATATATATATATATATATAAGGGTTTTGCAAACTGCTCCTGCAGTTCTTCCAACCGCATCCACCATACGAAGTTGGTGCCGTGGCGCGGGACCCGCAATATATTCTTATTACCATGAGCTACCGCAAGAAGGAACCGCACTCCAGGTTTCTTCAATGAAATAAAATTTTTACTACGACTGAAGCGTTTCGACCTTCCCGGAGTCAGACGAAGACCGGAAAGGTGGAAACACGTCAGTCGTAATAAATACTTTATTTCATTGAAGAAACCTGGGGTGCGGTTCCTTCTTGCGGCATTGCGAGGTAATGAGAATATGAATATATATATATATATATATATATATATATATATATTACCTACTGGCAGTCGCCAGTAGGTAGTTATAGTTAGGATTTTTTTCAATGCAAAATCTCAAAATTCTATTGTGAATAACTTTGGCACCGGTTGACGAAACTGCCTGAAAATTTCCTCAAGCTCGGGTCCTTCCTTGAAAGTTTGGGGGGGATTCGTCAAGCGGGGGCCGAGATAAAAGGGGGGTCCCAAAACGTGTTTTCCCCATGTTAATTTCCATAGGGCGGTCGACCTCACTTTTAGCCCGAACGGCTGAATGGATTTCCACCAAACTTGGCAAAATTGTAGGGACTGGTAGCCCGATGTGCCTTTGCTATGTCTCAAGAAATGTGCTCCAGTGGTTTATGAGTAATTTAGGTTAAAAAAATATATATATCTATGGCCGCGCCCCGGTACGCACACCAGGGCGCGCTCCGGGTGCCCCACGCGAGGTGCGCACGGAAAGTTGATTGGCTCTCAGGTGTCTGTAAACATTCGAAACAGTCCGGAGCGGCCGCCATCTTGTGTCTCGGTAGGATCGAGACACAAGAGGTGGCAAAAACAAAGGGGGAAATGACCATAAGGGGGCAGAGTAGACCCCCCCTGACACCCTAGGTTTGATGTGGGGGCTATAAAAAAGCCCCGCGGGGCAAAAGACATTTTTTTTTTTGACTTGCACGGGGGGAGCGCCCGGTATGCGCACCGCGGAGCGTACCGAGGAGCGTTCCATGGGGAAAAAAGAATTATAGAGTTTTTAAAAAATGTAGCCTTTTTTATAATTTGGAGATAGTTCTAAAAAGAACTGTTTTTTTCTTCTTTTTGTTGTTTTATATTTTTTTATGTTTTTTGAACATTTTGTACTTTTTTTGGCTTCTATGAACTATTTTGTATTTTTTTTATTATTTTTATGGGGAGAAACAAAAAACAGGGAATTGAAAATGGCTCAACTGGAGTAAAAAAAAAATAGGAAAAAATTAGGGTTTTTTGGGGCAATTGTGGTTGTCACCAGCAAGGAGGATGAGCTTTAGGCTCTGCTCACCATAGGAGATGGTCTTACCACAAAAAATACATGTGACCCTAAATTCTCCAAAACGTGGTTGTATGCAAGGGATTGTCTCCCTTGTCTCTGGTCCCGATGGAGTGGGTTGTTTTCGTTTGGAGGTGCTGGGTGTAGATTGGGGAGGGTTGCTGGCCAGTTCTCTCATCGCTGCGGCAGCGTAGTTGTTCGGATGCTTGCGCTGCATGTGCCTAATCATGGTATTATTCCCAAATGAATATTTTTTATTTGGTTTACCCCTTGAAAGTTCCATGTCACAGATAAGGCAAGTCACCTTTGCCGCATTCACTTTCTTTCATCCCTCAGGGATGAAAAAAACTCCCATACAATGTGTGGCTTGGGTTAGTATGGGGTATTGTGTTCTTCCAGCCACCTCCTCCTGCTCCCCTCCTCCTCTTCCTCCTCTTCTTCTAGACCACCAGTGTGATGTTGTGGTGGTCCTCTTGGTGGTGGTGCAGATGCTCCAGCTGATGCTGCTACTGTAGCCATTTCAAAGTACAAAATATACCTCAAAGATTTCAAAACAGGTCTTCCTCAGTCAAAGGACAAAGTCAGAATAAGGAAAAAAGGTGGGGGCTTTCATCATTTGGAAAAAAAAATGTCCTGAACCAATGAGAAGTGTTAGTTTCAGGTCACAAGACCAGGGGTTTCATCATTATGAAACCAAAACTGTTCTGCACCAATTAAAAGTGTTATTTTCAGATCACATGACCCGACGCGCTTACGCGACGCGCCCCTGGGCGCGCCCGGGGGCTCGCCCTGGGGCGCGTCGGATACTTACGTTGCACGATCGTATGCGCTCGAGTGCTTCCGGGTGCGTTTACGCCATGCGTATCACGTGGACGGGGCTACGCAGTACGTCACAATGATGTTTTCGGTCGCGGCATTGGCGCTAACGGGACTCTCCCCGGTGCGCGACCCGGGGCGCTTCAAACGACTACGCTTTCCGGGGCGCTCACCGGGGCGCGCCCCGGGAGCGCTCCAGGGCAAATAAATAAATAAATAAATATGTACATTAAAAAAATTGTTTTAAATATAATATAGGATTCATTCATTTTCAAAAATATTACATTTCATAGCTATAGACATTTGCTATTAACAAAATGTTGAAATTCACTGAAAAAAACATAGGTTTGGGGCCTTATATATAGTTAGGAATTAGCATTTAAAAACCTATGAAATTCACTGAAAAAACCATAGGTTTCACACCAGTTATAGTTAGCAATTAGCATTTAAAAAACCTATTAAATTCACTGAAAAAACCATAGGTTTCACACCAGTTATAGTTAGCCGGAAATTTTACTGACATAAAAACATTGAAATTCCCACGTTATAGTTAGTTGGACTCACTATAACTTGCACGCCTGCAATGCACTGCTGATGACGTCACATATTACATCACTCATGACATGGTCAGTGACATCGTCAGTGACATCACTCATGACATCACTGATGACACCATCCTTATGACAGAGTGACAGACCTCCTTTCAGTGTAATGTAACTCTTGAAACACATATTCAAAAATAGAAACTAACATTTTCAAAAAAATGGAGATACCCATACCAGTTACAACAACCAATTCAGTAATACCACCATCTATATACACATCCACTCATTCAGCAACAGTTCTATATAGTTACTCATACATATACTCACTCATCATATGTAGTGATACACATATACATCCTGTTACACACCGACAGTCTTCCAAAGGTTACTCACACACATACTCACACATGCAAATAAACTATTGAACATCCATTTATTAGCATATACAACTATACACACACTACCACCTTACTTTTAAGGAAACTTACACATACTTACTCTCTTAAACAATCACTTATAGAAACACATACTTATTAAAACAGGAACTCTTACAATCTCTCACTCTCACATATACTCACTTATATACATCAATACTCACATATACTAGATTAAAACATATGTCGTTACTGATAAAGACACTAGTGAGACAGTCATTCACTCACTAACACACACATATACACACTGATCCACCCATACAGTCCTGCACATATGTTGTGTTCAAAACAC
Source organism: Lissotriton vulgaris (assembly GCF_964263255.1). Classification (NCBI taxonomy): domain Eukaryota; kingdom Metazoa; phylum Chordata; class Amphibia; order Caudata; family Salamandridae; genus Lissotriton; species Lissotriton vulgaris. The sequence continues at coordinate 20,912,833 of NC_141688.1, forward strand.
ATACAAACAGAGAGAAAGTCATTGATGCATCTATGTGCTAAGTCATACCCCCACAACACAAGTACCCTTGCAAGAACCCCTTGCATTACAAGGGGTTCTACCATGGGCGTCTGCAGAAATGTTTCCAGGGGGGGGCAAACTTTTAACTTCATCCCTCGCCTTCCAGGGGGGGGCAACATTTTAACTTCCTCACTCGCCTTCAAGGCACTTTTAATGCACACGGCCCATTGTCATTCTTTAAGTGATGATCAGCAGCAGAGAGAATGACAAGGGGCCCGTCCACAGTCTGCTCAAGGTCTGGGAGCGGCTGCTGCAGCCTCTAGAGTTCAAAGAGAAGTGTGAGAGGCCCTAAGTGAGAGATCATTTAAACTCCTGGGGCTTCTCGCAGGGGAACAGCCTGCTGTAATCTTGAACATTATGGACCAAAAGGAATGGGACCGTTGACCCAGGGGGGGGGCAAGCGCACCCCCTTGCACTCCCCTGCGGACGCCCATGGGTTCTACGTTGGCGCTTGGCAGTCACTAGAGTGCCAGCACAGAATAAAAGAGCAGCAATGCCCCATATCTTAGTTGATTTCGCACAATACAGCAAGTTGTCTTCCTGTGTTGCGATGCACCAAATGTTAGTAAATCTCCTGCTTAGGATCAGCCTACCTGACCATTGCTCTGCATAGAGGCCAAGGATTGGATGAGCATGTATGCTGAACCCCATTATGAGCCACTGACAGGTACTGTGAGACATGTGGTCTGCTTTCGGCCTGAACTGCACAGCTCTCAGTCGATGCCCATTATAAACAACCACCCACAAACCGAATTCACCAGAATAGATAGATATATGAACTATACAGGGAAAAAACTAGAGAAACACAACATCCTGAAAGAAATCAAATACTTTTAGGGAATTTAAGAGTAAGTAAAACAGGAACTGTAAATAGGAACATTGCTGGTCATTGCCTGTTTTTAGGTCTCGCCTGGCGAACGCAGCGAGAAGTATTGTTACTGAGTTGCATCTCATGCGAGACAAGAGATGGGCACGCGCAAGAGACGGACTGGAAATGTGGACGTGCGTGTAAACACGCGCTAGCATTATTATTATTATTATTAGGTTTTTGTAAAGCGCGCAGTCACCCGTAAGTATCCCAGCGCTAAGGTCCGGACAGACCAGAGGATAACAACGGGGAGAGAGGAAGAAAAAGAAGATCAGGGAAACAGTAAGTTTTCAGCCACTTCCTAAATCGGAGGTAATCTGGTTCCGTCCTAAGGTCACGGGGCAGGGAATTCCAAAGGCGGGCTGTGTTGACAGAGAAGCGCCGTCCGCCAGTGCGCACCCTCTTCACTCTGGGGATAGTGATGAGGTATTCATGGTCAGATCGAAGGGATCTTAGAGCTTTGTAGGGCCTGATGAATTTTTTTAGGATGGAGGGCCTTTGTCCTGTAGGAGTTTGTGTGACAAGCAGAGAGCTTTAAACTTAACTCGCTCTCTCACTGGGAGCCAGTGGAGCTGTTTCAGGGCTGGTTTGGCCGAGGATCTAGCCGGGGTATTGGTGAGAATCCGGGCCGCGGAGTTCTGGATCCTTTGCAGTTTATTAAGGGTTGCCTCGGGAGCGCCCAGATAGATGGTATTGCTGTAATCCAGCCTTGATAGTATGAGGCCTTGGATGAGCAGTTTCTGGGAGACAGGAGGAAGTAAGGGCAGAATCTTCCTGATAGATTTAAGGAGCCCGAAGCAGGTCCCAGCGATTTATTTTGGCTTGAGTCTTGAAAGACAAGTCTTTTTCCAGCCAAATTCCCAGGCTCTTGATCTCAGACTTGGAGACTGGGGGTTCACCCAAGCAGGGGGGCCAGACGTTCGGGGAGAGGGATAGTCCCTTCTGGCCAAGGAGGAGAATGTCTGTCTTTGAACCGTTAAGTTTCAGTGATGAACTATTCATCCATCCTTGAATTTCTGCAAGACAGTTGTAGAGGTCCGATGGTTCTTGGTTTGGGTGAGATAGAGACACCACTAATTGAGTGTCATCACCGTAGCTGATGATTTTCACTCCGAACGGGGTGACGACCTCCTCCAATGGGGACATGTAGACCTTGAATAATGTCGAGCTTAAAGTTGAGCCCTGGGGTACACCACATTGGAGGGGGGTTTTGGGAGAGCGGGTGTCATTCTCCCAGACCTGAAAGGAGCGGTGGCCAAGGATTGATTTGAACCAGGTCAGAGCAGTGCCCTCAACACTGATGTTCTTGAGTCGCTGGATTAAGACCCGATGGTTGACGGTGTCGAAGGCCGCACTGAGGTCCAGGAGGATCACTGCCACTGATCCTCCTGCGTCCAGAAGGGCTCTGGCCTCCTCCACTGCAGCAAGTAGGGCGATGTCAGTGCCCTGCCCTGGGCGGAATCTAGTTTGCGAGCTTCTGAGCAAGTTGTTGGTCTCCAGAAACTGCGAAAGCTTTTTGTTAACTAGCTTTTCAGCGATTTTACTGATTCCTGGGAGGAGAGAGTTTGGCCTGTAGTTGGCCATATCCAAGGGGTCCAGAGAAGGTTTTTTAAGGAGCGCTTTGACGACAGCCACTTTCCAGCTAGGGGGAACTTTTCCCTGGAGCAGTGAAGCGTTGATGAGGTCAGTGAGTGGAGGGGCGATGGTGAGGGCCAATTTCTTAAGGATGCGTAGGGGGACCGGGTCCCTGGGGGATCCGCTTTTGATAGTGTCTAGCGTGGTTGAGACCTCTTCAATAGTTACTGGTCCGAGAGAGTTTAGGTGGGGAGTGGAAGGGTTTGAGTTAATGCAGTCTTCCTCAGTGATACTGAAGTCGACAGGAGGGAGAGAGGCAAGAATTTTCTGAATCTTCTCATCGAAGAATTTGGCCAGTTTAAGGCATTTCTCTTCAGCTGCCTTGGGGTCTGGCAGATTCTTTGGTCCCGGATCTGGGACTTTAAGTAATTCTTTTAAAATGATTAAAGTTTCCTTGGCGGAGCAGGAGGAGTTTTCTATCCTTTCCTGAAAGAATGTACTTTTGGTATTGCGAAGAGCGATCTTATAGTTTTTTAAGGAGGTGCGGAAGGCGTCTTTATTGACTATCAACTTATCCTTCCTCCAGGACCCTCCGTTCTTTTGCACTCCTTACGTAGGAGGTTAAGATCAGGGGTGTACCAAGGAGCTGGGCTCACTCTTTTGATTCGCCTAAGGGTGGTAGTTTTAGGGAGGAGTTTGTCCAATGAGATGGTAAGCCAGGAGTTGAACTGGTTGTCAGCAATGGCTGGGTCAGAGACCGGGGGGGAGGAGAGGCCCTGAGAATGGAGGTCCATTCGTCTGGCGAGAGTTTGTGCCAGTGTCGGTCAGTGACCCGAGTTTTGGGCTGTGGGGTGGGTGGGATGAAGAGATGCCAATAGATAGATATTAAAAAATGGTCTGTCCAAGGAAGGGGGAAAGGGGTGCGGGTTGTGAGGTCCGTGATGTTGGTAAAAACGGGGTCCAAAAGGTGTCCTTTGTCATGGGTGGGCTCTGAGTTAACTAATCGGATGTCAAAAGACATAAGGTCAAGAAGAAGTTCGGACGCAGTTAGGTCCTTGGAGTCTGATAGATGGAGGTTGAGGTCTCCCAAGATAAGAAAGTTGGGAGTGGTAGTCGCCATCTGGGTGACAGTATCGACAAGAGCACTTGAAAATTTCCCTGGGGTTCCCGGCGGGCGGTATGTCAGCAGCCCCGAGAGGGAGTTCACAGGGGATATTTGTAAAGCAAAGTGGCAGCTTTCGCAGTCGTGGATATTAGCATCGCTAGATCTACATGAGAATTGCTCTCTGTAGATTATCGCAAGGCCACCTCCTCTGCCGAGGGGTCTGTTTTGGGATTGGATTTGATAGCCCGGGGGTAAAGCATTGATGATGTCAGAATCCGACCAGGAAGTAAGCCAAGTTTCCGTGAGGAACAGGACGTCAAAATCGTGATCCCGTACCAGAAGGTTGATTTCATGGGAGTGTTTAGGGAGGGACCGACAGTTAAGGAGGCCCAGCTGTAGGCCGTGATTTCCTGAGGTGGTGGTGGCCGGATTACATAGGACACAGTTGGTGAAGGGTTTTCCTCCCGAATGGATGTAGTTGCACTCAGGATTTTTCGAAGGATTGAGTGCTTGGAGCCTATCTCTAGTATAGACAAGTCGGCCAGCGGCAGAAATGGGCAGAGTAACTGGGCCTGGGTCTGGCTGGGCCCGGACGGGCCCAGACGGGCTTGCCTTAGGCGCGCCTTTGGCGCGCAAACGGCGCGCCCGCTGCGCCCGTCCGCTGCGTGTACGAGGAGGACAGATGATTTTATAAGGATGTTATGGGCGTGGCCTCATGCAGGTGGGCGTGTCCTGCGCTGAGGTGGGTTGAGGGCGGCGAGTGGAGAAAGACTGTCCCGCGGCAGCGTTTACCTCGGCTGCGCGGGTGTCAGGGAAGCAGTATCAAGGTCCCAGAGCAAGGTGGGAGAGTGCACAATTAAAATACCACACATTATTACAATTTTTAAAAAAGCTCAAATTTAGCGCGATGTCAAGCTATGCTCCCGGCTGTGCCTCAGGAGTATCTGAATCAGAAGGCGAGCTCGTAGTCAGCTCTTTAAATAGGGAGATGGGCGTGGCCTCGTGCAGGTGGGCGTGTCCTGCGCTGAGGTGGGCTGATGGCAGCGAGTGGGGAAAGCCTGTCCCGCGGCAGCGTTTACCTCAGCTGCGCGGGTGTCAGGGAAGCAGTATCAAGGTCCCAGAGCAAGGTGGGAGAGTGCACAATTAAAATACCACACGTTATTACAATTTTTTTTAAAAAAGCTCAAATTTAGCGCGATGTCAAGCTATGCTCCCGGCTGTGCCTCAGGAGTGTCTGAATCAGAAGGCGAGCTCGTAGTCCGCTCTTTAAGTAGGGAGAGCAAGGTGGGAGAGTGCATCCACTGCAAGAGACGGACAAGAAATGTGGACGTGCGCGTGAACACGCGCTAGCATCCACTGTGAGCGAGATCATGCAGCGTTACTTTCACTTTCCCAACCCTCCCTACCTCGACGCCTCCACGGCCTGTCGACGAGCACCGATGTGCTCCTATGCTAGCAAGATCATGCAGCGTTACTTTCGCTTTCCCTCCCCCTTCCTCTCCCCCTCCACGGCCCGTCCACACGCACCGAAGTGTATTGGAGAAGCAGCGATTGGTCTCAGAGCTGCAGGTAGACCTGGGGAGCTATATTTCATCTAGTTTTTTGATGCTGCGCTTTCGATTCCTAATCGCTCTTTTTGTTTTCTTCTTGACTGTCAATCTATCTAATGTGCTTGGTTTGCAAATTAGTTTAAGTTAAATAGCCCAGTGGGTTGTTGCGCCTGCTGCAGATGTGTGTCGTCTATAAATGTCAGGATTGGGTTCCTGCAGAGCGACCATAGATTTTTTTTTTTTTTTTAATTCTTCAGAGAAGCTAAAATGAGCATCATTATGTTAATGTTAAGCCGTACATTTGGGGCGCACGGCTACCCCGAGAGGGTGTCCCGGCGCTTTAGCAAAGAGGCCTGAAAGAAACCATGAAACCAAAGGCAGACACGCTACAGTCACGATGATTACTTAGTGAAGAGCAAAGTCTTCAGCTCCTTCCTAAAAGCCAGAAGGTTATTCGCTTTCCGGAGAGAAAGTGGGAGCTCGTTCCACAAGCAAGCTGCCACATGTTGGAAGGATCGGCCGCCCATCCGGGCACGTTTGACCGCAGGCACCTCCATTTTGGCCAGGTCAGCTGACCGCAGCATCCTCCGTGGCACATAGAAAGCAATACGCTTCCTAAGATAGTTGGGACCAACAGAATGAAGGGCTTTAAACGCCAAAGTAAGGAGTTTAAATCTGATTCTGCTAGAAATCTGTAGCCAGTGCAGCCTAGCTAGTAGCGATGAGGCACTGGCTCTCCTAGGCAGGCCAAAGATGGCTCTGGCCGCCGAATTCTGGACGATTTGCAGTCTGGATAAAAGATACTTTGGTAGGCCTGCAAAAAGCGCATTTGCGTAATCCAGACGAGATCCCACAAGCGCCTGGACTACATTCCTACGATACTGCAGGGAGAGCAGTGGGAGGAATTTCCTGAGCATCTTGAGGATGCCGAAGCATTTCCCTGATAATCCCAGAATGTGTGGACGGAACGAAAGATCATCGTCGAACACAACTCCAAGATTTTTCACTTGAGAAGATGGTTTCTCGGGGGGGAACATGTCCTGGGGCCACCACGTCTTCCAACCAGGATCAGGGGCACAGCCGAAAAAGAGCAGCTCAGACTTGTCTGAGTTGCATTTAAGGCTGTGCCGCTGAAACCACGCAAAGACTGCGCTCAAGCAGTCTTTGATTCTGCCGCCGTCGAAGACCTCTCCCTTCCTGCAGGTGAACAGGAGCTGGGTGTCATCAGCGTATGAGATGACGCGGGCCCCAAACGCCTCCGCTACCTCCGCCAGAGGGGCCATGTATATGTTAAAGATGGTGGGGCTCATTATGTTCTGTTTCCAGTGTTATATTATTTCCGGTGTAATGAAACACAGCACTGTGGTGGCACAAGTAGTGCTGTGTTTTGAAAGCGCAGGATGGCCTCTTTCACATTCCCCCTCCCCCTCAGATTGGATTCAACTTGAGCAATTAATTACTGTGTTCAGATTAAAATATGACCAGCACTATGCGGTGGGCATTGTAGGGAGCTGGGACTGTGGGAGTGTGTTGGAAGGAGGGCTCGGGGAACTGGTGTGTGTGCGAACGGCTGAGGAGCGAGATAATGGGGGAGCTGCTGAAGACAGAGGTAGTACGGCCCTGACTGGTCACGGATAGATGTCCGGGGTGGCATAGGCGAAGGGGTTGGTGTTACAATAGCTGCCCACTTTGGAACTGTAAGACCAGGTTGAAGTCCCGGCGTCGGCTCAAACATTCTGTGATGCACATGACTCCATCTCCCCGTGCGTTAACAAATGAATCTGACCTTGTGTAATGTGATTGGTGCACATGTAAAGCCCTTCAATGCTAATGGGCTGTGTTCACGCCCTATAAAAACTTCAAAAAGCTAGTGCTGGGTTGGAGGGGCAGGGATGTGTGTATGAGGTTGGTATGGTGAAGTGTTAGAGTGGAGTGGCTGGGATGGGTGAGCGGGATGGTGGGGAGTGTGGGGGGTTAGGTTAGTGCTGGATCGTAGAGGGAAAGAGGAATATAAGGTGAAGGATGTATTAAGAGTTAAGTGTGTATGTATGGGGTGGCTGGGATGAAGGTACTGTTGTGCTGGGATAGGGAAAAGGGGAGCTTATGATGCTGCTGTGTTGCATGTATTGCTTGTATGGAGGGGCCTAGACACCTCAGTGGGTCTGCAGATAGTGCTCTGATGCAGGCCGGAAGAGGGGGAGGTTGCTGGGGAGGGGAGCCAGTTGCACTTGCAGGTAAGTCCTGGACTGGAGCAGAGGATGGGAGGGTGCTTCTGAAGGGTATATAGTACTGGTATAGAGGGGACGAAGGAGTCCTGGCAGTCGTAGCCAACTTCTGGCTGACATGTACACTCACTGACACACAGGGCCAGGCAAATGCAGCCTCGCCCTGGCCCAATATGTCAAGGTAGATGTAGCGTGTCACATGCCAATGCTTACATCTAAAAGGCGATCGCGAAACCAAAAGCGATCGCCTTTCTCCTTCCTCCCCACTCCCCTTTGGTCCCCTCCCCTCTGCCCCCTCCTCTCTGCCGCTGTGCCGTAGGACCCCCTCCCTCACCCCTTCCTCCGCCTTGGACCAACCTCCACAGGGCTCGGGAGATGCTGGGATGCCGCTCACCGCCCTGCTCCCAGATAGGTGCCTCTGCAGCCGGGCCTTGCGGCCGACACATGTCTCTATCTCTGGACCACAATCAAACACCCCAAGTGGCTTCTCAGAGTGCAGTCATGCTCGTCTGCTACTACATGCATTTAAAATTGGTTGCATACAGTTCAGGGTCGAACTGGGAACAACAACTCGGGGTGGGTGGGGGGGGTTGGAGGGGCCGCCGAGCTCTTTGCCGGGGCCGGTTTTCGGCCGATTTTGGTACTGGGCCGATTTGGCCCCCAGGGTCCCAAAACCGGTCCTCACCCGTGCGACGCACCGGGGGATTGCCCGGTGCCCGCTACGGCCAGTCCGGCCCTGATACAGTTTCAGATTGCACTGATGTAATTTCGCCCACCGCAGGTTGAATTTTCCGCTCCACTCTTCACAAACAGGCTGGCCCTGTAGTTCTCACTGCCAGGGAGGACTTGAGTCACCGGCAACTCAGGCAGGATGTGACCGCGGCGCACTTTCGACACCTATACTTTCACAGTCCGGGTGGTAAAAACCGCTGCACCCAGATGGCATGACGCAGAAAAGGAACTTCGGTGCAGTTGCTGTAAAGTCTTGTCAACAATGTAATCCATGGAAGTTGTTTTTTGTGCAGTGTTTACATATCTATTCTAATTTAAGAGGCGTCCTTAGCACCTGTGAGTATGAGATTGAGGTAGGGCACTCCAGGGATATGAGCTGGTGTTTCTGCCTTCCAGTTTCCCCCTATCACTGGCGTGCCATGGCTTGGCCAGCGGGCAGCACGGACAGCTGGGCTGGTGATCGGATCCATTCTGTAGGGAAGAGCCACACACACAACCACAGGCACACACACAACCACAGGCACACACACAACCTCACACACCATCACACACAACCAAAAACAAAACACACACAACCACAAACACAACACACGCAACCACAACCACACACACAGCCACACACACAGCCACACACACACAGCCACACACACACAGCCACACACACATAACCACACACAACCACACACAACCACACACACAACCACACCATCAGTGCACACTTTCACCAGGGACAGACACCACCAGCCGTAAGTGCACGCTGTCACCGGGCACACACACCACTAGAAATCTGTGCACGCTTTCAGGCACACACACACCACCAGACATCGGTGCATGCTTTCACCAGGCACACACACACATCACCAGCCATCAGTGCACGCTTTCATCAGGCACACAAACACACACCACCAGCATCAGTGCACGCTTTCACCAGGTGCACACACACCTCCAGCCGCCAGTGCATGCTTCTACCAGGCACACACTTCCACCAGGCACACACACCACCAGCCATCCGAGCACAATTTCTACAGGCACACACACCACCAGCCATCAGTGCACACCTCAATTGTTAACGCATCCACAATTAACTATTGTAGCAATCGCAGTATGGATCACTTTACTTTTAAACATATTCATCGAAAGCACAGCATGCCACCATTGCTACAAAAATAAATACACATTTTTTTGGGCCTGCAATCTATAGATTTTTGTTACAGTTGGTGTTGCAATATTTAGGAATGCAAATAGCTCAAACTTAATTAATGCGAGACCTATTGCATTGTAAATGCTTGTTGTTGGCTGCAGCTGTCACCTGGTGCTGGTGTGATGGCCGGTTGGGGGGGATGTTGCAGGACAGTTACAGATGGGCCAGCGGCTTATTCCCGACCAACTCACATCCTCTAGCGACGTGACTACCAGAAGAAAGCTGATGACAGGCGTTAACGCTGAAAGAAGAAATAACTCCAAAGAACGCTCTGGGGAGGAAGGCTCCCGGGTCCTAGGAGAGGTATCACAGAGCAGAGCTGGACACAGCCAGGACTGGGCTTTGTGTCCCACCGCTCGGCTCAATGGGGCTGTGACGCTGTGTTTCAACAGCTTGTCGTCTGAGGCTGCCCTGCCGTCTCCAGTTTCCTGATGCTGTGCGCATTCAAAATGTTCCCGGTCTTGCTCATTGACAACAGGTTACCAGGCAACGGCCATCTTCATTATTGATAACCTAGTGATGGCGGATAGATTTCACATTTAGTTTCCCAATTACAGACAAAAGTTCTATGTGGCTCGGGTTCCTCTTGTATCAGCCCCTCCTAGTTTGTACAAAGACCAGGAGCTCGTGCAGTGCCCTGGTGTGGGGGTGATTCTCACTGTGAACGCCTCTGGGTTGTATCTTCTCATCCTTCGGTTGCATTATCCGATGTGATGCTTTTAAAACCTGGGCACAAAGACACATCTCGATGAATTATTCTACCGGGCGGATTGGTGCTGCGAGGGCAGCTGGCCCTGGACCAAGAGGTGTTAGGCTGCCAGGCACTGTTCATTTAGACAAGTACAAGTCGTTAGAGAAGAGGGGGTTTCTACACTGGCTTTGGTGGCTCTGATACCCCAAAGAAGGGACACTTGCTCACCCTGTTAGGTAAACGAAACAGCAACAGGTGCCAGTTGTAACGGGGTTCTCAGCGATCCATTTGCACTTTGTAATTGTAATTATATAGCGCCTAATGCCTCTGACGAGGCGTCAAAACGCTTTTTCGGCAAGTAGCACGAAACAAACGCAAGGAGGCGAATAGATTAGCGCCTCTTCCCAGCTATATCCTTCACACTCAAAATTCTTCTGGGTTGTTAGGGTCTCTTGGCTATTCCATGATAGCCTTGTGTCCAACCTCTACTAAGATAACACATCCACATGAGGCACTTTGAGAGTTGGGTGGGGGAGTGGCGCGAAGAGAGGTAAGGGAACCCTAACCCACCAAATTGGGACACTGGCTGGCAACCAAAAACCTGCCACAAACATCCAGGAGCCGAGCCTCTGGACTAGTGCTACATGTTTTATGCTGCTACCGCTTCATTCTCCCCATCCGCATGTGCATCTCACCTCCCACGGTCATGGAGCATACCCCCTCTCTAATTATGAAGAATTAATATGGAGCTGCCCTGGTAGTATGTAGCGATATGTAAAAGGTGTAGGAAGGTGGATATCTGACTATATGGTTACCCCAACTTTTTGCCTAGTGTTTAGCTGGTTTTCGATTTAGTTGGCCTGGGATCCTGCTAATCAGGGCCCCAGGCTATCTGCTCTCACTGTAAAATGGACTCCATGTGCTTTATGTACATCTCCAATTGGATATTGGGTCACCTTATGAGCCCCTGTATAGTGTACCATAGGTACTCAGGGCATAGGTGCATCCAAGGCCTACCAGGGGCTGCAGCATGTATTATGCCACCCCTGGCTGGCCATCCAAATTGACACAACTGGATGATCACTCAGCTGGGGCAAGACTGTGTAATCACCCCTTGCTTAGGTATAGTATTTTTATACCTACCATTTTATATAGACACTTATATACCTATAAGTCCCTCCTATGGCAGACCTTGACAATCCTGAAGGCAGAGTGCTTGGTTTTTTGTGAGATGGTGCTCTAGCATGAGCTGAGCCTGTCTGCAGCTTTCGGAACCATGTCCTTATAGCTGTTCTATGATATAGCCATACCATATACTCTTAAGTGGATTATAATTAGGGCTCCCGGTTTTCCGTTTTTACGGATATTTACATATAAATACAGACGGAAATCTATATTTCCTTTGTCTGTATTTATATATAGAAACGGCAAAACACTGGCAAATGTTGCCGCGCTGCCGCTGCCTGAATTCCTTTTAATCCCTTCCAATCAGTCTTTTGGCGCCCTCCTGTGGACAAATTTGCATAGGGTCTTTGAAGTACAGCCGAGGATCTATGTTCAGTCATCATGTGGGTGAGGGGGAGGTGGGGGCTGTTTGTTCTGAAATTACTGTGTGTGCTGAATGCCACATGGTGCCTTAGTTTATCGCGATGGTGGAGGGAAAGGATCCGCTGTCGCGCCATTCCACGATTGATGGCCTACTTAGCATGAGGTTAATGCTAAGTAGGCCATCAATCGTGGAATGGCCCGACAGCGGGCCCTTTTCCTCCACCACCGCGATAAACAAAGGCACCCTGTGGCATTCAGCACACACATAACAAAAAGACGGCTGGGATGACAGTCAACACAATATGGATCTCTTCTATGAAGTGAACAGGGAATGGCGCTATTAGAACGTAATTGCAGCTTTCATTCTGCAGTGTGTCACATACCGACCCCCTAATAGAGCCGCATTTAAACAATTTTCCTTTATTGGGGGCTGCTGAAGCGATCCCACTTCACTCAGAATGTCTTGTGAACAGAATTCCCCTAGGGTGGAAAAAAGTTTCCTGCTTTCCCTCACAGGTTAAAACTGTACATGTGTGACTTTGATGCAGGTCTCCCGACCCCACAGGGACTCTTCCAAGCTATGGGTCACTCAAGGGTCACAGTACTTCTAAAACACAAGACTTCTCACGCCCAAAAACATTTCTCTTTCGATGGAGCTTCCAAAACAGTGTCAATGTTTTTACTAAAAAAAGGAAAGGTTTTACTAGACAAAGAGTACTCCAAACTTAATTTGACGTTTTAAACAAAACTAGGACACAGGAACAGACCGATGCACTACGAGCAAGTCTAGGTTTTTTAACACTTTTAGGGACACAAAATACAACTTCTGCTTTACAGCAGTTTCACTACCAAGAGATATGACATACCAGGGTTTTGAAATGGGCCGTGACCATTACATATACTAATTCAAAGCTGTGGATTTTTTTAAACACTGGCAAATTCTTGAAACCATTTCTGGAGGGTGTAAGCTCCCCAAACTATGATTTGAAAGCCTTGACGGGCACATATTGATAGGAAGTGACAAGCACAACCAAAAGTCGGGAGTCCAGAGTGTGGTGTCATAAATGGCATTTAATAAATCTGATCAATATTAAGGGCTACTTACACCAGTGCAGCCGCCACTGCAACATCTGCTGGAGGATCGCCACAGCCTTGGTGAGCCTGCCTGCCTGATACAAACACAAACTCGAGAGGCACCCAGAAGTTTTCAAAGACAGAGTAGCCATGCTCCATTATCTGGAACAGTGTCTTTGCCACACAGCGCTAAAATAGCATGCGTAGCCGCAGTGAGGGCCTGGGCCGTCACTCTCTTGGTGCGAGCGCAGTGTGAATATGAGTGCTTTGGGTAGTCCGCCTGTGAATGGGGATGTATGTGTGGAATATTGTGTTGCTGTTGCTAAGTACAGATCACAACTATGGCAGAAGCTTTGGAAAGTTCCGTAAGAAATGTGTACAATGACAAAGTTTTCAGAGGAATGGATTGTTTTGACCTATAACAACCGGGCGTTGGTGTGCATTGTCAATTTAAATAAATGCGGAAAAATACTAGTTGCAGCGGCCTCTTTTGCTTGTGGCTAAAATAAATGTGGATAAATACAGAAAAAATGCTCAAAAAATAAATATGGATAAATACAGACGGAAATGGCAAAAAAATAAATACCATAAAACCGGGAGCCCTAATTATAATCCTTACGGTTAATGCTAACTTTGGTTTGGCTTTATCAAAACATGTTGTGTAAGGTGTCATACGCTTTGGAATACTACCCCCTTGCCAGTTCTGGCGACGGGAGTAGCATTCCACCCTTCTAGAGGGAGAAGACATGTAGTTGTAGCTTTACCCGGTTAAGGTTAAACAGACCCTCAGCCTCACAAAATGGATGCTGCTGCCACAGACACAAGCCTGACCTCCTGCATCTGGGAGCCCTTCCAGCGAGGGAGGCCTGGACAATAGGGTATTGGGTAGTGTATTGGGGCAGGGTGGGTTGAATGAAATGAGACACTGCCTGGGGCACACAAGGTGCTCCATGCATAGCCCGGTTCAAATCAGTTGCTGGGGCACTCCAGCCCCAGCGCGAAACTGGACAAAGGGGAAGGGGTGTAACCACCCCCTTCCCAGGTTCCACCCATAGGAGGGACCTAGCAGGTAATCTAGCCACTTTAATCAGTATAAAGCTAGGAGCTGAGTCTAGAGACTTTAGATTATCCTGAACTGATACGAAACTCTGGACCTTCGACATTCTACTGCAACTAGAAGACTGAAGAATCTCCATTGTGGTCAAGGAGTGACCACCCTGTGCAAACAGGCACCACCTAGAGAATTTCCGGTTTGCTTTGTCGACGCTCCCGAAGGATCCCGACGACTCTGCTTCACAGGAGTGGACTTCCAGACTTCTCTGACCCCGGCCCACACCTCCAGTAAAGCTGAGACCCGTGGCGGACACTAGAGACGTGGGAGCGGACACCTGACCATTTTGCTCTTTGCTAAATTGTGCAGCTTCTGAGGCGTCCTCGAAGTTGTGCATTGGGACTTGAGAAGCCCCAACCCCGAGTCATAAGTGCACCGAAGCTCAGCCCTCCACACTCCACGAGTGCTGCATGGGGCCTGCTCTTGCATTTCCTCTCGACGCGTCTTTGCGGTTGCTAGCCCGCTGGCTAGTGGCCATCTTGGAGACTCAATTTTGAAAAAACACTGCTTGCCTGGTTGCTCTGGGCTTGCTCTTGCTTTCCTGTAAAGGGGAAGCTCCACAGAACTTGCTGGTCTGTACAAGAAGCCGATCTTTACTTCCTGCGTGGGTTGCCTTTGCCAAGGCTTGTTGACTCCAACCCGGAAGCCGACACCGCCAACAGTAAGAGCCTTTGTGGGACAATCTGTATTCACCTCCTGGTTGTCGTCGACGCCTCCTGTCCACGTGGCTGCAGAGATAAGCTTCACATCTTCACCTGTTTGCAGCTCGACATCGCCTGGGTTGTTCCTGGTTCCTTCCTGGTTCCTGGCTAGTGACCCAGACTCTGTCCCCTCTGCTTTCAGGTTCTTCACTTCTCCGATCCACCCTTGGATCCATCCGGACATCTTCCTCCTGGTCGCCTGCAGCATTTCTTGCAGCCAGTGCTTAATTTGTAAAATATTAAGTGCAGGTGCTCCAATTTTTTTATTAGGCCACACCCACTTCCCCTTGCTCCACCTACTTCCACTACTAGCTCCACCCACATCGGTATATGCTCCGTCCATATTCTATAACTGGCTCTGCTAAAAGCCAGATGTAATACCCGAGTTGAATTTCAGCCAGTGAGCCTTTCTCCAATATGTTTTTGATAGAAGGTTCCTCCCCTCCAGGGCCCCAAGTAAATTTTTAAATATTATTTGAATAATCAATGGCATCCCTAGTTCGCTGGCTTCGCTTAGCTACTGGTACTAAAGTTAGTTTACAATCACTGCTTAAATGCTTAACTTCTAATATTACCAGTTCTTAATTTGTGCCACTGCTACCAGCCCCCACAAAATAGCGGAAGCAGCTGAACACATGCTAAAAACCAGAGGTCATGTAGTAGATGACATCACAAAACAACGAAAAACCTGCGCTGACATCATCAAACTTGCATTCTAGAACACCTACTATTGGTTACTGACAGAAAGAAGGAGCGCGGGATTCACATGACGATCCCCTGTGGCAGCTCAGCATCATGTGACTCTGGGCAATAGCTCACTGAATCTCCCTGGCGACCCTACTGCACCTTGAAACATTAAGGGCTGATATGCTCACGCTTTACAAATAGTTATTATTATTCTAAAGATTCAGTGCTCGATAAAGAGAACTGTGTTTTTTCTGTACACTGGTCGGTCTCTTTAACACCCTCTTTCGTACGGTGCCGTCCAGCATTTTGCACTAAACCGCACCTTGAGCTGGAGTGCTGGACTAAGGTGCTGCGGCCTGTGTACAACTGTGCACTTTGTAGACCCCTTTAATAACATGTTTGTTTCACCCCTCGTTTCCGGCATTCGTGCTTTGTTTCTCTGCCATCCTGCTTTCCAGCAAGCGTGGTGCAGTTAGGCGTCTCGGGCATGGATGTGTAAACTCAGATCCCTGTGGCTGCGAAGTCCCTGGAAACCCCTTTTGTGTAGTCAATCAAAGGGGCCGTCTTGCTGATGGTCCCTGCAAATTTGATAATATGGCAGAGTAAGTGCATTAGTGAGTGCCAGTGTGTGTGTGTGTGTGTGTGTGTGTGTGCTTATGTGCCTGTGACAGTGAGTGCATATGTGTGCATCATGCAAGCACATGTTTGAAAGCATGATTGTGTGTGGGTTTTTATGACTGTGTGTGCATGCATGTTTGAGCTTGTGTGTGCGCATACGTGACTGCGTGTGTGTGTATTGTATTACATTGTAGTATGTGCATAGGGCTTCCAACCCCTGACAAGGTCACACTGCGCTTGTTACCTAGGTTGTCTGTAATATCCTGGTTAATATGTCCTACATGCTTTACACTCCTCCACTGTAGAATTCTATAATGTTGATGTCACCTAGAATGTTGGGGCATGCAGCAGACAGTTGGAGAAGGGCTGAGAGCCTTGCTGGCTGCTCCTGGTGGGGCTGATTACATCTGTACTTGAATGCTGTAACCTATCTTAATAAATCCTCTTGAAACATCACAACAGCGTGGACCAAGTTACTACATATTTTATGGCGACGAGTTGGAGACCTTCCCACGCAAGAAGCCTGAAAGTAGTGGAAATGTGTCCCTCAACATGTTGGGTAGAAGCTACCACAGGGAGCAGACGTCTCGCACAGCCAACAGTAACAAGACAAAAGAAACAGGAGCAACAAGATGAAACTAAGAAAATCAAGATACCTCAAGGTAAGGAGCCACAAAGGGAACATAAAGCGCACGCCATGAAGCCCCACCAGTGTCCATCAGACCGGACGGCCCCTGCCCAAGCGTGCTGCGTGTGGTTCACCTGGGGTATATGGACATTAATTGCGAATTCATCAGTAGTGAGCGTAATTAACTTAATGGCATTTGGCTCTTGTAAATATGATGAAACCTGCAAAATGACACTTTGTAGAAGAGATTCTGTGTCAACCAAAGCGTGCTGTACACAGTTTAGAGAGGCCTATAAAGCTGCCCAGATTGAAACCATATGTACAGTGGACCTCCTAATCTGCCAGACCGTTGCGCAGAGTGAGACTGTTTTATCTTTAGAAGCTGCGCAGTTTGATTTCACACGTAGTCTGGCCACTGCCGATCCTGTGTATTTTGACACTAGTCAGTCCCAAACAGGGTTAAAAAAAAAAGAAAGAAGTTTCCTGCTTATTTCCTGCAAAATTACTCGTGTTGTTTGAAATGACATTTTAACAAGGAGCCGAATTTGTCAGAGTATCTGTGTAATTTGGAAAAAAAAAGGAGCCTTTTATTTCCACGTTTAAAAGCATAAACTAAGCGAAAATCGAGCGGAATTACAGCCACATATTCACTTGACAGTTTAACTGCCTTACTCAATTTCAAGTATCCAGCGCGTGTGTCCACGCTCTTACCTGCTTCTTCCTTCGTTTCTGTGACGCTGTGTTGGAGCGTCATCTGTCTCTTCTCTCCAGCGTGTTTGGTGCATGGTTGCACTTTGAGCCACTCGGCACAACGTGAGGAAACGTGCCTCCATTTTGGAATCTTCTGCCAACCACAAGGCTTTTGCAATCCTGTTTTACCGTGCATGTGAGAGTTTCGTTTTCTGCCAACCACGATGTTGTTGTTTTTTTTCAATTTAGCTTTACTCAGCACAACGTGGTTAAGACCTTGATCTAATCAGCATTTGTTTTGTTGATGCCAGCTTTGCTTTTCACCAATTCAAACACCATTCATCTTTTAAATGGAGCGCCGTGTTAACCTTAAGGTACTGTGCTTTGCTTTCTTGTTTATGCCGGTTTACAGGAAGTTAAATCTCAATCTGTTTTCATTATTCTATTGTGGAAATTCTACTCGGGGGCAACTATCGAGCTCCAGTGTTTAAGTTTTTTTTGATTGCCTGCATCTTTCCGGTGACAGGCACACCTTGTAAAGTCATTTTATTTCTACACCTTGCCTGTTTCCAGCTTTACTCGGTGACAGGCTCACCTTTGACTTTAATGAAGTGGTGTTATGTTTTACTGAAACCTGCCTGTCTCCTCTTTACGGTGACAGGCACCTTTCTTTATGTTTGCTTCTGTTTTAAATTTTAAGTGATATGTACAAACGTTGTCTTAGTCTGTAGGAATGGGTCATAGTCCCATGATCCTTAGGGGTGGGTTTCAGTCCCATATCCTATTTTCAAAGTTTTGTGTTGGCGCCTTGTATTTTAGTCTGTAGGAATGGGTCACAGTCCCATAGTCCTTAGGGGTGGGTTTTAAGTCCCATATCCTATTTTTGCGATTTTTCTGTATTTCTGACTCTTTCAAAAAAAATATATTGTTTTTAGGGGGTTTTGAGTCCCGCCTATACAAAAATTGGATTGTATCTTAGTTATCCAATTTTTAGGGGGTGTCAGTCCCATCTACCTCGTTGTTATGGGTACAAGTCCCATGTTTCTGTAGTGGGTGTCAGTCCCATCTACCTCGTTGTTATGGGTACAAGTCCCATGTTTCTGTAGTGGGTGTCAGTCCCATCTACCTCGTGTTATGGGTCCAAGTCCCATGTTTCTGTAGTGGGTGTCAGTCCCATCTACCTCGTTGTTATGGGTACAAGTCCCATGTTTCTGTAGTGGGTGTCAGTCCCACTTACCTCGTCGTTATGGGTACAAGTCCCATGTTTCCGTAGTGGGTGTCAGTCCCATCTACCTCGTGTTATGGGTCCAAGTCCCATGTTTCTGTAGTGGGTGTCAGTCCCATCTACCTCGTTGTTATGGGTACAAGTCCCATGTTTCTGTAGTGGGTGTCAGTCCCATCTACATTATTCTTATGGGTCCAAGTCCCATGTTTCTGTAGTGGGTGTCAGTCCCATCTACCTCGTTGTTATGGGTACAAGTCCCATGTTTCTGTAGTGGGTGTCAGTCCCACTTACCTCGTCGTTATGGGTACAAGTCCCATGTTTCCGTAGTGGGTGTCAGTCCCATCTACCTCGTGTTATGGGTCCAAGTCCCATGTTTCTGTAGTGGGTGCCAGTCCCATCTACATTATTCTTATGGGTTCTAGTCCCATGTTTTCGTTGTAACCTTACGTAAGGTGTCTAGTTGGGTTGAATGTTTTTATTTCGATTGTGCACAATAGTTTGATTCTCTCTTGTTAATACCCAGTACTTTTTATCTTTATTCATTACTCAAATGTTTAAAATGTATGGAGAAGGGGTTTTACATTGTATTTCTCTTTCTCTGTCACTTTCTTTTCTCCTGATGTGGATTGCTCACTCGCATGCTTTCCTGGCCAGTTGGTGTGCAGAGAGTAATCATTGATGGCTTCTTTCTTATTTCTTTTTCTTTGCGTTGTTTCTTTCTCATAATTATCAGAAAAGAGGATATGTCTATCTGTTTCTTTCTTCTATCTTTTGTTGCTTTCCTTATCTCTTCTTTTGCTTTGTTTCTTTATAGCACTCTTCCCTCTTCCAGCTAATACACCTTAATGCATTTTGTCATCTCTTTTGTTTTCTTTTGGAAGAGAAGAGGATATGTAATATCCTGGTTAATATGTCCTACATGCTTTACACTCCTCCACTGTAGAATTCTATAATGTTGATGTCACCTAGAATGTTGGGGCATGCAGCAGACAGTTGGAGAAGGGCTGAGAGCCTTGCTGGCTGCTCCTGGTGGGGCTGATTACATCTGTACTTGAATGCTGTAACCTATCTTAATAAATCCTCTTGAAACATCACAACAGCGTGGACCAAGTTACTACATTGTCTTACCTACAAGAGAAGTGTGGGGCGAGGTGTATAAAGTTTAGAGATGTGCAGTAAACGTGGTGCAGCGGCGTTGCTGAACATAATCATTAAGTGCTGCGGAGAGTGTGGGAATGCACACATACACTTATGTAAATAAATTGTTATGAAAACATGAGGAATCCACTTACCATTATTCGTTGTGGGCCGGCCGGCAGGGACACACACTGGTTGCACTGCACTGCCTTGTGCCTTTGCTTAAATTAGTATGTTTGATTAGGCCGCGGCGGCCTGGTGCTGCCTGCTTGCCTGCACAGGCTGCCCAGCTCTGCCCTTAACGTCGATGTCGGTCGGGTCAGGCGGCCGGGCTGAGCTAACAACGTCGACGACGATTACTCGTGGGGAGCTGCGGTGGTTATGCTGGGTCATGGCTCCTGGTGGCAAAGTGAAAAAAATCGGCGCGGCGTGCGCGTGCTGCCATGCGCACAGCCCCTACCCCATCAGAACCTCCAGCATGGCCTGCCCAAATAAATCAGTGTGTGTCTGTGTGTACCGCGGCCCGCCCACTGACAAGTGGCAAACAGTCAACACTGCACTGACTGAATGAAGAAGGCCCGCGCGGCCCCACGGCCGCCATGACATATATATTTATCATTAATTTGAATATTCTCTTGGACTTGGGCAGGGTGATTAAGAAGTGAGTCACAATGCTAAACCCCTTGACACTGTGACTCACTCGGCGGGATAAGCAAAAATCACGCTGCGGGCCTGCGGCTGCACCGAGTACAATGAAAAGGTACATTTTAAAACACATCAATGTGGCGTGCGCACAGATGCGTAGACCCGGCCCTGATAATTAAGTGCCGGTGCTAAGCACCGGAAAGCACCGGCACAAATTAAGCACTGCTTGCAGCTCTCCATAGGAAAACAGTTAAAGTTAAACAGAGCCTCAGCATCACAAAATGGATGCTGCTGCCACAGACACAAGTCTGACCTCCTGCAGCTGGGCGCCCTTCCAGCGAGGGAGGCCTGGACAATAGATTTCCTGCCTTGGGAGGTGCTAGCACCTACCCAGACAGGATATAGTGTATTGGGGTAGGGTTGGTTGAATGAAATAAGACACTGCCTGGGGCACACAAGGTGCTCCATGCATAGCCCAGTTCAAACCAGTTGCTGGGGCACTCCAGCCCCAGCTCTGGCACGAAACTGGACAAGGGGAAAGGGGTGTAACCACCCCCTTCCCAGGTTCCACCCATAGGAGGGACCTAGCAGGTAATCCAGCCCCTTTAATCAGTATAAAGCTAGGAGCTGAGTCTAGAGACTTTAGATTATCCTGAACTGAAACTCTGAAACGAAACTCTGGACCTTCGACATTCTACTGCAACTATAAGACTGAAGTATCTCCCTTGTGGTCAAGGAGTGACCACCCTGTAGAAACAGGCACCAACTAGATAATTGCCAGTTTGCTTTGTCGACGCTCCCGAAGGATCCCGACAACTCTGCTTCACAGGACTGGACTTCCAGACTTCTTCGACCCCAACCCACACCTCCAGCAAAACTGAGACCCGTGGTGGACGAGAGACGTGGGACCAGACACCTGGCCCTTTTGCTCTTTGCTAAACTGTGCAGCTTCTGAGACTTCCTCAAAGTTGTGCATTGGGACTTGAGAAGCCCCAACTCTGAGTCGTAAGTGCACCGAAGCTCAGCCCTCCACACTCCACGAGTGCGGCGTGGGGCCTACTCTTACATTTCCTCTTGAGGCGTCTTCGCGGCTGCTAGCCCGCTGGCTAGTGGCCATCTTGAAGACTCCATTTTGAAACAATGCTGCTTGCCTGGTTGCTCTGGGCTTGCTCTTGCCTTTCTGTAAAGGGGAAGCGCCACAGATCTTGCTGGTCTGTACAAGAAACCGATCTTCACTTCTTGCGTGGGTTGCCTTTGCCAAGGCTTGTTGACTCCAATCCGGAAGCCGACAGCGCTAATAGCGAGAGACTTCGTGGGGCAGTCTGTATCCAGCTCCTGGTCAATGTCGACGCCTCCTGGTTCATGTGGCTGCAGAGACAAGCTTCACTTCTTCACCTGTTGGCAGCTCGACATCGCCTGGTTCCTTCCTGGTCACTGGCTAGTGACCCAGACTCTGTCCCCTCTGCTTTCAGGTTCTTCACTTCTCCGATCCACCCTTGGATCCATCCGGACACCTTCCTCCTGGTCGCATGCAGCATCTTCTTGCAGCTCTCCATAGGAATGGACGACGAAACCCGACACGACTTCACACCTATGCACCCATCTTCCCTGGGTGAGGTAATTCGAGTACTCCGGTGCTCTCGTGGGTAATACCTATTCAAGTGTCCTGTTCTAACTATGTTTCCCCGCAAGTCCGCCCGGACTGTCCGAAATCAAGTCGTTTCTAACTTTTATGTTCCCATTGAAAGTCTATGAGAACTCGCGTGTGTGTTTAGACACTGCACACGCATCCTGAGAGACTCCTACTTCCTAACCTATAGCTGTTCAGTGTAGTCCCAGCGATTCCCTAGGCCTATTCACCTGTTCTGAGTGGTTCTTATACCACTTATTTAGTATATGGTTCGTGAAGCCCCTAGGGCAGAATTGTATTTGTGCAACTTATAGTATGCTTATTGAGTCACTTGTGCTGTATCTCGAACTCTGACCTCATAAAGAGTGCAGAGGGGTTGTGTTAGTAATAAATACATATATATTTGATATTTACTTGTGTGGTGTCCTTTCATTTGGTATTCAAGGGGTTATTATTGGTAAAACAATTGGCTTCACATGCTCTCTAAAGTATTCGCCTAAGACTGCTTTGTCCATGCTACCACTAGGATAGCTGGTCTATAAGGTCGACTTTACAACCATCATCGTAAGGGTTGTTTGGACTGATACAGGGTGCCCACTAGAATAGTGGACATCACATATCTGGCCAACTTCTCACAGTAAGCAAGTAAATGCTTGTATGCATTTCTTGGGAGTTACTCTTTTCCCTCAGTGCTTCCTAAGAACAAATGACAGTCTCTGATGTAATCAGGATTTAGGGTTCCTGGTGTCTCACTCAAGCATTTCCGCATTCTACCTGATACAGCCATATCTATGGTACAGCCATATCTATGGGCAGTAGTGGACAGACACAAATCCCGGGGAGACACTGCTCTGCCTAGTTATTGACTTCGGCTCAGAGTTGTATATGGTGGTTTGGTTCGAAGTTCAGCTTCTACGTAATTCACGTTCCAAGGTACAATTCACCGATAGGAATCTACATTTCTGTTGGGGGTGGTGGGTGTTGTCAGTGTAGCCTTTCCTTCACCATATCCTGGAGAGCTGTCAGGGTCACTGATTCATCTTCACAGGTTTCTGACAAGCACTAAGGGACAGATGTAAGATGTATTTTTGCATGCACAAATAGGTTTGCGACCCGTTTGCATTTGCAACAATACCTAAGGGCCATGTACAAACCCTAATTAGCAAGTCGCAATTTATTTGCGACTCAGTAATTAGGATTTGTGACTCGCTATTAGGAAGGGGCGTTTCAAGGCCGTCCCTTCCTAATAGCGAATCTGAGCCCAGTGGATGACTGTTTTGTGACTGCAATTAAGGTCGCAAAACAGTCGCAATTTACCACCTACTTCAAGTAGGTGGTAAAGCATTCGCAAACAGGAATTAGTCCCCAGGCGACCCCCTCCCCTTTGGGACTGCATGGGAAAATATTTTATAAGGGCAGGCAGTGGTCCCAGGGAGCACTGCCTGCCCTTAAAAAATGATATGAAAACGTTTCATTTTTTTATTTTTACATGCATTACGTTTTCCTTTAAGGAAAACGGGCTGCATTAAAAAACTGCTTTATTTGAAAGCAGTCCTAGACATGGAGATCTATTGAGCCCAGCAGAACACCATCCCTAGGAGGGCCAGCCATTCCCAATAGGGTCGCAAATTGTGAGTGGCTCATTAATATTCATGAGCCTTGCATTTTGCGACTCCATTGGGAATCGCTAAGTGTCTCTGACACTGTTGTACATTTGCTTTAGCAGAATTTTGCAAAAGCACATGGTCGTACATCTGGCCCCAAGAGAGGAGGAAATGTTCCCCTGAATTCACTTTGTGAATAGCGTCATAGCTGTCAGTAGCAGTACTGCAAGCCCTTGCATCAGCCACATAGAAGAATACTCTTAAACTGAATGTGGGAACTAACTCCGTGAAGATGTTAATTGTAGAATAAAGGACTTGAGAGAACACTTTGCAAATGGCCCAACACAAGGGTTGAGCTAAGTGCAGGGCACGGGCAACTGACATGTGACCCATCTACCCTCAAAATCACAAGGTGAAGGAGTTCAGGCGCTGCTGTCAGCTGGGCCGCCATCTTGTTCTTATGGCAATAGGATGCCAGAGAAGGGGTTTGCTGCACTGCTCGCCCTTGGAGAAAGGATGACCAGAGTAGGGGTCCTAGGCCTCAGGCCCCTTTCACTTCACCCTAAAAAAAAAAAAAAGGATGCTGAAAAAGACCCGGAACAATTGTCTGCTGCCTTAACGGGGAAGGCGAGCCTGGGACTGGTGCAGCTGCACCGTCCTTTTTGACCCACACCATTTGGTGACTCAAGGAAGGCTGGGACATCCCATAGCTTTTGTTAAACAAGCATTGAAAATGCAATAGATCTCGCCCTCGTTTAAGTTAAAGCAATTCTGTTTGTAATTAGGTGGCTTTTTAGCTTTGGTTTTATTAGTATTTTTCATGAACATAACATGGATATGTATGCATATATGTATATGTATGCATGCATTTATATTTGTATTGTTATAGATATGCAGATGTATATATAGGTTTATATATGTATATATATATATATATATATATAATATGTCCACACATACATGTATATACTCAACGGATGGAGAAGTACGATGGTGTGGAGGTCTACGACGCCACGGGGCAGGTAGGATTTCCAGGCCTGCCCACGTCAGAAACGATTCGTTTGCAGAGGGGGATGCAGCGTTTGGGGGACCCGAGGAAGCGCAGCTGCACTACAGTGCTCTGGAGTTAAGGACAGTTTGCAGACTATGGAACAACACTATCTTTCCCCACCTCATTTCCCGCATATACCGACCAGAATTTGCCACTGCATGCTGGGACTTGTAGGCGTTGTCGACAGGACAGGCTACAGGAGGCATACACGCTGGGACAGCATAGGCGTGGGTGGAGCTACGGTCTGCAAATGAGGAGAGGGCAGGTCATATAACCCTCGACTCACTTTCCCACACACGAGCACTTGCACCTGGCGCTGAAGAGGCAGAACACGCCGAAATGCATCCGCCATAGAGGGTGCGCCATGGAAGATGAGAGACATTCTGGCTTGTGCAGCACATTAAAGCGCTTTTGAAGGATTCCCCTGTTGTGGCCTTTTCTCTTTCATTGAAGGAGTGGATGGATATATATATATTTATCTTTATTTTCTGCAGAATAAATCCTGGTGAGAAGTCAGCATATGTCGGGCTCATTCTGTTGGAGTGGGCGTTGGTTTTCATATCAAAGACCAGTTTGCTGTGTACTGGTCAACCGGCATGCCCTCCTGATCTGGAGTGAAGCGCAAAGGCAGCAACCTTTGGTCCGCGTATAAAACTACAAGCGCTTCACCCCCCCGAGTGGTTTTGCGGTATTTGGCTGTGGATCATTATTTCGGGGAAGGAGGCTGCAGCGTGTCTGCAGGGGCCTTGCCAGGTACTGCAGAAAATAACCCTGTGGCTGAATTGGAAGGATGCGGTGACATCGAGACAAGCCACTGGGCGTTTGGCGGCTTTTCACTGTATCAGCTGTCACATTGGACTCGGTGTCCCAGCGTGCTCCTGGTTTCAACACCTTCACAGGAGGTACCGCAGCTGTGAGCAGAGGCGGGGAGGAACTATCTCTTTAAAAAGCGTGGCCAGAGACTGCTCAGGACACTGCAAGTATCCCCAGGTGCGAGGCTCTGAGAGGAAACAGGAACCGGCACTGAAGAAAGCTAACACACTCGCTAGAAACGCGTCTGCCTGGCGTTTCCTGGACGGTGCTTTATCTTTATTTTCTGCAGAATAAATCCTGGTGAGAAGTCAGCATATGTCGGGCTCATTCTGTTGGAGTGGGCGTTGGTTTTCATATCAAAGACCAGTTTGCTGTGTACTGGTCAACCGGCATGCCCTCCTGATCTGGAGCGAAGCGCAAAGGCAGCAACCTTTGGTCCGCGTATAAAACTACAAGCGCTTCACCCCCCCGAGTGGTTTTGCGGTATTTGGCTGTGGATCATTATTTCGGGGAAGGAGGCTGCAGCGTGTCTGCAGGGGCCTTGCCAGGTACTGCAGAAAATAACCCTGTGGCTGAATTGGAAGGATGCGGTGACATCGAGACAAGCCACTGGGCGTTTGGCGGCTTTTCACTGTATCAGCTGTCACATTGGACTCGGTGTCCCAGCGTGCTCCTGGTTTCAACACCTTCACAGGAGGTACCGCAGCTGTGAGCAGAGGCGGGGAGGAACTATCTCTTTAAAAAGCGTGGCCAGAGACTGCTCAGGACACTGCAAGTATCCCCAGGTGCGAGGCTCTGAGAGGAAACAGGAACCGGCACTGAAGAAAGCTAACACACTCGCTAGAAACGCGTCTGCCTGGCGTTTCCTGGACGGTGCTTTATCTTTATTTTCTGCAGAATAAATCCTGGTGAGAAGTCAGCATATGTCGGGCTCATTCTGTTGGAGTGGGCGTTGGTTTTCATATCAAAGACCAGTTTGCTGTGTACTGGTCAACCGGCATGCCCTCCTGATCTGGAGTGAAGCGCAAAGGCAGCAACCTTTGGTCCGCGTATAAAACTACAAGCGCTTCACCCCCCCGAGTGGTTTTGCGGTATTTGGCTGTGGATCATTATTTCGGGGAAGGAGGCTGCAGCGTGTCTGCAGGGGCCTTGCCAGGTACTGCAGAAAATAACCCTGTGGCTGAATTGGAAGGATGCGGTGACATCGAGACAAGCCACTGGGCGTTTGGCGGCTTTTCACTGTATCAGCTGTCACATTGGACTCGGTGTCCCAGCGTGCTCCTGGTTTCAACACCTTCACAGGAGGTACCGCAGCTGTGAGCAGAGGCGGGGAGGAACTATCTCTTTAAAAAGCGTGGCCAGAGACTGCTCAGGACACTGCAAGTATCCCCAGGTGCGAGGCTCTGAGAGGAAACAGGAACCGGCACTGAAGAAAGCTAACACACTCGCTAGAAACGCGTCTGCCTGGCGTTTCCTGGACGGTGCTTTATCTTTATTTTCTGCAGAATAAATCCTGGTGAGAAGTCAGCATATGTCGGGCTCATTCTGTTGGAGTGGGCGTTGGTTTTCATATCAAAGACCAGTTTGCTGTGTACTGGTCAACCGGCATGCCCTCCTGATCTGGAGTGAAGCGCAAAGGCAGCAACCTTTGGTCCGCGTATAAAACTACAAGCGCTTCACCCCCCCGAGTGGTTTTGCGGTATTTGGCTGTGGATCATTATTTCGGGGAAGGAGGCTGCAGCGTGTCTGCAGGGGCCTTGCCAGGTACTGCAGAAAATAACCCTGTGGCTGAATTGGAAGGATGCGGTGACATCGAGACAAGCCACTGGGCGTTTGGCGGCTTTTCACTGTATCAGCTGTCACATTGGACTCGGTGTCCCAGCGTGCTCCTGGTTTCAACACCTTCACAGGAGGTACCGCAGCTGTGAGCAGAGGCGGGGAGGAACTATCTCTTTAAAAAGCGTGGCCAGAGACTGCTCAGGACACTGCAAGTATCCCCAGGTGCGAGGCTCTGAGAGGAAACAGGAACCGGCACTGAAGAAAGCTAACACACTCGCTAGAAACGCGTCTGCCTGGCGTTTCCTGGACGGTGCTTTATCTTTATTTTCTGCAGAATAAATCCTGGTGAGAAGTCAGCATATGTCGGGCTCATTCTGTTGGAGTGGGCGTTGGTTTTCATATATATATATATATATATATATATATATATATATATATATATCTCTACACATACATGTATATATAAATACATATGCATATATACACATATTTATGTACAAGGAACTCGCTTCAAAGAAACGAGCAGAGGACACAGCGGGGAATCTCGGCGGTCATTTATTCACCATAGCAAGATAGGGCATAATGCATTTCACGTTGGCCTTCATCAGATGCCTGGTTGCACTAGGATGCACTCACTCCTTCATTTAAAAGTCACAAAGCACTCCCATTGGCTGGAGTGAAGCAGGCTCTGTTCCTGATTGCTTTCAGGTGTAGTCCGGCTCATCAAGGACTCCAATTCCCAGCTTGCATCATTCAGGTAAGTCTCAATAGCAGAGCTGTGTTGTGCTCATGTGAGAGCTACTGTGCATGACAAAGCGGGGAGAGGGCCTAATGGTTGCTGAGTGGATCCCGCAATACAGGTGTTGGTGGCCGCCTCGAGTCCCCAACGTCTCAACCACAAGTCCAGCACCAAACCGGGCCATGACATGGAGATACCGTGATCCTGCGTCCCGTGCAGTCACGGACTGCTAGCTGCAGCGGCCACTTGTCTGTTCTTTCCCCATGGTGGGCATGTGAAATCCAACACCTTGGATATCTGAAGAACAACGGTGCCAATATTTTTGCAGGCCACTTGCAAGACGGGTCCTCTGTACACGAGCTGCTGGTCCGCACGTGAAAATATACAAGGAACTCAATTCAAAGAAACGAGCAGAGGACTCAGCTGGGAATATCTCGGCGGTCATTTATCCACCATAGCAAGACAGGGCTTAATGCATTTTAACATTGGCCTTCATCAGATGTCTGGTTGCACTAGGATGCACTCACTCCCTCATTTAAAAGTCACAAAGCACTCCCATTGGCTGTAGTGAAGCAGGCTCCGTTTTTGAAGGCTTTCAGCTGTAGTCCGGCTCATCAAGGACTTCAATTCCCAGCATGCATCATTCAGGTAAGTCTCAATAGCGGAGCTGTGTTGTGCTCATGTGAGCGCTGTGAGCATAGTTGTGCGGGTAGAGAGCGGTGTAGAGGTGTAGCGGTAGAGAGGTGTAGAGAGAGAGGCAGAGAAGAGAGGTAGAGAGAGCGGTGTAGAGAGGTAGAGAGTGAGTAGTAGAGTAGAGAGGAGTAGAGATTGATTAGTAGAGAGTGATTAGTAAAGTAGTAGAGTGTGAGTAGTAGAGAGTGAGTAATACAGAGTAGAGAGTAGTAGAGAGAGAGTAGGAGAGAGTAGTAGAGAGTAGTAGAGAGTGAGTAGGAGAGAGTAGTAGAAAGTGAGTAGTGGAGAGTGAGTAGAGAGTAGTATAGAGTAGTAAATACTCAGTAGTAGAGAGTGAGTAGTAGAGAGTAGTAGAGTGAGTAGTAGTGAGTCGAGAGTAGAGAGTAGTAGAGTGAGTAGTAGAGTTAGTAGAGAGAGTAGTGCAGAGTAGAGAGCAGTAGAGAGAGAGTAGTAGAGAGTGAGTAGTAGAGAGAAAGTAGTAGAGAGCGAGAGAGAAGTAGAAAGTAGTAGAGAATAATGGAGTGAGTAGTAGAGACTTAGTAGCAGAGAGTATTAGAGAGTGAATAGTACAGAGTAGGAGAGAGAAAGTAGTAGAGTGAGTATTATAGAGTAGTATAGACTGAGTAGTAGAGAGTATTAGAGTGAGTAGTAGAGAGGGAGTAGTAGAGTAGTAGTGGGTAAAGAGTAGTAGAGTGAGTAGTAGAGTGAGCATGCCAGAGTAGAGAGTAGTAGAGAGAGAGTAGGAGAGTAGTAGAGAGAAAGAGTAGCAGAGTGTAGCAGAGAGTGAGTGGTAGAGAGTAGTGTAGAGTAGTAGAGAGTGAGTAGTAAAGAGTGAGTAGTAGAATGAGTAGTAGAATGAGTAGTAGAGAGTAGTAGAGACTGAGTAGTAGAGAGTGAGTAGTAGAGACTGAGTAGAGAGTGAGTAGGATAGAGTAGTAGAGACTAAGTAGTAGAGACTAGTAATGAGTAGTAGAGTGAGTTGTAGAGAGTATTAGAGACTGAGTAGTATAGAGTAGTAGAGACTGAGTAGTAGAGAGTTAGAGAGTAGTAGAGAGTGAGTAGTATAGACTGAATAGTAGAGTAAGTAGTAGAGAGTGGGTAGTAGAGAGTAGAGAGAGTAGTAGAGTGAGTAGTAGAGAGTGAGTAGTAGATAGTAGAGAGTGAGTAGTATAGAGTAGTAGAGAGTGAGTAGAGAGAAGTAGAGTGAGTAGTACACAGTAGTAGAAAGAGAGTAGTAGAGTGAGTAGTAGATAGAGAGTAGTAGAGTGTGAGTAGTAGATAGTAGTAGAGAGAGAGTAGTAGTGAGTAGAGTGAGTAGTAGAGGGAGAGTTGTAGTGAGTAGAGAGTAGTAGAGAGAGTAGTGTAGAGTAGTAGAGAGTGAGTAGTACAGAGTAGAGAGTAGTAGAGAGAGTAGGAGGGAGTAGTAGAGCGTGAGTGGTAGAGAGAGAGTAATAGAGTGTGAATGGTAGAGACTGAGTAGTAGAGAGTAGTATATAGTAGTAGAGACTGAATAGTAGAAAGTGAGTAGTAGAGAGTAGTAGAGTGTGTAGTATAGAGTAGTGTAGAATTGTGTAGAGTAGTATAGACTGAATAGTAGAGAGTGAGTAGTAGAGTGGTAGAGAGTAGTAGAGTGAGTAGTAGAGACTGAGTAGTAGAGACTGAGTAGTCGAGAGTAGTAATGAGTAGTTGAGTGAGTAGTAGAGAGTAGTAGAGAGTGAGTTAGTAGTAGGGAGTAGTAGAGAGTGAGTTGTAGAGACTGAGTAGTAGAGAGTATTAGAGAGTAGTAGAGAGTGAGTAGTAGAGACTTAGTAGAGAGTAGTAATGAGGAGTAGAGTAGTAGATAGTATTAGAGAGTGAGTAGTAGAGAGTAGTAGAGAGTGAGTAATAGAGACTGAGTAGTAGAGAGAATTAGAGAGTGGTATAGAGTGAGTAGTAGAGTGAGTAGTAGAGAGTAGTATAGACTTATTAGGAGAGAGTAGTAGAATGAGTAGTAGAGAGTAGTAGAGTGAGTAGTAGAGTAGTAGAGAGTGAGTAATACAGAGTAGAGAGTAGTAAAGAGTGAGTAGTAGATAGTAGAGATAGTAGTAGTGAGTAGAGAGTAGTGGAGTAGTAGAAAGTGAGTAGTATAGAGTAGTAGAGAGTGAGTAGTACAGAGTAGTAGAGAGTGAGTAGTAGATAGCAGAGAGAGAGTAGAGAGTAGTAGTGAGTAGAGAGTAGTGGAGTAGTAGAGAGTGAGTAGTATAGAGTAGTAGAGAGTGACTAATAGAGAGAAGTAGAGAGTGAGTAGTACAGAGTAGTAGAGAGAGAGAGTAGTAGAGAGTGAGTAATAGAGAGTAGTAGAGAGAGTAGTGAGTACAGAGTGAGTAGTAGTACAGAGTAGTAGAGTGAGTAGTAAAGTAGTAGAGATTAGTAAAGAGTGAGCAGTAGAGAGTGAGTAATACAGAGTAGAGAGAGTAGTAGAGTGAGTAGTAGATAGTAGGGAGTGAGTAGTAGTGAATAGAGAGTAGTGGCGTAGTAGAGAGTGAGTAGTATAGAGTAGTAGAGAGTGAGAAGTAGAGTGAGCAGTACAGAGTAGTAGAGAGTGAGTAGTAAATAGTAGTAGAGAGAGAATAGTAGAGTGAGTAGAGTAGTGGAGTAGTAGGGAGTGAGTAGTATAGAGTGAGTAGTAGAGAGAAGTAGAGAGTGAGTAGTACAGAGTAGTAGAGAGAGAGAGAAGTAGAGAGTGAGTAATAGAGAGTAGTAGAGAGTAGAGAGAGTAGAGAGTAGTAGTGAGTAGAGAGTGAGTAGTAGAGAGAGAGTAGTAGTGAGTAGAGAGTAAGTAGTACAGAGAGTGAGTAGTAGAGTAGTGAGTGAATAGTAGAGAGTGAATAGTAGTGTAGTAGAGAGTGAGTAGTAAAGGGTAGTAGAGAGAGAGTAGTACAGAGTAGAGAGAGTAAGATAGAGTAGTAGTGAGTAGAGTAGAGAGTAGTAGATAGTAGAGTGAGTAGTATAGAACAGTAGAGAGTAAGTGGCAGAGAGTAGTAGAGAGTAGGAGAGAGTAGTAGAGTCAAGGCCCATCTGAGGTCCCCGCGCTCCCTTACTTGCTGAATGGCACACTCCTGAGTGCAAACAAGCTGTGAAAGCCCACATCAAAGTACTTGCTTCCGGCTTGGTTGGAAATATAGGGCAGTCATTTTCTTTAACCAAAACGGAGACTGGAATGCCAACACTTTAAGCATTTTTTGGGGGGAGGGGAGGAGGGTAGGGCTTGATGGGAGGAAGAGGATTGTTGAAAAAAGCGAGCTGTATGTGACTATCGTTTTCAGGTTGGTACAGATTGGTGCTCTGCCCAGCTCTAGACCAACACAGCGGGCAAATAGTGAACGAGGACATCATGGCGAGATCAAAAGGCCGATTTAGCAAAATCGGCTGCAGAGTGGGCGGGGAAGCCAAAAGCTGCTCAAACGTGGACGAAACGCAGAGCCGTGAACCCAGCAGAGGCTGATGAATTTTGAAATACAATATTACATTTACCTTTTATAATCCTTGCACTACAAACAGAATTGTCTCTTGAAATGTATGTTGTAGGTGTGATTATCTGTCCCAGTGGTTGCACTCACAAGGATGCAAGGTAAAGGCCTTCCTGCTAGGATTATTAACCTGGGATCTGCAGGAGACAGATCTGTGTGGTATGAGCTCAACCCCCAGTACTGTCCAAAAGTGTGTGAAATCCTTTGTGCGTGAGGAGCACATTCCACGGGCAATGGTATGTGGCTTCTGCCTGTCATCAACGCTCTAACCTCTTGCACCAAATGCAAATCTCTGTTAGCAGCAGTTGTGGACATCTAGAGGCATCTACAGATCCAGCAGGGAAGACAAATGCAAGCTTTCATCACTCATAGAACATGCATAGTTAAGGAATAAGTGACACGTAGGTTAGAGAAAGATCCCTGGAGGAGTAGCTTGAATTACTGAGATGAATGCACAGGTGATGAGTATGTATTTGAAGGTGCAAGTTCTGAGACCACCCTCACCTAGGTCATTCTCAGTCTCAGCATCCTGAAAGTCCTGCCGCTGTCACTCAGAGACCATCTGTGATATTTGATTTACCACATGTTGAGAAGCAGCCATTCAATTGTAGGTCATTGCTTTTTTACACCGGCCCAACCACAGCCTGTGACCATGCTGTAGACGGGCACACAGGTGCCAACCTCTTAGAAGAGGTTTTGGACGTGCGCCTTAGGTACTGTGCAGTCCCAGCCTCAGTGCTGCACCTGTTCAAAATGTGAAGGTCAGGTCCCCACTAACAACGTGCCCTCAGAAATGTAGTAAATCTCGATAAACAGTTTGCAAGAAGTATAAACGCGAGCAGTTACTTCTCATACTGTGATTTACAAATGTGAGCTCTTTTACTTTTTGCTCTCAACCCCACCAATTGCCAACCCTGGTTCTGGTGACAAGAGGAGAGAGTGACGTCACTGCCGGGTTCCCTGGTCAGGCGGCGCATCCTTTGCAGCAAAAGAAAGCTACAGACGCAGCAGAGCTGCACAGATCCGTGTGAGATTATCACATAGTGACAAGACTGCGGAGAGAAACTGCTGATCCGGGAAGAAGGAGTGAAAGCCCACACCTTCACCCGCAGCAGAAGAGGGCACGGCGTGACAGGACTCTGGGGGCGGAGGGGAGGGGGTCACGGGGGGTGGAGAAAAGACAGAGCTGTGCTGTAATGCAGGATGGAGGGAGTAACAGGGGGGCTGGGCTGCCAGAGGGTAGAGAGGCAGTATATATTGTTACTAATGGGAAGTGACGAGGACAAGGAGGCCAGGCCCGAGGGGTTGGAGCCTGCCAGGCCATGGGCCCTAGACTAGTCTGGATTGAGGCAAGCAAGCATAGTGGGACGTAATGCGCATGATAGAGGAGACAGGTCATTCTGGTGGGGGTTCGGAAGAGCTGGTGTGCAGGCAGGAGTTCTTGGAATTCAGAACTGCTGTGTTCTATCTCCTACATCGGGCAGCCGCAAGCGTGCACTGCTTGATACACAAACATACAAATGAAGTTGTGAGAGGGCTAATACCCTGGCATCAGGACTCTACGGCTGCTGAGTGTGGGGCAGAGAGACATGTGAGGGGGACAGACATTGCCTTCACCACTCACAAAGTGTTGCAGCTGAAGAGAGCTGTGCGATGTGACCACTAAAATATCACGTCGGGAGATTCCCTCGGAGATGTGCACAGTTTACATTACACCCCTAAACCAACCCCACATCCCTTCCCCTTCGCAGGATCGTGCCACAGCTTTCTTTATGGGTCATTGTGTTTGAAACACATGGCTCCATAAAGATAAGAAAACGTTTGCGACAGGAGGAAAGCAGGCGAGGCCGTCCAAGTGGGGCATCTGAAAAAGCCAAAGGGAGGCGACATGGAAAGCTCTTTTCCAATGGATGGCCACCGTTTAGCATAAACACTGATGCCAGCCAATGGAAAAGAGGGGCGGGGCTTAAAGCCCTTTACTGAAGCTACTCAAAAACGTTAAATCTCGCCAAGCGAGCTGCACATGTGCGCAGTCACACTAGCCGAGACCTACACACTTTTCATCTCACCTGGTGTGTTTTTTAGATCATTAGCAACAGCGTGTAATCATTCATATAACACACCAGATTATGCATCTTTTATATGCTTTACCTCTAGTGGCGGAGTTATTTGCTTGAAAATAAATAATAAAATGATCGTGAAAGTACAGTGGCAGTCCCCCGACCCAACATTAATGAGAAATCTAGATGAATCGAAATAAGGGAACACATTAATAACCATTACTGGGGCTAAATCCTGAAGTTAATTTAATTATAATGTGACTAATTACACTTGGGAACCACCTTCTGTGTCTATCTCCAAATAGAGTTTGTGAATCGAAGGGGAAACATTTTCTTTTACCACTCATCTTAAATATGATTGGCTGAACTCCTGTCCTGTGGTCACAAATGTATATGGAGTCTGGAAGGCAGCAATTGTAGCCAGTAGTGCAAGCCAGGCAGACTACAACTTGAAAGGGAATCACGCACTATGGGTCACTGCCCAGCATGCCTCAGTAGGTCACTGGGTGTGTTTCTGGATGTGTTCGTTTCTGAGGTTGTGTTTGTGACCGTGATGGAGGACGAATATTTGAGGTTTAATGTACATCCCCTGGTTGTCTGTGAATGAGTGGGATGTCTGTAGTGTCCCAATGAGTACCTGTGTGTCTGATATCAGTGACAGTGTGAAGGTGTACCTTTGTGTCGGGAATTCTGCCCAGGTCTTTGAGGCAGTGTGTATTTTTGGTGTGAGGAAATGATTGTGTTTTGAGGGGTTTGTGCATCTGATCATGTGTGTGGGTGTTGGATCTCATGGGTGGGTGTCTGATCATGTGCACGGGTGTCTTGAGTGTCCGTGTCACAGGGAATGCATGGGTGTTTTATGGCGTATACAGGTATTTAAGGAATTGCATGGATGCCTGAACATGTATATGATTATCTGATGGTGTTTGGTCTCTCACTGTACACAGGCTTATAAGTGGGCACACATAGGCGAGTGTTGGCATGAGTGGATCGGTGTGTGATTATGTTTGTGTGTGATCATGTGTCTGTGGGTCAGTGTCTGATGACATGTATTTGTGTCTGATGTTCAGAAGTTTCTGGTGTATAACTTAGTGTAAGGGTCTCTGAATGCATACTTGGGTATGCGTACATTAGTGTTTTACTGCATGTGAACTGCTGCACCATGTGCAGGGATGTCTGACTGTGCATGTGTATGTCTGGCCATATCCATGTGTGTCTTATTGTCTATGCGTGTGATGCCTGGGTGTGGTCAGTGTCTGGTTGCATAGGCGTCTATTGGTTTATATGGGTGTCTCAGAAGTTCATGTGTACCTGATGGTCTGTGGTTATGTGTTGGTGTTTGATGGCATGTCGAATTCGTCTGAATGGGTGCCTGACCAAGTCAAGAAGTGTGTAAACAGTGTGTGTGGGTGTGAATGAGTGTCTGTTAGTTTCTGAAGACACATACAGGTGTTTTTGGTCATGCATGGATGTCTGAAGCCATGAACGGAGATGTAACCATGTGCATGCGTGTCAGTCATTTACAATGGTGTGAATCCTGTGCATGGGTGCAAGGGCATGTGAATGTGTGTGATAACTGAAATAGGTGTTCGATAGCATGCAGGCACGTATGTCCCGCTCTGGGCATAGCTCTCAATCATGCCCAATGGTGTCTAAATGTCTCAGTGGCTGATGCCATATATGCGTGTCCAATGGCACACATGGGATCCCAATGAATGTGGATGTGAGGGGGCATATGACACAACAAGGTGTATATATGTACACAAGCATGTTGAAGTTAAGTAGCCAAACACAATTTAAAATACAAAACAGAATGACATATATTTAAACGTTAGACATAAGATATTAACTACAGATGAATATAAATATGATAAAAATACTTTAAAGGAGTTAATTTAGTTGATAAAAAGTACCTAAAATTATATTAATGCCCTGAATTATATCTTTAAAAATAATTGCAACTAAACATTTTTTAAAGTTAGTGATGGGCAATAAAATAATGTATTTATAAATGAATGCAATTAAACATTAGGGAAAGACTATTTAAAATATTAAGTGCAAAATAATTAAATACAATTAGAGATAATGGTTAGGTTAATAAATCGCAATAAATAATAATTTAATTAAGTAATTAAAAGATAGTTACATTAATAAATAAAATAAATGATTACATGTACTTAGAAAGTAGGGTCTGGGAAAAAATCAAATAAAAAAAATATATAGTTACAAATTAGGGTTAGGCTAATCATAAAATGAGTAAACCAATGTAAAGGTTGTGTTTGGGTATTAAATAGGATTTGTAACAAATTAATGGAATACATGTAAAAGTGGTGGTTAGATTATTCCATTGCATATGTAGAGGTCAAATACCGGAAAATGTGACAACAATAAAAATAATTTAGAAAATTATAATTTTAAAAAGTTTTTTGTATTCATTGTTATTGGCATTCCAGTAAGACAAAATTATACATCTCAATATGCAGTTCAAAGATAACACAACACAACCCCTCACCTCCACTCGCCCCAGCCTACTCCACTCTGACATGTAACAATGATATAAAAAACGTCAATCCTAAAGACTCAACTGTAAGGTTGAATCGGGGTTGAGAGTCCACATAGGACCATGTAGAAGTAATACATGCTTGGCACCCACCCAAAAACCATAACTAGCACCTCATCCACTTCAAGTGCACTTTGCTATTTGCACATTGGGATTGGAATATTAAGTTGCACTTAGTTCTGCTTTTAAAATACCTTTTATTGATTTTAAACTCGAAGTCCTTTACCCACACGCAATTGCTGCTTACAGGGGGCAGTTTGGAGGGCTGAGTCGGCTCTGATTCATGGAGGGCCGCCATCTTAGGGAGGATTTGGTTAAAGGACTAGGCTTTCTCTGACCTAAAGTTTAAAAAAAGAGGCTGGCGTGAGCGCGCAGCATTAGATCTCCTGAAGCTTGAGCAGGGAGAACACGGAGGCATTTCCTGTCTTATCGGCACTTTGCTATTTGCACATTGGGATTGAAATATTAAGTTGCACCGAGTCCCGCTTTTAAAATATCTTTTACTGGGGAGGAGCCAAGCTCGCGACCGTGATGGCCGCACTGTAGCTCGGCTCTGCCAGCCTTCCTGCCCAACACACATATCCTGACCCACATCTTGCCCCGAGACGACATACTCGGGAAGATTCGGAAAGACGAAGGAAAGCTTGTACTTACCATCTGTCCCGGGGGCTCCTGCGAGCGGCGGATCCGAAGTTACACCCCTGCTTGGTCTGGGGCCTCCGCGGCGTAGAGACCGGGGACTTGCCTGTGGGGGTCAGCTGGCGAGATGGTGTCGTCGGCGGCCCCTGGTGGAGAGGAGTGGTTGGCTGAGGGAGGCCGTGGTGCGGTTATGCCGATGGCAACGGATCGGGCCCGGTCCAGCGGCCGGAGGGCCCCGCGGTGAGGTGCGGCACGCCGTGGACGGGGGAAGACCGTGTAGGAGGCTCCCCCCTTTGTTGCCTTGTCCGGCCATCTTGAGGCCCTGCGCCCGGACTTGGCGTGTGGCGCCCGTGGGGCGGTGGTGCTGGCGGTCCCCCTTTTGGTGGCTCTCCTTTCTGCACCCAGATTGCCATTACTGGGGCTTGGGGGGGGGGCTCCCGTGGTGGCCTTGCTTGAGAGCCCGCTCCAGAAGTTGAGGCGCACGGGGACGCTGCTGGATCTGCAAGATGGCGGCCGGCGCCCTGCGTCACGGACTGAACCAGGGCGGCGAATTTGTGTCGCTGAAGTGTACGGGGTTCTGGTCCTGTGAGCGGGAGCCCACACTTGGTGATGTTCTTGACGCCTTAAAGACTTTATACGCGACCATGGTCATCGACGCTCCTGTGCTGGATAGAAAGACCGCTGCCATTGCCGTCGGGCCGTCCCTCCTGGACGCGGCTCGGCCCCGAGTGTGTGCTGTTTCGTCCCCCTCTGCTGCCGTGAGGAGTGCTGTCACTGTGTATCGGCAAGACTATACTACAGCGGCCCCGGATCCCGGGGTCGAATTGATCGTGGCGGGCGCGGGTGCGGACACCGCGTCGGAGCCCGTTCCTGCTCGACTGATCGGGGAACAGCGTGGATTGCCGATTCGAACTGCCCCGGCGAGATCCCAGTGTTATCCTGCGGGGAAGACTCCACTTTTATGGGCGGTGAGACTGCACCCGCACTGCTTGTTGTTCCCGTTGTCGTTGCTGAAACATTTAGACAGCCGCGCACAGTTCTTGCTTGACCGCTGGTTGCTGGAGATCTCTGGTTTGTTCCCATGGTCTGTCCTGCTTCGACCACATGGCCTCTCCACTTTGCTTTGTTTGCTGCCCACCACTCTACCATGCGCGGTAGCGATGGCTAAGAAAGGACAGGGGTGAGCCGGTTCTGGACCCGGAGGACTAATGGTTGGCGGATGGAGATGATGAGTTCCCTCGACTAAGATACTATGGACGATTCCTTCGAAGGTTTATGATACCCGAGACTATGTTGATTTCCTTTTTTATGTTGCATTAACGTGTGTGATGGCAGGGGGTAGGGTTGATGGCTTTCCTCTCCCCCTGGTTCTTTTTCTTTTTTGTCTCTTTTGTTTCCTTTTCCTCTCTCTAACTTTTCCTATATTTCGGGTCTCCTATTTAGGGCGACAGGCACGCTGCTGGGGGGGTAGGCTGTA
The DNA here is from genome assembly GCF_964263255.1 of Lissotriton vulgaris. Classification (NCBI taxonomy): domain Eukaryota; kingdom Metazoa; phylum Chordata; class Amphibia; order Caudata; family Salamandridae; genus Lissotriton; species Lissotriton vulgaris. The sequence goes on from NC_141688.1 coordinate 20,951,458, forward strand.
GCCTTCTGCAGGGGTGCAGGGTGGGGTGGGTGGGATGGGGTCTTTTTCTGACCGCTTTTTAGTTTCTATGGCTCTTTTGTGTCTCTTTTCTAGGACGCCGTGGCTGTGCGTGTTTCCCACGGTGTGATTGCTGGTGGGGGGGGGTGGGAGTGAGGTATTTTTACATTATATGACATTGATTGCACAGATATCCTGACTTGACCGCCCCACCCCCATTGGCGTGGTCCCCAGTCACTTTGCTCGCCTTTACCGCTGTGGGGGTGCGTACAGAAACACGGCGTTCCCTCTTTTCTTTCTTTTTTAGTGTTCCCCATATTTTCATATCTTCTGGGTCAGTATAGAGAATGACTGTAACTCCTTTTGCCAATCTGGTTACTCAGTTAGGTCTAAGTATACTAATTTGGTGGTCTGTGTGTACGTGGCGGGCTACGGTTGGTACTGATTGGGAATGTGGCATCTACATCCTGATTGCTGTAGGCTATGGCTGCTAACCGTCTTTTATTGATGCCTTCCTGTTTTGTTGCTTGATTCGTGGCTCGCTATGGGCACTCAGACGATTAAACTGCAACTGATCCTGCTATAATTTCTATTATAAAATTAACCTTCTTTGATCCTTCATCCGGCGGTCACACTCGGCTCCTCTACGATTGAACTGCTTGTTCGTAATCTGCTGGAGACTGCCGTGAAACCTCCTTATTGACTTATGTGCCTTTCAGATTGCTTCGTGGCCGGCCTAATTGGTTGTAGGCCCGTATTTGTATGCTACTAACTGCACAATAAAGGTTTTCAAAAAATTAAAAAAAAATATATATATATCTTTTATTGATTTTAAACTGGAAGTCTTTATCCCGCATACAATTGCTGCGTACAGGGGCAGTTTGGAGGGCTGAGTCGGCTCTGATTCACGGAGGGCCACCATCTTGGGGATAATTTGGTCAGCGGACTAGGTTTCCCTGACCTGAAGTTTAAAAAATGAGGCTGGCGTGAGCCCACCGCCGGCGCACCAAAGGCAAGCCCGTCTATGCCCCGTCCGCGCTTGGCCAGCGCTCAGCGCCAGGACCCCTGGCACTTTGGGGCCAGGTAAGCCCCCTACACGCTATTATGGTAGAACAACACTGTTGGATTGAACAGGCGCCCCCCGCGCCTAGGGAAAGGGCTCCCTTAGTTGCGCCACATGACTGAGTCCGGGTCTGAGAAGGTGGTGTACTGTAATGTCATCAGGGGGGCGTACAGGAAGAGTTATTTAAGGAGGCACTCTGGAATCGTCGGCCTCTTTGTCCCCTCAAACCTCCGGCAAGCTGCAGAGGCGCGGCGTCGATGAGAGAGTTCCAGTCGGCGGCGTGTTGAGCGTGGCATGGGAGGATTGGGGGGGCCTGAGTGTAGCTAGGATACGTTTACGGTCGTGTTTTTGTATCTTTGAAAATTAGATTGTAGGATACGTTCAAGATCGTATTTTTAAATACATATATCTTTGAAGAGTAGATTGTAGTATATGTTTATGATCCCATTTTCATCTACATATATCCATGAAGAGTAGATTGCGCGAGGAGTCACACTGCCATATGGGGGTACACGCCTTCGTTAAATGTTTCCCCCGCTGTGGCTGGATGAGTCGGTCAATCTCCATGGCAAGACCAGGCTCAAATGCATGTAAAAGTGGTGCCTAATTTTCTAATATCAAGCTCAAATACAGGTATAAGGTAGTGCCTAATTGTCTGATATCGTGCCTGATTTACTTAATGCCTTTGATGTTTTAAGGTGGCTATAGCTTAATACTGTGAATAATTTTATATATCTAAACCGTATGGTTTTTCCTACTGGTCTTTTATTCTTTAAAAATGTAAAGCCAGAGGCCACATTTTTGGGGCGCCAAGGAGTCCGGACAAGGGGGAAGAGGAAGTTTTCTAAACAGGCTTCCTTTCATACATTAAGCCTACAATGAGTAAAAATATATGGCATTTAGGGTTCTTATCTCCCGCATTGGCACTTCTGCGGGAGCGATAGCACCCCAATTAATGGGCACAACCCAGTACACATGGTTTAAGGTGGACATTATTTAGTGGCAGAGCTAAGCAGCCTGTCCTTTAATTGGGGATGAGTACAAAGGATGGGATTACGCCTAAAGGCAGGTACCCCCAGGGCCAAAGTGGTATCTTGGGTGCAGCCAAGTTCAGGTTCAAGGGGTTGGCCTTGCTTAATTATCCTTACGGCCATTAAGTTGAAGTATATAACATTCCAGGGTACGTTATGTGGGCTTAAACAAGCTTTACAATCAAACACCGTTCCCCAAGAAGTACCTTAGTCATTAATGTGTGTGGGAAGGTGCTAATATCATTTGGAAAGCATCTGTTCCAGGATGCCTGGTTCACACATGTGGTTAGATGTAATACCGCAAGCAGTATGGGTAGAGCAGAACCATTTCATTATAAAAATCTTGGCAGGTGCCAGAACAGGTACAAGTTTGCTCAACTTGCGCTAGCAAATGTAAGGGATCAGTCCCACAGAGAGGGGGTGCATCTTTCAGAAAATACACATAAGCTCTTTAACCAGATTATACTGGTGGCGATCCAGGAGCACTGTCGGCGCCTTTGGGGGGGGGGGGGGAGGGGTTGAGTACTCCCGGTAGCTTCTCACAATGTGGAGGAGCACTGAGAGTTAACAAAGGGGGATGCACAACAAGGGAAGTTCAGCAACTGGATGGACCCCAGGAGAGGGTAGGATCCACGTGTGCAGAGGGTAGGCGGAAAAGGAGGACCCACCTGACGGTGGTCCTGGACTTTACTGCACTAACCCCCAATGTATGGACTGAGTAGAACCTTGGGGAGGATACCTGTGTTCAGGCACCCCGATGGGCCGGTGCGTTATGTGGTGCCCTGGACTTCAAGTAATGCAACTGTTTGCTGTCGCGCATTGGGGCCTGATGGCGCAATGTGTACAGCTGAGTGGAGAGCATGGCGGGATGAGTCGGTCAAGGTCCATGGTAAGTCCAATCTCAAATGCTGGTGAAATGTTGTGCATAATGTTCCTACTACCCATGACCTGTTATTGCCGCTAAAGTGTACAGCCAAAACTGAAGTTCAAGTAATGTTGTGCATGATTTACTTAATGCCTTGACAGGTTGATGGGGCTAACACATGATGCTGTGAATGTTTATATTCAAATAGGATGGTTTTCTACTGTTGGTCTGTGATGAATTTACCTGGTTTGATGTGAATAAAAAGGCTATGCCCTAGACAACATACTCCGACTCTGAGAGAGTTATTGGGCATAGCGGGGTAAAAAATGTTGGAAAGGGTGAATATCATGTTGTGCGCACACTATAAAATGGCAAGGGTAGGGGCAGGGATTGTATCGGTCTTTCTTTGAATGCGCTGCCAGTTCTGCTCCTAGAAGCATGCCCCAAATGTAGAATGTCCCCCCCAACAATCCTAATGCTTCCCATTTCTCCAAGGCTTGATAAGAAAGCAGGGCCAGTTGGAGGCGCAGACCAAATATTCAAATGCATAGTGCTTAATGCTAGATCTTTGGTCAAGCATAGCCTGGAGTGTGCAAGGCTTACAGAGGAAGAGGAGATAAAAATTGCCTTCATTACAGAGTCGTGGACGGATAATTCCTCTGGCCCAGATAAAGTGAAAGCTACCCCTCTGGGGTTTTTATGTTATACTTTAGACACGCCTCAAAAGAAAGATGGAGGATTGACTGGGATCTACCACCGTTTGATCAAGGCAGTCTTTCAGCCTATCATTATGGAAGCATGTGAAGCATTATATTTTAACTTTTTATGTATCCCACCATCATACTTTCAAAGGAAGTTTACTGTACAGGCCACCAGGAGCCAGAAATTCATTTATAGCCTTACTTAGTAATGGACAGGAAGAAGGTTTGTGTACAGATGCCTCACAATCACAAACCTCTTAGTTATCAGGAAAAGCTTAAAGACCTGGCTCTTTGCCCAATAAACTTCTTCCAATTTGTTTGCCACAGGAGATGTAAGTAGCTCCAGGACACCTCCGGGTAACAGCTGCGCTGTATAAATATCATTAACATAACATCCCACAGTCTCCAACCTCTAGGTCATGTGGGCAGGATATCTACGGCCTCTAGGAGTTTAGCAAGAATTGCCGTTCATGCTTGCAGGTCGTCCTCCAACTTGTTGTCTCTACGAGTGTGCCGTATATGACTTTTCTCAGCCACCACCTATTCCACCACATCTCTCAGCCATTCAGACTCCTTTGGGGCTGTAGGAGACAACCACCCGATAGCTATCCTCCTCTTAGCATGTACCAAGCCTAGGAAGATAAACTTCCTGCTTAACTTTTTTTCTTTCGGTCTGGTAACATACCCAACAGCTATTGACCAACATCCTTGGGGAAGGCTCTCCCCGTAGCTGTAGCCAAGGACTTCAAAATGGTTTGCCAGTAGATATCTAAACCAGGGCATCCCCAGAACATATTAATAAAGTCAGCACCCTGTCCAGCACATTGGGGACAGGAGAGGGAACGCACTAGGTAAATGGCACGCAGCGTAATCGGAGTGCGATACAGCATAATCTGAGTGACGTACACCTGATGGGCAACATTGTAGTGAATTCATTTGAATCTCGAATTCCTGGATGTTCCTTTCACCCCTTCAATTACACCTTCCCATTCTTCGGCGGTAAGGGGAGCCCCCCAGAATCCATCCCACCTGCTATGCACCGGCAAGGCACTCGGAGGCAAATCGTCCCTCGGGGCTCTATAAACCTGCATGTTCAATTTTGGACCCCCTGTCATGTTCCGCAGTAGTGGCTGCTATTTAACGGCAGTGGAGGGGTGAGTCGCAGGAGAGACAATGGACATGGGGAAGGAAATTAAAAGAAAAAAAATAAATTACCGCCGCCTCTCCGTCCTCTTCGCCCGCTTGCAGGACTCCAGGGCAAGCCAATCACAACGCTACTGATAGCAGAGTTGTAATTGGTCTGAGCACAGTGGAGCGCTCAGGCATCGATTGGGAGCCTGGGCATGTTCTCCACCCAGGCTCTAATACAGCCTGGGTGGAGAACATGCAAAGTGCGCATAACTGTTTGGCCGGCCTGAGACGGCCAGCCAAACAGCAATGCGCACTTACAGAGTGCCACCAATCCTCCCCTGTTCCTCTGACACAGGACAGACTGCCCCGCACCTACCCAGCTGAGCAAAAAAAACCCATAATAATAACAATGCGTCATTGGCATCAGCCAATGTGATAAATCTATCATTAGAGTAAAAGCCAGGTAAGCTATGGCATCCTCCCTCTTGCCATCTATCTATTGACATTGTCCGGGCAATGAGCGCAAATGAAGATGGTGTCCGGATAAACATTACAGGGGCATAAGGAGCTCTGCGAAGGACCTGACAGACTGCCCTCTCCCATGCCCTGCACAACTGTCTGACCACAAATGGCATGGACCCCTGCCCACAACATCAATAGTTCTTCACTTTCTGTCTTAACCCTTGGCAAAATTTGACACAAACTGTACAGCATTGTCGCTGATTAACTGAACAGGCAAACCTTCATCCACAAAAGTTTGATCTATAAACCGCAACATTTCAACAGAATCAACTATTTCCACAACCTTTACAACTGGCCACCTAGAGAAAATATCATGCATACAATATCCTTCGAAGCTGAACCAATGGGACCCATGATATCCACAGCAACAGTATGTCACGGTTTCTTTGGCACAATTGATTCACAATTATTAGGCCTTAAAGTCCTCAGTGACTTATCCAAGTTAGCACACCACAAAAAAAATCCCCACCAACCTCTCTACGCACATATCTATCCTGGGCCACAAGTACCAGTTTTTTGCTTTTTGTTTTCACAATGCCAACATGGCCCTCATGGCACATTTTCATCACACGTTCTCTGAGTTTGGATAGATGAATGATTCTCTTGCCAATAAACACAGTACCCTGACTCACTGACAACTTACTCCTGACCTCCCAAAAACACCTTAAAACCTTACCCACATCTACCTTCTGAGGCCAACTACGCTCAATCCACTCAATTAGTTTTTAAATAATTCTATCCTTCAAACACACCTTCGCCCATAACTCCTCTTCAATCCTGGGAGCACCTTGATCATGAATCAGTGGGATTTTCAGATCTTCCCATTCATTATTATCACACTCCTGCATCTCTGTGGGCATGCAAGAAAATAAATCTGCTAACACGTTGTTTCTCCCGGGCAAATACACCACCTTATAAATGAAATCCTGCAAGCGCATGAACATTATCGCTATTTTAGCAGATGCATTAAAAAGTCCTTCTATAGTAAGTAATTTAACCAACGGCTTGTGAACGCTACGCACTGTACACTCTTTTCCCCAGACAAAGGATCGGAAATGCTCTAAAACCCATACACATGCAAGGGTCTCCTTCTCAATCACTGAGAACTTCTCTTCTGTGGGGGATAAAGCACGTGATGCATATGCAATAATACATTCTTTCCCATCCTATCCAATTGACTCGAAACACCTCCCAATCCTTTATTACAAGTATCCACAGTCACCACATTCTCAGGAACTGGGTCAAAACCCTTCAATACAGGAGCCTTTGCAATAGCCTCCTTAATATCCACAAATTCCTCCCTGCACTATTCTGAGTACACACACATTTTGTTTTGTTCTTTACGAGTTGCCTGGTGTTGAACATTCCGTTAGAAAAACCTTTAACAAATGTCTCCTAATGCAGAATGAAATATCAATCTAATGGCAAAATAAATTGCAGACAAGTAGACAAAGTGGGTTCCCTGGTGCTCCAACAGTTCATCGCTAAATTTGTAAAGTAAGATCCTGGAATCCCTAGTCTTTAAATAAAATGTATTATCAGTTGAAACACCACAGCACAGCTCCAAGTTAAACGTCCTCGTCTCTCCTCCAGACCAGCCTGTATGTCCCAGGTTTCAGTAGAACCTCTAGAACCTAGGTGACCGGGGGATTGGAATATAAAGGCAACCACAAATACAAATGATACCGCTTATCATACGCTGTAATACAAGTACAATAAAACACATTAATACCACATACAAATAATAAAAACATAACGTAAGCACCTACATTTGAAACCACCAAAGAAGTCAAGCACACTTTGGGCACAAGGAATGATCTACCTTTCACAAGATTGTCAGAAGCCTAGTATAGTGAGTAACTGTTGAAACAGCTGCATTGTGCTACCCACAAGAGGATATTGTGTAGACTGTCAGTGGATTTATTTGGTATGAGAAAGGCGAAGCACTGACCTGTTGGATTTACTGCTCTTGCAATCTTAAATCAGACCTATACAACGCAGATTGGCATGCCTCAAGTGTTAATATGATCTTATTATGCCATCATGCAAACAGACCTTCTCAAGTTGAAGATATTGTGTCTTATCCTGCTTCTTGGTCTCCTGTCTCCCTACCAGTTTGAACAGTGAGAAACGCAGACGAGACATGTCACAGATCACTCTAGACAATGGCAAGATACTGGAGCGGATTGAGAAGAGGGAGTCGGACTACAGGCGGGAGAAGTGGGAGCAGCACTGGGAGAGAGTGGAGCACATCCGGGATGACATTGCCCGTTTCCCCAGGGGCACCTGGCTCAGACGGGTGAGAGCCCATACCCAACTTTTTAATGTTTGTTATATTTTGTTTCCAGACTTTCACACTGTAACAGCTTGTAATCGTAGAAGCTGCACACGGAGAGAGGGAGATAGTGGCATCCTTGTACTCGCGTCATGATAATAGCAGAAGAGATCATTCCCCCGTTTACTCTGACTTTTGAAAATGAGTGCCACTCCAAGTGATACCTGCCTTGTTTGCCAGGCTTCCGTACAACAGGAATCGACAACTTAGGCGTATTGCGTAGGTGGTGCAAGAGAAGGAACGGGGTGCTGACAGTCGCATGCTTTTGTGAGTAGACGCGAGTGACAATCTTGGACTGTGCCATGAGCCAAGTTGGGGCCTGTGCTCTGAAATTAAATGACTATAAATAGGGGGGGGGGTTTGTCCTACGGGTCCTGGCTCAACACCAGACATCCAGACATAAAATTCACAATAACATCTAGTAGAATATCTCTCACTTTTCTTGATGTGGTGGTCTTTCCCTACGAAAACAAACTAACAACCACTTTACTTTGCAAAGACACAGACAAGAACACGATCTTGCACTATGCAAGTTACCACCCCAAAAGCTTAAAATCTAACTTGCCGTACGGACAAATGCTGAGAATCCGACGGAATTGCTCCAGGAAGGAAGACTTTTTGATCCATTCTCAAATACTAAGCGACCAATTGCAACAGAGAGGCTACCCCCATAAATTACTAAAACACTCTACCATACGGGCATGGCACACCCCAAGAGAGGATCTGTTGGCCTCGAAAAAAGAAACTAAACCCCTCGAAAGGCCGGTATGTGTCACAACATTCGGGCCATACACGAATAAGTTGAAAGCCATTATTCGAAAGAACTGGCATTTGATCAAGAACTCAGATGTTCCAATGGCGGAGCCATTGTTTGCCCTAAAGAAAAACAGAAGCATTGCACAGCAGATAGTAAGAGCTGATCTGGGTATCAGCCAAGCAAGAACTGATTTACGCACATTATGGAGATTACCACCCATAACAGGCCATCATAAATGTGGCACGTGTGTTTCCTGCCCCAATACAATAGAAGGTGATGAATTTGTATTCAATACCGTGAGATGGATGCATAAAGGATTCTCAAATTGTAAAACGACTAACCTCGTATACGCAATCATGTGCCCTTGTCCCAAGTTGTACATAGGGAAAACCACACAAAGAGCTAATCAACGAATAGCTCAACACAGATCCAGAATTAAAAACAAAGTGCTGTCTGCGCCCATGGTACAGCACTTTGTTGAACAGAATCACAATGAGACAGATTTCATGTGGACAATATTACAAGCCATGAAAGTTCCCCCTAGAGGAGGAAATATCGATGCCATGCTACTTCAAAAAGAATCTTATTTAATTCTTAAATTTAATTGCGTGTTGGATGGCCTGAACAAAATGTCTGAATTACAAAGATCCAACTATTGAGCCCCCTGTGACCCCCACCACTGTTTTAGAACATACATACTAAGGAGATGTGAACCATAGCGCTGTACTTACAATCACAAATTTCCAGATATGTTTTGGCCAAGCGCGAATTATGCGTCAAACTACAAACCCCACAATGCTGAGCAGCATATTTAAATAGGAGATCGTGTTCCGCTGGTGTAGAAACCCGCCTTGAACACTGCCAAACGGAGTGAGTGTTACGCGGCAGACAGACCCCCGAGTACGGCCTCTGAAGTAACAGAGCAAGGTAAGGTTGGGCCCTGGAATTGAACCTAAGCGCGGGGCAAAGAGAGAATATGACCGATCGGTAACGGAAGTTTCCGTTGTGATTCTTTCCCCACAGAATGTTAACTCATTCTTGAATTCCCGCCCGCACAATCGGAAACAATGTGGCAGCCGAAATAATTGTAGCAGCGCCTGGGTCCCCCGCCGCACCTCGTACAAGTAAGCAGGTTACAATATAAACGCACATAATACCTGAGAAAGAATACTGCACACGAACTGACATTAATTTTTAATTGCTTAGAACAACAACCACCGCGGAACACAATGCAGTCTTCTAACCAAGATCGCACTGATGTAGTGAAGAACTAGATGAAAATAACACACAAGTAAGTGTCAGCGCACTTTAAAGCCGAAATATTTACAATAATCGTTATCCTTCTCCCCCATTCAGATAGTGGTGAAAATTCAAGCTTACTCGATGCCCCGTTCTGAAAACAGCGTCCAACATTAACGTGAAACAAGGTAAAACTTTCTAGAGGTTTAGCCTGCACACCAATTTTAACAAAGCATAGGGAAAAGGAGATACTAAATGTCCCTTAATTTTGCACCATAGGTACACAGCCCAGCCCTGATGAAGAACCCCATTGATTAAGAGAAGGGTTTGGAAACGCGTCGGCTATCTGGCTGTTGGAAATAGACGCATAATAGCATAGGGCAATGTATTTAAGAACATATGTACCTGAACAAGCTTAGGTGTACATAACTCACAGATTGTTTTTCGCATTTGAAAAAGTCAAAGTGTAACTGTTTGTGAATTCTTTTTATTTGTTTTTTCGTTTGAAATGTTTTGAAAGCATTGTAATGTATGTAAAAAGTCTTTAAACTGCATCCACAGCTTAAGGAAGGTTTCTTCCTATGAGGATTGAATGAAAATGTAAATATGTTTTGAAATGTTGAAATATGACAATATGCATACCTTCTTGAATCATTGAAAGAAAGGCCCACACCAGCTTTGGTGGTTCAAACTCGAGCCATGGCACCTTATTTTCTGAAATTAAATGAGGCACTAGTGTGGGTGATGCTGCTATGCTTCAAATTGTTACCTCCAACCACTCAGTCCGTTTTCCTGTTCTTCCCACCCTCTTAGTAGTCTCTTGCCCCGCTTCATTCCTTTTCCCATGTAGCGCATTCCTCTCTACCCACGTTTTATTCTGTCCATTTTTACAGTTAGTGGTCTTTGTGGTGCACTAGGTTTTCTCTCATAAAACTCTCCTACTTACCTGACATTGCCAGGCCTTTACAAAAATTTGGTTATGAGAATTATTTGCTCACACTAATGACCACCCCTGTTAATTTATGTTTAATTGGGACAGCATCACTCTATAGAATAATTCTGTGTTGGAAACACTTAAATGTCCCCAAGCCACCTCAAAATACTTCATAAAACATCTCTCTAATAGTTACGCTCGGACCATCTTCTCCAACCGCCAAACAAAACTTTATTTGAATTGTTAAAACCTTAAAAGTACATTTTCCATATTCCGTGATAAGAGAAAGAACAGCAGCATAACATGACAATATTCAGCAAAGAGAAAGAACAGCAGCATAACATGATAATATTAAAACCACAATTACACCTCAAGATACGTGTAGTTTAACTTCTCTTATTCCTTTTAAAACGGAGTATTATAACATTTATTTGTTAAAATCGCTAAAATTTTACCTATACATAACTTCTTCAGAATGCAGCTTTTACTACTGTTATACCTTAGTATCTCTACCTTTATTCGGAGGTAAGGGCTGCACTATACCTGTTCTTCTGCGTATTTGAGGAACAACTTAACTTTATTCATATATTTCCCCAACGCACAGGCTATATCTAAACTCTCCATTTCCACCAAAATAGTAGCAGCTTGCATTCTGTGCGTAATCTTATATTTTTTTTAAATCGGACATAAAAACTCCTTTCGAAAGTCTAAAAATCTCGTACAATCTAATAAAATATGTAAAATATCACAGGTGGTTCCTAAAGTGCAAGTGCATTTCCCATTACATCCTATCATTAGGTTTTGAACCCCGTTATTCGCATAACCTGGGTTTATACCAATTCGCATTTTCAAGACTTCTCACCTCAGACTATGGCTGGGTAGCCGATCCACGTAGGGGAAGTGTTGGCTGCTCTCCCAAGCCACTTTCATGTGTGCTACCGAGGACTTTTGAGCAAGGTAGTCCCGATCATAACTACGGGACATATTGACCCCTTGAATCTTTAATTCTTTTTTCCCAAATATTATGGGGTCTTGCGGTAAGCGTACCTTCAAATCTAACACCCCATAAGCTCTCCAGCCATAAAAATTCAAGAAAAAGAAAACCTACAACAGTTCCTTCTCTGGAATGGCCCCAAACATTTGGGACTCTCTACCCACTATAGATCGAATGCAACCCATCCATATCCCTCTTCCAGAAAGAAGTAAAACATGTTCCATCCAACAAATTCCTCTCTCAGTAGGACTAGGCCACTAGTACCCCTACCCCAAACGGACGCTCAGGCAGTGCTGGCAGAGGAGTCTTAGGAGAGCGAGGGCGACTCGGCCTTATGCGCCAGAAATCACCGATTGGCATGTTGACGGCTCTACCACACGGGGGCGATTGGTCCTCATTGCTGGAATGGGAAGAGGCGGGTCTCCAGGTGGTGGGAGACCTGTATGTCGACGGGACCTTGGTGCCCTTTGGAGTGCTTCAGGAGCAGTTCGGGCTGCCTGGCGGGGGGTTTCTCTTGCATGCGGCGGTGGTAGCGGCTATACAGAAACACTGGAAAGGTGGGCTCATCGAACCGGATACGACTATGGCGTGCCAGTATGTGGTGATGGCGGCGGGCACCTTCAAGGCTGTGACCTGCCTCCATAACAGGATGTTAAATGAGGGACTGGAACCGCTCCAGGGACTCAAAGCTAAATGGGAGGAGAGTGTGGGCAGGCCCATCCCAGACACGGTGTGGGGCCACATTCTGCGGCGCACATGGAAAGGCACGAGGAATGCGCGTTTCCAACAAGTGCATTTCTTTGTGCTGCATAGGGCCTACCTGACCCCGGACAAAATACGGCGGTACTTTCAGGTGCAGGACGCACGGTGCCCGAGGTGTTTGTCTCCGGAGGCGGACATGGACCATTTGTTTTGGGGTTGCCCGCATTTGGAGGCCTACTGGGCAGAGGTGGGGGACCTCCTAAACGAGGTGACCGACAGGGAGGTGGACTTCGACATGGCGGCGTGCCTGTTGCTCTGGTTCCCGCACACCAGACACACTAAGGTGACGAGCAAATTTATTGACTTGGGCCTGATACTGGCGCAAAGAGAGATCTCGTGGCATTGGAAATCTAGGAGCGGGCCGTCGGTGAGGAGGTGGAAGAATGAATTGTTGCGGTGGTCTGGTTGTGTGCTCCGAATGAAACAGGCTGTCAAGCTTGGTAATGAGAAAGCCTTGGATGCAGCGCGTGCGTGGGAATTGGTGGTGCAAGCCTTGCGTGACTCTTTAGTGGAAGATGAGGACTGAGTGAATGGGACCTGTGGACACTGCGAGGCGTACTAACTCAGAGTTGTCATTGACACTGTAGCGGGATCCATACTACATTTCAGGACGGGACACACTCCATCAGCAGTTGCCGGGGTGGGGACACTGGGGGGTTGTTTAGTGGGAGTTCGGGGTGGGCCGGAAGCCAGGAGGTTGAGGGACCGCGATGGAGACACAGGGCTGGGAAAGGCCTGAGGGGCGTGGGTGATGTGCGGGAGGAGGCAAGGGGCGCGGGCCAGGTATGGAGGGCCCAACAGTGCGCGGGGCGGGTTAGGAAGCGGATGGTAGCAACGACCTGCATAGAGGGGATGGCTGACGATGTTATTTGTTGTGGGTGGGGGGGTAAAATGCAGATACGTAAAATGATCTTTCGACCATGGTCCCTATGGGACATTCACCGTGATGCCTTCCTGCTATTTAAGGTACTACGCCGCCCGGCCTCCGGGATGCGGGCTGAATGGCTGTGTATGGTTATGTCTCAATGCTTGAACGGGGGGACATTACGAGTGGATTGGTTGAGCCATTGTATTCTGTGGTTTCTAATTCTGCAATAAAAACAAATAAAAAAAATAATAAAATAGTACCCCTACCCCACACTTCCAATGTAACATGTGCATCACTACCTATGGCTTAACTATGCCTCTATTCTCCCCACCCTGTAACTTCCTCCCTCTTCTACCTCAGAACCTAGGGTTCACATATTCTACTGTATATTGTTTGTTTACATCTTTTATATTCTGTTACTTTGTATTTTTTATACGATTATGTAACACGAGTAATTGCTGCTATTTTGTTTACATATGCCAAGGTATATCGTTTACTCTTTTTTTATCATTACTATGCATCCTTATTTATTCTCTATGTTCCTCATGATATTCAGTTCTGCTTACAATGTAAAGTGCCTTGACACCTTCGGGTCCTGTTCACGCTATAAAAAACTCCTCAAATAAAATAAATAAAATCAATAATTACTTCTTTAACTACCTGTTTAATGGCCAACACTTGCCCTGGAAAACACATATTCAGTAGCATTAATAACCTGCATTGGTATCTGAATCCCAGAACACAACCCCATTTAAAAGTGACATTTATTTTAATTTGAGAAGTCCTGTCTTTGAAGTACATCATACCAGCAAAGTATCACATGAAATCTATCTGGTTTCCATTCAGTGATACAGCTTCCGTGTCACAGATTTTCAACTCCTGGACAAAATCCTTAACCTTGCAATCAAAGTGGTACTTAGGGTAAAGGGGGACCTTGAATCCGCTTTTACTTTTAAACCCTTTACTCTTCTTGAAATGATACACATTGTATACAATCACCCTACGCAGTATTACTATCAACATTTTTCACAGCCATTATCATCTCTTTCAGCTTCAAACCATCTTCCCCTGACTACTACCCTTTAAATGCATTCTTCTTTTCTCTTTAAAATATTAAAAGTGGGCTGAAGTGCGGGATTGTCGCATGTCTATTCCTATTTGGTTTTCTTCTTACCTAATGATCAATAAAAACACTTTTGACAAAAATATTAAAAGCGCCTCTTCCTGACACACCCATTACAGTTTTTGTTAGAAGCAGCGCATTCCTTCATTACAGTCACATGGAATGTACTCCCACACCTAAATCAAATGGATCTTTACACATTTCTCCTTCTACCACACAAACTTCAAATTGTTTCCTGTCTTTGCTATCTTCAGTGCCTTCTTTTACGGATACAATGGATTTCTCAGTGGCTTTTGGAGTGGTAATTAGTACCTCTGGTGTAGGGTCACCCATCTCTTAACATTTCATGATTCTTGTTTGGAATTAGTATTGACCATGATTTGGTCTTTGATCGTCTCATCCACTCATGATTCAACAATTCAAGAGTTAGCCAATCTTCTTTAAGCTGCAAGGAATTCCTCAATGTCTTAGGCCAAACTGTCGATATTAAATCTGAGGAGAGAGTGTTAGAGAGACAGATTTAAGCTAAAGCTACATAAGATAACAACATAAGTTCACTTGACAGTAAAGAATCGGACTGGGTTAGAATTTGATTGCTTGTCATGACAAGAAAAACTGGCTCCAGCTTCGGACCTCCTGTGAAGGTAATAACAATTAATAAATGGGGGGCGGAGCTTGCTGGCGTCCATGAAAGACGTGTGAGAGCTGAGCTCCTCGCCTGAGCCCCTTTAATATTCGTCAAAACTATCCTTTTTGATGCCTCACTGGCCCTAGCAGGGGCAGATTTTGCTTCTACGATCCCCGGAGCTGCTGGGGGCACCTTCCCGGATCGAAATCGGTGGTGGCATCGATCAACAGGCCGGCGGAGTTTGGCGTGGCGGACCAGGCCGCAATCCGCGGACTATCCTTGGAAGCTGACCGCCCTACGTAACGCTACGTGCGGCGTGAGGTCCCTGTGTGGTCCCGGGCTGCCGGACTGCCCTCTATCCTGTGATTCGTCTGGACTGGTTCGCACCGGTGCTTTGACCATTGACCTCTGTCTCACTGCCCCTACGAGTGTGTCTACTGCGACTCATCGGCGGAGGCCTGGGGCGCTCCGGAGTGGCCCGGGAACCCGACGGCGGGAAACTGCACCCTACGAACGCCGGTTGGCGGGCGACACCGCTACTCTAGCCTGCTTGGGAACTGGCAGGACACTGGTACCGGGACGTGTTTTTGGAGTGTGCTGGCGCTTCTCGGCAATCAGCGGTGAGACCTGCAGCGTGGCGAAAGTCTGGAGGTTGGGATTGTCCCCCTGGTCTGGCCTGTACCACACGGCCCGCGGCCGCCATTTTTTTGACCTCTATTCTTTGCTACGCACTGAACTGCTTCACGGAGTTCGCTTTCCCGGCGCCCCCCCCCTTCATTGAGCCGCCTCCTGCTCTTTGCTTAGTCAACATACTGTGAGCACCGCCATGGGAAAGGGCGACAGAAACCAGCCGAAGCTCACGTTCGAACAACGGAGACCGAGGGGCGCGGAGGGGGCTCCTCCGGAGACCTCGTCGCGGACAGCTGATAGCTCGCTCTGCGCGGACATTCGCGAATTGCTCTCTAACATGGAGAAAGGTCTGCAGGAGAGTATGTCCGCGATTGGCACAAAAATTGACGCCTTATCATTCAGAATGGATCGGATGTCTGAGAGGGTGGACAACCATGCGGAGAGGTTGGATATGGCGGAGCGTAGGCTGACGGAGGCGGAGGAGGCCCAGACGGAGTGGGATAAGGACCGTAAGCAGTTCGGCCGTCTCCTCCAGGTCATACAGGACAAAACGGAGGACTTGGAGGCGCGTTCACGGCGCTCCAACGTCCGCATCACAGGGGTGGCGGAATCCACCAACACTGGAAAGATGGAACTGTTCGTTGAGAAGTTGCTCCACACGCTGCTGGGGGAGGACGTCTTCTCCCCCATGTTTATCGTCGAGAGGGCCCATCGAACTCTGGGTCCCAAGCCGCAGCCTGGCCTCCCGCCGCGGCCAATCATTGCCAAACTTTGGAATTACAGGGACCGCGATCTGGCTCTACGGCTGGCGAGGGAGAAAGGGGAATTACAGTTTGAAGGCATGAACATTTCCCTCTATCCTGACTTCACGGCGAGAGTACAAGAGGAACGGAAGCGCTTCGCCCCCTACAAGAAACAGATGAGAGATATGGGGCTGGACTATGCCATGTTGTACCCGGCGAGGCTCCGGATCAACAAACAGGGACACTCGCACTTTTTCATCGACCCAGCGGACCTGAAAAAGTCGCTTAAGGAATGGGCCAAGGAACAGCGCAATAGCCCGAGGGGTCAACGTACAGATGAGGAGGAGGCTGTGTCTTTGGATGGTCAGGGCTGATCTGTCCTTCGCCACAGAGCCAGGTTTGGCTAAGTCACTGTGAATGTTTGTGTTGCACTACAAAACCCGATGTGCCTTTTCTTTGCCTTCATTTTTTTGAACCACGATTGATGAGCCCGGAGTGGTGCCACTGAGCGGGGCTCTGGCATCTTCTGCTGTACTTTTGTTTTTGGGGGGGTGCTACCTGTAGAACTTTGGGACTGGTTATCCACCACTCTACTTGCTTTCCTGCTGGAGCTTGGGTGGGGTGTCGGAAGCAATGGGGGTGGGGCGGGGAGCAACGACTGTATCTGGTCCTTGTTAGAGCGTATTATAGTCTAGCTAGAACCTCTGCCCCTGCGCTTTCGGCTTCTTGACTCTCTAGGGGGTCTTGGGTTTGTAGTGGGTTGTGTCGGGTGGGTTCGGGGTGGGTAGTGCCATGCTCTGTCTGACCGGGTTGGGGTTGGTCGGCTGTGGGTGGGTGGTTGCTTGCTATGTTCTTGTGCTGTTGCTGACATGTTGTATGGGGTTCGGGGTCTGTTGGGAGGGGGGTCTGTTTCTGCCGACTACTGCAATGTGTCTGATGCTTCGTCTGCTCTGCCCTACTATTTTCTCTGACCTGCTATGTCGACCACTGAGTCTCTAGGAACAGAGAACGCCCTAGGCTCTCTGCGATTGCTGTCATGGAACGTGAGAGGGCTTAACGATTTCCGCAAACTCAGGAAGGTCTTGGTGTACTTGCAGCGCCACCGGATTGACATTGCTTTGCTGCAGGAAACACATCTGCCGCTTTCCAGTCCTATGTTGCAGATGAGGGGTCTTGGTGCCGCTTGTGTTGCTGCAGGGTTCACCACACATGCTAGGGGGGTGATCACCTGGGCTAATCCCAAATCCCAATTGTCGCTGTCGCGGGTGGCGGTGGACCCAGAAGGGTGGTATGTGGTTGCACGTTGTGTTGGGAAGGGTCATGATCTCTTGCTGGTGAATGTGTATGGCCCCAACTACGATTCCCCAGATTTCTATTCTTCGCTGGCTGACAGCTGCAGGCAGTTTGTGGGCTCTAGAATGCTGTGGGGGGGGGGGCTTTAACTTGGTGTTGAACCCAGAACTGGACAGATCTGCGGGCCCCCCTAGATCCCCTGCTGCTTCGGCGTTGCTTCTATTGTCGGAATGTGTGAAACTTGACTTGCTTGATGTGTGGCGTCATAGACACTCGGGGCGGGGTGGGTTCACTCATTACTCGGCCTACCACAACATCCATACACGCATAGATTACTGGTTTGTTTCCCGCTCCCTGCTCGATGCGGTGAAGGGGTGTACGGTGTTACCGCGCACGCTCTCTGATCACTCGCCATTACTTTTATTGCTGGCGGCTCCTCCTAGGAGGATTCCCCCGTTCACCTGGAGGTTCCCCCCGTATTCTCTCCTAGACGAGGTTTTCAGAGGGGAACTGGCCGAGGACATAGAGGCCTATTTCGCAACCAATGTGGGTTCGGTAGACAGCGTTCAAGTGCTTTGGGATGCATTTAAAGTGTACATCAGAGGGATGACTATGGCAAAACACTCTGGGGTGCTCAAGGCTATCAGGCGCCGGCTGCAACTGCTTGAAACACAACTCACTGCCCTGGATCGGCAGGCGGTGGACTCGGGTGATGCCACTGACGCAGTCACACTTAAGTCTTTGCTAGAGGAATTTCAGGAGGAGGCGGATAGGGAAATTAAACATATGGGCAAATATGCGACAGCGCGTGTTTATGGGGAACGGGAGCGGCCTGGTGCTCTCCTGGCTAAACTGATGCGCAACAGCAGGCCCCCATTGGTTATTGAGGAGTTAGTGACCGCTGCTGGGGAAGTGGTGGCGGAAGAGCATGATATCCTGGCGGAATTTCACTCCTACTACACGGCACTCTACTCTTCGAGGGATGCACACCTTGAAGAGGAAATCAACGACTATTTAAGCTACATCCAAATGCCCTTCTTGGCCGACTGGCAGAGGGAGTTCCTTATGGCCCCAATCCAAAAGGAGGAGATAACGGAGGCGCTGGAGGGCATGAGGTCTGGTAGTGCTCTTGGGGCGGATGGTCTCACGGTGGCTTTTTACAAGGCCTTTCAGGACAAACTAGTCCCGTACTTGATGCTCTTGTTTGATGACATTTGCCAGCAGGGCAGCATGTCGAAATCCATGGGGGAGGCGCTGCTTATCACCATCCCGAAGCCAGGTAAACCCCCTAATCAATGTGGCTCTTACCGACCGCTGTCGCTGATTAATGTGGACGTGAAACTGTACGCCAAGGTACTTGCGACCCGTTTGGCGTTACTGGTCCCGGACCTTGTTGCCCCAGAGCAGGCTGGGTTTGTCCCCTCACGCAATCTCACTTATAACATCCGCACGGTACTGGGCACGATCCAACATGTCAAGCCAGAAAATAAAGCTGTAGCCATCTTCTTAGACATGGAGAAGGCCTTTGATTCCGTTGAGTGGTCGTTCATGCTGAGGGTCCTTCGTAAGTTTGGGCTCGGTGAGCCGTTTCTACAAATGTTGGGAGCCCTATATTACAAGCCCACAGCGAGGCTAAAGATAGGGAACTTAGTCACTGCTCCCATCGAGATTGGAAGGGGCACGCGGCAGGGCTGTCCCCTCTCTCCATTGCTGTACGCCATGGTGGCGGAACCCCTCGCCTGCGCTATACGAGAGTATCATCGGTTCGAAGGGATAAACTTTCCGACGTACCAGATAGGTATCTCAACATACGCGGATGACACTCTGCTATATGTCCGGGACCCGGAGACTAACCTCTCTGCGGTGCTGCGGGAAGTGGTGAGATTCGGGGCCCTATCGGGCCTTCGCGTCAACTGGAACAAATCAGTGGCGTTGCCCCTGACGCCGGTGACGCTCCCTTTTGACTCTGAGTATCCATTGCAATGGACCACAGACTCCATCCGCTACCTGGGGATATGCATACATACTGACCCGGAGGTCCTGATTCGTGAGAATTATGGGGTCGCCTACTCCAAACTGGTGGATGATGTCGAAGTGTGGACCAGACTCCCGCTTTCACTCATGGGCAGGATAGCGCTCATGAAGATGGTAGTGCTCCCCAGATTTCTTTTTCTATTTACGAATATACCGGTGGTCCTTTCCAAAGCCTTTTTCCGGCAACTTACCCAGACGCTCATCCGCCTGGCGTGGGGGGGGAAGCAACCGCGGGTGCAGTGGCAAACGCTCACCCTTCCGTATGAGCAGGGGGGCCTTGGGGCTCCAGACCTGGAGCGGTACTATAGGATCGCTCAGGGAGCACATCTTCACTCATGGATTCATGGGGATCCTGGTATCCCTCATGTGAAACTGGAACGGCTCTTTGCAGACCCCATCCCGCTCCCGGCAACAGTATGCTATCCGCCTGATCGGAGGGTCGGCAATCTGGACTCTATAGCAGCCACGAACCATGCTTGGCATGCACTGGTTGGCTCCCGAGAGAGTGTGCTGCTGTATTCACCTTTGCTCCGCGTGGAATGGGCAGCCTGGTTAGCCCCACTGACGGAGAAAGGCGTCCTGAAGGCGCTACGTGACTTGGGTATTGTTACCATGGGAGATCTCTTCTTAAGTGGCACCCTGAAGACGTTGCAGCAGGTCCTTCAGTCTTGTCCTGGGGCAACGCTGCTTCATAGCTTTCAATATCATAGGGTTCGTAGAGCGGCTCTTGCCATGTTGGGCCCGGAACTGACTGAACCGCAGGAAGTGCCGGAACTCACGTATATAATCAAGACCCCCTCTTCTCGCAAACTGATCACAGCTCTCAGGACACTGGGTGATAGACATCGACAGTGTCCCCCCTCCAAGGCCCGGTTGGCCTGGCAAGCTGACCTCCACTCTCCTATCTCAGATGACATGTGGCGTTATTGCGCTACCAACACTAGAAAAATCTCGCTCAACGGTCGACACCGTCTGGTGCACTTTAAATTTTTACAACGTGTCTACTACACGCCCGAAAGGCTGCATAGGTATGGGCTGAGGGAATCGGCGGAATGTGAGCGCTGCCACTTTCACACGGCAGATTTTTTCCACATGGCCTGGACTTGTCCTGCCATTCATAAGTACTGGGTAGAGGTCTTTGCGGACCTCAGCACTATTCTTGGTGAGGAGATTTTGCCCAGTCCGGCGCTCGCATTGCTCGGTTTTTCCAAACCGCTTCCGGTGGCGGTGAGGCGGCTTGCGGACATGGCGTTATTGACGGCAAAGCGTCTGGTAGCTCTGTGTTGGATGCGGGGGCCAGTTCCCACTAAGAAGCGTTGGGGGGCAGACTTACTTTACTGTTGCACGCAATCAGAGGTGTATAGTGAACTCCTGCCTCCGAAGAGTCGCCCCAAAAACTTCTGGGGGTTGTTTAGGGCGTTTCAGAGTGCGCAAGAGGATGGTGAGTCGGATTCTGAGGGGGAGGAGCTGGATGTGCTGCAGGAGGATGGGGTTGCGGCAGCTGTGGATGCGGAGTGTGGTAATTGAAGGCCTCAGCGTTGTGAGTGAATGGTGAGTCGTGCCTGGTCTTCAAGGTGTGTTGCGTTGGAGGGTTGCTTGGGACGGCTGTCCTAGTGGTCGATATGCGCTATCCCCCTCCTGAGCTTTGTTTCGCCCTAGTGGACATGTGATTGACACCCATGGCCCTGTTGAGGGGTTTGTGATAGTGGTGAATGGTGGGAGCGGGCGGGTGGACACAGGTTTAGGTAGTCTGGCTAGTTTTTTTTGGGGTGGGTGGGCTTGTGTTTGTCTGGGGGGTTTTGATTCCCTGTTTTACACCTTGTCTTGATTCCCCGATGGAGAAACTCCATCCCTGGGTTTTCACGCAGTACTCACTGGGTGTCTACACTGATCGTACCATCCTGATACGCTACACTGCGCTTAGAACTGACATTGCTGGCGCTGCTGGGTGTGCTTTCTTTTTCTATGTTACGATCACTCATCGGCTGCTCCCATGGACTGAAGCTACTGCACACTTCTTCTACACCTGCAGTTACGCCGCCAGGCCTCCGGGCTGTTGGTCTTTACGGCTGTGTGTTTTATCTTTACCCAGGGATTGGAGAGTGACCTCTTGATGCCGCCGGCCTCCGGGTTGTAGGCGATGTCGGCTGTGTATGTAACTTGAAGGTGTAATAAAGTACAAATTTAATTTAAAAAAAAATAACAATTAATAAATGTGGTAATCTACAATGGTAAGTGCTGGAATGATAGGAGAATGGCAAATTGGAAAGGGAAGGTGTTTTCAAGTAAAAATATTCTCTTCTTAGAAACCCAGTGGAAACCTTTTTTTGGTATTAATATAATACATAAAATAGATGGAGGTTGCAACCTAAACCCCTCCTTAGTGGAATGTAAGGGACTCAGTGTTGATTCATGGAGCACAAAGTCACTGCATACTCTGGGACGAAACCGCGGTCTTGGAGAGATATGTACATTCCGCTGGTGAGGTTAATGGACTCTGTTGCCTCTACAGTAAAATATAATGCCAGACTCCGGAAACCTTCCTGGAGGCACACATAGGACTGATCTCTTTGTCACTATCTTGGGGGTGTTTACCTTGGCCTGGGAATGTTAAGGGGTTGGATTCTGCTAGATTTGACATGGTTACCTCTTATCTTTCTCTACAGCTTCCTATTCCTCCTTCTTATTAGTGTCTTGCCCCCCCTAAATCCTCTCCATGTGGTGCCTTCCTATTGAACCTTGGTTTCCCCACATGCTATGCTGGCCATATTGACAGCTATATGATGCCAGTGGTCTTTGGGGCTTCACTTCTTTTTCTCTCATTATCTCTTTCTTAAAACATGACATTGTGAGACCTTTACAACAAGTGCCATATGAATTTTGACTCTAGCACTGTGTTGATATTCACACTTTATTGGATCAAGGAGGCGGTGTAGCTCTCGTTTTGTTAGATCTGAGCACTGCCTTTGATGCCATCGCCCATAATCTGCTCTGGCACCTATCGCTTTCTTTGGTGATTTGTGGCAAGTCCTTAGACTGGCTTAGAGTTCACCTGACAAATTAATATAAAACTGTCATCATGAAACCCTTCTGCTTAACTCAAAACCAGTCACATGTCCCCAATGAGAGAAGTGTGGCTCAATGGTTAGAGCGGCAGACCCTGATGCAGAGGTCTAACCCGGGACCAGGGTTAAATTCCCGCCTCGGCGGGTCTTGGGCTCAATTTCCGCGGACCTGATAATTCTCGCCTCGGTGCCTATTCTAATCATGGGTCCCACTCTGCAACTCTGGGCAATAGCTTGCTTAATCTCCACAGTGGCCCCAGCAGCGCTTGGATGCCTGGCTTCACCTTGGGGGTGCCCAGGAGTGGGCCCTTCACAGGGAAAAGCCAGGAAGCGTTCCACAGCGGTATGCGTACAAGCGCCTGAGATACCCCTTCGGGGGTCGATTCGGTACGCTATACAAATACTACTACATTTACATTTACAATGACCCCTTGTTGAGCCCAACTTTATTTAATACATATACATACTCCACTTGCAGATCTTACATATAAGTGGGACTTCTCAGTTATCTCCTAGGCAGATGACACACAAATTGATGTCTCCTTTGCAGACAAATCCTTTGCGTCTCTGGAAAGTTTTAGAATTGCATATGAGAAGTAGCTATCTAAATGAAGCAACATTCACTTAATAAATGACAATAAAACTAAACTATTTCTGTTAGATGGATCATCTTTGATTTGATCAACAATATGGTGGCCACCAGAGCTAGGCTGTGATATCCTGTCTTCAGTTCTAGACTGGTGTGGAATGCTGTGGGTTATAAGGAATCTGTGATCTTTGCATGAGTATTCTATCGCTGTCAGTTGGGTGATAAATCATAATTTGTCTCCTTCACCCAGGCAGGTAAAAAGAAAATGAAGATTATAGAGGGCAGAGGAAAAGGGGCAAGCAGTGGATTTTCATCCATGGGAAACGAAGACTTGTCTGATCCCTATGAGAATGGTGAGAAGTACTACCTTTTGCGGTGATCAATTTCCACATTTATTGGTGACAAAGGAGAGACACTGTGAAAAGCAAATGTCTCTGTGCATTCAGATCAGTGATACTCAAAGTACGGCCTGTGGACTGCATTCGGCCCTCCTGACCTTAATGCTCTGCCCTCTGGTCGACAGCATCATTGTGCTGCAGTTTTCTTGACTCAGCACTAATATTGAGAAAGATGTTAAATATAGGGGCAAGCATTTATTTAAAGGTTACTTAGGTTAAAGAAAGCAAGTTACTTAGGTGTCCTGCACCACTTAACATTAGGAACACCTTTATTTAGAAAGACAGCTTGCAGCAAACGTGTTCAAATATGAGAAAGTATCTTCAAAATTAGAAAAGTGAACTTCTTTAACATTCAGAAGCGTTTCACCTTAGTATATCAGATTATCAGTGCATTGAGAAGGATTTTTTTTTAAGTGATAGTTTAAAAACATGAATTTAGAAACATTCATGTTTCCCCCTACACTGCCACTAATGTAAATAGTAAACTAAGGGCCAGATAAGTTATGTGCACACTTTCAGTGGGCTGGGTTGCTATTATACAAGGACAACAATATAGTTTATTAAATAAAACACAGATAAGGTTTTGTATATTGCACTTCCTTAAGTCATATATTTCAAGGTCCTCTTGTATGTGATGATGAAGAAAAAGGCAGCAAGGTAAAATAAAGCAATTGCCTAGGACCACACATTTTCGTCAAGCGAGGAAGCTGGGATTGATGGCAGATTTTCTGGTTTCACATTGTGCGGTTCACCCTTTGGATGCACATGCTTCGCTTCCCCCATGCCCACCTTCTACCCCTTCCGCCCTTCCTCAACCTGCCATCAGTAGCGGTCTGTGGTGGGAGAGCTGCTGGGTGCTGATGTGGGGTGGTAGGAGGGGCAGGATGGGGGGGGTAGTAAACTACGGATTACGGCCTATTAGAGGTAAGTAAACATATAAATAAATTAAAAGAATTTTGTTGCGCCCACTGCATCGCAAATGGGTGTCACATTTTTCTGATCTTTGAGCCCAAGGTAGGCAATATACAGGCCTCATGCAGTATTTCAATAGTAGCTAGGGACCCGTCCTGCCATGATATTTTACAAATTGATGGCACAGTTGTCACTTTCAGTCTAGAAGATACTATGAATGCCATCTCCACATTAAAAACCGCTAAGGCGCCAGGAACTGATACATTCCTGGGGATCTCTAAAAATCGGAACCTCAGATTTGGTCACTTTATTTTAACATCCTTTCTATTGCCATAGCGAGAGAGAGAGAGAGAGATACCCGAGTCCTGGAAGGGGGCTGAGATTGTTGCTATATACAAGAAGTGTGATGGATGTGTACCATCCAATTATAGGCCAATTAGCCTAATCGATAATGCCCCAAAATAATTTGCCAAACAAATCCTTGATAGATTACATCACTGGATAGATACTAATAATATTACGTCAAACCTCCAAGCCGGGTTTCACTCGAGGATGAGCACTGTAGACCAAATTTTCAGATATACCACACTACACTGGAAATATACTCTACTACAACAGCAGAATCTTTATGTGGCATTCATTTATCTTAGAGCCGCCTTTGATCTAATCCCCCGTACAAATTTGTGGTCTGTTTTACATGCAATGGGGGTCCCAGGGAACCTAACCCATCTTAAGTCCCAGCTATATAGTAATAACTTTGCCCAGGTGCGGTGTGGACATGCAGGAGAATTTACAGAGTATATACCCGTACAGTGGGGTGTACGCCAGGGGTGTATTCTTGACCTATGCTCTTTACCCTCTTTCTAAATTATGTGGTAGATGATGTCTTGAAAAACTGTAGAAACGACTCTCCTCTGCAGAAGGGTAATAAGGTACCGATTCTTTTGTTCGCTGATGATTCACTTCTCATCTCCAAGACCCCAATGGGGTCTAGAGCTCAACGCTAACAAAACTAAGTATATGGTACTTGGTAAGGGAGTGGTTAAAAAGTCAATCATACAGGCTGGGGTTGAGGTACTTGAGAGGGTCAGGAGCCTTGACTACTTAGGAGTTAAGGTAATGGGGCACATGAAGAAAAAGAAAAGTTAACTACTATTAGAGCACAGAGTTAACGCGATTAGTAGGCGGCATAGGCAAACACGCTCTCTTGCAGTATTGCCTGCCTTGGAAGTCTATTGCGGCAAAGCTCAAGGGGCTGCTCTATATGGAGCTGAGACTTGGGGGTGCACTGATGTTTTTCAACTCACTGCTGCAGAGAATAGATTTGTCAGAAGGCTTGTCTCTGTACCCAGTAACACTCCTTTAATTCCTTTGTTTTATGATTTTGGGCTCAAAAGAATTGCTGACATGGCCGCCCTTAGACCACTTGCCAACTGGATCAGATTATGGGTCAATCATGAGCTGAAGGAATTTAAAGATTGCCTTGTAGAATTGTTGGGTATGAGAGGTGCTAAACTAATCCCTTGGGTCCAAATCAATTATACTTTATTCGGTTTTTGTGATACAAAACCATAAAAGTTCATAATACATACAATTTACAATCCAGATTATAATAAAAACACTTTAAGAGACCAAGATACAGTACGGTAGGGTCCCAATCGTAAAAATTCTTTTCCACTCCAATGTTGAGACAGTATCAGAGGAGTTCGTGGTTAGTCATAGGAGTTTGTGGTTAGTCATTGTTACATGTCCAGATGTTTCCCAAAAAATCATGATGCATTTTATGAATCCTGCCACATGGGTTATGATTTCGGAAGAGGAGAAAAAACACAGGATTTTGGGATAGAAGTCATGTAAGTCCCATATAGATATTGGGCCGTCTCTTACTTGAGGCGGCCAAGTTTTCAAGTAAGGGACAATATTTCTGTCTCTAAATCTCACAAGTACCAAGTCCCCAGCAACATCTTTGGGAAGGGAGCCCAACCAGCCCACCCTTCTGACGCTCCTTATTGCTCCGTACAAATTACGAGGCAGTGGCCTATTTTTTGACAGCCAGAATTTGGTTTTATTAACTAAGTCATGTTGTCTCTCAGTTTTTCCAAGTGGAAGAGCAGGTACACCCGCAAGGATGCACACATATGGGGCCGCTTCCGGTGGTAAATGAATAGAATTAACTTTATTGTGACCTACTCTAGGTGCGGTCAGCTGGGGAAGGGAAACTTTAGCAGGCTATTTAGCTATTTTTTGCCCTGCTGCACTAGGGCCAGCAGGTTGTGTTTGACGCCTTTTATCCTGCACAAATGGTTTAGAGCCTAGGTGAGTAGGAGGTGACTTAGGGCGGTTGGATGTGTCACTACATTTGTCAGCCAGCGAGTTTGACTTGATGGCTTTCTCTATTCAAGAGAGCCTATACCCTACCATTTATTTTTTTTATTTTTATTTTTTTAAATATATTTTTATTGCAGGAATCAGTACATTTTTACAAAGCGGACCAGCATTATAAGTTCAATCAAAAGTAGTAGAATACATCACTCCGTCCCCCAGCAGGATGAACCATTACACAGCCATTTAGCCCACAACCCAAGGGTCGGGCGGTGATACCCAATGGGGACTCAACAGGAAGTCGAAGCCGGTCCGGATGATCCACTATCCGTCATCTGCTTTTCTAAACCATCCTACAAAAAAGGCCAAAAGAAAACCCCCCCCTCAAAACACTATGAACCAAACCAAACCCCCCTCCAACCCCGCCATCAGTGCACGGTAACAGCCATAATAGGATCTGTGAGAGGACCCACGAGGAAAGCAACAGACATGTAAAGTGCAATCGTCTATCGGGACTCGGGGCGAGCTGCATCCTCACTTTCGGAATCGCTGGGAGCGCAATAATCCCTGAGGGCTTGCACTAATATCTCCCATTCTAGCGCTGCCTCCTGCGCCTTCTCGTTGTGTTGTCTCCTAGCTAACTGGTACCGCAGCGTGCTTTCCCCCGCCGCCCATTTCAAGAGTTCGCTGTGCCATCGGGCCCCCGTTGGACCAACCCGTGCCTTCCAGTTCCTGGTCACCTCCCGTTTAGCAAGGAGAAGCCCCAGATCAATGAATTTACTAGTGATTTTATTTTTGGGGGTATGTGGGAACCAGTGCAGGAGCCCCACTGCCGCATCAACCGATAAGGATCTCCCCGTTACCTCCTCCAGGGTATCCCCCACTTCCAGCCAGTAGGAGGACAGTCCCGGGCAGGACCACAACATGTGGAGAAGGTCTGCATCAGGCGCCTGGCACCTGGGGCAGTCTGCGGAGTCCGTGGCAAAATATTGTTGGATCTTCGCCGGGGTCAAGTATGCCCTATGGAGTACATAGTAATGGACCAATTGAAAGCGGGCGTGGCGCGTGCCCTTCCAGGCCCGCCTCATGAGTTGGGACCAGGTCGTCTCCGGGATCTCCTTCCCTATGTCTTCCTCCCAACGGGTTCTTAAGGTAGTGAGGGGGGCCAACCCCTCATTGAGCAGTCTGCCATATAGGCAAGTGACCGCCTTAACCGTTCCCGCAGACATCATGACGTACTGGCACACCGGAGATATAGGAGGTTCCTCCTGCCCGTGCTTCCAGTGCGCCTGAATCGCTCGGACCAGGGCCGAGTGCAAAAGAAAATCGCCGTGAGGAACCTCGAAGCGATCAATGAGCTCCTGAAAGGGCAAAAGCGCCCCGTCCTCGTAAAGGTCACCCACCAACTGTAGGCCCGCGTCCTCCCAGTCCGCTAATCGTGACCAATCACCGCCATGAGGCAGGGCCGTCAGCATGCCCAGAGGTATTTCAGGTGCATACGGTATCCGCAACTGGCCCCGGGCGTGGGCTCGGTTCCAGCACAAGCGAATGGTCTTCTCTTCAAGCGTCAAGTCGGCAAGGCCAAACGCTGTCGCAGCGCTATGAAGGAGAGAACATGCCTAGCCATCCCTTTGCCCCTCCTGTCCTCTGGGCCCCGGAATTCCCTGGCGACCTCCTGGGTGAAAGTCTGCAGCTGCGCTGCCAAGTAATACTTTTCAAAGTCCGGCACCGCAAGCCCACACTCAGCTTTCGGCCTCGTCAGGGTCTTGAGGGCCACTCTTCGGCGGCCCGAACCCCAGAGGAATCCGACCACCATTGACCGTAACAGTCGAAATGTGGCTGGCGGGACCCAAATCGGCAGCGCCCGGAAATAATACAGCAACCGGGGGAGCGCCACCATTTTAAGCAAAGCGATCCGTCCTGCTACCGAGAGCGGTAGAGTAGCCCAGAAGTCCATGCTACCACGCAGCGCGCGAGTGCTGCGAGCTATGTTCCCATCCAGGAGGTCAGACGGTTCATGGTAGACGTACACCCCCAGGTACTTAAAGCAGTCAGGTTCCCACCTAATCTCTCTACTGATATCAGGGCTAGGTGTACCCTTGCAAACCGGGAAAAGACAGGTCTTAGCCCAATTCACCCGAAGGCCCGAGACCTCCCCGAACGCCGTGAGCGCCGTCGCAGCTCCATTCAGGGCAGCAACCGGGTCCTCAAGGAAGAGCAACAGGTCATCAGCGTACAGCGAGATATAATGTGGGCCCGAAGGTGTCCATAAGCCATTATAGTGGGCCCCCGACCGGAGTAGCAGCGCCAGTGGCTCCACCGCTAACGCGAAGAGAAGCGGGGATAATGAACAACCCTGCCTCGTGCCTCTCTCCACCGGGTATTGCGAGGAGATCAGTGGGCCTGCCCGTACCCTGGCCGACGCCGAGGCATACAGTACCGTGGTCCATCTGACGAAACCCTCACCGAGGCCGAATCGCAGTAATACAGTGCGCAGGTAGTCCCATTCCAGGCTGTCAAAAGCCTTCTCCAAATCTACCGAGAGGACTACCAGGCATGGGGCGTCCACGGGCGGTTCTCCCAGCAAGCGGAACAGCCTACGGATGTTCATGGTCGTGTTTCGCTTGGGGATGAATCCAGCCTGGTCCTCATGTACCAGAGAGCTCATGTGACCTAGCAATCTCGATGCCAAGATGCTGCTCAGTATTTTATAATCGACCGTCAACATTGATAAAGGACGGTAGGACGCCGGATCGGACGAGTCCCTTCCCGGCTTGAGGAGGGGAACCACTAAGGCCTCGCACATCGAGCCGGGGAGCCGACCAAGCCGCTTCGCCTCTCTGTAAACTATCAGCAACCTCGGTGCCAGGAGATCAGCATAAGCGGCATAAAATTCAACCGGAAGGCCGTCCAGTCCCGGGGTCTTATTCCTCGCCATCTTTTTAATGGCGCTGCGAATCTCCCCCAGTTCAATGTCGGAACCCAGGGCTTTCGCAACGTCAGGCTCCACTATTGGTAGCTCTAGGGGTCGCAGGTAGTCATCGAGCAGGTCGGGGTCCCTGGCAGAGCGACTGCGGTACAAGCGTTCATAGTAGTGCAGGTAACAGCTCAGAATCTCAGGCTGAGTGTGCACTTCGGTCCCATCCGCCGTACGCATGGACGTCGTTAGAGAGGTCTGGCGCGTAGGATTAGCTAGCCACGCCAGCAATGCGCTCGATCTATCCCCCTCTGCGAGGGACCTAACAGTATAGGCCTTATAGTCGAAACAGCGCAGCCGTTCGACCTCCGCCGCTACTGCCTCCTTCGCCGTTGCCGTGCGTTGCTGGAGTTCAGGGCGCCCGGGGCGGCGGAGTTCCAACTCACGGAGTTTCCGATCGGCCATATCTAAATCGTCGAGGATGATTCGCCTCATGCCCACCTTTTTGGAAATGCAGAAGCCCCTGACCACCACCTTAAAAGCGTCCCATTCCAGCGCCCTCGAACCCGCAGTGCCCCCGTTGGACGCGAAGTATTCCGAGATCTTATCTTCTAGGTCCGCTTTGAATACAATGTCCTCTAAGATTTCGGGACGCAACTTCCAGGTGGGCACAGCAGGCACCCCAGGAAACCAGCGAAGGTCCAGCAGGAGAGGGTTATGATCTGAGATGGTCCTGGTCAAATATTCAGACCGGACCGCCGCTGAAACAAATTCCGCCAAGCCCAAAAACCCGTCCAGTCGGACGTGTAACTCGTGCAATCCTGAGAAGTAGGAATAGTCCCTAGTGTCGGGGTGCTGTGCACTCCAGATATCCCTCAGACCCCAGTGCGTCTGCCAGTCCCTCCTACCTTTAGCCACACGGCGAACCGGAGAGTCAGGGAGGGGGGATGTGAGCGGTCATTCTCCGCATCTACTACTGAATTGAAATCCCCGCCGAGCAGGAGGGGCCCGGAAAAGAAGTGGGCCAACGAGCCCGATAACCTGGAAAGGAAGGCAAGCTGGTCCACATTGGGCGCATAAACACAGCAAACGTTTAGGTCCCTCCCCCCCAGAGTGCCCGAAATGGCCACGTAGCGACCCTCCGGATCCACCACTGATTTCGTAACCTGAAAAGGAACCCCAGCTCTTATCCAAATTAGCGCTCCACTGGCATACGCGGAGTACGAAGTGCAAAAGACCTGCCCTCTCCACCTACGCTGTAGCGCCGCCCCTTCCGCCTTGTTAAGATGGGTCTCCTGCAGCAGCGCCATTTGTACCCTCTACGCACTAAATAAGCGTGGACTTTGTGACGTCTAGACATAGTGTGAAGCCCCCGTACATTCCAAGTAATGCATTTCACATTAGCAACATCAGCCATTGTCCCATATTGTTCGTGCAAAGTCTCCCCATCCGGGTCCCAACAAAGAAAGAGCAACAATCAACCCAGCACTGATGGCGGCCATTTTCCCCAACCAAAACACAACAACCCCGGTTCGACCCAAACCCTTGCCCACCCTCCCCAGAACAGGACCCAAATAGTACCATCTAGTTCCCATCCAAACCATATCCCCAGCAAACCCTCTGTCCCCGACTAATCCTGCAGTCGCCACCGCAGGAAGGCCTTAAGGGCCAGGTGCGGGCTGGGCGTTGGCAATGGGCCCTCGATGCTCGGGCTACCGAGACTAAAGTGAGCCCAAAACAATAAGAGAAAACCCTCATGGCACGAGCAGGGCACCCCACCTCCACTTCCCCGGGGTTTATGAGCAATCGCCTACCCCCGCCACCCCCGCTGCGGGCCCCCACCCAAATGGACGCAGCTCACCCCGTCAACCCTGTCCATCCAGGAGGTCCTCAACCGAGTTCGGAGTGATCACCGGCGTGTGGACACTGTCGGTCACCGATTCCTCCGAGTCCGTTGGTACCCCCTCGTCACCAAGGTCCGCTTCCTCTTCAATGGTACCGTCCCGTGAGCCAGACAGCGCAGACAACACCTCCAACACTCCCTTCCGCTCCGTCGACGTCTCCGCAGTCGAGGGTCCACCTGACCGGCCACGGCGACTCCGAATTCTTTTGGACCGTCGCCGCTGTCCAGGCTCCACTGCTAGTTGAGATGAGGAGCCAAAGCCATCCTTTCCGGCTCTATAGAGTTCGAGCCAGTTACAGACATCCTCCGGGGAATCAAAGAACTGAGTCTTGTCATCGACGATTATGCAGAGCCTTGCAGGAAACAGGAGCGAGTATTGGATGCCCTCGCTCCGGAGCTCGCGCTTGACCGCCAGGAATGAGAACCGCCTGCGCTGGGTCTCATAGGTGTAGTCCGGGAAGATATTCACCTGGCTATTCGCCACCTTGAAGGGGCCATTATGTCTGGCGGCATTAAGGATGAGGTCTCTGTCCCGAAAGTGCAATAACCGTGCCACCACCGGTCGCGGGGCACGGCCCTGTTGTGGCGGCCTCGCTGGGACTCTGTGTGCTCGCTCCAGGGTGTAGAAGGAGGATAGACCCTCCGGGGCCACTGTGTCCCGTAGCCAGGCTTCCAAGTAGGCCACCATGTCGCCATCTTCAATCTTCTCCGGCAGGCCCACCACTCGAATGTTATTTCGCCTATTACGACCTTCCGCGTCTTCCGCTCGTCGCTCCAGGGCATCAATCCGGGATAGGGCATCCTTCATCGTCGCGGCCAGGGTTCTCTGTGCCGGCTCCAAGGTTTTTATCGAGCCCTCCACCTCCTTGACCCTATCTGAAAGCTTGCCGTGGTCCGCTCTAAGGAGGCCCAGACTCGTCGCCACCTGGGCAATGTCCTGCTGGAGGGCCGAGCGTGTGGTCGCCATCGCCTCCAGGACCCGGTCAAATTGTTGCTGCAATGGCGCGCCACCAGAACTCTCCGGGTCCCCACGTTCTTCTTTGTCCGGGGCCTCCGAGTCTGAGGCGGCTGGGGTGGTCCCCTTGGCTCCCCTCGGTTTCCCCATGGCGCAGGAGTCACACGGTGGAGAGCCAGTCAGAGGCGCCACCGAGTGCGGGCGTCGGTTATGTCTCTCTCGGCTAGTGGCCTTCGGGCCGAGGGCCGGCGATCTCCGTCTCCAGGGCCTGTTGGACCTCCACAACCTCGGGCCGCGCCACCACCACGTCGTCGGAGGGCACTGAGGAGGAGGCGGGGACAATCGGCGCCAGGTCGGGCAGGCCCGTTTGGCCGATGAGGACATGGAACGAGGGACACCAACACCACCGGAGACTTTGTGGCGCCAAGGCGCCGTGCTGCCCATGGAAGTCAGTCGCTCGGGGGATGCAGCCAGGTGCGGCTCAGGGGGTCGGCACCGCAGCCAGGGCCGCCAGGCTTCCGTAAGTCGAGGTCCACTATAGTGTGGGCATCCGACTATCCAGGAGCGATCACCGTGTTCAAAGTCCGATCAGAACGACACCCAGACCATCACATCACAGGGAGATAAAAAGGTGCAGGGTGCGCTGTAGCTAACGACGCTCCTCCAGACTAAAGGTCCCGACCAAGGGGACAAAGAGGTCCGGGCGCCATGTTGGGCCGCACTCCGCGGGTCCACAAACTTCGATTTTCCGTCGGATCAACTCATGTTCGAGTTGCACCAGGTGCCTCGGCAGGTCCCAATCGGTCTGATCAACGGTTTGCGGGGACTAGGGTGCCCCACGGCCTCCGATCTGCAGGATAATCACGGGCTCAGTCCCGGAGCCGAGCTCTCAGGCGACCATCGCCATCGGCGTCCAAGCCACGCCCCCCCCTATCCCCTACCATGTTAATTTTTTCTAACAACGGAGCTCTCATGGAGCTAACCAATTGTTCGATAAGGGGTAGTATGTGCAAGTGGGGAGGAGGTGTTATGGCCTCTGGATACTCAACAGTCGGTGGGATCATTGAGGAATTAGCAGTGGATGGGCTTAGGCACAATTTTTGGGTTTTGGGGTTGTTTCCACCTTGATTGACACCGTTATATTTCCTTTTCACAGATGGGACCTGAGGGGGTTCAACACTTTGTGTGTTCGGGCTGCAGGTTTTGTTAAATAATATGGGGGGATCCTGGAGTATTGCCATGTCTGGTAATGTACTAACGCTTTTGGGCGGAGGGGGAGTTTCCAATGTAGCATAGTTGGTTTTACATAGGAGGTTTAACTCGTCTAACAGGGAGAACATTTGCCCAATACCTGCTACGCTAGTTGAATGGTCCCCCTTGGAGGTCATGGTGATAAAGGGATATAGGGCGGCGATATATGAAAAAGTCCACAAATATGGAGACAAATCGATTAGAGGGGGTCTTTACCTTCTTTATAGT
Source organism: Lissotriton vulgaris (assembly GCF_964263255.1). NCBI lineage: Eukaryota > Metazoa > Chordata > Amphibia > Caudata > Salamandridae > Lissotriton > Lissotriton vulgaris. The sequence continues at coordinate 20,985,648 of NC_141688.1, forward strand.
AGGCCTTCAGTGTGGCAGCCAAAGGGGGTGGCCCGTCCCGTCCTTATCCGACCTTTGAGGGCCGTAGAGGGCCCGCCCTTTGCCCGGGCTTTGCCCCGGGCTATGTCCCGGGCTATGTCCCGCGCGCGTCCCGCGTTGCGGGAAAAGGAGCGAGATTAAATCACTGCAGGCGGCGGGGCGGGAACGCCGAGGGAAGAGGCAGCAGCTGGGTAGCAAAGAGCCGGCTGGTCCTAGCAGTTCCTCGGCGTCTGGTGCAGTCCAAGTCCTTTCCCCTCAGCACGACCCACACAGAGTGACAAGCGCTAACAAAGCGCAGGAATCCCACGTTGTCCTTCCCTGACAGCAGCACACCGTGAGCGGCTCCCGCGGAGTGGGGGCCGCGATACGTTTTTGTAATGACCAGGTGGGGGTGCGGGAACACCGAGGGAAGAGGCAGCAGCTGGGTAGCAGAGAGCCTGCTGGTCCTCGCAGTCCCTCGGCGTCTGGTGCAGTCCAAGTCCTTTCCCCTCAGCACGACCCACACAGAGTGACAAGCGCTAACAAAGCGCAGGAATCCCACGTCGTCCTTCCCTGACAGCAGCACACCGTGAGCGGCACTCTTGGGTCAAATTTGTTTCAGATTGGTTCAAGAGATTAGGATTGGTAAGGCTATGGATCTACCCATATGCAAAACTGATCTTAACTATTTAAAATCTAGTTATTGGATCCATATCCAAGATATCCACATTAATAACCACTCAAGTAGCAAACTAACAAACCAATTCTTAGATATTAAGCCGTCCCCTAATTATGAGGATTTTTTACATTTTATTTCCTCCCCTTTAGCCAAGAGTCTTTACATCCATTTTCGTCTTGACATCTTGTCTCTAAGATCTGCAACTAGCCAATGGTGGAAGTCCCTTGGTGCTAGCAGTTGTCCGGTATGTGGCTTGACAGATGCAGATAAAGTGCATATATTATTCTTCTGCCCAAGATATCGTAGTCCACGCCGGAAATGGATTAACCCCGTATGTAAAAATCTCAAGTTTACAAAATATATAGTGGCCCTTAGAATACTCAGGATTGACACAACACCTGTAATAGCTATTGCTACAAACAAATTTCTACAGGTGGCGTGGTACAAACGTGGCAGATTATTGCCTGTGCCCCCAAGTGATTAGGACTTTTAATGTTCCTCTCGTTTTTTAACATTGATTTTATATATATATTGTTTAAGATAGTTTTTAAAACTCTTTTTAGGTATCTTTTTAGGTATCCATTGCTCAATTTTGCACATAGTTGTGTCTGATTTTTTACTCCATTTGAAATGGAATTCCAAATGGTAGTGACTCTTTTACAATGAACTGTTGGTTTTATTACATGTTTTTTGTAATGTTTATGCACATGTGCACTTTGATTTTACTTGGATACCGAATAAAGTTCATTTACTACTACTAGTGTAATGATTAAACCATTCCTCCAGTAGTTTCCTTCCCTGGATCTTTACATGTCAAAATGTGTGGGTGGAAAAAATCCTGAAACTGAGCACACACCTACTCAACCTTCATTCCCTATTTCGGAGGGGCAAACTCTGGAGGGCACGAAATTTCAACAAATCGGAAACATTACTCCCCATGATAACTGTAATTCCGGGAGCAGGAATTCTAATGCTATTTTCCCAGGCCACTCATAATGAGAACCTTAGCATTTTCACTTCAATTTCTAGAACCCGTCAATAGTGCACACTTGTCCTGATAACATCTGGTTCCATGTCCAGAAAATGGCGAGCCAGATAAGGCCACTGATTTCATAATGGATACAGCTCCAAGCACAAGCATTCCAATAGGAAATGGAATTAGTTCTAAAATATCAGGCCTTATAACCCCTCCGACCTTGAGATATAGTTAAAAACGCCAAACGACAGCCTTTTATTTCTTTGGAAATGTTAGGGTTAGGGTGGGTGTTGGGGTGCTGCAGTGGGGCTTGCGTGTCTGTCGTCAGTAGCACAACACAACAAGGAAAGGCAGCGTGAAAATCACTGGAACAACACACTGGGCATGCCCCAGAACCCTGTCTTACAATATTAACAATGGTGCTTACATTTTATTTACAATTTGTACTACAACATTTTTGCAGTTAAACAATCTTGTAGATCCCCTCGTGAAGAGTCTTGTGAGGGGATTCACAGCACTATATTTTTACGTAGACCTTGTTTCTTATCTTGACAAACACAAAGGTGAAACGGTGAACCCGAACACAAACGATACAACGAGTCTCTGGGTCCTTTATTCCCATCCAATTTCCAGATTTCTAAAATCCAAAAGGTTACAGTCATCCAGCCAATGCGTTTCGTTCAAACTTTCGTAAACTTCCTAAGGGCTTATGCTTGTATTCTGTTGCATCTCTATTTCAATACATATTGATTCCTCGAGTAGCCATAATGTCCATAACAAGATATAGCCATCCCATGCATTAATTTAATTGATCAATATGGGGATATATCTTCCCCTTGTCCAATACTCGAATCTGTATGAACCTACTTTTGGTCGTTCTTTCTTTTCCTATGCACATTCCTGCAGTATAAGACTGCGTAAAAGCGATTAGGTCTACAAAAGTTCCTTTTAACTGATTAGCATGTCCTATATGCTTTGATTATTTACCAGTAATTCTTATTGCACAGAGCCTTGCTGTTCCTTTTCACAGTTCTTACATTGCAAGCTTGTCAAGTCCAGAAAACAAGAAGTCAGGTTAGGCCTTTAAGTTTGACAAAAAATGTAGCCCCATACCTGACGGTCATTACTTGAATATCTGGCCACCCGCACAGAAGCCCTGTTTGTAGCACTCGACTAGTATTTGAGATTCAGGGGCCTATTCACAAAGATTAAGTTACATGTGAGTAAATCTGCAGGTATCAATCAATCAATCAAAGCATTTATATAGCGCGCTAGTCACCCGGAGGGTCTCACGGCACTTGGGGAGGGGGGTCCGCTACTGCTCGAACAGCCAGGTCTTGAGCTGCTTCCTGAAGGCGAGGTGGTCTTGGGTGAGGCGGAGGTGGGTCGGGAGGGAGTTCCACGTCTTGGCGGCCCGGTAGGAGAAGGACCTTCCTCCTGTGGTCGCTCTTCGGATGCGGGGGACGGCTGCGAGGGCGTGGTTGGTCGATCGAAGCTGGCGTGTGGGAGTGTAGAAGTTGAGGCGGCTGTTGAGGTATCTTGGGCCTTGGTTGTGTACAAGGTACAAGTTTACTCTTACACTTTTGAGTAACTTAACTACTTTTGGGTTTTCATCAATTGCGAGTATAATGTTACTCAAAAGTATAGACATACAGATCTCCACCTCCTGAAACAGGGGGTTGAGCCAAATCTATAAGTGTAAAGTTACTACGGCCAAAATGTAAGGAGTAGTAAGTCAAGTAGCGCCAGGGCCAACCACTAATTTTGCGATTCCCCATTAAAAAATAACAAAGGCAGGGACCAAAAATAAACCCTATTATAAATAATGTTAAATTAAAATTTATTTAAACTTTTTCAAAATTGTACATCAATTATATTGAAAGGTAAAAAAAATATATATTTTAAGTAGAATCTCCTGTATTTGCTGTAAAAGAACATTCAGAGATTGAGAAGAAGTGTGCTGCACAAGTGACTGTCCACAGCGTCAACAATGGGGTGCCAAAAGTCCATTCCATCATTTTGTTTGCGTTTGTCAGTTGGACAGCCTCCATCGCGAGACTGTTTGCTGCTACCTTGCTTGCACAGTGACGGCAAATGAGCCTGCACTTCCAATAGAAATCAGAAAACATAATTATGCGTAAAGTGTGCGGTTTAGTCACTTTAGCAGGAGAGTGGTAAAGGTGTGGTATGTAGCCAGCTGGTTTCACAAGTATTTTACTAAAGCATGATGTGGTAGCACACTGGCATATACATACAGCACATTTTCCTACGGGAAGGCCACTAAATGTGCTAGTAAAACTAAATAGATCACAAATGACAATGTATCGAAATTGGTTTCACAGAATAATTATCATGTGCTCATCACTAAGTAAAGTATCTTGATTTGTTTTGATCCCATTAAAATGTTCGCTGCTATCACACTTCAGAATTACAAAAAATGCTTTAACTGCTGATATTTTTTTTTAATGTTCTTACAGACTCTTTGCAGTTATTTAAAAGTTGTTATTTTAGAAACAAATTTACATCCTACCGCCGTTCCTTTCACGCTCCATGTACTCCAGCAAGATTGCCACATGGTTTATTTTTACAAAATTCTCCCACTTGGTTTTTAAAGAATGAAAAGTAAACACCAATCTCCATGTTAAACGCATAAGCAACCATTTGACCCAGACATTTGACCTCTGTCTTTGAATGTTCAACAAATGTGGCAAGATTAAGACACAATTTAAAGGCATTTTTATTACTCATTCACTTTCTGAACTCCAACATAGAAATTTCAGGAGGTGCCGCAGCACCCCTATCTCCAGTGCCTATGAGTGGACCAGCTACACGTGTCCACCCGTTTGACCTCCCCCTTAGCATTGGGACCTCTGCTTTTGCACTGCTGCATTGTTTGATTGAATTCTGCAATAGTACCTTCTCTTCCAACGTGCCAAACTTGAAGCTTGCATCGTGCCTCTCAACAGTGGGGTCAGGGTGCCATCTAGTGGCTGTTGTACATACTAACAGGTACCACCAGAGTCACCCCATCCACGGATTACGTGCTCAATATTTTACATTGAATTCTGAATAGAAACTTTGGCCCGTGTTTTACATACGACAGTGCAATCTTCGTGGCCATTGGCAGCTCTGGTGGCATGTATGTCACCTTTTCAGTTATTTTTGCGGTATTGTGTTTGCACATCTCTGCCTTCTCCCATTTTGGCAGCCTTTCTGTTCGCATGCGCCCAGCCTCCATAGCTAGGCCTCGTCTGCTCCTTATTTGCCTGGATCCCGGAAGTCTTGTATTTAAATTGACACTCCTGCTGCTCACACGGCCAGTTGTGGAGAACTCCTATCCGCAGAGATGAACTTTATGCTCTGACTCTTTCCGAACTGTGCCAGTTTACCAAGCATATTTCTATTTTACCTCTTTCTTTCTCATTGAGTAATATTATTGCTTATAATAATCCTATTTTTTAACTAATTCATTGTGGATTCTGACACAAGAACTAAACCTCTCACTACTGGCAATCGTGGAAGCGAAAACGTAGAAGTGCAGGTACTCCTTGTCCCTCTATACCTATTTGCTGCTGAGAAGTGCTGGTGGTCTCTCATTGCAAAGCATTGGCGTAGTGATTGGAAGTGCTGGTACTTTCACTTCCAAATTAAAGAAGTGTAGGTACTGAGCACTAGTTATTGGGATACTAGTTTGTACAGTGCTGTTATAAGTATTTGAGTTCGGTCTGATCGTCAGGTGCATGGTAAACACATATAGGTTTGTTTATTCATAAGACATATGGCCTTATTACGAGTCCGGCGGTCTTCAGGCCGCAAGACACGCAGTGGCGGCCCACTGTTTTGCCAATTACGATAAGACATATTGGCGGTGGACCGCCTGCTGCAGGAGCGACACAACACATTATGCTGAGCAGGTACTGGCACAGTCGCCCTCAGCATATTTTCAGTTCTTTCACCGCCAGCCTTTTCATGACAGATGAAAAAGCTGGCAGGGCAAGAATAAAGGGGTCCCTACAGGGCCCCCATGTCCTACATGCCATGGGGATACATTAAGTGGGGGCCCCACATGTGCCCCTCCTGTCTGTATTCCCCCAGTTCCAGCACAGCATGGACCTCACCATCCTTGGTGTGCCCTGTTTTCAAGGCACCGCCACGGGAAAGGTCAAAGGACTGCGGACCGTATTACGAGTTGCACATTTTCAACTCGATATACCGTTGGCGGTCCTTTGCGCAACTTTGGCACAGCAGAGCTGGCGTTGAGCTGGTGCCGCTGTGCCAAAGTCATAATTAGGCCCATTGTCATCCATAGTTCTTGCTTTTAACTGTGTACGTCAAGTCACCACATAACTAGACTTCCTTACATAAGGGTGACTACACAAACCTGACCTTGTGAACAAACTGCCATTGTATAAGGTACCGGCCACACTGCAGATTACATTACTCTCTAAGGATCTTACATTGTGAACCGTTAGGCTTATATACATTTTTCCCTAATTATTTCAGAAGGCACTCAGTTGTTTTATTTTGTTTGATGTGCAAACATTTTCCTGTTTTCTTTTTTGACATGGCAAATATTACTCTAAAAACCAAGGGTTATTGTAATTGGATTAGCAACAGGACACTTTAGTGGAAGTAGCACATTGCGCTTTGTAATTGTCTTCTATCAATCAAACAATCAATCAAAATAGATAATATTCAATGATAAAATATGTTAAGAACCTTTGCTAATTTAAATATAAATGTAACTAATTTTAAAAAATTAAATCAATTTCAATTAATTCTATGCATTCGTTTATGTTGATTTTTAATACATAAAAAGTAAAAACATTAATTTTACTTTAGGTGGGATTTTAAAAGGAATTTTCACTTTTATATATTTAGATTAATTAAATATATGATTCAACATTGATACTTAACATGAACATATTTTTTACTAGTATTAAGTTAATCAGACTTATTACATTGTACCTATACTTTGGCTTAGGGAGATCTCTGCGATACCAAAGGGGATGATGGACGGAGCGCTTGAGCAAATCAAACACTCACCCCCAGTTAACTGATCTGGGTTTAATCCATCATCATTCTTTAGCTCACTTCACCACCCCAGTTCAGACACGGCCATGACCCTGTGCCTCATGGGAACAGTCCAGCCCAAACTGCCAAGTCATGTCTTCCCTGGACCGGAAACAAGCATCCTGGGACCGGTTTCGGGTTCATAACCTTCATCAGCCAGGCTTTCTTGAATCCAGTGGCAGGGTGAGCAAGGGACCCACATCTGGGCATACCCTGCCAACTTAGGGCAAACAAAGCAATACCAAAGGGGATGATGGACGGAGCGCTTGAGCAAATCAAACACTTACCCCCAGTCAACTGATCTGGGTTTAATCCATCATCATTCTTTAGCTCACTAGGGTGATCTCCACCTGGGAGAAGGAGTTCCTACTATTGTAAAGTACGGGGAGCATTTAAAATTCTTTTAAACATGACAAAATAGTAAAAATATGTTTATGTTAAATATTGATGCATATTTATTCAATTCAAATGTAATACAACATAAAAATGCTAAAGCACTATTAACATCATTTTGAATTACATATTTAAATGATTTAAAATACATTCAATTAAAGAAAATATATGTCTCAAACGTTTTGCTTTAAAAAAATTCCACCTAAAGAATATATCTATATATAATATGTATTAATAATTAGTGTAAGTGATATATAGAATTAATTCAAAGTTATTTAATACATTTTAATTAAAAAAATGTTACAATCCAAAATAATTATAGTAAGATTTTAAAATTGAAACAATACTTACATTTCATTTTTTGGGAATGAAATACATTTATTCATATTTTAAATAGTTTACATTTAACGTAATGTATTTTAAAATATACATCCTGCAATAATATTTAATTTCAAAAACATTATTAAAATGTTTTATACTTAAATAATATATATGTTTTGGATACCTTATTAACGTTAAATTAAATATATATATATATATTTTAATATTTTAATTTAGAATTATTTCCTATGTGTTTTTATTTTAAATCCTTACCTTTGCTTTGACACCTTCTTAGTTGTGGTGGATTCAGAAGTGCAGTTTGTGAATAGCAATGGGTTTACTCTTTTTTTTGGGGCGGTATCTATCCCTCCCAAAAACTCCTCCCTTAGTCCTTCCTTGGAATTGGTGGAGAAGTGTGGCTCACTGGTTAGAGCGACAGACTCTGAAGCAGAGATCAGGCCCAGGACCAGGGTTCAAGTCCCGCTGCGGCAGGGTCTTGGGCTCAATGTCCGTGGACTCGATAATTCTCGCCTCAGAGCCTACTCTAATCATGGGTCCCACGCTGCAACTCTGGGCAATAGCTTGCTTAATCTCCACAACGGCCCCTACAACACTTGGATGCCTGGCTTCACCTTGGGGGTGTCCAGGAGGGGCATCTCACAGGGAGAGCCAGGAAGGGTTCCACAGCGTTCTACAGCGCCAGAACACCCCGTTGGGGCAGCTGTGCGCTTTACAAAATACACTACACTTTACAAAATACACTACATGAGGTGGCTGCGATGGGGTAAAACATTTTGAAATCAAAATAATAGCCGCTCTTTGTCGCATGAGTTTGCAAAGCCCCCGCGACCTCACGCGAGGTAGCACATGCCCAGGAGACTGTAAGGAGGCCAGCGCGCCGTCACTTACAGGCCACTGCTGCAGGAAGAGGCAGTGGTTATTTTGCGGTACTGCACTTGAACAAAGAATGTGATTTGCAATGAAAAGGCCCCATCCACATTGACACTCTGTGGCTGCCCGCGGCCCCCACAGGAGACCACCTCAGAGGGCGGCCACCCTACGTGCCAGTTGGGCATTTCCCCACCCCCACTCTCTATTGTGGGACTCCAGGGTTCGCCAGACACGTCATGTCCGGCATGTCGGGGGATGAGGAGGGTATTTAGGCCTCCCCCCTCCATTTTAGATCCTCTTTGTTACCCTGGAGGATCTCAGCTTATGCTGGGTAGGCGGTTCTGTATCACCAACCAGTAGGGTGCCAAGTGGCAAACCCAGAAATTGTCAAAGATATGGTTGTTTCTGGCTTTATTGCGGTGTAGATCCATTCAAAGTTAGAGGTATGCCCAGGTGAAAATGGTGTGCTACTTAAGGTTCTAATGACCAGTGCGGTTGTGGTTTCTTTTCAAGGGGAAGAGATATGCTAGCCACTTAATCGCTTACAACGTAGCACATACAAGCTGGCGTGGTTTTACTGCAAGTTGCAACGGGAGATTCCCTTATTACGCCAGCAGCAGCGCACATGGCCAGCAGTACACAGCCTGGGAAGTCTTGGGGCGAATACAACAGATTAAACTGTAAAGTCAAAATTACTGCATGACAGGAGGGATAATGGCAAGTACACGAAGACTCCATTGCCTAATGTCACATATTTCATGGCAATTGACACTGAGAACCTTTGATTCTAATAGTATCATTGGTATGTAGCCCCACTCTTAAGTGTAGAATGCAAAATAAGTGCATTGCCACTATCTTGAGTGTGACAGATGCAACAATTTGACACCTGCCAAAGCAAACCAAATTTCTTAGGGTCAGATGCACAGCATGCCTCACCGAAGGTAGTCTGTTAGCAGAGGTGTAGAACGGGACGTCTTGCGGCAGGGTGCGGTCATTGCATGGGCAACACAGTAGATAGTCTGCGGTCAGACGGGGGTGCTTGCGGGCAAGGAGGCCAGGCAATGTAGCAAAACCAATGCTAAGGACCCCTCTCCCCCACTGGACTGCCTGAGAATGCGAGTGCTGTGGGATATGCAATATTACAGGTATTTACCCGCCCATACAAGAGCAGAAGGGTACATTGCAGGAATCTGCATTAATCAAGTGGGGGCAAGACCTAGCATCAAGGGTCACAACTGGTTAGCAGGTATGTGTGTATCTGTGATCGAGCTTTAGTTAAGCAAGCTTGGTAGGGGGTGTAAGTTGTCACTCCATATGGTGGCTGTGACTGCATTAGTGTGCGCTATGCGAGCAGTCTTGTTCGCCATGGTTTATTAATCGCAAAGTTCTGTGCACGTGCCTGGTGAACCTCAACAAAGTAGGTGCACTCTGCTCCCATGGCAGGCTACGGGTTGCTCAGTGATGCATAAAATGCCCCGTCCTCATAGCCAGAGTAATGTTAGATCTGGGGGTCTCTAGTTGGCAGAGGTAAGTACTTTAGACCAAGTAGGGACCCTTGCTTCTAGTCAGGGTGAAGGAATACACACAGTAGATAACCTCCGCTCTCCCTCTAGGTAGCTTGCCGCGAGCAGGCAGGCTTATCCCCAAGGCAATGTGTATAATATTTGCACTGAACACAACAATAATCCCCAATCCACCACAAACTGAGACCACACAGGTAAGTATATTTTATAAAAATATATAACTTTATCTAGTTTCAGCAATGTAAATAAGGCAGTTGCACGATAATCACTTGGTTATAAAAATGATGCACTTAATCTTAATGGTGGTACGTAGTTTCAGGAAGTTCTCATGTAAAACAAATGTCTCAAGTCTCTTTAATCAGCAGGTAAAAATATTGCCACTGATTTATAATTAATTTGCTCTCAAAGCGAGCCAGGAAAACAAGGTCAGCGCTTAAAATAATCAAAACACACAGGGTAGGGGAGGGCCTAAGGGGAATCGTATTTATAGACTACTTTGGTACCTTGTCCCCCAACTTAGCAATGAACAACACGAGAGATACCAAGAGTCTGCGTACAGGAACCTAAATAGTGTTCCTCTGTAAGACAAAACCAACAGGTTAATGTGTAGGTCATAACAATCCTAAGAGATGTGGAACCACAGGAGAAGAGAGAACTAGAAGGATAGCCTCAAAAAGTGCTAGAAAAAATCCCCATCAGCCCGCTCAATAGCGGAGCATCGTCATCTGGGTAGTATGGTTGACAATTGTGGTATCCAGTGTGCCCTTCCTTAGGAACAACCTAAGGCTAGCAAAACTTGGACCATCATGTTGACCCTCAACCAATAGAGATGATCAAGTGCAGACTGAGAGGGTTAGGTTGCAGTGCTCAAAAAGTTGTGAGAAAAGAAAGGAAAAAACTTATAATCCAAGTGTTCTAAAAATACCTACCTTGATGTCATTAGGAAAACTTTATTGGGTCTGACCATCAAGGTGGTATGGTTAAAAGCAGAGTGAAAAATAGCATGCAAGGAATTGCTATTCACCATGAATCTTATTTGGTCCACATGTTTCAGCCTGGATAGGCTTTCTTCAGGACCTATGATGCACTACTGCAACATTAACTTACTGTGTCAAAGAAACTAATAAGTAGCTCCAACTCCTCAAAATTAGAGAGCCTCCCGTGACGACACCGTCACTCAGGGGGAATCAGCCAATCCGGTCGCGGCGCTTCTGCCGAGCCTCCCGTGACGTCACCGCCTGCTCTGGGGAAATCGACCAATCCGGTCGCGGCGTTTCTCACTCAGCCTCCGGCGGCAGCCAACCACAGCGCGGCCCCTTCGTGGCTGCGAGCAGAACCTCGAGGGTGATTTCAGGGCTCGGGCCCGCGGCGATGCTGAGGCGGGTCAAGCGGAATTAACCCGCGCCACACTGGAAAGCTTCAGAACCCTCTGGCCCCCACAAGCACGTGTCGATGAACACGTCGATCTCGAGATACAGCAGTTAGCAGTCAGCGCGGCGCTCTCAAGCAGAACAGAGAGCAGCCAGCGCGCTACACGGGGCAATCAGCAGGGCTTAGTCCAGCAGTCCCCGAGTTTCCCTGCACACAGCAATTTTGCGATCTCCTTGCCACACAGCAGCTTCAGGGGGCACAGCAGAGTCTTGTTATCCTTGGGCAACCTTTATGTTCCTGGGTTGCAGACAGGGAGCCAGCTCTTCTCAGGCCCTTGGAGATTCAGGTTGCAGACACAGCACACAGCAAAGTCTTAGCAGTTTCAAGCAGGCAGGGTCACAGCTCACAGCAAAGTCCCTTTCTTCTCCTCTCCTTCAGTTGGATAGCAGGATAGGTCAGCCCTTAAAGCACACAGCAAGGCAATCTTCCATCAGCTCCTGCATCAGTCCTTCTTCTGGCAGAGGTTCCTCTTGATTGTAGAATCTGATTTTCTGTAGTCAGGGGTCCTTCTCTTATACCCCAAAAAGGCTTTGAAGTCCTTTGAAGTCTTTTGAAGTCTTTGTGCAAAGGGGGCCCTGAGCCCGGTCCAAACCAGTTCTGGGGGTTTCTGGAGCACTGGGGTGTTTCTGGTTTCCTTCTTCCTCTCAGTATCAGGGACAGAGGTGACAGTCGCCCAGCAGGAGGTGGAGCCAGCTTTGAGGTGAGGCAGGCACAGCCCTTCACTATCAGATGCTATCTCCTCCCACTTCCCTGGCAGCAGATGCTGCCTTTCATCCACAGGGCTGGCTCAGATAACCCCTTGGGGGCTCTGCAGACCCTGTCATCCTCAACCCAGACAGTCAATCCACAAACAGTCCCAGGCACACACAGAAAGGTTTAGACAAGAGAACAGCCACTTTCTAAAAGTACTATTCTCAAACACAGGATTTAAAAACCACCTTTACTAAAAGATGTGTTATTAAATTCTGAGTTCAGGGATATCACTCACTTATGTCCCATCTTGTTCCTATGGGAAGATAGGCTGGTATCCTTTGGGACCAGCCTCCCCATGTTAATCTATGGAGCAAGATAGCCTTACAGCAGTGAGCACACAAAATGGCTGCTGCTCACTACCAGAGCAAGTTACCTGCACTAGTACATGCTCTACCTTACCCGTGCGCTGCACCCTGCCCAGGGGGGTACCTTGAGCCTTCCATAGGGGTGACTGATGTGCACAGACAGGGAAGGGTTAGGCCCAGCCAGTGGGGACACTGGCCAGGCGGACATGGCAGTCCACTGACTGCACACAGGCCCTGCGCTGGCAGGCCTGAGACACCATTTTAGGGCTACTCATGTGGGTGGCGCAATCTGCGCTGCAGGCCCACAAGTAGCATCTGTCATCACCAGCTCTGGCACACACAGTACACTTTACTAGGGACTTCATGGTGATACAAATATGCCAATCAGGTATACCCAATCAATATGACAATTTACAGAGGGAGCACTTACACTCTGACACTGATCAGCAGTGGCAGAGTGTCCAAAGCATCTAAACCAGCAAAAACGAAATCCAGCACAGCATCAAAAATACATGAGTCAGAGGCAAAAAGATGGGGGAAAAACCACGCCAAGGATGTCAGGTCTAACACAGAGTATATAGGCTGGTTGTGTAAGCGGTCTTCTTAGCAAGCGTGCTGCTGTTCCATAATTTGGGTAAACAGGCTTTAGGGAGCACAAAATGCTAGAAGGGCGGCAACTACAGGTTGAATGAGGTGGAAGCCACATCAGCTTGCAGGATAATATAGCGATGTTAAAGGGAGCTCCTTCCTGGGAAGCCACCGCCTTCTTGCAGGTCATGTGAGGCACTGGTACATTCCCAGAGAAGGATAACCCGCTCCTTGCGCAAGTTTGTAAAGCAAGGGGCTTTGGCTTCAGCAGGCATGGACTATGCCGGGCGAACACCAAAGGTTATTTTGACAAAGTTGGGGTGCACCTGGCACAGGTGGGCTTGAATCTGTTCTTTCTGGACATGACTGTGGCCCAGGGAATTGCAGGTGGCAAGTGAGAATACAGCTGTGTTGGCGGGGGGCTCTTTAGGCGACGAGGGCCGCCTCCAGAGCTGTGGCGGAGTTACAGGGCGATCCGGAAGCAGTTTGGGTACAGAAGGATACCTCTGCAAGAGCACAATAGGGGTGCCAGAGCCAAATCACACGAGCCTCATGGGAGGGTCCTGGACCAATGACGTCGGCGCCCTTTAGTTCTTAGGGCAGTTGTGGACCTGAACATCCGGGGGCTTGCCTTGCTACGCTCCGCCCTGAAAGGGGCGTAAGTAATAAGGGACCAATGTGTCATGTGATCCAGTAAGGGGCTCACCCCTATAAGGGTAGTGTTGATTGGGTTTTCCACAGTGCTTGGCTCATCAGGCGGGCAGGGCAGCATAGATTGCTACAGCTGCCTACCCTTGGGTCGCCTGTAAGATAACCCACTGTATTTGCATACTTTTGTATGGAATAAACTTGCAGCAATATTTTCTCCAAACAAAAAGTTCTGTTGTGTATTTATTCATGCATGCCTATTCTGCTGTGGTTTGGGTGGGGTCTTGCGCCTATAATGGAACTAATGCCATGTAGGAGCTGCCCGGCATCATAAGTGCCTGCAGTGCCCCTCCCAAGGACCAGAGTGCATGATGTAGGCACTGCCTGCCAGAATCAGTGGATTGGTGTGCGCGCAAGGCTCAAAGCTCCTGCTACTGCTCAGAATGAACCAGAACTGCAAATACTGTAAACATGCAAATAGTCCAGTAAAGCCAACAAGGCAGTATGCCTTGCAGCACCAGAATCTGCAAAGATCAAAGATCCGGGCGGGAGGCTTCTAGCTCATGCTTCCGCCCAGAAAGGCTGACACAGGAAGAGTGCCACCAGAAAATAATAAACAATCATGCTATAAGTGCAAGCCGTCTAGCTGCTCGGCACAAAGGATAAGTGAAGGATGCCCCACTGTACTCCCATACACTGCCCCAGCACAGAATCATTGGGGGACAACTGCAATGCGCGCCCCTAAGGAAAGTGGCAGTAGGCCAAAGACTGTTCAGAACATGTTCCACCCCACACTGCCTTAAGACATAGTTGCCAGTGGCCAATTACAGGCAAGGTAAGAGTTGCACACCCCAAGTGGCAAGCTCCCACCACCGCAACCCGAAGAGAAGATGCCTAGTCCTACAGACAGGACAGGACCGGCAAGAGGTTAGTGCAAATAAAACTGGTGCCACATGGCCTGACGCCACCTCGCAGCAAGTGCAGACAAGACATGCGATATGTGGCCGGATGCCACATTACTTGACTTGACCGTTGGTCCAGTCGTCGATCCTGCAGTGGCCCCCACGCGGCCCACAAGGAGCCCTGCACAGGTCACATGGTCCCGCTGCAACCTATTGAAACAGGCCTCTCAGCAATTCCCACACAAGAGCTGGTCTGAAAGCTGCTCCATCGACAAGGTACCAGGAGGCACCAGGGCATTAGAGGAAGCCATCCGAGGCATTTTCTATGCCATCCCAATCCTGACAAGGTTTGCCTTCTTGAAGTCCAGATACCCCCAAGAGTAAGATTCTTAGCAGACTGCACCAATGCTCCTGATGCACCAAATTGTCGATGCCATCCCAGTCCTGACAAGGCTTGCCTTCACGGAGTCAAGATGCTCTCAAGAGTAAGCTCCATAGGGGACTCCACTGATGTTCCTGATGCACTAAATTTGAACTGCTTGACACCAACCACATCACAGCGAGGGCATGCAAGACCGACCAACAGAGCATGAGTGGACACTAACCCAACTGACAAGCTGTCAAGGAATCCGGACTCTATCTCCACAGTGTTTTTGCCTCGTGGTAGCTAGTTAAACCATGGATGTGTGCAGAGTTGCCCGGGGGCTCTCAGCTGCACCTGTCCACTGCTTTCCTGCCGACTGCTGCTCGTGGCTGATAGACTAAGTGGTGTCTAGTGTGTTTTTGTTTATTCCAAAAGGTTGCTCTTGTTTACAAAGATTTTGCATGAATGCTACACTCTATAGGACATGTAAAATACACAAGATTTACTCCAGTTACTGATGCACTGTGGTAAACATTCACATTACAATGGCATGGTCCCTTCAACTTGTTAGAGCCAAAAGAATTGTCTGGAAGCTGGTCTTGTTCTGATGTCCTGTAGCAGATATTAATGCTCCACAACTTAAAATACTGATCGGCAACAAAGCTTCACATAGGATCTACATATAACACTGCTGAAGGCCAAGAAACAGTTGCTGTAGCACAACTTTAAGACGGTGACAGAATCCTAGGACATAGGTTGAGGAGCCAGCACAGGGGCCCAAGAGGTAATCCAAACATCTAATGTCTAACTCCCCCTAGCAATCAATTATCTGAGACCTCCCTAGACCACACTGGGAGAATAATTCCTAGGATGCGAGGATAGTCTTTGAGGTAAAACTGCAGAAGGAATTTCAAGATGCACTGCAAACCGAAAACATCTGAGAAGATGTTCTTCCAGACTGGTTGAGCATTTAAAATATTACAAGGCTAAAGTCAAAAGCTGTTCAAGGGGACAGCAGACTTTCAGAATATTTCTTTGCTGTTTTACATAACGTATACATGGCCCGAGGGCATTGGAGCACTTTACATGAGCACCGGTTCCATCCATTACACAAGCCTGGCACTGGCACATGCATAGTCCCCCGAGGTGACTGGGAGGATCACAGTTTTGCGTGCAAGAGCAGCAACTGTCACCTTAGCTCATCAGCTAATTTTTAGTGCTCAGATTTACACTCATGTAAACCCACCGCTGATTTGTAGATTGTGTCGCCTTTGATTTTCGTGGCGATAATAAAAATCTGCCAATGTAGCCTCAGGATCTGGAAGCTGAATGGCTGTGTGGATGAAGGTCTTCCTTACTGAGTTCAGGGGCCTGATCCGGGGAATCTGAAGGGCAAGACTAGTGATGCCAGTCTAAGGATCCCTTAATTTCTAATATATGTGATGAAGGTGGCAGCGTTCATCTATGGGCCAAAGAACGGTTCACTATTCAATTCAATTCACTATAACTTTATTCGGTTTAAAAAACAGGAGGCCATAAAAGTATATGAAACATTACACATAGCTATAATCAGACATAAAAATAAAATAAAAATGTTTGTACATTAAAACAGTTATAAAATGAGTGCTTTAAGGACTTTTAGGGTTCAACAACACATCAAGTAATATGTTAAATAACCATGCTTGAAATCAGCAAAAAGGTGCAAGTCGAAGTCAGATTTCAGTGCTCCAATACAGTAGTATAGGCAGTAGATGCAGTTAAAAGATCATTATGATTAGATAGAGAGAGAACAAAAACCTCAAATAGGGTCCACCTTGCGCTCCTACTATCCCCCAGAAGTAAACCCAACATCTCTGCCAACTCTGTATACTGGACCATACTGCACATACAATTCTGACAGACTAGCCCATCATGGTGTGTCTAACCCAGAGTGCTGCTATCAAAAAGGCACAAATGGTGAAAACATTTTCGGGTGAGCACAGGGATTGTAAGAGGAGGTGAACTGGTCAACAGCGACAGGAGGCTGAGCCTCCGTAACAAGGGTCTCCGAAAGTGCTTTTGTACTAGGTTGTGTCATTTTCAAAAGAACATAAAGTGCAATAGTGATTGTGCAGAATGATTATCACAGGGGCAGGAGGAGACTATGTTCCCCTCTGGTTCTAAGATGAGTTTGAAAAGAGAAGACCAACAAATTGTCTCTGCTCTGAAGTGAAAAAGAAGTGACCGCTCTCATCTTGACAGGTCGAGCGACAGATACAAAGGGGTCATCTTTATATAAAGGACTCTAGTAATGAAACACCAAGGGTTTGGATAACTCGTGTTTCAACCTGATTTTACACAGTAGTCCTTAAATAATGTTTTCACCGCCATCTCGCCATTTTTGGGGATACGACTGGATTTGGTAAACCAAAACTCAGCCGGGGAATGGAGCGTGCTTTATCCAGCGTCGGACAATCTGACAAAAGGTCCTTACGAGTTTAGCCACAGGTTTCAACTAAATATTAACCCATAATAAAATTGGTGCCAGCTGAACCTTGTCCTCAATAAAACCCTGGTTTAACTCAAGGTGGGTAAAGAGACTAGAAGTGGAGGGCGATGTACCTAGCAACCATCGCAAAAGAGCAGTTTTCCTCTTTCTGAAGAGGACAGCATTTACTGAAACCCCATACTCCAGCTTTGTAGGTGGCTACACTGATGCACTGCGAGTTGTAAACTTTTAGTGGTGGAAACACAGTACCTCTAATTTGTCTAGTGAGCTTGCATACTGTACCCATAGTTTTATTTAATTTAACACAGGCCTGAACAAGATGATTCCATGACCCTGTTGTATGAATTTTAATCCTAGATAACAAAAGTTCTCAACAGTCATCAAAACATTCCCCTTAATACTAATTTTATTTAGCCTTAATTTGCCCTGGCCACAGGACATGATGTGTGACTTTGAATAGTTATTATTTAGATTCAAGTTGTGCATAAAGGAAGCAAAACATTCTAATTGATATCTCAATACTTTTGGAGTGAGGGTGAACAATACTGCGTCATCAGCATACAGTACAGCAGGGACTGGCAAGCCTGCAATTCTCTGTATATCTGTGTGGGAAGTAGATAAATGGTCTGTTAATCCATTGATATATATAATAAATTATAAAGGTGCCAATCTGCAACCCTGCCTCACTCCACTTTTCAAGGGGAAATCAGAAGAAAGCTCCCCAAGGGAATTTAAACGAACCCAAGCTGAAAGATCTCAGTGCAGGCAGTACAAGAAATTCACCAAGGGGAGGTCTATGCCTTGATCCAGCAACATTAACCAGGGTTTGGTTCTGTTCACTGAGTCAAAGGCCGTGTATAGGTCCATGAAAGCTAAGTAGATGGGGGAACACTTGGCCTTAGTGTATTTAGAGATGGTCCGAGCCAGTTTCATATGTTATCAAAAGAGGACTGGAGTTCTGGACTTAATTAAGGTCCAGAGGTGTCAGGTACAACATCCGAAGACCCCTGAGTTCTACCTGTCTCGGTGCACAAATAAACAGAAACACGGGCTTCTCGATGGTGGCGTCAAAGACCAAAGGTTTATTACTGCAGGGATACAGAAGTCACAGAAACTACACACTGGCAGATTCTAGGAGCCTGTTCAATTTGCACTAAGTAGGTTGCTCCTTAAATACAAGTTTTTTAGCTGCGGGCAACATTCTTCACATACTCGTACATTTCTTAAACTTTGTATCCTAAACAATAAATATTTGGCGTAAAACAGGAACCGTCAACGAATTTCTGATGTCAAACATTACAAATGAGGGGTTCCCACTGTTCGATCATAATCCCATGTCATTTTCTCATTCAGGAGCCGGACCGCCTCATCGTAAATTTCGTTACCTCCCCCTAATAAAGGCCCAGAAGGAAAGGAGCAGAGCCAGGTGTAGAAGATAGAAAAACAGGATAAGAGATGTTTGTGGGTCGTAAATGGGCAAGGCTACCGACTTCGGCCGTCTAATCATGATCAGGCCAACGAGCACGAGAACCAGTATAGCAGGACTGGCCTCAGGCAGAGGAGGCAGCTTCTGCCGAGTCATGCGGCCACAGCGTTTCTGACTTAAGGTGCATGTGTCATTAAACAAGGTGAATCTCCGGCTAAAGCCTATGTGTCCTTTAGCGAAATGAATTGATCAGAGGTCACTGTTTGTTTATTGACTATGTGAGGGCAAGAATACAAGATGGATGCCATATTCTAAAATGGATGCCATCGGTGTACCGGAAATGTGCTCATAACAAGAGTGCTCTTGCTCGTGGCATAGTGAAAACACCAGGGTATACTATATGGATCATTTACGGTTCACTGGTACCGAAATTATGGGTTTACGACGATGTCGAAAACACGGGTTCGAATCGTCACGGAACCTCAGACCCTCCTTCTGCCCTTACATAGGCAATTACTCACTCTATGTCAGAGTCTATCTCGATGTTCATCAGGTCAGTGATATGTTGCTGTAGCATTATTCTTTCTCGCACCTTGTCTCCCAACACTGGTGGTTTCCTTAAACAAGTTGCAGCACAGAGGCTACACAAGGCGGGACCACACTGGATAACAAGACAGCATGAGAATAGGAACACTAAGACAATACCAACGACCATCAGAACCTTCCATCCCCACGCTGATAATAGAGTTCCAAGCCATTCCATTAACAACCAATTCCCCTTGTCTACATGAATAGAGTCGGAAATCTTGTGTAGCTTAGAGATTGCTTCGTACACTGTTGGAGCATTATTGGGGATATAAACACAGCAGCTCGATTGGATCATTCTGCATACCCCACCCCGATCTGCAAGTATTACATCAAGAACCATACGGTTCTGTAATGTCATGAGACGATCCGCCTGGAGCTCAGCTGTTAAGTTACTAAGGGCACCAGCAGTTTCTGTAATAGTAGATTCAACTACCCGTGTTAGCTGACGTAGATTTCTACTATTGGCCATAGGCCCCCAGAGCAGAAGGAAACCTTTGAAGAAGTCTCCGGCTTCCTGACCAGCGGTGTCTTCTTTGCTGAAAACACCTCTTACTACTCTGGTTTTGTGATAATTTGGGGCAGCTGTGTATGTCGGAGGCAACAGTCGAGCAATATAATATGAACCTGAAAAGTCAGCAGGCAACCATGTATATGCCCTGTCTCGACAGATGAAGTAGGTACCCTTAGCAGTTAGGAAGGCAGGGGAAGAGTTTGATGGATACACGTAGGTTTCAACACAGTCACTCTTCCCTAGCCGAGCTCTTGGATTTCTCCCATTACCTTGCAAGCAGAATTGACCTCAGTGAGGTACGACCCAAACTGGAGTGGAGCTCTTACGCTTGTATTCACCCAAACTAATGCTATACTCCGTAGCATTCCAACTCAAATAAACTCGTAGCTCATCTTTAGGGATAAATGGGGTGTTATTGACGTCTTTAATCATGTCAGTTATTCCCTTTAGCAAGGCTTTATTAGCAGAGTTATACTTGGTGGAGCGTGGAGGACGCGGGGGATAGGTCTCGAGAGCATAGATAAATACAGTCTTAAAGGCCCGACATGATCCATTATAGCTAAAAGGCAAGACCAGGTAGGGAATGCCTTTATCCATACTGTGTGGTATCAAGCCACACACCCAGCAGTCCGTTGTGTTAACTACCAGTTGGTGTTGGTGCAAGAGCTGTACAAAAGTGTTATTTATGAATTCCGAGCGTCGAGCTTGCTCATGTTCAGGAAACGGATGAAAGGAATGAAAAGAAGCAACAGTTGGAGAAACAGGAACATGGGGAGGTACTGTAGTCGTGATCGGTGTAAAGAATAAATGAATACCAAAGGCAATTCCACCCACCAACGTTATTAAAACAATCAAAAATGTAATTGCACATTGCATCAGAAAGCATTTGTTATGTAAAATTTTGTATAATCTATTTCTGCGAACATAAATTACATTCTCTCGGTGCAGCCCAGGAAGCTCCATCTTCTACAACCGCTCGTGACCACTGATGATATGTACGTAGCTGAAAATGCCTCTATCAGCCCTGGGAGTTCCCAAAACTAACAGAAAGACCGACCTTGTGTCTGGCCCCGGCAGATTCAACTAGGCACAAAGCCACGACCCTACGGCGACCCAGACGGCAAGGTAATAGAAACAACAGAAATAAACATAGGAATACAAAAATGTTCAGTAAACTTCCTGGCTGAGGGCAATGTAATAGAATGAATATGGAAAATAGGCAGTTTCCTGCTTTATTTGTCCTTAGAATGAGAACGAAGGTTGTATCTCAGTTTTCCTGGCGTTGTTTGATCGGGGAATAGTTCGTTTTCAGCAGGAGCAACAATGTTCGAATTCGCAGATGACAAATGTTTGTTCGATACAGTGTTCTGGTCAGAAATCAAAGGAGCAGCTTCAGGGGTGAAGTCAGAGTTCGGTGAATCAGTTGTCAATTCTGCATCACTGAAAGGAACATATCTAGGAACAGGTTCTGTATCAGAGGCACCAATTCCTTGTCTAACCCAGTTGTCATAAGGGAGTGGAAGGGGTACACGCTTAGTGTGGGTAGCGTGAACCCAATTTTTCCGGCCAGCCACACGTACAGCAGTCCTTGTCGCCAAGAGCACTTGAAAGGGGCCCACAAACTTCGGTTGGAGATTCCTGGTCCGTCCGAAGTTTCTGATGACGATGAAATCGCCGGGTTTCAGCTGGTGACCTGGACTTTCCGGAGGCTTTGGCAATGTATCGAAAACCTGTTGGTGAATGAGACTCAATTTAGCAGTCAAGTCAAAAAGGTAATCAATTAACATTGGGTACTCTAGCTGCTTAAACTCTCGTGGTCTCGGTACCCCCCAGACATTTGCAGGGCGACCGAACACAATCTCATATGGGCTAAGCCCTACTCGAGAGTGCACAGTCGCTCTAGTGGATAACAAAGCCAGTGGCAGTGCATCTGACCAGGACAAACCTGTGGAAGCTTGGATCTTAGCAAGTTTCAGTTTAAGAGTACCATTGTACCCTTCAACTAAACCTGCTGACTGGGGGTGGTTCGCACTATGAAACTTCTGCTTAATCCCTAAGCCTGCACACACACACTGCATAACTTTACCTACAAACTCACTCCCGTTGTCTGACCATACAATCCGTGGCATTCCATATCTGGGGAAGTATTCTTTAAGGAGGATTTTAGCAGTGGACAAGGCAGTGTTATCTTTTAACGGATATGCTTCAATCCACCTTGAAAAAGCACAGACTACCACTAGGACATATTTAAGGTTGTTACATCGATCCATGTGGATGAAATCCAACTGAATCACTTCGAAGGGGCAAGAAGGAGGAGCGAAGTGTCCAGCGGGTGTGGGGGTTCCCTTACCAGGATTATGCATCAAGCATATCATGCAGTTCCTAACCACTCTTTCTGCACACTTACTGATTCCATCATTCTTCCAGACTGGGGCCAACATTTTACAAATCCCTTTTGAACTGATGTGCGCTGCACCGTTCGCCATCGTTACCACCGCAAGCACATACGCATCAGGCAACATCCAACGCTAATCCTCCGACAAGTCAATCCAACATCCACTCGAGTCCAATTTACCCGTTTTCTCTTTCCATGCAATCTTTTCCTCTTCAGTCGCTTCTTCCTGAATTGCTTTCACACTTTCCACTGTATCCTCACACATTCCCGATTCAGCAACCCATCTCGCAGACGTTGTAACATACATCCCACTCATCGTATTCCTAGCTGTCTGTTTAGCTATCTCATCAGCAAAAGCATTTCCACGACCGACATCATCCGTAACCGCTCGATGAGCACTGCACTTTACAATTGCAACTTCAGTCGGTAAGGTTAGAGATTCCAACAAGTCATTGACTAGCTGACCATGCTGGATCTTAGTCCCATGGGACGTAATAAAACCTCTTTCCTTCCACAGTCGACCAAAACTATGTGCTACGCCGAACGCATACTGACTATCTGTGAACACATTCACTCTCTTTCCCTTTGCTAAGACACACGCTCTAGTCAATGCAATTAATTCTGCAGCTTGGGCAGAATTCTGACTCACTCTTGCAGTCTCCACAATCGTACTCAAAGTCGTTACTGCATAGGCGGCTGTCACATCACCATTCTCCAATTTAAAACAAGACCCGTCAACATATAACGTGCCATCTGGATCTGGTAACGGAGTGTCCTTAAGATCAATCCGTCCTTTTGTCTCCTCCTCAGTTCTAAAACAACAGTCAGGGGGTTCAGAATCACTCGACTCCTGACTAGTCGGCAATAGTGTTGCTGGATTCAGTACATTGCATCTTTTAATCTGAATATGACTCGCTAGCAGTGTCAGCTCATAACCTGATAATCTAGCACTGGTGAGGTGCTGAGTTTTCGTTCGGTTCATAAGTGTATCCACGGCATGTGGAACCATGACCACCAGCATATTGTTCATGACCAAACCAGCAGATTGTCGAATGGACACTGCAGCTGCTGCTGTAGCTCTTAAGCAACTCGGCAACGCTCTTGCTACCGGGTCTAATGTCGATGAAAAATACGCACAAGGACGTTGTTTATCACCAAATCGTTGCGTCAAAACACTCAACGCACAACCTTCTCTCTCGTGAACATAGAGTGTAAATGGCTTACTGTAGTCAGGTGTACCCAACACAGGAGCTGAGCACAGTGCATTTCGTAACTCAGAGAAACTCTGCTGACATTCCTCAGACCATGGCACCGGATTCGGAACACCTTTTACAGTCAAGGCCACCAATGGTTTTGCCAAGAGAGAAAAATTTGGGATCCATTGCCTGCAGTATGAAGTAATACCTAAAAACGCACGCACTTCTCTCTGTGTGCTAGGAACATTCATCTGCGTAATTGCTTTTATTCTCTCCGGGGTCAACCTTATTCCCTCCTTTGACAAGAGATGACCTAGGTAGGTCACTTCTTGGCAACAATATTGCAGTTTGGAAGGTGACACCTTGTGATGTAAATCCGACAAATGATGCAGTAGAGAAATTGTAGCTGTTTTGCAAGTTTCCTTGTCATCAGCAGCCACTAGAAGGTCATCCACATATTGCACCAAAGCAGAACCAGGAGGAAGCACAAAAGAATCTAACTGACTTTTTAATGCCTGACTGTAAATGGATGGGCTTTCACAATAGCCTTGTGGAGCGCATTTAAACCTGAAACTTTGACCTCCTAGAGAGAAGCCGAAAATATCTCTGCTTTCCTCGGCTATCAGAATGCTGAAAAAGGCATTTTTCAGGTCAATCACTGAAAACCATGTGGCCGTAGCAGGAATCAGCGTCAACAATGCAGTAATGTCTGGAACCACAGGAAACTGCGGAATCACAATTTTGTTAACCTCTCTAAGGTCAATTACAAATCTGTAGATTGGAGGTTTTGAAGGATCAGTGCGTTTTAGAATCGGCAGGACAGGACTGTTACAGACATTTCCTCTAGTTTCTTCTATTACGTCTTTCTGGATTAAATCTTGCACTATCAATAGAAGCGCACGTTCACCTTCGCTAGAGATCCTATGTTGTGGAATTCGTGGGAATTTGACATTTGCTTTCAAACTTACTACATAAGGAGGAATTTCCAAAAGACCTACATCATTAGGACCAGTCGCCCAAAGAGTATCAGGGAGAGAACGCAGCTCCAGTGGGAGCGCATCCATTGACAAGTACATCGGGGAGATGACTCTCTTACCCAACGTAAGCTGTACTCCTGACGGAGAACAGTACAGTGTCGCATAAAGGCGTTTTAACAAGTCTAAACCAAGCAGATTTTCATTGCAACCAGTCGTCAAAATCAGGGGTGCTATTAATTGACGTGGCCCAACAGAAATAGACAAAGGACCAGAAACAGGGTTGTAAACAGGGGCGCCGGAAAAACCTACTGAAACGTTCGTTAAGCCAGACAAAGGTGCGCCAGGGAGTTTCGCATGTATGATAGAACTTTTTGCTGCACCAGTATCCAACAGAAACGGTTCGACCACACCTGATGTAGCTACTGCGACATAAGGCCCACTCTGATCTACTGGAACTGATACTACTCCATCTCTTTGTCCATGGCTGTCCTAGTACTCATTTTGCTGGAATTCCTCGCTAACCTCACAGTAGTCTTCAACATGGTACTGTTGAGATCTACCAGGCTGTACAGATTGTCCGTTTCTCTGATCGAAATAATTAGAAGGACGATCATTAGTCTGTGGAGGCATAGTACCTCGTCCTCGGCCTCTAGAAGTTTGCGTAAAACCACCACGACCTCTCTGAGCTGGAACACCATTATTTTGCGCTAGGACTGGACACTCATTCTTGTAATGACCTTCCTTTTTGCAGTAAGCACACTGATTCCATTGGTACTGTGGTCTTTGGGAACCGTAATCGGCCCTCTGATATGGCCCTTGTTGTGAGTTTGTCTGATTCGTGCGAGGTGGATATGCCTGTTGCAAAAGGACTTTAGTTTTTAAATCTTTTGTTTTCTTTTCTGACTTTTCTTTCTCTTCTTTATCCCTATTTTCATAGTACTGAGCCGCCTTTGACACGGTCGACCACGCTATACTACTGTCTCGACTAGCGGAGATAGGCATCCAGGGTCAGGCACTGGAGTGGTTACAGTCCTATTTGACTCAAAGAACTCAGAAGGTGGCATTAAGGGACGTCTTTTCTACACCTAAAGCGCTGAACTGTGGCGTTCCACAGGGCTCGGCTTTGAGCCCACTTTTATTTAATGTTTACCTGGCTCCACTCTTTACGCTGATCGCCAATTGGGGGATCAAGGCAATCTCATACGCCGATGATACCCAATTGGTGTTCCCATACTCAGAAGTGTCAGAGGCATCCTTCTCAAATTTCAAGGGGTGCCTACAAGACGTAGCCTGCTGGATGAACACCAATAAATTAAAACTCAACAATAAGTAAAACTGAGGTGATCTTCTTTGGCAGAGACCCCCCTCCACCATCTGATTTATGGTGGCCGGCAGAGATGGGTATAGCTCCCTCGCCTACCCATTCAGCAAGAAATCTAGGTGTGCGGTGGGATGATAAGTTGTCCTTTGTTTCACACATACAGCAAGTTCCTGGCTGCTGTATGAGCAAGTTGAGGAATCTACGTAAGATTCTTCGACTTCTACCAGTCAGCTGCCGAAAAACCGTAGTCCACGCCACAGTCACATCCAGGCTGGATTACGCCAACGGTCTGTATTTGGGCCTACCAAAGTACCTTATACAGCAACTACAACTGGTTCAAAATGCGGCTGCGAGACTTTTAATGAGGATTCCGTTCAAGTACTCAGTCTCTCCGTACCTCCTCTCCCTTCACTGGTTACCAGTTGCTAGTAGAATAAAATTCAAAGCACTTACTCTGGCCTTCAGATCCTTATATGGAAACTGCCCAAATTACCTGAAAGTTCGACTTCCAAGGTATTCCCAATCTCGTTCGCTCAGATCCAACAACCATGTGCGTCTGACAGCCCCTAGAGTAAAAAGAGCCCGGCTGGGCGGACGAACCTTCTCGGCCAATGTGGCCAATCTATGGAACTCACTACCCATCACCCTCCAACAGGCCCCATCTGAAGCCTGTTTTAAACACCTGCTGAAAACCTGGCTGTTTACCCAGTCTCGCTAAATGCTACCCTCTCCAGCCTCCATGGTCTGATACACTTGTTCTCTCAGCGCCGGGACACCTCCTCGTGAGGTAGCTGTTCGCGCTATACAAAATTCTGTATTATTATTATTATTATTGCAAGTATTTGCGCAGTCGTAGAGACAGCCCACGCACTTTCAGAATCTTTTAATTTATTACTAAGCTCTGGTAACAAATTGTGCACAAATTTATCAACAAATAATCTCTGGCCTCCCTCCGTGCTCATATCCTGACCACTGTGATCTACGAAAGTTTCTTCAAATCTAGTGAAGAAGTCGGAGACGCTTTCGTCTTTCTTCTGTTTGCATGCGGACAATTTGTCCCAATTAACGCATAATGCTGGCATCAAAGTTTTCATTAAATCAATTATCCTGCCAGGTAAATTAGCAATTAGAGGTTCGGGCTTAGAACCACCAATTTGTTGACCATCTGCCGCAATTATAGCTGACCAATCACCACCAAGGGCAACTGGATGATTTTCGTTACGAATTTTAGCCCAAATGGGTTGTGGCACTACATTGCCAAATAGCATGTCGATGTCTGCTAAGTTCATTACGCAAGCTTGAACCGTCTGAGTCAGCTCTTTATAATACCCGGCTGGATTCTTACGCGGGTCTGGCAAAGCCTGTTTAACTGCTAACACTTCAGCTCGTTTCCACGGAATGTGTATCCACACTCTCTGGAACTGTGCTGGAGCGGCTACAATACCATTGACCGCATCAGCTTGAATGGCTTCGCGCCATATTGGCGGAACCTCCCTCATCGGATATTGACGACCTTGTTTTGTGCTACGTTTCTCTAGGTCCCTTGGTGAGCGGAGGGAAGGGTCAAACCTAAAGCTTAAAATCAGTTCCATCGCTTCTTTTACGTCCTGACCTACTATCATACCTGCAGCGAATTTTTGCTGAACATGAATTAACTCATCCGGAACTGATTCAGAGTCGTCCTCCTCCCACTCCTCACGCAAAAGGGAACACATTACATCGAACACATAGCGCTGTGTCGGTTCTTTCCATTGCATAAATGTATCTAATACATCTCGTACATCATACCTTCCAACTTTCGAAATCCACCTAAGGGCTGTAGAATCTAATATTCCTCGTTCTTCAATACTAGGAAGCTGACTACGTCTCTGAGTAGATTCAGAGGCAGGAGACTTAATTAGAGTTTTGTAAAAAGGAGATAGAATATTAGTGACAGATTCAGTGATTCTCCGACGAACAGAAAGCGGAGTCATATAGCTTGCAGAAGTTTTGAGTAGAGTAGTAGTTGGAACAGATGAAACAGCAAGAGTAGGGGTAGCAGGCAAAGTAACTTGCGAAACAACAGGTATAAGCGGGGCAGGCATAGACAGAGGAGCGGGCAACCCTGGAAGAGGGGGTGCCGGAGGAATATTGTTAACCACAGGGAGTGCAGGAGCTAGATTCAAGGGAGCAGGAGCAGGCATCCCAGGCTGTCCAGCAGCCGGTAACAAAACATTTGGCAAAGGTGGAGCCGTAGCACCTTGTGCATACGGTGGAGGTGACCTCAACAAGTAAGACAACAGGGGATCCTTTTCAGGGTCCTCTACTGGCTTAGCAGCACTCGATGGCAAGGCAGGGTAGCATTTGTCAATCGCCAAATTACGTTCTCTATCAGCTATCTCTATCGCTTTCTCAGTTTCATTGAGTTGCAGCTGCTTAGCAGACTGCATTAAGGTCAACTCTTGCTCTTTTTGCTCTTTCTTCAGTTTCTTAAGCTCTCTTTGTTTGGATTCTTTTCGCCAACACCGGAAAGAATCAAACATTGCCGGCCGGGCTTTCTTCTTAAACAGTTTTATTTCCAAATTATCAAGGATTTCAGGTTCAAAACTACCATGTAGTGGCCAACTAAGGACACCATCCTCTTTCGTGTAATGGACCCACACCTCATTATAAGATATAGGACCCACACCATGCTTGCAGTAGAGCTCATAAATAGGAGTTCCAATCGGAGGAACCGGACACGAGTCCTCCAACCGGGAATCCCTGTTGCAACCAAAACATGAAAACATACAGTTTTTCCGACTTACCATTGCACAAACTGGAACACAGAACAAACACAAACAAAGGTGCGCACTCGAACTTAGAACTTAGGCCTACCAAAGGAACAAATGTATCGATACCCAGACCAAACCAAAGATTATCGTAACGAGAACAACCAGTGATAATCTACAAAACCAAGTCAAACCAGAGAACTAAAAGGATTATCCGAACAGGAGCAACCCATTGATAAATCCTTACGAAGTTACCAAAAACAACTAGCGACCACTTAATACTTAACTGAGGCACTGAAGACGTCACCAAGGAGAAACCCGTCTACGTCTCGCCGTACTAAGGTCTGCACCTCGGGTACAAGACAGGGCGACAGTCAAGGCAGCGGACCTCTGCAGCCGTCTGAACGGGAACCCTCGTGGAAGAGAACGTCGGGCCACTTTTGCGATATACCAGGATCGATGAAGTGGGGCGCCTCCCTCTGGAATCTTCACACGAAGCTTCTCGAAATCTTCAGGCTTTTGGACCGGTACCGAATGACTTAGCCCGACGTTGGGCGCCAATTGGAGTTCTGGACTTAATTAAGGTCCAGAGGTGTCAGGGACAACACCTGAAGACCCCTGAGTTCTACCTGTCTCGGTGCACAAATAAACAGAAACACGGGCTTCTCGATGGTGGCGTCAAAGACCAAAGGTTTATTACTGCAGGCATACAGAAGTCACAGAAACTACACACTGGCAGATTCTAGGAGCCTGTTCAATTTGCACTAAGTAGGTTGCTCCTTAAATACAAGTTTTTTAGCTGCGGGCAACATTCTTCACATACTCGTACATTTCTTAAACTTTGTATCCTAAACAATAAATATTTGGCGTAAAACAGGAACCGTCAACGAATTTCTGATGTCAAACATTACAAATGAGGGGTTCCCACTGTTCGATCATAATCCCATGTCATTTTCTCATTCAGGAGCCGGACCGCCTCATCGTAAATTTCGTTACCTCCCCCTAATAAAGGCCCAGAAGGAAAGGAGCAGAGCCAGGTGTAGAAGATAGAAAAACAGGATAAGAGATGTTTGTGGGTCGTAAATGGGCAAGGCTACCGACTTCGGCCGTCTAAGCATGATCAGGCCAACGAGCACGAGAACCAGTATAGCAGGACTGGCCTCAGGCAGAGGAGGCAGCTTCTGCCGAGTCATGCGGCCACAGCGTTTCTGACTTAAGGTGCATGTGTCATTAAACAAGGTGAATCTCCGGCTAAAGCCTACGTGTCCTTTAGCGAAATGAATTGATCAGAGGTCACTGTTTGTTTATTGACTATGTGAGGGCAAGAATAGAAGATGGATGCCATATTCTAAAATGGATGCCATCGGTGTACCGGAAATGTGCTCATAACAAGAATGCTCTTGCTCGTGGCATAGTGAAAACACCAGGGTATACTATATGGATCATTTACGGTTCACTGGTACCGAAATTATGGGTTTACGACGATGTCGAAAACACGGGTTCGAATCGTCACGGAACCTCAGGACTAGCCTATTTTATGCGTGATACAGGACTCAGGACTGTATGGGAATGGAAGACAGGGAGACTATTTGGTTTCCTTATGCAGACCCCCCAGGATATAGCAGCATGGATTAGCAAATTTAGCGGCACAAAAATGGAAATTTAGCGGCACAAATATGGAAATTTAGCGGCAATTTAGCGGCATTTTATTTGGACGTTTTTCCTACAACAAACACAGATATCTGACCGAAAACGTGCTCTGTGGAGTACTGTGTGTTAAGCTGACTGCAGCAGATAGCTAAAGCAGTCTACCATACCAGGTCACTACCTCACACGAAACGGTGTAGACAAAAAATAACTGCAAGAATGTAGCTATTCACACACTCATCACTAAAGTAAACCGACAAATTGTATATGCACAGTACATGTGAGTGATGTCTACACTACATGAGTATCTCACACACACAAACTCAGACGGAGACTGAACAAGTGGTGTGTGGAGTACTAAGGACAGTTTCTGGGGAGCAGTTATGGACATGCAGTATTCATTTGATTTGCACATGCCAAGACATGATTCTTTAGTTTGCGAGCTTTGCAGCGTTCAACTTTCCCATCACAAAGATGTAGCTCTTCTTCCCAGCCCTTCGAATGACTGTCTTTAGATGCTCGATGACCGAGAGGTAATCTGCAACGCCAAGTGTGCCCACCAGAATGCCAACAGCCTGGGCATCACGAGCTCTCTCAATCAAATAGTAACGCTTCATCAATGCCCTGCTAATGTTCAGAGTCTCACGCCGGCCCTGCGCACTGGATGGGTTGAAAGTGCAGAACGCACACTTGTTCCACGTCATCATGAAGTTCGTCAGTGTCAGACTCTCTTCACCAATATAGAACACACTGTATCCTTCAAGTCCAAATTTGCCGTCAATAGAAAACCGGCGCCCAAACTTCCTCACTATCTCTGCATCTGGGCACTCTGTGGAGTCATCAGTCTTGACAGGATGGAGGTTTGTTTTTTGGATAGAAAGTGAACCAGGGAATCTGCCTGCACATGCTCCGCTGCAACCTCGTCCACGCAGCAACTGCCGTATGACGTGTCCCCAAGGATGAACGTCTCGGAGCCGGTGGCTCCCTCTATCTTTGCTGCGATGGCAGCAGAGTCAACAAGTAGCTCATCTGGGAACTGGAGGGCGACCCTCTTGGATTGGTACTTTTGGATGACGTTGAATGTTTTCTTCATCTCATAAACCTCTTCCAGACCAGCGTTCTGCCGCAGGTCTCCTTGGCGACTGAGGCGTGCTTCATGACCTCAGTGCTGTCGCTGCTGAATTGCATCGCCATGGTCACCCCCAAGGTCACTCTCACTCATGCTAAGTATACGCCGGAATCCGAGAGTAGCGCTTTGCATTTCAGCTCCATGCAAGGCGCAGAGTAAGGTAAGACTGCAGCTCCCCCTAGTGGAACCTCGGAGTTAATCCCATGAACAGGATTACATCCATTAGAACCCCAGGATATAGTGGCTTTGTAAAAAATGCAGCGATTTCTACTAAAGTGCCGATTTCGCGGGCACTTTGGTAAAAATCGCTGCATTTTTTAAAAAGTGCCGATTTCGCGGCAAATCGCGAAATCGTGAAATCGCGAAATCGCGATATCCTGGAGGGTCTGCTTATGAAGCCCTCACCCACCAACCGAGTTGGTGGCATGCTTCATCATCGGGCACACCCAGTGACACAGAATGTGTCCCGGGTGTGCTTCAACGCCTGTATTACAGTGGAGTGGGTATTTTACTGAGTGAGCAGTGGTGGTGAATTGAAAGTGAGATTTAAAAACTAACCAGTGGTCCCAGTACCCAAGGGGTTTCCTTTAATATATGGGCCTCTGGTAGTGGTAAAAACAAGGCGGTGGATGTAGGTGGAGTAATAATTATGAACTTTTGCATCCGGTTGGTGGTTACATGTTTCAGCCAGGCCTTTCATTAATAACTGGCTTTCCTCAGGACTTTAATTATGTGGATCTACACAAAAAGTCAGTGTGTGATCTATAATGTGTTGGAACGTGCTAAGCTGCCATACGTGTGAGAGGAGGATTCCCTCTCCAAGCATTAGCTAGCGATTTGCAGCGAATGCCCCTAGAGATTCCGGCAGGGGTGCTGATTGACTTCGTTGGTCAGGACCCTCCTGAAACCTGTTGTTCTCTTCCAGGGGATACTCATCAATAGTCATAAGCACTGAATTATCTCCGCCCACGTGCGGAAACCCAGAGCATATAAAAAAAAATACATATATATGTGTATGTAGTAGAAATGGAGTACATAGTATGAAATAAACGCACACATATACATGTTTAACATAAAAAATATGCAGCCCTAAACATATCCAAAAGGCTAAGTAGCCAGAGTTACATGTATTTCTCTAGTATGAAAATAATACATATACATGTATTGTAAAAGAAGGGCATGTACAGTAATAGCATTCCGCAAAAATCTTTTATTTACATAAAAGAAAACAGGTAGTCGCAGGCAACTAGCCTAAAGAAGGCTGCATTAATAAATTACATCCTTGTACAGAAAAGCAAACTGGCACCTCACCTTTAAGGCCTCAGAGACCCTGAGCACTTTGCCTTTAAGGCCTCCAGGAGACCCCTGTTCCCATCATGCACCACAGGTGACAGGTCAGTTCAGAACCTGAAGCTTGAGCTTAACTGATTTTGACTTTTTCAGTCAGAATTGATATTCTAAGTACTTTTTTTGACATTTCTTGTTACTGGTTGTATTTACCAGGCTTTATCCTTCTGACTAATTGGTCTTTCTTTTTATTCAGATATGCCACCGTTATTTTATAAATGTCCTTCCTGTGGGAAGAAGTTGGCAAAATAACATCCTCATTCAGTCTGTGTCATGTGCCTACCTTCTTCTCACGACACAGAGACCTGCTACCACTGTATTCAACTTTCAAGAAGAACATTGAAGGACAGAGAGAAGATCAGACTTTTAGGCTTGATGGAGAGAGGAAAACAGCATAAGAGTGGTCTATAGAGTCACCATTAATCTAGAAGACCCTCCTCTCCGAGAAAACGGCGAAGATCTACTTCACCAGATGCTAGAAGTAAGACAAAACATCACAGCGCGTCATCGATGTCGAAACCAACTAAGCACAAGTCAGCGGTCTACATCGAGGGCACGATTGACGTTGAAGATGCCGCATGAACACCAATGGTCGACGCCTAAGAGACCGACGTCGAGGTCTTCATCCCATAGATCCCCACTGTCAAGAGTGTCACCACCACGGTCGTCGATGGTAGCTCACTCCAGTTCGACTCGAAGCTTTCAACGTCGAGGGACAGGCAATTTGTTCCTGCGGAAGGCTTAGAAAGACCGATGTCGAGATCACGGCGCTCAACGTCGAGGGAAGCTTCTCCTTCACCTGGTATAAATATCATACAGGTTACAACGGAGGGCTCTCTGGCTAGTGGGAACAAATCTCCTCCAATCAACATGTCTCCCAGATGGTTGGAAGACATTAGGCACTGGAAGATCCAACCCAGACCTTCTGAGAGACCTCCACCCACGGAATCCTCATGACCTTCCGCTGGTAGGTCCCCGAGGCGATCAAGATCTCCTTTAAGACCGCGCTCACGCTCTAAAGAGCTTTCAAGGTCCCATCGATCGCATACACCAAGGAGAAGACAGAGGTCTCCTGCAACGACCTCATCAACAAGGTCCTTGTATAGAGATTATTCTCCGACTGTCTCATCAACTCCACCATCCAGGGTTTCCACTGTTGATGATATTGGGACATTCAACAAGGTGCTCTGTAGAGGTGCCAGAAAGTTCAATATAACCATGACTGTTCCACAGGTGACTACTTCCATCATATTTGAAACTCTGCACCATCGAGCTTCGGCAAAGCCCCTTCTTCCTTTGGTGCCAGGGTTGTTAGAGTATGCAATGAAACCTTTTTTGACACCTGCCACATTGGGGTCTGGTCCTGCAAGAATTTCAAAAAAGTACAAGGCCCCAGACCAAGAGCCTTTGTTTCTGCGGTCTGATCCGCCACCGGATTCCCTTATAGTTGCCGCTGCCAGGAAATCTCATTCCCATGCTTCTATTTTGTCAGCTCCTCCAGAGAAGGACAGCAACACATGGATTCTTTGGGCTGGAGAATGTGCAGTACTTCAGGATCTGCCTTGAGAGTGGCTAATGCAACCGCTCTACTAGGACGATATGACCGGTCTTTATGGGACTCTGTAACAAGATTCACAGAGAAATTACCCAAAGACAATCAAAAGGACTTTCTAGAGATTGTACAGGAAGGTGGTCTGATAGCTAACCAGATCATTAGTATAGCAGCTGATTCTGCAGATTTGGCAGCCCAGGAATACGCACATGGTATTTGCTCTCGAAGATCAGCATGGCTTCGACTCACGGGTCTCAAGCCCGATGCTCAAAGAAAGATAGTCAACCTACCCTTTAATGGCTCGTTGTTGTTTGGTGCACATGCGGACGACGGAAATGGCAAAAATGAAAACTGAGTTGGATACTCTCAAGGCTGTAGGCCTCGAAAAGAAGAAGGAATTCCGTTGTTGCTTTTGTCCCTATGACAAAAGCTCATTTCAGCAGAGGGGTCAATCCTCTAACTGGTCATCGCAGACCCAAGGTCAGACACAACAAAGGTCCCAGTTCCAACAACGTAGACGCGGATGTGGCAGAGGTGGAAACAAACAGCAGTCAACAGCACCAAAGCAACCACAAAAGCAATGAGGTGTGTGTTCCTCTAAAGCTGTTGTCCACTCCGGTTGGAGGAAGTGTTTTGTTCCATCTGGAGGAGTGGAAACGTATAACAAAAGACAAATCGGTCATCAACATTGTTCAGAATGGCTATCTTCTCAAGTTCAAAACTCCTCCTCCACTCATACCACCGAGAGGCATTTCTCACCGAGACCACCGATTGTTACTAATGGAGGTAAACACCTAATTGAAGAAAGGAGCTATAGCAAAAGTCCCCGCTCCTCGAAGGAATCAAGGAGTATATTCTTGTTACTTCCTTGTGCAAAAAAGAGGCCCCACCACAGAATACAGACCTATACTGGACTTGAGACTGTTGAACAAAGAAGTTTGCAGAGAGAAATTTCGGATGTTAGCACTCCATCAAATTTTCCCACAGCTTCATCAAGTGGATTGGATGTGCTTCATCGAATTACAGGACTTATACTTCACTGTACCAATATCAAAGAAACATCACAAATTTCTATGATTTCAAGTGTCTTTTCAAAATTACCAGTACTCAGTTCTCTCGTTCAGGCTCAAATCTGCCCCCCAAACGTTCTCCAAATGTATGGCTGTGTTGGCCGCTTTTCTCCGCAAACAGAAAATATTCACATATCCTTACCTGGACGACTGGCTCCTGAAGAGCTCATCTCCAACTCTGCTGCAGGACCATCTCTAGTGCTGCCTTCAGCTTCTCAAAAACTTGGGCCTTCATTTCAACTTCAAGAAATCCATACTAAATCCAACGCGAAGGATCCATTACCTAGGCTCCTTCCCGGACACCGAATAAGGAAGCGTGTGTCCTTAGGAGGAGAGGTTGTCATCAATCCAAGGAAAATGCCTGACCCTTCTTCACATGCATCTCCCGACAGTTCGACAAGTGTCATCACTACTGGGATCGATGGTGTTGTGCATCTTTATAGTACCAGATACACAATTGCACATGCGTCTACTATAACAATGTTTGGAGGACCGGTGGATGCAAGTATCAGGGCGCTAGGAGGATCATGTAATTCTCCACTAATCAGCCAAAGACTCCATTCAGTGATGGATGAAGCGATCGCATGTGATAAAGGGAGTCCCTTTCCATCAGGACCCTCCAACCCAGACTCTAGTCACGTACGCCTCTCTCCAGGGTTGGGGTGCTCATATGGGTCCTCTGCAAGTACAAGGTCTATGGTCTGACTCAGAAAAGAGCTACCACATGTACCTTCTAGAGCTGAGAGCCGTACATCTAGCTCTCAAGTCCATGTTTCCGTCGTTCAAGTCTCGCTCCATTGTAATCCAAACAGACAATAAGACAATGATGTATTATCTGAACAGGGTGGTACCTGATCAAGAACACTCTCCATAGAGTCTCAAACCATGTGGAACTGGCTTCTTGCGAGAGACCTGTCAATAGTAGCCATTCATCTACCAGGCTCTCTCAACTGCCAGGCAGACTTCCTCAGCAGAGACTTTGTCGAAGCCCACGATTGGGTTCTCAACAACGAGGTCGCTTACAACATCTTTCGAGAATGGGGAACGCCAGTCATCGACCTGTTTGCAGAGGCGGTAAACGCAAATGCCCCTTCTTGAAATCAAGGTTTCCCCAGCAAGGATCTCAAGGGAATGCCCTTTTGATTGAATGGTCTCAGAGCTTACTGTATGCTTTTCCACCGATTCTGTTGATCCTAGTTGTAATCAACAAGCTGTACAGGACCAACTGCAGGATGATCCTAATAGCCACGCAATGGCCTCGCCAGTGGTGGTTTCCGGACCTTCTTCAACTATCAGAAGTGCCACACAGGAGGTTGCAATGCCGCCCAGATCTCCTATCCAAGCAGGCAGGGAGAGTATTCCACCCCAACCTGCCCTCCCTCCGGTTGACAGCATGGCTCCTGAAGTCATACAATATGGACACCTACAATTGAATCCCGACTGTATGGCTATTCTCAAAGAAGCGAAAAGACCTTCCACTAGGAGATTGTATGCCTTCAAGTGGAAGCGTTTCTTCCTGTGGTGTGTGGACAATGGACATAATCCCATCTGTGGGTCAAGAACAGGTGATTTTACCCTACTCAGGGCCGGACTGAGAACAAAAACCGGCCCTGGCAAAGTGCTTGGCCGGCCCCCTGGGGGTGCGACCCAGCTCTTTGGCCGATTTTGTTACAGGGCCGCTGCAAAAACTGCCCTGTAACAAAAACGGCCCTCTGGGCCTAAAACTGGCCCCACCCTTGAAGCGCACCGGGGGATTGCCCGGTGCCCGCAACGGCCAGTCCGGGCCTGACCCTACTTGCTGCATTTGGCTAGATCTGGTCTTCAGTTCGCTTCTATCAAAGTCCAACTTGCAGCTATCACGGCCTATGGGAAGTCTCCCAACCAGACTTCTTTGTTTAGGATTCCTATGGTAAAGGATTTTCTTGAGGGCTTGAGAAAGGTTTACCCATCAGTTTGGTCTCCCGCGGAGTGAGATCCAGGCACTTTGCTGTAAGGAACCTTATACTGTGTTTCATGCCAACAGAGTAGTTCTCAGAACACATCCTAGTTTTTTTGCCTAAAGTAATCTCGGACTTTCATATTAACCAGACTATCACTTTACCTACCTTTTTCCCGAACCCTTCGAATCCTCCGGAAAAATCCACTTCCTAGATCTCAAGAGGGATCTAAAGTTTTATTTGGACAGAACAAAGATACTGAGAAGATCAGAACGTTTGTTTATTAACTATGGTTCTGTTAACATAGGTTCTACAGCTTCCAAAAGATCCATTTTGAGATGGATAGTTTCTTGTATTCTACTGTCATACCAATTGGCCAACAAATCTCACCTGGGGAAGCCTAAGGCCCATTTCACTAGAGGGAAAGCTTCTACCATGGCTCTCCTGAGGAATGTCCGCATGGCAGAAATTTGTAAAGCAGCTACATGGTGATCAGTTAATACGTTTACTCGCCACTACTGTATAGATGCTGTCATGCAGGCAGATGCTCAGGTTGGGCAGGCCTCGCTGAGAAACTTGTTTGCTAATACCGTTTAATATGTGTACGCCAATTTTGTTTGCTGCTGTTTGCTCGTCCGTGAGGCAGTAAACCTCTCCGATGCGATCCGGGAAGGAAGTCTATTGTTAAGGATGATTGCGACGTATCGAAGGAGAGAGGCATGCCCACGCAGTCACAAGCGATGAGTAAGAAAATAATTTTGTGAATGAGTGCTTGAAGGCTTAATGACAGGAGCGTCAGCTGACAAGCGGAGCTATAAATATAACGGGATTGAGGTGTGTCACACTGAAGAAGTAGATATAGGAGACTGGAAGAGGTGAGAGCGCATGCTTGATGTGACAGGACTGTCAACTGTGTTAAGCTGCGAGCGGAAACAAAAATATGCCGGATATGTGATGAGCCACATCGAAGACTAATTGCAGAAAAGGTGTGAAATCTTTGTCTAGAGAGCAGGATCGCACATATGAAGGTGTCGATGTAGCGAAATAAAAGAGAAAAAATCGTCATTTGTCAGGATCGGTGGGTCATTAGAGAAAAAGAACGACCCAACAGTAAATTGTGAGGTGAAAGAGCTTTCAACTGCCTGTCATTGACGATCGCAGTAAACAAAGCTTGTGCTTGGCCTATATAACTGCAGTCTGCTGTAGTTTTAGGAGAAATACTGCCATCTTGTGGTATTAAGTTGTATACATGTGTTAATTAATATACTGAAAAAGGCCTGCAGTGTTGATTTTACAAAAAGAAAGTGAACTGCTATTCACTCAAGGATTACATCAGTTCATTTACAATTCTGATTTTCTTATGGATGCAATCAATTTTTTTCTTTTGGTAAAAATATTTCATCTAAAATAAATAGAAATAGAGAGGAATAAGGAGCCATTCCCTGCTCACTGGTTAGAGGCGACAGACCCGGAAGCAGAGGACGGCCCGGGACCAAGGTTCAATTCCCGACGCGGCAGGGTCGTGAACCAAGGTCAGCGGACTCGATAATTCTCGCCTCGGTGCCTACTCTAACCAGGGATCACACTAGGCAACTCTGGGCATTAGCTTGTCTCATCTCCACAACGGCCCCCCACAAACGCCGGGGATGCCTGGTTTCACCTTGGAGATACCCAGGAGGGAACATCTCACAGGGAAAGCCAGGACGGGTTCCCCAGCGGTCTATAGCGCCAGGACGCCTCCGGGCAGCAGTGCGCTTTACAAGACACACACATTTACATTTACATTTTTACTAGTCAAATTAGTTTTGGAGTATACATTTAATTCAAAATGGATGTAACAGCCCTTGATGTCTCAGCAGTGTCTACTCCTCCTCACTTTCTTAACCAACCAGGGAATCCAAGTATAGAATGGGATGAGTGGATTGAGATGTTTGATAATAATTTGGAAGCCTTGGATGCGCATTACTACAGTAGCAATAGAAAAAAAGCAATATTACTTACCAATTTAGGTAAAGAAGGACAACACATTTTCAAGTACTTACCTGTTGCAAACAATGAACTTGGTCAACCCATTGAGAATGTTTTTGAAGAGGCACGATAAAGACTGGAATTGAGGTTTGCGAAAGAAACAAATATAGCGTTGAAAAGATACAAATTTTATACCCAGCCACAGAAAGTAGGGAAGTCTATTGATGACTTTGTCACTAGACTTCACGAACTCTCATTAAAATGTAAATTTGGTCCTATGACTGAGGAAATGATCTGGGACCAACTGATTGTTCAATGTAGGAGCAGAAAAACACAGTAACGCTTGTGGGCTGCTAAAGACCCCTCCCTTAAGGATGCAATTGACATTGCTAAAATAATTGAAGAGTCGGATTCTTGCATGAAAGAAATGGATCGTTTGAATTAAAAAATTAACATGTCTAATGAGAGTGAAACTTCTGTTGTAGAGGGTTGCGAAGGGGAGGTAGCTGCCTCTACTAGGTTCAAAGGTGTAAAGAATACGTTGGGGGGTAGAATGTATCCCAGCAGATTTGGAAATAAGACTTGTGGAAAGTGCGGTAGTACTTATCACACGTCTGACTCAAAGCAGTGTTGGGCCATTGGGAAAGAATGTAGAAGGTGTTGCCGCAAGGGCCATTTTGCAAGAATGTGTAGAGATGTAAACAAAGGAAAGGTAGCAATGTTATCGGAAGAGCCTAATGTTTATGAATGTTATTACAGACCTGATAGAATCCTGTGTGTTAAACCTTCTTTGTATGATGTTGTTGAGAATGGAGAAATCCTTCTCACTGAACCTCATAATTTAAATGACAGAAGGAAACACAGGCCCAAAGCAGAATTTATCATTGAAAAGAAAAGAGTTGATCTTATGGTTGACTCGAGGTCACTTTATACCATCATACCTAAAAGAATTTTCAAGCAGGTGTGGCCTAACCAAAAATTACTACCCAAAGATATTAACCCTGGAGGGTATCATGGTGAGCAAATAGACATACTTGGCTACATGGCAACTGATATTGTTTTTAAAAGCAGATCTGTCAAAGGTAAGGTGTATATAGCAGAATCGGGCCACCCTATTTTTTGGTTGGTATCACCAATATGACCTCCATATTAGAATTGAACCACACGCTGTTGAACAAGTCATGGTGGTGGACGACCTTTCAGTGGAAGACATCTTGGACGGAGGTAAAAATGTTTTTAGAGATCAGCTTGGCAACTTAGAGGGATATGTTCACAAGGTAAAGCTTAAAAGTAATGCTGTTCCTGTGCAACACAAGCTGAGAAAGGTTCCCATCATGGTAAGAGGGGAAGTAAAGAAAATGTTGGATGAAATTTATCAAATGGTGTCATCGAGCCGAATGAGTGCTCATCTTGGATTTCTCCTGTCGTAATTTCACAGAAAGCAGATGGAATTTTACGTTTCTGTGTGGACCTTAGGAGTCTGAATCAGAACATCATTCCTGACACTTTTCCTCTACCTAACATAAACGAACTTATGGTGTTGCTTAGAGGGGCCAAATACTTTTCAAAGCTTGACCTTCGGCATGCTTATCATCAGATATGCTTGTATGAGTCTTCAAAGCACTTGACAGCCTTCATCCCCAATGAAGGGATATTTCAATTTACCAGAATGCCCTTCGGGTTATGTTCGGCCGCAAGTGTATTTCAGAGGATGGTCACAGAGATTTTCAAAGATCTAAAAAGCGTCATCTATTTCCAGGATGATATCTTGGTATTTGGTGAGAGTGTGAGTGATCATAACTCTGCCTTGAAAGATGCTCGAGGCAGAATTCTTGAATCAGGTTTAACTTTACGCAGGGAAAAATGTTCCTTTCTGTCAACTGAGGTGGAATACCTGGGACATTCCATCTCGTCTGATGGTGTTAAACCAAAGAGGGACTTACTGGCATCTATAAAATTGGCTCCAGTTCCTACCAATAGAGACCAATTGCGCTCATTCATTGGGTTAATTGAGTATTACTCAAAATGTGTCAAGAACTTCGCAAGTAAGACAGAACCCCTTAACGTACTCATGAGGAAAGGTGTCAAGTTTTGTTGGGGGGATGATCAGAAAAACAGTTTTGACAACATAAAGGTGGAAATATGCAGCACAGGCATTTTGGTTCCTTTCGATGTAAATGGGAAAACTATTATCACTGTGGATGCAAGTGACACTGGTATAGGGGCAGTATTATCGCAGAATGATGTCACTAATGAAAAAACTGTGGTATTCTCTTCTCGCACTTTGACTTCTACTGAGCGAAGTTACTCTGTTATAGAAAAAGAAACTCTGGCAGCTGCTTGGGATGTGGAATATTTCAGGATGTATGTGTGGGGGCGCAGATTTAAGCTACACACTGACCATAAACCTTTGTTGAAAATACGGTCACCAGGTGGAACAGGGAAGGGGTCAGCCAGACTGGCTAGGTTAGTCTCCAGACTACAGGAGTATAATTTTGATGTTGAATTCATTTCGGGCTGATGTAATGTCCAAGCCGATTGTATGTCGCGCATATCCTTAAACTGGGAGGAAGTAGACAAGGCAGGGGTGTCCAAAAGAGAGAGAGAAGGAGCGATCTCTAGTGTTGAGGACGTGGTCCAGTGGAGTTGCGGCGCTGTCAGTAAGAAAGAGTGGGCAGAAGCTATGTCTCAGGATGAAGTTCTAAAAAATGCCATGAACCTCATCTCGAAGGGAAGACGCAGGGAAAACACCATGCCCATCAGCATTAGACCTTTTAATGCAGTCATTGATGAGTTGTCCACTGTTGCAGATCAAGTTATCATGCGCGGCGCTAAGATAATTCCCCCATTTAGCATTCATGGAGATTCTTTGATTTAGCGCATGAAGGGCACTTGGGCCAAACTATTACAAAGAAATGATTGAGAAATGAATTCTGGTGGCCAGGAATGGATGGGGATGTGGTTGATTGGGTTGAGAGATGCAGTGAGTGTCGCGAAAGCGAGAAAAGACTCAAGGTGGGACCCCAATCTGTCCCTAGTTCCATCCATGACCCTGGCATGGTGTGGCACAGCATATGCCTTTATTTTATCGGACCTATGCCGGGTGTCCTCCCCAGTAAAAGATTTGGATTGGTTGTAATGGATGTCCATACTCGGTGGCTCATTGTTTATCTTCTCCCTGAGATAACCACTAGAGTTACCATTAGAGTACTACGCATGATTTTCAAAGAAGAAGGTTATCCAACAGTCCTTATTACAGACAACGGGACCCAGTTGACTCCCAGGGAAATTAAAGAATTCCTTAGTGAGTGTGGTATCAAACATTCGTTCACCACTTTGTACAACCCACAATCCAATGGAATAGTCGAAAGAGCCAATTGCATGATTAAAGGCGCAATAAGTTTGGCTCTCACCAACAATCTTGACATAGATGAAACTTTGAGCGAATTGGTGTGGGCTTATCACACAACTGAGAATTTCACTACAGAAGTAGTTCCCTTCATTGGCATGCGAGGCAGAAAACCAGCTTCTAAACTGGTGCCTCCTTGGATTAGAGAATTGGTTGAGGGAAAGAATGTGAGTGGTAGTGACGAGAGTATTCCTATGCATGCTTCCAGGAAGGTCCCCACCAAGGGAGAAAACTTGACTAGTATTCTTGTAGGTGACCGGGTCAAAGTCCGTTCAGGACGCTGGGTTTGAGGTTTATGTAAGTTTCGAGGTCCCTTCAAAGTTAGGGAAGTGTACCCTTTCTATGTTGTGTTGGACAATGGAGAAAAATGGAACCTACGTAGAGTAGCA
Organism: Lissotriton vulgaris; assembly: GCF_964263255.1. Lineage (NCBI taxonomy): Eukaryota > Metazoa > Chordata > Amphibia > Caudata > Salamandridae > Lissotriton > Lissotriton vulgaris. The sequence continues at coordinate 21,028,592 of NC_141688.1, forward strand.
AAGTATTGCTCACGAGACCATCCTCCAAAAACCTTTGCTAGAAAGAATTCATGTTCAGGTTACATGTTAGCTCACGATCTTCAATTGCTTAACAGTGCTCGCACAGGTGCAGAGGTGAGGGCACCAGGCCCCGGAGGGGACAAATTGAGCAGTGGTCAAAGGGCAATTACTGTAAATGAAGAGTCTCATGATTCAAGGAACTCCACCTTACCAGAAACCCTTGCGGGAGACTTCCTCAACATTTGCATGATTCCATGGTGGGATGACTCATTGTTTTATGTTCTATGTCCCTGTCTTCAAACAACCCCACCCTATTCCTTCTCCTTTTTATCTATCTAATTCCCTACCTGCGTGTAGAGGAAAGGGGGGTATGTTATGATGTTGTTTACGCCGTGGCTCCGCTCCTCGCACCACAGTGAAATGTTGGGGTTTGAAGGTTCTACAGCGAGAGGCGCACGCTGACTTGTCAGTGAGGAGTTGCTGGCTGAAGGCGGCGGGTGCGCTTGCGTTGTGTTGCTGCATTACAATAAATGCTTGAACCTACACTGTGTCTCCGCCTCATGTTGTAAGCTACAACACAAATCAACACCAAATTCAGTCATATAATATTCCATTCCACCCCGCGCTGCCTTGAAAGTGTGAGCCCACAGGTATAGGATCATCTGCACAAATCAATCCAGGCTTTGCTTATATGCTGTAGCCTGTTACTATTTAAAGCTGCATGAGAGCAAAGCAAGGATTGGTTCGGATGGGTGAGCCCTGTGCTCGAAAGGAAACCAGAGGGCTGTGTTGTTCTCCCCTAGTTCCCAACCAGCGCACTAGTTGGAAGTAGGCATATCGGTTTGGTCACAGTCGGAGACCTATCCAGCCCGACATGCACACAGCCTGGCAACAACCTATTGTACCTAAAATATATTGTTTTTAAACTCTCTAAAACGGGGCTTTAAACCTGCCAATTACTTGCCATTCGTTGGCATCCTCATCACTCTTCTTTGCATCCTTCTAATTCACTTACTGTGTCACTTCCTTGTGTTTGTGTGGAGCATGGACAATGTACAGATTGATTTCACTTAACCCCTTGCATGCTCGTGATGGAACCATTCTGTCACGAGCCACGGTGGTGCTGTGCTGGTGACGGAATGGTTCTGTCACGACCCGGCCGCCGCGCCTGCGTGGCGCTGATTTCGCGCCTGCGCTGAGCATTCTATTAGGTGGGCGCGCCGTGACGGAACCATTCCGTCACAAGCACAGCGCCATCGCGGTTTGTGACGGAGTGGTTCCGTCACGGGCATGGCGGCGCCGCGCGGTCCCCTTACCCCCTAGCGCTGCAGCGGAATTACCGCTGCGGCCAAGGGGTTAATTACTGTCCATTCACTGCTCCCGCTATAAATTAAGGTACTAGTGTTTATTCAATTTTTATAAAGTGCAAACTCCACCCGACCCATAAGTATTGGCCGCTTTACAGCAGCCCTGGATACATTGAATAAGTTCACATACATGTTTCTATACTGGGAGATTAAGTGATTTACCCAGAATCACAGGTTGTTGAGGCAACACTGCTTGTTTTTTTCAGCAGTAGCCCTCCATTGCAATTGTTGAGCCATTAACGCACCACTGAAGGTGGGCTTCAGGCAGTGCTGTTCTTAGTCAGCAGCAGTAAATAAGCATGTTATCCATGTACTTTCACTGTTCCCATTACAAATGCCGACATAGAGACTAAGTTGCGCTGGTTGAAAAACAACAGCATCGCAGGAAGTCATCCTGTTGGTAGGAACTGCTGCATCTATGTGTCCTGGTAATTTTTTTATGTAGTTAAAACAGTTATCAAGTTATCAAGAAGATTTCCCATTTTCATGTTCCATGGGGACCACTGCTGCTTTGTAATTTACCCTACTCTACCCCACTCATTCCTAGCTACCCCTCTCTACTCCAAGCAACCCCACCCAATGTGCCCTACTCAATCCTAACCCAATCTACCCCACGCAAATCTAACCCAATCTACCTCACTCCAATTAACCCTCCATTCTACCCCAATTCACATCACTACAATCTACCCAACTCCACTCTGCCCCAAACTTCACCATCTCAATCTACCCCACTCCACCAAATATCCCTGGCTCCAATCAAACTCCCCCAATCCAATCTGTACTACTCCAATTTACACCATTCTACCCTACTCGGCTCCACTAGAATCTACTGATCTACCCCACTCCACTCTACTCCTGTCAACCCCACCCTACTATAACCCACTTTACTCTGTGAAGTGACACTGTAGAGAGGCCCAAGTCCAACATGACCCCCCCGGCAAAAGCTAGGGTAAACTATCAATACCTTGACAGGCTTCCGTACTTAAGCAATAGAGCATGGGCAATAGGCTTCTTCTGCAGAGGCATTGTCAGTTCTGTGCCCCTTTGAACTCAATTGGATCCCACGCTCCGCACTCTCTTGAGCTACTGGACTGACCCATGAGGAACCCTTCTCTTCGCTCGTGGGCCCCATCCGTGATGCACCTAACTTTAACTTGCTCACAGATGTATCCCAGTATTCAGACAGTACCATCATGGCAAACCAAGTAATGTGTACCATTCCACCCAATGGATCAGACTTCTGTCCCCAACCCAAGGGGAATTCTGTCCATAAGGAATTAACCAGGAGAGGCCACTGCCCACTGCCCATGTCGAGGACCCAGGCCCACTGCCAGGTGGAGGCTCCAAGCCATGGGGCTGGCAAGGAGTTCCCTGACCGCTCTTCATATTCTCTGAGGTTTCTCAGAGTGGAGGACAACAACCTCAGGTGTTGGGCACCTTACTTTCACTCTACCTCCACCCATTCAGGGGTGGTAGCATGAGATTGGTTTCCCAGCCTTTGGACTTACCTTGAGGCTGAACAGGGGTTTGTGTTGAGCCTTTCCACCCCTGCCCCTCAACTTGGCCTCCGTACCCTCCATTTGGGAGAATGCCTGCAGAAATCTGACCTGTCAGGGAGCCTGCCCCTCTCAGCTCTTCTGACACAGGGGATAATCATTTCCCAGAATGCAGTCAGTGAACTTCTGTGACCCTCCTCCAGGCCACTTCCACACCCCTATCCAGGGACACCATAGCCACAGAGTAGAAAAAGTACTGCCCATGGCCCTGAGTTACCCTACACAACTGTCTGGTGTATTGGTCTGGAAAAAACAACCTTTCAACTACCACCATCTTCTGGCTGGCACCGATATCTCTCAGATCAGTGACCTGTTTCTTGTTAACTGTGACCCGATGGAAGTGATGACTTCCACCCTCAGGGATTACAAGCTTACCCTTGGAGTCTACCTCCTAGCTAGAAGACACCAGGGCATGTTCTACCCTCTGCTCCTGGGGACTACTTACCGCTAAGGCCACATTGGCCACCACCTTGGAGATCTCACCAGTGAGTGGTTTCTTGTGCCAGACAGAGTCCCCCAGATTGTGTCCAGCTCAGAACAATCAAAGCACTGGGTTGGAAATATGGTACCCTGCCACCACCCAACAGGACCTCCTCCGTGTTTCTGAGGAGGGCACGGGATCCCACCATATTCTGGGAGTTGTCTGTGTCACCTTTGACCTCTCCCTCACTCTGTGGGGGGTTCACTCCCAGACATTTTCTTGGACACTGGTACAGACCCTGAGGTCTGCCTCCTGGGCAAGCTCTCTAAGTGAAGTCAGCTTGCTGTCCATTTGGTGTTGGCACAGTTCTGTAAAGCAAGTACTGAGCATGAGCTCTCTCAAAATCAGGTTGCATAGTCCATTGAAATCACTCACTTTACTGCTTTTCATCCAAACACTCAGTGCGCTACTGGAATAATCAAAGAAACCCCCCAGGACTGGAATGACAGGTTCTCGCGGTCCCTAAATCTCATCAGGTACTTCTCTGGGGTGTGCCCAAACTCAGTATGAAGAATGGCTTTCATTAGAGCACCTCTCATCTCATCCCCTACCTCTAGTGTAAGCAGGGTATCACTACTCAATGTAGGGATGTTACCAGAGGCTTGCCCTCAATCCTCATCTGGGACCCTGTGCATCCATATAGCTACCTCATAGGCTGAAAAACAGATGTCAATATAATCCCTCCACAACATAGCTAGGTATCATGTCATGTGGGAATGTAGACTCTCATGGCTCCACTTGACACTGTACTGTTGGACCTGGTGCTTTGCCTGGTGCTTTAAAGGTGCAGCTCCTTCAGGCTCACAAAGCTCACAAACGTTTCTTCTCCTTCAAGGCTTTGTCAACCTTCTTGCACTCTGCCAACCTCTTCTCCAGGGCCAATCTCCTCTCCTCCAAGGCTCTCTTGGCAGCAGCCTCCTCCTTGGCAGCCTCTCTTTTTTCCACTGCCCCCTTCTTGGCAGCCTCTAGTTTCAATCTGGACAGCTACAGCTTGAGCTCCCTGTCAGCCTTCTTGCCCTCTTGTTCCACGGGTGGCAGATTGTGGGAAAATACACTGCTGTCTGCTCTACCAGGGGACTTCACTACTGAAGGCTAGTTTTCCTCCTCTTCTTCAGGGTGCTGCAGCTTAAGGCCTGTGGACAGGCCCTCTCCTTCTAAATCCTCTTCCTCTAGGCCCACCTCCTTCCAGATCATCTGCAGCTCTGCCTTGCTGAGCTTGTCTGCGGTGATCAGCTCCATCTCCAATGTAGAAAAAAGGATGTGAGGTAAACTTACATTTGGAAAAAGGAAAAAATAGCCAAAACTAAGGTGACTTTAGAAACAAATTCTAATTTGATGTCAGATATTTTGGGGGGATTTGAATGCTGCACAAGTCACTGAGTGGCACTGCACAAACATAAATACTGGATCCCACCACTGAACACCAATGTAAGAACCTAGGTTATTGGCTAAGGAACAGCTACAATCCTTGTGAGCGTGAACTACAAAAGTCACTAAATTAACATGTTCTTAACCCTATGGTAGCTTGGCACAAAAACAGCCAGGCTTAACTTACAGGCACTGTGTAAAATATTTATGTAGCACACAAACTGTAATAAAGTGAAAATACAACACAAGAAAAATCCCCATTCCAATTTAGAAAAATATAGTACATTTTAATAAATAGAAGGAGACCTAAACAACAAAAATCTAATCATTTGAATCGGAGTTATTGAATTTCAAAGTTTTAGGTAAGCATAATGCCTAAAAGCACAAAGGGCCACTTGCAGTCATCTGGTCATGGCAGACCGGGTGAAAGTCGCAAGTTAGGCAGACCACAATGCGGCACGGGCTGGATAATGGGACCAGGTTAGTCCAGTTGGAAAAGTTATCTTCTCAAAGTCTGGCGCAAAGAAGAATCTAGTTAGCGGTGGAGGAGGCCACAAGGAGAGGGGGAGCATTGCAGTTTGTCATTGCTGTAGGGCAAAGAACAGGCAGGGTGGCACAGGCTGTTTTTGCTGTAGAGCAAAGAGCCGGTAGAGGCGTCTCCGGCAGCCGTTGCTGAAGCTTCGTTTTGAAAGTCATTGCTGGGTGTTGTCACTGAGCGCAAAGTGAAGATCTCGCATTGACAGTCATTTCTGGCAGTCACTGTAGCACAAAGAGTCAGTTTCACTGGAGCTTCACAATGGCGGTCATTGTGTGTGCTAAGTCTCGACACGCAAACAGACCCGTTTGGAGTCAGAAAGTGCCGAAAACTTTAGGATTGTGTCTTTTCTTGCAGACGAGTGCATTCTGATGCCAGCCAAGGGTCCAGCACCTGGGAGGCGCCTCTTGGGGATCAGTGACTCAATAGTGGAGAAGTGTGGCTCACTGGTTAGAGGCGGCAGACCCTGAAGCAGAGATCAAGCCCAGGAGCAGGGTTCAATTCCCGACGCGGCAGGGTCTAGGATCAATGTCCGCGGACTCGATAATTCTCGCTTCGGCGCCTTCTCTAATCATGGGCCCCACGCTGCAACTCTGGGCAATAGCTTGCTTAATCTCCACAACGGCCCCACCAGCGCTGGGATGCCTGGCTCCGCCCCTCACAGGGAGAGCAAGGAAGGGTTCCACAGCCTAAGCGCCGAGATACCCTCCTGGGTGATTCAGCGCTATATAGCGCTATATAAATCAATAACTATAACTAACTAACTATAACTATGAAGAGAGCAGGTCCAGTCTTCCTTTTCAGGGAGCAGGACAGGCCTCAAGCAGGAGGGAAGCCCTCAGGGAAACCAGGCAGGCATCAAGCAGCAAGGCAGTCCTCTAGTAGCAGCAGGGCAGTCCTCTGAGGAGCAAGCCAGGCCTCAAGCAGCAGGTCAGTCCTCTGGGGAACCAAGCAGTCCTTCTGCAATGTCCAAAGGTTCAAAAGTGTACTGGACAGTGGCTCAGAAGGTCAAATATGTTTACCTGGTACCAGCCTTGTAAGTGGGGGAACACCCTGGTCTACCCCTACGTCTGGTTCTGGAAAATTCCTCCCTTCCCCTGCCAAGGCTCCTAGATGTCTGCAGTGACTGTCAGTTCCTTTGTGTGTGCTGTAGGCAAGCTCTTTAAAGTGTAAGGGGAACAGCTCCATCCAAGCCATCCTGTCAACACCTAGTCCTCTTTTGTCTCACTATTTGGGAGGAATATACAAACCCCAATAACAGAGCCATTCACTGTCATATGACCCAGGATACTGGCAGCGGGTATCATTAAATTACAAATCATTTAAGTCCATTCTTGACATCATTGTCTGTTCCCAATCAAATGTTAGCACTTATTAACTGTAATAAGGTGACCCAATGTCATCCAGCAGAAGAGGTAGGCTTTACAATAGTGGAAAATGAATTCAACATTTTTTCACTACCAAGAAATGTCTTATGTTTTAAACACAATGCTCCCCATCCTATGGGCTGGTTAGGGCCTTTCTTAGGGGTGATTTATATGTATTAAAAAGGAAGATTAGGACCACGCAAAAGGTTTATTTTGCCAGGTCGAATTGGCAGTTTAAAATTACAGGACAGACTGCAATAGCAGGCCTGAGACATGTTTTAAATTGCTACTCCAGTGGGTGGCACAATGAGTACTGCTGGGCTACTAATTGCATTTAATCTACAGGCCCTTTGTACATTTAGTACCATATACTGGAAACGTATCAATAAATGAAATATGTCAATCAGTTGTAGGTCACCTTTGCCATGTAATACAGAGAGAGCACAGGCAATTTAGCATTGGTTAGCAGTGGTAAAGTGCACAGAGTCCTAAGTGCACAGAATCCTAAAAGCCAACAAAACAAATTCAGCAAACAGGAGGGGTGAAGGCAAAACGTTTTGGGGTGACCCTGCTGAGAGGGCCAAGTCCAACAGCTGCCATCTCCACATTATGTCCTAAAGCCAGAGCAGGCACGGTAGTCCTATGTTCACTATGACCGCACGCTTAGCGTGCCTTTCCAGGGCATATGACAGGTCCTGGACCTCCATTGTCAGGGACAGACTCTGTGCCCATTGCATACGCTATATTAGTGTTATGCCAGGGCCAAAATAAAATTCAGGATTTCCAGTTTCATAAGCAGTTGGGCACACAAGGTAGTGGTTCATCCCAGTTCGCCATACGGGGGACATTAGCCTCCAAATAGTGTCAAAGGATTATTTTTTTTTTTTTTGTTTTTTTTTTTTCAGTTTAATAAATTTTTATTGATCAGAAGAGAAAAAAAAAATGATACATCATAATGTCACAACATAAGATATCGCAAAGTCAATAGGATATAATCATGAAAGACATTTTTTGAGATACAAAGAAGAAGAAACGTTAAATTAAAATCATGTAATGTAAGGAAACCATATAGAGAGGAGAGAAGGGAAAGAAGAAAGAAGAAAAGAGAGAAAGAGGAGGAGAGAGCGAGAAAAGGAGGAAGGGGGGTTAAGGGGGGGGAGGAGAGGATAAGAAGTTGGAGAAAGGTAGCCAGATAAGATCAGACTTAATTTTTAAGGTGACAGATGAAGAAGAAGCAATAGCAATTCTGTGCTCATCACACACAAAATTCCACCATGTCTGCACAGATAGTTTAGAATTATCCTTCCAGCAGGACAGGATTACTTTGTATGCAGTAGCAATAAACAGGTCAAACAATTTTGCATTATAAGAATGTAAGTCCAAAACATCAGATAAAGAACCTAGAAAAATATGCAATGATGAAAATGGTTCAGAAAAATGAAAAATACGCATACAGTATTTCCCAACTGATTTCCAAAAAGTGATAACTCTTGGGCATTCAAATAATAGATGTTTAAGTGTACCTGGGTGAGAGGAACAGGACCAACAAAGAGGAGAAGATGAAGGGGAGAACTTGGAAATGCTTATAGGGGTGAACAGAACTCTATGGTAAATGAAAAAAAGAGACTGAGTAATACGAGCAGAAACTGAAGTCTTAAATAGTTTGGACCATAATCGATCCCAAGTATCAATAGAGAACGGAGAAGAGAAATCAGTCTCCCATGCAACTTCTATAACAGTTTTAGGTCTAGGACCAACATTCTCCAATAACAATTTATAAATTAAAGCAGCTTTGGGGATTTGTTGGGTGAACAACGGGTAAAGAGGGGTGGAAGGAGTAAGAGAGGGAAGGATGGCAAACGTAGGAAAGGTAGATAAGTGAGACATAATGGCATTAGCAATAATATCAAATTCATTACGGTGTTGTGCAGATAAATCAAACTTAATTAGCATGTCCTCGAATGAAATAATAGATGATTCTGAGAAGAATTGATAAACAAACATAATATCATTTTCCTTCCAATACTTGAAGTAGAAAGATTTACCCTTGTATTTAAGATATTTGTTGTACCAAATACTGGAGGAAAGGAAAATTTGTAAGGGTGATAAATCTTTTGAAAAAATACTGTGTAACAGGGTATGAGAGTATTTCAGCACAGGGTGATGCGACAAAAATGAACAATTGGACATAAAAAGGGATTGTTGAAAAGTGAAATCCTTTAATAGAGATCTCTCAACTGCAATCCATCTGGGTAATGGGGTATCAGTAAAATCAAACGCCAATGAAAAGGCTTGTTTTAGTAAAAAGGCCGAATGGTATGATTGGAAATCAGGGAAGCGAACCCCCCCTTCAGATTTAGGGCGTATAAGTTTTGGTAAGGAAATTCGGGGTCGCTTATTGTTCCACAAAAATTTAGAACAGATGGAGTTTAGCCTATTAAAGTACAATTTAGGAATTTTTACAGGAAGCATGGAGACAGTATATAATATGTGTGGAGAGATCATCATTTTGATGGTGTCTAGGCGACCCCACCATGAAAGGAAAAGGGGAGACCATGTCTGGAGGAGTGAGTGAAGCTTTTGAGTAAGGGAGGTAAAGGTCAGTTTTAGTGTGTCACGTAGGGTGGATGAAAACCAGATGCCCAGATATTTGATCTTGGAGGGGCACCATGCAAAGTCGGTGGAGTCAAACATATATTGATAACAGGATGAGTTAAGGGGCAGAACTTCCGTTTTAGAAAGGTTGAGTTTATACCCAGAGACTGATGAATAAAGGCGGACCTCTTCCAGGAATGGGGGGAGCGATGACACAGGGTTGGCCATGTAGACCAAGACATCATCAGCATATGCCGAAATTTTTGTCTCAATCGAGGACTGTTTGAATCCCTGGATGAGGGGGTTGGAGCGGATTTTAATAAGGAAGGGTTCAAGGCAAAGAATAAAGAGTAACGGGGAGAGAGGACATCCTTGTCTGGTTCCTCTAGATAAGGGGAAAAACTTAGAGAATTGATTATTAACAAAAACACTGGCACGGGGAGCATCGTAAAGGAGTCTAACCAAGGAAATGAAGTGGGGGCCAAAACCGAACCAATGTAAAGCCTTAAACATAAATTGCCAATTAATTCTATCAAACGCTTTCTCTGCGTCTAGGGAAAGGGCAGCTAAAGGGGCTTTGAAACGGTTACTGTGGGAAATAATATTGGTAAAAACACGTGCATTATCTGCAGCGAGTCTTCCTTTCACAAAGCCAACTTGGTCAGTCGAGATTAATAGGGGTATAAGGGATTCTAGACGGGCAGCTAGGATTTTGGCAAAAATTTTACAGTCGTAATTAATAAGGGATATGGGGCGGTAATTTTTGCAAAAGGAATGATCCTTATCCGGTTTGGGAATTATGACTATAAGGGCATCCAAAAATGAACCCGACGCTTTGGCATTTGCAATAAAGGAATTAAAAAGCTGTAAAAGGTGAGGGATAAAAATGGAATGCAGGTTGGCATAAAATTCGATAGGGAGACCATCTGGACCAGGGGCTTTCGCTTTCTTAAGGGAGGTAATAGCCTTGAGTATTTCCTGGGGTGTAATGTCAGTTTCTAATTGTTGAAATTCAGTAGGAAGTGATGGAGGAGGGGGAAGGCCTTCAAAGAAACGAGAAAGATCATCAACTCCAGGTCGTGTATCGTCTGTATACAAGAGTTTATAATAATTATGGAAAACCTGCGCAATATCCTCATCAGAGGAAACCTTGGTATTAGTGTCTTCATTAAGAATAGAGCCAATTGATTTGCGTTCAGCTTTGATTTTAGGGTAATTTGCCAACATTTTACCAGCCTTATTTTGACCCCCATGAAATTTGGATTTAATCTTTAACAGGGTGTTGCAAGCTTCAACAGTGGCAATTTGATTAAGTTCAGATTTGGCTTTAATGAGGAGACGGAGATTGTCAGGGTCCCTGGAAGAGAAGTACGAATGTTCCAGGGTTTTAATGTTGGCGAGCTGGGCAGTGTATTTGGACCTATTGATTTTCTTCTTCCTAGACACATAAGAAATGGTAAACCCTCGTAGTGCAGCTTTAAAGGCATCCCAATTATTTGAAACTGATGTGTCTTGGGGTTGATTGAGGGAGAAGTACTCAGAAATAAAACTCTTAACTTTAGACATGAATTCAGAATCAGAAAGAAGGAAAGTGTTAAATTTCCAGCGACTGAAAGAGGTAGTAGTATGGGACAGGTCAAAAGTGGCATATACAGGTGCATGGTCCGAAAGGAAAATAGAACCAATTTCAGATTTTTGGATAGCAGGGAGAAGAGATTTACTAACCATAATGTAATCAATTCTGGACCTGGTGTGGTGTACATTAGAGTAGAAGGTATATTCGAGTGAATCAGGATTACATGTTTTCCACACGTCAAAAAGGGGACGAGAGGCAATTGCAGACTGGAAAGCTTTGTGAGTCTTGTCCGGCTGGAATTTGGAAGAGGATAGTCTATCCGAGAATGGGTCCAACCATTGGTTAAGGTCACCAGCTATGACAACATTAGGGCAGTCGATAGATGAAATGAGGATTTTAATATTATTCCAAAATTGAGGGTCAGGACGGACAGGACCATAGATATTAAGTAGCACCATAGTTTTGCTCTGTATAGACACCTTTGACATAACCCAACGACCTTCAGCATCCGATTGGGAGGATAAAATTTGAACGTCTAGACCTTTACGGAATAATATAGCAACCCCCCCTTTCTTGTCAATCGCAGGAGAAAACACCACTTGACCCACCCAAGCCCTTTTGAGTTTCAACGATTCGACATCTGAACAATGTGTTTCTTGGATAAAAGCAATCTGAGCATTCAATTTGGATAAATGGGACAATACCTTTTGACGCTTAACTGGGTTGCCAAGACCACGAACATTCCACGTTACGAAGTTACACATGATGGGAGGTAAGGGAGGAAGATAACAGTTGGGTCTGGAACACTGCAGGTAAGGAAGTAAAGGGAGATACAAGGAAGACATACACGTTAGAAATACAAATCGGGAAAATATATGAGAACAAAATATGAAGGAACATCACAGTCCATATAACGAGGCATAAATGATCATGGGGAACATTAGAGAATACGAGTTGAAAGACATGAAGGGAAACAAAGAAATGTCAAAGGATTATAACAAAAATAGTTTTGTGAGTTTTGCAATAAATACTCAGTTAATGTAAGCACTCGGTTTATGACAGTCTATAAGATGGGCTGATTTACATTTTATTTTTACCTTTAGGTGGAGCTGTGTATTATTTACATATCAGTGAATTGTACCATCCACTCTGATGATTAAAACAGCATATGGTTCAGGAAATATGTTAATAAGCTGAGGAGACTGAAATGGAATCTGGAATATACTGTGGATCGATGACTTTAGATTAGTTTGTGTGATGGTGCAAGAAAGTGCAAACTATTTTAGAACTGTGCTATCAATATACATGCAAGTCCTAGGGTGTTAAATAAGATTTCAAGGTCAACAGTGTTTAAAGTTGCCAAGAGGTTGAGAAGAACCAGAGTTATGGCGGCACTTACAGGGGTGCTGGAGGAACCTCTGATGGACTAGGCAAAATTTAAATGTGTCAACACACTCATTTGAGCATTGTGATGATACGTGGTGCTCATAGAGGGAATCTGGCACTCAATTGCTAGCAGCATTCTGGAAAACTGCCTGATATAGACTTATTCTAGAACTGACTGTACACCTTAATTTAACTCTTACCTGTTCAGTCACAATACTTCAATCTTTATTTTCTTGGGCAGCAACCAATGCCTGTTTACCTTGTCCTGCTGGTAAGTCTCCAAGGTTGATGTACTAATATGTTGACACTTCGCGCACTTTCCTAAATAAATGGAAGGATTTGTAATGCATGTCATTGTTATCATAAGTACAAACAGTCATACCTGGGCAATTGAGCTCGCTCTTAGACGAATTGTTTTTTATCTGGACCACCCACATGTTTTCAACTGCGGATAATAACGAAGATTAGCATATTTTTGTCCAAGGAAGCCCTGACATTAGTTATCTTGACATTGGTCATCTCCTGACTGGACTATGCCAACACACTTTAGGTAGGCGTCCCGGCTTACCAACTCAGACGCCTTCAGCTGGTCCAGAATCAGGCTGCCATGCTGATTCTTCACCAACCAAAATGGCATCACGTTAGGCCACTGATGAAAAGCCTTCATTGGCTCCCAGTTGGTCAAGCGTTATGTAATCAAACTGGGATGTACTATCTTCAAAGCTCTTCACTGCAACAGTCCAGCCTCCATCTCATCTCCTCTAGGATTCTACGTTATGCCCCCTCTCGTAACCTGCGATCCTCCTATCTGAATCTGTTGGTCACTCCCACTTTCAAACGCAAGAAACATGGTGGCTCCAGATTTACGGCTTTAGCACCCCCCCAGTTTTGGAACTCGCTCCCCGTGGAGATGAGGTCTGTTACCTCCTTTGCACTATTCAGGAAACAGCTGAAGACCTGGTTGTTTTCCCATCCGTATGATAACTAGGCTCCCCCCCCCCTGACCCCCCCGCTACCTTATTTACTACCCCAGCGCCAAGAAACCGCCCGGTGAACGTGCGCTTAACAAGTATTTTTTAACTTAATAGAGTAAAAATCATAGTCTTCTCCCATGAAATTTGTGCTCTCTTCTATATCTTCCTGATTCTCAAACAATAGTGGAGGAAAAGCCTCTGCTAGGGACTTCTTGGTGGCAGTCTTTGCACCTTATAGCGAAAAATCTCTCATCTTGATACTGCTACTTTGGATCATAAATTTCCTCGTAGTTCATCCACATCAAATCCTACCAAGAACAAGGTAGAATCTTGTGTCGCTGCAAATAGGGCATCCTGTATAAATCCTATATGGCAATGGTTGGTAAGTATGTAAGGTAAAAAACAAAGGCAATGATTTTAAATTTAAGTTGTGTTTCATTCCTTATTGCAAAAGACATTTTAATGGACATGAGGTGCTTTTTAAAACTAAGTTGACCTTTTGGGCTGTGGTAACAACATATTTCAGTTAGTTTTCCTAGTGGTTTTCCAGTGGATAATCAGACAAATACATATTTTAAAGTCATTGTTAATTTGAGTGTAATTGACTAGTCGTCACCCTTCTTGGGATGGAGCAAAAGTTGTTTTTTCACTCTCCCTGCCTCTGTATTTGCTATGTTCTATTGATCTCCAGGAATAGTTAGCTACATTGGGATGCTTATGGACTACACAGTGTCACTTCCAGGTCCTTGTATTTACATTGCTCTCTCCATGTGGATAGATGATGAGGAGGCCCTGACCGAGAATAATGGTGTTCAACTGATTCTTCTTAGAGTCCTCTCTGATCGCCTCCACCATTGACTGTCACCATTTGTCAGCCCAACTTCTACTCTCAGTTGCTAGCACTTCAAACACAACCTCAATTACAAGTCACATTGGTGTAAATACTTCCTGGCCCATGTACCTTTCTTCGGTGTTTTAACAAACTATGCAACAGAGTTAATAGATGTTCACAGAGAAAAGCATTCAAACTATTGTTCTCTTCTTCCCTAGGTTTCAAGAGCTATGCAACATCCGCCAGTACCCGGTTAACCAAGTACCGTGGTACCTCCTCTGGTGGATCAATGGAGGATGACGTGATCTCATCTGGAGGGTTGGCAAAAAGAGGCAGAACCTCATCAACAAAGAGCAATAATCATTCCTCTGCAGGGTTTGCCAGTACTGATATGTTGTCAGCCCAAACATCAACTAGAAGAAATAGTGGCAAGTCTTCAGGATCAGATCTGAGTGAGACTGCATTGTCCAAGGAAAGAGTTATTGGTCTGACGCCGGAAAAGAAAAAGGTCTATGGTTTGAAGAAGACCTACAGGCACTCTGGAAACAATCTAGTGCCTTTATCCAAGGAGGTTGAGCCTCATACTCATCACACTATAAGGGAGTTAAAGACTGGTTTCTCTGTTAGGGAGTCTGAACGAAGTACCGTTCTGTCCTACACGGGGTCTGGAAGAAGCACCAGACTCTCGCCCAGGGGATCCGAGATCATTTCTGGTCTTTCCATAAGGGATTCAGAGGGAAGCACAAGGTTGTCCTCCAGAAGAAGCACATTGCTTTCCAGTAGGGAGTCTGAGAGAAGCACAAGGCTTTCATTGGGGACATGTGATGAGAGCAGAAGCCCAGCAAGCAGATGCTCTGGAAGAGGTGCTGACTGTTCAGGCAGGGGTTCCTATCAAAGCCCTACCCACTCTATTGGAGGGTCACTGAAGAGCTCTTACCTCTCAGTCCTGGATTCTGAGGGAAGATCTAATTGCTCTTTCAGAGAGACTGGTGAAAATCTTAGTTCTACATGGATTGCTGAGAGGCCCAGCCCATCAACTAGAGAGGCTGAAGAAAGCCCTGACCCTTCAGACAGAGACAGTAGCAAACGCCCCAAGCCCAAGGAGAGTATGGGATGCTTCCAACCTCCACATAAAGAGATTGACAAGAGTACAGCAGACAACAAGGCTGAGATGAGTTCCTTAACTTTCGACGAGACACACCTACATCACTCACCCAGGGAAACACCTGGTAGACTGTCACCCAAAGACGCCAATGTGGAAACCAAACAGGGAGAGGCGATTGGGAGTGCGACATCCTTGGTCACTAAATGGAACGTATCACAGAGAGACACTAATGAGAGCTCTACACCGAATGAGAGTACACAAAGCATTTCACAGAGAGTGGGTGAGAAGAGTCCTACAGTCCAAGAGACCGAAGGCAGTCCTCTGTCAAGGCAGATGGAGGAAAGCCAGTCACCCATAGGGAAGGAGGGCACACCATCACTGGGGCAGGCTAGAGACAGCCCTTTGCTGAGAGAGACTGACAAGAGGGACAGAGACTGCGAAGCCAATAGAAGCCCTCTAACTGGCTTAAATGTGGAAAGCCACTCACCCAGGGAGACTGGGTGCAACCCCTCAATCATGGAGGCTGGGCTGAGACCCGCTCCCAGGGAGACCGTAGGGATCCCCGGGGAGACAACAGAGAGCCCCGTTCCCGGAGAGACTGTGTTGAGTTCTTCACCCAAGGAGACTGGGCGCAGCCTCTCGCCCAGGGATACAACGATGACCCCCTCTCCCAGAGAGACTGCGATGAGCCCCTCGCCCAGGGAGACTGGGCTGATAGCCTCACCCATGTACAGAGAGATGAGCCCCGTTCCCAGACAGGCTGCGATGAGCCGCTCACCCAGGATAACGGAGATGAGTTCCTCAGCCAAGGAGACTGGGCGAAGCCTCTCAGCCAGGGATACAATGATGACCCCCTCTCCCAGAGAGACTGCGATGAGCCCCTCACCCAGGGAGACTGGGATGAGCCCCTCTCCCACAGAGACTGCAGAGATCCCCTGGGAGACCATAGGAAGTCTCGTGCTCAGGGAGACTGTAATGAGCCCCTCACCCAGGGAGGCTGAGAGGAGTTCCTCACCCAAGGAGACTAGGCAAAGTCTCTCACCCAGGGATACAATGATGACCCCCTCTCCCAGAGAGACTTTGATGAGCCCCTCACCTAGTGAGAATGAGCTGAGGACCTTACCCAAGGACACAGGAATGAGCCCTGTTCCCATAGAGACTGCGATGAGCCGCTCACCCAGGGAAACGGAGATGAGCTCCTTACCCAAGGAGACTGGGCAAAGCCTCCCACCCAGCGACACTGGGATGAACCCCTCTCCCACAGAGACTGCGATGAGCCGCTCACCCAGGGAAACTGAGATGAGCTCCTCTCCTAGGGAGGCTGCAGAGGTCCCCTGGGAGACCACAGGGAGCCTTCTGCTCAGGGAGACAGCAATGAGCCTCTCACCCAGGAATACTACTGCGAACCCCACTTCAATGGTGATCGGGGATAGCTCCTCTTCCACAGAGGCTGGAATGAGCCTCTTGCCCGGTGAGAATCCGGCGAGGCCTGTGCCCATTAAAACGGTGCAAAGCCCTTTGCTCATGGAGACTCCGAAGAGCGGCATGCCCAGGGAGATGGAGACAACGGGGCTCGCCGCAGCGAGCCCCGTGACCAGAAGGACTTCGGTCAGCCTCTCTCCTAGGGAGACTGCGGTAAGCCCCTCACCCAGGGAGAATCAGATAAGCACTGCGCCCACGGAGACTGCAGGGAGCACCTTGCTCAGCGAAACTGTGGAGAACCCTAGGGAGACTACAGAGGGCCCCATGCTCCTGGAGTCCGTGGCGAACCTCTCGTCCGAAGATACTGCTGAGCACTCTGCATCCACAGAGACTGTTGTGAGCCCCTTGCCCAAGGAGACTGCAACTTGTCCCTCACCCATGCAGACTCTGCTGAGCTCTGAGCTGCTCACCCAGGAAGACTGTGGTGACCCCCTTGATTGTGGACACTCCATTTAGCCTCTCACTGTGGGACACTGCTGCTAGACCCTTAATCAGAGTGACTGGAAGGAGTGCTGTGTTCAGGGTGCCCGGAAAGACACCTTTGGCAAGGAACCTTGGGTGAGCTGTTTGAACTGGGGGGTGATCTGAGATGACCCCATTTTCCCTGAGCAAGAATGGGGTGATCCCCTCGCCCCGCGGAGCCTGGGCCAAGCCTCTCCACAGGTAGACTGTGATTAACACCTCTCCCTTGTAGACAGGGCAAGCACCCCGTTCACCGCACATTAGATCATCTGAGGAGGATCACCCCTTTTTCCCCTGCGTACATGTCCCGGTGACTTGAGTTGAGCCTGCTAAGCTCTTTCACCCAGGAAGACCATGGTAGGCCAGACGAGAACAAGGCAAGCCCCTTCCCGAAGGAGAACGCAGCCGCTCTTCAGTACGAGTGCAGCAAGCCCTTAGCCGAGCAAATCCATGGCAGTCCAGCATAAATTCAAGAACGTTAACACACTCGACAAAGAGGGGTGTTTGTAGTTATGTTTACTGAGTTAAGCCAAGTTTATATTGGGACGTTGTAGGGAGTTGTGAGCTCAAGGGGAATTTCGTTTTGGTCGCATTTAGTTTCAGAAAGAGAAAGGAAATGCAGGATTGGGTATTTTAGAGGGTGTGCGCTAGGGATAATACATCTTCAGGCGAAGAGACGTTGTTATGCAGCTAGGATTTATTTGCAAAGACATAGTAGATGATGTTGGTTTGATGTAGAGGTTGATGTGAGTTGGACATAGGATTGACCCTTGAGTGATTCCCTGAAACAGGGGGGAGGAGAGGAAGAAGGTGCTTGTGAGTTTGAATAGCTGAGAGCAGTTCCTGAGATATGAGGTGAACCATCTTAGAATGTCCTACCAATTTGCATTCTGTTTTCCAGAGTTTTTAGAACAGAGGTGTGATTCACTTTATCCAAGGCTGCAGACCGTTCACTGGTCCAGTGATGTTGTGTGCACCACTCCTAGGGTGATGGTTGATGCGACTATGGGTACCCCTGCCCAAGAGATGGTTGAAGCTGAAGACCAGGAAGAAATAGTTTTGGCTTTGGAAATTGTAGCGATTCATACACTTAGTGGGACACAGAAAGACTATGCAAAGTTCCGTTCCCCTGGAGACCAAAGAGAATACCTTTGGAGACTTTGATTCCTCATGAAGCCAGCTGAAAAAAATCCAGAGTCCAAGACCTAGATTTACTGCGAGTTTTAGTGTACGCTTGTGCAACACAATGCAGCCCAGGCTTTCCGTGAAATCCTAACGCCAAATGAAATCAAGCGTAAACAAGGAACAAGCAGAATATCATGTGATAATGTGTAAATTAAACGCAATTACACACGTTTATGCCGCTTACACCTGGACAGTTGTCCCTGCATTAAGCTTTTGTACTGGATGATGCACCACAAGAACAAATTTCAGGCAAGGCATTGCTGGCTCGTACGAGCACGATAGATAGCATTGCTCTAAAACAGCTCTGTTAGCACAACTAGGGCCGATGCTTGGTGCCCTTCACCGAGGAGGCTGGTGGTAGTGCCTCTCTGGGAAGACAAACGCCCCTACCCCATTACAGCTTGCGTGGCCGCTTCCCCCAGAGGTATGTACCATAATTAGGCTCAAGGAGTGCCAGACCCTTGCCTAAACAGTCCCTTATCAATAAATAGGCTAAAGGAACTCCTATCCCTCCCAGACAGAGTGAGACTCTTCTCGTTCCATGATCGAGACAGACAAGTGGCCACTAACCAATAAGGAAGGTGAGTAGTGCTTCATCCACAAGGACTGAGTTTCCGTCCTCACCCAAAGAGACTGGAAAGAAAACTCCCCCCTCAGGGAAACAGAGGACGCCACAGCATCAAGGCACATTGGAGTATAAATATAGTCAATTAGATATAGAAGATTTTGAGATGCTCGTCAATAAGAGGTGAGATAGTCACTCAAAAAGAGTGAATAGTAACGGTGACTGACTTTACTAGGACACTCACGAGAGCTTCCTATGTCCCCACCAGAGCGGTTGCATGGAGCACCACATTTCACATAGGAGAGATTCTTTGCAAAAAGTGTGATATATCATTCATATAGAATGTAAGCAACCAGAATTCCATAAATCGGAGAAAACTGTGGTCCACACCGCCTATTAACAGCAGGACCTTTCCACGCTGGTCACAGACAGCCAAAGGACATGTTCTCCTGTACGTAGCCTGGTTTGTGTGGCCTGAAAGAGGTACTCTGAGTCAATGGACCAGCAAACACTACTAACTGTATGTATAGTCCTTCGACCTCCATGTCCTTTTTCACTGAATCTGTCTTTCCACCTTTTTCCTCAGTCACTCCAGAGGAAGAATTGTTGATACTAGTAATGCACATGTTATGGCTCTCTCATGAATACATTTTCACCTGTTACCTATTCCAAGATTGCTTGCAATGCCTTACGACTGCAATAACCATTCCTACCTGAATGCTCAGTTCACCTATGTTCCTTTTTTATGGAAGAGAACTATATCGTTTTTTAGACTAGTGAACCCTTCTGTAAGTCAGTGGAAATGGACTGATTCAGCGATATTCAATGCTTAATTCTCCCTGTTTTGCTGTATCTCCTGCCATTTGGTGAGTTTTTATTGATAAGCATGTAAAAAAGATAGCAATAAACCGTTTGTTAACCCTTTCCGTCTCTGCGTTATCTTAGCTTACCAGGGTTTAAGGTGTCTTTGAGATTAAAATTCAGGCCACTCATGAGTAGTGTTGCACACAGAGAGTTTGCTAGTTTGAACCTTCCATCATTTTAGGGAAGCTTCCCCTGAACTAGCCCCCAGGAACAAAGACTTGGGGGTTGAATCCCCAGATCCGAGCTTTACTCCAACTCAAAAGACCACATTCTTCTTCTTCTTTTTTTATTTGATGTTTTTGTAAAGTGCTACAAACTATCAGCGGTAGTCTCATTGGGCTTAAGGTTAAATACAAAGGTTCACCACAAGCTAACATAATAAAATAGCTCGGTGACATCCAGAAGAGATGGCTGAATGTGCTGATAATAGGGCTGTCAAGCCCTAGAAGAGATGTGGTCTACGTCTGAGATTAGTCCCATGCCATGAGCACTGGTGCATCACAACAACTATGCATCTTGATGCAAATTTATAAAAGGAGAGCCCCTACATCTTCCCCCTCTCTCCTTTGCGCTCCTGCCTTGAGCTCTTAAGGTTTCTGAGCTCGCGGGAGAAGATGCAAAGCCCCAGCACAGTTGCAATGTTCTCCACCAAGCCCTGTGATCTGGTGCTAGCCGAACGAAAAGAGCAGGTCTGCCCAACCTGACCATGATGGTATCAAATAGGAGTCAGATAGGGAGAGAGCTTCCCCAGAGAATGGATGATATGGCCTTAAATATAGTACCTATAGTCATGCAATTTGATTGCTTCTTAAATCCATCCATGATCTGATATTCAATAATGAAACAGACCCAACAGTCAACTAACACATTGGACTACATCTCCCCCGTTTTTTCGGCATCCCCTACGTTGTCGGGAAATATAACCTATGTTAATATTTAGAGACACGTTTTAGCAATTGAACCCTTGCATTCTAGAACACAGTGTGTTCATTTCTGTTCTCTCCCGTACTGGATGTACATCTGAAAACAATATCTGCAAGCAATAGGGATCCCATGAGAAAACTGAGGCTTCCCGGATTCCAGCCCTCTGGTCCATGTAAATTTTGCATCCCCTTAATTAATACAGTGCATAAAAAACAGCAGGCAGGTTGTACTATTGGTCATAAGGAAACCACACAAGTAAACAACAGGAGTCCAAGGCTTGCCTCCTAAAAATTATTTTGCCCATATCCAAAAAGGAATGTGTGCCTGGTGCAGCTGAAAAGCACAATACAAGGCGTAGAAACTGATGCAGCACCCATATCTGTCTAAAGTCAATTTGTGTTCTGGGTCTTGGTACAGATGTATTAATACAACATGATACTTACAGCCTAATTCATGAAGCTGAATTCGGCTCGCAAAGGGCCAGATTCTGAGAATCTGGCCCTTTGCGAGTGAGATTTTTGCATTTGGGATTCATCATCCCAAATGCAAAAATCGGTAATTGCGTTTTCGCAAATTTGCGATGGATTACATTTAAGGAATCTCTATTTGAGATTCCTTAAATGCAATTCATCATCCATTTAAAAATTGCGAAATCGCAATTTCGGGCCGCTATTTACCGCGAGGTCAAACCTTGTGGTAAATAGCGATAACTCAGAAAAATGCTTTTAAAAGCATTTTTCTGAGTTGGACATGTGTGTGCGTAACCCCTGTTCATATTAGCATTTAAGGGGTGCTACAGGGTGTCCTTTGGACACCCCTGGCACCCTTTCAATCGCTATCTTATTTGCGATTAGCTAATTGCTAATCGCAACTAAGGAATACTCCCTATTCATTCCTATGGGCCTTTTGGCCCATAGGAATGAATGGGGAGTTATTCCTTATTTGCGATTAGCAATTTGCTAATCGCAAATAAGGAATCAGTAGGAATCGCATTTTTTTGCATATTCCTACATGAATCCCGTTTTGCGAGTCCTTAATAGCGATTCGCTATGAATCGCTATTAGGGGCTCGCAAAACGGGAGTATGATGAATCAGGCTGTTTGTTCGACAGTGGGTCTAAATAAGCAAGAGAGAAATGAGATTCTGAAAAAAGGAAACCTAGATATCGAAGTTCACGGTGGTGGACAGTGGACTTAACAAAGATCCAGAACTATCTACTTGTTTATAGCAACTGTATGTACTCACTGAAATGGAATGGAAAACCAGTACTGTCTTAAGTATGTGATATACTTGGCGACAGACCCTTTAGTCAACCAATGCTACCCTGACAATGTGTAGCCACTATACGAAAAGCACACACTCTTGTCTCAAGACAGCAGACAGGGTTTGCTTGATATTGATCCAGCATCAGAATGTTCGCACTAGTTTTCTCCACACCCTTCCAGATTCAAAACTGGTCCCATTAAGAAATATGACCATAATGAAACACCACTGGTTCTTCTTCCCGGCCTGCACCACACTTGAAACTAGCTGCATCATCTACAAAGCCATCATGACCTGCACCACCGGTTGTCTGGCTGGCAGCCCTAAAAATCGCCTGTGGCTATGAGGACATGTGCAGCCAGGATGAAGGCACAGCAGTTCTGTTAAACCTGATGTCCTTGGTGTGGTTCCCCCCCAAAAAAGTTGCTTTCACCCCTCATGTTTTCTGTAACTCGTTTTTGCTGCCATTAGGGCTCTGCACTTTACCACTGCTAACCGGTGCTAATGTGCTCTCTCCCTAAAACATGGTAAAATTGGCCCACACCGGATTGGCACATTTAATTTTCTTGTAAGTTCCTAGCATACGGTACTCCATAGTACCCAGGGCCTATAAATGAAATGCTAATAGTGGGTCTAATACGTTTCCTAATTTTATCGAAATTATTTCCTACCATCTCAACATATTGTGGCTGAAAATATGGCCCCCAGCAGTTTGGTGAGCTACGCCCACTGCTATGATCCTTGAAAAAGTCCTGACAAGTCGAAGAAAACACCTCTGGGCTGCGGAGTTGATCAGGACAATATCTGCATGTTACAAGTGATGCTGAGCGAGGGATACTTTTTCCTATTTTGCTCATTGCTGAGACAGCGTTCAAATTATTTTTGTGAATTAATCTGTAACTCTTTCCCCCTATGCAAAGCTTGTAACTTAGTATATCATTACCAACTAACTAAGCTATTATGCAATGTTAGAACTCGAAACTGTGCTGTGCTGTTTGATCAGCCCTTACACTTACATCAGGCCCCGCATGAGTATGGGCAGTGCCATATCGTCGGACAAAGATGCGAAGGAAACCTGCATGGTGGCAATTCATGGGATAGACTTGGAACACACCCTTTGTAACAAGCTGCCATCAGCGAGAGACCTTATACAGAGGGTAGAGCAGGGCGGCTTTCCTTGAGAAAGAGCAAATAAAAGGCAGCCATCTGCCCTAGACACAAGAGGGAGTAGAGCTGATCTAGAGCTATATCTGAGTAGAAATTCTACATGGATATGCAAGCCTCCCTTTTTTTGAGTAGTAACACTTAGAGGGGCTTATCTATTCCATCTTCAAACAATTAAAAACAGGATGAATGATTGTACTGTTGCATTAGGAGAAGCTCGAACCTACCGTGAGGTTACAGGTGTTCGATGACAGAAACGTTAGTCTGATCCGGGGGTCTTCAAACTCAGGGGCGAGCCCCCTAAGGGAGGCTCAAGTGATGGGGGGAGGGGGTGCGAGGGGGCGCCAGGCTCTGGCCAAAAGAAGCAGTATTCTGATAACAGTGCTTTGTTTTCAGTGGATATAAAAAAACAGCAGTAAGCCGTTCTGTAATGGCCCATTGTAATGTATAGTGGTCCTGTTATTTCAGGACCGCCGCACGTCATCCGCAGGCCAGGCGCGGCCTGCGGGGTAAAAAAAAGGAAGCGCTCGCTCAGGGGCATTGCTTCCGGACTAGGCGCACAGTGTGGGTGTTCATTATTACGCGCCGAAGCCCTCACCTTAATCGGGCCTCTGCACATCCCCCTGGGCCTGCTGTCACAATGGCGACGAGGGTGGGCCATGACCCTCCCTGTTCCTGCCGCCTGCCCGCTTGCTGCCAAGCGCTCCGCACTGCAGCTCTGTGGATCGCGATGCCTCGTGCACACGAGGGCGACTCCGTCACCAGGTGAGTGCACCCTGCCGCCACGCTGCCCCCAGCTTCAAGAGAAGGGCGCGAGCATTCCCTGCTACACCTCCTGCTGCTCAGCTACCGCAGTGAGGCCACGCCCTGCCTGACACAAGTCTACCCAGGAGGCCTGGTAGGCCCACTCTCTGCTCAGCGGTCCACGCCATTATAAGAGCACAGGAACTACTCCACCTACACATGCCCAGTCCAGCAGACCGCTCCTCCATAGGCTTAAGAGTCTCTCAACCCACAATACCTGCCAGCGAGTAGCCTGACCACGCTCAGCCCTGTAGTGGGCACCTGGACATTATCCTCCGGGCTACAGTTGGGGCTGGCCCATCTCCACTAGCGTTGAGCACGCCGACTGTGCATCGCCGGCCCGGTACTCTCACTCAAGGCCGTCATGGGGGACAACGACCAAGCTTCAGCACCCGCTCACCCCTCTTCCAACATGCAGCCTCAGGGGTGTTACCACCATTTAGCGAACTGGAGGATCCGGCGATAGCTTCCCCAGATGGAAAATCTGGATTGAGCGCCTAAATATTTTTTTTTAAATTTGTTTATTGACAGCAGTTAAAATGCAAGGATATTACAAGATTCAGTGTCATTTTTATAGGTATTAGAAATGTAAACTGAGCAGTCGAGCGCCTAAATAATTACTTCCTCACCACCTGTGAGAGCGACGAAGAGGTGAAGAGGTCTTTGCTGCTGCATTATGCTGGTGACAAAATATTTAAACTTTTTAAACATTTGACTAACACAGGTGACTGTGCTGGAGGCCCATTTTAATCCCCAACTAAACCCTGATTTCGAGGATTTCAAGCTGCGTTAAGCCCGCGAGAGGGAAGGGGAGTCCATGGGTGCATTCTACACCCGGTTACGCCAACCCGCCAGCACGTGCACCGAGGATGACCAACCGAAAGAAATCAGGACGCAACTCATCCGAGGATGTCAAGACAAGATGCTGAGAGGCCTCATCTTACGCCAACCGAAGATCGCACTCAAAGATATGTTAATACTGGCGAGGTCGCACGACCTGTCTGCAGCCAGAGCAAATGAGATGGATCAAGCGCTCATCAAACCCCAGGGGCGGTCCGACGCCATCAAGACGGAGCGGACAGATGCCATCAGGACCAAGCAGAAGGGAGATTCTTTCCGAAGACAGAGGCCGGAAACATGCAAGCCCAGGTGTGGATACTGCGGCCACGTGCCACACGCAGCAAAGACTGTCTGGCACAAGGGAAGACCTGTACCAACTACGGCATACCCAACCACTTTGCCACTGTGTGCCGAAGATGGATCAGAGGCCGGGACTACAGAAGCCAAAATCCCCCATCACTGGAGCTACGACAACTTTCGATGACAGAGGCAGCACCATCCGAAGACGCCCCACGCAAATGCTGGAGGTACCAAATGCCAATCGAGAATTCATCGGAGGACGATGACGAAAATATCCTGATATCCTTCGCACAGTAGCTCAAGCGACGCCGGAGGCCACAGCCAACCTGCATGATCCTAGTCGCGGGCACAGAAATAAAAGCAGTCATCGACACAGGACCGACAGTGAATGTGATGGGCCTCCAACAATATCAGCGTCTACGGCCATGCCCATCAGTGACCCCATCCAAGACCAGAATATATGTATTATAGGCAGACACACCTCTTCCACTGAAGGGAAACATTTCGGTCCCCATCAAAGCAGATGACCTAGAAGTCACGGCAGCAATCCATGTGATCGACAGAGAAGCAGACACCCTACTGAGCAGCCACACAGCGGAGGACTTGGGCCCCGTCGTATTCGCCAGGAGAGTCCAAACCCACCAAGTGGAGGAATTACTCAACCAATTCCCTGAACTATTCCAAGGGCTCGGTGCATCAAGTATGATCCTATCAAATTACACATTGACAAGACGGTTGTCCCGGTCGCGTTACGACACAGAAGAGTACCATCCCATCTAAAACCACTGGTAGAGAAGGAACTGGAAGCCCTGGAAGAGCAAGGTGTTATCGAAAAAGTCTCTGGGCCAATGCCGTGGGTGTGCGTGATGGTCATCACGGAAAAAACGAAGCAGCCAGGAGCTATACGTCTCAGCATCGACATGAGACTACCCAATAAAGCCATCAAACGAGAGCGCCACATCACACAAATGATGGATGACATCATTGCGGATGTCAACGGGTCAAAGTGGTTTTCAAAGATCGATTTGAATGCAGGATACCACCAGCTTCCTTTGTCGGAAGAAAGCTGCTATATCACCACCTTCAGCACCCACCTAGGACTAAGAAGATACAAATGGCTCAACTAGTAGTTAGGTAGGGCTTGTGTGATACTCTGCCGACAACGCAGCGGCATCCATCTAAATAATTTCCTTAGCATGAAAGCACGGATTTCTGCAGTCTATGGTTCTTGCTATAGAGCCCAACATCTGCTAAATGTATTGTCTATACGAATGCCCAGATTTCTGCCCCCCCCAAGTTCGAGCGACCACCAGTCATATGACCGTATACCTTTTGCCTTGCCAAACAGGACAATCTTAGTCTTCTCCCCATTAATGTTGAGGCAATTCTGTTGCATCAGAGGCCCACGGATCATATGCGTTCGCAGAATCCATTTTCAGTAGACTCTTACTTTTCAGCAATAGATATCACCAGTTTAGTGTTGTTTGCATTGGACAGTATTTCAAAGCGATGCTCAGTGATAAATGCTACCAGCGAGGCCATGTTACAAACAGTGGGTCTGCAGGTAGATCCATGTAGGAGTGACAGGAAGGCTAGGGAGCATTCTAGAGATACTGAGCAGTGTGTAGAAAGAAGGGTTTGGATTCAAATGATTATTATACAAAGCAGAAAGGGATGGGCTTGACCTCTAAAAAGAAGAAACATGCTTCAGTAGCTGAGTGTTATTCGGGGGAAGGGTAATGGGCAATGGTGCTTCTGGACAACACTGCAGAGGTAAGAATAGGTCATCAGGCTTTCAAAGTGCATCCAGCCACGACTCCTACTAGGAAAAACATTCAAGTGACAGTCGAAAGACCAAAGGACATGTAAACACACCTGCTGCTGGAGTTTTTAGTGTAGAAATACAAATTGATAATGACATATCATGCACTAAGAAGGTAATTTTTGCTCAGAAGCCTGTGACATCGTCTTGGCTGAGGATGACAGGCCTTATTTCTTACTTTAGAGACTTACATAATGGGAAGAAAGCAATATTGGAAGCATTTTCTTTCCTACTGCCTGAGAATCTCCAGGACAAATATGCATGCAAGTAGGCTTTGAAACAAACTCCAGCTTTGTACAGAAATCAACGGCCTGGTGTCGGGATGGAAACTTCCCTCACAAGAGTGATGGATGAGCACCCCTGCCCTGAGTGCCCCAACTGTAATGATGTGTGGATTCCTAATGCTGATTTTTTGTGTCATTGGCGAACATGGATCATGGGTGTGCCATGACCGAGGCCTGTCTCACAGATTGCGGTCCTTTTGAACAGGGAAGAGTGGCCAAAGCGCAACCTTCATACTTGACGAAAGGCTATTGCCTTTGCCAGGAGTTAAGCAGCACAAGCGCGGTGGTGGCAGCATACCGTGTAGAGTTCAATGGGAGTGAACATGTCCTTTTCATCCGTGTGATTGGAGTGAAGCCTACAGGCTCACTCATTTAAAGTTCCACAGCTCGACGCTTAACTCACCTCCGGCATCTGTTTGTTGTTTAGTGCTGCTCAGTGAATGTCCATTACACATGTACTGGGTGAATGTGTGCCTGTGAATTGTTAATACATGGAAAATGCAGTGCTTTACAGTCTGAGTGCACCTCATATGCTGGGTGTTACGTGTGCTTGTGATGGTACAATACATTGAAGACTCTGGATTCCATTTTGGAGACTTAGGGCTGACTGGAGGTACATGCGAAAGATCATGCCCTCCCTGGATGTTATGTTGCTTGCAGAAACATGGCTCCACGGGTCTTCTACGCCTGATGTGATAGCCGCCCTACCTCAAGACTACTCCATGTTGCGGAGGGGTGGGCCCAACAAACCTGGAGGGGGGCCGCCATTATGTTTAAAAACATATATAAATGCATAATCCAGGAACTATCTATACCAGACTGTGAAGCTGTCCTTTTTGCTGGGACTCACCATCAAACTTAATATTTACAGCACCCTAATCTACTGTCTACCGGGATATGCTGGTAACTGTTGTACATTGCTGCCCAATCAACTGGTCCCCTTTATTCTTAAGTCTGCCAATTTTACTCTTTTGGGCAACTAGATGACAGTCATACGCAGATTTGGTCAGACCTTGATTGAGAACCTCAGAGCCCTGAACCTGAACCTTATCAATTCTACTCCAACCCATAGAGAAAGCCACAGAGATACAATGTCCGCCTTAGCTCAATTGGATAAGGTTGATCATCCTGGGATTGAAGCCTGGCTTCAGGGCTCACTTGACTCTGTCCTGCCTTCTAAGCCAACCCGTCCAGACAGGACTCATCCTCCCGCCCCTTGGTTTACTGAGGCATTTGTGCTTTGAAAACCAGATGTAAGTGTCTAGAGGGAGCCTGGAGGCTCATGTATGAGGAAGGTTCTAAATTCAAATACAAACAGGCATTAAAAACCTACTATGGGGTCTGTAGAGCAACTCGAGCCATTTTCTACAATAAACAAATCATCTCTGCTCAAAACTCTCCCAAAACACTTTTTAGGGTAGTGTAAGTACTTTCTGGCCCTAAAATTATTTCTCCCTCTCCCATACTGTCCCAAGGTCAGTGCAAAGAACTCGCCCACTTCTTCATAAAAAAGGTGCAGGACAGTAAACTTTCACTAAAAGAAGGTGGGTTGGCCGCACCTCAGCCCTGCATCAATGTGTACCCCTCTGCTGCTGAAGTCACTATCATACCAGCAATTATTTGTACTTCTTTGCCTATTACTCCAACTACTCGGAAGCATAATGCTTGGGGCATGATGGACCTACCAGTATTTTGATCATTAGATCAAACCATAAGATCAGGTTCCTCCTTAGATCCCCTTCACCTAAGCTTAATATCCTGGACCCTGACATTTTGAGGTTGCTGGAGCTCCTCAATTCCTCCTTACAGGAAGGGCGTATGCTTCGGCTGTGGAAACATGCCATGGTTCTTCCCCTCCTGAAAAAATTAAATCTGGATTCCTCTAATTGGTCCAACAACAGTATAATCTCCATTCTTCCCATTGTGACTAAAATCATGGAAACGCATGTCAACGGGCAACTTGACACCTTTTTGGAGATCCACAAACTGCTCCAACCCTCATAGTAAATGTTCAGAGCTGGCCACAGTGCAGAATCCGCCATTCTAGGAGTCACATAACATCTCAGAAGACTCCTGAATGATGGCGAGCTGGCAGCTCTGATTTATCCTTGATTTCAGTACTGCTTTCGATACTGTGTCACACGCCACACTGCTGGAGAGACAGGCCTGTATAGGGCTACAAGATTCGGTCTTATCTTAGATAGCATAATTCCTTAGTGACCAAACCTTGCTGGTCTCCTCAGTGAACACTTCCTCGACACAACTCCCCCTTACTTCAGGGGTTCCTCAAGGCTCAGCCCTAAGTCTGTCCTTATTTAATGTATATGTCTGCCCTTTGACTGATCTGGTGGAAAGCTTTGGCCTGACCTTGTTTTCCTACATGGGTTACTCTCAAATCATCTTTTCGTTGTCATATTCTAAGGTCCATAACCCTGCTACACAGATGAACCTGAACTCCCTGAAACTTAATGGTGATACTGGTGCTTGAAAGAACCTGTCGCGTTGGGGCCCGCTGGACTGGCCTGAAAACCTGGATGCTCTTCCTGTTCCGGCCCAAAAGGTGAAAAACCTAGGCTTCCCGCTAGACGAAGCTGTCCATGAAGTCCCAGGTTGTGAACGTGGCTGCTACCTGTTTTTCTCTCTTGAGATGGCTGTGGAAAATCCTTTGGATTTTTCCATTTATCGCTCAAAGTACAATCAATCAGGCACTCATCCTTTCTAGATTGAACTACGGCAGCCTCCTCTATTTGTGAGTGGACAAAGCCTCCAGGAGAAGGTTGCATGTGGTCCAAAACTCAGCGGCACGGCTGCTCTACAGGCCCCCGAAAGATGCAGCTGTCTCCTCACTTCTGCTGGAGTGGGTGCAGAAAAGGATCCAATTTAAGTCCCTGTGCTTTGTGCGCAGAGCTGGCTCTAAAGCTGCCCCTAGTTATCTCCACGGAATGGTGCAACCTAATCGGCCATCTCGCACCCTACCTGCCAGTGACCACACTCTACACTCGTTCCTGAGAGCTAAACTAACCCATATGGGAAGCCGGTCATTTGATTACTAGGGCCCTAAGATATGGAATGACTTTCAACTATACTTGAGAAGTTGTACCTCTCTGACCACTTTTCAGAAACAGTTGAAATCCTGGATGTTTTGAGTTAGTATGCTGTGGATGTTCTTATCCGTCTCTAAGTGCCAGAAAACCCAGTGTGGGTACCGTTGCACTATATCAGCTTTAACAATAATAATAATAAAAAAATAATAATAATGAAGAGAGGAGGTAGAGGAATCCCCCTAGACAAATTTGTGTATTGCTGCATTCCTGTAAAAGGGATGGGGCATACTGGAGTAAGGGAGAGCCGGGCTCTTCCATAGACTTCAAAGGATGCTATTTGATTCAGAGATAGATCACTGGGAAGGAGTCTGGGTACATCTCAGATGGGGCTGATAAGAGAATCATAAAGTGTTAAGCTGAGGCCCGATGTTGCTCCTCTTACACACATGATTAAAACTGACACACCAGTGTGAATCGTCTCCAAGATTTATAACATGGCTCAAGGATACCGAGAAAACCACTACACCAAGGCTAGGTTAGCTTGGCAGGAGGATCTGGGCAAGGTATTGAAGATAAAGCATGGAAATATTGCTGTGAGAGCACGAAACACATTTCTTTGAATGGTGGCACAGGTTGATACATTTTAAATTTCTGAACAGGGTTTATAACACCCAGGAGAGGCTCTGCAGGTATTAACTATGGGACTCTGCAGAGTATGATCGTTGCGGTGTAAACTCAGCAGATTTTTTCCATCTAGCCTGGTTGTGCTGCCTTTTGGGATTTGATATTTAAAACACTGGGGGACATTACAGCCATGACCCTATGCTTTCTCTATTGGGGTATACCATACACTTACCCAAAGCGATAAAGCAACTGGTTGATATGGGGCTTCCGATAGCTAGACGTAGAGTAGTGATCTGCTGGTCCCGAGGCCCGACCCCTACTATAGTAAGCTTGTCAAAAGATATTATGTACTGTAGCACACAAACTGAGTATTACAGTGACTTGCTAACCCCCGTAATCGTCCTAAAAACTTCTGGGGCCTATACCAAACCTATCTAGCTACCAAAGAGGATGAGCCGAGGCATGATGACGCCCCCGATACCTAAGTCCAATGAGCAATAGCAGTATGTGTAGTTGTGACAGACAAGCGCGGGTTACAGGCACCTTTGGGGATATATTGCTGGACAGTTAGCTGTGTTTGGTTATATATTGAGTGATTTACAAAAGAGTGCGATGATCAAAAGAAACAAGACACCATAGTTACTCAATATGGGAAAGTAAATTTCACATCAAAAATTTACAAAATTGGTTTGATCCGCACAGGACGGTGGAATGAAGCAGAAGTAGGGTTATATGCCCTGAATATGCTTTGAAAGTTACTACGGTCAACATTGACCTATACACCGCTCAAAAGAACATGCCATATAATACCAGTCCTTTCCAGGTTCTAATATAAAAGACATACAGAGAGAGCACCTTAAAGTCCACTCAACCTGAGAAGTGAGAACACTAATATAACACAACGGATTATTGATGAGCCCTGAAAAAGTCCTATAATAGGACCAAACGCATTGGCTACTTGTGAAGAAAAAGCATAAAGAATAAAGAAATGTGTGAATAATCTCACTTGGTGGAATTGATTTTCTTGTCATTACTGTGTGCTGATCAAACCAATTTTGTAAGTGTTTGGATTTATAGACTGGATTGCGTTTTAAAATGCTGACACTTTTTTATTATTTCCGCTATGATCTCGAAGGTTCCATAAATAACCTTGATGTGTATCGCACAGTGTTGTTAGAAGATGGTATATTATGTGGCATCAATAATGCAAGGAAGACTGTGATATTGTATACTATGTATAATGATGTAACAACAACATGTTTCTGCTTATGTTCAGCTGAGGCACTGGGGTAACCTTTAGATACTCATATCACTGTGGCTTACATCCAGGTGTGTACATCTAGTCACTCTCATGGCATGGGTTGTGTTGCTATCAGATTTGGAGTTGCCTCTGCTGGGACAGACTGCTTTCTGGAGGAAAATAGATTGAAGGAGAGGGCACTTTAAGAGGAAGCAGACTCAAACATAAATTTCTAAGACTCAGGACGGGATTTGGATCTCGGTGCACAGGTTACTCAGTCATAATGGTGACGGACGTCCCGTCTGCCAAAATATAAATCCATTATATCATATCTGATTTTTATTTCGTTGGACTGGATATCCATCACGGTTGTGATGGAGTAACCCATCCACTGAGATCAAAATCAGGCCCTCCATCCCTAAATCACATTTGGGGTCTGGAAATTGGAACTGTACTATAAGTAGCGGAGCTTGAGAACCTAACAGTTGCTAACTGTAAAGCAGCCAATCAGGCTGTACGAAGAGGAGAAGCTCTGTCATATTTCTGCCTGTGACCAGGAATCAAGCCTGCTAGTCTCCCTGCTGGGTAAGGCAACATCACCCAGGGAATCTAGGACCACCTGTCACATGGAACCTGGAGTACCAGCACCTTTCTACTTGCGAAGACTAGTGTGCCCTGTGAGGAAGTGGAGAGTGTTGGAGGGATCAAGATCTAATGGCGGGATCCTGGATATCGACGTAGTGAGGTGTGAGGAAATGAGCCAACCGTGAAGTGAATCGTGACCCTTGCTGCACCGAACAGGTCACCGCTCATGTGTGGTACCAAGTCTGAATCCTGACACAGCGCAGCTTTCAAACAACCCTCAAACACATTCACACACAAGAACATACTGTCCCTGAATCAGTGGAAAGAAGGGGAGCTGCAGGATATGCAAGGGTACCTTATTAACCTATACTCTATTTCTATATATTATATACATTTCAAATACTCAACAGTCATAATGAATAAAACATCAATGTACTCCGCTATTTGGTCGATGGACCAACTAGTAGGAATCAGTTGATGGCGATTAAGTCCAGCTCAATCACAATATTCCCATAACTTCTTAACGGCTGATTGTCATGACTCTTTATTCTAATAAAAACAGACTCGAGTTTATATGTTATAGAATCTTATCTAGATTCATTTAGGAAAGAAAATTGTTATATTGCAAAATCTTATCAGACAAGCACATTTAAAACATTATTGAATACATTTAATTAATGAAATTTTAGAAAACGCATTACCAATCTGCCATAAGAAGATGACAGAACTGCATAGAACAGGTTCCCAAGCTGACTGTCTTTCTAACTTCCTCGATGTCTCCCTCCCGACATAGTATCTCTGCAACCGATCTCGTTTCTTTTCCCCATCCAAAACCTAAAGTCCAAAATATTTAGAAGTCTCTTGCACCATAAAATTGTTCAAACCGACAGCATGTCGTGGTGCAAAATAAAGTCCATGGAAACAAAAACTTAACACCTCATTCACAAGGGCTCTTTTATACCCTTTTCACTAACTATCTAAACCCAAAATTGAAACTTTTAGGGTCCGCACTAATTTCTCGTTGGTCCATTAGAGGGGTCCTCCTTGTTTGAACCAGTTCGTGAATTTGCATAGTCATTTTCAGGGCTTTCTCATGACTTAATGTTCACATTTGTACTTGTCAATCATTTTCTTGTAACCATTCCAATCATTCAAGTTTCAACTTCTTTCTTTCCCAAAATTTGAAATGCATGCAACCGTGGCACAACTCCTGTTCATAGGCCAGGCTGGCCTTGACATCTCTTGCTCCGGGAATAGGCCATGCATTCATAACTTGGTATTTGTATCGCGCATGCGTTGGGGCCATCTTTGGGATCCTATTCCACCATCGCGTTTAAACAGCCACATTCAGACTAGGCAACGCAGGCCACAATGGAAACTAAAATGAAAACAAACACAACAGAAATTAGATATAGAAATGTAACCCTTCTGTTTACCTCCCACCATTCTAATCTTCCCATGTTAGGTGTTACCTAGCAAAGCGAACAAATAGGCGTTGTTTACTTACCTTCTGCATTATTTTTGCCACAAAAAATGTCTTATATAAGCACAATACACGTATGTTTATTCAGTTATCTCTATAATATCACAGCTCTATATTAGTATGGCTCATTGTTTTTAATAGCAAATTAATGTTTTTGCAAAACAGCAGTTAGTTTTCCCGCGTGTTGTGTTAAATTCAGGTGCTTTTGGTTGATTAGTTTACATACTTCACATAATTAATATTATTATGGTTATGAGAGAATGACTTTACAAGGGGTACACAAAAATGTTGTCTCTCCCCTGCTCCATCAATCTCCATATGTCAGGTGGGACCCCTGTGAAGATTACTGCTGTGTTGACTAGCGTCATTGCCCGTGTGATACTAAGTTGGTGACCCCATATGCCAGGTAGGGCCACCTTGATGATTGTTACTGTGCAGACGGGGTGTAGCCAGTTTCTACACCAACCCCGTATGCTGGGGGTGGGCTGCCACCCGTATGCAGAGGAAGACCGGTGACCCTGTATGCCGGGGGGAGGCGGGGGCACAGAAACTAGCCAAGGAGTATGGTCTTGTTAGACCGTCAATGGAGAGCGGAGGCCACCGTGGTGACCAAAGCAGGCCTTAGCCAGGACTGAGGACCAGCACCAGAATCATCGCATGGCCTACCCCCACCAGTAAAAAGGATCCTGATAACCTTACCAAGTAAAAGAGGAGCAAAGATAACCTCCT
The DNA here is from genome assembly GCF_964263255.1 of Lissotriton vulgaris. NCBI lineage: Eukaryota > Metazoa > Chordata > Amphibia > Caudata > Salamandridae > Lissotriton > Lissotriton vulgaris. The sequence continues at coordinate 21,063,398 of NC_141688.1, forward strand.
GGCCGCTGCATGATTGCGTGTGAGGAACTCAAGGACACTGTGTAAAAGACTTACTGGAGGCAGCTGGATTCTTCCGGTGTGCGTAAGACTGATTTAAGGGCCAGATGACACCAAGGGACCTTACCTGGAACACTTTTAACTTTAATAGAGAGTCGGAGTGGGACTCCGGAGACTCTGACTACTAGTGGGGCTTAACATGAATGTTGCCTACAGTGACTGGGGATTAACCACTACTGCTAGCTAGAGGGAAGTGGGACTAAGGAACTTGCCTATGAAATACTAAATCCCTGACCTCAGGGCACTGTGTATTGTTTGTGAATGTCGTATCTTACTTTGTGTTGGTATATAAATACTCCTGTTTTCATAAAAGCAAGTATTTCACTATACAATAATTTACTGCTGTGCTTATTTTGAGTTGTGAGCCTGGGTTTACCCCCCCCCCCCCCTCCCCATGTGTCTACCTCCCCCTGAGAAGCCTTGGACTGATTGACCCACTCTACCACTGAGAATCAAGTGCTGAAGCGATACTCTGAATCGCAGAGACACATAATAACGGAGTGAGGCAAGATGGCGGCCGCTTGAGTGGCCGGTGCAGACCTGCGGTGAGGACGCTGCATTGTTGAAGCCCTATGATGGTTTAGCGCATATCGAGGAGCCGGTCAAGTGGCTTATCGGCGGAAAGGAAAGTGCCCGCATATCGAGGAAAGCCGAAAAGCAATGTTACCTGTCGCGGATCGGCGAGGCTGCTTCTGAGGGCGGTAGTACAGGCGCTGGAGGTTCTCATTCCCAGCCGAGGAAGCTACGCTTCAGGAGGAGGGCGGAGCCTGACGCGGAGCCGACGGAGCCGGCGGAGTGAGGTGAAGCTGTGCACGGAGTCTACCAGTGATCACAGCCGGCCCGGGTATCGGCAGAAGAGGCAGTTTCAGTGGGGAATGGCTCCCAAACAGAACCTTGGCTCGAAAGCGGGTAATGCGAGAAAAAAAACCCCAAGAAAAGAAATTTAGAATGAGGCTTCTGATGCTACACGGGTGGAAGAACAGCCCCAGCAGGACCAGCTAAAGAGGAGGCAGCAAGGCGCCCCCAAGACCCGGTTGGCCACCACCTCCATAGTGGACTTGCTTGTTAAAGCGGGTAGGGAGAAAGGGCCCAAGGATTTGGGAGAGAGCAATGCCACAGATGCAGCTTATGAACTGGATATTCACTCTGTACCCCCCTTGGTTCAAGTACCCGGAGTAGCAATCCAGGGGGTAGGTGATAGTGTAGCGGAGGTTGTAAATTCCGCAGCCATGAGCATGGGGGGAACCCGGAGACCACTGTGTCCCCCCAGGGGTGGAGCAGCCAGTAAGCGTGCCGCATTCTTTTTGCCCAAGAGTACTGGGGAGGACAAAGTCGCTGTAGTAGTTAAATCAACTGGCACATTAGAGCCCCAGTTGCTGAAGTAGAAGTAACAATAGACAGGGCAACAGTCGGAGCTGGTTGTGAAAAAGAGAGTGCCCCGAGTGAAGCCTTCTTTTCTGTTTCTGATGGTGGGGCAGAGTGGTCTGAAGATGATGAGGAACATAGCTCATTTGTGGAGTCAGATAGCGACCCCGGGAATGGTCTGCTGGCAACTGCCATGAAATCCCAAACGGCTGTCTGGGGTCAACTCTTGGGCAACGGGAACTAAGTTGGGACCACTCTTCTGCCCAGCCCCTACAAGGCAGCCCTCTGATGGAACAGGCACAAATGTCCCTGCTTGAGACGATACATCAAGAGATTCTAGCACATAGAGAAGACACGCGCCAAGACAGTCGGAAATCACAGGCTGCGATGAGGAAAATGCAGGGAGTGGTGCGGAAACTCTCTAAGGAATGTGCTAGCACGGGGGACAGAGTGTCAAATTTGGAAGAGCAGGTGGTGGCTACAGAAGCAGAGGTGGCAGAGGCTGCGTCTAAGGTGGATGCTCAATGTTCCCAGGTGACAGATATACAGTGTAAGCTGGAGGAGATGGAAAATAGGCTTCGAAGAAACAACCTGAGAGTCCTAGGAATTCCGGAGGGGGTTGAGGGAGCAGGCATCAGGGCATATATTATCAAGCTTTTCCAGCAAGTCTTCCCCGAGCTGTCCAGTTGGGATTGGCCAAATGAGCTACAAAGAGTGCATCGAACTCCCTTTAAAATAAAAAGGAATGCTAAGGAAGGGGACAAACCCAGGGCGGTGTTGATATTTCTTGGCAACTTTATTCTACGACAGGCGATTGCAGAGAGGGCAAGACCGGATGCCAGGAGAAATTGTGATGGGGTGTCGTTTTTCGTCCCCCCAGACTTCTGCCACGTGACTGTGGAAAGACGCTGGCGTCTTAGGGGGTTGATCAAGCCCTTTCAGGACAGAAAACTTCAAGCTTATTTAATAAATCCAGCACAGTTAAAAATTAACAATGAAGGGAAAACACTGTATTTCTCCTCAGAAGTCAAGGCCAAGCAGTACCTAGATAGCTTGGGCAAATAGACATTTCTTTGGGGGTTATTCCGTATGGCATAAACTGGTGAAGTTATAGGTCCTTGGATAGGGGCTCCGGGCGCATGGATATTTCGTTCCTTTGTTTTCTTTCTTTGTATGGGCTTATTTTAGGTGTTAAGAGTTTTTTCTTCTGCTGTACTCACCGTAAACACTGCATGTCCGTCACATGCACAGACTAGATCTGTGCGCCTCACAGAGTGGGTGGAGGAGGGGAGGTTGGTGTGTAGGGGGGCACGGTGGGGGTCTGGGGTGGAGGGGGGAGGTGGGGGTTTGTGAAAGGGTGAAAACAGAAAATGGGAGGATAAAGTGCATCATTGTAGTTGCTGTTCTATTCGGACTAAAGGTGTGTTCAATAAAAACTAGCAGGCTTATGGCTCAGGGCATGCTGGTTCGTTAAACCAATTGTCAGGATGTCGGACATTAGAATCTGTACAGTAAATGTGGGGGGGCTAAACGACTGGAGGAAGAGACAAAGACTGGCCTATTTTGTTAAATTTAACAAGATCGATGTTCTTTGTCTCCAGGAGACTCATCTTCCTTGGGCAAAGAGGAACCTTTTGTCTTTACATGGGTTTGAGTTGGTCGCTTGTTCATCACAATCTTCAACAATCAGGGGGGTCGCCATATTGGTTAGGAAGTCTCTGGGAGGTGTTAAAAGGGTGAAGGTAGACCGCTGTGGTAGATGGGCTATCGCAGAGTTGGAAATGGGCTTCACTTTGTGCGTAGTTTATGGTTCTAATGGGGATGACCCAGAGATCTTCGATTTTTTGGATATTGAATTAGTTGGTTGGCTGGCACCTATAATAAAATGTGGAGATTTACATATCTCAACCAACTGGGTTGACAGGGTAAACTATGTCGGGCGGAAACCTCGGGTCTTTAGGGCGATAAAGGCACTTATGGGCTCACTTGGCTTAGTGGATGTTTGGGGTACCAAGGAGCCCCAAAACCCTGGTTTTACCTCTTTTTCAAACCCAGGTCAGAAGCACTCCAAGTTGGATTATCTGTTTATCTCCACCCCGGAAATCAATAGAGTTGCCATATCTAGGTTACCGAGGGTACTCTCGGATCATAATCCTCTAGTAATTACCTATCAAAGGGTCTTTGGTAAAAGGGTAAGGTCCTCTTGGTCCTTTGAGAGGAGATTATTGGAAGATACTAGATTTGTAGCCCATATTAAGAGGTGGACTGATGACTTTTTTGCTGCCAATAGATACATCTAATCCCGCAACATAGTATGGGAGTCTTTTAAAGCGGCTTTGAGAGGCGAAACAATCAGCTTTTCAGCTAAAATGAGGATAGAAGACAGGATGGAGGAACTGCTATTATTGGAGAGGCTAGCAACCATAGAAGAAGAGCATATCAAGGTTATCGCCTCGGGCGGGGATGGTAGTAATAGCCATAGTGCGCTTCTGGCCATTAAGGCAGATCTACAGAAATTGGTTACTCAGAAGGCGATCGGGAAATATCAGGCTACTAGAACTAACCGTTATGAAACGACAGAACACGCCGGTAGAGCCCTTGCTCTCCGTTTAAGGCAAGAGAAGTCTAAAAATGCAATTACAAAGATAGTTGAAAGTGGTAGGGAGTATACAGAGGCTAAGGAGATCTTACATATTTTTAGAGACTTCTATCAGAGATTGTAGGTTAGGGACGGAGGACAGTTGGACAACGTTGGTGATATAGGACCGCGCCTGGATGTTTCACGACAAGAAGAACTGGATAGGGATATTACCGAAACGGAGTTCAAGGTTGCCCTACAGGAGTTAGCCTCTGGGAAGGCCGCCGGACCAGACGGCATCCCCTTGGAGGCATATAAGCGTATTGAATCAGAAATCATTGCACTGTTAGTAGACCTTTTTAATGGGATTGTTTGTACTGGGCTGTCCCCGGATTCGTGGAAAGAGACGAACATCATAATATTCCACAAAAAAGGGAAACCTAGTGAGAACCCGGGGTCGTACCGACCATTCTCGCTGATTAACTCTGATACTAAGCTGTACTCTAAGATCTGGGCTTTGAGGTTGGGCAGGATTATTGGCGGTCTCGTCTCCCCTTGGCAGCATGGGTTTGTCACCGGGCGTGGCACGACGGATCATACCAGCAGGGCAATAGCTCTATTTGACGCCCATGCTGCCACGGGAGGGGAGATGGCCATGATCCTGCTCGACGTAGAGAAAGCTTTCGACCGTGTGGTCTGGAGCTTTCTCTGGGGTATCTTGGCAGGAAGAGGGTTTGGGCAGAAAACCATTAGAGCACTCAGGGCGATGTATTTAGATCCTGTCGCCAGAGTCACGGTCATGGGCGAGAAATCGGCTCTGTTTTCTATAAAGAGAGGAACGCGCCAAGGGTGCCCGTGCTCCCCGATTATCTTCTCTCTTTATATTGACCCTCTCATCCAGGCTATATTAGGGTGTCCTAGGTTAAGACCTGTGGTTTTTAATGGGTATGAAAACAAAATCTTAGCTTACACGGATGATCTTGCGGTATTTTCAACTGACCCCCAGCAGGCAATGGTCGTCCTGTACGAGTTGACAAAACAATTTGGCGCCAGGTCCGGATATTTATTAAATGAAGCAAAGACCCAGATTATCTGTACGAAAAATATAGTTAAATCAGATTCGAGATTTGTAGACGCAGCTATATAGCTAGGGGTGAAAATCAATGCCTCAGTAGATAAAATAGTGGAAAAAAATTATATACCGCTCATTAAATCAATAGAGACCGATCTGAGGAGGTTAGATGGGCTACATCTTTCATTGATTGGGAGGGTGAATGCTGTCAAGATGACGATGTTCCCCAAGTTACTATATCTCTTTCGGGCCATACCACTATTTTTGGAGGAGAAAATAATTAAGAATTTAGAATCTGTTTTTATTAAATTTATCTGGCAATTTGGGAAGGTAAGGTGGTCTACAAATCTGATGTCTCTCCCAAGAGAAAGGGGTGGACTGGCTTTGCCTAACTTAAGATTGTATCATTGGACATGTCTTCTGACGCAAATGTCTGTGTTCTTCCAGCCAGAGGCTCGTCACAACGATTTAAGCCCCGAAGCTCAGTGGCCCCCTTCTATGTTTGAGCTGCTGTTAGGAATAAAGGTGATGGGCTTAATGTTATGCGAAGTTGATCGCAGATTTTACAAGAAAGCTAGATATAAGATTGTTGACGGTGTCTAGCGGGTGTGGAAGGCCTGTGGAAAGCTGTGTAACATCCCCAAGGTTAACCCATACCTACACATTTTTAATTTGAGCCTATTTTCAGGGATAGGAGCAGATAGGACTTTTAAAGTTTGGAGGAGGATGGGCATTAAGACTCTGTGGGAATTAATGGATGGAGAGGGGATTGTTAGCTTTGATGCCCTACAAAATAGATTTGGAATTCCAGGTAATAATTGGTTTGTATACGGCCAATTGACACATTCCCTGAAGGCACTTAGACCAAAACCGCCACCCCCTGACAATAGCCCCCTTTTGGAGGCATTGACTAGAGGCTGCAAAAAAATTAAGACTCTTTATAACATCCTTCTCTTAGAGATCCAAGACGATGTTGATAAGACGGAGGTAGCCTGGTCTGGAAAACTGGGAAATCCAGATGTAGATCTCGACTTGGCCATACTATTGTATAAAAGGATCTTCAGAGCCACAAACCTGAGGGCCCAGCACTATAAAACGGTGTTCAATTTGTACTACACCCCTGCGAAACTGTTTACATGGGGGGTCAGGGATGATGATACTTGTCCAAGGTGTGGGGATGGACAAGCAGACCTATTGCATATGTTTTTTAATTGTTGCCTCCTGACCCCAGTTAAGAATGAGATCGAAAAATTTTGGGAGGGGCTGCTAGGTCACAAGATCGATCTATCCCCTACCCTGATGATCTTGGGCATTGATTCTAATCTAAAACTGGTGAAAGAGGAAGAAGCCTTGGTTTTTATATCCGTGGCTGTGCTCAGGATTTTAATTTCTGCAGGTTGGAAGGATGTTGTGGCCCTGTCCTTTCAAATGTGGCTCTCTAGGTTTCTTGGAATTCATAATATTGAGTCCTGCCTGTACGAACAAAAGGGGGTGAAAACACTGGACTTTGGAAGAAGGATTTGGGCCCCGGTCACTATTTGGAGGCAGACCAAGTTGTAATTGCATGAGACGTAACTTTGCATTTTATTAGTTTTATCTCCCAGTTTTAAAGGTCTCGACACTATGAATTGTTGAATAAGATGAACTAGCTCCTGTATAATTGGCTATGTTTGTTTTTATGAAGTTATGTATTACCCATGGTTTGTATTTATGTACTGAGTCTGATGCCCAATTGACGTTTTAATGTCCGGATTAACTTAATAATGTTTTCTATTTCTGTGATGCACTTCAAATCCCAATAAAACAAAATTAAAAACAAAAGAAAAACACATAATAACATTAACAAAGGGCCTCAAAAACAGTGTGAATGAAAACATTTTTTCATTATATAAACTGCTTCTGAGCATTGGCTGGTCAGAGGAGCACTTCCATGGATTATCCTTGACCTTTACCCATGACTGATTTCCAGCCCTGCCGACTTATAACGATATCCTGCAGAGAGCGGCCAGTTCCACACCAGACTGGCTTCCGGATACATCATACAAACAGGGAGTTAGGCTGCTCCAAGAGATCTAGCAGAATGCACTTCTTACTATGCTCTCTGTATTATATTTAGTCTTAGATAGGGTTATCATTATGATAAATATTCATATAATCACTGCAACGTTATAATGGTTACATTCTTCATCTTCTTCACCATTCTCTTAATGCTGGTAACAATGCTTTGTTTTCTTCTACTAATAATTGCAGCTCATGCATTACACAAGAATCCAACTGCTTCAACCAGTGTTTGAAATGCCAATTTGACTATTTCTTGTGTCTCCTGTTGGGCATGCCTAAGGTAACCATGAAAGGGTCGATCTGTTTCCACCATTTCCTTGGGGAAGTCAGAGTTCTGACTTCCTCATGGAAAGGTCACGTTCTGATTTTGTAGAAACCATCCGGTTCACTGTCAGGATTAGGCGTCCAGATGGCGCACATTGAGCTATCCATGAATTGAGCCATAATATTTTGATTATATGCTTGGACTCATTCCCCATATTTTGATGCATATGTTGTCCAAATGCACAGTCTTACTTGATTAGTAGGAATCATGCAACACTACTCAGAACAATATACCAAGAAATGAATTTGAGTGCCCTAGATGCAGTGCAGAAGGGGAGGACTACATAAATATATGTTCTGTTATACTCATGTGCATGGTAGTCATTAGCTTTTGCGAAAGAATCAGTGACACACTACAGAGAACAGTGGGCCCATAATAACATTAGAACCTAAACAATGCATAGTAGGAGCTCAATTCATGAAGGGGCTTCCGTGTAGAAAAGTTACGAATGTGGAATCTCCACATTCGTGGTAGAGTCAATGCTCTTGGGGCAGAATCTCTGCACTCAAGGAGGAATCTCTACACTGAGAACTGCAGCGTGGAGATTCCGCTCCGAGTGCAGAGTCCTCACTCGTAACTTTACTACACGCAAGTCCCTTCATAAATCGAGCCTAACGACTTTAACAGTAACCAAAGTGAAAATTGATGCTTCACTAACTAGTAGCATTGGGACTGAAACTGGCAAGCAGACACTTCACTACACTGGAAACAGAAGGGGGCATAAATGCACAGTATGGATCAAGGACACATTTGAATGGTCAACAGTAGAAAAATTGAGATTGAAAGTAGTTCATACACACCGAAAACTGAAGGAAATCTAATGGCATGGAGACAACTAATAAACTCTCAACCCGTTAAAACGTAAATAGCATGAATTTAGCACAAAAGGTGACCAACTACCTAAAAGAAAATATAAATCATATGGTAAAATGCAGAAGGTTGCACTGTCGCTGTCTAAGGTAGCTAAGGACCCAGGAAATAGAAAAGAATAAGATGTATACAAATGTTCTCAAAGTGAACAAATCATATGCTTTACATGAATTAATGTACAACGGAAGTGCACATAATAGTTTGGGCTTTTACACATATTACAAATATTAAAAAACTGTGTTGGAAAGCTGTATCAACAGTGGTTGTCAAATTAAACCTTAATTTGGTGAAAAAGCACATGATGAAAAAACAGGATAATATGAATGTAACTGCCTTACTTTCAGGTTCAGTTCTTGAATCAACCAAGAGATGTGTTCTTCCTGTTTTCATTTATGGTTGTATATAAGAGGCGGTTGCTTATGCTGAGAAAGAGGTGGCTCCCCATATTAGGGATACTGATAAAGAAGTGCTAAAGGATACCTTTTTCGTTATGGAGAACAGCTATCCAACTTCTCATTCCAGCTCTGCTATCATCTTATCTGCCTTAAAGATGAAAGAGAGCATAAATACATTACATGAAGAACACATTTTTACACGTGCCATTAAATGGTGGATAGGGCCCTGAAAAAACGGCTTCACATAGGGTGTCCTGGGCCCTTTAAAATGGAAGTGACTCTTTGTACCTTACAATTCCGCTTCACATCAGCATTACTTCTGCAAATAGCAGTTTCCAATCTTGTGTCTTTCCAACACATAGATTGCTTTTTCTCCTGCTATTAATCCTAATTTAGTGTGGTTGATCCATGGATTGTTTCTCTGCCCATCGCCATTTCTTATTTCTACTGCTGCACCTGACAGACTTCCACTGGGTGACACATTCCCATGTACAATGTATAGCTCCTACATTGTTGTGAACTTCTATTTTAATTTCCTGAGGAATTATGGCTCTCGTCCACCATAGCACATCTTTGTGCATTAATACTTTAGGCCACTCACTGCTATGGGACTCTGTCACAGTGATAGGTTTTGTGATTTCAGAAGCGTTGCCTTATTTGCAAATGACTTGCTACACTCGCATCTGTTATTCCTTGTTACCGTGCTCTCCCTGGCAATAGTGGCTATGTTGTCAGAACTAATGTATTGTGCTGTGGCCCAATTCAAGGCTTTGTTTATCTGCATACCCCTCCCCTCAAGCACCTGACTGAGTGCCATGTCATGGCGCACAGACCAATCACAATGCTGCATAGTAGCATTGTGATTGGCTATGGCGAGATAGTCTGGCTGCCTGCTTCCTTGAGTCCGCGAAGCGGGACCCGGTCTCAAGGTACATTTTTTTTAAAATCCCACCCCACACCTGTCTCCCGCCCCCCTGCGAGCCATGCCGGCCACCACTGCAGCTAACCAGTGCTAAAGTGCATGTACTCACTCCTCAAAACATGATAACATTGGCTTATCGCAAAATGGCATATTTCAGTTACGTACAAGTCCCAAGTAAAGTGGTACTACATAAACCCAGCTTCTGTAAATTAAATGCTGAGCTCCTGTTCAGACCCACAGAGACATAATAGGCTCCCAGCCACCTGAACCAGTACCCAGATCCAGCGGGAGCCAGCCCTGTCCCCTGGGTTTTGCTCCTTAGGTCCTGGACCATTGGTGAGGCCTCAGTGGAACTGAATTGAAGTTGTTGGGCTCTTTGCGACTGCAAACTGACCCGTTAGCACCAAAACCTTGTCGCTCACACTGCCCACCATGAGAAGTTCTGTCAACCCAACTCTTCTTGCTACAACATCGATCGCTCGCGGGGAGCTCCACTGCAAAGCTCCGGCCCATTCATCTGCAACAACAACAGGATCTTTGCTCTATAGCAACAGCCGTCCACGACGCCAGGCCTGCTCTTCCCTCTACATTGACGACCATCCGCAACTCTTCCCTGCTTCTCACAGACCCCTCCACCGTGAACGGAACTCTTTGTGCTGGACTGAGAAGGTAACTTTTCAGAGGGGCTAACCTGATCCCTGTACCCTACCCGCGCCCCGTCGTGGTCTGCCTGAACTTATGACTTTTTCCTGGTCTGGCATGGCCAGATAGAATCAAGTGGCACTTTGGGCTTTTAGGCTCTATTTTCAATTAAATCTTTCAAAGTGCATAACTCTGGTTCTACTAATTGGATTGTTGTTGTTTTGGTGTCAAATTATTTATTCAATTTTTCTCTAGTTTTCTAAATTGGTAAGGGATTCACTTTATGACTGATTGAAGTGCTACATAAATACTTTACACATTGCCTCTAAGTTGAGCCTGACAGCTTTGTGCTGTGCCAAGCTACCAAAGAATTGAAAATAGGTAAATTTGGTGTATGTTTATGCCTCATCCTGGCACGGATTGTGGTTGCTGCTTGAGTATGGTTTCTCGCCTTCAATCAGTAATCTAATTTCTTACAATTACTCAGTGTGCATGGCACTGCAGTTGCCTATCATTGTTTGCTGTTTTCTTGGATGCACCTTTGCTACCAAAGTATGGTATGTTGCTGATTTCTCCAACAAATTTGATGGTGTCTGGCTCTCCAGAATACATTGCTTCTGTGGCACCAATGCCAACAATGACTTGTGCACCTCCACCTAATCTGATGCCTTATTCACCTCCTGCATCTTCAAGCCTTTTCCATTGCCAACACTGACATTGTTTACAAGCTCTAAAGCATCTCTAACTTCTTCCATGATTTCGATAACGTGCCTCTCACCGTTGCCTCCAATCACTGAATCAACATTTGATTTCAGATTGTAGGTTCCAGGCCTTTTAAAGACATGGAGCTCAGTTTAAAAAGAGAAAGGTGTTCAACAGTTGCTGATGTTCCCAGTATAGCTGCCTTTTTCAAATCTGGCTTTTGTATCTGATTTTTTAATTACTTTTTACACCTTGCTACATAGTCTAATTACAGATAAGGCTATTGTCTTGCTTGATCATATATCAATGCTCATAGCAAAATATGACACATGTATTCCCAAGATGGATTACTTTCATTTATTCTGGGGACAATATATTTTGCCTTACCTGGCTTTTAGGCCCCCACCCCCATATCATACATTTGCTCGTCTGCTTAGGTCATACAAATCTTTATTAATTTGCAATAGCTGGTACATTTATTTCCATTATAGAGTACCAGTTTGCATTACATTTATTGACCGTTTCAAAAGTATGCCTCGGCTTCATATATTCAGCTACCGATTAGAATTGATAGTGCTTAGTAGAAAGCATAATGGCTTTGGGCTTTAACATAGGTGTGCTAAGGAAGTGTCCGATTATTTATTGCACCTTACATCACGATCACAAGGTTTATTTGTCTCAAAATAAAAGCTCCAATGTCTGTTCACAGCCCTCTCCTTGAGTGAGAGAATAGGACTTCGACATTCCAGACTATGGAGCACTAAAGCCCTGAGTGGAACCTTTCAATGGCAATGGGGCTCTTTATCCCATAATAACCTCTACAATTGAGACATAACACAGCCTTCTTCTGCAAACAGGCCTACAAACTGGAACAGTTGTGATGTGATGTGATGTAACATTTATATAGGGCACTATCACTCCAAGGAGCATCTTGGTGCTTTGACTCTGACTGGCCGAAAGATGGTTCGCAGTCATACTGTCCAGAGAGGGGAAGAGAATTACACTAATGCTTTACATATAGGATCCGAAAGGCTATATATCCAGGTCTTGAGAGATTTCCTGAAACATAGTTCGGGGGTGATCTGACGCAGATGGTGAGGGAGTTTATTCCACGCCCTGGCGCCCAACACTGCCAGGGATTTACCTCCCTTTGTAGAAAGTCTGAATTTGGGAAAGTTGAAGTACAAATATGCCTTAATATTACTCTATTTGGAACAAGACAATCTTATATGAATCGGGCTGAATGTACATCTTGTCCTTGCAGTTTTCCTGGCCTCTAGGGACTATTCGTTTCAAGTTTGTGATATCATTGTGTCTCCTAAGTGTGCTCCGACCAATGCAACTTTTACTTCCATACCCAATCACTATCATCAATGTACATATGTATTTCCAATGCCTACAATATTTAGGTTACCTCCTAACAAGGAGTTTGACTGTGCTATATCACTGATCCCTGACGATTAATGCTGATTTGACGGATCTATTCCCTATCAGAGAAACACGAGGAAGACCTTAACAATGTTTACAAGAGAACTTACAAAATGGCCGAATAGTTCATTCCACCTCACCACCAGGTGCCCCCCGGTTCTTCCTTTCTAAAAAAGACTTTGACCTATGACTTCCATAAACTATTGCAGTCTCAGCCTAGTAACTATCATAGACCACTATCCTTTAGCACCCATCAAGGATATTTTAGAATCAATATTTAGTGCTTTCATCTTCATTGTATCAAAAAATGACACTGTATTGAAAACTGCTTTGTGCACACCCTTTGGGCTCTATGGTTATTGAGTGATATTTTCTTGGTTGTGTAATCCCCTTGCAGTTTTTGAGAGTTTCAATCAATCGTGTTTTTTCTCAAGTCCTGATTAAAGTCATTGTTGTATATGTTGGTGGTAAGTTTGTAGAATCTAAGTCAAACATCATCGGAACCATTTGTTACTGTAGCAACATCGACTGTACTGCAAATCTCAAAAATGTCTCGGAAAGAGGAGCTGGGCCAGTACTTTTACACACCGAGAAGATGATGGGCTAGAAGACTGCATATACTATCTGTTCCACGTATTAACTCCATGCACACAGAATTTTTCAGTCCTTGTTATAGACCTAGCAATCAATCCTGCATATGTTGAATGGAGACCCCTACTCCTGGGATTCAATGATCCATTTTAAATCAGAACTACACGCAGAAATCAACAATTTCTTCAAAATACACAGTGTACCAATAGTAGACATTCAAGTTGTGATTACCTTTTTGCACTATATGACTCACACATAACCTACACATATGTTTCTAAAAATAGGATCGCAGATGCCTTATGTCGTCATGCAGCAGAACAATCCATAGACCCACCGTCTCTTTTGCCTCCGCACCAAGTAGGAGTAAAGAGTGCATCGTGCTCAAGACCAGATGGTAGCTACAGAATTGGATGAAATGAAAAGGAAAACAACCTAAGTACATTATAACTTCTACTTTCTTCAACAAGATTGGTTGTGCTAACACCAGAATTACACATGTATCCTAATTCTCCTATTTTAGGACACAGGGAAGTCAAGGCTACCTTGGATGTAGTCTTCTGTTCTTTTTAGTGGCCTTCAATTCAAGCTGATTTGGAGAAATCTGTCTGTCCGGCATGGGCCTAAGGAAAGTCTGAAAGTGGCTTATTTGTTTATTGTAAAGGTAAGCCGGTCTGTGCCCGGACCACTCCCAGCACCAGGAACAGTGCATCTTTTAGACCCACTTCTCTGACATTGATCTCTTACATGGTATCAGCCCTTTACAAGCTTAATCCTCCAGGTACTTGATGCTCCCACACATACTCTCCAGTGTTATATTTAAATGTAGATTTTAATCGCTGTCATTGCGCCTTTTCTACACCGAAGGTAATGCACAATCGTCCTCTACCAAGTGACTATCCATATGGTCTTAAGAACCTGCCACCTCCACCTAACCCACCTGTCCCCACAGAGATTCAGTGGGAAAAATCTTTGGGTTAAAATGCTTTTTACTGAATGTTAGATCTCTATACAAACACTTCTGAGAATGTTTTTGATTTCATTAATTCTCATAATAATAATGCACTATTTTTGACTGAAATCTGGTTCTCTGATAGCTTAGCAGCAGCGTTAGGACACACTATGTCTCCAGGTACTCTACAGTCCATCTTCATCGCACCTACAAAGCAGGGGGCAGTTTTGCTATAATTTATAAAACCTCATCCTCTTGAACTCATCTGCACTCTCCCGCCAGTTTCACTATGGAGGGTGTCTTTTTCTCCCATGAAACTTACGCTTACTGACACTATCATTATTTTCTGGAGCTCTCATCTTCCAGTTCCTAGGCCCAAGAGTGAATTTTACAGTATCCATTAATTCATTATTTTTCCCATACTTACTTAAATGTACTAATGTTATTACCTTAGGTGACTTCATTTACCACCTCAAAGCCACTTCTCAAAGTGAATCTATAAATCTTATCAAAGCCTTCAATGCTGTTAAACTATCTCAGGCAGTGAAGGCTCCCACTTCTGCAACCGGCATTTGCTCAACTCAATTTTTTCTTATTCCTTCAATACTATGCGCTGTAACCTTTAATATAGACAGATCATCTTTCCGCCCCTTTTTCTATCTTTCATATTTCACGTAGGCCTCCTCCGGTTCTGTGCATACCCTCAATCAGTAAAACGAAATGTGTCTCAAATTATTCTATGAGAACAACATCTGGTGAATTCACCACTAGTATGCCAAACGCACTACTGTTGTAAAGTATAACAATAGAAAAGCAATGAAATGTGCTTTGATCAGGGTATCCAATAATCAATTAAATACAAACAAAATTATCAATGTACACTTTTTTGAAATTATCAATTCGTTTTATGTGATCATGTACTTTGAAAATGAATCAACAATCATTAGTGAATACAATGTTAATACATTCAGAAACAACCAATGATGAAAATTTGCTGATAGAACTAGTTGACTTTATCACTGTTGAACAAAAAGGCCCAATGCATTTCAGGAAACTCCCTTCTTCAGGGGAACTATGAGAGAAATCAATATGAAAATACACTGTCAACAACCTGCAAACATAACTGTCAATATTCAACTTTTGCAAAATGCTTTTATGAACAAGGTTACTGTTAAGGATTTACTAAAAAGCAGTTCTAAATGCATAATTAAAAAGAGGAATCACATAGTGAGAATCACGTGATGGACTTATTAGTAGGTCAAACTCGACTCAAAAGAGTGACTAATGAAGAAGAAACCTAATGAAGAAGAAAAAAGGCCCCGTAGAAGAACCTCCACCATAAGTATAACGTGCTGGAGAGAAAAGTAAACACAGATTAAGAGTGTATCTATCACACCGCCGTGAAAATTCGAAACCCCCAGAGCGAAAAATGGGATAATCTAGTACTTGTAAGCGTACTTACCTTTTGGAAAAAATATTTATGTTACTTAAGACACTTGGGTCTCCATGTAGGTGGTACATGGGATAGCGTCTAAGCAGGCGCAATCGTATACTGGTATGGTCAACCTGTAGTGGGACAAGAACCTCTAGTTAAGTGTTTAACTCACTAGACAATCCAGTTATTAATCTCTCCACAAAATTACTGAAATGAGGTGAACTCTTATTAGAAAATTGTTGTGGCTAATAACCCCTGTTGGGTATAATGTTATCGGTACAGTATTGGCATTTGTTCAAACAAGAACGGTGTGCAGAATCTGATAATGATTACCAGATAGAAAAGAGGCTGATTCAGTCCTCGGAAGCTTGTTTCCTGTCCAGGGAAGACATGGCTTGGCAGTTCGGGCTGGACTGTTCCCATGAGGCACAGGGTCAGACTGATTTGCATATAGCCATGTCTGAACTCGGGTGGCAGAGTGGGCTAAAGAACGGTGATGGATTAAACCCAGATCTTTTGACTGGGTGTGAGTGTTTGATTGATTCAGATGCTCCTTCCATCACCACCCCCTTTTTTTCCCAGCCACAAAACCAACTCCAACCTGGCCACCCTGATCCAGGGTTACCCTGTGTCCATACCACAAACCTCCTCGCAGAGCTATCACATGTACTCTCTGTAAAGCGTGATTGTGTAATGGCCCCTGAAATATATCTTGAATGAAAGAGAATAAGAGACCTAGAATCCAAGCAAGGTCCACCAAAATTATGGAGTCTTGTCTTAATACAAACCTTATCTACTTGCTAATCTTGCTAATCTTCTTCAATGGTAAAAGTAGAAGTGTCTTTACTGTGTTTATAATGAAGCCAAAGACCTCTAGGGACCTGGAAGGGGATAGAAATAGCCTTCTACCTGTTTATAATGAAACTCAAACTTTCGAGAACATTTAAAACCATATCCAGATCGTTTAGAATCTATATTTGACAATGGGGCATTATGAGGATATCGTCCAAATAGACAATCAAATGTACTCCACATCCTTGAGAACAGGGGCAACTACTCTCATTACCTTGGTGAACACTAAGGAGCTGAGAAGAGACCAAAGGGAATTGCCTGGAAATGATAAAGAGTGTGTATTCAGGTGTACTGGATGTAACACAGGCACTCTTTTGCCATGGGAATAATGTAGTAGGCCTCCTTCAGATCCATTTTCACCACTTAATCCTTTTCTAGTAATATGTCTCTCAAGAGATGGATTCCCTCCATCTTGAAGTGTAGCTATACAAGGAACCTCTTAAGATCCCTGAGATTTATTACAGGTCTTCATCCTTTATCTTATTTCTCCACAAGTTAGAGTGTACTCTTTGAAAACCTTGTATTCCAAGGGTACTTCTACAATAGTGCCGTTTTGCATCAAGGAACCCACCTCGTTTTCTACCACCTTCTGTTGGTGTATAGTCAGGTTAAATTCTCTGGGGGAGAAGACTGAAGTGGTACCTCTAGGAACTCTATTCTGAACCTCTGAAAGGTTTCCAGAACCCAAGGATATTGTGTAACGATTACCAAGCCTGGAAAAGAACCTGAGATGCCCTGCCACTTTTTGGGGGAAAAGGAATAAGAGAAATCCTTGAAAGTTGGTACAGCCTTGTCCTTATGGTCTGAAGCCTCTAGCATGATAAGCTCATCCTCGTTGGGGGGAGAAGGATGCAGACGCACCCGGCTGTTAACCCCTACCGAAGCCTGTTTGTCTGAAGTGAGACTTCTGGGAGGCTCAACAGAAAGAAGGGGCCCTTCTTCCGGCCCGATCAAAAACACCATGATTGTATACTCTCCTCATACTTGTTTGGACTTTGCCTAGGGCTGTAAATGTAGCCATAAACTTGCCTAGAGTTTTATTCATATCTTTCCCAAATAGTAGGCCCTTGGGGTTTTCTGAAGGCTCTTTATCTGCAAGGTCTCCTAGTTTCAGGTTGATTGTACTTAATGCAACCCTAAGTCGTTCGGTGTTGAGCCCAGCATTGGCATTTCCCAGATGATCACAGCCCTCTGGCTAAAAACCCTGAGTAGCTTAAGTCTACTGTGGTCTCAGTGACATGGGATACCTCTGCCATGTCAACTATTCTGGCTAGAGGTCCTAACACATTAGGAAGACGGTCCTGGCAGGCTTTAAAGGACCTTTCCATCCCTTTCCTAGGGTCTCTGCCAAGTTTAAATAAGAAGGTAATAAGCTTTGGATCCAGGTTGGGAGTTAAACAGACCTTTCCTTGGATCACTGAGCTTCAGCATTCCACTCTATAAATATTAAACACCTCTTTTTTAAGGGGGTGCTAATCCACCGACTGAAGAACTTCCCAACGTGATCTTAAGGCCACCATTTAGCACTCCTTCAGTGACTGATATTATGAGGGAAGAACATTTCTTGACCCAAGTGATCCATGAATATTTCCCTGGGGAAGGATGAGGACCTCCTCTTCTGAAGGAGGCCATCCAAGTCCAGATCGTGCTGATCAAGATCAAAGATGTACTCATCTAGCAGTTACCCATTCTGAAACTCCAGTTCTTCCATGCCATAGATCTGTGTCATTTTGTGCACATAGGACATGTGCTGCTTCAGACACCTCTCAAATCTGTGTCATGTAGGGTATCCAATACATTTGAAGTGCTTTGACCTCCAATATGTTTTGAGGTGCTTAGATCGCTAATATGTGTTGAGGTGCTTCGACCTTCTGTAATACTCATGAAAGAAAATCCCTCGGTGTGTTTAATTTCTGTTAATCTCGCCCCCTTTTATTCACCACAATCAAAAGTCTCCCCCCGAAGAAGAATCATGGTCAATATCTTCATCAGACACCAAAGGTCTCTTTTTGGCCATGACCTAGTGCAAGGTTTAACGTACGCAAGTACACATCTCCTGCTGGATTATATTTTTGATTAAGTCCTCATTTAAGAAAGGGGAATGTTCGAGCTATCAATATCCCGATCCGACTGTTAAATTGGGTATTCTAAATATGATAGCCTGAAATCAATATGATATCCTGAAATAAATATGATATCTTGAAATAGCTAAAAATACTCGTTTGCAATTGCAAAATAGCAACAAGCAATGCATCAACCCAAATCACAGAGTATCCCAAGTATTACCTAAATTTAGCGATTACCAAATTTGCGATTACCAAAATCTGCGATTCACTATTTGCGATTAGCAATTGCGAAGTCGCAAAGCAATGCATGAAAATTTGAAAACTGTGAGAAAATAAGGATTCGCAATTTTGAATTCGCAGAATACCACCAAATCAAACTAGGAGGTAACCCGGTGAAAACACTCAAAACAGGTGGGAAATATCAGGAACGTTTTTAAACAGACCCAGAAGGCCTCAAAATGTGTCACAATGGCAGCGCTCTACATCATGGAGAGGAGGATGAGGTTAAGAGCATCAGCACAGAGGCGAAGGAGGATACAGGAGCGCATTTTCAGAGTGCGCGTTACTCTGTCGGGGCAGACAGAGGAGGAAATCTATGAAAAGTATAGATTGAATGCAGCAATGATATATGACCTAATTGCAGAATTAGATCCACTACTGAAGCGTCAATCTCGCAGGACCCATGCTATCCTCACCCATGTGCAGGTTCTGTGTCCCCTGCAGCTCCTAGCATCTGGTAGCTTCCAGGGGGTAATAGTTACAGCTGGCGGAGTGTCACAAAGTTTACTTTCATGTTTCTTCAACGCGTTCCTGGACGCAATGTTGCTGCAAATGCGCCAACACATCAAATTCCCAACTACCCCACAGGAATTGTTTGAAACTAAAATGGACTTTTATCAGATAACCAACATCCTCCATTTAATAGGTCGCATAGATGGGACACATGTAGCCATATTTCCACCCTCAGTGAATGAGTATATCTTCAGGAATAGAAAATCATATAATTCACTGAACATACAAGTGATATGCAATGCGAAGTACATAATCAAGGACATAGTGGCAAGATACCCATGCAGTAGGCATGTTTCCTATATCTTTAGGCACAGAGGCATACATTCACGTTTACTTTGGGGTGAATTTGGAGAAGGATTCCTACGTAGTAAACACATTCCACTGTGTTATGTATATCAACATTTTATGGTGAAAGAGCATAGTGACTAATATACAGGCTGTTTCTCCACAGGTGACAGCGCATATGCTGTGCGTCCATTTATCTTGACACCGTACCTGCATCCAAGCACACCTAGTGAACACCGGTTGAATGCAGCACACAGGACAACGCGGAATGTGGTAGAGAGGACCTTTGGGCTGCTGAAAAGTCACTTTCACTGCATACATAAAACTTGCGATGCCTTGCAATACAGCCCAGACATCTGTTGTAAGATAATTGCCACATGTGCCATGTTGCATAACATAGCAAAAGCCAGAGGCGTACCACTTGAAACATCGGATAGTGACCCCGCTGAGGAAGAGGATAATGTCAGGATTCTGGAAAACCTCAGGATCAGGGTGATGCTGAAAGGGGTCCACCTCCTGATTTCCCCACACTCTGACTGTATATGTAACACAGAGCATAAGAGTAATCAAGCGAGGGATAACACAGGGAAGGTAGGGATGGGGTCTGGAACGGATGGGATAGCTGAAACGACAAAAACAACATAGGATTATCACATCAGTTCTCCCTACTCTCATTCAATTCTCGCTAGAGGAACGATACATACCACAGAAATCAAGAGGGGACCTCTTTCCTCTAACAACATAGATACTTCTCTATCTCTGAGTGCCACCTGGAAGAAAACCATGAATTACTAACAGTTCAACCACCTGCTGCAAAGCCTCACAAGGGTCAACCACACACCACACCTACCCTTTAAATGCTTCCCTTGCCGCTGTAATAATTCTCTCCAGTAACCCAGTGGAATCAAATAGGGATATAATCAATAACCTCAGTTCATCTCACTGAAGATCAAATGTTTGATATATGACGGGTACTTGTCATGTTATTCCAGAACAAAAAATGATATAGTCATTTTAGCATTCCTAGCTGGGCCCAACTATAAAGGAACACTAACAAAAATAGTACCAGACGAATGCGTCCTCATCCGAGGCTTACCGACTTCCTTTTTCTAGGGGTAGGACATAGTTCCCAAAAATAACTGCAATGACAGTCTGCCAGTAACAGTTATCGCCGCCTCTTCCTTGCTGCAGCCGCTCACAAGTAAACACCAAAACGCGGACTTGCTTTGGTAACAGTTCCGCTTTATCCAAGCTCCCAAGTTCTAAACAGAGGGTTATCGCCGCCTCTTCCTTGCTGCAGCCGCTCACAAGTAAACACCAAAACGCGGACTTGCTTTGGTAACAGTTCCGCTTTATCCAAGCTCCCAAGTTCTAAACAGAGGTGCCCCTTCTTTGCACACAGGCACTAGGAATCTTCCCTCGCGGCAGCCGCTCGCGCACAGGGAAAACTCCGCTTTTACTCAGGAAACATCTTCTGAAGCTGCCAAACAAACACGCAACTTTCTCCTCGCGGCAGCCGCTCGCGCAGGAACCAGCGGAAAAGGGAAAGCCTTCCCCTCTCCTTGTATTCGGGTTAAATCACACCGTTTTGATTCTCCAGATAAACGGGTACTTTACAATTTCTCCAGTCCAGGAACAAACGCTCCCCACACCAGGGAACTCGACCACACTTCTTTCTCTCCGGGATTCAAGAGAACAATCAGATACAACGCCATCTAGTGGCCACCACCAATATAAAACCTCTGGTCACCTCTCACTTGTGGGAGTTGTAGTTCTGTAGGCGCCATATGTGATTCCTGACAGATAACATACACCCACAACATGCAGGAAGTGCAGCAAGTGCAGCTGAAGGGGGAACGCAACGTGCAGAAATCACACAGAATTACTTTTGATGTGAGTAATAATCCAACACAACACAACACTGTTACTTTGCCAACTAGCTTTATTTGAAACAACGTAAACTGTTGTGTTGATGCACCCTGGCATAGCCTAAATATAATAATGTCTACACATAATGGTTTGTCATGGTACTTCACTTCAGTCCAGACAAATGTAGTTACTAGTTGCTTCACCAGTAACAATTGCTGTGGACATGGCCACACTATTTCCTGCGTCCTCTCACTCCCATTGCCCGTGCTGCGCCTCCTGGAGTCAGGTACAGGTGCCAAGCTGCTACTGTGGCTGGAGGCATCCTTACTTTCCTGCCCCCCATTACACCACTGCCAGCAACAGCATTGGTCTGCATCTGCTCCACAACATTTTTTACTTGGACCAGTCCCCAGGCAACATCTCCGCAGCAATGGCTCATTTCCAACTGCATGGCTATTGCACGTGGGTATTGTTGTGCTGTCGCAGTACTAAGACGATTGGTGGCCCTGGTGTACCCATCCAAACGTCCAAGTAATTAGGTTTGTCTTTTGAGATGAGACTCCTGATCCTCCTTTAGAACCTTGCATAGGTCCCTGAGTGCTACAGTCATCTCTCCAAATTGTTCTCTGCTTTCCCTGAGACCTTCCTGCTCAGCAGTAGTTAGATGTTTGATGCGGTCACTCATGTCCCCCATTTTTCATGCAAGAGTGGAAAGTTTTCCCTGCATTAACCGCGTGTGTTTCACCTGCAGGTGCTGTACCCTTAACATGGCCCTCTCTAGATGTGGAACTCTCGCCTGCGGGCAAACAAACTACGCGGGAGCACTTAAGTTGTGACAGAGGCTATGTGTAGGTGTAGGGGTGTCAGTGAAGTGTAGGGACCTAACAAGTGAGTGCAAAAATACAAAAAATTAAAAATTCCCTTGCTTAGTAGAAATAAAAAATGTGTATTCACTTCTCTAGCTGGGAACATTAAGAAGGGGATTGTGAGGTAGAGCAATAGCTTGCTACCTAGTCGACATGTTTCGTAAGCAGTCCCCTACTGCTTACTCATCAGGACCATATAGTGATCCCTACTACTGATAGCTCAGTTCTACAGTGGTATGCCTACTGTCCTACAAACAATACAGCAAAAATAGGCTGACTGTTTGGGCTTCAGGGCATGAGCTGGCCCTAGTGAAGCATGGTAATTTCCAATAAGTACCAAAAATATTGACCTATTGCGGTCTCTGTAAAGGAAAAGGAGAAAAAGAGAGAGGGAGAAAACAACATAAATGTGTGTTTTTTCACATCAAATTGAGTGGTGACACAAAATATTTTTGTGGTCATAAGACACACTGGTAGGAAATCGCCTTGTGCTGCACAAGCGGTTGTTATGCCTTATGTGATACAATAGGCAGATTCAGTACACCTCTCATAACTGGTTAATTCCACCAGATATATTCTGTAGAACCCTCGTAATACTGGGGTTCACGTTTGACTCATCACACATACAATTGCGACTCAATACACTCAAACAAACAACCTAAATGGAAGAAGTACAGGAGACCCTTATTCGCGTTTCAAAACAGTGGTTATATCGACTATGACCCTCGAAATGGCATTATACGTACACTTTTCATGAGTGTTCAATGCCCCATGAGCTTGCAGGCGAAGGGTGTTCAGCGCGGTCGAATCACCGGCATAAGAACGTTTCCTTATTCCTACCCCCGTGCTTCTCCGAGGACTGCCGGTCTCTTGCATGTTCCATCTTTATAAAGCCCATTCAATTCCGCATTGTCATCCGCGTGTGTTGACGGCAGCATGAAAAAACTAGTGCGCTGACCTAAAATGGCTGCCGCTTTTCGGCACAGTTAGGGAGAGAAGTGGAAGTCTTTCTATGCTTTCATTTGGAGGCTTAAGCTCGGGTTTCTGGTTTATAGAAATTAGTATATATCGGCCACATGTACAGGTCTGGCAATTATCAAAAAACAATCTAGGAGATAAGGCAATCATTAATGTGGCCAGAAAAATATTAAGAGGGCAGAAATAACAGATGCCATTCTTGTGTGTCATTTTTGGGGGGAAACTATGTAATCTATCAAGGAGAGTACTAGTCCACTGAACAGCTGGTTTTGACAAGATTTCAAGGTTATGTCTCTGGTGACAATTAGGAGTTCATTATAACTGCCCCCAGGGTATATCATCGTTCAGACCTGTTTTGTGGGATTGGATGCGAAAAACCCATCTTTGTTCTTTTTCCAGGAGAAAATTTTCGTTGCTAACCTGTTCTATCACAGTCCATGAAATTTCCTCAGGTTTATGATTCTTTTCCAAAAAATGATTTGTGAGTTTTGTACTTGATTTTTTGCATTTTATAGTGCTCTTATGTTCGCCTGTCCTGATCTTTACTGCCCTGCTCGTCATTCCCACATACTCGAGTTTGCAGGGACAGGTGATTAGGTACATGACATTGGCACTATTACAGTTGCTGAAGCTTCTCTGTTCCCAAACAGTACCATTGTTGAAGGTCAGTTTTTTACTCTTTCCAGTTAGACAACAGACTTTGCATCCTCCAAAAGGATGGTGGCCCTGTACAAAATTTTGATTTTTCTGCCCGTTGGTGTTGTTGGATTTGGGTCTTGTGTGGACCAAAACATCCCTTATGCTTTGTGCTTTTTTATGTGAAAAGATAGGTTTAGGTATCTGCAGACCACCGCTGTTCAGAATCTTCCAATTTTTATTAATGATTTTTGGCACTTGGTTTGAACTGGTATTGTACGTGGTCACACAGATAGGTCTTTTCTCTTCCTCTTTTGGTACTTTTTCTTCCAAAAGGCTCTCCCAGCAGTTGTTCTTGGCTCGTTTGTACGCCTGATCAATAATTCTGTTTGGGTACATCCGGCCTTCTCATTTCTTTTTTAGGTCTTTGGACTGGAGTTTAAAGTTCCCAATCTCCGTGCAGTTCCTGCGGAGGCGCAGAAACTGACCATATGGGAGGTTATCCCGTAGATGTTTAGGGTGGAAGCTGTTATACATTAGGAGGCAATTTTTTGAAGTGCTTTTGAAGTGGGTTGTGGTCATTAGTCTTCCATCTTTGGGAAAGATGTTCAGGTCTAGGAAAACCAGGTTGCTGTTGGAGGTGGTGCTCGTGAATTTCAAGAAATCATCCTGTAGATTCAGCAAAGTCAAAAATTGTTCAGAGTTTCTTTTATCTCCATCCCAGATGATAAGGATATCATCGATGTATCGTTTCCACAATTTGATGTTGGTTCTGAAGGGGTTGTTGGGGTTCAGTATGTTGGTCACCTCTAGATGGTGCACATAAAGACCAGCTATGCTAGGAGCAAATGTGCTCCCCATGCTGGTACCGTGTTTTCGTAAGTATAGGGTGCCTTTATATTAAAATAAATTCTCTTTTAATGCTAGAGAACAGCAATCCATCACCACATTACGTGGTGTCTGATATTCCCAAGTCTTCAAAGAGGACATCTTCGATGATCTCCAAGGTTGCATGGTGTGGCAAGCTAGTGTAGAGACTCTCCACGTCACAGCTGATTAGCAGCTGAGTGTTTGGGTCGAAGGTAACCTCTTCGAGCAGATTCAATACATCTTTGGTATCCCTAAGATACGTAGATGTTCTTTGAACCATGGGTCTGAGGAAGGCGTCCGCAAATCTCAAGATCGGTTCCAAAATGGACCCGATTCCAGAGACAATGGGTCGTCCTGGAGGGTTCTGCGGGTTTTTGTGGATCTTGGGTAGGGTGTACATATATGGGATTTTTGGATTCTTTTGACAGAGAAATTCCCCTTCCTTTTTGGTGATCCAGTCGTGAGCTAATGCCTCCTCCACCATTGTGCTGATCTTGGTCGACTAGGTAGCAAGCTATTGCTCTACCTCACAATTCCCTTCTTAATGTTCCCAGCTAGAGAAGTGAATAAAATATATTTTTTCTAGTGAGCCAGGGAATTTTAAATTCTTTGTATTTTTGCACTCACTTGTTAGGTCCCTACACTTCACTGACACCCCTACACCTACACATAGCCTCTGTCACAACTTAAGTGCTCCCGCGTAGTTTGTTTGGTCATAGCACGCCCCGCCCCGTTATAGGGACGGGAAGACCCCTATGATGAAGCATGACACTAAAGGACTTTTTAGTGTTTGAGGGGTATTTTAAAAAGCACATAGTGCTCTTGTATTTCTAGACCTAAGAGAGAGCCTAGTATCTCACTAGACCCCATAAGAATCAAAACACCTAAAAATTATCACCTCTTCACATTGATAGAATCTCATTGTTTATATGATACTGCTAGGAGGGTGATTCTATCAGCACCTCTACGCTTCCTCCCTTGTTTTGGACTCTCCCCTGCGCCAGATCTCACCAGTGCAGCTGCCCGACTTCTCTGAAATCGCATGTTCTCACTTTGCAGCTGTTGGTGTGGTCTGGATGTGGGTGTATCCACTGGTTGTGCTAATGTGGGCTCAGGTAGTCCCTCATCCTCTGTTTCCAATGCTGGCAATGAGGCCACAGTGCTCCTGCGATTTTTTTGGAGCTTGTGTTGTGGGTGCTGGTGAGACTGCTATGTCCTCTTCTGAGTGAGACTCAATATCTGGTGGTGCTTGTCCATCACTGTCCTCAGACTCTTAGTCACGAGCATCTGTGATGTGGAACAGTGCATGATTAGTTGGCATTTAGGACGTTTCCTTTTTTGCACAAAGTTTGGTTCAATAAAGTTATTTTGAATTACTGTGTGTGTAGTCTGACTTCCCTGGTACAATGGATTTGAACTTATCTTGTTTGCTAGACACCAGTCTTCCCCTGTGGTTTTGCTGACTACAATTCCCATAAGTGTGTCATAAGTAAAGCATGGACTGGAATACTATTTCCTGCACAAGCCAGATCTGATTTACACTGTTTGTTAGCTAAGACTGAAATGTAGAAATTAAGTTGCATGCATCTTACCTTGGGAGGTACTGGGTGTTGCAGAGGAATCTATTGTTGTAACTACAACTACTGCCTCCCGCTGCAGGGTAGACTCCACGATGTCCTTCATGGTTTTGGGGCTGGCATGGGTTGATGGGCCACCTCCAGGTTTTTTTTTGCTTCTTCAAGCCTTTCCGCAACCATTTCTTTGGCACGACTAAGCAGGTCGTACCACCTTTTGCGCAAATCTCCAATGCTGCGGTATGCAACTCCCACTGCATTAATTTTGGTTTGCTTTTTTTATTTTATTTTTATTTTTATTGTTGGCAAATTCAAACCATAAAACAGAAATATACAAGATGAGTAATATAAAACAGCGTAGTATACATGGATAACAAGGTACATTCATAAATATATATAAACAAAGCACTATTACAAAGAAAGGTATAGCTATTGAGAAAAAGAATACTAGAAAGAAAGAGAGAATGGGATCACGATCACTTAGAGGCCCTATATCTGATTTCCCCTTTCTTGATTATACCACCAAGTAATAGGTTCCCAAATCTGTGTTCCTATTGCTCTCATTTTTCTACCTCTTGTGGCATATATTGAAATTTCTTGCTTATATATTGCTATAAAGCGGCTAAGCCACATATTAAAGGTAGGGGGCTCTGTATCTTTCCACCTAGCAGCTAGAATTATCCGAAACACGGCATATCCCAGAAATAATACAGCTTGTTCTTCTCTATTGTGTTTCAAAGAGTCATCATGACCCAATAAGAGCAATGTTATAGAATCATGTATTTGGTGACCAAAAATTTGGGTCCAAAATTCCAACATCATAGTTTTAATTATGACCAACGTGGGGCATTCAGCAAACATGTGTAAGAGATTTGCTGATGGTTGTTTGCATCTAGGACAGTTATCGTCAGACCTAAGCCCCCATGCGAACAATTTAGCTGGCTTATAATACAAATTATAAATGATTTTATAATATTGAGCCTTTAGGTTGGAGGCTATAAAAAATCTTGTTGAGAGAGCTAATGAGAGATCTATATCCACATTAGGATTAGCTAATTTTAAGGCCCAAGATTGTTCGATGCGCTCTAGATCATCAGGGATATTGGCCAAAAGTAGCTGATATAGGGCCCCTATTCTGGTAGATTTTTTCCCTATAATGTCAAATAATGGGATATTATTTGGAGGAATTTTTGGTTTGGTATTGTGGATACTAGCTGATATTTGATAGAATTTTAAAAAGTCGTTTGCAGGGACATTATATCTCGTTTGAAATAGCTCAAAAGAAAGTAGGAGATTATTACCAAAAAAGTCTCCAATTGTTTTAATACCTAGGAACTCCCACCTCCGAAAAC
This sequence comes from Lissotriton vulgaris, assembly GCF_964263255.1. Classification (NCBI taxonomy): domain Eukaryota; kingdom Metazoa; phylum Chordata; class Amphibia; order Caudata; family Salamandridae; genus Lissotriton; species Lissotriton vulgaris. The sequence goes on from NC_141688.1 coordinate 21,090,930, forward strand.
TACTATCATTAAGGATATTAGGAAAAATTTTACATTGCCATAGCGGTGTATATTTTGTATATGTGGGAAGGCCTAGATGTTTACCAATAGCTTTCCAGACTGAAAGAGCATCTAAAACAGTCTTAAATTTAATTTTTTTGTAGTAAGATGTTTCAACCTGCCTTAAAAAAAGTCCCTTATGTTTTCTACCTAGGCTGAGCTCATATATTGATGGTATGTAAGGAATTGTAGAGGTTGGGCCTCCTGATTTTGCAGTCAAAAGAGGGTCCATAAATTGCAATAGTGATGCCCAAAAATATAATCTTAAATTAGGTAAAGCTAAGCCGCCTCTACTTTGGGGAAGTGATAGAAGGGAAAGGGCCCGCCTTATTTTTCCGTAACTCCACATGAACTTTGCTATGAGGGAGTCTATAATCTTTATAGAGTGTGCTGCAGGTAATAGAGGGATTGCTCTAAACAAGTATAGAACACGCGGGAATACGTTCATTTTATTGTAGTTGGCCCTACCAATAATGGAGAGGTGTAGGCTGTCTACCCTTCTTAGATCGCTTTTAATTTTATCAATAAGGGGAGAATAATTAATATCGATAATGTTACTTAACTCTGTTGAAAGTATTACGCCTAAATAAGTGGCCTGATTAACCCTGAGAATACTTTCATATTGAGTGTTACTAGTAGCCAATACCATAGTCTTGTCTCTATTCAAAGAGTACCCTGAGTACTTCCCAAAGGCTTGGGTAATTGTCTCGATTTCAAAGATTGCTTCAGACGGTTTAGTAGTTATTACGGCGATGTCATCTGCATATGCCATAACTTTGGTAGAAAAAGACCCTGTAAGTAATGGATGTATGGATGTTGAGGTTAGTAATTTTTGAATAAGAGGATCTATATAGAGTGCAAATAGGACCGGAGAGCATGGGCAGCCCTGCCTTGTACCCCTCTGAATCGTAATAGCCTCCGACTCATTTCCTGCTATACAAATTTTTGCGGTGGGGTTGGCATAAATAGCTTTAATGGCACTGATAAAAGCATTTCCGAAGTTTTTACTTTCCAGGATGTTCCAAAGAAATTGCCAAGATACTCGGTCAAATGCCTTGTCGGCGTCGAGGAAGATCATCGACATCTCGCCCCCCGTGGCACCCATGATGTCAAGTAGGGTTATGGCTCTACGAGTGTGGTCTGTAGTGCCTTTACCGGGTATAAAGCCGTGTTGCCACGGGGATACAAGCCGTTCGATGACTCCAATCAGACGATTAGCAAGTATTTTAGCGTAAAGCTTTGAGTCGGAGTTGATCAGAGATATAGGCCTATATGAGGAAGGCAGATGGAGTGGTTTACCCTTCTTATGGAAAATTATTATATTTGTTTGTTTCCAAGATTCGGGGGGAATTGTGTGATATTGGACTCCTAGAAACAAATCAAGCAAAAAGGGAGTTATCTGGTTACCAAGAATTTTATATAAGTCGAGTGGAATTTTATCTGGTCCAGCCACCTTACCGTTGGCCATCTCGGCTAATGCAATCTCCAGCTCAATGAGCGTAATCTCTCTGTCCAAATGGGTCTTATTTTCTTCATCGATATTTTGATGATTAATATGGTCTGGGAGCCAATTATTTAGAAATGTAATAATTTCACTATCAGGATGTGAGATATCACTGCTATAGAGTTTTTGATAGTATTTATGAAATGCTTTAACAATATCTTTGGGAGTAGTATACTCATTTCCCTCGAATTCAATCTTTTTAATATTACTCAATGATTGCTTTTGTCGTGTGCGTAAAGCTAACTGCTTCCCCACATTCTCCCCTGATTCATATAGTCTATCCTTATTGGCTTGATAGGTTTCCGCGGCTTTTTGAATTAACTTACTATTAATCTCATTTTTTTAAATCATTATTTTTTTTAAGATTTTCCCAGGATCGGTGGTAGGATCTACTTGGCCCCCGCGAGACAAATTTAACAGGGAAGCATGATAGGCCTCAAGATTGGAGAGCTCCTGCATCATTTCCAAATTGGATTGTTTTTCTAGCTTTCGCTTATTAGCAACAAATGAAATGGTCTCTCCTCTCAATGCTGCTTTAAAACAGTCCCATACTATAATACGGGGAGCACTGAACTGATTATAATCAAAAAAAGACTGGGTCCATGATTTAATATACGCTATGTATTCTGGATTAACCAATAGCCTCCTATCAAAGGTCCATTGTGTTATTGGTTTAACTAAATTAGACGTATCAAAAATAAAGATCAATGCATTGTGATCAGATAGAGTTTTCGGTGATTTAATTACTTCTATAATATCCTTATGGTTAATGCTTGACATGATATAATCTAATCTAACATATTTGTTATGGGGGAAAGAGAAATATGTATAACCAGCCAAATTTGGCCCCCGGAGTAGGCCCCAGACATCAACCAGGTTGTGACTTTTCATCAACTGATCCAATGCTGTATATACCTTTGGTTTGCGCCCTTTATAATTTTGAGATAAAGAGTTCCCAGAGGACAACCCTATGTCGATGTTAAAATCACCACAAAAGATCAGGGAGCCTGACCAAGAGGCCAGTTCAAATTCGAGCTCTCGAAAAACAGCAGGGTCATCCAAATTTGGGCCATAGATTGCACAGATGGTGATATCCAGCTGAAGCTGAATTATAACCCATCTGCCATATTTATCGGCTGATTTACGAATTGGGGGGCCTATTATAGGTTTAGCGAAGATAGCAACCCCTCTAGTTTTAGATGTTTGAGATGTAGCTGCCATTAGGTTGTAACCAGGTAGTTTAAGTAGGTTCCTATCAGAATATGCAATGTGTGTCTCTTGGAGACATAATATATCAACAGGATTTTGTTGTATTGATTGAATTAGCTGAGCCCTTTTATCTTTATGATTGAGGCCTGCCACATTCCATGTACAAAGACTTATTCTCCCCATAAATTGATTTGAAAGGCTAACCCGACAAGCTTTAAACACCCATTCTCCTTAGAATATATAATACGGTTTTGGTTTTCTTTAACATTTCTGTAGCTTTTACTCTTAATACAACAACGTCTATGACCGAATTTGCCAATTTTTCTTTTTTGGTTTCCCCCCTTCCCTCCCCCCCTCCTCAAACCCCTCCCCAAGGCCTTCCCCGAGGCCTTAACCCCCCACCTCCCCACGAACTCCGCCCTATGAGGCATAACAGACTCTTACTAGAGTCTATAGTGATGGAGAGACACCCTGTGACCGTGTCTTATCATTAATTTTATATATTTCAAATAGCACATGTGTAGGCTAGTGAAAAGGGTATGTAAGACAAAAAAAAAAAAGGAAGACATGCAAAGCTATGAAAATATAAACAACCTAGAGCCATGCAATTCCAACAAGCCATGCGACGGAACCCTTGAATGCTAGGAGAGAGATTCATTATACCGATAATAGATAATACAGCATATTCTAGTCCTTTTCTAAGCGAATTATCCGAAAAGCATTAGAGTTGGTGTTAACTTAGGAACTTAGGAACTGTAAAACAAGGCTCACCATCCGGTGGCGTAACTAAAGTCAAGGTGACCGATGCATTTTAAGGCTACTAAGGAAAAAACTAGGTCAGGCTATCTAAAAAAGCCTTTGCTTTGATCTCGGAGGAAAATAATTTTACCTGACCATTATACAACACCTTGAGTATGGCGGGATTATTCAAATAGACCTTAGCTTTTTTGTCCAAAAAAGGTTTGATTAGCTGACGGAGGCGCCATCTCCGCTCCACAGTTGTGTGGCAGAAGTCCGGCCTGACAAAGTATGAGATGTCGCCTCGGATCCGATGAGCCTCAGGTCTCGCTTTCTCTGCAATGGTTTGGCGTAGCAAAAAGTTACCAAAGTAGACGAGGATCGCCCTAGGGTATTTGCTTTGCGAGTTGGTAGGCCGTAGTGTAGAAGGGGTTCTGTGGACCCGTTGAACTTCCAGATCCCAGTTCCATGAAGATAACTCAGGAAAAGTGTCTTTAAAGAGTTGAATCATAAAGGTGTGTGTATCATCCCCTTCACTTTTTTCCGGAATTCCGAGTACACGAAGATTGTTACGGCGCATACGATTTTCCATCTGTTCAAGCTTCCACCTTACGTCAGTCATCTCGGCGTCGTGAGCATCAACCTGCTCTTTCACCACAGTTGCTTCCGCCTCAATAACCACGATTCGATCTTCCATGTCTGACATTCTTGTATTGGATGCTGCAACTGTTTTTGAAAGTTTGCGTACCACTCCTTGTACCTTTTGTAGAGCTTGTTGTGCTTTCCGTCCATCCTTTGAGGTTTGCTCTCTGTGTGATGCGATTGCCTGCAACACAGTGTCCATTACCGCAGTTAAGGTTGTGTTTTGTTCCATTGAAGAAGAGGGGGCTCCATGAGAGCTGGAAGCTAGTGCGGGGGTGCCTTCCCGGTGAGGACCTGCTGGGATATGGTGGCTTCTTTTTTTTTTGATCACTGTGTGCTTTCCGGCTGAGGCTTCTCCCAATAGCTCATCCACATCGCTATCTTGAGTGCTGGAGCTGGAGCCGGTGTGCAGGTCAGATAGAGATGTGGATTAATTTTGGTTTGCATTGCCAGACATAGTTTTCTTTTTTCCGATTCAGGGACTTGCAGGGACAGTTTCCTAATCAATTTGTCATGCTCCTCACCTTCTCTTCTATTAGCAACTTCAATTCCTTTTCACTGAACTTCTTCTGCCTTTTTCTCTCCTTCGGGGGTGTTTCCTCAGCCATGCTGCGTTCTGCACCAGTTTAAAAAGCACAAACTCTTCTTAATTGCAGTTCTCCAGTAGTCTGCCTCCTCCTCCTCACTCTCGGCACCCAAGAACTGCATGGGTGTGGCCCTTCCTGAATCTTACATCATCATGGTGAATTGTATTTTTGGAATCGCTATTTGCGACTGGTGAATAGCGATTTTGGAAATGTTGTGAGTCAGTACTTCGATATCGCAAATTGCAATTGCGAATTTGACTGAATCACAAAATATTGGCGATTTCTTTTATGCATCACATTTGGCGAATCGCAATTTGCGATTCAGTAAAAATCGCAAAGTGCAAGTCGCTAAATGAATGTTTGCTGCATATGCCCCAAGATCTTTTTTTTTTGTTTATGGCAAAAACCAACCTTAAAATCCAAATAACCAATATGAAGGCATAGAAAAAGACTTATAGTAGCTTTAAAGAGCATAGACACTGCGGGCAAAAAAACTAATGTGCACCTGAGGAAAAGCTAATTGCCGGAGACACTGCCACTGTCAGAAATCTCTGTGATGTCATATTGTCTTGCGTGATCAGCTGCTTTTTACTACCAAACAGACATCTAAGATGACGGCACAGAGGGCTTCAGGCCAGGAAAGGCCCTTGCTCATTGCCCTTCTCTAATAGTTGCTCCCGACTCGTTGTGACGAATTGGGAGAAATGCGACTTGAATGACAGACGCTGCTCAATGTATATGGCCGGAGGATTCGATGCCCAGCACTGTAGTGGAAGCATTTCCACAGCGCATCCCGAAAGCTGCTAGGAGCGTCGGGCAAAAGAACACACCAAATGAGGAGGATTAACCTTTGTGGGGAGCACTGGTATGGTATGGCGGCTGGTGACATTTGAAAGTGGTGGGGGGGTAAAATGATAATCATACTGCACCGTAGCGAGCAAGCGTAGCGAGCGAGCCCGAACCCCCTAAGGAGGGTTCGGGGGGAAAATTTTGAAAAAAGAGTGGACAAATGGTGCATTTTCAAGCAAATTTGAGAAAGCAGGAAGGTTAATAAAGGTTAATATAGCAATTGTGAAAGTGCAGTTATTACATTAATAAAGTGGTGTCATATAACATAGGTAGCTGCTTATTCAGCATAACCCCATCGAAGATCACACAACACACAGTGTACTCAAACAGATGGTAGGGAATAAGACATACCCTTAAATGAGACATGCTGAGTGGCACAGCACCAGTACTGCACAGCGCTCTTGAGATGTGAAACAAACTCACCTCAGCTGGTGAGACTGGTCTTTAGGGTGTGAGACCCTCACTCTGACAGTGAGTGAAAATGGTCTCCCTAGTGTAGCACTGAGAGGACAGTAGGTGCAGGAAATGGTCATACTAATGGCCTGTCTCTACCTAGTGAGAGCCTCGGTGCAGAGATTTTTCAAACTGATAGTCAATGTATGAATTTTTTTTTTTTTTAGGACAGCGACATTTCTGGGTAAGCAGGGTAGTCTGTGATGTTTTAGACGTTGCATTGGTGGCACTGGCATGTGGTGTAGAAAGACAATCAGAGTGCCCCAGGTCCCCGCCATCTGGATGCGCAGTTATATCATTATCACTAGAGATCAAAGCAGCAGTAACCAGGAAGGGTGCCAAAGGGTCACCACAATAATAACACGTCATACGTCTGTACGTTACTTAAAACATCAATGGTGATGCGGAATTAAAGGTCAAAGGTGCCTGGGAACTTGTTTGTGCAAAGAGTCAGGCGTGCCAAGTTATAGCCGTGTTCTCTATGGGGATGCATTAGCATTATAAAATCGCCAAAAATTCATACAGCTTCAATCAGGAAATCTTGCAAAAATATAACTGTCTTAAAATAACACATAATACACTAGACACAATAGGACAGTATAATAAATAGGCATCAATTTTGACATAACTTACGCTCTAAATGCAGGCTTTGTCTATAGTGGGGTTCTAAACAGGTATCGAATTAATATGTATATATATATTTTTCTAGTTTTAGCGCGAACTTGACCCCAAGAAATCAGGTATAAGAGCGCTTTACATGAGCACCCGTTGTGTTCACAAGGACACGTTCATTTTTGTTAGGCACGGGGAGATTTGCCCAGAATCACAGGATGTTGTTGAGCGTGGTTGCCGAGACTCGAACCCGGTTCCCCAGATTTGAGGTCGACCCCCTAGCGTTACTGATAGAATTCACTTTTCGATGCTCTAATTACCCTATGACGACGTGTGAGTTAGCATCATATGACTAACTAATGCATTTACGTAAACGCACTTATGCTGAGTTCATATTCTTACCTATTACTTATATTCAAATGTATGTGTGACCATATTAGTTTCTTAGCTTAGCCTGTGTGCCACCATTTTGTGAAACTCTCTGTGCCTGCAGGCTTTGCTCGCTCATGCCCCTCCCGCAGGAATACAGAAATATACTCAGACAGCAGTTTTCGTTTCTCGGCTCACTGTGGCCGAAACTAACAACTCGTGTTATCTGTAATGTTCTCATGCCCAGAGACGCCGAAGCCTAGCTCCCTGGCCTTGAGCAGAGATAATAATGTATCCCTCGCAGGTGCAGATGCCTGCTGTATGAGAGCATTGTCCACTGGGCTGAGGCTCGGTAATTTTCCACAAGGGGCGTACCCCATTTACTGTATTGCATTATAATGTATTGCTGTGGTGCAGAGAGTCAGTCCTCTCGTTCGCACTCCTAGGAGTGAGGTCGGACAGGGCCCTCTCATATGAGTGTTGTTTGGCCTAATAAAGACTTTTGTTTATACTTCTCCACTGTCCGGCTGACTTCCTATAAGGTAATTATAGGTGAGTGTTGTAAGTCACTCCGGTGGATTTGAGCCACGCTTATCAGATGGCGCCCGAATAGGGACCCCGCGATAAGGATCTTTCTCACCCGTAAGTGGGTAGCAGAAGACCGGGGACCCGCTGGTCGGCACGGTGGGCCCGGGATCCCATTTGATGCCGAGCTTGGTTCTCGCAGCGCTGCCCCACCCTGCTGATCGGGAGAGGTCCCGGTTCGGATCTTACGCCGGGGTCCAGAAGGCGGAACTTGAAGATGACCGTGTTGGTCCTGGCAGCCGGAGGTGGAGAACGGTAGAGGTCGGTGCCGCCTACGGAAGGTGAGTGGTCCACCTGTGATTGCTGCAAGAACGGGAGTGTTCCGGGAGACTAGAGCGTCTCCGATGGTTTGAGGAGCCGGTGTGCTCCTGGGGCTAGTGTGCTCCGGGGAACTCAGAGTACGAGTTGGTGCTCTGACAGACTTGACGGGGTTGGGGACGTATTTCACGATAATTGTTTTTAGTGATCCGACCGAATGGTACTGTGGTGAAAGCGTGGCTCATTGTGGGTAGACTCTGGTGCGCTTACCCTGATTCCTAGTGTGGTGATTCAGTGGAGGTGTGATCCGGGTTTCCCGCGGTAAAGTGCGCAGCGATCCATAGTGCCGCACGGGTGGCGGATCCGTTCCCCGTCCTCAGAACAGTTAGCGTACTGTTCGGTCTGCGGTAGAGTCCAGGTTCCCTAGGACTTGGTCGACGGGCCTTGTCCCATTTGGTAACACGTGTTTGGAGATATTGTATATGTGTACGTGGTTCTCTGGTGTCCGTCTATATGTTTGTGCGTGAATGAACTTGAGTTGTGATTTGAAATAAAGTAAAGATGCCCTGTTTTAGCAAGTTGCGATGTTTTGAATGCTGTTGTCGACCCTCAGATACTAGACTGGCCGAGAGCCAACCTGCACCCCCTGAAGGGACACCGAGTTTTGATATGTATGTTAAACATGGACTGGTCCCGATTTTGTTTGGTACTTTGTGGCATCGGTACACTGCTGATAATGTGGATTTACAATGGCCTTTGACGGGTTCTTTTGATGAAGCTAAATTGGATTATTTGCAAGACAAACTGTTTGCTAGGCGTAGCCGCCAGAGTATGTTCGACTCTTTGCGAGTGTGGCAGAAAGAGGCCAGGAAACGTAAGATGCGAGAGGAGAAAGAGGAGTTTAAGAAGTCCACCCAGACTATGGCGCAGAAAGCGAGGGAACAGGTGGGGAATGAGAATGCACTACGCATGGAGCGCGCAGATAGACTTTGTAGGTTGAAAGAAAATAAAAGTTACGTAGTACGAGAGGACGACCCAGATGAGATGGAGGACATTTTGAATGCCCGACCCCCTCCCCCTTATGCCCCGCAGCCATTGTACCCCTCCTTGCCACTTTTGGCCCCTAGTAGTGCAGGTCCTTCAGCGAGCGCCCCCCAACAATCCCTACCCTCGACACCCCTTGTTTCTTTACTCCAGACCACTTCACCTGCCCCCTCACCATTTTCTTTAGCACTCCCTACTGTTTCAGCTAGTACCACCCCCAGTCAGGAGATGCTAACACCGAGTCGCGGCGCAGGTAGCGGATTGTTTTCGCAGGTACCGAAGCTGCTTACACGTTCTACAGTTGGTTTGGATGAAAAAAGTCTGGTGGCTAACCAGGCATGTCAATGGGCCAGGAATAATATTTATTCGTTTGAAGATATCTGGTCCACCATGAAAGATTTTGAGCCATTGATGCAGCAGCACGCTTTGTGGCACATGGCTGGTGTATTGATACCGTTATGGGAGCAGGGATATGGAGGTGTGGCTCCGGCGGTTTTGCGGGATATACAGGCTGGAGCGTACAGAACGAACACGGGGGTGAAGGAAGTGATGAGTAGTCTGCGCGCGCTATTGCAATACAGGAATGAATTGCCCTCTGCCGGTACACCCCATTTCCCAGGTCTCCACCCAATGCGAGAGGTGCACCCTATTTTTCATCCTGAGGTCCCCGAGTTGTTAGACCCAGTCACAAGGGCTGTTACAAGGAACAGAATTGATGTGCATTTTCAGGAGCAATGGGTGTATACGCCATGGAAGAGAAGTGAGGTGTTGTCATTGAAGGCTCAGCTGCCGGATTCTAGAAAGAATCCGACCGCCTATTACAAAGAGCTTACGGAAGCGGCGTCTTCTACTGTGATGACGTTGGCTGATGTTGAATTGTTTTTCGGGCTTTTGGTCCCGGTTGATGTGTGGCGGCAAGTGAAAGGTACGGATCATACGGAGGAGCTGGGAGGTACATGGCAGGAGTTGCAAGATTGGGACAAAGAGCGTAAGCCAGGGGAGAAGCCGAAGGCTGAGATATTAGCTTTGCCAGGGCGTATTATAAAATATATGCATTCTCTCATTCCCCCGAAAAAGGTGGATTGGGACAAGTTAACGGCTTGTAAGCAGAAAAAGGATGAGGCGGTCTCTGATTTCTTTACGAGGTTTGAGGAAACGTTTATGGATTTTAGTGGGCAGGACGTGTCACAGGATGGAGGGTTACGGCTCTTCGTCAACAGGTTTGTTACGAACTTATTGCCTGAAATATCAGCTAGGCTGCAAGCGTCGGAGAGCACGTGGACGACATCCTCTCCTTCGGGAATACTCAGTATGGCGCAATATTATGAGCACAGGGAAAATGAGAACAAGGACAAGCAAGAAAAGAAGGCTAAGTACTTAAAGACAAGGGTTTTGTTGCAGCAGGTTGCGAGAGGCAGAGGCAGGGGTGCGGTGCCGAGCCGCGGAGGTGGATTTGGAAGAGGTGAGAGCAGGGACAGGCTGGGACCGAATCAGTGCGCGAAGTGCAAGCAGGAGGGGCACTGGTGGAGGGATTGCCCGCTGCTCCAGGCGGGCGCTGGTGTAGGGCGCGGACGAGGAAGAGGAGGTGGTGATACTGGAAGACAGGTGGTACGATCGGAAGGAGGCAGGAGGCCGGGTGGCAATTATTTTGACAATAATACAAATAGGCAACAGTTGCAGAGTGATGGTGCCCAGTACTATAACGATGATTACTCAGTTGATGATTTGACAGGGTTTTCCCACAACTAGGACAGCGTAGGACAGAGCATGGGACCAGTACTTATGGAAGTTGATCAGAGGGGACCTTATGTCGAAGCCGACTTACTAGGGTCTCAACAGAAATTTCTAGTGGATACGGGTGCAATGAAAAGTTCGGTGGCTCGTTCTCGGGTCCCAGGGGCGGCTCTGTCTGGCAAAAATAACATATCCGTGGGTTTCGCAGGAACTCCGGTGATTAGCCCCATCTCTAAACCTCTCACGTTGACGATTGGTCCCTTTACTGTTGATTCACCGTTTTTATTGACATCAAACTGTGGTGAAAATTTGCTGGGTTTAGATTTATTGAAGAGATTGCATGCCACCATTTATTGTTCTCCGGATGGCGTGTACCTTACTCTAGGCCCCAATGTTGCCCGCCCACTACAGTGCTTTTCAAAAGACGACTCGCTGCCACTTGAGTTTCGAGGCATACCCGACAGCTTGTGGGCTGTCAGTGATAATGATGTGGGGAGAATGGATATTGCCCCGGTGTCAATAAGAGTGAAGGTGGGAGCCAAATTGCCCAGAATTCCACAATACAGAATACCTAAGGAGGGTGAGAAGGCCTTGTTACAAATAATTCAGGATTTAATACAGTCTGGTGTAGTGGAGGAAACAGATTCGAATATATGTAACAGTCCCATTTTGCCTGTACTTAAAAGACGGTCACCTGATGCTACTGATAATACTCCTGATGTTTATAGATTTGTGATTGATTTGCGGCAAGTAAATAGAGTGGTGGAGCCACAGTATCCGGTGGTCTCGGACATCACTACAATATTGACTATGATTCCACCTTCGGCCAAATATTTCTCTGTCCTGGATTTGAAAAATGCTTTCTTCAGTATTCCAGTACATGAGGAAAGCCGTTATCTCTTCGGATTCTCATTGGCTGGCCGAAGCTTCCGCTTCAAGAGAATTCCTCAGGGGTACACTGAGAGTCCTAGTATATACAGTCAGGCTCTAAAGGCACAATTGGACGATCTGGAACTTCCACCTGGCAACGTAATGTTGCAGTATGTGGATGATATCCTAATAGCATCGGATGATGAGCAGGGTTGCCGGGATGCTACTGTAAAATTGTTACACCATTTGGCGAAGAGGGGGCATAAAGTGTCCCTTCCGAAATTTCAATACTGTCGAACGGAGGTCACCTACCTCGGTCACCTCCTTTCGAAAGTGGGGAGGAGATTGACGCCGGAGCGCATAAAAGCGATCACTAACATGCAAATACCTAACACGCAGCGAGAGGTGCGCGCGTTCCTAGGCATAACATCGTATTGTCGTCAGTGGATACCTAATTATGCGTTACTAACAAAACCCCTATTGTATCTGACTACCAAAGAAGTGCGCGAACCCCTACCCTGGACCCCCGCATGTCAGGAAGCGTTTGAGTTACTAAAGACGTCTTTGTGTTCGGCGCCAGTTCTTGGAACACCTGATTACCAGAAGCCTTTTGTTCTTTACGTGCACGAGGCGGAAGGTTGCGCGTTGTCTGTCTTAACTCAGTGTTTTGGGGGGAAGCAGAGACCGTGTGCGTACTTCTCTGCAATACTAGATAATGTGGCAAGAGCGCTGCCGAGTTGTCTGAGAGCTACGGCGGCTGCTGCGGTCTCTATAAGACAATCGGCAGGGCTCGTGCTGGGATCAGACCTCACAGTAATGGTACCGCATGCTGTGGACATTTATTTGAACAGGACACAGACGCAGCATTTAACAAGCGCTCGTCTGACAGGTTACGAGATGACTCTTTTTGCACCCCATGTGACAATTAAAAGGTGTGCCACATTGAACCCCGCCACCTGGTTACCTATCCCCACAGATACTGACACGAATGATGATGACATACATGACTGTTTGTATAGGACTGAGGAGGAGACAAAGGGGAGGGTGGATCTGACAGACAGGCCCATGGAAGAACCAGACGGGGAACTGTATGTCGATGGATCCTGTTTTAAATTACCAGACGGGACATCGACAGCAGCATACGCAATAACAACATTACAGACGGTGGTGGAGACTTCTAGAATACCTTACAATTCTGCTCAGGCTGCCGAGATTATTGCCTTACTGAGAGCATGTGAGTTGAGCGAGGGGTTGGATGTGAACATTTACACCGATAGCCAATACGCCTTTGGCGTGGTTCATAATTATGGGCGACTTTGGGCAGAACGGGGATTCTTGACCTCCCATGGACAACGCATCCAACATGGTCCACTACGACTGCTAACGGCACTGACATTACCCAAAAGATTGGCTGTGATAAAATGTAGCGCACACAAGACAATAGTGGACGATGTCGGGCGAGGCAACGCTTTTGCCGATAAGACAGCAAAAGAGACTGCTAGAGAAAAATGACCACGAATGTTTGTGGCAGGGCCAGCACGATGGGTCCCAGATGTTCATATGTTCGCAGACACGGTACAGAGTGTCAAGAACATACAGGGAAAAGCGACGGATGAGGAATTGAGGGCATGGAAGGATGGGCAGGGACGACTGGATGCGGATGAATGTTGGACGGATGTGACAGATAAGAGACGATGGATGTTACCGAATGCGTATGTCCTTCCAGTAGTGACGATGGCACACGGGCCTGCCCATGTGAGTGCCAAGGGTATTTGCAAATTGTTAGACCCGGTGTGGAGCAATAAAAATATCTCCAAGATGGCCACCAATTTGGTTCGTCAGTGTATGGTGTGTTTGAGACACAATCCTGGAAAGGGTACCCCTGTCCCAACTGGAAATTTTGCACCCCCCTCTTTCCCTTTTGAGGTGATTCAGATGGATTACATTGAAATGGAAAGAGTCAATAACTTGAAGTACGTCCTTGTAGTCGTATGTGCTTTCAGTAGGTGGGTGGAGGCGTTCCCAACGAAAGACTGCACGGCTATGTCTACTGCAAAAATGTTGATAAAGGAGTATTTCTCCCGCTTCGGATTACCTAGGGTGATCTGGAGTGATAATGGCACGTCCTTTAATGCTGAATTAGTGAAGAATATATGCAAAGGTCTACACATCACCCAGAAGTTCCACTCAGCCTTGCATCCTCAGGCGGCAGGACTGGTGGAACGGTTTAACGGCACACTCAAGTTAAAAATGGCCAAAATATGTGAGAGTACAGGTCTCCGTTGGCCAGACGCACTTCCCTTAGCTTTGCTTTCCACAAGAGTCACTGTAAATGCGAAAATGGGCGTCTCCCCGCACGAGGTGGTATTTGGCCGCCCGGCCAATATCTGGGGAGTGCCCCGACCTAAATGTTTCTCCGAAGTTCCTTACCCTCTGTTGACAGACTATCTGTATGCTTTGACTAAAGATCTTCGTTCTATTCATCAGCAGGTAGCAGACACTCTGAAGCCGTTGCCGGAGGGGCCTGGACACACCATCCACCCAGGGGATTGGGTCGTGGTGCGACGATACCAGCGGAAGTCTTGTCTGGAGCCGAGGTGGTCAGAGCCGCGCCAGGTGCTCCTCACTACACGCACAGCGCTTCGGATAGACGGCAGGAAAGCGTGGACCCATGCCTCTCATGTGAAGAGGGTCCCGCTCCCGTTGCCCTATGACCAATGGATACAAGATGGCATCGCTGACCAGGAGTGTGAACATATCCCGAGGTATGTTCCTTTCTCGGATGCTTCACTGATTGGAGAAGAGCAAAGCGGAATTGAGAATACTGTGAGCTCTACCACTCCCTCTGTTGCTAGCAAAGAGATATCGGAAAGTTCAGCATCTGCCTCTGACACACCTGCTTTGTTTTCTGACCCCGAAGTGCCAGGGAGCGCTCGCTATAATTTGCGGCCCCGAAGAAAATAAGTAACAGTGCTGGAATATGATGGACTAAATACTGGAAGAAGGGCTTAGTGGACATTCTGAAAAAAAGAAGATTTAGTGGTAGGGATGGACTTGTAAAGGCCCTGGTGTTTAGCTGAAGATTGTGTTCTATGAGACTATAGAGTGGCGCGGGGCCCGAATTAAGTGCTTCCCTTGTTTCAAATTATTGAACAGCGACGTTGGAGTAGGTATGGACGGTAAAAGCCTGCCTGTGAGGCTTTGAAGGACACAGGGAGAAGATCCCTTTTTAAGGGTTGAAGAACCCCTCTGGCCGGTTGAGGATTGTCTGGGACTATTTTTTTAGTAACAGTGTGATTTTTTTCCTTTTTTGGATTTTTGATACTTTTTGAACAATTATTAGAAATGTATCCTTTTGGGCGGCCCATCCTTGATGAAGAGCAGCCTTTTGCAGCTCCCCCGAGACGTGTGCCTGATTCCCCCTGGTTGGCCCTTTCCCGAAAGGGTAAAATAGTACTCATCATAATTGTTCTAATTGCTTTTCTGGTGACTCTTGGAATACTGTTTTTCCTAGATAAATACTATCCCGTTCATACGTTTGCACCCACACCTACTGCTGTTCCAGAACACAGAATGATCACTGTCGACTATGGTGAACGAATGATACGCAAGAATTATAAAGACAATGTTTTTATTAAGACTTTGCATCATGCACATGCCACTACCAACATGACAGATTGCTGGGTTTGTGGGCTTTTGCCTTCTGCTGCTTATAAAAAAGATAGATTCCTTGCTCTTCCTTTGACTCCGATAAATAGTTGTGTGGGATGGTACACCCTTATAGGTCTTGTTAAATATTTCCAACAGCCAGATTCCCTAACTCCACGGCTGCAGAATAGGGGGTGGACAATGACGATGCGAGTACGCCCTTTGCCTTCAGCTTCCCTTGGACGAATATATACTGACGGACGTTTTGACCAGACTTTTATAGAGACATGTGAGAAAAAGTTGGGTCGATTCTTGACACCTAATGATACTGATCGACTCAGGGATAGTTTCATGAAATTGAACGCCACTTTGTCTTATAGGCATCCCCCTAAGAGTAACGACAGCTCCAAGTCTTTGATACCCCTGGCTGTGGTGGGTCCTTCTCCATTTTTCTGTATAGAAGGAAGGGGTCCCATCAAGGTTGGAAATAGCTCTTGTAATGTGACTGCTTCAATACGCCTGCCCGTTAGTCCCTCTTTGATTGCCCCACCCAGTGTCTATTTTGTTTGCGGTGAAAATGGATACTTATGGTTGCCCGAGGGTTGGGGTGGGGTGTGCTACCTGGCTTATATGATTCCTCCCGTGTATGTGGCTCCCTCTGATTACCACAGAACTCATCGACGATTCCCCAGTCCTCAGGAGCAGCCGCAAGAGCAGCGTATTTATTTATTTATTTTTGAATTTTATAGAGCGCACGGCTACCCCCGAGGGGGTGTCCCGGCGCTAACAACTAATGAGCTCAAAGAAGGAGGAGAGAATCAAGAAGAGAACAACCAAGTCTTTAGTTTGCGGCGAAAGATGGATTCAGTGGGGACAAATCTTAGCTCCAAGGGGAGGTTATTCCACAGTCTAGCTGCTGCTACTCCAAAAGCTCTACCGCCTACTCTAGAAAGGCGGAAGCGTGGGACAACCAAGAGACGTAAACTATTGGATCGTAAGGATCTCACAGAGTGTGAAAGAAACAAGACGTTTTTTCAGATAGCCTGGGCCAAGATTGTTCAAGGCTCGAAAAGCAAGAATCAGTATCTTAAAGTAGATCCGTTTAGTAATAGGGAGCCAATGCAGTTGTTTACGATAGGATGCTACAGATTGTCGAAACGGAATATTGCCAATCAATCTGGCAGCGGCATTCTGCACAATTTGCAGACGTTCAATCTGGTACAGAGGGGCACCTGCGTAGAGACTGTTCGCATAGTCTAAGTGAGACGTGATCAGTGACTGAACCACCGTTCTACGAGCATTCAATGGGAGGTAAGGCAGAATCTTTTTAATCATACCCAATTTCGCAAAACAGGCAGATGTAGTCTTAGTAATGTGAGGAGCACAAGAAAGGGTATTATCAAACAGGAAGCCCAGATTGCGAACTGTGACAGCTGGTATCGGGGGGGGGTCAAGGACCACTGGCCACCACAGGCTGGATGGAATAGGAGTTTTCTGATTAAAAAACATAACCTCCGTTTTATCAGTATTAAGCCTGAGGTGGTTGGTGGTCATCCAATTGCAGATGTTATTTAAACACTGACGAAAGTTGGCAAAAGAGGTGTCAGAGTGATCCCTAAAAGAAAACACCAGCTGGGTATCATCAGCATAGGAGATCACTCTGACTCCCCAAGATTCCACCACCTTGGCCAGAGGGGCAAGATATACATTAAATAATAAAGGGCTCAGGGCCGAGCCCTGGGGGACACCACAAAGAAGAGGTTTCTCAGTCGAAGTAAAAGGCTTCAGAAAGACCCTCTGAGAACGATCCTTCAAGAAGGAACTAATCCAGGTCAGCACAGTACCTCCTATGCCCAACTGGCACAGGCGATCCAATAAGATTGTGTGGGAAACCGTATCAAAGGCGGCGGATAGGTCGAGGAGGACCAACATGGCCTCCTCGCCCCTATCCACACACTCTCTGAGAGTTTCGGAGACTTCAAGGAGAGCTGTCTCCGTACTAAAGCCTGCTCTGAATCCCGACTGAGAGTCATGGAGAAGCAGATTAGTCTCCAGAAATTCAGCCAATTGCAGTTGGACTGCTTTCTCCAAGATCTTAGCTGACTGGGGAAGAAGGGAAATGGGCCGGTAGTTTGAGAAGAGGCTAGGATCTGAATGCGCCTTTTTTAGGATCGGGACCAGCATGGCCTCCTTCCAAATGGAGGGAAACTGGCCTGAACCCAGAGAACAATTCCAGATGTCGAGAAGGGGCTCAATCAATATAGGGGCAAGAATACCCATCATGGTAGCCGGAATCAGATCAAGAGGAGAGCCGGATTTGCACTGTGTAATTAGTCTCTGAGAAGACTCAATAGTCATCTTCTTAAAGGATTCGAGGAGAGGGATGTCCCTATCTATCTCACTAGGGGCTGGTGAGATACCCTCTGGGGGGAAGGAGGACCTGATGGTCACGATCTTCTCCTGAAAGTATTCAGAGAGACCACTACACAGTACCTGGCTGGCCGGGATCTGAGAAGATAAGGCCGCAGGATGCGAAAAGTCCTTCACAATTTTAAAAAGGGATTTGGAGGAATTCCTAGATTTCTCGATTTGGAGGACAAAAAAATCTCTCATAGTTGACCGTTTTAAGGAGAGAAACTTTCTCAGAGCGGATTTATAAACAACTTTGGCCTCTGGATCATAGTTTTTTCGCCATAGACGTTCAAGTTTTTTACAACGGCTCTTCTCCTCCCTAAGCGTCTGGGAGAACCAGGGTGATGAAGGACGAGATCTAGCAGACGTGATGGATTGGAGGGGCGCGATGGTATCTATGGCGCTCAGCAAAGTTGCATTGAATTCGGACACCATTTCATCAACAGTGTTACAGGACGAGGGTGCATGACCATTAAGCAGAAGAGGACTCAAGGTGGCACAGGTTACTTTGTGCCATTTTCTCCTGACCTCCTTATTGAGTACAGTAGGTAAGGGCGCCAAGATAAGGGGAAGATCAAAAGGCACGAGATAGTGGTCCGACCAGGTAAGAGGGAGAGGTGGATGAAGGAGGATGTCCAGGTGCCCTGAGAAGACCAAATCCAAAGTATGGCCTGCTTTATGCGTGGGGCCCTGAACTAGTTGAGGGAGATTTAAACCCCTCAAAGCATCCAGAAACTGGTTAGCCGGAGAGCATAAAGGATCATCCACGCGTAAAAGGAGGGAACTTCAGGTAGAGGACGTTGATCAGACAGATACTTCGTATCAGCAATGGACTGATTTTTCTAAGGGTTTGCTTCCTTTCTGGGGTCCTATATTCAACAGTAGAGCTATTAGACGACTCTCTAGGGTAATGGAAAAGGTGGTTCTGGTTGAGGCTGACATTACGACTAACATCTCTGTTGAGGTTCAGGCTATGAGATTATTTACGATCCAGAACAGGATGGTTCTTGACGTCATACTAGCTGATAGGGGCGGGCCTGTCGCGTCATCGGGACCTCTTGCTGCGTTTATATCCCTGACTCCGCCCCGACTGTTAACTTGGCAGTGCAAAAATTGCATAGATTAGCGACTGAACTGCACCAAGATAATGGGACATGGTCTCTCCAAGGGTGGCTCTGGGGTGCCTTTTCTTCCTGGGGCTGGAAAATATTGATGGGTTTGGTTGGAGTGGTGAGTGTAATTCTGTCATGCTGCCTTTGCATATATTGCCTCCTTCCATGCTGTTCAATGTGTGCTGCAAATATACGTCCGAAAAAGAAGTTACATGGTCAATATGCTACTTCTATGATTACTGAAATTCCTGCTGATGCAAGTTGGTTAATGTTTATTGCAGAAGATGTTCTAGACTGAAGTTATACAGGCCTGCCCCTAGAATGGATGTCGGCACTACCTTTGGCAAATAAATGAGGCTATAGTTAGCCAATGATGCTAAAAGGAGGGTCTGATAGAATTCACTTTTCGATGCTCTAATTACCCTATGACGACGTGTGAGTTAGCATCATATGACTAACTAATGCATTTACGTAAACGCACTTATGCTGAGTTCATATTCTTACCTATTACTTATATTCAAATGTATGTGTGACCATATTAGTTTCTTAGCTTAGCCTGTGTGCCACCATTTTGTGTAACTCTCTGTGCCTGCGGGCTTTGCTCGCTCATGCCCCTCCCGCAGGAATACAGAAATATACTCAGACAGCAGTTTTCGTTTCTCGGCTCACTGTGGCCGAAACTAACAACTCGTGTTATCTGTAATGTTCTCATGCCCAGAGACGCCGAAGCCTAGCTCCCTGGCCTTGAGCAGAGATAATAATGTATCCCTCGCAGGTGCAGATGCCTGCTGTATGAGAGCATTGTCCACTGGGCTGAGGCTCGGTAATTTTCCACAAGGGGCGTACCCCATTTACTGTATTGCATTATAATGTATTGCTGTGGTGCAGAGAGTCAGTCCTCTCGTTCGCACTCCTAGGAGTGAGGTCGGACAGGGCCCTCTCATATGAGTGTTGTTTGGCCTAATAAAGACTTTTGTTTATACTTCTCCACTGTCCGGCTGACTTCCTATAAGGTAATTATAGGTGAGTGTTGTAAGTCACTCCGGTGGATTTGAGCCACGCTTATCATTACATTGCCCAATCTCCTTTCTCAGGACCGTCAGCCTGGTAAAATCCCTGTATTAATATTCAAGCGATGCTAAACAGAACCCCTTAACAGCAAAGAAAAGAGGACGAAATACAGTTAAAATGTTTAACACATAGAAGTTATTTGTAAATTACGGTAATCTATCACAATACTCCAACCATATCATGACAAATGTTGAAATGTATTAAAATTAGGAAGTGGGACAAGTTATTTTGAAAATATTTCATTGAAAAGTAGTGTCTCCGAATAGACCTGCGTGGTTTCCTGCTATGAATGGGGTTGTCACCAATCCAGAAATAGTTTTCTTTTGGGTTGATGGGCCTGAAACTCATAGTTTGGGCCACTGGAATTATGTATCAGCGGAGGACCAAATTATGCGGCAATGTTAACTGAATTATAGGGCAAGAAAAGGCAAATTATAGGGTTTGTTTTGAAGCAGTATTACTTCACTGGTTCACCTCAATAATTTGAGTTTGACGGTTAAATACAGCAATGATCAACTCGGACCTGCCTATGCACAATACAAGGCCTGCCACTGCGCGGTAACACTCGCATAGTTTTTCTTTTTCAGTAACTTTTGATCCGTTTGAGCTCTAAACAATTTTCTTAGCTGAAATCTAAAAATCATGCAAAATACTGTGGCAAGTGGAGCAAATCTATAATTATGTCTGTGGAAAATGTCAGAGTTCCCGTGGCCCTTTTCATAGCACACACACATTAAGTATACTGTACCATTTATATTTTGTTAGTATTACACCATGCTGGCTACCAAATGAAATATCACAACAGTCTTGTCAATAATTGCCCAGCACTGACACGCACTGTACCACCACCACATAGTCACTCACTGGATGTTGGGGGATGATCTTTTAAATCTCCAAGTTCCAAGATCTCCACCACGAGTCGACTGCAGTGTTGCACGTGCTCTTGTGCTGGAGAGGAGGAAGGGTGACTGGCCGTGGGCCGGCCCAATTTTCCCAGAACCTACAGAGTGCAGAATGTTGTCCAATCACTGAATGGCTTAACACTAAGCCATTACAGTGATTGGGCATTGCCATTGCCCCACGTTGGATGCTCCCACCCCCGCAGTGCAGACTAGACTGCAACAACCCGACAACGGCCCAGTAGTAGCGAATCCTGACGCTGCTCTCTTCAGAGGAGAGCTGCTCTCTAAAAAGAGCAGCATCAGGATTGGAGTGAACATAAAAAAAATGCCGCTCATTTTGGGACCACTGGGGTCTGTGGCATTAGGCAAACTCCGTACTCAGAGGTGCTTGCTTTTCACAGCCCACTGAGTTCTTAGCTTAAAAAGGCAGCCGGGCAAACACCACATGCGCAGTGCGCACCTGCAGCAGCAGCAGCACAAACTCCGTCCCAGCCATGCCACGTACTTCACGTGATTTAAGACATGACGCCGCAGCAGTTTTAATAATTATCGAGCAATTTATTCGAGCGGCGCGTTAATTAATAATAGTTTTTATTAACGCGCCGCTCGAATAAATTGCCCGATAATTATTAGTGGGGCAACGCCCCACCGCCCAAATGGTGAAACCGCCACTGTGAGAGAAGGTGCGTGGCCCGATCGGGAAAGCAGGAAAGGTCCGTGGGGCAAAAGGAAAACCTCACAACAACCGGATCCACAGTAAGCGGCTTCTGAAAATAAAGTACAATTGAAGCCTATAAACGTTAAAATACACAATAAAGAAAATACCTGTAAATTGGAAACAGAACATTTGACTAAAAGGTAAAATATACATAAAGAATACAGTTGAAAGCATGGAAATTGAAAATTAAGATACTTTTCTGCATGGAGCCACATTTAAAAGAGGCAGACTGTTATGTGTGCATGCCTATTGTATGCAAGGAAGGTTCTGTTCTGGAATAGTTTTCTTTGTGATGTATAACTTCTAAGTGCTGTGTCGAGTGGCATTAAAGGAATAATGCATAATGGTAGCCTCCGGTCTTATAATGAAATCCCCAGGATGTGTGAAAAAAAGGATGCAAATTTGTCATGGATATATTTTGTAGAAAACAATTATGAAGGTTTTAGCCCGAAATATCCCGAACATCCAAAACAGGCTTAGCACCAGGAGCAAGGCAAACCAGCCAACAGGTTAAATGTGAGTAATTGGATTACCTCAAATTCCATGGCTTTGTTTCTGATGACAGCTTGTCCTCGTTCCAGAGTACAGCCCTCTCTTTTGTTCTGTAAGTGGGTGCCATATTAGAAAAGTGTCATGCTGGTGAACACCACACAAATACTGGCCTTCAGCATACCTATTATCATGTTGTAAGTATCTGAATTACTTGGGTAACAATATATACCAAATTTACCCAAACCCCATGTCAAGGGTTCCATTTCAGCCACAGGGATTGAGAAGGGGCTAGGGAGAAAGGAGAAGGCCATCTATAAGCTAACAGAGGGTTCACAGGCAACTCAACCCTCAAGTAAAAGCCACTCTCCCAACCACAGATTAGCAGCTGAACAATCACCCATGGGCGATGAATATGGTCTAAAGGGCTTGGCTCCTATTTACCAAACATGGGTTCCTACAGATCCTGTAGAGAGAGTCCACTACCCCGCATGCAACTGCATAATGTACATGTAGATAGAGAGGAGACCAATCTTCTCCTAGGTCAATTTGCATTTCCCTCCCGCACCATTGAATTGGTTAATTGTGACCTAGTAGGCCGAATGCTACGAAATAAACCTGTCCGGGAACCATGGGATACCTGTAAAGAGGATCTATTGAAGGGCTTGAACAGAATTCCTAACCAACTCCTAAAGCTAGAGCCTATATTTCAAAACTTAAACCATTTAAGAAGTTCATGGAGCCAACCTTTTTACTGTGATCTATATTTTCTTAACCAAACCACACAGAAAACAAGCATTGGCAAAGCCAGTAGGTCTTGCCTTTTCACTGCCAGTAAAAAACATATTGGTTTTGCCAATTCTTTTTATCTGATGCTGTTCTGAATCATTTTAAAAAAGAGAACACAAAATGCTTTTTGTGTTCTCTTTATACATGTATGCGCGTATGGGTCATGATGCTATGGCGAATAAGTGTGATGACCTACAGGTACAAAGGTCTCACTGTGCTTGCACGAACATACAGCATGACATGGCTATCATTTAGTTGTGTATTTACTGTTCCAAGATACCAGATTCTGGACTTGAAGTAGTAAATAAAGAAATGTAAATGTGCACGAAGCGCATTTTGAAAAAGAAGTGGCACAGCAGCAAGCTGCATCAGTGGGTATATCTAAAATGATTTGAAAAGCTTTATTGGGGAAAAAAAGAATGTGGCAGGAGGGGCAGGGAAGCAATGGAGGAGTGGGTGGGTGGGTGGAGCAATGGAGGGTATTGAGGCAGGGAAAGAGGAGAACAATTAAAAAACAACATAGATTGCGTAAGGGGGGCTCATCAAGGGGAAATAGTATAGAGGGAGCAAGAAACATATGCACGCCCATGATATGCTGAAAGAAAAAGAAAAAATAGTTACCTGAATGAAAGCAGTGGAAAGATGCAAGTCAGAATCAGAGCAGAATAAAGAAAAAAATGTTTCCCAGCAGTACAAACAAATAATTGGGGGTGGGTGGAAGCCATCAAATAAGAAGCAGAGAGATGAAATAGACAAAAAAAAGTAATCCAATAAGGATCAAGGGGCTGACCCAAAGAAAAGTACATGTTTCTTTGTATTAGTTACAATATAGCCCTTACTATGAGTGGACCGTTAAGACCCTAGCTATTTCCCTGCCCAGGAATTGCTGTTACTGGAGTCCTGGTAATTCCTGGATTGTGGAAGAATGGGGATTACATGCTTTTGGGGAATACAATGCAGGAATCAGAGTTTCTGCACCGATGCCTGCATGTTTCCTTTAGAATTTCACATAGAGATTTTGTCTGCTTTTAGTAACCAAAATCTCAATGTGGAAAATGAAAACTTATTATTTCAATGCACCATTTATAATGAGGACCATAGTCAGTCAGTCAAAAATTAACTTTATTTGGTTTGTCACAACCATAAAGTATACATATACAAATTTCAATTTAGGAGAAAAAAGATAAAATTCATTTTCTTAAAATATATTTCCATTTTTTCGGTTCTTAAAAAGTAAAACATTATTTTACAGTCCCCACTTTTAAGTTAATTCGGCTTTTAAATGCAAAGTCTCTACTTTCTTCATAAATTTCACCCTGCGGCATATTAAAATGTTCAAACCCGCTCCCATTCAGCTGGTGACAGCCTGCCTGCAGGTGCGGATCTGAAGGGCATTTAGGACTGATTTCAGCAAAGTTCTTCATCATCTTTTATTGACTCGCACGTACACAATAGATGGCATAAGGTTTCCGTATGGTACCTGCATAGTCTACATCTTGACTTTTGGTGTGTATTTTTCCATGATGGAATCAAATCTTTAGAAGAATGGTCGCCCAGTCTAAAAGCCATGAATTTCATTTTTAAAGATAGCCGAAAGTGTGCCACGAGGTAAGGTTGCGGTTTGAATCGTTTATATGAATTTAATATAGTCCATGCGTGTCGACGTTTGGCCAAAGTCTTTTTGTCTTCTATCAGAGATAGAGCTTTTGCGTTTAGTTTGCAAATCTTTTTAAAGGATGCTTCTTCCAGTTGGCTGTTCCAGATTTCCTCTATTTTAAGGGTTTCTAAGGTTGTGCGCAGATCATCACCCCAAGAGTTGGGTTCTTGTTGATCATATTGTTTTTTGATTTCTAGCCAACATAGGTTATTTATTGATTCTGGTTCTGCTGATCTAAGCTTCCCAAAAGGGGGTGGTGATGGACGGAGCATATGAATCAATCAAACACTCACACCCAGTCAAAAGATCTGGGTTTAATCCATCACCGTTCTTTAGCCCACTCTGCCACCCCAGTTCAGACATGGCTATATGCAGATCAGTCTGACCCTGTGCCTCATGAAACAGTCCAACCCGAACTGCCAAGCCATGCCTTCCCTGGACCGGAAACAAGCTTCCGAGGACCGGTTTTTGGCATTCCAGCCGTCTTCAGCCCGGTTTGCTTGAATCCAGTGGCAAAGTGAGCAAGGGACTCACGTCTGAGCATACCCTGCCACACTTATGGCGGCCAAAAGCGGTACAAAAGGGGGTGGTGATGGACCAATCTGTCTTAATCAATCAAACACTCACACCCAGTCAAAAGATCTGGGTTTAATCCATCACCGTTCTTTAGCCTACTCTGCCACCCCAGTTCAGACATGGCTATATGCAAATCAGTCTGACCCTGTGCCTCATGGGAACAGTCCAGCCCGAACTGCCAAGCCATGTCTTCCCTGGACCGGAAACAAGCTTCCGAGGACCGGTTTCAGGCATTCGCAGGGCACGGGCTGAAGACGGCTGGAATGCCAGAAACCGGTCCTCGGAAGCTTGTTTCCGGTCCAGGGAAGGCATGGCTTGGCAGTTCGGGCTGGACTGTTTATTTATTTTATTTATTTTACACATTTGTAGAGCGCTCTGTTACCCGGAGGTGTCCTGGCGCTGGAAGGATAGGCTGGTGTGAAGGAGCGTGCTTACTGAGTGAAGAGCCATGTTTTGAGTCCTCTTCTGAAGACCATCAGATCCTGAGTTTGTCTGAGCGCAAGAGGGAGTTTATTCCAGGCCTCTGCCGCTCCAAGAGAAAAGCTCCTGCCACCCCAGCGAGCTTTTTTATTTCTGGGGACTGTGACCAGGGCCAGTTGTCCTGACCTCAGTGTTCTTGCTGGTTTATGCCAGCAGAAAAGAGATTTCAGGTGCCTAGGGCCTGTATCGTGGAGGGCTTTGAAGACCATGCATACCGCCTTGAAAGTGATTCTTTTACGGATGGGTAGCCAGTGTAATTTAACCAGATCTTGGGATACCGAGGCAAATTTGGGTGTGTCAGTGATTAGGCGGGCGGCTGCATTTTGCAGAAGTTAGAGTTTGTTGAGTACGCTCTGCTGGGCGTTTAGCATCAGACTGTTGCAATAGTCTAGGCGTGAGAGCACTAGACCTGTGACAATTGTTTTCCTATATTTCTTCTCCAGATATGGTAGAATTTTTCTGATGGTTTTGAGTGTGAAGTGGAGAGAGGACGAGAGGGCGTTCACCTGGGATTTGAAAGTCAGGCTGGAATCCACCAGTATCCCGAGATTCTTCACTTTGTCAACCGGCTCTGGGAGAGGTCCCATTTCGTCTGGCCACCATCTCGGGGACCAGAAGTTATCTTTGGCACCAAAGAGCAGGACCTCGGTCTTTGAGGAATTTAGCTTAAGGCAGCTTTGAGCCATCCAGCGGCCTACTTCAGACATGCAGTTTCTAAATCTGTCTGCGGTGTTTTCTGTGTTGCCGGGAAGTAGGGACACCACAATCTGTGTGTCATCGGCGTATGCCGTGAGTTGAAAGCCGAACAATCGAATTACCGGGGCGAGGGTAGACACATACACATTGAAAAGGGTTGGGCTTAAAGAGGACCCCTGGGGGACACCACAGGGAAGTACAAAGGGGTGTGATTCGTAGCTGCCCAGTGCCACTGTCTGGGATCTATCAGATAGGAAGGCTTGTAGGATTTTTAGTGCCTTTCCCTGAATTCCACAGGCCCTCAACCGGTCCACCAATAGTTTATGGTGGACCGTGTCGAAGGCCGCAGAGAGGTCCAATAGGATCAGGGCTGCTCTGCCCCCTGCATCCATCACCAGCCTGATGTCTTCCATAGATTTAATCAGGGCGGATTCCGTGCTGTGCTCCTCCCGAAATCCGTATTGGGAAGAATCAAGTACATCTGCTGATTTTAAGAAGGTGCTAAGTTGTGCGTTCAGGTGACCTTCTATTATTTTGGCCGGGAGGGGGAGTCTGGCAATTGGGAGATAATTGTTCATCTCAGTGATGTCTGGATTGGTTTTTTTTTAGCAGGGGTAGGATGGAGGCTTGCTTCCACCTTGAGGGATATTCACCTTTCTCCAGCATCTGGTTGAGGAGGGGAGTGAGGCCCCTGGCAATTGCATCGGGTGCCAGTTTCGTTATTGCTGTGGGGCAGGGATCATGAGGGGAGCCTGATTTAATTTTTAGTAGGCGACTCCTCACTTCCTTTTCCGTGATGGGCAGGAAGTATTGAAGCGAAGTCTCAGATCTGGCGGGATCAGAGGTCTCACTCTGTGAGGGGCACTTCACTAGCTTGTCTAGGGGGAGGAAGATGTTCTCTACCTTCTCACGAAAGAAGGTTGCCAAACTTTCGCATAGTGTGAGGCTTGCTGGAATTTCAATGGGTTTGGGGTTTGCAAGGGAGGCGACCGTAAGGAAAAGTTCTTTAGGGGTGTTGGCAGCGTCTTCTATCTGTCTTGTGAGAAAGGCTTTTTTCGCTTGCAGGATTTTTTCCTTGTAATGTCTTTGTTCCGCGTTGAGGGTTTTCTTGTCCGATTCCCTGTAGTTTGTACGCCAGATTTTTTCAAGCTTTTTGCACCTTATTTTGAGTTCCCTTATTTGATCTGTGAACCACGGGGCGGCAGGCCTGGCCCGAGTGGAATGAGTGGTTTTGGGGGGGGCTAAAAGTAGGCAAGCCTGGTCCAGCCAGGTAGTATAGGACTTAGCTGCTTCCTCCACGTTGTTGGGAAGAGGGGTCAGTGAATTATTTAAGGCGTTGTCTAGCGAGTCCCCAGTGATGTTTTTCCATTTTCTAACTAGTTTCGGGATGATTCTCTTGTTGCCTGGTTTTTCAGGAGTGGTGAGGGAAATTACAAAGTGGATTGCTGAATGGTCGGACCAGAAGACTGGTAGGACCAGGGAGACTTTCAGATTGGGCAGATTGGAAAAAATCCCGTCTAGGGTATGTCCTGCTCTGTGGGTGGGATCGGTAACTAGTTGCTGCATATCGATCCCAGCCAGAAGGTCAGTAAGTTCCTGGGTGTCTGAGGATGTCTTGCATTCCAGGTGGAAATTAAAATCACCCAAAAGAGTGAATCTTTGGGCGCAAACTGCTGCTTCTAGTAGTTTGCTTAAGGCTGCTAGAAATCTAGTTTTCTCACCTGGGGGCCTATAAATAAGGCAACCCTTGAAGGACTGGTGGTTAGAGAGGGTGAAGTTGAACAGCGGGGATTCGTCAAGTTCAGAGGGACCGGGTTGAAAGGAGCCCCTGATATCTTTATGGTAAATGATGGCTAGACCGCCCCCTCTCCTCTTGTCCCTGTTTTGGGTGTAGCAGATGAAGTCCTGGGGGGTGGCTTTAACTATGTCTGGACCTGATGCTGCATCAGTCCAGGCTTCCGTGATGAATGCAATTTGTATGCCTGCATCCTGGATGTGTTCAGCAATTTCTGAGCTATGTTTAACTAGCGACCTCGTATTGAGGAGGAGACACTTTATCAGGGGGGTGTTGATAGTAGAGCAAGTGGTCTGGTCTCTAAACTGAGCAATCGGTAGCCAGAGGGGTTTAAGCAATAGTGATGAGCACTTGGCGCAGTGGGAAGATGTGGGAAGGTATTTGGTCCCGGGTTCCCATATATCGCAGTCCTCACAGGGGTGTGTGATATTTAAGGCTAGGAGCGTGTCTCTGTTATAGATAAGTCTGGGTAAATGGTGTGGTGCGGGAGAGACAGGGGGAGTGGCCCTGGGCGCGGGTCCGGCGCAGACGGGCGCAGACGGGCTCGCCTCTGGCGAGCCTTCGGCGCGCCGCCGGCGCGCCCGCTGCGCTCGTCCGCTGCGCTTCCTTGTGAGGGGGGCCATTTAAAGGAGAAAGGGCGGGAGGGGCGGAGCACTGCACTGCTCTGCCGGCTCCCAACCCAAAATGGCGGTACCCTCCGGAGCGGATCGCCTCCAGACAAGGGTTTGAGTCCCCAGTGACACAAAGTACACAATTAGTGAAATAAAAAGACACACGCAGACGCCAGTGTGCTTTGCTGAGTAGCGCTTATAATTTAAAAGCAGTCTTTAAAACAATGTTCCCATGAGGCACAGGGTCAGACTGATTTGCATATAGCCATGTCTGAACTGGGGTGGCAGAGTGGGCTAAAGAACTGTGATGGATAAAACCCAGATCTTTTGACTGGGTGTGAGTGTTTGATTGGTTCAGATGCTCCGTCCATTACCACCCCCTTTTGTACCGATCTAAGCTTTCAGCACCATTTCGCAAAGACCGCTTTTCTTTGATATGTTTGATTTTGCAGGCCAAATTCCAATCTTATTTGTGCTGGAGCTGATCCTTTGTAAAGATTGAACACTGATTTATATATTTTTGTCTGGAGTGTGTTTAAAATGTCAATTTCTTTCCCGTGCCATAGTTCTAGCCCATAGGAGAGAGATGGTAATACTTGGGCTGCCATTACTTTTAGAAGATGGTCATATGACGGGCATTGAAGTTTCTTTTGAAGTGTTCTGTAGGCGAAACTCAGTGACTGTGCTTTAGCAATGATGTTTCTTTTTTGATGTAATATGGACATGTTTTTGCTTAGTGTGACCCCTAAGTATTTATATGATGTTGTTTCCTCAATATGTTTGTCCTTTGTGTACCATTTAAATGATCGTCTACTTGAGCCCGCCAATCTCACCACTTTCGTTTTTTTGATGTTTAATTCCAGACCTTCACAGTCAAAGTACTCCGTTAATTTGGATATTATTCTTTGGAGACCTATCGGTGTTTGACTTAAAACCACAATGTCGTCTGCATATTGTAAGAACTGGATGCATTCGTTAGCCAATTTTGGTGGGTGTCCGTTCACATTCTGCAGATGACTTTCTAAATCTGCCAAATTTATGTTAAAAAGGCTTGGAGAGAGCACGCAGCCCTGTTTGAGGCCATTTCTTATTTTTTATTCTGCGGATATTCGTCTCCCATCGCCAAGCTTTACTTTTGCCCACGTTCAGCTATATAAAGCTATTATAATGTCAATTAAAGTCAGCGGGAGTCAAGTTTTTTCCATAGGCGGTCTCTTGGAATTCGGTCGAAAGCGGATTTCAAATCTATATAGCAGGCAAGTAGTCCGGTCTTCTTTTTTCCTGCTCCTTCGATTAGCAGTGCAAGTGCTGAAAGATTAGTTGTACAACCCGTGCCTTCCATAAAACCCGTTTGGAATTTTGGTACTATTTTGTTTTTATTTGTCCATTGTCGGAGGTGAATCAATATACAAGATGCGAAGATTTGCCTCTACGTCAATTAGGGCTATCAATCTGTAATTCCCGGGTTCCATTCTACACCCGTTTTTGTATATTGGGTGGAAGATGTTACCCTGCCAGGACTGCGGAATCTTTTTTTCCATATAGAGATGATTGAATAACGGCGTCGGGTATTTTGCCCAAAAATCGGGATCGTATTTGAATAGAGCGTTTGGAAGCCCATTGGGGCCTGCTGCTCCTTCCGCTTTCAGTTTTTTTATCAAGCCGGTTGTTTGTTTAACTGTTGTCAGTAGAGTTAGTTCTTCTAGGTCTGTACTTTCATGCTGATCATCTTTTCCATGTCCGGTTTCTGCTTCTCTCTGAACCATTCCTTTTTTAAAGTCTTTATTTATTTCTTTGTGGGGTTGATTCCTGTGTGTCTTATACAGGCTTTCAATATAATGAACCCATGTTGTTTCGCTAATTTAGATGTTATGCTGTCCACCCGTTCCTTTTGATAATTTATTAATTATATTCCAGAATTCACTACTATTTGGTAGTTTGCTCGTCCGTAGCAAATCTTCCCAAATTGTCTCCATGTGCGATCTTTTCACTTTTCTGCATTCCTCTTTATATTCTTTTCTCATTTTCAGTATTTCGTTATTGTCTGCTTCTTTTCCCAACCTCTTGTCTGCAGCCTTTATTCTTAGTTTTTTTCGCAATTTCCCTTTTTTTATCTCTTAATTTAGTGGTGTACCATGGATCTTTGTTAGCATCTTGTCCATATTTTACTGGTGTTTTTACCGAGAATTTTCCTAGCACAAGTTTATGTAAGTTCTCCCATTTTCTTTCGAGCGATTGGTTTCATAGGGCTTCCATGGTTTTTACTCGTTCGAGCATCATTTCCATTATCTTGTTTATTATGGGACCCTTCCATTTGAGTTTCTTCAGGGTGTGTATTTCCGGAATAAAGGCTAAAGATTCTATCTTTGTTTTTTCTTCGATGTTTATGCTCAGTGTGGTCTCTTGTGGAAAGTGATCACTCTCCGGTCGGGTTATTATTTCAAAATGATCCACCATCTTTATTAGATCTTTACTAATTAGTGTGAAGTCTAGTATGGAATTTTTCTTCCCACTCGAGAAGGTGGTTCTTGCAGGTCGATCTCCCTTCATGTTTCCATTTAAGATCGTTAGTCCTAGTGATTCCAGCTCGTTCCATATCTTTTGGATGTTATTTTTGTCCTGCATGGCTCTTGTTAGATTACTATTAAAATCACCTGAGATAAACATCCCATGGAATTGGTGAGTTCCGTTGTTGTTGTTTCTGGTGGACTAGAACCTACCAATGTCACCACTTTTTGGAGATTCATTAATTCTCGATCTGCTGGTGCGTTACTTGTGTTTTGCCCCATCTTATCATTTGGTAAAATTCCTTGTGAATCGTTACATGTTCTTCCTTTTTTTCCTACCGTTATGGCTAGGCATGTGTTTGTTTCCCTTACTTGATCTACTTGTGTTTTTTGGCTCTGTTCTTTTTCCATTATGTTCAGACTGTATGATGTGTTTCTTCCTGTCTGCCATTTTGAACAATTTTGTGCCGATAATTCATGCTCGGGCTTTTGTGTTGATGCATTTACCTGTACTTTTTGTTGTTCTATGGCCTGACCGTGATCTATTTTTGCTATCTCATTTACTTTATTTATTTTTTTATTCAGTATAATTATATCAGCTTTTTCCTCGTCCTTTGGTTTTCCTTGTGAAATTAATATTATTTCATTCTGCCTAGACATTTTGAATGCTCTTCCACTTCTTCTATATTTATCTCTTGGTTACTAACTTCTTTAACAGACTTTTCTTTAAACAGATCATTTGTAGTCTCTTTTTTTTTTCGTTCAAAAATGGCAAAGATTTGTTTTCCTTGCTTGATTTTAATGGCATTTTTCCTTGCCTTCCTTGCCCGTTTGCGCTGTCTTTTGTGCCAGATGACCCCATTGTTTTATTTTCATCTTGTCCTTTCTTAGTTGGTTCATTTTCTTCTGACCCGTTTAGGGTTTTTTTCCTTTTCAACGGGGGGAATTGTTCTATTTTGTTTTCCAGTTTTTGTAACCTCGTCATTAGAATTATCCCCTTTGTTATTTTTTGAGTGTGTTACCGCTAGTATTTCTTTCAGAATGTCAGGTAATGATGCCAATTTGTCCATTATGTCCCCAGAGACACAATTTTGTTCCATTAACTTAGCTTTCCATTGTTTATCTTCCTCCTTTTCTTTTGTGAGATACACCAAGATTTTATCCAATTTAGAATTTATTCCCACTATATGTGTTGCAATTAAGTTCATCAGATCCACCTGAACATCGAGTTTGTTTGATTGAAAATTTAAAGCGTTGATCGCTTGTTGTAAGCTTTTTTAAAAAGCGTCCCCCCAGAATGCGGACTGTGCTTCAGTTTGTTGCGTCCGTGCCCCTGTGGCTGTATTAAAGCTGCCTGTGGAAGAAATGGTTATTGGATAGTCTTCTTTTATGCCCTCTTTAGCTACGTCGGACTCCTGAATTTTACTGGTCAATTGTCTGATTGGGCTTGATGTAAGTATTTTTGGAGAAGATGTTGTTTGCTGTTTCTCTCAATTTTAATTTCTTTCCAGAGTTTCGGATTCTTTCAATTTTTCATGACTACGTTGCTCTGGTTCGGCTTCCTTATGTGTGTTATCTTGGAGCATTTTCCGGAGTTCTGCTTCTTCAAAGATTGAGAAAGATTTTGACCAGTCAATTTTTTGTATACTTCTCTGCAATTTTATTTGAGATCCTAATTTACTTTGGTCGATAAGTATTAAACTTTTTTCGTTGCCCTCGGTGGGTATTTTGTTTGGTGTGGACATCGCTTGGCAAAGAGGTACATGAATTTGTGCCGTAATTTTTACCAACCAATTTTTTATTGCGGATTTTTCTTTAGAATGGGTGCCCAAACTTGTTTCTGATTCATTTCTCTTTTTACGTTTTTTGCTTGATAAGGTTAAATGTGGTGGTTTTATAGGGCTTTGTAGGGTTTTAGCTTCTTCACTTAAGGTGTGAATTGCTGCCATTTGATCTTTTAAAAAGTGAAATTTGTACTTAAGTTTTTCCTCCCCAAACTTGAAAGGCTCTGCCATTGGGACTGGTATCAGAACTGTTTGTTCTTTACTGAGCAACTCTTCTGACTTGCTTTTGTTTTGTTGTTTGTTTCTTCCTTTTTCCACCAACCTTCTTTTTATTTTCTGTATTGGAGTTTGTCGGATTTTTCCCGACCGCATAATCCAATATCTGATATTTCGTCCGGTGGCCTGTTTGAATTAGTATTTGGGATTTTACTTTGTTTGTTCGCAAATATGGGTGTGTCTGATTATCCCTTTGTTTTTAGACTGTTTTTCTTTTCTCCGGAGGGCTCACGTGTTTTTCCGCACAGTATGTTTTTTCACTCCGACTCTCCAACACTTGATTTTTTCTGGTCCACTCTGGGTTACTAATTTACTGATTTGCATGCGGCGTTATTATCTCAGCGCGGTTCACCGCTCTTACGCCTGCATGCACGTGGTACAGTTTACCCTGCTGACTTTCCTGGGATCCTTGGGTACAAATTCACTCGTTACGTAGGAATGATGTAATCTCCAGACGACTACTAGCCACTTTTAATCACCCTCACTTCTACCTCACACTTGCACTGGCATTCCCAAACCTCCCAAGCCTGTCTGCCCCTTGTGGAACAACTGCCGTCGGGGAGAGAGCGAGAAAAGAACGGAAGATGTTTGGTAGTGTGACCGTTTATAATGGCTCTTCTTAATGGAGATGAGTTAGAACGCGTAAGACGATATCGATTGTGTCTGGGTTGCCTTTACCGAGGCCACAGCTCTAGTATTTCCTGATGTGATGGTTCTGTGTGCCTGCAGGATGTTTCGGCTGGATATTTGGCGAGTAGGGGTCTTTTGTGGGAGTCTTTTGGGAGTCTTTGGGAGTGCCCTTCTGTTTTTAGGAGTTTTATGCTCGTTTGAGTTTTTACCTGTTGTGCAGGGCTTCGGGGGGAGTAAGGGGGGGGGGGGTTGGGATCCTGCTAATAACACGGTTTCCACAGATTATCCCCCTCCACTAGCTCAACTCCTTTTATCCGAGTTCCACTCCCCACTCCCCCTTGCTCCGCTCCGCCCCTTTCTCTTTTCTTTGATTTTCCTTGAATTTCTCTATTCCCAGGGGGAAGGGGGCTAGTACTCACAAATCCTGGATCAAGATTTCGGTCTTGCTGCTCCACTCCTTGCTCCTCGCTGATTCCTGGGAGTTCTGGGAGCTGCCACCGTTCTGAATCCCGTAATAACTCCTCAACCGCCTGAAATACTTTGTTCACGATCAGGCTCAGGCTCGGGCTCTCTCACACCTCTCACGCTGAGCTTGGGCCCGGGCGGGAGCTTAGGGTCGGGCTGCCGTCTCCCAAGTTTTACTGCCTGAGCCCGGTTCCTCCCCTGCGCGGCACCTGCGGCTCCTACTGCTTCTGACTCTTTTGCTTGGCTCAGTTCGGCTCCTTGCCGCGGCTCCAGCAAATTCCCCTCTATGACCCTCTTGGTCTCTGAGGGCTCCCAGCACCCGATACTTCCGCGATCTCAGTAGGGCGCCGACGCCGCCCCTTGCAGCTCCTTGCAGCTCCAGCTCGTGTTGCTCAGCTCCTTTTCGGCTTTCAGTTTTTTCGGCTAGCGGCTTAGCGGCTTCGGTGAGGCTCCGCCGCTGCAGCCGCCTCACTCTGCCTGCTTGAATGCGGCTTCGGTTTACGGCTTCAATAGGACGCCGCCGCCACAGCTCCTCGCTACAGCTCCTCGCTGCTCTTGCTCCCGCTCGGTCTGCGATCTGCTCAAACCGCTCAGTTGTTCTCTAACGCCACCATAATGAGGACCATAGCTTTTGATAATAAAGCTAACAGCTACGGGCTGCTCATAAACCAGACCTAAAAATGCACTCTAATCCCAACCACATGCCTCCTGTTAGCGTTGTAAGTAGCGTGACCTGAAAATAGGTATACCTCCACCGTATTCTTTTCCTAATGCTCCAGGAGCAGGAACAGTAGCATCACAATATAGTATACAAACCTGTCCCCTGCACGGTCAGATTGCTGTGGCTTTCACTAGCCTTGCTCAGCTTATGGAGCTAATCAAAATCACACAGTGTCATCTTAAGGATTTTGTGGGTAATAGCTACACATTTTGGGGGCCCTTGTATGGAACACATTTTAAATTGGATTACCCATTTCTTGCAACCTCAAGCCTGCATCATTGCAAAAAATACTACATTATATGTTAAACTTTAACCGGGTATTAACAAAAACACTTGAGAATGTCCTACCTGAGACCCCAGAAATCCTAAAGATGACGCATGGTAAACAGACAAAGGTTACAGTAGGCATGTGGGGAGGAGGAGCGGCTGGAGAACCCCTGCGCTGACGAGGAGGAAGAACTATACCCCAATTCCTGGTTGCCAATAATCCAGAACCAGGAAGACTACAGCCGCGGTCTAGTGGTTGAGCGGCGGAAGGGGGAGGAGTCCCGTCAGCCAGCGGAAGCAGGAAGGATAAGAGGAGTAGGTTTTGAACGGACGGTGTGCAAGGACGGAGAGGAAGTAGCGGAGCACCTGGCAGCGGAGGACCGAAGAGAGGAGAGCATGAGAGCGGAGGAGGCTGCGGAGCACCTGGCAGCGGAGGACCGAAGAGAGGAGAGCGTGAGAGCGGAGGAGGCTGCGGAGCACCTGGCAGCGGAGGACCGAAGAGAGGAGAGCGTAA
This sequence comes from Lissotriton vulgaris, assembly GCF_964263255.1. Lineage (NCBI taxonomy): Eukaryota > Metazoa > Chordata > Amphibia > Caudata > Salamandridae > Lissotriton > Lissotriton vulgaris. The sequence continues at coordinate 21,126,543 of NC_141688.1, forward strand.
GAACAGAGGAGAACTGAAGAGCGGAGAGCGTGCTAAGAGCAACAGAGACCGACGCTCCAGACACTGCTTCCATACCCGGCGGGCTGAAGGGAGAAGAAGCCACGGGTCCTGCTGCTGTGGTCCGAGAGGCGGTGTTGTTAAAAGGGGCATTCTGGTGGGGTGTGTGGGGAGGAGGGAGGTAGTACGTTCGGGGAGGCGGGAGATAGGGCAAGTCCAGCGGTGAACCTTGCACAAAGACACCCCCCTTTCTTTTGGTGACGGTAGCACGACCAGTTATAGCTGTGACCAGAACAGTAATACCCGATTGTTTTCTTTTCCCCGAGGCCACAAGAACCGGGATATCGGACCACCCCTTGAAGCTCCAAGAACCACAAACACCCCAGAGAAGGAAAGAACTTCCAGAATCATCCTAATCTGTAGTGTGAACCCTTAATAAAAGTGAACATTCGAATAACACTGCTCTGGTCTCATACTGTACACCACTAGCCCCTGACAAGGCAGTAAGGGAGAGAGCTTTAGACAGAGAAATAGAATAGACAGAACTCACAGACAAACAATTCACTTTCCCAGAGGGTCCATTGGGAAGGTGGGGGCTTAGGGCAATTTCCCACTTTGTCAATGCCTTGAAACGTCTCTAAAATCAGGGCCAGATTTATGCTGCGACTCAATGCATGACGACATAAGTTTAATTTTTTTTTCTTTTACCGTTTTTTAGGTTTTCTTTTGATTAAACAAAAAAAGAATTGTTTATAACAAAAAAATTATTAAAATGAAAAGACAGGGTCCAATTAAAACCACTCTGGCCAGCCCAAATCCCAAAAAAGCTAGTTAGCCTGACTGAAAAGTAAGAAATGTATATTACTCATATCCTGCATTTACTCATATTGCAAATTACTGAAATATATATTATTTTAGTGCTGTATGATATGGCCTCTCTGACAATATTGTTTGTTTCTATTGACAAGAAATTAGCTAATCTAAGGCAGGCTTTTGATAATTTTATGATGGTTAGTGGATTGTGCTTGTTATGTGTTTTTCTTTTAATTGTAATAATATGTATGCATTTTATGTGGACCTCCTAGTAGTTCCAAATATTTAATAAATATATTGAAAATTATTATGTTAGTATGAGAACAGGCTGGAGAGTTACTACAGTAGTGGTGTGGCTCACTGGTTGGTCGAGTGGTGTGGCTCACTGGTTAGAGGCGGCAGACCCGGAAACAGAGGACAGCCCGGGACCAGAGTTCAATTCCCGACGCGGCAGGGTCGTGGACCAGGGTCAGCGGACTCGATAATTCTTGCCTCGGTGCCTACTCTAACCAGGGATCACACTCGGCAACTCTGGGCATTAGCTTGCCTTATCTCCACAACGGCCCCCCACATGCCTGGTTTCACATTGGAGATACCCAGCCGGGTAGTATAAAACACACTACATAGAAAAGGGTCCGAGGGCTAGTTTAACGACTCCATACTGGATACACGCCCCCAACAATAACCTAATTTACACAGAAAGTATCCAGGAGTCAAAAATAAACTCTAATCACAAACGACCATTGACATGACAAAAAAAGTGATTGTGAACTGAATTATTCAGTGACACCACGTGATACCATGTAACCAAATTCACGTGAGGCACATACCCAAGGTGAGAATTTTCCCATCGGTTGTCGATCTGTTCCGCCACTCTTACATCATATGGGTTCTCCTTACCCAGGAGTTAGTGCACGCACAGTCACAAGAGTTGGAAAGAGGACTGTGAGAGTAAGAAGACCCTGTGTTTTTATCTAGTGAGTGGTGTCAGTGTGATGTGACAACTGAAAAAAGCAGTGCAAGTGAGTGATTAGTGAAAGAATAAAATTAGGTAAGACTGAGTAGAAGTGGAATTTTTAATGTTTTCTCTCAGCTCCCCAAATATAAAAACAATGGTGAGATAACAGATTTAACAAAATATCTGCTCAGCGGGTGGTCAACATGTTTCTGCATAAAAGGAAAAGTGCCTATGCATTCATCAGTACCTAGATGTTGCTACTGCTGTTGAATGTAGTGAGAAGAATAACAAGCATTGGAAATGCAATAGGTCTCGCAGCATTAGAGTTAGTGCTTTTAGAATTGTTTATGGGTTTTTTTGTAAATCTTTAGCATTTTTGTTTCCTGTAGCCAATGCTAAAGAATAAAAAAAAAAAGCCATAAACATTTCTAAAAGCTCTAACTCAAATGCTCCGAGACCTATTGCACTGTGTGAGGGTGAGGGGTTGAGGGTGAGTGAGGGTGAGGGTGAGTGAGGGTGAGTGTGAGTTAGGGTGAGGGGTTGAGGGTGGGTGAGGGTGAGGGGTTGAGGGTGAGTGAGAGTGAGGGTGAGTGAGGGTGGGTGAGGGGTTGAGGTTGAGGTGTTGAGGGTGAGTGAGGGTGAGGGCGAGTGAGGTGTTGAGGGTGAGTGAGGGTGAGGGCGAGTGAGGTGTTGAGGGTGGGTGAGGGTGAGGGGTTGAGGGTGAGGGTAGGTGAGGGGTTGAGGGTGAGTGAGGGTGAGGGTGAGTGAGGGTGGGTGAGGGGTTGAGGTTGAGGTGTTGAGGGTGAGTGAGGGTGAGGGCGAGTGAGGTGTTGAGGGTGAGTGAGGGTGAGGGCGAGTGAGGTGTTGAGGGTGAGTGAGGGTGAGGGTGAGGGGTTGAGGGTGAGGGTAGGTGAGGGGTTGAGGGTGAGTGAGGGTGAGGGTGAGTGAGGGTGATGCTGAGGGGTTGAGGGTGAGTGAGGGTGAGAGAGTGAGGGTGAGTGAGGGTGAGAGAGTGAGGGTGAGTGAGGGGTTGAGGGTGAAGGGTTGAGGGTAAGTGAGGGTGAGGGTGAGTGAGGGTGAGGGGTTGAGGGTGAGTGAGGGTGAGGGGTTGAGGGTGAGTGATGGTGAGGCATTGAGGGTGAGTGAGGGTGAGTGAGGGTGAGGGTGAGTGAGGGTGAGGGGTTGAGGGTGAGTGAGGGTGAGTGAGGGTGAGTGAGGGTGAGTGAGGGTGAGTGTGGGTGAGGGTGAGTGAGGGTGAGGGTGAGGGTGAGTGAGGGTGAGGGTGAGTGAGGGTGAGGGGTTGAGGGTGAGTGAGGGTGAGGGGTTGAGGGTGAGTGAGGGTGTGTGAGGATGAGGGGGTGATGATGTGAAGGCGCGCATCCGTAGACGGTCAGAAACCGAATGGGGAAGAACGAATTCCATAACATATTTTAAAACTCGAGGGAGCGATTCATGGTCAAAGACTCAGAAAATGAGTGAAAACGCAAAACAAAAAGAACGGTTATTAGTGGGGCGTGGTGTTGAGAGAAGAAGAGAAATGACAAGTCTTCGATCAGCCTTAGAAGTGCGGGACCAACGAGTGAGACTACAATAATACAAAGATCGGAAACGCGAATACAAACGGCGAATAAAAAGTGGACCGAAGAACAGTGAAATGTTAATATGGGAGAAAAACACACGAACCACGTACATAGCAAAGAAAGAAAAAATATGATTACAAATGCGGAAATAGGGTGAGATCAGGGAAGGAACTAAGGCCAAATGAGCTAAAGAAATGGGAGACATAGAGAGTGAGTGACTGAAGGGAGAATTGTAAAGGAAATGAGAAAACGAAATGAAGGAAAGACGGGCATCGAGAAAAGTTGTGAAGTAAACAGAACTAATGGAAATGCCGAGACTAGACTGACATGTCGACTGGAAGACAGACTTCTAGGTGCTAGAGGAGGGAAGAAGGCGCTAACGGGAAAAAGAATTAGTCAGGCAGGCTCCGGGGTGGTTCAGTCCCGGACAGTTCGTCTCGCCTCAGCTGTGGCGTCGGTCTGTCCTCGGGGCCCGGCCTGTCACGGGAGCTCGTTCGGCCTACTTTCATATTTTTTGAGCCGGTGGCTTCGAATAATTTATAGTGCATTTCCAAACGAATGCTGTTGACAGCGTTCACTAAAATGTACCCCCTCGGCCCATTTCTTCCCCCTCTGATTTGATTCTGCTGGAATAGGGAGCGTTGTCGTAGGCTTGCTGTGTCTCTGGGGTAAAAATAAAGGTACACAAATAGATGTTGACAAATAAACAGTTGTCTGTTCCGCCCATCGTATTTTACTTTCGCTTTCTTCGTGGGGAAACTATTTCTAATTCGGGAACGTATTATGTTAAAAAAAAGCACAGCCGCGTCAGACCGGGAAGGCGGGATGGATTAAAACAAACACAGTACGGCGATGAGTAAGAGCTTTAAAAAACAAATGTGCAGGAGAATACAAAAAATGCAATGTGCAAAGCAAGCAAGCAGTGAAGTTAAAGCATTTGAGACAGGACTGAGAGGCGAAGTCTGTAGCAAGCGGCAAAAGCAAAGAGGACAGGAGTGACACAAAATAAGACTGCAATACAGCGAGGCAGTTCACAGCACTTACAGTCCCATCATAACACACTTTACTAAACTTAATCTATGGGGAGATTAGTATAATGCACTTTGTCAAACGTCTAGAGCAGCCCATGTATTGAAAAATTTGCAATTGAGATTAGGCAATGTGCAATGATTGTATGGTGGGAAGTGACGTAGGCTTGCTGTGTCTCTGGGGTAAAAATAAAGGTACACAAATAGATGTTGACAAATAAACAGTTGTCTGTTCCGCCCATCGTATTTTACTTTCGCTTTCTTCGTGGGGAAACTATTTCTAATTCGGGAACGTATTATGTTAAAAAAAAGCACAGCCGCGTCAGACCGGGAAGGCGGAGATGGATTAAAACAAACACAGTACGGCGATGAGTAAGAGCTTTAAAAAACAAATGTGCAGGAGAATACAAAAAATGCAATGTGCAAAGCAAGCAAGCAGTGAAGTTAAAGCATTTGAGACAGGACTGAGAGGCGAAGTCTGTAGCAAGCGGCAAAAGCAAAGAGGACAGGAGTGACACAAAATAAGACTGCAATACAGCGAGGCAGTTCACAGCACTTACAGTCCCATCATAACACACTTTACTAAACTTAATCTATGGGGAGATTAGTATAATGCACTTTGTCAAACGTCTAGAGCAGCCCATGTATTGAAAAATTTGCAATTGAGATTAGGCAATGTGCAATGATTGTATGGTGGGAAGTGATATCTAGGGTCTAACAAAGGCTCGGGCACTATACACTTAAGTGGGATATTTTAGAATGCACATTATTACCAAAACACTCCAGTCACTTTCTGTTTACAGCGGAAACAGGGTGCTTACCCCAAAGTAAGTTGAGAGAAATGCGCTACAACTTAGGTGAATGAGTGACAACAGTAAAGCGCCTCAGTCGGTGGTAAAAGCGCCGACGGCCGCTGCCTGCACCCGGGCCCTCCAGGGCGGTGTCTGGAGACAACTGTCAACAAGAGGCAGGAGAGAAAGAAAACAAGACGGACGGACGGAAGAGAGGGGAGGGGAGGGGGGAGGAGAAATGCGACACGGCGGGAAGGGGAGGTGGCGGAGCGGGTACAATAAACAAGACGGAGGGAAGAGAGGGGAGGGGGGAGAAGTGCGACAGGAGAAATGCGACACGGCGGGAAGGGGAGGGGGCGGAGCGGGTAAACAAAGACGGACGTGCACGCGCTCGCGCTTTTAAGGTCAATGCGCATGCGCATAAGCTCAATGCGCATGCGCATTGACCTTAAAAGTCACGGGCACTGCAAGGAATCGCCACGATTCCTTGCAGTGTGGATAAAGAGTGGATAACTCGCAATACTCTCGCCTTGCTCGATGCGCATGCGCATCGACAGGCGAGACCTAAAAAGGAATCATATCACCTGTTTGTCAGGTTCAGATGCTCCGCCACAATCTAAAAATAGTCACGTCAACAAGAAAAGAAAGTGAAAAGAGACAGACAGTTTTGTAAAAATACACTCATCAGTAGTGTTATTTCTGTGATAATGTCAGTACGTATATCTCAACATGTTATCACTCACCCAATTTGTGTGGGGATAGCGCCTCACCTCACCTGGCTGCAGCTCAGGTAATTGAGGATACCCAGCCGGGACCATCTCACTGGGAAAGCCAGGACTGGTTCCCCAGCGGTCTACAGTGCTGAGATACCCCATAGCGGGATGATACATGTGCTTTACAAGACACCATTACATTACAGCTGCAACGAAAAGGTTCCTAGCTCGCTCATCTTCGGTGTAACCATGAGTTAAATGACATTACTGGCTGAACAATGGGTAAAACCTTATTAAAAAGTATGAACAGCAATAGTTAACTTTGGTAAAACAAGAAAAGTTAGATGTCTTTACCGTGACTCAGAAAAGATGAGCTGTGTGATACCTAACATATTTAAATTGGCAGGTTTACACCAAGGTTCCGGAAATAATCCCTTGTCCTTTAACCTACTTCATTCAAACTAGAACTCTGGTAGAAACGATCAAGCAGAGCCGCGAAAATTTGGAACGCACTTCCTCCAGAACAGCATACCTCACTATGCTGTATCAGCCCTGCCAAGTACCACGCATGAGAGGTTAAAGTAGCGCATTCCAGTCCTGGTGTCCGATGCACCATTCTAAAATGCTCTGTCACATATTGCCAATCTACCTTCTATAATGCTTTACAAGATGTTACAGCTTATTAAATTATAGTGGTGAGTCCCTGTAGCTAGTCAGTGCACTCAGTGTTAGCCGGCCCCAGGTCAAGGAAGAGGATTGCTATTGAGACCATCTCAGCCTAAACCTGGCAAAGTTGTTTACTGCTATGAAACTGCCAGCTACATAAAAACAGTTAGCTGCTCTTTCCAGACCAAGCAAATCCTCCTCTCCTCACATGGAAAAACACAAGTGAAGAAAGCAGTGAGGCCATGTTAAGCGGGACAAATTCAGTGCTAACATACAACTAAAACTGGCACACTTCAACCCAACATTGGAGTGTATGCCAATTAATAACTGATCTTTAAATATTCAGATTTTTTTTCACTTAGCCAACGTGCTTCCCGAATGTAGGGGTAAAGGTATTTGCAGGTTTGAGCTGTCTGAGCATTCGCCATTTGATGAAAGTAAGTGTTTTATATTCTGCTAAAAACCTAGGTCTCTTAATGTCACCTTTTCACACTTCTTCGAAGGTACTGTTATATGGTATGGATTTAGGTTTGAACTGAATGGCTTTATACCTTAGGTAATACAAATTATTTAGCCTCAAAGAAATAAGGAGTTATGAAATCCTTTTGCTCTGGGCCTTGAAACCTGTGCAAGAGGGCTTCCTCAGCTAGCCCAGACATTCTCTGGTGCCTGTTCTAGTGTAGCATGTGTGCAATTAAGAATATGCACTCTGTAAGATATTGTATGATAGCATGTTTCCGTCTGACCTACAGCACATCAGACACTCCTGTCACCCCGTTAGTATACCTATTTGAATTTAATTTCCTACTACCATTATAATTAAGTCATTACAGTGCCTACTTAGAAATTGATCAGTAGCTTTAGCTTCTAGGCTAGTGGTCTCGTTTCAGAGGTTCACAGCTGTTTCAGGGCCTTCTTTAGAGCATCTCATTACTATGGAGTGCTGAAATTGAGCAAGTAGTTTTTTTTTTTTAAAACCTTTATTTGGAGACAAGCAGGGTCAAGGGAAGTGCATACACAATACATACAGTCACATATGGCCATTACAATGGTACGTCAGAACCAAAAAAGGAGATACAAGCAAGTACAGGGCAGGATACCAGTCAATACAAGGAACAACAGCGAAATGTACAGTGCAAATTAGAGAGAGCAATGATCCAGCATGTCCAGGCAAGCTAATAAGACAATACAGTATGGACACATTCCGTTAGCGTACAGCAAATAAAACAAAGGAGACTCAGATAAAAGGGACACATAAAATAAAGGTGCCTTGCAGGGATACGATCCCAATTCCCAGCCATACACTTGTCGTAAGGGGAACCACAGACAGCCCCCAATAGCTCGCATTGAAAGGAGACAGCTCAGCCTCTCCCCCGATACTGGAAGATCAGCAGGTGTAATGTAAAATCCCAGCCCACCTCGTTGCCATCAACCTATCCCTTCACGGTCCCCAGGCTCAGAATCAGAGTCCTGCACAGCTCTGGTTAGGAGGTACACCTGGAGCGGGCTCCAAAAGTCCTTCGGTCTGCATCTGACAGGCATCAGGTCAGAATAGATATTGTATTGATCCTGACAGTAGATGAGGTCAGTCACCCAATCCTGAAAGCGCGGCACCCTGCCACGACCCCAGCAACAAGCAACCCTACGCTTAGCTAGCAGCAGGGCCACGTCAACAAATCTACGGTGAGAGGCAGGCACGTCCTTAGAGTAGCCCAGCACCATCACTAAGGGGTCAAACGCCACCCCATCCTCCGCCATAATCTGCAGGGCTTCATGAACCTGGGTCCAATATTCTAACACCCCCGCACAGCTCCAAGCCAAATGCAGGAAGTCAGCGCCTTCCGCCCGACACCTAGCACACCTGTCATCCTCCGCTAAATGAAACCGTAGTTTCCTCGCCGGGGTATAATAGTACCTCTGAACAAACTTGTAATGGATAATTTTAAGGCGACAACTAGAGGAAACACTGGCCGTGAGCCCACAGCAGTACTTCCATTGCTCGTCGGTAATAGGAGCACCCAACTCGGCAACCCACTGCTCGCGCACCCGATAGGCCGGGACCGAACGCTGTCTGCGAATAGCCCCGTATAATTTCGACACCAGGTGTCGCCCATCTGAAACCAACAGCACGTGGAGGGGGAGGGTAACCCCAGGCTCCGAAGGGAAATCTGGTAGCAGAGCACGCATGCCCTGCCGCAAACGGATAAAGTAGAACAGTTCCAGAGGGGAACAAGCAGCCGCTCCGAAGAAATGTGCCTGCGTACGGAAGGCACCCTCATGAAACAAGTCGCCCCACGTGAGGATGCCTAGCCGCCTACACATTCGTTGAAACCCCGTTTCCAACAACAGCGACAAAGCAGGATGATAAGACAGAGGCAAGGCCGGCGAATAAAGAAAGGAAACGCCCAGCAATTGAGCCACCCGTTTCCAAGCATCCACCGTGCACGTCACCGTCGTGCAAGGCGTTTCCACATCTGACACCTTGCCCAAAACCATCCCCTCCAGTGGGAGCGGGTGGGCGACCCAATGTTCAGCAGCAAGTTGGGGCATAAACGGCGTGGGGCGCATCCAGTGATAAGCGTGATGCGCCTGAGCGCTGAGATAATACAGCTCAAAGTCAGGGACGTCGAAACCGCCATCAGCATAGGGCAACGTAAGGGTAGCCCAAGCCACCCGTGGCTGCTTGCCCCCCCAGAACAACCGCATGAGCTCGGAACGAAGTCTGCGAAAGAAATAAGCACCAGGATGATACGGAAGGTTTTGAAAGAGATAAAGAAAGCGGGGCAAAACTACCATCTTGATAAGGGACGCCCTACCGGCCATGGAGAGAGGCAAGGCCATCCACCTGGTGACATCATCTGCAAGTTTAGTAATAGCCACACCGTAATTAAGCCGAACCGATTCTTCTCTGTCCAGGGACACGACAATGCCGAGATATCGCAACTCCGAATCACACCATTCCAGAGGGTAGTCAAGGGGAAACCTAGCTACAGCAGCAGTGAGGGGGAAAAATTGAGACTTCCGCCAGTTGATATGGACACCGGAGACACCTCCAAAAGCGACCAGCTCTCGTAAGAGCGAATTAAGGTTGTTCTCAGGGTCCTTGACGTAGAGTGTAACATCATCGGCGTATAAAGAAATACCGACCTGCCGCTGAAGACAATTAAAGGCGCTCTGCTGGTGAAACTGACGAATCCTACAGGCCAGCGGCTCAATGGCTATAGCAAACAAGAGGGGCGAGAGGGGGCATCCCTGTCGGGTCCCTCTCGTAAGGGGGAACGAGGGGGATAACACCCCATTCACCACTACCCTCGCCATCGGATCAGTATATAAGAGCTTAACCCATGAGATGAAGATCCTGGGGAAACCCATCCAACAAAGAACATCAATAAGATAGCCCCACTCAACAGAGTCAAACGCCTTAGTGGCATCAAGAAAGATAGCGGCAACCGGGACAGTGGGAGCAATGGTCGATACAAGCGAAAACAAGGTGCGAAGATTGTGGGAGGTAGCACGGCCGGGCACAAATCCCGACTGGTCAGGCAATACAATAACGGGCATGAGCTCGGCTAGTCTCACTGCCAAGACCTTCGCGAGAATTTTGACATCGCAGTTAAGCAATGAGAGGGGCCTATAGGAGCCCACATCCAGCGGATCCTTGCCCGGCTTAAGCAGCGACGTAATGGCGACCTCCCGCATGGAGCCCGGCAGACGTCCCTCCTCCAGGGCCTCCTCAAAAACCTCACGGAGAACAGGGGCCATGGTGTCCACATAACACTTATAAAATTCAGCAGGAAGGCCATCCAGACCGGCGGCCTTCCCATTAGAAAGAGACATGATGGCATTCCTGACCTCCTCCACCTCTAGGGGCCTGCCTAAGTACTCCCGATGACCATCCGATAACCAACAAAGTGCCAGCTCATCAAGAAATCCGCCGTATCGAGTCTCACCCGTCTGCTGTGTCGTGTAAAGGTGTGCATAATGATCAATAAAAGTACGCTGAATCTCCGAAGTGTCCCGACAGCGAGTGCCATCCGGTGACACCAATTCCAACACGTCCGACCCATGCCTTGGATGTCTAGTAAGGGCAGTGAGGACCTTACCGGGTCGCTCCCCTTCACAGTACCGCCTCGACGTCCAGTATTTCCCCCTATGCTTAGCCTCTCTAGCAGCCTCCTCCTCGTACTCGGAGAGTTTAGTACGGAACTGCGCCAGAAGATCGGGATCAGGGTCAACCTGCATCCTGCGTTCTAAGTCTCGCAAATCAGCTTCCAAGCTCTCGAGGGTCCGAACAATCAGTCGAAGTACTCCACAACTTTTAGAAATAGTGACACCCCGGATCGTAACCTTGAACGCCTCCCAGATAACCTCGACGCTGTCCACAGAACCCTTGTTTCTAGGGAAGAACGCCTCCACCTCCACACCGAGCTCCTCCTTGAAAACCGGGTCAAGCAAAGCAGTCGGAAATAGACGCCAAGGTGGGCGTGGCCTATGCAGCCCGGGGACGGATAGAACAACCTTCACCGGACAGTGATCAGAATACGTCCGAGCCAGATGTGTAGCCTCCCGTAGACCAGCTACCAACCCTCTAGAGAGAAACACATAATCCAGTCTCGCCCATGAACGAGCATGTGTGGTGTAATGAGTGCCCTCCTTGGTGGCAGGGTGGGCGTACCACCAGCTGTCGACCAACCCAGCCTCCTCCACAATCCCACGCAACACTTCTCTAGCCTGTACATTATACTGAGGGCTCCCCTCCGATCTGTCCGACTGGGCATGAAATGCAAAATTGAAATCACCCCCCCACACAATGTAAGTGGCATCCACAGCAAGGACATGACTCCACAAAGTGACGAAAAAGATTGGCGTATCGACATTAGGAGCATAGCAATTAACAAACAGTACAGTGTTCTGCCCAAGCCGCCCCCACAGTAGCACATAGCGCCCCTCAGGGTCCCCCACAAATCCCAGTTCCTGAAATGTGAGCGATCTTTTAACAAGGATGACAACCCCCCGAGCATAAGAAGAATAGGAAGCAAACCTCCTGGCTGCAGCCCACCTCCCGCCAAAGTTGGGGGAAGGAGCGGGACGCAGATGCGTCTCCTGGAGGAGAGCAACATGAATAGCATGCCTGTCCAGGTACTGGATCACACTACGACATTTCCTGGCATCATTAAGTCCCCGTACATTCCAGGACAGAATCGATATCTGATCTATAACAGCAGTCGACATTACCCAGTTTCAGGGCCCCATGGGACCCAATAAGCAAATACAGGGCATCCAACTACCAGCAACAGCCAGCGACAGGTCCACGCCCTAGGGCGCGGACAACACCCCACATACACTCCACACATTCCCCAGCCATCTCCGAACCAGTTAACCAAAACCACAACAACTCCCCCCCAACCAAACCATCCATGCAACAAGCACTTAGGACATACGGCAATCCATCTCACGCGACCCACAACTCGCACACGTGTTACTCTTGCATAGCGCTCCTCGTCACGTGGCAGCCTAAGATGGCGGCCGGTGCACTCGGGCCCAAGATGGACGGGAGCATGGACCCCAGGATCAGTTCCGCCAGATAGAAAAGTGGACCAGCCTAGATAGCGGGCGCGACACCACACCTGTGCACACAAACAACAGCAGCACCTCTCATATCGATCCAGGAGTCCTGGGCAAACAAACATGGACAGCATCATTCCCACCCCATCCACCCACCTGATACCACCCCAACTATCAGGCCATACGCACCCCCACCCCCCCCCCCCGTTCCCCAACACACATCCAGTCAAACAACAAAGGACTAGAATCCAAACCAAAGGTACACATGGGGCACACCCTCCGGGGAACCTTCCAGAGGTGCACGATGCCACTCCCCCACGCCACGCCAGTATCCGCGCCAACAAGTGTCAGACGGCCCCAGGCACAGCGCGGGGGGGTGGGTGCCCAGAGCGCGACACCAGAGAGCACCATCCTGCGGTGCCATACCGACCCCAAGAAATAAAACTCACTCACTCATCCCAAGAAAGACATGACCCCCACACCAGCAAAAATAAAAGCGGGCAATAATTTGGCCACAAATGCGGAGAAGGAAGACAGTAGAACTCAACATAAGATACACGTCCAGAATACTCCAAAAACAGGAAAAAGAGAGACAAAGTCCAAAGTCACCACAATCAGGCGACCTCCTCCTCAGCCGCCGAATGTTCACCCTCAGGGTCTCGATCGCCTCCCCGATCCGCAGCTGCTCGCTCGCGCTGGAGGCGCTTCGCAAAATCCTCAGCATGCTGTGGGTTGGTGAAAAAATGTTGTTTAGCCTGGTGCGTCACTCTAAGTTTAGCAGGGTAAAGCAAGGCGTAGTCCACTTGTAGATCCCGAAGCTTCTTCTTCACCCCCAGGAACTTACGACGCTGGTCCTGCACCATCGGCGTGAAGTCGGGGTACATGGTGAAAGACACCCCTTCGAAGGAAAGGGCCCTATTAGTGCGGGCAGCCTGGAGGGCGGCGTCCCGGTCACGATAGTTCAAAAGACGCGCAATGATGGGGCGCGGTGCAGCCCCAGAGGCCGGCCGAGGTCCCAGTGTCCGATGTGCTCTCTCAACGATGAACTGGGATGAGAACACTTCCGGCCCAATGGCGCCCACCAGTAGCCTCTCCACATAAGTCTCCATTTTGCCCACATTCGTGGACTCCGGCACACCTACAATGCGCACGTTGTTTCGCCTGCTCCTCGCCTCCAACTCCTCATTCTTAGCGGCAATGACACGCAAGATATTGTCCATTCTCGCCAGTTGGGTGGTATGGGTGGCCGCCATGTCATCATGGTCCGAAATGCGCTGTTCCGCCGCCGTCAATCGCTCCTCATGCACGTCCAGCTTCTGGACGACCGCGTCCATGCGCGACGATATCTTGTCCACTTTGTCCACTATAGTGGCAAACCCCTGCCTCATCTCCTGCAGCATTTGGGTAAAGTCCGGTGGTGGTGGTTGCGGGACACTATCAGCGACATTCGGGGGGGGGGGACCGCGAAGTCCCGGCTTCCTGGAGCAACCGCGTCCCCCGCCTAGCCCCTCCAGAGTCAAAGGACAATTTGGATTGTTTAGTGTCCGGCTTCCCCATAATGGTGCGCTAGTGATGCAGTGGGGGACCAAAGCAAATAGGAGTCAGGATATAGGTCGGACACAGGGTACGGCCAAAAAAAAGCTCGAATCGTGGGGGCACGAGCAGGCCAGCGCGCCCCGCCACTCCCAACGACGAGCAATGGCCGTCTCCGCTTCCAGTTCAAAGGGGCGAGCCCCCAGAAAACAAGAAGAAGATCCTTTGCGCCTCCATGAGCAATGGTATCTGGGCAGGCAGATGTAGGAGCCAAGAGATAAGTCCGACAGCAAGGAAGAGCCAAACGGCCCGCCCGGCCAGCGAGCGGGCCCGGTGGAGAGGGGCGGAGCAAGGCCTACACCCCACGTGCAGAGCCCCGGACTGGCACGAACAATGACGCCGGGCCAGGGGGCATCAGACTTCCAGAGCGCAAGTCGGGGAAACTTGGGATCCTCGTAACTTCGGCCAGCACCCTCCGAATGGCCCAGGATTTGGACCGTGGGTAGTCAGTCGGTACCCCAGTAGATCTGTGGGGTCAGATCAGGGCGCAGCGATGGTAATCAGGATCCCTAGGCGGATAATAGCTCCGGGCAGCGGGAGCCTCACGACAGTGCGGCCATTCCGCAGTGCGCCCTCTCAATTGAGCAAGTAGTTTCCAGTGCTCGGCATCCGCACCTAATTGTCAACTTAGGTACTTGTGATAGCTGCCACATGGTTGCACTGTTTGGGCAATTAAAAGATGAGCAGATGAGCAGAACAACAGTTGTTCATTAATTAAATTTACATTAATAAAAGCAACTAACACCAGCAGCCCAAACCATTCTTATAGCTTTGGGGGCCTCGAAGGGTCTGAAATGTCACAATTGTAGCAATGTGATGATTAGTAGTCATGAAGGTACTGTTATGGCGCAATCCTTCTAAGGTAATGCGACTATAATTTGGAACTCGCTACCTCCAAACCTTCAGCCCACCACCTTTTTCCGAATTTTCAAAACAGATCTTAAAACTCTTCTCTTCCAAAGACACTTCTATGAATAATTTGCCTCATCCCAGGTCCTGTCCCTGATTGCCACACAACACTCACCAGAGCGCAATTTTGTAAATATGTATTCTGTAACCCTAATTGCTCCAACTTTTCTTGTTATGCAATCTTGAAAGTAACTGTAATTTGTTAATCTGTATAACGCTGTATAATCCGTTGTTGTTTATTATATTTTTATTTGACATATCAAGCCATAAAAAGAAAATGCTGCAATACATACAATTAAAATCTGATTTGTACAGACCCTATAACCATAAAAACAGTGTAAAACACAATAAATTCCTGATAAAATCGACAAAAGGAACTCGACCAAACCATTGGGGACATCTAGTTCATCATTGGCAAGGGGATGGAGTCACCTATACATTTGGTATACATTTCTACATCCACCCTAAATTACAAGGGCCCGGGCAATCTCCAAATATTGGTGACATCACATTTCTGCCCCGCCCCGTTTAAATTATATAAGGAATTCCTTCAATGACTCCTGTATAGCAATTAAAAATCTGCCCATTGCACATTTTACATTTAAAAATCTCATATTTATCAGCAAGCTAAGCGCTTGATCCCTACTAAAGATTTCATAGACAATAAAAAGGGGTTTAAAAAATATTTTCCGCTCTTCTAAGAACCACAAGCAGTGTAATAGAATATGTGGGCCTTTGCATTTCACTTGTAATCCACATGTGCAGAAGCCTTGTTCATTCATCATAGCGGATTTTATCTTCCAATCTGTGTTGCAAGAGTTCAGGCCCACTCTAAATTTCAAGATTATATTTCTAAGTTTTGGGTTAGGCATGGCCTCGATATAGGGGAATATTTGATTGTTGGTCCACCGGTTTATCAAGAACCTAGAGGACGATTTACTCCTCAAATAACCCAAATCTTCCTCTTGGGCCTTCGAATTAATAATAGCATGCAACACAGATTTGGGAGTCTGCTGCCCCAACCTCCATTGGTCTGGTTCTAGGGATAGTTTTACACACAACTTATCTAGCCTAATTCTAGCTTGGGACGCCCAATTTAGTTCGCTAGACTCTATTTCTTTTTTACATAGTTTTGCTATTTTAGCGGGCCCCTCTCCATTCATTCTCTGCCAAAAATTCAATACTGCTTGCATACCCCGAAAATTCCAGGCTGTAAGGTAACATTCAACTTGAACAGCCTGTATCATTGTTGATGGGGGGAGTACAAGGAGCTGTTTGACACATTTGTGAGCGTGGCTTCAGCACTGAAGAGAAGCAGAGAGGGCAGGGAATCCAGGAGGGAGGCCTCTGGGCAAGAGGATCACAGAGGTCTAGGCTAGAGATCACCGGCCTGAGGCAGTTAGAGGGAAGAAACAGTAAAACCCCGCAGGAGATCCCTAGCAAAAGGAGACTTAGACTGTTCATGTGCGAGGCGTCCGGCCACTGCAGCCGCGGGAGACATGTTCAGCTACCAGAGACCGGTCCAAGGAGAACCTTATCATAATTGGGACCGAATAGATGGCAGGGACCACATGCGATCTTTCCATCGAGGGGGCATGGATTTAAAATCAATCGAGCCTTTCAACAAGTTGCGTGTCATTTGCATAGTTGGAACGAGTGATAGGAAGGACTGAATCTGGGCAGCAGGAGGTCCGCGTAAATGTTAATAAGAGAGGGACTAAGTGCCGAGGAATACAAAGGATACTCTTATATTGGACCAGCACAGATAAGGCGTGTTTGCAGAGCAGCGCCGAGAGCCAGCGTAAATGAAACACCATGTGAGCACTGCACCTGGCAGCACTGGGATGAGAACCGCTGCCTCCTCGCCTGAGAGCCGCAAAGTAAGGTGCAGAACATAAATGTCATGCTGTCACGTGGCACCTCTGTGCCTCTTATGGACTCCTTTAAGAAAAATGGGGTAACCCGTAAGGTATGGACCTGGGTATATTATGATATGAAAAAACAATGGTCCTAATCCTATTGATTGTATGAATTGACTCAATCAAATATTGTTTCCGAATTTTTAAAAGTCTAGAGCACCAACATCAAGTCTACTCTAATATACTCAGTAATCTTAGTACAAAATGATAAACAGCCACCACGATCAAAGGCGAAAGGTACAATGTATTTAATTCATTGTTTCATCTTTTTAAATTCATTTTTTATACACAATGTATTATTTCAAAAATAGGTAAAAACAGGTGGTTGCCTGAGTAGAGCGTGCAAAGAAAAGAGTGATTAGAGTGTAGAATAAGTGAATGTAAAGGAAATTCACAATAGTAGTCAGGACAGATTCACATTATTTATCAAACAATACCGGGCATGTAAGTTTTGCTGTATTGAGTACCTGGCCAAACATCAAATTCTTTTTAAACCATTGCAATCAAAAGGATGTTACTTCTCCAACTCAGTACACATTTTGAAAGGTATCTGAGTGACCCTTTTTTCCTTCCAGTTTTATATGGGGTGAACTCGACCCAAAGGTATTGCAGCGCTTTACATGAGCACCAGTTATGTTACACAAGGACACATTCATTTTCGGTAGGCGCAGGGAGATTGAGAGATTTACCAAGAATCACAGGATGCTGAGCCGTCGCCGAGTCTCAAACCCCGTTCCCAGACATGCCAACCCTCCCGATTCAGGCGTGAGACTCCCGATTTCAAGGCTAGTCTCCCGCCTCCCGATTCCTGCAAGAAAAAACCCGATTCTTCAGGGGTTTCAGCTGACAGGGCTTGGTATTGTGTAAAGTGACAATTCTATCAGCAATAGTCAGAGTGGCCATGCAGGGGCTACAGAAGGGGTGAAAAACCAGCAAAACGTCATTAACGAGGGAATGACAAGCTAGCATTTCCCAACGGCTGCGGGACGCCAACTGAAGCTTTAAACGCGGCGCCCGCAGGTTGAAGTCACCGCCCGGATTGCATCTTTCCCGGTGAAAGCACGCGTATTCCAACGGCTGCGAAAGACTACAGACTGTGGCATTCTTAGCTTTTGACAGGTTGAAGCCACGGCTCGCCTTACTTTTATTTCCGCACGATTGAACCACACCAGGACTATATAGGATTCCTCGGTTGTGAACGCTGGTATGCTGACAATACCACATACCTTTTAAACAACATTGCTCCAACTGAACCTTGCTAGCTTTACTACGTTACTTGACATATTGGTCGGTTATTCACTATCAATGGACTAACACTACTAGC
Source organism: Lissotriton vulgaris (assembly GCF_964263255.1). Taxonomy (NCBI): domain Eukaryota; kingdom Metazoa; phylum Chordata; class Amphibia; order Caudata; family Salamandridae; genus Lissotriton; species Lissotriton vulgaris. The sequence goes on from NC_141688.1 coordinate 21,144,399, forward strand.
CAGGTGAGACACAGTTCCGCCAAGAAAACAGATGTTGGATTTATCCGAGAACTAATAGAGGACACCTACCGTGTGTTCATTAGATTGAATGTGGCTCCTGATGAAGGCGTTCTGTTAACGCCGAAACGCGCGTCAATGCTTTTTATTGTTCGCCACCAATGTTTTTATATGTTTTTGTGTATAACTGTGTTACAAATATTCCCCTCATACATAATTTTGTGAATTTTTGTATAAACATTGCATTGATTGTTTTTTAAGATGATGATGTATTTTTTTATAAATAAATCGAACTTGTAATTTTTAATTGGTTGTTGTGCTTTACATACTGTTCTTTTCCCTAGTTATATCATCTATTGTGTTTTCCTTTCTCGCATATTAACGAGGGAATGGTCTTTTAAAGACCTGTGAAGTATTGGGGGTGGGGGAGGCTGTGTGTGTGCACAGGAAGCTGTTTTAGCCCGGGCTGTCACACGGGGTGGGGGGGGCATGCACTGCTAGCAACCAACCTGCAAGGCCAGTACACAACACTTGCATCACACTCTATCTGCCTGCCATTGCGCTCCATGCTTCTGAAAGGTATGAAAAAACGTGCATTTGTGTTTCAAATGTCAAATCCTGAAGCAGCACACTTCAAAAGCGTTCCCCAGCACCAAAGTCGGCAGCTCTGGCTATTCAGATTCGTGTTATTGGTTTGACTAACACATTCACTTATAGTTGGCATTGTTTATTCCCTTGTATTAAACGAATGTGGTTCTCAATAGACACACATGTAGAGATAAGAAAAGAATGTATATACCCGTTCAAAACAGACCACTCAGACCACTTCCTGGTTACACTTCCATTACGTTCATAGTAAATCCCCATTTCATGAAAAAGTCGCTTTCTCAAGGGTCGAGTAAAGATAAAGCTTTTGATTATGTCTGGTGAACAACAAAGGACGTTCGTTCCTTTATAGTTCCTTTGGCAGCCCACCAAATTTTAGCTATTTTAACTAAAAATTGAACTAAACAAATATCAACCCAAACATACGTCAAAACGTGCAATAATTTAGATGGGCATATATCTAAACACGAGTAATTCTATTTAAATCTTATTAATATATGTATTTTGACAAGAATTAGTCGACATATTTGTTTTCAATAAGGTTCTTTCAGTCATTTAAAAGGAGGTGTGTATATTTTAAGATGGTCGCAGCTTTTGCGCTTCCGAATTGAACTACGGGTTTCAGTGGCAAACAGGTTGCATTACCAAATTTGGCCACTGGACGGCGCCGTCTAATTCTCATCTAACTTTCGTTTGCCCGTCTTGAACTAGCGACGCTCTTTCCGCAGCTTTATATTTTTTCTCCCGGCATCCTTTGCCCTCTTCTACCAGCCTCGTCCAACATGGTGGGTCTTATTCTGCTACCTCTCCGGTCTATAATCTGCCCCCATCCAACGCGGGCGCGCGATGCTGTGGCCTGAGAAGCGGCCTAGGGTGTAGTCTACGCTGCTAATGAATTGCTGCCCCGGTTTGGGCCGGAAAGTCTGCGGAGGGTGGGTCGATTTGTGGTTGCGAAAAGACCCGGGCTGGAGGCCGCTCTTGTAGAAGGGAGGAAACGGACTCATTGGGTCTGCCGGTGCACGGCAGAGGTTGCAGCTGATTCAGAGTAGTGGTTAAGAAAGAGCGTGTGTGCGAGCTGTGGGTTTTGAATCTGTGGGACGAAGCAGTCGTTCGTCCCAGAGGGCGATCCATGTACGGCATAATCGGTTCATTTCTTTGCTTAATGCTTGCTTATTCTTGCTGCAGGGAAGTACAGATGTGTAACGCTTGCAATTATTAGATTGTTGATCCCACAAATCCTTGCCGCTCATGTTACTCGGTTGTTGCTTCTATGCCACCCTACGAGTTTGCTCAACAGGCAGTAGCAATGCACGCTTTCAGGAGCGGAGCCGTCTGGTTTGTCAGGTCTATATCGCTGTTTGACAGTGTCACGCTTTCTCCATCATAGCGCTATAAATCTTCTCTTTTGTGTTTAATTTGTTTTATTGAGACCTGCAGTCCAAACATGTATGATGGCGGCAGAATAATATGCCAAAGTTTGAGTATAGTTGAATACTGCACGTTGTTATCGATGTGTTCAGTTACTCTTGACAGCACGTTGAGTTCGAGTACACCTGGCAGTGTTGTGTATTGGTTGGTGAGCTTGGTACCTACCTGTACGCTGTGACCCTCTCTCAGCCTTCGGTACCTGTGCGGAAGTGAGCGGTCTGGTCTTCAGATTTTTTTTTTTTATTTGCTCGGGTTTCTTTTTAAATGGGTGTGTTGCCGTGTTTTTCTAGTTTTATTGACGTTCTGGGAGTGAAATTCTCTACACTAGAGTGATTTGGGACAGTGAGTGTTAATCCTTATTTGTATCTTTTACAGTGTTAGTCCTATTTATTGTAATAAGTACTGAGGGTGCTTAGTTATTTCATGTATGTTGATTTGGTCGTTATTGAATTAATGTTTTTCAATTTATCCCATAGCCCGGTGGTTACATTGATAATGAAAATAAGTCCGGGGTGTGTGGACTTTTGCCTGGGCCTAAATGACTGTTCCTTGTAGTGGTTTTTGACGTATGTTCCATGCCCTCGTCTTCAGCGCTTTGTACTGCAATATGTGGTTTATTTGAGAATCTCGACTTTTTTTTTATTAATGTTTACATTAAAGTAACTAACTCTTATGTGAATGTTTGACTTTCAGACAGCGTGATCTTGGCTTGCGGACTTTAAAATGAAAGCACGGTTATTTTGCCTAATACGACACATGAGTGATGTCATAGTAATGTTCGTAATACGTCACTGCCCCAGTAAGCGTTTCGGGCAGCTCGGTTGCAGATGGCGATATCTCAATACTTTCACTTGAATTTCCACGAGTTTGGTTTGGTTTCAGCACGTTAAAATCAGTATAGCTTCATTTTGTAATTAGCATGGCCGTGTAGCGCTCGAAGCAAAACTGTAAATAGCCATTTTGTATCTTTGGCATTCCCTCTTGTGGGGTTTATTGGGTAGTGTCTAAAATAACCTCGGAGTAGTGAGTTGGTTTCTTAAAATGCCGCTTTTATGAAGAGGTTCTTGGGAATTTAGAGCCATGACCCGTCTGAACACGGGTATGACTATCTAGGTCGCGTGTAAGTTGCTTTTGTATATAGGGCCTTAACGCCTAGTTAATAATGGTGTGCTCCCTCCCACAATTTGGGATTAGAAGGCTAGGTTACCTCGCACTCCTGCGAACCTGCATCGAAAGTGATCATGGCCCTATAAGTGACCTGGTCATTGATAATGCAGGGAGAGAAATCTTTGGAAGCTTTTCCCGTGTTTGAGGGGTTTTACATCCCTATCAAACCCTGTGACTTTCAGACACTACTTGAACTGTTTTGCTTAATCTCTGCAGTCTGAGATTTGTTTACTACACCATGGGCTGCATTGACTTGTGAACCCGTTGTTTATGTATAAATACTTTTATGCCTATTTCCAGGGACGCGTGAGGACTAAGACCGTGAAAAAGGCCGCTCGGGTCATCATCGAGAAGTACTACACCCGGCTGGGCAATGACTTCCACACCAACAAGCGAGTGTGCGAGGAAATCGCCATCATCCCCAGCAAGAAGTTCCGCAACAAAATTGCAGGGTAAGGAACCTTTGACTGTGGGGCATCTGTGTACTAGATCTTACATGGAGTATGTTGTTGGAATGGACATCGTTTGTAGGTCTGGGGTGCAGTTATATTCGGTGTGGCTACACCGTACTAATAGGGGTACTGGAATTTGAACGCACATAGAAAATAGCATGGCTTTGGCGAAGCAGTCTAGCTCCACCCAGATGTATCGGTTTGCTAATTAGTAAGATTGTGTGGCTTTAAAACACGGTTTGAGTGTCATGACTGGGGTTTAAGCAGGTTGCAACTTCTATATATTGCTAGTAGAGCTGCACATAGCATTTCTTTCCAAGTATTGACTAAACTGATTGACTTTCTGTTCCAGATTTTGTTCTGAGTGACTGGGCTTGACTGTATGTAAATGTATTGGCATTTATATAGCGCACTACTTACCCGTAGGGTCCCAAGGCGCTGCGAAACCCTCCCTGGCTTCCCTGAGAGATGGTCCCTTAATGGGTATCTCCAGGGTGAGACCAGGCATCCCCGGCGGTCTGGTGGGGCCGTTAGTGAAGATGAGGCAAGCTAATGCCCAGAGTTGCCGAGTGTGATCGCTGATCAGAGTGGGCACCGAGGCGAGAGAATTATCGAGTCCGCTGACCCTGGTCCAGAAACCTGCCGCGCAGGGAATTGAACCCTGGTCCCGGGCCGTCCTCTGCTCTCGGGTCTCGGTATTGTTTCTCTGAAAGTGATACTAGTTAACCCCACCAGTCTAGTCTGTCCCTGTAGAACTGTTAAAGCCCTACTTGTAATGTATACCCATTCACCCCCTCGTTCCTGTGGTAATTGTTTTCTCAACTTAGGAGGCAGGATCAATTCACCACAATAGAATGGGCCCTTCGAGGGCACCTTTTATTTGGTACATATGTTTGATTAAAAAGCACTCAATTGCATATTTCGTCATGTTGCGCTATGCATGCAGACTGTTTTCTATAGGTTCTGGGGGTTACTTGTTGTGGTGACTTTGTGGGGTAAAGATTGAGTTTTGTGCTCATTCAGTAACCACTTTTAGTGTGATCATGAATTTTGTTTTCCAGCGATGTATATATTTTCTTAATGTCTGTATTCCCAGGCCCAATGTAAAGCTCCCTATGGCTGTCGCTCTCCCAATTACAGTGTGCACACCTAATGGCTGTCAGCCCTGTTCAAGTTTGCACTTTAATCCGTTTGACCATTTAAGTCTATCCTTGTCTTTCTGATAGTATAATCGTTATGTGGGAGTTAATTCTGAACACTACAAAGAAAAGAAAATATCTGCTTTGTTTCTTCCCACATTTCCTGTATTAACATTGATTGTATATGGCATCGTATTCACCACGTCAAGTTGCTGTTTTGGTGTTTTGGGCCTGTTAATTACAGTACATTTGGAGGTTTATGCAGCTGTTTTTATCTCTGTTTACTTGAACTATCTGGACTTGGAAGCAGTTGTCCCCTATTATTCTGGTATGTTTTTTGTGCTCTTATTTCTTGGCTGTGCAAGTGGTCGTGTACTCTGTTGGCTCACTGTTCTATCCATTTGCCACTTTGCCGAATGTCTTTTTAGTGCAGGCTTCTCCAATGAGTAATGTATGAGCTTCTGGTACCTCTTCACCTACCTCGAAGCACCTCCCCCTTTGTTCAATCCAACTTAAAAGCTTTTGCTTGGTTGAATTAATATGTTGACCAAAATACAAGTGTCCTCCAGACGTGTATTTTCAGACCTCATCATTTCCAAAACATATTTAATGCTAATTGAGCAATGATTCTGGAAGCCTGGGGATACTTAACTTAGGGGGGGGGGGGGGGGACTGTCGCTATAGCGGTTATGTAGTACCCATGAAACTAAAGGTGATGGGGAAACTGCTTTCAAAAAGTCTAACCACTAAGAGTAGCACTTCAGCCCATCAATCTTTTGCTCACCATGCCATCTCAGTTTTACCCAGCTACATCCAAATCCGTCTTAACCCTGCTCCAATGGGAACAATCCAGACTGTCAACGCAGGTCCTCCCTAAGCCGGAACACATGCAACGCAAGACCAGTTCCGCTCTAGGTATGGGCTCATCCTGGGTTGTTTGTGTTTTGAGTTGGGAGTGCTAACCGAGCTATTGCCAGTTGTTGGACTTGTGGCAAGGTGCCTTGCATCGTCTTTTGTTACATTCACCTCCTATGTACAGTAATTCCATATTGATAGTCTTCTATATTAAACATTACTGCTGGCAACACTGCCTGATGCATGGAGGTGATAATTCCTAGTAGTCTTGCATATGATGGGCACTAATGTATTCTGGTCGGATATGGCTGCTATAACAGCTCTAATATTAGTCTTTGGGGACGATTTTCATTGAACAAAAATAGCTCTCACTCGGTCTGCTTGTTTCCTGGCCTGTGAGCCACCTTAGGAGAGTGAATGCGGTAAAGAGGTCTGAGCTGTTTTTTTTTTTTTTTTTTGTTTGTTTTTTTGGTGGACAGGGGAGAAGAGCAAAAAGTTTCACTCTATAGACTGAAGTAAGTGTTAATGACCTGCACCTAGGTGATTGGAGGGAAAGGGGATAGTGGTGGCAAAGGAGTTTAAAGACCATATGAACCAAAAATGTTAGCAGGGAGAGGTCTTGTGGCTGGACTAATGGGTGTTTCCCATTTTGTTTGCTATTACTGTGGCCAATTACCCAGAGCTTCCTCACCTGGTATCAATTTCAATTCAAAAATCTTTTTTCGGATTTCAAAAATCCATAAAAGCACACTTTAAAATACAATTCGACATTTACAATTACAATAGGTGCAATAGACACTATAAAGTACATTATCAGTGCATTTACTAAGTTACACATTTCAGAAGTGCAAGGAGGATCAGTAGTCATTGATAGTACAAATAAATCAAGGGTATTCCAGACAGGGAGGCCGAGCACTGAGGCCGAGCACTGTCCTACAGAGGGCCAATTCTTTGGAACTCCCTGCCCACTGAACTAAAACAGACTAGGAGCCTGGAACTATTCAGGAAGAAACTGAAAACCTACTTGTTTACCATGCTTTAAATTTTTCAGGTTCTCTTCCTCAGCTCTAATCCTTGCAGCAACCCTCTAATATGCGAGCACCAGCGCAGAGATATCCCTTCGGGAATTTATTCATGCGCTTAACAAGCAAATAAAATAAATAAATAAATACTTCTACGTACATTAACCACATGCGCGCTGCTCTGATTCTGCTGCTATGCTGATGTTTTTAAAAACCCATTGTTCATGACGAGCTGGGCTCGTCATCAGTGTTTGAGGAGGCTACACCATGACGAGCCCAGCTCGTCATCAGCCTCGAAGGGGTTAAAAATAACTTTTAAAAAACAGCTTGTGCGAAATATAAGTTCATCGTCCTCCAATTTTAAAAGCATCAGATAAGACTGGTTCAGGGAGATGAGTCTTAAGTTTTTTAAAATATGGTGCTAGAAACCATTTAATATATTTCATATAAAACTTGCACATGAAGAAGAAATGTAGATCGTTTTGTTTACTGGTTCCGTCACAAGGACACGGAATCTTGTCATCTACATTGTGTCCCAGAGGAAAACAAAGTAAAGATTTTACCGTTCTTGCTTTCATTCTAAATAATAAAGATCTTTCCCAGCAACACATTGGTAATGTCAAATACAGCGGGAGTTGCTGGGTTAATAAACCATTGTTAATATAGGACACAACAGTTTGTTTCTTCATCTCTTCCGACAGTCTTTTTTCCCTGTAATTGGCATACAGTTCAAGTTGGACTTCTTTTTTGTCGGTCCTCTTTATATGAGATGGATTTTCAAAGAGGTTGCCCCTGTCTATACTAGACAGACTCTCTTGTATACCACGAAACCATGGGATCTTATTCCATTTGTCACAAGCTAAACATTCCCTCAAAATATCATGTTAAGCTAGCATTTTCATTTGCCCAGATAGCTAACCAAAATAATGCAGGCCTGGCTGCAATAAAGTCACTAATGTGGACGTGCATTCAGCTCCGAGTGGCAGATAAACCCTGATGATGAAATGGGAGCTCCCGGTAGCTTCCTACAGAGCCGGTTCTCTTCTCTTTGTATTGAGGGGGTTTTTGCTGACCCCCAAATTTCGGCACCGTAAGTTGCCACTGGGATGCATTGGAGCCTATAAATCTTTAAAATTGCTTTAGTTGCTCCAACTTTCCTCGGTTTGGGAAGAGATAAAATTGAGTTTATGGCCTTTGAGAACTTGCCTGTGGCGTGGGCAATATGCCCACTCCACAGGCAGTTCGCAGCAAAGACCATACCTAAATATGGGAAAGTTTTAGTTAAGAGCAACTTATCAGCTCCTATCATAATGGAATTTAATTGCTTAGCACCCGGCCCACAGGACATGATGGATGATTTTTTAAAATTTACTTTTAAATCCAAATTCTTCATGTGTGATGAAAAAACCCTGACTAGGGCATTAGGTGTTAATCCCATAAGCACAGCATCATCCGCGTACAGAAGACACAGTAGTTGGCATCCTTTAATTTTAGGGACATCTGGGGTAGCCTTTTTTAGGGAGTTGCTCAAGCCATTTATGTAGATAATAAATAACAGGGGTGCTAAAACGCACCCCTGTCTCACCCCCCTCTCTACATTAATTGGCCCAGAGACTGTACCCTCCATGTCAATCCGTACTTGTGCCTTTGTATCTTTGTGCAAATAGGCGAGGAAATGTACCAGAGGGGGATCCAGGCCATACAACAAAAGAATCGACCACAATTTTGACCTGTTTACCAGGTCAAATGCGGACGATAAGTCCATGAACGCCAGGTAAATGGGTGATGCCTTAGCAATGTTATATTTGCTAATTAAAAGGTTTAAATTTAGGCATTGTTCGATGGTTCCCACCTTGCGTCTAAAACCCATTTGACAACGGTCAAGTACCCCCATTTCCTCAGCCCAGTCATTAACTCTATTATAGAGTACCCTACCCAGGATCTTTAAAGTATTGTCCAAGAGCGAAATAGGCCTATAATTTACGGGATCAGATCTTTCGCCCTTTTTATAAATAGGCACTATTATGCTCGTGGACCAAGTTGCGGGTATTGGGACAAACGGTAGACTGTTGAAAAGGTTAACAAAAATGTTTCCCCAGAGTTCTGGGTTGTGCTTGATTATATCTATTGGGAAGCCGTCGGCCCAGGTGCCTTGTTGCCAAGGCTCTGATTAATGGCCACGGTGACTTCCCCCACAGTAATTTCTAGGGATTCCAGTTTTCCTGGGGTATAATCTTCTGAAACAACTCCAGGGCTGGCGTATATTTTGGAAAAATGCAGTTCCCATTGCTCACTTGCTATGGTACAACTAGTCGGGGTTAGTTGCTTACCCATATCCCGCATCTTTTTAACAGCAGGCCAAAAAGTAGTACTGCTCCCCAGAGTGGCAGCAGTTGTTAATGCCTCCCATTGCTCAGTTAGTAGAGCAGCCTTCCTTGAGCCTATAGCTGTTTTATAATTCTGTCTAGCGGTCCTCACATCTATTATGCTTCTGGGTTTGCAGTTTAAAGCTCTGCGAAGAGCTTTATTTGCTGCTGAGCAATGGCGGTCAAACCACCTTGGCGCAGGGGCAATCGGTTTGACAGGGACACTTAAGAGGGATTTAATAGTGTTGCAGAGTTTAGAGAAATCTTTTACTATTCTGCGATGGTTCCCATCATCCAAAGAACATGATTCAAGTAACAGACCATGGTTACTTATAATAGTGTCCGTTACTTGTCCACTATCTACCCCTCGCCATTTTAACCTCAATTTGTTGGCTGAAACCGTAATATCCCTTGCCCCCAGGGATCGAACAAGGGCACTCGGGGGACCCAAGCCAATGTTAACCTCTAAAGCATTGTGGTCCCCAAAGGCACCTCACCTGGTATCAGTAACGTGAACCATTTGTGTTCTACTGGGCCCTCTGCTCCTCCTACTCTGGCCATTAATCTACATATTTCCACCCAATGCTGTTTTATTGCCTGGCAGTCCCAAAGCAAATGAAAAAAATCCATCCGGTCCGAAGCCTCTCTTGCACTATCCGTTCCCAGCTCACCCCATTCGGTGCAGCATTGTTTTAGGATAGTAATCCCAAAGCAGGATTTTTAATTGGTTCAGTCTGAACCTGGAACGTATCACTACCTCCCTGGGGCCCCGTGTGGCTTCAGTCCTTTCCTCGTCTTCTAGATGGCCTAAGTCACATTCTCAAGATCCTATCTGTGCTCCCAGTGTATCATTGGAGTTTTGATTTTTCTTGTATATTAATGAAATTACCTTTTCAGTAAAGGGATCTTTCAACAGCCGATCCTCTAGAATCACTACTTTTAGTATATAGTTTTTGAGGGTGTGCCCTAATAGGAGATATTTCAATCACTCCCCTTGTCCCATTTCATATTCTGGTTGTAGAGTGACAAACATGATGTATGCCTGTCCAGTCCACACATCACCCAAGCGATCAAGGCACAGCAATTTCCATTGATCAAAGTTGCCCAACTGTCGTAGCTGATCGCTGTCCCATAGTGGCGTCGTCCTGGTTATTTTCCCTTCCCACCCCAAGAACTTTGTTTCAGCTCTCCATGCTTTTACCACTGTTTGTGTGCGCTGGTATGTCCCTGATCTTTTCCTTGTCGTATAATATAGGGAGATGCCCTCTTGATACCATAGCCCTTCTGTCTGATCTGTAGACTGGTTCCACTCTGTCGCTAAAAACCCATTCATTCGCGCTCACCAATTTGGCCGACCAGTAGTAAGCTCTGATGTCGCTAAAAACCCATTCATTCGCGCTCACCAATTTGGCCGACCAGTAGTAAGCTCTGATGTCGGAGACTGTCTACCCACCTTTCTATACTCCCTTTTGCAGTTTATGCAGAGCTATTTGTGGTGCACTTCCGCCCCAGAGCAGTGATCTCCGTTCGGCTTCAACTTTTTGAAAGGAGTTGGGGATTTTATGCTGTGTTTTGGAGCGTATATAGTAAGCGTCAAAGCGAAGTCTAACCCAGTGATTGAATTGTGCTCTGAATCTCATTTGGTCCAGGACAGCAAAAAAATTGTTCCGCTCCACGCTATCGAAGGATATTCTAGTGTCTAGGGACAGCAGAGCTGCCTGGTCAGTTGCATTTGTGGTTGTGGAACCCCGAACAATCGGCGTATATTTAGCTTCAGACTTCTATGCTGCATAAATCTGGATTGGTCTGGATGTATGAGAGGTAATTACTTAACAGAGACGTAAAGATAGGGCTTTTTCCGATACTTTGACCTTCTAGTTGAGTAGCGTTGTCTGTCTGTACGGCCCGCAATCCGGGGGACTTTCCCTCCTTGGGGATTACGACATTTACAGCAGTTCTCTGGTCATGAGGTAGAACACCCTCCTCCCTGGCGCCTGAATACATATTAAGGTGTTCGGCTGTTTTGACGAGCATTCAGTTAAGTAAATTGATATTCTTAAGATGGCACACGACATTGGCGCATGTGAAGAAAGGTCTGCCTGATTGTTGAATTGTCTGAGCCACAAGCCAGATTCTTTTTCTTTTTTTTCTTTTTGTTGTCTTATTTCGTTGGTTTCATCATAAAAGACTTTGTACATTAAAAATACCTTAAAAGGAGTACAATAATTCATTAAAAAGAGGATAATATACATATTCATAAAAAAGTACTAACTTTAAAAAGTGAGATTAATGTGGCACAAAAATGAGGTAAAAATACAGTAGTTACGATAGAAATAAAACTGAATGAAATCACTATACAGCTACGGCCTGGCCCGAATGATCCACACCCAACCTAGGAATTTTGCCACAGCAATTACACTGCTTAGCTGGAGGCTAACTACAAGCGGGTTGTCACTTTCCAGGCGGTCCAAAATCTCCATATCCCTTAGAGTTGACCAGAATTCAACGTTAAGGAGGGCGTAGTCTATTCAGCTTTTACGTAGGCAGTTGTCAAAGGTGTTCTTGCCGATTTTGTCGGAGACAGTCCATCCATTAGCCGCCCTGTAACCGCGCTCTAAACAGAGGCCCGTCCACTGTAGGGCCGATTCGGTCAATTTCTTGATGGGTATAAGATCAAGAATGGGGATGTTCCATTGGGCATCCGCTTCTGTCAGTAGTGTTTCCCCGTCTATGCTCAGAGGCTCAAACTAGCAGTTTAGGTCCCCTACTAATATTACGTTGATATCGGGGCTAACTGAATCCAGGAACCCATCCAGTTTTAGGAAGTTATCAGTACCACGCCCTCCGGGCCGGCCTCTATTGTATACATTGACAATAAGGATATCAGGGCAGTCCTGGAAGTGAAACGATATAACTAAGAGATCCAAACTGTCAATGACTAATTCAGTGGGTCTGCAGTTAATACTTTCCCTCACCCATATACTAAGGCCACCTGAGGGTCTGCCCTTGGCCCCACTAACTGCTGCTTTGTGGTAGTTGAGATAGCCAGGTAGGAACACAGGATCCACTGCCCACGTCTCCTGGAAGGCTAGTTTGTCGTAATTCTCCACCCATGCAGACCACTCGGCTATGAGGATTTTACCCCATAACCCTGCTATGTTCCATGAAACCACAGTGAGCAAATGGGTGTCCCTGTCAGCGAGCTCTTGGGGCAGACGTAGCGTGTTGGCGGTTTAAATTGTTGGTTACCATAATTTGGACACCCATACTCGCAAAAGCTGGGTTCCGTGGACATACACTCTCCCATTGCCAAAGGGTACTCCCCAACCGGTTGAGCTATAACTGGATTCAAAGGCAAGGAGCAAAGTGGCTTCGTGCCCAGGGCGCTCACTGAGGGAACCGGGCTGGATGGAAGTCCCAGTCTTGTTTGCAACACTGGGTGTGGTGGCGGGGCTGTGTTGGGACACTCGTTCCCTACACCCAGTAGCACCTCCTTTAAGCTGCTACTGATTTAAGTTCTCGTCCACAACAGTACAACCCTTCCCCCTAAGCCTGACGGGGCTAATAGCCTCATGGCTGTAGGCCAGTCAGTCCACATCCGCGAGGTTACTCAATGGCTCAAATTGGTTTAACGGGTAAGTGGGACACCTGTCTGGATAGACCAAAGGGTCGTCTGGGGATAGTTTCCCATCCCTCACTCTACATAGTGCTCCCCTCACAAAGGTTTGGGGAAAAAAAGCACCAATCAAGAGTAAGAATTCCTCAAGGCCCAGGTTTCTAGGGTGGTAACAGATGTGCCTAACCACTCTAGGGTCCCTGAAGTTTATACTTGTGCAATCTCCCTCCAAATCCTTTGGTTTGGTACCTAACCAATTCACCCTTCTACAGAGCAAAATTTCTGAGTTTGTGGGAGAGACCTGTTTTCATTTAACCAAAAGATGACCTTATTCTTGCGCTCACTATGGGGCTCTAGCCGGTCTTGTTAAGTTACTGGCACTGCCATAATTACCGTATAGGGTGCTGACTCTGGGGGTAGGTTAATACATCGGAGCTTTGGTGATATCCCGATTTCCCAGGGGGCTTATTCTGTTATCGCTACTATGCTCTATGGTAACCGACTTCCTCCTGCTATCTCTCGCAGGAGGTTCAGCTGCCTCCCTAGAGGAAACAGTAACAGATGAGATTTCTGCCTTTGGGGGTAGCTGTGTGATGGTGTTGAAGAGGTTGGCTAGGTAGAGTAGGAATGGATGTACCAGTCATGGCGTTCTTAAGGGGTGCAACCACGCCTGGGGCGGAGGGGCCCTGGGACTAGAGTGGGACTCTACAGCTTTTTCCAAGATGGCTGTGTTCGCTAGAACAATTCTTTCCAACTTCCCAACGTTTTCAAGTTGTTTGACTCTCTCGAGTAATGGAAGCAATAGTGATTTCAATAATTGTTCCAGGGTTTCCAATATTCCTATAGGGAGTTTGACTTCTACAGACTGGGAAGGTGTTGACTTGTGTGTCCTACAACTAGTAGTTTGTGGGTGTTGAGTGGTATGCTGCGAGGGGAATAGGATGTGGCTGGGTGGTGTTTTTTGAAACTTTGGCACATCTACCCTTTTGAGACCCTCCCCACGCTTTCTTTTGCCAGCGGTCAACTGGGATGAGTTTCCCTTTACTATAGGTGGTGCCGGTGGTGCAGCTACTTGTGGCGTGGTGGACATGACGGTGGGATTTGGTACAGAAGATCTATTCCCTAGAATGGAAATACTATCTGTGATGGAATCTAAAGAAGTACTATTGTTAGAAATGTCGTCCCCTACCCTCTCCGAGCTAGCGCCCGGGTTGAGTTCACTACCCAACTGCATCGTCTTTGGAAACGGCTGCCATAATTTTGCCCAGAGAGGATCTCTTCGCCAACCGCTCTAGACAGCCTTTTTTCAGTAAATGCAATTTTGTGCTTAAGGACAACAGCTGCTCTTGACATAAACTGATCGAGCGTCCCTGAGCACCCCACACAGCCCTGTTACAATGTTCCTCAGATGTAGCGCCATTGCTGGACGTAGGGTGTAGGTATTAAAATAAAAGAATAAACTACTTAAAAACATATATGAAATAGATCACACGTTGATGTGAGCAAGAAACGCACAGGTCTTGGTATTACATTTGGGGGAATGACCCAGCCTCGAGCTGAGAAAAGAAACAAGAGTTCCAGTGAATAGTCCCACTAAGAATAATATCGTAGAGTCTTACGTTACAGGTATATATCCAGAATCGCAGGTAAAAGGGAGCGGGTCCCGCCCCGGCCTCCTACAGCCACAGACTGTCCCGCCCTTGTCCCGGGCTTCTCCCGGCGTGCCCTGCACGCGTTCGCGCAATTTAAAGCGCCTCCGGGCACGGAAATAGAAGTGTGCGGCTTCGGCCGCTGAGGAGCCTGGGGGTTGTAGTCCTCCCTTCTTGCGGCCTCGATGTTATGTGAGGCGGTGGGAGGTCAGGCACAGCAGGACACCAGCGACTGTTATGGAAGCCTCCATGAGCCAACAGGTACTCTGACAAATGCCCCCAAAATGATTACAGCTCCCTTCTAAATCTGTTCAAGATTCCCTCCTATTCCTTACAAATTAGACAAATTCTTTCTTACTGTTGCTGTTTAAGTGCTTATAATGAGTGCAGGGAAACCAATCCTAGCATTGAGGTGTGAACCGTATTAAAGGAGAACAGAAATGGCAGGACTGCAATTGTATGGCACAGGACAGGTGTGCAACAAAGTTTACCCGTCGATTAGAAGTTGTAGAAGTATACAGTTCCTCTCTGGTCGCTGTGACCAACATGGCTAGGAGTGTGCCTCGGTTGTGGGATTTCCTTTGGAATCCCCTGTGGTAGTTTATACTTAACTGTGGGGTTTATGTTCAACATCAGTTCATTTTGTCTGTGCTCAATGCTCGCTGATTCTTCAAGCAGAGATGTATAGAATTGTAAATGCTTTCAATTATCAGTTTTTTTGCGTGCATTATTCTGAGGACAAACCATGGTACCCGGTCTTGGGCAAATATTTTACATTTCATTGGATTTGCATGTAAAATATGAACCTATTTAGAACGTCCATGTAACCTTTGTTTTTGTGACTTTCTAAGTTTAAATAAAAAATCTATTTCCTAACTAGAACGTCCCTATAACCTTTTAGTTTTTTCAGTGTGTAAATTTATCAAACTTGTATGTATATTTTAAAGGTAAAGGTAAAAATATAAATAATTCCTTACCCAAACCATGAGAAACCCTTGCTACCCCTTAACACTAACAATTCATGAACACTTAAAGCCACTTACCTACCTTCCACTGAACCCTAAAACCATTTACTGTCCCTCAGCAGTAACTACCCTTGAACCTAAAAATCCTTTACTACCCATTCCTAAAAACGTTTTTAACCCAAATTAGTGTTCTAGCCATGGGTGTCTAAACACTTATAACTAACGTAACACTCGATACCATTTTAAACGAGCATTGGTAAACCCACTGTCTTTCTACGCGAGAGCTGTTGGCTTTGGCAATGATTTTAGCCATGCTGTACACCAGTGTGGCTGGTGTACAGGGGTAGATTGGGAAGAAGTGGAGCGAGGAAGCATGAGAAAGTCTAGTGCAGTAGGTTTGGGGCAGACTGGAGCAGAGTTTTGGATTGGCGTAGAGTGGAGTAGGCATGGGGTGGTAGTGCGGTGTCACTCATATTTCCAATGAAAATGAGTTACATTTGCGCAAACCGTTTTACTGTGCACAATTGATAATGTGTGGACATGTCATACTCATGAATATTTTGCTCGTATTCAAATGCGTATCTGTGTGCTAGAAAAAATAACCTTCTACAGCGTTCCTCAAACATGGGTAGTCATCAGGATGGGTTGTCACATAAATTCTGTCACTTAAGTCAGGAAAAGCAAGTTAACCTCAAACTCCCTACCAATACAGAGCCTGACATTTGACCTCTGACTTTGAATGCACAGTAAAGGTGACTGAGAACAAGATCTAAGGACCTGTTTACAGAAAGTGAGCACTCAGAAGGATACAGTAAACACGATTTGGGTAATGGAAGGGACAAGCTCACGTTGGACAGCCTAAAGAAAGTCAGAAAATGTGAGTTACGAACTACAAAGCCATGTGCGAAATGCATTCCCATGGAAGCTTTCAGAATGCTCTTAAGTCATAAGCAAACCAAACAGCTGAGCTGTGTGGTTGGTTTAGACCTAAAAATGTACTGCAGTGTGAGGTACTGAGGTGAAAAGGTACTGAAAAGCACCATCAATATACTTGCCTGCATTGTAAGCTGCATGCAAATCTTTTTTTAAGGATTATTGATTTCACACAAGTGGGCTGGGCTTAGTTTTCAAAAAGCATTTTGTCTATTTCACCAGAACTTGTCCTTACTGAACGTTGGTGGCCCTCAGCATAGCAGGGGTTTCTTAATTTTTGCTACCCATGGACATTAAAGTCAAAAGTAACTGCATAATGCTAAATTTTAAGCAAACCATCTACACATTATCCTATTCTTTATAATGTTCGTTTAGTAATTCATAAGTAAACTAGATGGCGAAAATGACAAACCGTGTAAGCTAATCTTGGTCACATGAGGTGTCCAACTGATTGGTAATGTTCTATCCTTTGGCTTGTTTTAGTATGTATTCTGCTGTAACTATCGTTAACGGGGATAATAAGTCCTGCTTGTGACTTAGTCCACACGTTTAAACCATGGTGTACAGCTGTGGTTTTCAGCCTTTTCTATACTGAGAGCTACTGCTATTTACCTATCCGAGTTGAATCTGTAACTGTGAAGTTGTTTCATTCTTGGAGGGGTCGTCTGGGGAGGGTGGTGGAGCTGTGCAAAGCACCATGGGGAGTGGCTGGAGGGGGCATAGTAGGTGGAGACTGAAGCAACACTGGAAGGCTCCCAAAATTAACAGGTGAGAGAAATGGAGGGGGCACAGATGCTAGAGTTCGGGGCAAGGAGAGCAAAAACAACATCAAGGGACGCAAGTGGGGAAAGCAATGGAGAGAAACAGGTGAGCACAAGAGGAAGAGTGGAGGGACTCTTATAATCAGACCTAGGGTTTACAAGTGGAGTGCACTTTAATGGGCGTCAACATACATACATAGTTTTGGACCAAGTACAACGTTTTTGTGGGAGTAGGGGTTCATTGGTATCTTTTTCTAGTAGCCATTGTATTATAGGTGAGGATAATTACGTTTCAAGTACTGAGGGGAAGAACAGTGTGGGCCAGTGACATGGCTGTTGTCACTTGGGGTGCCTTTAATCACTTGTAACTAGTGGTTGCAGACTGTTGCTAAATCCTTATCTGTGTGCACGAGTTATACGTTTAAGCCAACCCCGGCTTTAAGAAATGGCTAAAGCAAATAGATGTGAAATAGCACAGAACATATATGCAACTGACATTAGATATTTAACATGTTTTATAAGTTGAAGTGTTAGGTGAACAAGGATAGTTGTCATGGTTACTCCTCTGTAGTTTAGGTGGAACTGTGGGGGCATTGGTGCCTTAAGTCTTGATCCATGTAACACTACAGGGGTTCTCCTCAGTTAGCTGCAATTCAGCACAAATGTTTTAAACGAAAAAAAATGCCTGCTACTTTTCTAATACAGGGGTCCTTTAACTTTTTGACTGCTTTGGACTTCCCTGGTATTACTACTGGAAGGCGAGTACCCCTAACTAAGCGATTTTTATTTGAATGTCCAAAATGTTATACAAATACAGAAACCAGTATACAGACACATTATTTAATCTTTTGTTTTAAATTGGAAGCATATGAAAATCGAAATTTTCATGACGTTTGAAGCATTTCAAAATGTGGTTATATTTCGAAAAGATAGAACAGTATGCTAGATCCTAGCATATCACACCGCCCCCCCCCCTCTCTTTTTCCTAATGTATTTTGTTTTCAATGCATACCAGTGTATTACTTGAGGCTACCAGTCACCCGTACTGTTTTTAGGGCTCGCATGCTGATGCACTTGTGCATAGCTGGTTAGGGCTCGCCTGCTGATGCGCTTGCGCATAGCTGGCGAGCTATATTGTAGCTTAACTAGAGTTTAATAATCTCTGCGATTTGTTGCTGTGCCCGATAAAAACAAGCTCAATGCGCAAGCGCATTAGCAAAAAGCGCGTACACATCAAAGCCACCAGCCCATCAAAGCCTCCCTCCCACAGGCATCTCAGCTTCCCCCAGCCGGCATTTCTCCTCCCCTAATTATTCACTGCACGGCCGGCAGCAACATCAAAGGCTGCTGCTGCCGTGACTCGCATTTCTCTTCCCTTTTCACTGCCCAGACCGACCGTACTTTCACTTTACACGGCCGCCAGGCCGTGTTTCGTGTTTATTTTAACATGGCAGCTTTTCCTTTTCTGGTTGAATGTCTTCTAGCTTTCCCTCACCCTATTCTCGTCACCCTTACTCACTCCATCAATCTCCCGGACTAAACCCTTCTCTTTGTACCCATTCCGGGAGTGACCTTTGTTTCTGTCAAACTCCTCTGCTTTGTGTGTGAAGCTTTGTAATCTCACTATTGGCAAGCCGCTTTTAGATGCATTTCTCTCCCAGATGCATTTCTCTCTCTCCCGGCTCAAGCTCTACCTATCCCATACCGATTTTTCTCCCCACTTCCTCCAAGTACAGATTCCTTCCCTCTAAGTATAATTCTTGCAGATCACCTTGCCAGTCGTAATTGTTTTCATTGCGCATTTAAGGTTATATTCTTTTTTCCTGTGGACCTTGTCTGACGAGCAGTGCCTAGCAATGGAGCGCTGACATCTCTAGGAAGAGGCAGCTGCATATGAAGAGTGCCCATGTTTGTTTGACATTTTGATCTTTCCTTGAATGCGGGCCTTGGCGGAGGTGTGCTAAGAAACTCAAAACTGCTCCGGTAGTCTGGATAGTTCCACTGCCAGTTTACTCTCTTGTTTCATGAAAAACTTAGTTTTTTGCTTTGTACCCATTCCGGGAGTGACCTTTGTTTCTGTCAAACTCCTCGGCTCTGCTTCGTGTGTGAAGCTTTGTAATCTCACTATTGGCAAGCCGCTTGTAGATGCATTTCTCTCCCGGCTCAAGCTCTACCGATCCCCTACCGATTTTTCTCCCCACTTCCTCCAAGTACAGATTACTTCCCTCTGTAACGATGCACCCACCACACAGCTCCACCGATGCACCCACCACACAGCTCCACCGATGCGCCCAGCTCCACCGATGTACCCAGCGCCCAGCTCCACCGATGTACCCAGCGCCCAGCTCCACCGATGTACCCAGCGCCCAGCTCCACCGATGTACCCAGCGCCCAGCTCCACCGATGTACCCAGCGCCCAGCTCCACCGATGTACCCAGCGCCCAGCTCCACCGATGTACCCAGCGCCCAGCTCCACCGATGTGCCCAGCTCCACCGATGTGCCCAGCTCCACCGATGTGCCCAGCTCCACCGATGTACCCAGCGCCCAGCTCCACCGATGTGCCCAGCTCCACCGATGTGCCCAGCTCCACCGATGTGCCCAGCTCCACCGATGTGCCCAGCTCCACCGATGTGCCCAGCTCCACCGATGCGCCCAGCTCCACCGATGCGCCCAGCTCCACCGATGCGCCCAGCTCCACCGATGCGCCCAGCTCCACCGATGCGCCCAGCTCCACCGATGCGCCCAGCGCCACCGATGCGCCCAGCGCCACCGATGTGCCCACTACTCGGGGCCGCCACAGCATCACTCAGGGCGAATATGTTCTTTCAATGTTTCAAGCTGTTTTCAAGTTTTCCTGCTTTATTACAAATCACAAAAAGATGTTAATATTTCACTTCTGTTCTTGGATTTTTGTCACAATAAAGAACACTGAACATAATCTTCACAAGTTATTTACAAAAGTTTAAGCTATTGCCATTACAAATGAAATAAATGATTTAAGTATTAATTATTTTTAAAAAAAGCCATTATTTGTAATAACACATCTAAGTCGTGTAAATACAAAACATGTTGCATTACAAATGGTATAGGTGTTTGCGAAAGTTATAACTTTTGACATTGTAAATGACAAAGCTATTAATTTAGCTATTTAAAAAAAATAACACATAAATAAAAAAAATTCATTTATAAGACCAAGGGCTTAAACTTTCCTAATGCGAGCCCTATTGCATTTCCAATGCTTGTTTTTTGTTTTTCTGCTCCTACGATTCAAGCTAAGGATGCCAGCTTTTATTTTTAGTCTCCAATTTCAAATTACTTAACGTTTACAGATTTTAAAATGTTCCGTTTTACTTTTTGTATCCCTTGGTTAAGAACTGCTGCCCCTATTCTGCAGATTCTGATTTTCATTTGATATGACTGAATAAATGCTTACGTTGATGCTTGGTAGTCTTTGAAGCAACTGTTTGTTTCTTTGTGCTTTGAACCTGCATCGAAAGTGGTCATGGTATTTGGTAACCTGGTCATTGATACTGCAGGGAGAGAAACTTTGTAAGCATTTCCCGTGTTTGAAGGGTCTCTTGACTGTCCCTAACAAACCCTGTGACTTTCAGACAATTAAACTGCTTCATGCCCAAGGCTCATGAGGCCTTTTATATGCTCATTTCAGTGAGTGCTTATTTAATTTGTGTTAGCGTTGGAGATAAATTCTGTGACGCTGGCGGGGTTCGCAGAGTTTTGCCCATGCCACAGTATGCTTGTACGGTCGAGTTCCGGCAAAACTCCGCTAAATGCTGCATGTTGGGGTTTTTTCCCCCCTTATGTGTGGCTCGCCAACAGTAAGTTGCAGAGCTTGAGTGAGAATCTGCACCCCCAGCACTATTTTCAAGCGCTAGGACCCGGCGTGATTTCGGGAGGTCTTGTCCTTTCATTGTGAGAAAGCTGCTGTGTGTGTAGAACATCTACTCTAATGACATCAAAGAAGCAGCCCCCACTTGTGGGCTGCATGGTGGTTTTTTTTTTTTTGTGCTGATTTTGTAGTGCGTAACAAGCTCCTGGCACTAATCAGCATGGTCTGCTGGATTCTGCCCACTCTCAGAGCTCTGGGAATTTGCAGATTTTTTTTAATGTAACTTCACTGAATTCCGCAAGTGGAACTTTTCTGCCAATTTCTGGATGGATTGATAGTGTGTAGATGGTGGTCTTTGTTGCGTCTTTTTGCTACATTTTTAGGATCTTCTTTTAAGTCCTGGCAATAGAATCTGAATCTTTGCTCCAAGATACGTGGCCTCTTTGGACAATGTTGGTAAATCTATGCGGTTGGGTATTTTAAGTTGTACTCTTGCTAGTTATGTGGGCTCTTAACTATGCTATTCAACACTGATACTAAAAGTTTTATTCTGTATTGGGAAAATGAGGCTTTAGCTAGAACTTGGTAATTCCTGTTGGTTGAAACTGTTATGTACTCTTGGTGCAGATATGTCACACATTTGATGAAGCGTATCCAGAGGGGCCCGGTCAGAGGCATCTCCATCAAACTGCAGGAAGAGGAAAGAGAAAGAAGGGATAACTATGTCCCCGAGGTATGTTTTCCTCTAACACCCGCTAAATACTTTTATCTGTACAGTAGTGTTTAGTATGTATAATGTACCACTTTGTCTTAACCTACTCTGTGCAATAGTGAAAAGTTGCTTCCACTGACAGTGAATTCTGCAGTTACCGTACTTTTTCCGGAGTCCTTGTATGAAGCTCGTGATTTTATTCGTTTTAGAGCAAGGAATTTTTTGGTGGCTTGGATACCCATAAAATAAAGCCCAGCACATTAACCAGTGTGTATTTAAAATAAATGGTTTCTAAGAAGAGTGTTGAAATATAATTTTTAAAGCAGCACTGAGTTTGAGGAATTTCATGTCTAAAGGGGTAGACTACGGATTGCAGTTTCCTTTACGTGTGAAAATTAGCAGTGCTGAGGTCTAGCCTTTGTATTACTATTTTTTAAAAGCCAACATTACTAGAAACAAAAAAATCTAAATTGTGCTAGCAATCAAAGTAACTCATACTTTCACAAGTGTGCCTTCTGTAAAGCTGTATAAGTTTATGCAATATATTCGTGTGGTAGATAATGTGGTTTTGCAGTATGAATCGAAATTTGCCTAGCAGTGTAACAAGTTTCAATTCTATTAAGGACACGGAGGCTAGGATTATGCTTTTGTACCTTCTCCGCTGTTTTATTACAAAAGTCACAGCAGCCAAAAACAAACCAAATATAAGCCCTACCTTAGAACAAAGGATATGGGCAAACAGAAAAGAAATGTCCATTAACTACAACTCCCATGAGTCACATTAGGCAGTCCATATTATAGTCCTGTCTTAGTCTCCACTGTAGCTAGATAGGACGTCCCTCTCATGACCACTTCCTCCGCGCGAGGCACGCTATGTCATTACTGATCCTGCTTGGCACCATCATTTCCTATCAAGAAAAAAATTGCCACAGCGTCAGCAGTGAAAACACTGAATTACACACAGTTTGGGAGAGTCCGCGAAGCATGGATAAGAAATCGACTTCGAAGCACATTTCGTGCGACGTCTCAAGGTGAATACCACCCCATCAAGGGAGAGCACTCTCGCAGTGACATCCAAGGCACGAATGTCCGATACTCGTCTGCATGAAATCAGACATAAGAGCATTGCCAACTTCGCCGAAAGTTCCTTCAAGGACAGATACTTATGCGGCGGCCACGACAAGAAAAGATTCAGCACCAAGTTAACATCCCAAAGAACCGAATAACGCAGCTCTGGAGGCAAAGATAGGCGAACTCCATGCAGTAGGCGACATACAAAAGGATGCTCTCCTAGTGGTGCTCCTGCCACTGGCTGATGGCCCGCCGAGATCGCTGATCGCATCGCATTGATGGTGCGATAAGCCAGACCTGCCTTGGCCGACTCCGCCAAATAGTTCAATGCAGGAACGACGCCTGCGACCAAGGGATCCAGGTCCCGTCGAAGACTCCAGCGGGACCACTTATTCCAGGCATAGCGATACCGCTTTGTCGTGCTGCCTGCCCAGGCCTTCAAGAGGAAATCAGGTCTCGAAAGGCCCGGGAGCGACCAACGTCGCCCAAAAGTCTCCACGCCATGAGGTGAAGAGAGCTCTGAGTGAGCAGATGATGGAGTTCCCCGTCCGCGTTGAGAAGAAGCCGCGGAAACCGGGGGATTAGGATTGGAGAATCCCAAGAAAGTTCCAGAAGAACCGGAAACCACACTTGCAACCTCCACCAGGGAGTCACCATTAATACATCCGCCTGTTGGCGGCGTAGATGGGATGCCGCTCTCAGTATCATCGAACGGGGGGAAAGTGTACGCCTTCTCTCTGCTCCAGTCCTGGAGGAAGGAATCTGTCGCTTCTGCTAGAGGGTCCGGCCAACAGCTGAAGAAACGTGGAAGCTGGAAGTCCAGACGGGACGCAAAGAGGTCCACTGAGAACGGGCCCCAGGTATCGTCCAGCCACTTGAACACTTGTGGATCGAGTTTCCATTGACTGGAGTCCCGCAGATATCGGGAATGCCAATCTGCCACTTGGTTGTCGTGACCCGGCAAATATTCCACCGACACCTGGCGCGCCAGGCACCAGTTTCAGAAAACCTTCGCCAAGTCCGAAAGGGCCTTGGAGCGAGGGCCTCCCAGATGGTTGACGTATCTCACCGCTGAGATATTGTCCATGCGAAGCAAGACACAAGAATGAACTGTGTCCATGGTCCAGCATTGGACCACGAAGGACCCGGCCAATAGCTCCAGACAGTTGATATGGAGCTCTTGCTCTTCGGATGACCAGGCGCCGCCTGTAAAATTCTCCACAGCAAGTGCCCCAGCCCGCACGGCTGGCGTCTGACTCTATCACCAAGTCCGGGACAGAACCGGAAATCGCCCTGCCGTTCCAGGCTTCCATATGCGCGAGCCACCAATGCATTTCCTCCTTCACCTCATCCGATAGGGAAAACACCTGATCGTACGTCAGGCCCCGTCGGAGGTGATGCGCCTTGAGGCGTTGAAGGGCTCGGTAGTGCAGAGGCCCCGGAAAGATTGCCTGGATGGAGGAAGACAGCAGCCCCACCACCCGGGCAATCTGACGGAGAGACGTGTGCGTTCGCGAGATCGTCTGGTGGAGGATGTGGCGGATCTTCCCTAGCTTCCTTGAAGGAAGGCTCGGGGTGCATTGCATAGAATTCACGGTGAAACCGAGGAAAACCACCGACTGGGACGGAATCAGAACGGACTTTCCGCTGTTGATCACAAACCCTAGCCCCTGGAGTAAGGAAATGGTCTGGCACAGCTGTAGGTCCAACTGCTCGGGACACTGAGCCATCAGCAGGATGTCGTCCAGAAAGACTATCATACGAATACCCTGGCTCCGTAAAACTTCCATCGCCGGCCGAAGAAGCTTGGTGAAACACCAAGGGGCCGAAGAAAGCCCGAAAGGAAGGGCGGTAAACTCGAACACCTGACCCCCACCCACCGGAACTGCAAAAAGTGACGGTGCGGGGGATGAATGGGAACCACAAGGTACGCATCCTTGAGGTCTAGGCGTACCATCCAATCGTTCGGAAGGAGAACATCTCTCAAAAGATGGATACCCTCCATCTTGAAATGCCGGTAGACTAACCAACCGTTGAATTCCTTGAGGTTGATAACCGGGCGCTTCCCACCATCCACCTTGTCCACCAGAAACAAGTTGCTCAGAAACCCCGCCGGGTGCCGAGTAGAAAGGCAGATGGCGCCTTTGCCAAGCATGTCTGAAACCTCTTCGTCGACTAGGCGTGTGTCCGCTGAAGAGAAAACGATAGGAGGAGGGGGCTTGACCTATCGGGGCTGATCGTAGAATTCCACGTGGAAACCTCGGATAGTCTGTAAAACCCAGGCATCCGCTGTGATCGCGGCCCAGGCCTCTGGAAACCAGGCCAGACGACCCCCCCACGCGGACCTCATCCGCTGGGATTACACTCACCGTTGGAGGAGTTCCCAGCAGTATTCTTGAATCCACCACGGCCACAGAAGCGTTGTCCTCTGGTAGGATGGAAGTTGTTGTGGCTTTGCGAGGAGTTGTACTGCCCTCGCCCGGAGCCTTGATTTCTGGTGGTCGTTTGCTGACCACCACGGCCGGTTGCGCGGCCCCCTCCGCGACTGGCCCCCCTGGAGAAACGCTGGTGGAAGACTCTTTTGATGTTTGACTGGGCCCTATCTAGGGATGTAAAGGTATTAACAAACTTCCCCAGCTCCTTGATAAAGGTCTCTCCAAAGAGACCTCCCTGGGCCCATGCCTCCGAAGAGGCCAGGTCCCCTAGTTTTGGGTCTAACTTAATCAGGAGGGACCTTCTGCGTTCTGTGGACAGTGCGCAGTTCGCATTCCCCAGGAACACCACTACTCTCTGCGCCCAGTTAGAGAGGACCTCAGGGGAGATGGCCACCCGGACACTTTGGCCTCCTCAGCCATGTCGGCCTCCTCAGCCATGTCCAGAATCTTCGTTATGGGGCCTATGGCATCCAACAGCTTATCCTGGCAAGCCCGCCAGGAACGATCAATCCCTTTCCTAGGGTCCTTAACAAATTTTGCCAAAAAGGTAGCCATTTTTGGGTCCAACTCTGGGGTCAGGGCAACCTTCCCTTCAAGCGTAGGCCTGGGGCATTCCCCACGCAAACATCTCCTCGCCTCCTTTTCTAATGGTTTGCGGAGGCGGCCAGCGACAAACTTCGCCACCTTCTCCCTAGGGGCCCAGGCGCCGACCTCGGATGTATTATTTCGTCCGGGTCCAGCATACCTGAACTGTCTTGTGGAATCTCGATGGCGGAGCCCGAAGGCCTCCAAGAACGCTCTGACCCTTCGTCATCATCGGTGTCCGCCGGGGAGGTTTGCTCCGGTGACAAAGGAGCCGAACTGGCAGGGGCTCCCGAGGGGCCCGGGGTTGGGGAGGACGACGAGGCGGGATCTATCGCTTTCGCCATGAATGCGTCGCGCTGTCTCTCGAAGGAGTCTTTATCCACACCGCGTGCCCCACTCGACACCCCTTCCTTACAGGGTTTCTTGGGGACTGGGGGGGGCGGGGGGGGCGGCGTCTGCTACCAGCTAGCAGAGCATTCTTCTGTCCACACTCCAAAAACGGACAAAGTCGCGTAGGAGCAAGGAGTACTCCCGCGACCGACAAAGGGCTCTGAAAGAAACGGAGCACAGCAATAAACCCCACAATAAGAAAACCAAACAATCTCAGATACAGAAAACCCCCATTAGTCCACAATCAACACAAATTGAGGAGAAAGGGAGAAAAAAACACTTAACTGGCTGTGAGCAGCGAAGAAAGAGGAAGTGGTCATGAGAGGGACGTCCTATCTAGCTGCAGTGGAGACTAAGAAAGGACTATAATATGGACTGCCTAATGTGACTCATGGGAGTTGTAGTTAATGGACATTTCTTTTCTGTTTGCCCATATCCTTTGTTCTAAGGTAGGGCTGTTATTTGGTTTGTTTTTGGCTGCTGTGACTTTTGTAATAAAACAGCGGAGAAGGTACAAAAGCATAATCTGAAGCCTCCGGTCCTGACATAGAATCTTTTCTGTTTTCACATGCTAGTGGTTGCATTTTTCATTCCCTTTTTTCAGTCATTTAGCAGTAAAATATTTTTTCTTTAATTAAAGCATTTACTACAGTCCACTTTTCAATGAAGGTACATACCTGTGAACTTTTAGTGTGCTACCCCAATTGTTTGTTTTTGAAACCATGTATTCACTCGTCTCATGAGAATTTGAGTATCCAGCTGGGAGACTCAACATATCCATCCGCCAGTTCACAATCTGCATTTTACCAATAAGCCATGATAGATGATCCCACTTATTTAGTTTGAAAGTGGCCTTTTCGTGGTTGGACTATTGCAACATCATCCATGTTAGCCTTCCCTGTAACATTTTAAGTTGGTCACTTCGAGTAACTGCAGAAGAACGTTTCTGTTTGCAGCTAAACTTAGGTTTAACTACATTACCTGCGAGTTGATGTTGACTCGCTGGCTTCTGATGCATACAACAACTTAGTTCCAAGTACTGGACTCAAAGGAAGAGGTGTGGCGCCACGGCTAGAGCAACTGAATCCGGAATCTGGGGATCATGGTTCAATCCCAGGCACCGGCGGCAGATTAGCCCAGCACCATGTGACTGGGCCATAGCTTGCTTAATCTTCCCGACGGCCCCCAGCACCTAGAGACCCTTAAGGGTGATTGTGCGCTTTACAAATGTATTATTAATGCCCCTGACTTTCTGGAATTCCGCTGTTTGCCCATGCCCCTCCTCCCCCCTAAAGAACCATCCAGATCTAAAACTGTGTAGATCCACTACAAGATTGTAGTATAGTTTACTGAGTAATAATTCTGAATTTTTAATCCTGTCTTTGGACTGTTGTTGACCTAGCTGAGATCTGAAAACTGCAGCAAGATCATGGAACAGTGTATAATAACCCCCTTTTCAAGGAAGCCTTTTGGGAATTCAAGTCTGTGGTCAGTCGCACGGCAAACCAAGGCCTCTTGGGATTACTGGTTCTCCCTTTAGTACAAATCTGTTCAAAGCCATGCCCAACCCAGCTATCTGCAGTAGTAAAATTAAAGACATTCTATTTTGTCACCTATGCCTTTTGTAATAGCAGGAACCTTTGTCGAGTTACTAACCATGTTCCTTCGAAATTGCCACCAGGTTACAGACAATGCACCTTTAATAAAAACACCCTTTTTTGTGGCCTATATATTTGTGCTCCCTAACCACTTCTTTCTGAAGAGAATTGATTTAAGGGCGGTTAAATCTCTGCAGCGAAGTAATCTCTCCCAGTTTACAACCTACAAACCCCACTGGTGATTATCCATGGCAAAACATGCCGCTCAAATGGAGTGTCAGCTAATTATTTGATTTTTAACTACAGATCTACATACATTTCTTCGTGTTTGTTTCTTCTTTTTTTTTTTTTCGTCTCCTCTTTCCAAATAAGATTTTTTTAATGTACTGGCAACTGTTCTGATCATTTAATGTGATTCTGTATTCAGAAGCTTTGTTCTAATCAGTAGACTTAAGAACCGGAATTGAAAGTGACCGAGGTACTTTATGGCCCAGTCATCAATAGTGCAGGAAAAGACAAACATTGTCTGGTGTTTGGAGCATCTGATCCTGATTCCTATCGATCCCTGTAACTTTCAGACAGTTTCTTGTTCTGGAAGCAGTTGCACATTTTAAGAAACTACACGTGTGCGCACACTAAATCAGGACTTTCCCTCCTAATGGTGGTTAGAAGAAGTGGCTTGTGTTGCTGAAGACCAGCATACCTCATTCAACCTTTGATTATCTTCTGCTAGTGTTTGCTGTAGTTCTTGCTATTAAATGCTACAGTAAGTCATGAAACGTTTGTACTCCTTTCCTTCCAAGTTACAAATAAGTGACGGGGGAGTCTGTATGCAATTACTTTTTTGCAGCGAAAACCTGTTAATCTTAAGGGCTCTAAGAGCAGCAGAAAATTCCCCTTCCAGTTCTATTCAGTGTATATACTCTTATTGTTAATAAGCACTGATTGAAAGTAAGGGAAAGAAAAGCTAGCTGTTTTGGTGAGGTCTAGCTACCCATTATCTCACCTTCGCATGGACTGTAACTTGTTGGTCCTGATTGTTTGTCGTCACTCCACATTGATGGCACAAAGCTATCATGAGGGTTTGTTCCTTTGGGTGGCAAAGCAATGCCTCTTTTTAATTAATAAGAGTTGCACCTGTTAGCATGAGCCATGTGCACTGTTCTCTTGATTTGAAGTGTGATCACTGTTTATATATTTACAGGTCTCTGCCCTCGACCAGGAAATCATTGAAGTCGACCCTGACACCAAGGAAATGCTGAGGCTGATGGTAGGTATTGTACATAGTGTGGATAGTGTTGGTAGACGTGGCAGTCCTGCCTGACTTTATCAAGAACTAAAACTAATGTTAAATATCAAATGTTAGGCAGTTTAGTAGTTTTGTGCCTGACCTTCATAGCAATTGAGCTTTGGCGCTGGTTGCCTATACATAAACTTAAAACTGTTTGACAGTTGTTTACTTTGGTTTCTGTTTTTAGAAATAGCTTACTTGGAGTAGAGTCCATATATTTTTTTTTTACTGATTTTTGTTGAATTCAATATATCCCAACTATTTTTAAGAAGTGTATCTATAATTGTGTCTGCTGCTTGCAGGCCTGTTCTGCACGTTGGAGCGAGGTAGGTTTCCGTTCTCATTGATATAAGACTGATTACTTTCAGGTGCTGGGTAATTGCCTTTTGGTAAGATGATTGGGGATGTACATTTCTAGGTCTTTGTGCTATGGTCTGAGACACAGTAGGATTTATTGCCACTATCTTTTGCACTTGGTGAACCTGCATCGAAAGTGATCTTGGTATTCAGTGACCTGGTCATAGATAATGCAGGCATAGAAACGTTTGAAAGATTTTCCCGTGTTTGCAGGGTATGAACATCTATCCCTTCCAAACCCTGTGACTTTCAGACAATTTATTTGTTGGTGATTGTGCCACACGCACATTCTCCTGGCGTGGGGCTACCATTTCAAATCTGTTTTCTGCATTAAATATGCTTTATCTGGGCAGCACTGCCCCTTTTAACAATCAAATGATGCTGGGAAAAATATGAGCATCTGCCTAAACTAGAGGCAAAGGTACTCCAGGCGTGTGGCTGCCATTGTCTTGTACCCTGATTAGGAAGAAGAAAATATTGGCGGCCACTATAGTCCAAGTGGACCGCGCTAGCAAAATATAATAAATATTAAAGCTGGTTTTGTAAATGACGTGTCCACCATTACTAAATAATAATATAACCGCCCGCATTTGACTGCTCACATTTGCATATTTCATTTAGCACTGCGCTCGCTTTGTTTGGCTTCTACCTTCTATATTGCTGTTCGTTTTACCTGTGCCTTCTCTCCATTGCTTTATTCACTTTTTGGCCCCAAGCTCGCCCATCTCGTATTTACCTCGGCTGCCATTTTGTTTGTTGTGCTTTCGAGCGAGCCCCTCCTCTCCGCCCCGCACCCGCCTCCCCAGCTGCTCCTCCCTCCCAAGGATTGATTAGAATTGCCCCGTAGACTGAAGCGCTGTGACCTCCCTTCCGCTGTAAGAGGCGGCCGCTCACTCGCTCTCTGCCGATTTCCTCAGTGCTATCCTCATCCTCTGAGTGATTCCCTGATTGAAAACTGCCGGCTGGTATCGTAGCGCTTCTCATTAGCACTGCTCTTCTTTGCGTGCATCGCAGGGCTTGTCCACATTGTAACCGCCCGCATTTGACTGCTCACATTTGCATGTTTCATTTAGCACTGCGCTCGCTTTGTTTGGCTTCTACCTTATATATTGCTGTTCGTTTTACCTGTGCCTTCTCTCCATTGCTTTATTCACTTTTTGGCCCCAAGCTCGCCCATCTCGTATTTACCTCTGCTGCCATTTTTTTTGTTGTGCTTTCGAGCGAGCCCCTCCTCTCCACCCCGCACCCACCTCCCCAGCTGCTGCTCCCTCCCAAGGATTGATTAGAATTGCCCCGTAGACTGAAGCGCTGTGACCTCCCTTACGCTGTAAGAGGCGGCCGCTCACTCGCTCTCTGCCGATTTCCTCAGCGCTATCCTCATCCTCTGAGTGATTCCCTGATTGAAAACTGCCGGCTGGTATCGTAGCGCTTCTCATTAGCACTGCTCTTCTTTGCGTGCATCGCAGGGCTTGTCCCCATTGTAACCGCCCGCATTTGACTGCTCACATTTACATATTTCATTTAGCACTGCGCTCGCTTTGTTTGGCTTCTACCTTATATCTTGCTGTTCGTTTTACCTGTGCCTTCTCTCCATTGCTTTATTCACTTTTTGGCCCCAAGCTCGCCCAGCTCGTATTTACCTCTGCTGCCATTTTGTTTGTTGTGCTTTCGAGCGAGCCCCTCCTCTCCGCCCCGCACCCGCCTCCCCAGCTGCTCCTCTCTCCCTTCTCCACTTAAGGCGAATGTCCCAACGCGCAGCGTCCACGCGCTACGGCCGCGCCGAAGGTGCGCCAAAGGTAAGCCCGTCTACACCCGTCCGCGCCGAGACCGCGCCCAGCGCCATACCCCCTGGCCCCGCACCACCCACCCCTCCCGCATTACATACGACGCCACCACCCTCTTAGCCCTAAACCCCGGCCGTCTCCCCAACTGCGTCCAAGCCGCTTCCGGACACACCCATGGCCCCTTCTCTTGCAACTCCTGCAAGTTCGACGGCACCAAGAACAACTCCTCATCCACGAACACAAAACAGATATCTGACACCAACCACCTACAATGCATCCTGCTCAACACCCGCTCGGTCCACAGGCACGCCATCTTTGGAATCTACTAGACACCATCTCTCCGGACGTCGCCTTCCTAACAGAAACATGGATGAACGCCTCATCAGCCCCAGACATCACCGTTGCCATCCTGGGAGGCTACAAGATCATCCGTAAGGACCGCACCAAGCAAACAGGAGGAGGCATCGCCATCGTCCATAAGAATTCCATCCACATCTCAACCAGCTCAGACATCAACCTTGCCAGCGCCAAACACCTTCACTTCCAGATCCACACCGACCCCAAGACCACACTCAGAGGCACCCTCCTCCAGGACCCCGTGCACAATTCGGTGAAGACATCACTGACTTTCACCCCACACGCCCTCCCCTCCGAGGAATACATTCTATTGGGAAACCTCAACTTTCACCTGAAAAAGAGCAATGACCGCAACGCCACCACCCTTCTGGACACTCGCCATCCTCGGACTCAAACAACTTGTCACTACCCCCACCCACATTGCAGGTCACACACTCGACCCTATCTTCACCTCCAGCAAACATGTCTCCTTCAGTCACACCACAGCTCTCCATTGGACGGACCACAGCTGCGTTCACTTTATCTACAAAAAGACCACAACCCACAACCATCCTCAACCTACTCTGCGAAGAAACTGGAACAAACTCACCATCGACCAGATCTCCTCATCGCTTCTTCAAAACTCCCCTGCCCACTCCTCAAACCCCGACCAAGCAGCCATTAACCTCACCCAATGGCTATCCAACAGCGCCGACATCCTAGCACCGTTGAAAAAACGTCAAATCAAACTAGGCAGCAAAAACTCCTCCTGGTTCAACGATGATCTTAAGAAATTTAAAACTCTGTCGCTCCCTCGAAGGCCTGGAAAAAAGACCCAAACACCAGCACCAGGGACGCCTTCAAAAACGCCACCCGCATACACCACCAACTAATCCGGACTGCCAAAGCCGCATTCAAAGACCGACGAGATAACGCCCACAACAGCAAGTAATTATTCAACATCGTCAAAGAATTTACCAACCCCTCAGCCAACTCCAACGACATCACCCCCTCTCAAGCCCTTTGCGACTCCCTAGCTTCATTCTTCCACAACAAAATCGCAGACATCCACAACAGCGTCGACAACCAACCCGGAGACCAACCCACCCAACCTTCTACAGGACCTTCACCCCCCTTGAACATCCTTAATGACTGGAACCCAATCTCCACTGAGGACACCATCCGCCTGATGAACTCCATCCACTCAGGATCCCCCACAGACCCATGCCCTCACCACATCTTCAACAAAGCAGACTCCATCATAGCACCACACCTCCGAGACGTCATCAACTGCTCCCTCAACTCCGCCACCTTCCCGGAAAGCTGGAAACACGCAGAACTCTGCGCCCTTCTGAAAAAACCCACAGCTGACCCCACCGAACTCAAACTACCACCCCATCTCGCTCCTTCCATTCCCGGCCAAAGTCATCGAGAAAGCTGTCAACAACCAGCTCGCCGGCTTCCGAGCCAAACACAGCACTGAGACCGCCCTCATCGCAGAAACAGACGACATTCGAACTCTACTGGACAATGGAGACAGTCGCCCTCATCCTCCTCGACCTATCCGCAGCCTTCGACATAGTCTGTCATAGCACCCTATTACAGCGCCTCAAACATCGGAATCCAAGGAAAAGCACTGGAATGGATCACCTCTTTCCTCACCGGAAGAACCCAGAAAGTCCGCCTCCCACCATTTAAGTCAGAGGCCACTGAAGTAATCTGCGGCGTGCCACAAGGATCTTCACGCAGCCCCACCCTCTTCAACGTATACATGAGCCCCCTCGTGGCCATCGCACGCCAACACAACCTCATCATCTCCTGCGCTGATGACACTCAACTGATCCTATCACTCACCAAAGACCCTAACACTGCCAAAACCAACCTACATGAAGGAATGAAAGAAGTAGCCGAATGGAGGAAGCACAGCCGTCTGAAACTGAACTCAGACAAAACAGAAGTCCTTATCTTAGGTACCTCCCCCTCCGCTTGGGATGACTCTTGGTGGCCAGAGGCCCTTGGAAAAGCACCCATCCCGACAGACCACGCACGGAACCTGAGTGTCATCCTGGACTCCTCACTCTCTATGAACAGACAAGTCAACGCCGTTTCATCATCTTGCTTCAACATTCTTCGCATGCTCAAAAATACATTTCGCTGGATCCCCACCGAAACTAGAAAAACGGTCACCCACGCACTGGTCACGAGCCGCCTGGACTACGGAAACACCCTACACGCCGGTACCACCGCAAAACTCCAGAAAAAACTCCAACGCATCCAGAACGCTTCAGCCAGACTCATACTAGACATCCCGCGTAAAGACCACATCTCTGGTCACCCGAAAAACCTCCACTGGCTCCCCGTTAATAAGAGGATTACTTTCCGGCTCCTAACCCACGCACACAAAGCACTTTACGAACTTGGACCCGAATGCCTCAACACACGACTTTCCTTCTACACCCCCTCCCGCCAGCTACGATCCTCCAACCAAGCCCTTGCTACTGTACCTCGCATCAACAAAACCACCATGGGAGGAAGATCCTTCTCCTACCTGGCAGCTAAAACCTGGAACTCACTTCCCACTCACCTTCGCCTCACTCAGAACCACCTAGCATTCAGAAAGCAACTTAAAACCTGGTTATTCGACAAGTAATTCCCCACCCTTCTTCAAGCGCCTTGAGACCCTCTGGGTATGTAGCGCGCTATATAAATCATTTGACTTGACTTGACTTGACACCGTGCTGCGTTACATGAATACATGTTGATGGTGGAATAGGAGAAATTATTCAAGAAAATACTGCTCACAGAACAAATAAAACATTCCGAATAACAACGCAAGTAAAAAGGCCAGTCCTTTTGGGATTACAAATGTAAATAAGGCAGTACTAAAGAGGGACTACTAAGCGTATTCATGAATCAAAAGCAACCTTTTAGAAAGGGCAGTAACAAGCAAATTGAAAAGACGGGCGGAGCTTCAAGTTATACCTGAATACAGCATGCCTCAGCTTTCCAGGCTGGACCTTGAAAATACAGATTAACTTGTGACAAGGAATTTGAAACTTGCCATACTTTCCATCCAATGGAATTCTAACCCCAAGGACCATGCCCTTTCCTCTTATTCTGTGAAATCACAACTTGTGTTGTGAGGAACCTACTGTTGAAAAGAGCCAATTTTTGCAAGCCTGCCCTGAAAACCAGAACTCTAGTGTCCTGGCTGAGTGGCTGCTCGCCAGCTGCCACCACCAGGCATATTTCTGGTCTTCTGGGTCGAGAGCCTGGCACGCTCGGGGTCCTGAAACCAAGCACATACTGGGATGAGGTGCCAAGCCTCCTTCCCTGGGATTGGCTGGGTCCACAAAGGAGAAGCTTCAAATGCCTGCTGCCTTTGTGAGCTACCCCACCCATTTGCTGCTTCCAGCAAATGACCCCCACCAGTTCTGACCCCTACTTTCGGTGGGAAAATCAAGTTCGGAGGAGTGTTGTGCCCTCCTTTGCCAACCCCTCCCCTCAGGTGGGGCGGGCAAGGTGAAGCACAACTCAGTCTCCGCCATCGTGAAGGTGGGGGAGGGGGATCCAGCCAACCAGAGTGAAGCTTATGCCCCCTCCCACTGGAGGGTGGCATACTAGGGGGTATACCCACCTCAAGGATTGGTCCCAACCTGTAACTACCCTAAATTTAGTATTTATGGGCATCCATGAACCATGGCTCCTCCGACGAGAAGAAACCATGACCAAAGAGCTGGACATCAACTGACGTGGCCACAGCCATACCGGCCTGTCCCAATCTAGACCTGCTACAGCGAAATCCCGGTGTCCTGCAGCCAGCAGCCCCCAAGAACCTGCCCTGCCTTCCCAAACCAGACTGTCTCCTGTGAGCACTTGATTTGATCACAGGCTCCGGCCAAATCTGCGAGTCTGCACCAGACGCCTGAGTTAGTGGCCAAACTCCATGAGGAGGTCTCCCTGGCGATCCTCACCTGGGATCTGGTGATCACTGACCTACCTAATGTCTCCGACCGACATATACAACCACTTTCTGGATGATCCCTGTGACTGGCCCCAGTAAGAAAAACCTGATGGCAAGACACCCCTTTACCCAACGTTCCACACCCTCTGGTGGCCCAACCGTCCCGGGATCCCAAGACCTCTCAACATAGCTCTCCTACCTGTGATCACATCCAGAAGTAGTTTGTTCCCCAGCCTGCAGTGTTTGGTGCAACTGTAGAATGCCCATTGAAAACCGGGCACCCAAAGCTGAAACAGCTCCCTTCATTCGGCCGCCCGATTGGGTGCACCTTGTGTGTTAAATAGGATCCCCCTTTGCCCTGACCATAAGCCAAGGAGCTTTGAGTGTGGCATAATTTCTAGCCTGTGTACACACATGCTAAACACTATCCACTGATTAAGCCTGACTGATCGCCCACACTATCACAAATGAGAGCAAGGTATTATCTACTTTTACCTCTGCCTACCTGTGGAGTACCACTGGACTCCGTGCACTCTATACGTTACTTTGATACAGTATATACAGAGGCAGCTTCCTACACCTACTTATTCAATTTAATAAGTCATTCTTTTCCTGTAGTTAATTAAGTCTTACTCAAAAGCACATCTGTCGGTTTACGCTGTGATCTACTGGGGGGGGGGAAGCTTTTCAAGTAATGCATAGATGGGCTCTGGCTCCTCCTGCATGTTAGCTTCCTTGATTGAGTGCAGATGTGTTTCCACTGAAGTGTTTGGGGAAAACTCTTGGGAGTGGAACATTTGCACTGCGATTTATCCTGCTCTACCCTCTCAGGAGGGACTGCAAAGTTTCCCAATGCTAACTCTGTATATGTATTTGTACTGTGGGCCAGCTTATGCACACTACAGTATGCAAAGTTTGAGTCCATGGTAAAAACTGTTGAGCGGCCAATGGTAAAAGCTGTAGGCCTGATTAGCTCATTGATAAGTTGTCACACTTTGCATCAATCCCTCCAAGACAAACATCAGTTTTGTGCAATGGAGCAGTGCTTTTCAGTCATTGACTCGGTTGTGGCTGTTGGTGGCTTTTCCCAAAGACATAAGCACATCCGCCTTAAAATGAGCGCACTTTACTGCCAAGGCTGTTGGTTCAGCCTTTTAACTTCGATTTTCTCCTTTTTATAGGGCCTCTTCTTTCCAGGTCCTCTTCTTTCCTTATCCTTTTTATATTTTTTTTTTTTTTTGTTTTTTTTTTTTCTATCACAGATCCTGAGAGTACTATGGAGCTTTTAGATATCATTGCCTGGTAATGTTTTAATCCATGTCTTGGCTGTATCCTGTCATCTGGTGGGTGGAAAAGGGATTGTCCCCGTTTGAGTCAAATACTTGTTGCATCCAATTACTGGAGGTTAATGCACAGCAGACCATGTCAAGTTGTTGTGTACAAAATTATATTTTTTTAATGGTGTTTTCAGTAAAACACAAAGTCCCCAGCCTTCACCCTCCTAACCAATTAGAAACCGGTCTTCAATATGAATCTTCCGACACTCATAACTATCCTATCTTTTTAACTACTCCTAGTATTTTATAGAAGTCATGATTAAGTTATTGCAATAGAATAGACTCAATAAAATCATGGTGAGTTTCTTAGCATGATGGCGATATTTCAGATACAGTAAATTTTAATCGTTTGAACTGCTAAAAAGAAAATACAGAACATGTTCTTTTTAAACTGTGCTTTACACAGTTGAGTATTTATTCTGTTATCTAATTCATGCTTTTCTCTATTTTCAGGATTATGGTGGCCTTTCTAATCTGCAGGTCACACAGCCAACTGTTGGGATGAACTTTAAACAGCCCAGAGGAGCTATTTAAAACCGCCTTTGTATCATAGTGTTTCAAATAAAGTTGGGTGTAAAAACTCATTTTCTAGTGCCGTCTTAATTCCTATGGCTAGACTGAATTTGAATCCATGTGCTTTGTTAAAAGAGATCTCTTCTTGATTGTCATGCTGTGTATGATTCAGCCATTCAGTGGTTGGGTCAGGAAATGTATGCAAAACTTCCTCCTCTTGATTGGTGGAGCCAGAGTTTGTCTGTAATTCCCCCTTTGTGTGCACCATTTTAGATTGCATTTTTCTGCTGTTGAGTTAGGTGGTACACCAAGATCGCCCAAAAAAAGTTGAGGTCATCAAGAGAACAGAAGCAGCTGAATGCATCAGAGACTAATGTTGGATTGAGGTTTTTAGAAATAGTTTTGGGATAATGTTTAGAGCTAGTCTGAGAAGAATTGAAGTTTGGGGTCCCTGAGATTCCTGTGCACCATTTTGGATTGTGTGCAATCCTTACATTTTCCTTTAACTGTCAAAGTTTACTGTTGATGACTAACATCAATCTGTGCTGTGCTTTCTGGATGACCTTCAGTCCGAATATTGCTTCACCTGGTCGCTGTTCAATCCCAGTATTTTTGAATAGTGGCAGGGTTTTACAATACCATTGGACGGGCACTCGATAAAGTGTGTGGTTGATGTAAGAGATTGAGGCCGAGGAGGCTCGGGGTGGGCTAGATTATTCTTAAGGTTGAAGGTCCAGAACACGAATAGACAAACCTATAGTGCTCCAAAATAAAATCTCAGTGCCATCAAAAGACCATGCATTTTGTCAGTTGAATAGAACTCTAAAATCTCAAGCAACAAGACAGTTGCCCAAACATATAAGCCTTTTGGTGAAAAGGTTTGCCATCAAAGAACATAGATTCTTCCCATCCTACGGTGTTGAAAGATAAAGCCACCAGTCAGGAATTGCTGCAAAGCGTTTGCTCGTCTTCTGAACAGTGTCACACCCTAAAGGGGGGAGGAGGGCTAGGCAGCCTAGGAAGAAAAGTCCCACAGGTGGAAAAAGGCCCGCGGGATTGCTGTTGTAGGAGGAAGGATGGAGCAGTGGAGGCAGAGATCGAACATGCGATTGATTATGGTTTTGCTTTTTTTTTTTTTTTTTTTTTTTTTTTTTTTTTTTTTTTTTTTTTTTTTTAAGCATTTGAGGATGCTATATCGACAGTCCACACCGTCAGGTTGAAGAAACTGAGGCAAGACTCAAACACCATAAGAGGTTGAGCAGAAAACAGATTAACAAGGAGTGCGACCTGTACATACACCCTCAAAGAGAGAAATGTTACCTTTCAAGGCACTCGAGGATGGAGAACACTGCAGGAAACATTGGATACATCCATCCCCTCCGGAAGACACATCAGTGATCGGAGGAGGTGGCAGGTGCTTTTGTGGTTCGGGTGGAACTGAAGAGTGAACACACTTGGTTTCTCTTGGTGACTTAATCTGTTCTTACTCATTCTGGCCAGTGTTCTCTAGCAGGAAAGAGGGGACTTAAATAAACTGGCTTCATCCAAGTCAGTAATGCCAGAAATAGGTCATTTTACGGCCCAAAGAAAACGCACACTCTCCCGAGACCCAACTTCATAGTTTCTCAGCTAGGAAGAGGGTAAAGTCACCAACCTGTGTGCCAGCCACCATAACGGGACAGCATTGGTGAGAACTTCAGCCTTTTGGTGGCCCTTTCACCAACTCAAATGTTTTATTCAATAGGCATGTACTTCAACATTACTGGACCAACATGAGCTAACTAGATGCTTAAATCCGCACTAGACTTTGATTTGAGAAGGCACGCATGCATGGCTGTGCGTCTCTGGTTTTAGACCAGAGGTCTAGGCAAACCATCCACGTGCCTCTTGGACAACCTCCTAATTATGGTGGATTAAACATTTAAGTACAAGAAAAGGGCTAATGAGACAGCCAACTCTAGGAACCCTGCTGGTTTTCAAGCCTTCAATGAAAATGGGCTGCATCACTGAAAGAAGGGAGCAGGGTAGACCAATACACATCCCTGAAACTCAGAAGGGCAAAACTGGGTCTGATTCGCAGAGCAGTGGCAGAAACCAATGTAGACATAAATTTGTCAAGCCAGAGACCGCATCTTCAACAGGTGCCTCCGCTACACACACCTGTAATGGTGACTATATGGGACTTATAAGCACTTGGGTGCCCACCACAACAAACATATGGGCACTAAACCTGATAAGAGATTGATATTCAGTAGCTGAAAATGCCAACATGCCTGTAAAATTACAAAAATATAAAGTGGACCAGATAAAAGTATTCCAAATGGAGGTACAGGAACTATTGCAGAAAGTTGCAATAGGAAGTACCCCTCAAGTGGAGAAAATGGGTGTAATTAGCTACTTTCTGGTCTTCAAACCAGATTTAGCTGTTGGCTTTACATGACCTTCAGTATTTTTAAACCAGTTAAATAAGGATCCCAAGGTTCCAGAAGATGACTCTTGTGAAGTCATGTCCCTATAGGAGAAGCTACATTATCCAGTGACTAGATTTAAAGGGTGCCTAATTCCATATTCCAGTGCACCCTTCGCACAAGTGGCTTTTGATGAGGAGGGTATACCAATTCAAGTGCTTTCATTCAGCATAAAGCGTGCACTGAGGGATTTTACCTAAAATCCAGTAGTGCAGCTCAGGAGTGCTGGCTAGTAAATGTGAGCACCTCCAAACAGTGCAATTGAACATTCAGAAAATTGTGATAGTTATAGATTAACTTGGGGCTTCACCAATCGGAGACCAGCATTTACAATGCAATAGGTGTCGCAATTGGGAGATTTTGAGCTATTGTGAATGGCAACGCCTTTTATGATATTAAAAGGCATTGTCATGTACAATACCAATAGGTCAACATTTGGCAAAAGCAAGACCTATTGTATTGCACACCGTGGTGTCCCTAAAGCGGGCGCCAAGCTCAGCATTCAAGTATATTGAAAAAAGCTGAAAGCGCTGTGTACCTGAAGCAGACGCCGCGTTTATCTTCAAAGTAAAAAAAAAAGCGTTTCCATTTTACTGTGAATGTTGTGAGGTTAGGGGGCAGCCTCTTTTAAAGTAAATGCAGCATAGTGCTCCATACGGAAAGCAGCTGCCATTGCCCTGTGAGGGCACGCTGCAAACACAAGAAGCAGCCGCCATTGTCTACATTAGTCAAACAAAATATTGCTCGCCGATATGAGAGCGTGAAACAAGCCATGTAAAAGGTCCAGTCTTTATGAGAGGTAACAAATGCAGACAATGCGGTACCAAGGAGAGACTAACGAGCCTATTTACGAATCGGAATCCAGCATTTACGAAGAACAATGACAAATCTAACATTGGCTTATCACTCCTTGAAGATGGTGCAGGGTCAAACTCTCCTTTACCAGATATCTGCTCGGACTGCAATTAAGCTTTTGGATGATTGCCTTTTACATTCACTTGATTGCAAACCCGATTACACAAGACCCTTTTAATAGTGTCTAAACAGATTTGAAATTGACAAGATCTAGTAGTTATGGACTGTTAAAAGGGGTTCAAAGACAACCAGTAACCAAAGACCCCTTTATGTTGCCCGGCGGTGCCGCCTCTATGACCCACCAATATTAATCAAATGAAGAAGCAGGCGCTGGAGACTGGAAGGCAGGAAACGAGGATTTTATTCTCTCCGGAGGAGAACACATCAATTCAGACAGCAAGTATCGTCACGAGGTGCTCTAACCACATCTGAGGCCTGGCCTCTTATACTAGGGTTTATGACCTTTATTGCACGTAACACATTCTCGCAACACTTTGATATTTGAAAGAACATCCTCGGAATCTCCCCTTCAGGCCCGTTCCCACATACATTTACAGTTGAATTCCCCACCCCGGTCACAACAGGTGATGATTGTCGCGCAGCAGGGCATTCCGCCGATTCACGGAATGCGTGGAGTTGATCGGATCTCATAGGGTGGGGGCTTTGATCAGCTCGAGGGTCTTTTGATGGGGAGGAGAAGCTTCCTACTGTACAGGGTGATAAACAGTATCCGCAGGGCCAGGTGGTGGCCTGGGAACAAGGAAGACAAACGGGGACACAGGAAAAAGGGGTTTTGCATCAAAGGACCTGAGACCATGAAAGGAATGAAGGGAGGTGTCGCGCTGGGAACAGGATGGGATTCTGTGGCGGAGCTGCGCTGAAGAGGGGTTTATGATCCAAGGCATGAGAGAGCGGGGGTTGTCAGCGTGCGGGGGATGCTTGCGAGGTTAGGAGAGAGAGAGACGCGCTGGCTATCAGTGAGGGGCAGAGAGGCCATGGTGTTTAAAATGGCTGCTGCTTATGCGCAAGGCATGTGAGAGTGGGAATGACCGGTGCGTGGGGGTCTTTCGTGAGGGTGATTCTGATCGTAACGGCTAAAATATGGCGGATGTGCATGACGAAAAGTGTGGCATCGGAAAAAGGCAAGATGGCGTAGATAATGTTCACCAAACTGTATTAATTTTCCACAGGACCAGGTTATTAAGGAAATAATTTAGTGGAGCAGAAACAGTTTAAGGGTAGGCCATTCAATACACCATTACCACAGACCATCCAAATGGGTGCCTCATGTGGATTATTGGTTGCACAGGAGTCATTGGAGTGTGAGGGGCTGTGCCCTACCCAGGTTACGTTACGTTAAACGTTAAAAATGTTTATATAGCGCACGTTCAACGGTTTCATGGCGCTCTTGACGTAACGGCAGCTAGGGTGGAGGAGTTACTCGGGGATTGACTGGAAGAGGAAGGTCTTCAGGAGTTTTCGAAAGTGATCGTAAGTGGGACAGAGGCGGAGTGTGTTGGGGAGAGAATTCCAGTTGGCTGGTGCCATGGCAGAAAAGCTGAGGCCTCCGTGCTTTTTCCGCCTGGTTTTAGGGATAACCAGGAGGTTATGAGTAGCAGAGCGGAGGTCTCTATGAGGGACGTAGCGTGTCAAGCAGGACGAGATGAAAACTGGGGCTGAGTCTGAAAGGGCTTTGAAGATGACACAGCCGAGTTTAAAGATGCAGCGTTTAGTGATGGGGAGCCAGTGGAGACTACGCAGAAGAGGAGTGACATGCTGGTATTTCGGCTGGCGAAAAATCAGGCGGGCTGCCTGATTTTGGACAAGTTGTAGCCGGTGGAGGTGGATAGATGGAATTCCGACATACAACGTGTTAGCGTAGTCGAGCCTGGAGGTGATCAATGCTAGGATGACCAGGATCAGAGCATCTCTAGTGAGGAACCTACTGATCTTACGGATCCGCCTAAGATGGAAAAAGCAGGATGAGGTAACTGCAGTAATTTGAGGCCTCATGGAAAGGTCCTCAGAAATGATCACCCCCAGACTCTTCACCGTGCTAACTGGGTTAGGTGGCGTCCCCAGAGAGGAGGGCCAAAAGGTGGAATTCCACGGGTTCGTGGAGCCTCCAACTAGTACCAGCTCAGTTTTTGTAGGGTTCAGTTTTAGCTGACTGTGGAGCATCCACTCAGCAATGTTGAGCATAATGGATTGAAAGTTGAAACGGGAGGAAGGAAGGGGGTCAATGGGAAAAATTAACTGAAGATCATCTGCGTAGTTAAAAATGGTGACCGGAGTGTTACGTAGGGAAACAAGAAGGGGCTGGAGGTACAGATTAAACAATAAAGGTGAGAGCGCGGAGCCCTGAGGGACCCCGCAAGTAAGGAGTGAGTAGTGTGCAGAAAAGGTAGATAGGTGGACTGCTTGAGTACGATGGCTCAGAAAGGATCTGAGCCACTCGAGAGCCACCCCCTGGATGCCGGCATTGTGGACACGGTCTATCAGAATGGTGTGATCGACCGTGTAAAATGCAGCCGACAGGTCCAAGAGGACAAGGGCCTGGGAGATGTTGTCGGCACCTTTCCTCAAGGCATCCATGACAGCTACTATGACCGCCTTGGTGGAGGGGTCGAAAGCCAGCTTGTTGGTTATCCAGGAAGGAGGAATTCTCTATAAAGGTACTCAGGCAGCGAGTGACATAGGTCTCAAGAATTTTGCCCAAGTAGGGAAGGAGAGAAATAGGGCGATAATTACTTAAAACTGTGGGGTCAGCATTGGTTTTCTTTAGAATAGGCAGAACAGCTGCCTGTTTGAAGGAACGGGGGACCTCCCCAGTAGCGAGAGAGTTGTTGAGCAAGGCTAATGGGGGTCCAGGGCATGACTGAAAGGCTTCTCTGAGGATCTGAGGGGGGCAGCAGTCATTAGGCGAGCCTGAGCTGACTTTGCGGAGAAGAATGAAGAATTCATCTTGAGAAATTGGTGGGAGCTGAGTCAGGCGGCTGGAATTCATAGGGGGAAGAGGTAAAGGAAGGGGTGAAGAAGGGGAGGGAATGTTGTCTTTGATGGAAGAAATTTTGTCTATAAAATAGGAGTTTAACGAATCACATAAGCTTTGGGTGGGTTGAGGTTGGGGGGTAATACTATCCGGCAGGGAAAGCTCATTAACAATAGAAAAGAGGTCTTTGGCTTTGGTGTTCGAATTAAGAATCTTTTGAGAGAAGTAGGCTGTTTTGGCAGATAGTATTGTTTTTTTATAGGTGTTTAAAGTATCTACATAGACCAGTTTGAGTTGAGGGTCATAATTGCGTCTCCAGCGGCGCTCTGCTTGCCGCAGTGCAAGTTTATCAGTCTTAAGCTGATCGGAAAACCAGCGTTGAGCGTCATGGGGGCGCTTCTTTATTTATTTTTATTTTATTTTATATGCTTATAAAGCGCCGGACTAGACTCCCGAAGGGGTATCTCCG
Source organism: Lissotriton vulgaris (assembly GCF_964263255.1). Lineage (NCBI taxonomy): Eukaryota > Metazoa > Chordata > Amphibia > Caudata > Salamandridae > Lissotriton > Lissotriton vulgaris. Next base: position 21,188,360 of record NC_141688.1, read on the forward strand.
CGCTATAACTGCAAATGAGAGTGAGAACAAGAGGTGTAGCCAGATGTAATATGATCATTAGTTGGTAGGGAACAGGTAGGTTTTTAGATTTGTTCCAGAGTGTGGGTCCGGTATGAGCCAATGCACGGCCACCCTGCCTGGCTTTCTTAACTCTGGGCACCTTCAGCAGTTGCTGATTGCTGGATCGCAGAGAGCGCCCTGGGATGTAGGGCTGAAAGATGTCAATGAAATATTTGGGGCCCATCCCTATTAAGCTCTTATGTATAGTACATAAGGTCTTGAACTGAACTCGCTTCTTCACAGGAAGCCAGTGTAGATGAGTCAGTAGGGGGCCGGAAGGTGTCCTAGGTGGAGCATTCATGACAATCCTTGCTGCAGTATTTTGTATAACCTGTAGTTTCTTGATTTGCTCCTCGTTAGCTCCAAGGAGCAAACCATTGCAGTAGTCTACCCTACTGATAACAAGAGCCTGGACCAGTGTTTTCCTGTAATGGTCTGGTAAATAGGGGAAAACCCGCCTTAGCATCCCGATAGCCCGGAAGCAGGTACCAGCTACCTGATTGATGTGATCCTTAAAAGTAAGTTGTTGGTCAAATAGTACTCCTAGGTTTTTAGCCTTGCTATTAGGGGTAGGGACAGGACCTAGTTCTTGGGGCCACCAATCTGATGACCAAAGTGTCGTCGCTTGACCGAACATCATAACTTCGGTTTTCCCGACATTACATTGCAGACAATTTGATGACATCCAGTCTGCAATGGCACTCATGCCATCTGCAAAAGATTTTTTTATTGCAGGTGTGAGATTTTTAAATGGAAAAAGGAGTTGGGTGTCGTCAGCGTACGACACGGGGGTGAACCCGAAAGATCTTGCTAGGTTGGCTAGGGGGGCCACATATATATTGAAGAGTGTGGGGCTCAAACAAGAGCCTTGTGGCACCCCCTTATTGAGCTCTCTGTGGGTGGATTGATGGGAGCCCAGCCTAACCTCTTGGGAACGCCCGGACAGAAAACTCTCCAACCACGCGAAAGCCTCTCCTCCTATTCCTACCTCCCTTAGGCGATGGAGAAGCACCTTGTGAGACACCGTATCAAAAGCGGCGGAGAGATCCAACAGCACCAGAATCATAGAGCAACCATCATCCAGTGCCATTTTGATGTTGTTGGTCACTGTTTGAAGTGCTGATTCTGTGCTGTGGTTCGGCCTGAACCCAGATTGAGAATAGTCCAGGCCGTCCGTCGCTTCAAGATGTTGAGAGAGATAGGTGTTCACGTGCTTCTCCGTGATTTTGCCCAGGTAAGGTAGGAGAGAGATAGGACGTAGGTTGGAAAGGTCTGTCCAGGGAGATGATGTCTTTTTCCTTATCGGGTTCACCACTGCCTTTTTCCATTCTGTAGGGACCTGTCCTGTTCTGAGGGAGATATTGACCACTTCAAGTATGTGTGAGCCTAATAAAGGTATCAGAGAACCAACCATTTTAGCTGGAACTAGGTCATTAGGGGAACCTGTTTTTATGTGGTTGCAAAGAATAAGGAGCTCTGTGTGGTCAATAGAAGGGAAAGACGTCAGAGAAGGTTCATTGTATGTGGAGGGGGTTGTAATTAAGCACGTTTTGGAGTTATTTTTGCTGATGTCATTAGCTTCTACTATTCTCTCATAGATGGTGTTAATTTTATCTTCAAAATATAGAGAGATGTTGTCACACAGATCCTGTGAGAAGTCATCAGAGCTTTCACATGCCGTGGGCTTTATAAAGTTTTGCAGAATATGAAAAAGTTCCTTAGAGCTGTTGCCTGCTTCAGCTATTTGTTGAGTTAGTTGTTGTTTCCTGGCCAACTTTATATTTTTATAATACTCTGCTTGAGCATTTAAAAAAAATTTCCGACTATCCTCGGATTTTGTTTTCCGCCAGGCTTTCTCAGCTCGTCGGCACTTTTGTTTCTCTGCTCTCAGTTCCTTCGTATACCATTTTTCTTGTTTTGACACTGGGTGTTGTTTATGTCTTTTTAGAGGAGCTATAGTGTCAATGGCTTTTTTGATAGACTCATTCAGCTTGGCTAGAGCTATGTCTACTGTGTCGGATTCCCAAAAATTGGGGTCTGTCCATGCTTCTTGAGCTGTATTAAAATTAACTTTATGCCATTGACGTCTCCAAGAGGGGGGGGAGGGAGCATTCTTTGTGGGCCTTACAGGGGTTGTTAGAGTAAATTCCAACAAAGAGTGATCTGTCCAGGAAATGCTTTTAGCCGGTAAGCAGAATATTTTAGTAGAATTTAAGAAAATTAAATCCAGCATATGTCCTCCTACATGAGTAGGCCCATGATTTTTCAATTCTAGGCCCAGGTTCGATAGATCTGTAATTAGAGTCATGGATTCGGTCAGCATAGGCTTGTCTGCATGTATATTAAAATCACCTAGGAGTAAAAAGTCTTCTTTCGATCTTATATGCGGGGCTAGTATTTCTTGGAGAGTAAGTGCAAAATTAGGGTTTACTCCTGGGGGGCGATAAACCAAGGCACCCTTCCAGGTAAGAAGATTAGTAAGGTGAATTTTAAAAAGTAGTATTTCTAGCTGTGAGTTTGAGTGTTGTTCAATAATAGTAAGTTGAATATGGTCCCTATATATAATAGCCAATCCACCACCCGTTTTGATGTCGCTGTCTAGGTGTTTAATTTTATAGCCAGAGGGAATCCCCATTGCAATGGCTGTAATTGTATGGGGTTTTAACCAGGTTTCCACAAGGAAACATATGTCTGGTTGAATGGAATGTATTGCGTCCCAGACCTGATGTTGATGTTTGGGTAGGGAGCGTACATTTAGCAAAAAACTCTTCAAACCCTTAGTTGATGTGTAGAAATTGGGAGAAGGTGCAATGACGTTAGAATGGCGCAGACACTGAGGACAGGAATAGGCATCCTCAATACAGTGCCAGGGAATGACTATATTGCAGCATGTAGGTGGTCTAAGGCTACGTAGTGTAAGGGCGGAGTAGGAGAGAGATTGGTTGCTCTTACCAGTACTAGCTCGTGTAGAGGGACCAGGGTCCATCGCCCCTCGCCCCGTCCTGTCGCGGACGGGCGCAGACGGGCTTTTCTTCGGCGCTTCTTAGGCGAGCTCGAAGGCGCCCCCTGCGCGCAACCGCTGCGCGCTTGAAAGAGGGGCGTGGCTAAATAGCCCCGAGTGAGGTAGCCACTAGAGCGCTAACCTCAGCTCGGGCGAAACCGGAAGTGCAGCCTGGCTCTTGCCTGTCCGCCCTCCGCACAACGGCACTGCTGCCGAGTCGGACCGAGGCGGGCAGGCTGAAGTATCGAGCCCAGGTGTAACAGTAAATGGGAGAGAATGCAAGTGTTTTTAAAAGATACGTTAATCTGCCTAAGGTAAAAAGCAATCGATTTACAAAAGGGGGTGGTGATGAACAGAGTGTCTGAATTGAGCAGACCACTCTTACCCAGTCCAAAGATCAGGGCTTGATCCATCACCGTTATTTATCTCACTGCCCCATCCCAGCTCAGAACCTGGCTATATGCAAATCAGTCTGTCCCTGGCCCAGTGCATCATGGGAACAGGGCAGACTAAACTACCAAGCCAATTCTTTACCAGAAAGGAGCCAAGCTACCGGGGACCGGTTTCTGGCATTTCAGCCTCTTCGGCCCGGCTTGCTTGAATCCTGATGGAGCAGTGAGAAAGGGACTCATGTCTGAGTATACCCTGCCACACCTATAGTGGCCAAAATCGATTTACAAAAGGGGGTGGTGATGAACAGAGTGTCTGAATTGAGCAGACCACTCTTACCCAGTCCAAAGATCAGGGCTTGATCCATCACCGTTATTTATCTCACTGCCCCATCCCAGCTCAGAACCTGGCTATATGCAAATCAGTCTGTCCCTGGCCCAGTGCATCATGGGAACAGGGCAGACTAAACTACCAAGCCAATTCTTTACCAGAAAGGAGCCAAGCTACCGGGGACCGGTTTCTGGCATTTCAGCCTCTTCGGCCCGGCTTGCTTGAATCCTGATGGAGCAGTGAGAAAGGGACTCATGTCTGAGTATACCCTGCCACACCTATAGTGGCCAAAATCGATTTACAAAAGGGGGTGGTGATGAACAGAGTGTCTGAATTGAGCAGACCACTCTTACCCAGTCCAAAGATCAGGGCTTGATCCATCACCGTTATTTATCTCACTGCCCCATCCCAGCTCAGAACCTGGCTATATGCAAATCAGTCTGTCCCTGGCCCAGTGCATCATGGGAACAGGGCAGACTAAACTACCAAGCCAATTCTTTACCAGAAAGGAGCCAAGCTACCGGGGACCGGTTTCTGGCATTTCAGCCTCTTCGGCCCGGCTTGCTTGAATCCTGATGGAGCAGTGAGAAAGGGACTCATGTCTGAGTATACCCTGCCACACCTATAGTGGCCAAAATCGATTTACAAAAGGGGGTGGTGATGAACAGAGTGTCTGAATTGAGCAGACCACTCTTACCCAGTCCAAAGATCAGGGCTTGATCCATCACCGTTATTTATCTCACTGCCCCATCCCAGCTCAGAACCTGGCTATATGCAAATCAGTCTGTCCCTGGCCCAGTGCATCATGGGAACAGGGCAGACTAAACTACCAAGCCAATTCTTTACCAGAAAGGAGCCAAGCTACCGGGGACCGGTTTCTGGCATTTCAGCCTCTTCGGCCCGGCTTGCTTGAATCCTGATGGAGCAGTGAGAAAGGGACTCATGTCTGAGTATACCCTGCCACACCTATAGTGGCCAAAATCGATTTACAAAAGGGGGTGGTGATGAACAGAGTGTCTGAATTGAGCAGACCACTCTTACCCAGTCCAAAGATCAGGGCTTGATCCATCACCGTTATTTATCTCACTGCCCCATCCCAGCTCAGAACCTGGCTATATGCAAATCAGTCTGTCCCTGGCCCAGTGCATCATGGGAACAGGGCAGACTAAACTACCAAGCCAATTCTTTACCAGAAAGGAGCCAAGCTACCGGGGACCGGTTTCTGGCATTTCAGCCTCTTCGGCCCGGCTTGCTTGAATCCTGATGGAGCAGTGAGAAAGGGACTCATGTCTGAGTATACCCTGCCACACCTATAGTGGCCAAAATCGATTTACAAAAGGGGGTGGTGATGAACAGAGTGTCTGAATTGAGCAGACCACTCTTACCCAGTCCAAAGATCAGGGCTTGATCCATCACCGTTATTTATCTCACTGCCCCATCCCAGCTCAGAACCTGGCTATATGCAAATCAGTCTGTCCCTGGCCCAGTGCATCATGGGAACAGGGCAGACTAAACTACCAAGCCAATTCTTTACCAGAAAGGAGCCAAGCTACCGGGGACCGGTTTCTGGCATTTCAGCCTCTTCGGCCCGGCTTGCTTGAATCCTGATGGAGCAGTGAGAAAGGGACTCATGTCTGAGTATACCCTGCCACACCTATAGTGGCCAAAATCGATTTACAAAAGGGGGTGGTGATGAACAGAGTGTCTGAATTGAGCAGACCACTCTTACCCAGTCCAAAGATCAGGGCTTGATCCATCACCGTTATTTATCTCACTGCCCCATCCCAGCTCAGAACCTGGCTATATGCAAATCAGTCTGTCCCTGGCCCAGTGCATCATGGGAACAGGGCAGACTAAACTACCCTGATCTTTTGACTGGGTGAGAGCTTTCTGCTTAATTCAGAGACTCTGTCCCTCACCACCCCTTTTTGTAAATATTTTTGTCCACCCTAAGCGTGGAAGGGTATTCTCAGATGTGAGACCCTTGCTCATTGCACCATCAGGATTCAAGCAAACCGGGCCGAAGACGGCTGTAATGCCAGAAACCGGTCCCCAGGAGCTTGTTTCCTTCCCAGTGTAAGAATTGGCTTCTGTAGTTTGGTTTGTCCTGTTCCCATCATGCACTGGGACAGGAACAGACTAATTTGCATACAGCCAGGTTCTGAAACTGGGATGGTGCAGTGAGCTAAAACACGGTGTTGGATCTAGCCCTGATCTTTTGACTGGGTGAGAGCTTTCTGCTTAATTCAGAGACTCTGTCCCTCACCACCCCTTTTTGTAAATATTTTTGTCCACCCTAAGCGTGGAAGGGTATTCTCAGATGTGAGACCCTTGCTCATTGCACCATCAGGATTCAAGCAAACCGGGCCGAAGACGGCTGTAATGCCAGAAACCGGTCCCCGGGAGCTTGTTTCCTTCCCAGTGTAAGAATTGGCTTCTGTAGTTTGGTTTGTCCTGTTCCCATCATGCACTGGGACAGGAACAGACTAATTTGCATACAGCCAGGTTCTGAAACTGGGATGGTGCAGTGAGCTAAAAAACGGTGTTGGATCTAGCCCTGATCTTTTGACTGGGTGAGAGCTTTCTGCTTAATTCAGAGACTCTGTCCCTCACCACCCCTTTTTGTAAATATAAGGTAAAAAGCAAGCGACTATTAAAATCAGTGCGCTATTATAAATTATTAGTTGCTTCTCGCAGCCCAATCACTGACAATGTACACACTCTGTTTATCTCACGTATGCAGCAGCGGGTCCGGGAGATACTGCCACCGTCTCCCTACCGCCTTCGCTTTGATGGTTTTGTATGGAGCAACAATATCACAGGCAGTTAGCAGCCATTCCTTCAGATGGGCGGCTTGATCATTGACCGAGCTCGCAGGGACTGGAACAGAGGAAGCCAACAGAGCGTGAAAGTCAGTTAAGTTGGCTTTCTTCCAATTACGCGCAGATAGGTTTTTAATGAGGGGAGGTGGGCGAGGGATGTGAAGGTGGAGGGAGAAGGAAATAGAAAAGTGATCAGACCATGTACAGGGAAGTACAGAGGGAAGGGAAATGTCAAGATTAGATGTCCACACTTGGTCCAGGACGTGACCTTTACAGTGCGTAGGGGTATGAATGTGTTGGTGAAAGTTCATGCCTACTAATAGGTCCGTAAATTCCACGGAGAGATGGCTTTCATGGGAATCTGATGGCCAATAGTTAAAATCTCCTAAGATCATGATGTTAGCATGATTGATCAAGAGTTGGGAGATGGAATCACCAAAAAGCTGGGAGAAGAGAGGCATATGATCCGGGGGCCTGTAGACTAGGACACAGACAAATGAGGATTTGGGTGAAGAGAATTTTATAGTGAGACAGTCAGTTTTGGGGATGGGGGTCGTCTGCTCCGAGAATTTTAGTTCAGAACGGATAATGGCCGCCACCCCTCCACCCGTCTTAGCAGCAGGTCGGTTGGCTTGCATAATATAATAACCAGCGGGAATAGCGGCTAGAATGTCAGGGCCTGAGTCCTCGGTTAACCACGTTTCGGTTAAAAGGAGGATGTCGATGGAGCTATCATGCAAGAGTTGGAAAACTTCGAGCTGGTGGCGAACTAAGGAGCGGGTGTTTAAGTACAGCACCCTCAGAGAAACAGGCACAGGAGACGTGGAGGAGGAAGGGAAGGCCGGGCTTTCCAAGGGGGAGATAGTGTTATGGGCAGGGATATCCTGAGGGATTAAGATGCCGCATTGTTGGTCAAATGTCAATGAATATGGTTTATCTAGCACTAAAGGTCTTCCCAATTCAGATACTAAACCTAACAAACCACACAACTGTATTTTCTTTTAAAGAGTCAGGAGAAAACGGTTTCTTACCCCCTCTTGAGGTATAGAGCATCTGCAGGTTGGCCATTGCAAGAAACCTCTACGTGTAAGCTGCACCTCAGGGGTTGAAAACAACCAGACTAGGCAAATTACTCCCCCCCCCCCCCCCCCAATGGTATTTAAAACAGACCCTCGTACATTGTCACTGGGGAATTCCACAGGTAGACCTGTGTGAAACAGCTGAAAACACCGGATGCGCAGTCCTTATCCTTGTACGATCATCCTTGGTCACAATGGAATGCAATGTCACTAAACTGGTATGGGATTTTTGCTTCTACTTCCAGGATCCCTGGTGGCTTTAGTTTTGGAGAGGTTGATGTCATCCAACAGGACATTGATGGCTCCCAGCTGATGTCAAGCGTGGTTCTCCCACCTTATACAAATATTACAAGATGCCTGTCAAAATGGCAATCCACAAGGACACACTAAATGCAGGAGGGAAAGGTGTTTCATCCAAACACTGGTGTTACACCCGAATATGTGGTTCCTGAGAGCTAAATTTAGCCACTTAATAAAGTGGAACACCACACTCTTCGAGAGATCTAGGGAAACAATTACAAAGTACTGTGCCCTAAAGTGAACAAGGCACCTAATGGAATGTAAAAACATTTCCAGGAACGTCTGTCATGCCAGTTATAATTGCATACTTTGTCCATCGGGTTGAAAAGTTTCTATTCCCGTTTTTAGAGGGAGCTAAGACTCTTCACCTCTCATACTTTCAATGTGCGACAGTGGGACCACAACTTTGTGCTAGAAAGGATGATGACCCATCCTTTGATCCATTGCGTAAAGCGTTACTCAGATGCCGTGCCTACTAAAGACTGGATAAGATTGTGCGAAGGAAACATGCTGAATTCTTGTTAAAGGTAGTGTTTCCAATTCCACATTGTTGGAACCATTTTCAGAAGGCCACGGGCAAGCATCAGTTACCTGGCCCCACCGTGGTGGGTGAGGCCTTTTCCTCCTGGGGCTGACCTACTAAGAATCCTGAGTAACTGGGCTAAGTACTACCCCATCAGTACTTGACTCTTGTGATATCGTGCTTGGTCATACCGTGGGTTGAGCAGTCCAAGGCTTTCCGGGGAGGCAGGTATATGCAAGGTGTACATAGACTCCAAACAGGTTCAGCAAACCCAATAACAGAATGCCTATCCAGATACTTGCTTTTATAGAAAAGTATTTTGTGATGTGGCGTTTTAAGCTCCGAGTGAAATTAACCAATTCATGCCCTTATATAGGTACAATTCACATTGCCCTTATATAGGCATAGAAATCAATACCTTATTTGAGCATAGCCCATGCTACCTAAATACAGGCATGGTTACTTCCACCTGTGCGAAACGTCGCGAATTCTTGGAAAATTGACTTAAGCAGTCCTTGCTTGAATATTAATTTATCCAAGAACTCATGTTCTTGGACAAAACCGTTCTTGGACAAAACCATTGGCTTGTTTTTACCTGGATCACTGCGGTCCCTTATAGAGGGATGAGAACTATAAATATATCGTGGTCGCAGTGTATTCGTGCTCAAGATTCATTTGGATGTGGCCTCAACGCTCGGCTAAAGCTCGAACTGTTATAAAAGATTTCTGAGTCTTTATCGGCACATGCGCTACATTCTGGCCAGGGGCCTGCGTTTAGCTCTCAAGCTTACAAGGAGGCCATGGCCAATTTGGGCGTTGCATTGCGGTACTCTAATCCATTCCATCCTGAGGGAAATTCAGTAGTAGAGAGAAAAAAACGGGACATAAAGCAATCTATAACAGCTAGAGTATTTGGCTCGGGTGATGGGTGGGTCAGACATCTAATTAGTGTCCAACGTAGTCTTAGCAATCTGCCAAGAAGTTCTCTAGGGGGTTTCACTCCATATGAAATCGTTTTTGGTACTAGAATGATTGTGCTGGACCTCGATTATCACACTTCAATGGTAGAACAAAAACCCTTTGAGTTTGGCTGTTTTGCAGGACTTGAAGGAAATAAGAAAAAGCCAAAGTAACGTGTTCCTGAAGCCAATGACCACTGAAGAAAAACCATCCTTCCCAGCTAGACCTGTCTGGATTCCAAAGATTGGGGATTTAGTCAAAGAAAAGATTGCGGTCCAGAAGGCATTTGGGCCTTCTTAGACAACCAGTACCTGTCCCAGCAATCACCGGATCAAGAACAGTATTACTGCCGCCACTTGCTGGTAAAAAGAACAGGTTTGTGTCAATCCACCTGGTCAAACCACATGTGGCCAATCATAAGCAGTAGGCCAAGTGGACTCCAAAGATGTAGCAGATGCCCTAATCTGCCTACTATCCAAGAGGTTGAAACTGAGAGACTAGTCACCTTTGAAGAATCTGCAGTGCGAAAAGGACTATGCAACAAAGCCATGGAACTTGTACCTCTTGAGACCCAAATAACACTTCGTCAAATGCCGGTCTGCAATGAAATAGCATCTGACTATACAAATGTAACAAGTGATGAAGTGTTTCCAGCGATTTCATGGAATCCTGATGCAATCCCTACATTTGACAGAACTGCCTCTGGCTATTTCATTTGCTTTGATACGTTTTCCGAGGTTTCCAGCGAAACCAGAAGCGATGTCAGTAAAAATAATTTTTAAAGAACAAGCTACAGAACTTTTTCATCAACTGGAAAATACTTATCTGGTTTCACCATGGATTGAATTTATTGAATTTTGGATTGTTGAGTGTACTTTTTCTTCTACTTTGGTTGACTCTTGTATTTGGGAATGCTGATAAATGGAAGATATGTTAAAGGACACTTTAAGTAAGACCATCAACATACCTCCAGCCACACATCTCTTCGTGAACAAAGACTTGTCATCAGTGAACATCATAGCCGTTCCTATACCTGGTGCTATAGCTTGGGACAGAACTGAATTACATTCTTGGTCTAGCGGAGCTGTTGAAGATTTCACACCAATTCACGATTTCCTCGAGTGACTCATCTAGTACCTTTTCGGATGATTGGGAGTTTGAGACTATTAATAATAAGATGTCAGACTTAGAAATGCCTGCAAAGTTTACAGATCATGAATACTTAGAGGGTGCATCAGATTATGAACAAATGTATTGTTATAATCACTATGGTCGTCATTTCTTGAACAGATCTGCAAATCCTAGAAATGTCCTTAAATATAACCAATGGGAACATTGTCCTACGCCACCAAAGGGTAGCTCAAAAACATTTTATAGCTAATTTCCTTACTTTTCAGGTTTTAATGTTTCAAATCCAGAATCATTTTACTTAAAAAATGTTAAGACAGTAAGGAAAAGTATGTTGACAAATACAAAGCAAATGTATTCTGCAGCTTTTTATGCTCGGCTGTATACATTAGGCTTTGACTTTTGGAAAGACCATTGAGACAAAAACTGTCTGGGGTACAAAAGACTGGCAGGTGCAGGGATTAGAAGCTTTATTTAGAGCCTGCATCATCCCAGAGCAAATGTTTTTGAATGACACTGTCCAACAGACATCTTGTCTTGTGTTACCTGAGCTAATATTTAAATTACCTATCCATACCTACACCTGTTAGTGATAACAGTAACACTTCAGAGGGAGAGGTTGACTTGAATACTATTTTGCTTCACAACAGAACAAGATTGGAAACATTGTCAATCTGGCCCACTGACACAAACAACTGTCAAGATAGATTCCTGAATAAGACACAAGGGTTCACATTCACTAGGCCAGATCCAAGATATGCTCAGAGACAGCATCCAGGGATAGTAACATCATACAGTGTAGGGAAACTGTGCCTTGAATGGCTACACAAGTCCACACTGAAGGAAGTAAAACAACACTTATCTTTTCTTAAAGATGGAGCTTACCTGAGAGGCTTCTTACAAGGACCTACTAAACTGAGTCATAACTGTTTTACATACGTCTGTATCTATGCTCTATATAATGAAGCGTGGAAGATTACACAAGCGTAGACTGCAGAAAGAATACGAGAAATTGATTGTATTAATTTAGAGATCTCTGTAGTTGACAATGGGTTAACTTCTCTGTTGTCCAGGATATATTCTTTGGACAGCATAGTATCCTCTGCCATAGACCTAATGGAACAGGACTTGGTCATGTTGCAACATGGTCAGTCGCAATTATGTTCTATAATGCTATTAGGCGGGACTTACAAAACCTTCTTTCAGGCTATGTGCCTTGGTGTTTAATCAACACTACGTCACTGTTTTCAGAATTCAATCTCGCTGATAAACAGATCACACTGGCACAGAGGGGAGGAGACTATACAGTGCTAAGTATTGAAAAACTGGAAAGATTGCCATTTTCTGTCGCTGAAAAGTCAGCCATTGAATGGATAATACACAGTACAATCACACTGCCTGTTACAATCTTCGATTTTCAGTGTTGCTTAAAACATGTACCAGCAGGCCTATGTGAAGTGTTGGGTATACATCGACATCCTGGGAATTACCATACACACACAAATGTTGGAGTGGGGGGGAAAAAGTGTTTCTTAGTGGTAATAATTGTGAAAACTCACTAAGCAGTTCTCTTCTATGTCGGGGTATTAATTTACATGGGGCCAGCGATGGTTCCTCTAACAATTTATCCTGCCACCTGCAAGGTTCACCAGCTGCAGTGATTGATCTAGTTTTTAGCCAACTTTCTAATGGAAGTTACATTATGTTGAATGATCACAGCTGCTGTGACATGTTGCTAGGTTTAGCCTATCTCGTAACTGTGTCAGCCAGGGTCACTTGCTGTATGCAAATATGGTTTCCAAAAACCAAGCAGACCGGGAGTCTCCTTTATGGCCTTCACTGAACATCTCTTCTATACGAATTGATACTTTGAGCAGAATGAAAGCCGTTCTTTTATAGAGAACCGTGCCACTGACCTCTGCCATAGAGACCTTTGATCTGCAAGTCGCAAGGACTTCTGCAGAGATACACACCGTATTAACTACAAACTGCCCTGTACATTTCTCAGAAATGTTAGGTCGTATCTTAAACATGTCTGATACGAGCGGTATTGTACATGTATTTAAGACTATTTTTCCGGGACTGTTAGCACATTTTGAAGCAGTCCTAGGAATATTTCCAAACTTCGTACACTGTGTTTGGCGGACTGCCTCTCCTTTTCGGACTTGCAGCAGGGATACTATTTTTGCTCCTTCTGCTTTGATATGGCAAGCCAAATCACCAGCGATACCCAGTTCACCGTGGAGAATACTCTACTGTCGAAGTGTCATGATTGCATAGTCTAAATTTTGGGATTAACTCGTTTAAGAGAATTGAATACCACATAGTTTGTCATTCAGACCAATTTGGCAAGATTGCATCTTACCTGTTACGATGCCTGCTATGTGGAATAGAATGCGTGCTAGACATCTGTCTGACACTGCCATCAGTCATGCCAACGGATGTTGATACTTTGATTGGACCAGTGACGGCTCATGCACTGTTGTACCCAGCGGCTACTAATTCTGATGATGGCATTCATTGAGATCTCGGATGTAAAATGCTGATGATGAGGTACGAGATGAAAGCAGCACACCGGTACCATGCAATTCGAACACTGCTAATGTGACTGATGGTGATGCTTCACATCTATGTGCAATTTATCTTAACAAGGTAATCCAACTTTCACCTACAATGGTAGACAAGATGTCTTCTCCAAACAATAACACTGACTTTTGATTTGGCACACTTCATTTTTCAAAACAAAGTTTCTAACTTAGAAACTCTATTTTTGTCTATGATCAAACTTGTTTTTCCAAATGTGTATTTATTTATTTTTTTGGCACAAAGTAATCTGCTCATAGAACTATTCATAGAGAACTAGAATTCTTTGAAAACTTCCAAGAGACCATATTTGACCTTGTCCACATTCAAATAGTTTTTATAATCTGCCATGAAATGGTCTCTACCTTTTTCTTCTGTAATTAGGAGCCATTTCATTAATGTATTTTCTTGGTTCATTCTGACAGCATTTTTCAAATGTCATCTATATGCTTTGAATGAAACATTGCTTTAAATACGTACAGCACAAATGCTTTTCGTGTACAACCAATACCAATGCTTTTTTATGTATTTTGGGTGGGTTTTAACACATGTTTATATATGTTTTAATGTTTTTAGAACTTAGTAATGTCGCACAAAAGAAAGTGGAGTGGGTGTTGTGTGGTGTTTTAAGCTCAGAGTGAATTTTCCCGATTCATGCCCTTATATAGGTACAATTCACATTGCCCTTATATAGGCAAAGAAATCAATCCCTTATTTAGGTATAGCCCATGCTACCCAAATACAAGCATGGCTACTTCCACCCATGCAAGACGCCAACGATTTCTTGGAAAATTGGCTTAAGCTGTCTTTGCTTGAATATTGATTTATCCAACGATTCGTGTACTTTGCAAAGAACTATTCCCTAGCGGTTCTTTCCTGACGTTCATATGCCCGACTTTACGTCAAACTATGGCATTCCTAAACACCTTCAAGGTATAAATATGCCTTCACTTGCTATGGCAAACTATGGTGTTTCGGAGCAGTTCTAAGACTTACTTGCACAGTCGGCGTAAGACCAACACTCTAGCATTATCCAGGGAGGGTCCTGTTTCCCGCTTTTGTGTCTAAGGAAAGTTAATATTTCCCTATTCATGGGAGGTGATCATACAGGTTAGGCTCAGTTAGAAAGTAAACATCTTTTAAAAAGTCATAATCCCAGCACATAGAAAAAGTTTTCTCCAGAGGTTGCCTAACCCAGTAATCACTCTTGCCTCTCCAGCTGCAGTTTGGCAGGTCTAGACGCACGTCTGCGGCCCTGTGGTGTGCAGATCTGTGGGTGCTGTGAGCAAGGTGGAAAGTGTCCAGGATGTTCCTCAGATTATGCTGCAAATCTTACTGGTCTGGGGTGATGGAACCTATACTTTGGTCCCATGGGCCACAATTCTGTCTGCTGCTGCGGGCCACGGCTTTTATCTTTTCCGTGACAAGAGGAGTCTCAACTAGCGCACTCCAAATGACCGCCCCTTTAGATCACAATACTACACACAAGACTGCTGCTTGTCACAGTGCTGCAACAGTGCGTCAAACCGTATCTTTACTTCGGTCCCACTTGGCATATGGGGATGGACCCTTTGAGTCATCACTGAACGAGTGACAGGCAGCTGCTTGTCAAAGCACTGGTCAAATATGAGGAGTCTTGATTCTTCTGGTTGATGTCACCTTCCTCAGTAGGGAGATTAGCAGACCGTAGTCACCGGTCCATTGCTGATGTACTTAATCTTGACAATTATGGGAGGCTCCAGCTCCCTTTTTTTTATAATCCAGACAGATTTGATTCTCTTGAAGTTCATAATTTGGTGGTTGCCCAATTTGAAATGACCACTACTCTGTCCAGGAATTAGTCTGTCACAGAAGGAGCAACTCCAAACTTAATAGCCCTACACACAGGCCATGAAGTGGCTAGATGATCACACCGGATGTCTGCTTCACTGTATCAAAAGATTTTGAAAGCCCCTGACCCTTTTATTAATGGTTCACTTATCAGCCATCCTCTCATTCCTGAGAATTGCCCCTGCCCCACATGCCTGACCTTTTCGGAATCAAAAATCCCTTTTAAATTACACAAAAGAGCCTTGCAATCTGTTCCTCCAGCGGGTGACCCACCCACCTCTCGGGAATGCATTCAATTCACAAATCTGACAGGGTTGACCCCTCCAATTCCAAATGTGTCTCCACAGCCATGGGCTTCCATTCTGGAACCCACAGGCCTTGATGCACTGTAACCTATATAGGCTTGCCTTGCACAGTGCCACATACTGACTTGATGTAGGCCAATGGCGAGTTAGGTACACTGTAGTAGAACTGTACATGGGTTGGTAGGCCTCCCTCCAATGACTGCTTAAAAGGTCTCTTTACTTCACTGTCACAAACTGTTTGCGCCACCTCAGCGCCTGTGCGTTACTCTGAGTAAGGACAGTAGGCCTTTACAACTACCAGGCTAACTCTTTGATCTAACAAGACTGCAATTAGTGAGATAGGCCCAAGTCAAAGTGCACACCCATGATCTGTGTACGACCATGATGAAAAATTTGAAACAATGGTCAATCATTCAGGGTTGATACATTGTAACTACTCTCCCATGTGGGTCACAAGGTCTTAAGGTCCTTCCTGACCTGGGGCAATGTTGGAGATTGCTGGAGGGGGAGGGTGTTTCAGGCCTTTGTTGCGTTGTAGAATGACTTTCCTCACATTCTAGTATTGCTGATACGTGGGACGGTGGTCAGTGAGAGGTGGGCTGATAAAAGGTGTCTTTTGGTTGCGCGGAAGTAGAGGCGACTGTTCAGGTATGCAGGTCTGGTGTTGTGAAGGGTCTTATGCATTGGTGAGGACTATGAAGGTTATTCTTCTTTCGACTAGAAACCAGTGGAGATAGCAGAGGTGTTGGGTGATGTGACTGGGGATGTCGAGGATCAGTCTGGCTGTGGCGTTTTGGACAGTATGGAGTTTGCGAAGGAGCTTCTTGTTGATTGCGGCATAGAGAGCGTTGCCATAATCCAGTCTGCTGCTGATGACTGCATGACAGTTTTGCTGGATTTGGTTGGTATCGATCTAAATGATCCAGATATTGCTGCAGCTGGAGGTTATGGAGGAGATATGAAGAATTGCTAGATAAAGTGGTTGCTCCTTTCCTACTTCAATTCTCTAATTTTACTACCTTGGATGACTTTAATGTACACGTTAGTGACCCATCTTGTAAGCCTGCACTCCATCTTCGTGAATCCCCTACCAAGAGGCGCAGACATTGCTTCATTACTCAAAGAGGAACTTAAATGGATACTACGCACAAATAACTTGCATACCGGCCTCAACAAGTTGGAGGACTGGACTGCTCCTGTATGATCCTCTTATCATGATACTTATGACTTTTTGACATTTATTTTGGTTGTAACCACAATTGTGGACTGCTGTTTAATAGTTTCCCTGTAGAAATCATATTTTCTTAGGTCGCTTTCTGCACAATGTTAAGTACCTTGTGAGGCTGATATATATCTGTGTCTAATCATATCAACTCTACCTGGAGACCAGTTTCTTGCAAATGATGGCTGTGAATTTATTTCATTTCCCCCTTTTTCTTCTTGTACTTTGCATTACCGTGTGCCTTATTACAATGTATAAACAACAATTGGTCCTAACACATCCTATTTCCTAGTCCTGAAGAGGCAGAGACTTCAAAGAATCCATCAGACCAGTCATATAAATATTTTAAAATGGGTGAATCATTCTTTTGAAGTGAACCAGAGAGAAAGACATACAACTAAGTTTGTGAACAAATCTTTTTATATATAATCCTTATAAATAGGCATAATCAATGCATTTGTAAAATAGGAGGTTGTTCAAAAAGGTGCAGAAAAAAGTGAATGTGGGTGAAGAGAGAAAAAGGAAAATCAGACATTTGAAAATGCAAATGTCTTAACTTACACACAAACATTGGTTGAGGTAATTTATGGAATAGCTTAACCAGTGTTAGGCATGTATACAACACTATTATAATTTGTATTAAATGGCCTTACTACTGAATGATGCAAAAAAAGTTTGACAGAATGCAGAACAATGTCATACATCACCCCAGTACAGAGATCTTGGCCTAATTCTATCGTTTTTTGCTCACAATGCCATTCCAGTTTGAACCCATCCATATGTAAATCATTCTTGACCCTGTGCCCCATGGGAACAGTCCAGCCTGCCAAGCCAGGTCCTCCCTGGACTGGAAACCAGCATCCTAGGGCCCGTTTCGGGCTTTCAGCCCTCATCAGCCAGGATAGCTTGATTTCAGTGACATGGAGAGCACGGGACTCACGTCTGAGCATACCTGCCTCACTCAGGTGACAAATGCAAAAACAACAGTTGATGGACAAAATGCAGAACAATGTCATACATTCACCCAGTACAGAGATCTGGGCCTAAATTCATGTGCAACATTCCGTCCATCATCTTGTGTGTTTTGCTGTTCACCCGTTGTGGGAATGGGTGGCGTGGTGAGCAAAATAACAATGGATTAAACTTAGATCTGTGACTGGGGGTGAATGTTTTGCCAATGTGCACCTTTCCCTCCTTCACCTTTTGTGTTTTGCTGTTCACCCTATATGGAAAGGGTATGCCCCTACGTGGGTCCTGTGCTCATTATACCACTGGAGTCAAGTTATCCTGGCTGATGACGGCTGATAGCCAGAAACCAGTCCCAGGATGCTTGATTCCGGTCCAGGGAAGACCTGGCTTGGCAGTTCGGGCTGGACTGTTCACATGAGGCACAGGGTCAAGACTGATTTGCATATGCCATGTCTGAACTGGGGTGGCGTGGTGAGCAAAATAACCATTGATTAAACTCAGATCTGTGACTGGGGTTGAATGTTTTGCCAATGTGCAAAATTCCGTCCCATCACCTTTGTTTTTTTGCTCTTCACCCTATGTGGGAATGGTATGCCCAGATGTGGGTTCCGTGCTCACTACTCCACTGGAGTAAAGCTATCCTGGCTGATGATGGCTGATAGCAGAAACTTGTCCTAGGATGCTTGATTCCGGTCCAGGGTAGACATGGCTTGGCAATTCGGGCCGGACTGTTCCCATGAGGCACAGGGTCAAGACTGATTTGCATATGGCCATGTCTGAGCTGGGGTGGTGTGGTGAGCAAAATAATGATGGATTAAACCCAGATCTGTGACTGGGGGTGAATGTTTTGCCAATGTGCAACATTCCGTCCATCACCTTGTGTGTTTTACTACTGAATGATGCAACTTATTTAACAATGCATCATCCAACTTTCAACTGAGCCATCATAGTGTATTCCTGGTCGTGAAATGGGGAGTGTCAACGTTTCGATGTGTCATGGGCGGTGAGGGTTGATAACGACCTCTGCATGCAGGTCTTCATCAGGACATTAAAAATGACAACCTAAACATAATAAAAGTGCAATTCGAGCCTGTCTCTGGTGAGTAAAGTATAATGAATGGGGGTAAAAAACAATTCACCGTGGATGCTGTAGGTCGGCTAGCACAATCCAAACTGTGTGGTCCGTATTGTCTGGGCGGACTAAATCCAGATCATGAAGGTGGCCTGCAATATTAATAATGCAACAAATCACGAGTTATCTGTATAAGGATTCAAAGATATGTTGTCCCAGCATTGGCTGTATAATTAACTTACCATCGTGTAGCGGTTGTGTGGCTCACTTGACCGCTTCAAAGAGTCAATAAAGTGGTTCTTCATATGTGGTAATATGCATCCGATATATGGGTAACTTAAAACACCCATAAGAAATATGTACCCTGGGGTTGAATTGAGGTGACGAAATATACTAATAAAAGGTAGTTCACCTGAATAGACCGCCCTGTGGTTGAGGAAACGTTTTTATCATTTTACAAAGCATAATCGTGCTCCCAATACAGATCATAAGGGATGGTGAGCCCATCCATCCGTCCAATACACTGCTTAGATACCCATCTGGGTGCCAGACGGAGATGGAAGAATCCAGCATTCTAGACTGAATAGTTTAGCTGTGTACGTCTAGTGTGCACGCCATGAATGAGCGACATGGCACAGCCAGACAATAGGAGGAGGTGTATCTGGCATCTAAGAAATTTGTGCGCTTTTTCTTTCTAGCTGCACCGACCACCTGTGCCGGGGCCAGCACAGACTGCACCAGCCAGTCTGCTGATGCGGCAGCAGAAGGGTGGCGTTAAATCATATTGCTTACTTATTATTGACAATTATAAGCGCACCGAAAAGGTGCAGTCTTGTTGACCTGTGAACACAGAAGTTGAAGTTGAGCTGAGTAACTAATGGCCGCTCATATTTCAACTCAGCAGAAATTGTTTCATGAGCAAGACCTTGAACTATGGGTTGTTGGAAAAGGAAAGGATGGAAGGGGAAAGGTCAAGTCAAGTCAAGTCAAGTCAAATGATTTATATAGCGCGCTACATACCCAGAGGGTCTCAAGGCGCTTGAAGAAGGGTGGGGAATTACTTGTCGAATAACCAGGTTTTAAGTTGCTTTCTGAATGCTAGGTGGTTCTGAGTGAGGCGAAGGTGAGTGGGAAGTGAGTTCCAGGTTTTAGCTGCCAGGTAGGAGAAGGATCTTCCTCCCATGGTGGTTTTGTTGATGCGAGGTACAGTAGCAAGGGCTTGGTTGGAGGATCGTAGCTGGCGGGAGGGGGTGTAGAAGGAAAGTCGTGTGTTGAGGCATTCGGGTCCAAGTTCGTAAAGTGCTTTGTGTGCGTGGGTTAGGAGCCGGAAAGTAATCCTCTTATTAACGGGGAGCCAGTCGGCGAGCTGGTTGTTGACAGCTTTCTCGATGACTTTGGCCGGGAATGGAAGGCGCGAGATGGGGCGGTAGTTTTTTAGTTCGGTGGGGTCAGCTGTGGGTTTTTTCAGAAGGGCGCCGAGTTCTGCGTGTTTCCAGCTTTCCGGGAAGGTGGCGGAGTTGAGGGAGCAGTTGATGACGTCTCGGAGGTGTGGTGCTATGATGGAGTCTGCTTTGTTGAAGATGTGGTGAGGGCATGGGTCTGTGGGGGATCCTGAGTGGATGGAGTTCATCAGGCACTAGTACCATAGGTTGCTGATAGCTAGGATGCATGGGTGGGTGAAGGTTGGATGAAAGGTTGAAATACAGTTAGGAACGAAGCTTGCCTGGGTCGGTGAAAGTGCAGGTGTGGAAGGATGCCTGCCTGGGTGGGTGATTAGATCCTGTGGTGGTTTCCTTTGATTGAAATGACAAATATATATTTCTGAAAGGTTTGTACTTGAGATCATGAGACTAGAGTGAGACAGAGCCATGTTTGGAACTTTGGAGGGATGGCCATATGATGGATGGGTAGTTTCAATGGTGAAGAGTGTATTGAGAGACTGTAAAAACAATTTAAATGGTGGTGAGTGGGAAAACCAAAGATGAAGAAAAAAAAATACTCGAGAATGCAATGATTAATGTTAAAATCCTTGGGAAGGAGAATAAGGAACAATGCTGCTCTTCTGTAGTGGTGTTTGAATCACCTTTACTTGCCTGAAAAGTTTTTTGGTTTTTTTTTTTTATTCAAATGTTTGAGGAGGTGGTATTTCAGACTCCTCCCTGGACTCTCAGTAGTTTTCAAGCACAACATTATGTATCCTTCCTACCCACCTATCATCACCTCCCTCATACCCATTGCATAATTTTCTATGTGTTTTGCGGTCAGTCTGATTCCTAAGGAACAGTTCCCCCAATATGCCCACCTTTCTGCAGCACTGATTCTGCACATATAGAAACAGAAGGACGGAGTGGCCAAAAGGGAGGAGAATGGTAATTAGAGCGGGTGCTGCGGGGTGGGAGACCTGGAACGAGACAACTGGCAAATGAAATCCTTCTACGATATACTTTATGCTTTAATTTGTATTCATATCATTGTCCTTACCTGTAAATAAAATGTATTTTTCAGTTGGAGGATGAAAGTCTCAGTCTTTAAAATGTCTCTTATTAATTAACCCCTTCCATGCTGATGACGAACCCCAGCCGTCATGCACTACAGGGCTCGTGTGCTGATGACGGCTGGGGTTCGTCACGGCCCGCCCCCTGTTCGTGTTGTTTACAGCACACCAGGGGAATCGCGGCCGCATGGAAAGGGTTAAGAGGATTGTTAGTTTAGATATATGTCTTTAGAGATAATATCTCTCTTCATTAAATTGCAATAATACTTATGAGCTGGGTTTTTGTACACAGATAGTTCTCTGTTAAACCTTTAATGACTTTGCGCATTTTTACTTTCGTAATGTCCTTAGAATATTGTATCTCTTGTAATGTCCTTAATTTGGATTAATTACTGTTGAAGTATTGCGGAGAAAATATCTGGAAAACAAGCTTTCACAAACTAACATGAACCAAACTTGTTGCTAGTTATTTACGAGAGAACGAACCATGCCTTTTACTTAAATAATCAAATGCGAGGAAAACATATCGAAGTCAAGTCTCCTACCTAATTCCCGGAGCTTCGATAAATCAAACCTGCTGTTTTCGGAGCTACTGCAATTAAATCTTCTCTTCACAAAGCCAGCGTGTAAGAAAAAACCAGCGCATTTGGAAACAGATGCTGCTACAAGTCAAGCACAGGCCTCTGGGAATTTCCTCAATAACAAGCACACGTTCTCAGCTTCAGTCTTCTTCTATAGCCTGAGATAGCATCCAACCTGACAGGAATTCTTCAGGACTCCACTGGAACGCTCCAGAATACTCCTAGAACTCTCCAGAAGACGCACATAAAAACTACGAAAACGATAAGATAAAAATAATACAGTATGCCACAAAAAATTACTGAATGTGCAAGATGGACTTAACCTGTTACATACCAGAGAACATTTTTCATAGCATAGTATGTTTGAAGAAATAAACATACAGTCCTTTACATATCTATTACGTGTTATGACAACCAAGGAATCCATGCACATAGTACAAACCGAAAGCACGGAGGTGATGAACCATGACAGCACACCCCCCAAAGTCCCATGTTGCTCAGATTTTTAGGGAGGGAATGGATGCGTAGCATGAAAACGTTGCAAAAGTCTTGGTGCATGAATAGCATAATAAGGTTCCCAAGAGTCATGTTCTGGGCTGTATTCTTTCAATGGAAAAACCAAAGGAAATGATGGACGGAGCGTTGACAATACAAGCACTCACCCCCAGTCAACTGATCTGTGTTTAATCCATCACCGTTCTTTAGCCCACTCTGCCACCCCAGTTCAGACATGGCCATATGCAAATCAGTCTGACCCTGTGCCTCGTGGGAACAGTCCAGCCCGAACTGCCAAGCCATGCCTTCCCTGGACCGGAAACAAGCTACCGGGGACCGGTTTCTGGCATTCCAGCCTTCTTCAGCCTGGCTTGCTTGAATCCAGTGGCAAAGTGAGCAAGGAACTCACGTCTGAGCATACCCTGCCAACTTATTGCGAACAAAGAAAAACCAAAGGAAATGATGGACGGAGCTTCGATAAATCAAACCTTCTGTTATCGGAGCCACTGCAAATAAATCTTCTCTTCAGAAAGCCAGCGCTTAAGAAAAATCCTGCACGTAGGGAAACAGCTGCTGCCACGAGTCAAGCACCTGCCTTGGGGAATTTCCTCAATAACCAGCACAGGTTGTATTTATTTATTGAATTTGTAGGGCGCTCAGCTACCCAAAAAGGGTTTCCCGGCACCATGGCGGACATGGAGCAACAAACGTGGGGCAGGCAGATGGAGTTATTGATCAAAAAGCCAGGTCTTGAGAATTTTACCAAATTGTATATAGTTGGTTTCTTTGCGAATGTTAGAAGGTAGAGCATTCCAGAGGGAAGGGCCTAGGTAGGAGAAAGATCTCGCCGCCCCTTCCTCCCTCCCTCATTCGGGAGAGTTTGACCCTGGGCAGAACAAAATTGCCCATGGTATTAGATCGTAAGTGGCGGGAGGGAACATAAAGACGAACACGTGATTGGAGATATTGAGGGGCAGTACCTGCCTTGATCTTAAACATATAGCTTAGGGCTTTGAACTTGATACGGTTCTCCACCCTGAGCCAATGTAAGTCCCGCAAGTATCCAGAAATGGGCGAGGCCCGTTGGATTCGGCAGAGGAGTCTAGCTGCAGAATTCTGGAGTAGCTGACGTCTGCGGATCACGGCCTTGTTTGAGCCAAGGTATAGAATGTTGCCGTAATCGAGACACAATGTGATAAGGGCATGGACCACAGTTTTCTGAGTGGAGGCAGGCAGCATCCATAGGATGAAAGAACGGTGATGGGTTGAACCCAGATCTTTTGACTGGGTGTGAGTGTTTGATTGATTCAGATGCTCCGTCCATCACCACCCCCTTTTGTAACGCTTTTGGCCGCCATTAGTGTGGCAGGGTATGCTCAGGCGTGAGTCCCTTGTTCACTTTGCCACTGGATTCAAGCAAGCCGGGCTGAAGACTGCTGGAATGCCAGAAACCGGTCCTCAGAAGCTTGTTTCCGGTCCAGGGAAGACATGGCTTGGCAGTTCAGGTGGGACTGTTCCCAAGAGGCACAGGGTCAGACTGATTTGCATATAGCCATGTCTGAACTGGGGTGGCAGAGTGGGCTAAAGAACGGTGATGGATTAAACCCAGATCTTTTGACTGGGTGTGAGTGTTTGATTCAGATGCTCCGTCCATCACCACCCCCTTTTGTACCGCTTTTGGCTGCCATAAGTGTGGCAGGGTATGCTCAGACGTGAGTCCCTGCTCACTTTGCCACTGGATTCAAACAAGCCGGGCTGAAGACGGCTGGAATGCCAGAAATCGGTCCTCGGAAGCTTGTTTGCGGTCCAGGGAAGACATGGCTTAGCAGTTCGGGCTGGACTGTTCCCATGAGGCACAGAGTCAGACTGATTTGCATATAGCCATGTCTGAACTGGGGTGGCAGAGTGGGCTAAAGAACGGTGATGGATTAAACCCAGATCTTTTGACTGGGTGTGAGTGTTTGATTGATTCAGATGCTCCGTCCATCACCACCCCCTTTTGTACTGCAGATTTCAAACATGGCTCGTTTTGGAATTGGAGAAGGAAAAAATAATCTGAGAATCATCAGCATACATAAAGAGAGTTAGGCTGGCCTGGTCCGCAATGTCAGCCAAAGGTTTGACGTACAGGTTGAATAGCAGTGGGCTAAGGATCGAGCCCTGAGGCACGCTATGAGGTGATGCATGCATGTTGGGGCATGCTGTGGTTGAAAAAATGTGGAATGTGCCATTGTCCAAAAAGGAGATAATCCAGTCCAGAGCAGAGGCACATATGCCTATGGATTTTAGAGTGTTAAATAGCCGTTTATGGCAGATGGTATCAAAAGCCGCACTCAGGTCCAGCAAAATAATTGCGACTGTCTGTCCTGCATCAAGATATTGACGAAGCCTCTCGGTAACTCCTAAATCTGTAGTCTTCTTTTATAGGCTGAGACTGCACACAACCTGACGGGGATTCTTCAGGACTCCACTGGAACTCTCCAGAATACTCCTTCTGGAACTCTCCAGAAGATGTACATAAAAACAAAGAAAAGAATAAGATAAAAATAATACAGTATGCTACAAAAAAATGACTGAACATGCAAGATGGACTTAACCTGTCACATACCAGAGAACAATTCATAGCACAGTATGTTTGAAGAAATGAACATACAGTCCTTTACATATCTACTATGTGGAATGAATGCCAAGGAATCCATGCACATAGTACAAACAGAAAGCGCGGAGGTGATAAACCATGACATTTACTATGAGCATTGTTTACTGCTTGTTTGTTTGACTTTTTTCTTTCTTGATATGAAGCTACTCCTACTGCTCCACTGACCAGGCAGGAGATTGCAGCTTGGACCCGGCGGCGGAAAATGGAGGCCATCAAGGCCGAGGAGGATGAGGCAGGAGCTGCTGCAACTGCCCCGGGCCCCAGGCAGGCCCCAACAGCCACCCCACTACCACATCGTTGCTGAGGTCCAATTGGTGCCTGCCTGCGCTGCCACCATTCCACCAGCACTGCTGCTCCCCCTTATTTCTGCCATTATGAGCGCTGCATCATGCGATGGCTGGCGGATGTTGAAGTTAGGCAGAAACGGGTGGAGAGGCACCTCTAGAAGCTCCTAGTCTGCCGTTAGTTCTCTCTTCAGCCACTTTTTTAATCTGTTTTTTGGGTAGTTGGGGGATTGTTGGGTTTTCTTTATTTATGGACATTTCTTGGACACTGGTTGGGGTTAGAAGGAGGGGTGGGCCAGTTGTGGGTTCAGGATTTTGTTCAAGGAATAATACACTTTTCATACTTTTACATTTTATGATTATGAATGATTTTTTTAAAAATGGGGGTTATTGATTGTTTGTTTTACTTCTTAATGCTGCCTTTGCCGCAGCCAGTTTTAAAAGTCTGCTGATAGTGTGAATAAAATAGTGATGCTGTACCCTCCCTTGTCCTGCTACTCTCTCCTCCTAGTCTCTGCAGTCTACTCTGCTGCTACTATATAATATTACTAACCACTAACGACTCGGAAGGGATGGGGGTGAATTACCATTGTATAGAATGATTGCCGTTCAACAATGATCAATCAACCACAGATCAGTTCTCTTACCTGATTAGATGAAGCAAGGGCTCCATGGTTTCCCAAGTTGCCAGCATGGTGGTGGTAGGAGTAGTAGCAGCATGCATTGATAGCTTTTCTTCTTATATTGAATGCAAACTCATCAGAACTGAAGCGAGGTTCCACCCCCTCCTAGGCGAACTAGAACTGTAGGATAAGGACTCGAAGAGTCGGAACTATTCATTGAAAGGGAAGTTAACAAACTGGAAAAAAACTAGGTTAATGCTGTTATTATTATATGCAAACTTGATGACAGTCACCAGAGACCTGACTACTAGAACAGACTCGGTCTCAGACACAAAAATAGAGTATGATAAGCAATGAAAAATTGAATCAGAACAATGTTGAGGTACTACGGACTGTACAAGCTTAACCAGCTTAGACTGAAATTAATACAGTGCCTGAATGATGATGCTGGCATTGAGACGTTCCTCTGAAAAAAAATATCATACACTGTGCTGGCTGGGTGGATATTGTATAACCTATACTGCCAGTGTGGGCTATAAGAGCTTAGTTAAGAATAAGATCCTCCTCACCTTCCACTGAGTTGTTGTATTGCTTTCACCACATCAGCCCCACCAAGTATGTGATCAATTAATGGTGTACAAATTGTTTAGTCACACCTCAATAAATCACACAGCCTGGGCTAAGAGGGTTAGGGGTTTAATGAATGGTTGGGAAGAGGGATTGAGGGAAAGGTTTGACAAAGACAAACACTATGCATGGACAACACTCATCTTGGCAGTCGATCTTCATAAATCTGTTATGGGAGAAAAAGGAAATGCATGCATGATGGTGAGTGGTGCTAGGCAAGTATATTAATTATACAATTGTCTGTCTGCCCCCAAGGAGACCCAAGTTACATACATTATATTTTTGTTCTGTTGTGCCGGTCTAAGAAAGATAGCAAATACAATTAAATGATCTGTAGGATTAAAAAGCAAACATAAACAACACAGTTGTAATGATTGAAGAGAAAGAAAAGGATTCTGTATAAATTGGGAGTTGCATCTTCGCATTCCTATTGGACTGTTCGCCAGTGAATCTTGGGTGCCTGGCTTATGCTGTTTAGTATGGTAAGTGCAAGTTGTTTTTCCAGTATGGCCTGTAGATGGAAAAACAAAAAAGGATATTGAAAAATCAAGGAGAAAACAAATAGGTATACTGCATAAGGAGAAGTGCAACAAGAAGGCTTTCAGAGGCAGCATGGCTAAATCATACTCTGTTGACAGCAGTTACCTCCAACAACAGCTCACCCCCACCGAAACTCCACTTAGCTTCGGATTTGAGCAGACAACACTGAGCACACATACATAGTATGCACACAGCAAAATAGCATTTTCCGAAAGAAGTAAATAATCAATGCACCACTGTCAGTCACACCACCCTCACCGCCCATCACCACTACGCAGACATGCAGGTCTGGTTTCTGTTGTTGTTTACCTTTAGACCGCTTCAAAGTCATCATCAATCGTCCAAATCAGTTAGTTTCAGTTCATTGGAAAAAATCCATCTTCTGGTGGCACACCCTGAGTTATTTCAACAATCATCTCTGATCCTTCTGACCTGACTCTGAGTGCGAGTATGGTGGTCATTGTTTCCAACTCTGAGTCCGACACCCGAGTGACTCCTCCAGATTCGTCCACTCCCAACTCAAAATGCTATGGATCGGCCTGTAGTAGTACAATTTTGTTATTGAACTACAAGGAGGGAATGATTGACATGTTGTCATATGGTTACTACGTTTCTATATATTGTGTTAAGTTAGCATGTGCTTATTAAATGTTTAAACGCCATATTTTCTTTCTGCTTCGGTTTGCACACGACACCTAATTGTTATTGTAGCTTTCAACCTAGACGAAAGATGTGATTTATTTGAGAATAATATGTTATTGCCCTGGTATCAGTCGTGCTTGGTACGCTTGGTACAACTGTCTGCACACTGAGAACTGCACACTCTAAGAATAACCTAACACAAGGTTGCTGAAGGCCTGATCCTCGCACCACGTTAGTCATAACACAAATAATGTTGCTGCCAACATTGGGCTCTACGTGGGTTTAAGATACAGTTACAGGGAATGAATCAACACACTTGATGCTGAGCATGCAGAGAGCTGGTAGCTGTTGATGTGATCTCCTCCTACTGAGAATTAGAGGTATGGGTCCGCCCTGCTAAGAACCCAGATGAGACCTTCTTAGATATAATATAATATGCTAATTAGGGTGCGCGAAATATAGGTGATACAGAATTCTATAGATTTTTGCATCATAACATGCTATCACCTTTTGCTTACTATGGATTAGTGACTATGCTGCTGACTCTGATTTTTATAATATGTATGTTGATATTATACAAGATACTGCGTTTGAGAATGCTGCATTGAAAAATAAACATTTGAAACTTGCACGTGTATTCTTTGCCTCCCAGTTTCGGTTTGGAATGATAATATAACGAAAGAGTGTTCATGTGTTCCACGATACCTGAGGTACTCTAAGTTCATGTTCTGGATTGTCTAAGTCATTGGTAAGTTATTACTACCGATGAGACACTGTAGCTAGCTTGGTAAGGGGATTTCTGAAACAAAGGTGAGTTGTGGGTCACCCTAACTCACCCAGGTTCTAGATCTCTGTGCACAGTTCTGTGGGAGAACGGAAACCATGCTACATGGCGCCCATACGTTGATTGGCCGTATATCATGACACTCGAGTAGTATATCATTCAAACCTTAACGCCTTCATTCCCGTTTCCGGAAAACGGCAGTGTCGGAAAAACCTACCTATTTTTGAAATAGGTCTTTTCAAGCTTGAATCTATCTAAAACTGTTTCTTTGAATTACTACCCAGTTGTGCTACAAAGTAATCTTTGTGTTTTCACTTTCCTGTGCTGACATGGCACAAGCCGTGGACATCCCGCAGCATAGTCGCATTGCGGTGCGTGACCATTTGCGGATGTATGATGTTCCTGTGGAAGGCTTGGCTGTGGTTCTGGTGGTGAGTGCGGAACATGCTTACCCGTACGAACTTTTTTATTCGTGGGTGACATTTCCGGCAGTGAACGCTAATACTGGTGTGTTCCACTCATACACTGCTTCGGATGTACCAGTTGCGTACGCTCCGTACAGGGCACTGGAAGTTCCTATTGATGCTTGGCAGCATGGAGTTTGGTTTGGTGGCGCCCTACCGCACGCTTTAACCGCTCCGAGGTTAGGTCCTTTGTCCATTCCGGGCACTCCTTGGCCCGCTTTGGCTGGATTTACTCCTCACCCTCAACGTGCCACTTGTAACGTGGCTGATCTGCGGCGGCTTCATGAAGTCGCGGTGGGAGTGATTAGAGCGCTTGTTCATTACACTAGCCGTAATGTTCAGGACGCGGCCCCTAGGGGCGCACAGCTTCGTGCAGAACATGCTGGTCTGAAAATCAATCCGGTCATGGTAAATTCCGTGATGGGTAAAAAGCCCCAGGACAAGGATGATTTTCCGTTCTGGCTTGCTGAGAAATTCGGCCAGCTGGAAGCTGTGTTTCCCAACACGAGTCCGGGTGATAAACACCGGATTCTTACACTAAGTTTGCCGAAAGATTTGGCTCCTGAACTTGTTGACTGTGAGACCTGGGGCAAGACTTTTGCAGCGGTCTATTCGAGGTGCTATGGCTCCCCTTCTGTGACCAATCTAGGTGGGGTCCTTGAACGTGTTCAAGACGAACACGGACCGGAGTCGGCTGTTGAATTGGGCATGCGCCTGTGTGGCTCCTTTGATGTGGTTTGCGATCTGATCCTTGCGAATGTCAAGGGGGATGCAGTGAACTTTCAGGTTGCTAACGCATTGGCGTTGGTTCCCGAGGCCGAACGACCCCGACGGTTAGCAAGGATAATTGTAGCTGCTTACAAAATGGTTGGCCGCAATGCAATGGGGGTTAAAGCTTTTCTTGATAAGGAGAAGAAGCAGCCCCAGGGTCAGACATCGGAAACTAGTGGTCAACAAAAGTCGAAGAAACAAAATTGGCCTAAAAAGCAGAATCAGGGTAAGCAACAACAACAACAAACACAGGTTTCTGTTCCTGCGTCTCCGTTGCCTGCGCAGCCGGATCGAGTTTATGATTTGCATGACCGCGCGATGATTAAATCGCCTGAGAGGTTTCAGGCTTCTGACCAACGCTCTCCTCGTTCCTTTCAGGACTCATCGGCTCCGTCAACCGATGGTGGAGGGGGCGGCAGGGGCTGGGGTGGCCAGCAAGGACGTGGTCAGCCCCGCCCGCGAAACAGTGGAGAGCAGCCGGAAGGCTCTACGCCCAAGAGACCACAGTTTGCCACGAAGAAAGTCGCCGCCCTGACCGCGCATCGTTATGCCCCAGATAGTGAGAACGCGGCTTCGGAATCTGACGTGGGCTCTGACCTTGCTGGACAGCGCAGCAGAGATTACCATAGTGAGAGAGGCCCTCCGTCCACTGTTGAAGGTGACAGCGACTGATTCTTATGTTGCGATTGAAACTGCTGATACGCATGTTGCTCCCCCTGAACGTCTTTTTGAAATTGTCCTGTTAATTGAAGGTGACATGCAGCGAACTGTAAAAGGGGTATTTTGGGAAAATCTCTCGTCTACGTATGACATTTTGCTTTCGGAGGCTGACTGGCCCCCACCTTTTGTTCTCGCAGCTCCGCGAGGGGAGGAGGTAATCCTACCCAGCTTCGCGCACACTGTGCCGAGAGTGGAAGCGCTGCATTTTGCAGAAGAGTGGGCTCTGGCGCTTGCGCCGGCTGTGTACCGCAATCAGTGTGGCTGGGATAAATTGTCACCAAGCCACGAGATTCCTTTACGGTCTCAGCCACAGCCTCAACCTCAATATCCCATACGGCGTGAAGCAAAAGCTTCAGTCGCGGCTATCCTTGAACAATTGGAATATCAAGGTGTAATTGAAACGTGTGTGTCACCGATGAATAATCCCCTTTTTACTGTAAACAAGCCGGACGGCTCATATCGTTTGGTTTTGGATTATAGGCATTTGAACTCGCATTGCCGTAACTGCGCAGTACAGAATACTCATGGCTCTGCGTTAGTGAATAGTCTTGAGCGTAAACGGTTCAAAACCACGCTTGACATTTCCAATGGTTTTTATGCCCATAGATTAGACGGTCTAAGTTCCCAATGGACCAGTTTTACATGCAGCGGTGTGCAAAAAATTTTTAGGCGACTCCCAATGGGCTACAAGAACAGTCCTGGAGTATTCTCCGCCCGCATTGTCTCTCTTCTGGAGAGCTTCGACCCAGTTGCTTGTTCGTATGGGGATGACATTTATCTCACAGACGACGATCTTTGGGAGCATCTGTGTCGAGTAAATAGCATAATTTGTAACTTTGCTGACATAGGTTACAAGTTTAACTTTGCAAAGTCGCACATTGCAGAGTACACAGTGTTGTTTCTAGGTTTCGAGTTTAACAACGAAGGGAAGGGTTTAGCACCCCACTTCCTGGAGAAATGCGCACAGTTGCGCTCTCCGACAACACTGAAAAAATTACAATCTCTACTGGGCTCTCTGAATTTCAGAAGGACATACATTCCAGAATATGCCCAGCGTATTAAGCCTTTGTATGCTTTGATACAGCCATCTTTTTCCAAATCATGCTGGCTGCCTGAGCATTCGGCCATTCTGCAGTCTTTGCAGGCTGATTTGCTCGCTTCTGAATACTTACAGACTCGTGATAACCAAACCAACCTGGTGATAAGGATTATCCCTGGGGCGGTGGGTTTCACGTACCTGACTTTTAATGAAGGAGATACAGTACCTATTGCTTACAAGTCACACTTGTACACTTCGGCTGAACTGCGATTTTCCACTGTAGAAAAAGTTTTAACGGCTGTGCAGATGGCAATTCTTAAGGAACGTGCCCTGTCACAAGGAAAACGCATGTTGGTTGTTACCCCGTGTCCTGCATTAGAGGCGGTTACGAAAGCCAGTGTACCTAATTCCAAAGCTTTGCACCCTCGGTGGATTCAATGGGCTGCATCCTTGACGTCCCAGGATGTCACGTTTATTTTTGACGCCACTTTACGGTCGCAGGAGTATTTACAGTATGAATTTGTTCATCCTGCTCCATTAGCAATGCGGCCGTTAGAGGATTTCCATTGCATCATTTACACTGATGGTTCGGCGCAAGTTGTGCATGGCTCTAAACATGCCTACGTTTCCGCTTGCGCCATTGTGGTCGGTGCCATGGTGAACGATGAGTTCAAATCCAGTGTTGTGCACATGCAGACGCTTGGGGACTGCACCACACAATTAGCAGAGCTTCGTGCTCTGATGCTTGCATTGGAGTACGCAGGACCTAGTGTGACGACTTTGATCGTAAGTGACTCTTACTACTGTGTCCAGTCTTACAATGAAAACTTGTTCTTTTGGATTCAGAATGAATTTCGTGATTCCAAAGGTAGCACAATAAAACATAAAATGATCTGGGTCCGAGTGGCGGAACTTAAAGAGAAGTTGCCACTCGTGTTTGTGATTCATACTCTCGGTCATCAGCGCGTGGGGGTCCACGCTGTTGGCAATTCGCTTGCTGATGAAGCAGCGAAATCAGCAGTATCAAAATACTTGGTTGCAGCGGTCACGAGGTCCAAAAGCAAAATAGATGATGACATCTTGGCGGCAGTTGCTGCAACGGAGAAGGGAAGTAAATATCCTGCGGGGTTCCCTTCTAAATACACATATCACTTAAGTCCCGATAAGGTTCCTTATGTGAAAATCCCTGATGTTGGCGAACGTCTAGTTCCCAACTCGGATCGCAGGGCTGCTTTGATTGCAGCGGCCCATGAAGGTGTGGCGTCTGCGCATGCGGGCGTCTCAGCCACTGTAACTCAGCTACAACAAAGATTCTGGTGGCGGGGACTGTACAAACAGACGCGCGATTATGTTCTTCAATGTGACATTTGCCAGCAGATTAAGCCTTCAACTGCTGCACGTCCGCCTCAGACATGGTTGTATATCTCGAATAAACCGCTTGGATGCGTTTATTTGGATCACTGCGGTCCATTTTCATCTGATACTGCATACAAGTACATCTTAGTAGCAGTAGATTCATGCACACGCTTTGTGTGGGTATGGCCACATCGAAGCGCTGATTGACGTACTGTCATTAAGGATTTGCGAGTCTTTGTGGGAATTTTTGCCTGTGGTACCTTCCATTCGGATCAGGGTCCGGCTTTTGCCTCTAAGGCGTATAAGGATGCTATGGTTTCGATGGGGGTCCAAGTCAAATTTTCGAGTCCCTACAGACCCAAGGGTAATAGTGTAGTTGAACGAATGAACCGCGACTTAAAGCAATCTTTGACAGCTCGAGTTATAGGCACTGGCAGAAACTGGTTAGCCCACCTCATAGGCGTGCAGCGTGCGCTTAATAATCTCCCTAGAAGGTCTCTGGGTGGGCGGACCCCATACGAAATGCTCTTTGGTATCAAGATGTATGTACCTGACCTGGATGGGCTAGACAGCAAGGCCCAGGCCACGGCCTTTGACGTAGATGAACATTGCAATGTTTTACAGAATCTACAAAAGACCAGAGACAGTCTTGCAAAGGAACATTTGCCCTCCACATCGGATGATGCGCTGCAGATCCCGGTAGTTGGCTGGCTACCCAAAGTTGGAGAACTGGTTCGAGAGAAGATCGATAACAAGAAAGAGTTTGGTCCCTCATATCGAGCACCGGTTCGAGTTCTTGGAGTGAAGGGCACAAGAACAGTCATTTTACCACCACTTCCAGGTCGTAAGGAAAACAGATTTATTTCTATTGACAATGTCAAGACACACAGGGTGGCCGATTCGTCATAGCATGACACCGGCTGTATCCTGTCCTTCCATGGTGAGGCACTCTGTACTAGCAATAACATCTGGTGCAGAACAGGAGGTGTCCCTCGAGATGCCTGCCATATCCAGTCCTTTATTAAATACTATTCCTGTTACTGACATTGATGAGTTGAACTACACTTATCCTGCTGATTTATCGATGCCTGATTTGCAGACCCGTTTGGCAAACCAGTCCAGATTCTCTTTTGACTCTGTTTCGGAACCTTCAAAGAAACCCTCAAACATTGCAAGATATGCCACGTTGTTTAAAAAACATTTTTAAATTCCCCCTTGGACATACATTTGGTTGATCCTATTTTCATTTTATCTTTTGCTGTCAATTGGTTTTGTGTTTTATTTTTTCCGCCTGATTGATGGTCACTACGTTAAAGAAAGAACAGGAATTCGGTACCTTAATGGAACATTGGCCCCTCTTTCCTTTTCACATTCTGCACACAGACTGAAACGAAACTTAAATACAGTTAACATTACTGCTTGGCCTGTCCTTGATGGGATTGTGTGGGATGCGGTTAGGTTTCAGATACATGGGCCCACTGAAGTGATTAATGTTCCAAATGTGCTTAGAGTAAATATGGGAGATGTAATTAAACAGAATATACGTTCTGATGATTGGGATATTCAGGCCGTAGAAGCATTATTCTCTGATTTGAAGTATTATGCTGCCTTCGATGCTGAGGATCTGTACACAGATTCTATTAATTATGGTGATTTGTTTTGTTTTCAACACTATGGTAATCATTTTTTACATAAGACAAATTCCAGGAGGGTTGCTGTAAATTATACACAATGGGAACATTGCCCTGCTCCATTCGGTGGCAGTTCCAATACGTTTCTGAAAAAATACACCTATTTTACAGACTTTAATCAATCTAATCCCGAGTCATTTTATTTTAAAATGACACAAAAGTCCATGTCCAAAGTTAGACTTACCGATACAAAATTGCTGTATTCGAAGTCCTTTCTAGACAGGTTGGCTGTAGATGGCTACGAGTTTTGGAAAGGAACAATTGACCTTAAATCGGTTTGGGGTACCAAAGATTGGCAGGTACAAGGCACTGAGGCTTTGCACCGTGCATGTCTCGTCCCGAATCACATGTTGTTTTTAAATTCATCCATTT
This sequence comes from Lissotriton vulgaris, assembly GCF_964263255.1. Lineage (NCBI taxonomy): Eukaryota > Metazoa > Chordata > Amphibia > Caudata > Salamandridae > Lissotriton > Lissotriton vulgaris. Next base: position 21,223,076 of record NC_141688.1, read on the forward strand.
TCCAAACAACATGCTTTGGATTGGCTACTTCTAAAAAATTAAATACACCGACCATCCCAGATTTAGAGGAATATACAGGTTGGGGTAATTTTACTGATTAGTCCATTCATGAGTTGCAAACTCTTTTACACAATTCGTCCTTTAACATTTCCAGTTTGGATTCCAAGGGTTGGCTGGTGTGGCATAGGAGTGCTGATTCTTGCCAACGCCGTTTTCTGGGTTTGGCTGAGGGGTTCACACAAGTCAGACTCGATCCCCGTTTTAAAGAAGACTATACTGTCACGACTTATTCTGTGGGGAAGCTGTGTCAGAATTGGTTACAACATTCCACATTAGCTGCAGTTAAACTACATCTGTCTCTATTAAATGATGATGTGGATTTGAACGATTTTATAAAAGGCCCAGCTAAAGGTAGATCTAAACGATGGCTGTATGCGATTTACAATGAAATTTGGAAAGTTACCCAGGTTGAGGCTGCTAAACGCCTGAGAGCTATTGATCAAGCAAATTTAGAAAAGGTGCTTGCAGTTGTTGATAACAGTATTAACACGCTTTCTTCCCGAATTTACACGTTAAACAATATTGTGTCTTCTGTTGTTGACATTGTACATGATGAAGTGTCCGTGTTATATCATGGTCAGAATCAATTATGTTCTGTGATGCAGTTTGCTTGGACACTACAGACTCTTAAGTCTGGTCGAGTGCCTTGGAATTTTATGAACGTCTCATCACTATTTGCCCCATTTAATCTGACTGAGAAACAGCGCATGCTATCAATGAGAGATGCAACATTTTCTATGTTACATATTGAAAAATTAGAATCCCTGCCCTTTTCTGTGGCTGAGGTGACTGCTGCTACATGGCTTATCCATGGTGTTATAACCTTACCTTTTGCTTTGTATAAATTTACAAATTGTATGAAATATATAGCCATTGGGCGATATGAACCATTAGGCAGCGCTTTCCTCCATGAGACATGGTCTTTACCATACACTTACAGAAGCCTAAAGGAGGGAAATGAAGTGAATCTGAATGGTGAAGAATGTACACAGTCGCCTGACCGCTCACTAATATGCAGACACATACAGTTGCATGGTTCTTGTAATCAGGACAAACCTAATTTGGCCTGTGTTTTGAAAGGGACACCAGTTCCTGCAATAGTTCCCACGTTCACTTTGTTGTCCAACGGTAGTTATTTGCTTTTGAATAACGAGTTTTGTTGTGGGTTAGAGGCCGGTATCGCTTATGTGGTTACCGTGTCAGAAAGGGTGGTTTGCTGCAAGAATGTGTTATATCCACCCACGCATGGGAATTCAGATGTTTTAATTTGGCCAAGAATACCAACCTTGAGAGCTGAGTTCAATGGTTTAGGCCGTATAAGAGCCCTATTGTCTCAAAAGCAGGTGGCCCTGAGCTCTGCCCGCGAAACTTATGTCCTTCACATAGCAAACACACGCACAGAAGTACAGGCACTTTTAAGTACTGATTTGCCGTTTCATTTCTGCGAGCTGGTTCATCAAATCTTCAATGCCTCCTCCACAACGAGCCTGGCTCATTTTTTTAAAATGGTTAGCAGTGGTCTCGTGACTACATTTGAAAAAGTATTTGGTATTATCCCTGCATTCTTTCATTCTATATTCGCTAGCCTGTTTGGCGGATTTCCTGTTTTGCTGGCTTTGGCTGCAGGCGTTCTGGTGATATTTTACTTTATAAAACATGGATGCCCATCCTGCGCAAGGAAATGCTCAGCCCCTACTGATGCAGTTTCGCAACCGGATGCTTGATTACTATGGCTCCTTGCCGCTTGCGACTTTAAGCACGGCTTTTGGATTATCCTTCAGATTTTCCTATTTCACATGTGTCCAGCCCGTGTTTCATTGCCTGAGCTGTGATTTCGACTGGGCCATTGATTTGTGTCTCTGTTTACCGACTTCTCCTGACGTCAACTTTGATCAACTGATGAACCCCGTAGTGGTTCACGAGCTGGTCTGTTCTGGCGAAAGGGTTATGGCTGTGGCAGCGATGCATGGACTAATGGGTCAGTGGGACATATTCGCAGCGGCGCATGACTACCTGGCACAGAGCGTTCTCGAGAACCCACTGAGTTGTCCTCTGATGTTGCTAGAGGAATCGGTGTTGGAGGAGCACGTATGTTCTTTCCCATTGCTTAATTGGATGGCTGAACTGTTTTCGGATGATGGCAGTGATTTCATGTTGGAAGCTGTAGCTACCTATTTTGCATATTCATTCAACCATGAGTGACTTTGAAGACTTCCATCATTATGGCACGTGACTTTTTAGTAATTCTGAATGGTGCCTTTTTCAATACGAACATTCGATTTTTTCATATGTTCTAGGCCTATTAACTGAGAGTAGGCCTTAAGTTCGACTTTTTATATTTTGTGTGGCCACTATAGGCATTCATACATTGATTTTGTTTTTAAATTTTACATACATTTGCATACATTTAGCTTGGCTCAATATCATTGAACTCTGCTTTCATGTCTTGCCTCTCATAGAGTATTGGCTTATATTTTTTCTTTTTTAACCATCCTCGGATCATTGGGGGGGTGTCATATGGTTACTACGTTTCTATATATTGTGTTAAGTTAGCATGTGCTTATTAAATGTTTAAACGCCATATTTTCTTTCTGCTTCGGTTTGCACACGACACCTAATTGTTATTGTAGCTTTCAACCTAGACGAAAGATGTGATTTATTTGAGAATAATATGTTATTGCCCTGGTATCAGTCGTGCTTGATACGCTTGGTACAACTGTCTGCACACTGAGAACTGCACACTCTAAGAATAACCTAACACAAGGTTGCTGAAGGCCTGATCCTCGCACCACGTTAGTCATAACACAAATAATGTTGCTGCCAACATTGGGCTCTACGTGGGTTTAAGATACAGTTACAGGGAATGAATCAACACACTTGATGCTGAGCATGCAGAGAGCTGGTAGCTGTTGATGTGATCTCCTCCTACTGAGAATTAGAGGTATGGGTCCGCCCTGCTAAGAACCCAGATGAGACCTTCTTAGATATAATATAATATGCTAATTAGGGTGCGCGAAATATAGGTGATACAGAATTCTATAGATTTTTGCATCATAACATGCTATCACCTTTTGCTTACTATGGATTAGTGACTATGCTGCTGACTCTGATTTTTATAATATGTATGTTGATATTATACAAGATACTGCGTTTGAGAATGCTGCATTGAAAAATAAACATTTGAAACTTGCACGTGTATTCTTTGCCTCCCAGTTTCGGTTTGGAATGATAATATAACGAAAGAGTGTTCATGTGTTCCACGATACCTGAGGTACTCTAAGTTCATGTTCTGGATTGTCTAAGTCATTGGTAAGTTATTACTACCAATGAGACACTGTAGCTAGCTTGGTAAGGGGATTTCTGAAACAAAGGTTAGTTGTGGGTCACCCTAACTCACCCAGGTTCTAGATCTCTGTGCACAGTTCTGTGGGAGAACGGAAACCCTGCTACAATGTGTTACTTTGTAGAAGATACATTCACAACAAACAACTATCACTCATCGTGCCATGCATGCCATCTTTTACCTGTTCTTCCGGGGCAGTACCTCTAGGTTAGGAAAGGATTGAGAGATAGTCAGGGCCCACGGTTGGAGGCAGGCACACATTTGTTTGAATTCTATATCCAATGTCTGTCTTGAGAGAAATTGCTTTTGGGCGAGTCAGGAATGGATTTTACTTCTTCATTGACTGCAAAAACTCTGGTGGTAGAAGTAGGTCACCTAACACACTACTTCCATGACCTGAGTCGCCGTCATCATCTTCCTGCTCTGCTACTTCAGGTGTGGTGTAATCCGGTGGTATGAAGGGCTGTTCCATTTTGATCATGGTTAACTTCTCCACGTTTTGGGGTGAGAGACTGGTCCTTCTCATTGTCAGAAAGGCACCAGCTTCACTGAAAACATGGTCAGAAATCGACACTTGCGACAGGCCAAGCCAGATAGTTTATCGCCAGCCTGCTGAGCACTGGCCATTGGCTTCTTTTCCCATACCAATACATCAACGGGTTTTGCTCATAGTAGACCTCTGTTGGATCCTCCCGATAGGCCTGGACCATCTGCTCAATGCTCAGGGGTGCTCCGCTTTGTTCGGCCTCTTTTTCCTTTACATTAGCACTGGACTTAAGCCCTTGCTGTAGAAACCATTCCTGTGTCGATTTTAGGGCGGATACTCCTGTTGTTGATGGTGTTCTTGGTTGCTGTGAGCCAACCACACTGCCCTCAGGCTCTGAAGTTGAACTTGAAGCTGGCTACCTGCAGTACTTGTTGTGTCCTGGAGTAGCGCGCCTCTAATTCCCACCCGTTCTTTTTCTAGATGACTGGCTTCCACAGCAATCCAAGTTTTGTAGTTGGCAACATACCAGTCTAAAAAAGGAGTGAAAGTGTGCAGTAATGGTTTGTACAGTGAATCCAGAATTGTGGCTGTTTGGATGGCACAATGCCTCTTTGTACCGTTGTTTTTTCAGATAAGTGAAGGGTTGAGCTCTCCATCAACTCATATGCTTTCTTTTTTTCCTCCACACCTGTGTACATAGAAGTCATCCTCTTCAGCTGTTCCTGTAGCATATTGAACAATGGGATAGCTTGGCCCATAGTACAGTCCTCCTTGCTGACTTCACTTGTGAAGACCTCAAAAGGAAGAAGCATCGCTGTCAGGCATTTAACTGGGCCCCATTGGTTCACGTCAATGATCATGCCTTTCACAGTAGCATCCCCTCTTTGCATGACATATTCATTGATTGGTCTGTACTGCTCAAACAGACAATCAAGCATGTAATAAGTTGAGTTCCAACGTGTTGGCACCTCCTAGATGAGTGCTTTACCTAGCATTCTATTATCACATTGAATGATCCTCAGCTACTTCCGGGCTTCAAAAGAATGGCTGAAATATGTTCAGATTCTTCTACAGGTGGTCAGTAAGTTGCTGACTTGATCTTTTTTCAGATAGTCTTGAACGAAGGTCTTAATGCAGTGCGCCAAACACAGGACCCCGAAATAGCCACCATCGGCCATGGCCTTAAATATATTACTGCCGTTGTATGTGGTAACAAATCCAATGTTAAGCTCTCTTGGTCGCAGCCATTCAAAGACTTTTCTGTCAAAGTCTTCCAAAATGTTTGCAGCAGTATGAGATTTCTTCATGGCAAACATGGCTACAGTTGCATGTTTTTGAGCAACATTAAAAATCTCAGCTTTGTCAACAACATCTGTTGCAGATATCTGTTTTCTAACCTCCATAAGAGAGATCGAATGTGCAGTGATGCACATGTAATCAGTGGCTTGGCAACTGGTCCACATGTCTGTTGTCAGGTGGATAGTGTGAATAGCACTGCTGCAAAGCTAGTGCAAACAATTCCAGAACGTCATGATGTTGTGCTGGAACAGTAACTCTGGCGAAATAGGACCGGCTGGGAACCTTCCATTTCGGGCAGATGGCTGCCACAAATTCAAGAAAAACACACCCCTTCCACACAAGAAAAAGGGAGGAGGGCCTGTGGTAACATTTTAGCCAGATTTGAGTTGTACAAACATGCCATTGGGTGGTTGCGTTCGTATTGCCCCTCCAACCTAAACATGCTGAGAATGGTAGCCCAGATTTATTTCTTTTCTGGTGCCACTGATGCAGGTGACTTATTGATGCCAGATGTTGGGCTCAATGCACGTTTTTTCATTGCTGTACTCTCTTGCCTAGGACCCCTTGGTGTTTCAGCCTGACTCTCGTACCATTGTGATATTACTGTTGATCGTGTGGGCGGTACCCCTGCACTGCTGGGGACCGGGCTGCTTTATGTAACAGAGAAAATGTCTCCCTCTTGTTCACCTTCCACAGGGATCGGATCTTCATCTTCATCCCGTCCACCAACAACGTGCAGTTTTTTGGCCCTAAGGTGGCGCCTCCCACTGGATCAAGTGGTTTTTCTCAGATCGGTTGTTTGGCCTCCGGTACCATAGTTTGTACCAAGTTTCCCTGACTAACACCTTGTCATCAAATTGAGCATATAGCAATGTTCACCTCTTTCCTGCTAACCGAAAAGAAGTCCCAAACTGGGGAGGTCAACTTTCTGGACTGCTGGTGCCACTTGCAATGTAAGATGAACTGGTAGCTGGCTTGAAGTTTGACCCTCTGCAGTACCTACTTCTGCTGAGGTGGTTGTGGTGGACGTAGGTCGCTGCCGGCGAATGTAGAAGCTGGAGGTGGTGGTGGTTGTATCATCTGTATTGGTGGTGTCCGTGTCACATCTCTCACAGCAATTTGGGATGGGGTAATGTCAGTCTCCACTGGGGTGTGACTAATGTCCATGATGACTGGCTCGTCATCATCATCCTCCTCTTCTAATCTACCTCCATAACTCTAAGGCTTTCTAGAGCCTTCCTTTTCACTAGCCTTGTCTCTTGGGCGTGGTGTGACTCTAACTCAGACTGAGGCGGGATCCAAGTGGTGTCTATATCATCAGAAGGGGAGCTTGGAGAAGAAGTTGATGGACTAACCCTTCTTTTCCTTGCTGGGGACCTGGAGGACGATAGATCTTCTGATTGGCTTGCTCTTCTTCCTCTTCAGGAAGCTCAATCTCCTGAACTGCCCATACTTTGGGAGGAACAACTACTATTGAGGTGGTTGCAGCTGTTGTTTCCCACTTATCTGAGTTTCCTGCATTGACTGGGTACTACTTTGCCATAATAAGTCAATTTCAACATCACTGCTCGGAGCCGTTGTACTTGTGATTAGACTGGCTGCCTATGCGACAGACATGGGCTTGGGGCCTAATTTGGTGGGTCCACTGATGCGGGGGTGCTGCTCCCAGCTTTCTCCCCGGACACTGCTGCTGCAAGCGCAATTTTTGATTTCCCAAAAAACGTCTTGGACTACGTACTAGTCTTGGTAAGTGGCAGTGCCTTCTGACTGGCAACTTTCTTGGTACTGGATCTGGTACCTTTCTTTGGGGCCATTTTGAAGATGTCAGCAGCACGCAGTGGCACAAGTTGAAGAGATGTCTGTGGTCACATGTCATGTGACGTCGTGCACAGTTGGACCTCTGTCTGCCAGTACAATGAGTGATGTTGTCTCCTTCTCTTTGTGCACCTGAAAGCAAAGAAGAACATCAGTTAAACGTGACATTTATTGCTGTGGTTCAATTACTACTAGTACAAACAAACAAATTTAGTATATAACTTAGTGTGTGGTCACACTTGTTAGTGTTATTAATATTAAATGTATTACCTCAGTTATTAAATAAAGTTAACAATACAGTGTAGCCATTTGTGAGACTTTGGCAACAACAAGGGCTTTCATGGTTGGTGTACTAGTGTACAGTTCACTCGGGAAGGATAGGAAAGAAGAACAACAAAAATGCAAATGCAACGGACATGGTTTGGCATTGTGCATCACGTGCGATTCAGGGAGCTGCAGCTTACAATGGATAGAAGCAATAAGCCAAGAAAAACAAAGGAAAGACATGCAGGCCTAATGCAGAAGAACACTGGCTGCCACCACAAAATGGCCAACAGCCACATAGTCTCTCACAAGTCAAAACAACAAGAAGCAGGAGCCCTGGAAAACAACTAACTCAATCTGGCCTACAGGAACACAGACTTTACAAAATAGCCCCTGGCCACACGGGGGGCTCAACCAAGGCAAATGCTGGCCCACTATTACAAACACACATACACTGGCCAGACAAAGGAGGCATACTAAGCAACACAGCTTTAATGCAACAATGCCAAAAACGAAAATCCACAGGGCTAAAAAGATCTGCAAGTTACAACAACTACACACATCCAACAAAGGCATTTATTTAACACATGAAAAAAAGAGAAATACAAAACACCCACATTTTGCATTTTAACCCAGTGCCATCAATGCCCTAAATGATGTTTAAATTCAAAATACACCACAGAAACAGTTGCTTCATGCACCCATGAGTATCTCTGGTACTACTGGCTGAAAGGCCTGTGGGCAGACTACTGGGTTAGTGAAGTAAATAAATATTGCAAATTGATTTCAAAACTTTGAGATCATTTCGTGAACTGTGCAACATGTTTCCTTTATAAAAGAAGAAAAATCACTTACAAAGAAACAACTTGGCCCCTAGTGAAACTACAGGCACCCACCACAATAAAAAATTTTTAAACGATAAAAAGTACAAAAAAATGTAGGTGCAATGCCCCAATCAAACAAACACCAATTTTCAAACTTACTTGTGAAATTTCAAATTCAAAACACCTCAAATCCAATGATATATGATGCAGCTGACACAAAGCGGATCCTTCCAGCTCCAAATTCAAATTAAAGTGAACAGGAGATGGACAAAGCACTGGGAGGAGCCTGCTGGACAGGAACAGGAAGTTGGTGACTCTTGGACCTTCCTTCCTCATAAAAAAAGAAAAAAGGACTCCTTGAACAAAGAAAGTACAGCCAAATGTCAATCTGAGGAGTTTTTTTAATCCAAATCATCATGTCGAGAAGGTTTTGATGCTATGTGGGAGAGAACCTTGTCCAGATTGCAAATTCTGCGTGTTTAGGATCGTGATCTTCACAAAACTTCAGACGGAAGTCCGATGGTGTGCCCGAATGACGTGATCCCAAATTCTCACTGGACCATGCGGCCACCAAGCAAATCTTGCGGCGCTTGCAAACGGATGGGAAATCTAGACGGCGATCGCAGCCACCCGGTAAATCACTCCCACACGCGCAGAAACGCATTTTGGGCACGCAAGTGCAAAACAACCTCCACTCCATTGCGGAGTACGAAGTTTTCTGGCAACTCTGCACTCTACACGGAATTGCCAAAAATCCACAAACTCCGCAAGCGGAGCGGAGTTTTACACCTAGGGTTAAACATAACTTGCATGCTACGAAATTAGAACGAGTAACTGTGCTGCAAACCTTTGCATTTATGTGGGTTCCAAGTTGTTTGGTGAATAAAAGTTCGACACTCCAGTCAGTATTCTAGGTCATTCAGCTATGCAGTTGTCAGTTAGAAAACAAAATAGAAACTACTGTTCTGAGTGAAAGTATATTTTTATAGGCGATGGCCTTCAAAACTTGTTCTATTGCTTTCTTGGTCTTTTCACTTTTGTAGCACCTTTCCTCTGTATACAAGTTGAGTCCTATCTCACATATAGACTGGGGAGAGAATGTGGCCTTACGGCTAGAGCAGTCGACCTTGACTCTGGGGAACTGGGTTCAAGTCTTGGCAGGGACGCTCAACATCCTGTAACTCTGGGCAAATCACTTAATCTCCCCGTGCCTAACAAAAAATTAATGTGTCAGTCCTTAACGCAACTGGTACTCATGTAAAATGCTCTGATACCTTCGGGTCAAGTTCTTGCTATATAAGACTCAGAGGGGGGGGAGGAGATAGACACTTTCTGATAAATACTTTCAGCAGCAATCATGATGGGTTTAGTTGTGTTTCTCTGACACAGGAAATAAAATTGCTTTATTTTTATGGTATTGTGTTAAGAGTTTTCTGGGGTGGTGGGGCTAGTTGGTTCCAATTCACTGTTTAGTTAGCAGCAAGCCTCAGCCATAGCAGTGAGGGCGCACCTTTTTGTTTTAAAACCAAGTTCAGTTCGCTAATTTGAAATAACCGCTATGTTTGCAAAGCCGTACTTACTTAATCTTTGTATACGCAGTTAATGATATGTATATTTGTAAAGCGCATTTTCACCTATCAGTGTTTCTTGGCGCCTAATAGTTATGTGTGCCTTGCTCTACCTATGATAGGTTTGTTAACTGAAAGCCAGGTTTTCAGCTTCTTGCGGAGTTCAAGAAGAGAGAAGGAGGCTCTGATGTGGAGAGAAAAGTTGTTCCATGCTTCAGGAGCGCTGTCAGAGAGCGCTTGTCCTCCTGTATAAGCGTTGGTGAGTAGGATTCCTGCGAGGCAGAGGTGTCTGAATTGCTGGTGGAAGGAGATGCGTCTGTTCAGGTAGGAGGGGCTTGAATGTGTGTGAGCCGTTTGTTTATTGGAAGCCAGTGTAGTTCCCTGAGGTATAATGTGAGTTCTGTGTGGGAGGTTGAGGATGAGTCTGGCTGCTGAGTAGTGGATGGTCGGTAGTCTTCTAGTGAGTTGCTTGGTGATCCTGTTGTAGAGCGTGTTCCCATAATCCAACTTGCAAGTGACTAGGATGTGAGTGACAGTTTTTCTTATGTTTCTTGGGAGCCGTTTGAAGATCTTCCTCCGCATCTTCAGGCTGTGTATATATTGATGGTTGACTAGTGTAGTCATGTCCAATTTGCTGTTTATTTTTCTGAGGTTCCTGGCATAGGTACTGGGTCTGGGTCTGAGTTCAGTTGGCCACCAGTTTGCGTCCCATGGTGAGGTGTTCTTGCCGAAGATCACTACTTTTTTTTTTGTTCTTAGTGATTTTGGTACAGTTGGCTTTCATCCAGTTAGCAACTTCAGTCATGCAGGCAGTGAACTCGTTTCTTGTGTTGAGGGCCTTGTCCATGAGAGAGATATAAGTTGCTTGTTTTCCGCATAGGAGAGGATGTTGATGTGTGTTTTTGTGTGTGCACATGACATTATCTAAAGGGATTACGTATGCATTGAAGAGGGTGGGGTTGCGCGATTACCCCTGAGTGACTGCAGGTGAGTTTGCTAGCTCCTGAATAGGAAGGTGTGAGGCGTACCGCTTATGTTCCATGCTTTAAGGAGTAGAAGATCTAGTCGAGAGCGGGTCCTTGGATGCCAATTTCATGCAGATGGGGTGCGCGACCATGCCAAATGCTGCGAGAGGTCTAGGAGAATGAGATGTCGTCTGTAGCAGTAGAGTGCTGTTTCTGAACTGTGGTTAGGCCTGAAGCCAGACTACATGGCATCGAGGAGCTGGTGGTTGCGCAGGTGGTCAGTGATGCGTGGACTGATTAGCTTCTCGAAGACCTTTGCCAGATATGGTAGGAGGTAGATGGGTTTGTAGTTGGAAAGTGCGGCTGGGTTAGAGAATGGATTATTGAGCATGGGCATGATGGTGGCATGTTTCCGGGTGTCCGTGAATGTGTGTCTATGGAGGCATTGAAGTTGGGTGCTGTGCTTTACCGATTGGTGAAGGTGTGGTGGGGGTCAAGGGTCAGATGGAACCCCCAGTGTATGGTCTTAATGGTCTTCATGGTAGCAGCGATTCAGACAGTGGTGACGGCAGGGTGTGAGGTCAGGGTTTGTTCATCGGCTGGGATGGGAAGTTGAATTGAAATGGTAAATGGCCCTGGTTGAGGGTCGAAGTTGCTGTATACAGAGGCGATTTTGTTACAGAAGAATTTTGAGAGCTTGTTACAAACGTCTTGTGAGGGAGTGATGTTGCTGGAGGCAGCAGGAGGCGCAATGAAATCTTTGGTGAAGATATTGTTGCAGCTGTTATTGCTCTAATCGATATGATCTACCAGCGATGTTCGTTTGGTGTATTGTATCTGCTAGTGGTAGTGTCTTGACCAGTGGGCACCTCAATTGCCCCAGGATTCCCTGTCACGTCCATATATGCATTTAATTTTTATTGAGTCCGGGTAGTCCAGTTAGTGGAAAAATGGCAGAGTTCTTTGCAAATGCCAATATTGTGCAACTAATGCGTTGCACCCATGCAATACATGGATCTATCCCAGTGAGACAAAGTTGAGAAATTACATGTACAGTGAAAGGTGTAGAGGCTTGGTTCTTAGTAGTGTAGTAGTAGAAGTAGTGTGGCTCACTGGTTAGAGGCGGCAGACCCGAGAGCAGAGGACGGCCCGGGACCAGGGTTCGATTCCCGGCGCGGCAGGTTTCTGGACCAGGGTCAGCGGACTCGATAATTCTCTCGCCTCGGTGCCCACTCTGATCAGCAATCACACTCGGCAACTCTGGGCATTAGCTTGCCTCATCTTCACTAACGGCCCACCAGACCGCTGGGGATGCCTGGTCTCACCCTGGAGATACCCATTAAGGGACCATCTCTCAGGGAAGCCAGGAAGGGTTTCGCAGTGGTCGAAGCGCCTTGGGACCCTACGGGTAAGTAGTGCGCTATATAAATGCCAATACATACATTACTCTTTTGATTTATGTGGACCTCAACTTATTTACTTCTGAAATCTGGAGATCCCTTCTGAGTAAATACTAGGAGCCGGGGACTTTTTTTTTAGTGTTGTCATAAGTTTGTCTTTTAGTGATAGGGGGTGTCTGTTTCTGGCGGTGGGACTAAAGGGGCTGGGAGCCCAAACGGACAAGCCCTCCTCCATTCTTTTTCCTACCTTTAGGGTTTTAGTTATTAGGGGTGACAGTGGGGTCAGGCTGTAGGCATTCGCAGGGGTGCAGGATGGGGGGTTGGAAAGGGTTTTTTTTATTTTGCCTTTTTTTATTTCTATGGCCTTTCTTTTCCTTCTTTTTCTTTCCTTAAATTATCAGTATAGCTACGAATCATTCAGATTCTTATTGTGTGCTTGTATTTAGTGCTTATGCTTTTATGATATCCTGATTCCCGGGCGGGCAGGCCTCGAGAACTGGTGCAACATTGAATGTATATTGTGTTGTCGTTTGTACCGATCCATATGCTTTTGCGCCAATGCTCCATTATAGCGGTTATTACATGCATATCCTGTCTCTTGCCCTGTCCCCCGCATTCTTCTGTTTGATTAAATGGCACCTGATCCACTCTTATATAATATAAAATTATCCTGAATCGCTGCCGGACCTCTGGGTTGTCGGCTGATGAGCTGTGTTGTACTGAGATATCGGTGGTCTTAATTTGTTTAGCGGCCGGCCCCCGCGGTTGTAGGCCCATGCTTGTATTTTTATTGAATGCTAAAATAAAGGTCCCCCCCAAATAAAAATGTTTGGTATTGATTGTTTAAGGTGTACTATAATCAAATTAAATGGTTCATGAGAAATTTTGAAATACAGATGCATTTTAACTGCTCATTTGCACATTACGGCCTCCTGAAAGATTTAGGGGCCCATTAGGATGGGGGGGGGAATCCGCCTGCCATCCTCAACAGAATGACCCCAGCCACATTAGGACAGCTTGGGGGTCCGTGGCGGACGGAAAGTCCATCCGCCTCATTTCTGCCGGTCGCGAAGTCGATCGGCGGAAAAAGTGCTTGTCTATGGTGGCAGTGTCTGCGAGACACCGCCAACCATATTAGGATGAGTGCGGTCAGATGCTTCTCCAAGGCGGCAAGCATGCAGTCTTTTCTTTGGGGGCCCGTTGCAGGCCCCCATGGTGAAGGCGAGGTGGGGGGTGCACATGGGGGGTACCTCTGGTACCCCCCCTGCATTTGCATACACAAAGCGGCAGTCACTGCGTGGTGCCTGCCGCTTTGTGTATGCAAATGCACAACATGCATTTGTCACATTGCGGCGGGTGCTGGTGTAAACAACGCCCGCCGCAATGTTACAAATGCATGATGCGCCCGCCAGTGTGGCGGGCGCATCATAATTTGCATGGCGGGACCGCCGCTCAGGTCGCGGGCGGTCCAGTTTTCCACGGGGATGGCGCGCGGACATAGTCCGCCCCCATCCTAATGTGCCCCTTAGTGTCTATGCTACCATGGTAATTTATTAGAAATTTAAATGACGAAGATACTGGTGCTCTTTTATATCCCGTTTGCACAATGGAAGACACAGATGCACGTTTATAGCCTGTTTGCACAATGGAATCATTGTTTACCACACATTTGCACTTTAATATGTAATGATCCAGTCTATGTCTTAATGGATTTTATAGTTGAGTTGTACAATGATTATTATAAGGTTAATTGGTGTAAAAGTTAGGTAAAAGATGGCGAGACTCCAAGAGGTAAAATGGGTAGTTAAGTTTATTCCAGTAAAGTGATCCAATCCATCAACAGAAGATATCAGGTGCAACTGACAGCCAGCTGCAGAGGCATCGCCACACCAGGTTCTATCGCTGTGGTGCACCTTTAAATATAAGCAGGATCTCTGTTATGATAAGTACATCTTTGAATTAAGAAACTTTAAGTAACTTCAGGATATTACACACCTTCCTCTTATATACAAAACTAAACAAGGAAATACAATAAAACAATATACACAAAAACATGTTGCATGAGATAATCATTAAACCTCAAAGGCAACTTGGAAAACCTCTTATTTCTCGAATCACCTTCAGTTCCACTGTCCACAGTGGGTTTAGGTTGAGAAGCAACTGAGGAGAATTTATCTTTATTGTCATTCAACTTACAGTTCTTTAGAATCACCACTCTGTTGCGATTCCAAGTACCCAAATCCTTAGCTTTGCTAGCATTAGTCAATGCTTTGATTACCCTGTGAGGTTTTTGAAACAAATTTGAAGTGTTCCAATCAACTGGAGCTCTGATCATAAGTAAGTCAACCACTTTGACAGAAGTGACCTTCACAGCTTTTCTTTGATCATATTTCATTTTGCGTGCCTTTATTTTTTCATTTTCTTTGAGCTTCCAATCACTAACATAAGCTTTCTCATCTCTTTTAGATTCTGTATCATTGACCCAAAAAGGAGCAACCAAAGTATTAGCACATCTTCCTTTAAGTAATTCAAAAGGAGTGCGACCAGTTATGGCATGGGGTGTCACTCTGTAAATTTCAACCTTCCAATTTCAAACTATTTTGTTTAGCTAACTCAATGGTCTCCTTTAAAACACGCTTGAAGCCTTCCACCATGCCATTGCTCTCTGGATGATATAGAGCGCACCACTTATGTTTGATGGAACACTTCAACAAGAACTCCTCCAATTCACTCGAGACCAATTGCGTTCCATTATCAGTCAATATGGCACCAGGTAGCCCTTCTCTCCGAAAAACCTCCTTGAGGAACTCTATCACAGGCATGGTATTAATGCACTTAGGGATTTTTACTTCTGGCCACCTGGAATGTATATCAACCAACACAAAGACATAACTCTCACAACCATTTCCACGAATGGGCCCTAAAATATCAAAGGCTAACTCTTCCCATGGCTTCTTGAGCCTTTCCCTGATTATCTTTGGTTGGACCCTAGGTTTCTGACACTTTTCACTCATACAACAAGGTATGCAATCCCTCACAAGTTGTTCCACCTGCAAGTCTATTCCTGGCCACCAATATGTAAGTCTTAATCTCTCCTTAGTCTTAGACATGCCAAGATGACCCTTGTATGCCATCTCAAGAAGTTCTTCACTAAGTGAAGTTGGTGGAATTAATCTGGTTCCCCTAAAAATAAGGCCTTCACTTTCAGCTAATTCGTCCTTTACTAGTCAATACTTTTCACAGTTCCCTTTGACTTTCTTGACCCATCCATTCTTGAGTAAATAGGTTAACTCAAGAAATTCTTTATCTTTAGCACATTCTTCTCGCCATTGGTTTTCCTTCATTCCACCAACCTCAATAGCACAAACTCATTCATTGATATTATCCTCCTCAGCTTCGGCCTTATCATCACTTTGTACCACTAATCTTGACAAAGTGTCTGCAACACTATTCCTAGCACCTGGCAAATACACAACTTTAAAATTGTAACCCTTAAGTCCTACAACCCATTTGGAAACCTTCCTGAAATAGCGTCTATACCTTTTTTGTTAAATACTTGACACAGTGGTTTGTGATCCTTCCATACCTCAAATTTCACACCTCATAGCAAATTCTTGAGTTTCTTCATGGTCCAGTGCACAGCTAGAGCCTCTCTATCAATCACAGAATATCGCAGTTCCGCACCACTGAGGCCGCGTGATAAAAACAAGATGACATTCTCTGTATCACCATCCTTCTGTTGTAACCCCCCCCCCCCCCCCCCCCAAACCTTTCATGCTGGCATCAGTAATGAGGACAGCTCTTTTAGTGGGAGCAAAGCTTTTTAACTTGGGAGTTTTCTTGCGCAAATTCTTAACCGCAACAAATTCCTTTTCACAATCATCTGACCATATACAATTGACACCCTTGCATAACAATTTCCGCATATCCACACACATCCCAGCAAAGTTCTTCATAAATTTGCTATAATATTCTGACATCCCAAGAAATGTCATTAGTTCCTCCTTTGTTGGATGGAGAGGCTAGTTTCTGGATGGCACTTACAAGTTCAGCTTTGGGTTGAACACCTTGACCTGAAATGGTGTGTCCCAGATAATCTATGGATGGCTTTTTGAAATTGCATTTGTCAATCCTTACAGTTAAACTGTATTCCTTAGATTTTCTGAAGACTTCCCTGAGTATCATATTATGTTCTTCATCATTTCTCCCATAAACAAGCACATCATCTTGGTACATTTTTACACCCTGAATTCCGTTCAAAACCTTTTTCCAATGCCCTCTGAAATAAAGATGCCGCAGACACCAGACCAAATGGTAACCTAACAAACCTGTAAATACCAAAGGGAGTGATAAATGAATTAAGAAACTATAAGTAACTTCAGGATATTACAATTGGATTTTAAGTTGAAATATTTTTATTGATTTAACAACAAACAAGATGCAGTGAGAAATGAGGCCCAGGTCGTGGGCCATCAACCATCGTATTGCTTCGCAGAGCATCAAAATAATACCAGAATGAACCTTCCCGCCCCCTCCCTCCCCCAACCCTCTCGTACCGCCCTCTTGTCTCCCCCCATTCAAAATGTCTGAACAGAAAAGCGAAAAGCAGGCTCAGCACTCTATTGCGCAGTATAGTGATGTTTAGGTTACGTCTTGGCTCAACTCAGGAAGGCGCAGTAGCCGTAGATAGCTAGAGAAGCACAGCTCACGGAATTCAGAGCATAACAGGGTGACAAAAGGCCGCAGCACATCAGCGAAGGAAGCCCCATCTCCTTGAAGCAAGAAACAGATGCGTTCCATGCCAAGAACATACCACAGTCGATGGAGCCATCCCTATATAGTTGGTGTTCTGTCTGTGCCCCAGTGTGATAGCATATTTTGTAATGCCGCTCCTAGAGCTATGCCTAGTTGCTACCCTTTACGAGAATTGAGGGGAAAGGTAAGCCTATTGGACACTCCCAGAACCACATATGCGGGGAAGCGTAATAGTGTGGTATCGTAATGACTATCTATCTCGTCCAGTACTTGCGTCCAATAAGTAGTGAGGGTGGGGCATTTCTACAGCAGGTGTAATAGTGTGTCTTCTGCGTCACAGCCCCTCCAGCAAGTAGGGGAACGGTCAGGGTCACTCTTGTGGAGTCGGTGAGTGTCAGATACAGGTACATAATAATCTTAGAGGCCGCCTCAATGCTAGATATATTACGCCTTGAATGTCGGGCTCTGTAGTGAATGTCTGCCCATTCTTTCGGAGTTAGAGTCTGAGCTCAGCCTCCCACCGTCTTTGGCCTGCTGACTTGACCACCTGTTCTGGAGGGCGTAAGATGTGGTATAATTCTGTAATGAGTTGCTTTGTGGATTGTTTCGAGAGCAACCAGTGCTCGTACCGAGTGAGGGACCTCTCCGCTCCCGAACGAACCTGGGGTTGCATGACCCAATGTCGTATTTGCAAATAATGGTAGTGTTCAATTTCGGGTATGTTAAAATCAGATTTAAAATCCTCGAAGGATCGAGTGCCCTCAATGTGAAAAAAAAGGCCCTATAGACCTGTACCTTGCTTTATCCCAATGACTAAATGTCTACCAGTCAAGGCCCGGGGAGAAGTTTGGATTTTCAGTAATAGGAGTGAGGGGCAATGGGAAAGATGTCCTAAAGAGTGCTTTACGCCCTGGCATACTTGGCGGGGTTCCGGTCAGGCAAGGGTTGAGCGGTTTACAGATTTGCATAAAAATTCCGGAATGTGCAATAGCTTCTACACTAAAACTACTACAAATTAAAATCTTACACCGTATCTACTACACACTAAGCCTGCTACATTAGTTAGGCAGGGCGGATACTCCACTCTGCCTCAGACAATGCGGTGCAATAAGCACCTTTTGGCACACAATTTGGGAATGCCCGGCAATTACACACTATTGGGAGGTCATCATGCACATAATTTTACAAGTGACTAGAGTAGAGGTCCCACCAGAACCAAAGAGATGTCTGCTTAACATTTGGGAACCCACAGATCTCAATCGCGCGGCTCAAGATTGGGTAGCACTAGGAATGGTGTTGGCCAAACGCAATATAGCACAGCACTGGGGCTCAGGAACAACTCCCACTCACCGGCAGTGGTGCTGTGATATGGACAGCACAATGATAACTGAGAAGTCAGTCTATGTCCATCGGGTATGTCCCAGAAAATGGGCCCGGGTGTGGGGAAAATGAAACACTTTCCGTGGTAATATTTGCAAACCCCCTCAGGAAGAGCAGATGTCGGCAGATAGCAACTAACCAACGGAGATGGGGTTACCAGGGTTTTTTTCACAACACGCAGTAGATCAATCGATGCTGAGTATGATTTGAAATCTATTATTCAATGTAAGAGCTGTACTGCTGTATTGCTAAATAATGTTTATGTCATCTACTGCATGCGCTAATGACTATTCCACTGATGTACTGATTGTCTCTTTACACAAAATGCCAATAAAAAGTAAAAAAAAAATTAAAAAAAATCCCGGAATCTATTAGCTATATCCTCCTCCTATGTGGTCTCCAGGCCCTCTTTAGTCAGGATGAGCGGGACTGTTGCTGCCTGTCACTGTGCACGCAATTTATGAGCCAACAAGCGGCTGCATTTGTACCCCCCGGTATAAAACATGTGGTTCAAGCGGAGTGCAGCGTATTCCGCTCTATCGAGGTCTAGGCTGGCTAGCTGCGCCCTCGCTGCTTTCAGTTTCCTTCTAATTCGAGGGACCCCCCGTCCTCTTATGAATCCCTTCTAATTTAAGTACCTGCTTAGAAAGTTCATCCCACTTCTCTCTGCGTACTCTATTATCTGCAGCCGACATAGCTGTGAAGTTGTCCCGGGCTACCAATTTGAGGGTTTCCCAAAGGTAGACAATTGAGGTGTCTTGGGTGTAGTTAATAGCTAAAAAGTATTCCAGTGTTTTTGTGAAGCATGTTACGACTTCAGTTCGGTGGAGAAGCGTGCCCCTAAGCCACCAGGAGTATGACAGTCTAGAGGTTGGGGGAAACAGTAAAGTCTCAGTCAGGGGCGCATGATCCGAGAGTGCTTGAGGTTCAGTTACTGAGTTCTACATTATCTGGAGGAGAGAACGAGTCATTAGGAAATAGTTCAGCCTTGCATAAGTTCCCCGGGCATGAGAGTAGAAAGTGTAGTAGTGGATGTGGGGATGAAGATGCCGCCACAAGTCAACCAGTCCCAAGTTGTGTATCCCCCTCACGGTTTGCATCAGAGAGATCTCCTGTTTGTCCCTGCCTCTATGCGGAACGGTCAAGCTGACTGTCGAACACGATATTCAGGTCGCCCCTGATAAAAGTTTGCTGGTCTGGTGTAGATGTTAAGTCACCTTTCGCCTCATGTAAAAAAGTCTCCTGACCCTCATTAGGGGTATATATAGTAGCCATTGTTAGTGTGTGTCCCCATATGTTCACAGAGTACACTAGGAGCCTCCCTTTAATCTCCGATACTCTGGCTCCCACTTTCCCAGGAAACATGTGCGCAAAAAGGATAGCAACCCCGGCCTTCTTGGTGGGAAGGGAGGAGAAGTATTGTTCTGGGAAAGCCTTAGAGTGCATCCTATGGGTATCGCTAAACAGCAAGTGGGTCTCTTGTAATAAACAGATATGGGCCCCGGAATTTTCCAAATAAGACTGGATAGCTCTGCGTTTAACAGGGTTGTTAAGCCCTTTCATGTTCAACGTAAGGATTGTGACACTCATCTACTTGTGGGGGGTACTACGCGCAGTAGGTGCACACGAGCCAATCTAACCATTGCTATCTTGATCCTGAAATGTCCCAGAGAGAGTGCCAATAACATATAAGGGTTACTACCTTGTGCAGAAGTCAAAAGAGACTCAAGTGGGGGGGAGGGGAGACGGCAACAATGAAAAAACAAAACCCCATAATGAACGAAAACATAAACATAGTACATGGAACTAGAGTCAATGTCCAGAGTGTTCTGCTCTTAGAAAAGAACGAGTGGGGTACCTGTGGTCCATGGCTCCCCGCTCTCACCAGGTAAGGCGCATGAAAAAAATGGTCAACACCATCGGTTTGGGGTGAGGATGCACTTTCAAAATACCAGAATGCAGGTAGTGTGAGTACCGCTTCACTCCGAAGATGCCCCTGCAAGGGATGATAGCACTGCCAGCCGCTCTTTGGCCATAGTGTACGGATCAGGGTGCACCGCTGAGCTCAGGGGCTTAATGGTGGTCCATCCATGACCGCTTGGGTGTTGGTGAGGGCGGGAGTTTTGATTGGACTGGTCTGGTGTGCGTTCAGTAATGCCCAAAAGTTTATAGGCCGCTGGGAGTGAACGGATTTGTCTCAGATACCCTTTGTAGGAAAATATCAACCTGAACGTGTGCCCCCAAGAGTATTTTATGCCAGATCCCAGGAGATGGAGTGTGATCGGCCGGAAGGACTTGCGTTTGAGCAAAGTGGAGGCAGCCAGGTCAATGAAGAGTGTGGGTTTCTGTCCTTGGTATTTACAGTCTAAGTGTCACTGAGACTCACAGAGGATCCTCTCCTTTAGCTGATAGTCATGGACACAGGTCGAAATGTCCGCCAGGGGCGCAGGATCCGCTCTCCGTGGGCCCACCTTATGAGTGCGATCTAGCTTGACCGGGAATTCCGAGGATTATCCAGGGATGGAGCGGAAAAAGCCCGCCACCAGCACCACGATATCGCTGTCGCCTTCGTCGTGTGCCATACTTAGGATGTGGATGTTGTTCCGTCTGGACCTGTTTCTAAGTCCTTGGTATGGGCCTGTAAGTCCAGGTTCTGTTCTTGCAGTCGGAGGACTTCTTGTTTCAGGTTCTCTATTTCCTCGTCCCTTCCTGTTTTGTGCTCCTCTAGTGTGTGAACTCGCTCTCCCAGGGCGTCCACATCACGACGTACGTCCCGTAGGTCTGCCAGCAATTCGCGTTTCATTGTGGACAGGTCATCTCGGAGAGAGGAAAAAAGGAACTCCAGGAAGGATCGGCTGACTGGGGCCTTCGGACTTTCACTCCCCTCCGTCTCATCTGCGCCTCCCAGGCCCAGCTGTCTTTCCGACTGTTGAGTGGATTTGAGCAGTAGTTCTTTTACGGACCTGTCCTTCATGCCCTTGGAAGCAGCCATGACTCCTGCACCCGCTGGGCCCACCATTGAGGTGAGGGCAAGGTGTACAGGGATCCACAAACAGGGGAAGCTATGAGGAAGAGTATCACAGCCGCAGGGCCTCAGCCGTACACCCTCCCCTCCCCGGGTCGAGCTCTTCGCGGGCACCTCGCTTTCAAGAACTCGGGCTTGAGCATGGTAGATATCGAGACCTACCACTGGGGCCCCTCTGTCCCAATGTTGTTGTGATGTCGCTGTCTTCTCAGCAAGGTACCTGGGAGTGTGCCCATCTCCCCTGAAAGCCCCACTGCTAACAAGGGGAGTTGGCATTGGCAGCAGAGACCCTGGGGATCCCTGGAGAAAGGCCGGTGAGTGAGGGGGCACTGCTGCATCTCCAGACTGGGAACGCCTAGGCCTGCACAAGACAATATGCCCGGGCCAAGCTTTAAAACTGTTGTGCCCGCTGGAGCTCTTTGTCTAGCCTCCCAATATGCAACACCACCTGTCGTCCATCCAAACTACCAGGCGATGCGCCGGGCTGAGAAGAGCTCTCTGCCGTATTAGGAGATACTGGTGGTGGAATCAGAAACTCCGGGGGGCCTCCCAAGCAGGGCCGATGGGTGGAGAGGCTCAGCCTGCTGACCCCGCTGTGAGCGCTCACTCCTGGTGACTTATTAGTGTCCGTGCTGGGGATCCAAGCTTCCTGGGTCAGACACATCTCAATGTGCTCCCCTTCCCAGCACCTCCTGCAGGACCTGCACTGACCTGGGTCGGGAGGGCCTTGGGGCCGACAACTGGAAGTCTCCCAACAGGCTCTACAGGTGAGGATGGCAGGTAGCTCAGCAGTAGCAAGGCGCCGTGCAGATCGCGGACGCGATGGCTCCTACCCCACCAAGCCTCCAGGGGTGTGGCCCGCTGTCGTCTGTGGAGCCGGGGCCTCGCGTAATGGTCGTGTTTCGGATCCCCTCTTGTGCGGCAGACTCGTCCTCTGGTCTACCGGAAGGGCTCTCCTTGGATGGTGCATTGTGGCAGCCCCCGAGATTGAACAGGGACTGCAGTTGCCGCAGTAGGACTGGTTCCGAGGTGTCGGTGCCGTCGCCTCGCCTTCTCGGCAGTGCAGCACTGCCCGGGAGAGGATTTACGCTGGTGTTAGTACCCTCTGCCCGGTGGGAGTGGAGAGCTCCGAATTAGCGTCCTACCAAGATGCCATCTTGGCCTTGCCTCCAAATTGGATTTTAATGTATAACTATGAATGTAAATATAAATTGTTAAGGATACTTGTGTGGCTGTTTGAAATAGAAGCTCACAAATGGTTTTATTGATATGGTATGGTATGTACCTACAGATTTGTCTTATACAGGTGTATAATCTTAACAGGAATGTGATAATGTTTTTATATACTGTGTTGTTTCTAAGATGTTTTAATTGCAATGATTTTTTAAATCAAACAATAAAGATATATTTACATTTGGTAAAATGGCTTGGGAGCACAGAATGCGGTTGCCCCTACCTGTTGAACTCCTGTGGAACTTTGATATTATGATCCCAGGAGAAGCGTGTATTTAGTCTACCCCAAAAACGGTTAATGCAGATTAAATAATTACATTGTCTTCCTTTTGAATGTGTACAAGTGTAAATTGAGTCAAGGTTTTTTTGTTTGGAGAGTGCAAAAGAGTGATGTATGGATTGTTTCTCAACCATTGCTTATCACCGTGGGTTTCAATACAGTCTATTATTCTTTCTTTTTTGTGTGTGTTATTATAAGCTTTTCTGTACCATTTACACTTTGGGACCAAACATACGCCAATTAGACGTGGCCATCCACCAATGAGTATGGTGCAGCCCTCACTGCTAGGTCACATCTCCTTCGATTGCAAGCAACCCAAAATTGGTAAATAAATGCCTTGTTGATCCTCCTCGCTTGGGTGCAGATTGAACCTTTTGGTACAGCAAGAAAGAAGCTCGCCTACAGGTGCCCCCCTCCTATTTCTTAGTGAAGCTGTTTGAATTTAGCTCAACTGCAGCTGGAGCTAAGTTATAATAAACAACTCTAGGGCGGTGACACCAAAATAACTTGCAGAATAGAATCTTGTCATATTCTTTATATGTAGGACGCTTAAAAAAAAATCGAGACCAGTGACCCAGTCTGAAATCAGGAGACCTAATAAGTCTAAGTTATGGTATCAAACCTTTCACCTAGTGTATCTGAGAACAGATCTGATTTGGATGTAAAACTTAATTAATCAGTACCGCTCAAGAAAGGGGGTCAATCTGCAGTTACAACTGCATAACCAGTGAAAAGATGCTGGCACATGCATAACAGATGTGCATTCTATGCTCTTTAGGAAAAAAGCTCATTCCAAACCAGCGCACGTCGGTCCTAAATGTAGAGAAATTGATGTTCTTCCTCTAGTATTGATCTATTTTAACCCCTGTTTACTAGGGACTTACAAGGGTGCTTAAGGTATTGGCAATTGGGGAACCAATTGTACAGTTTTAAGGAAACAGATCTGGCAATGAGAACTTCATTAGCTGGAACCCAGTGCACTTCCAGTTGAAATCACATCATGTACCCGGCAAAAAGTGGGGCTGACCATGTGTAAAAGGGGCACTTTCCAAAATAACGCTCCCTGCAAATTGAAGAATATGAAACTAACCTTTCCCAGGAGGGATTTCATCTTCTAAGTGGAAGAACCTAGAAAGGCATCTGCATTGGCATGGTCAGTCCCAGGTCTGTGCTCCACTGTTAAGTCCATACCCATTGAGAAATGGACCACCTTAACAGCTTGGGGTTTTTACCTTACATTTACATTATCAAGCAGGGAGGCATGTGGTCAGTTTGAGTGCCAAACAAGTATGGCCTCAACTTCTTCAAAGGCCAAACTACAGCAATGGCACACCAGTACTGCTGTCTGGGGAGTAACCTCCTGCTAATGAAAGCAATAAGTTGGTTTTTGCCATCATCGTCAGTTTGGTATAGGACCGCACCTATCCCATGTTTAGAGGCATCAGTATGCACTATGGACTGCTTGGCATAATCTGGAGCTTTCGAAATGGGTGATGAGCACATTGCTTCTTTCAGAGAGTGAAAAGCCTTTTGACAGCTCACTGTCCAGTTCGCTTTCTTTGGCATGTTCTTGGAGGTCAGTTCATGAAGGGGCCACAATGGATCACTATCCCTTCACAAACCTCCTGTAGTACCCAGTTAAGCCAAGAAATGCCCTGACTTGAGTCTGGGTGGTTGGAGCTACGCAGTCCACAATTGTCTGGATCTTGCTTTGTAGGGGTTAAACTTGGCCTCCACCTACAAAGTGCCCAAGTATACATCTGAGCCCTGCCCTATCTGGCACTTGCTTGCTTCATATTGAGACCTGCACATCTCAGAGCCTCACAAACTTTGCCAAGGTGAACTAGGTGTTCCTTCCAGATGGAACTGTAGACAGCGATATTAGCTGTACCAGATGACTCCCACCCAGCAGGGACTTTGTTGACCAACCTTTGGAAGGTGGTAAAGACATTCTATAGTCCAAATGGCATAACAGAGAACTGATAATGCCCACCTGCGGTTGGGAATTCTTAGTTTTCTTTTTTTTCCAGGGGGAAGACCAATCTGCCAGCACCATGATGTTAAATCAAAATTACCGAGATACTTGCCACCCCTAATCCGTCAATTCATCAGCCCTAGGAATTTGATGTGCATCTATCTTGGTTACTGCAATGAAGCCCCTATAGTCCACACAAACCCTCAGCTCCTTTTAATCACCCAGGGTGTGAGGTTTGGAGACTAAGACAACTGAGCTGGCCCAGAGGCTCTCAGAGGGTTCAAATCTAGCATATTACTTACTTCAGCTTTGATACTCTCTGAAGTGATCAGACTGCCTGTAGATTTTTTTTTTTTTCCAAAACCTTTATTGCACTTTGCATAGTACACAGCGGAATGCCTACAACCCTGCGGGCCGGCCGCTATCAGAGGGACGTTGTTCACAGTGTTTTTCAGCAAAGAGGATAGTAAATCAACAGTTACATTAAGTGTCTGACGGAGCTTACTGAAAAAATAAAAGTGCAGTTGAAGCAAGTGTTCAGTGCAAAAAATGAGGTTTTGATGGAGTTTTTACGTTTTTTGAAAAATAACAAACTCATAACGGTAAACAGTTAGGAATGACAGTACGGTCTGGCACGAATCAGTACATTTCAAGTTACAAGTGTCTCTTGGGATTATGAAAATCCGACATCTCCGCACAGTATATGCATACATTTATTTACAACACGTGTCCCCACCCCCTTGACTCACCATTCTAAGCTCTAAGATGAGGCCTCACGCAGCAGCCAAGGCCTCCACCCCACCCATCCATCCCGCCTAGCATCAGCCCTCCTCACCCTCGTCGTCGGAATCGTCCTGATCATCCTCTAGTAAGGGTTCGCAGATGTCCCCTCTGTATTCATTCCATTTCAGCCATATCTTATTCCATTTCCCCGGGCAGGCTCGGTTGGAGTAAACTGCTCGCTCGGTCAACATTACTCGATCCATGTTCAAGCACCACTGGGACTTAGTTGGAAGTTCTGCCGCCCCCCAGCGCTGTGCTATGTCACGTTTCGCTACCATTAGCCCCGCCGTGACCCAAAGTTGCTCGTATCGGGACAAGTCGGTAGGCTCCCATATATTTAGCAAGCACCTTCTCGGGTCAGGCAGTATGGAGTGGTCTAATGCCTGTGAAAGTGTGCGGAGTATCTGTTTCCAGTATTCCTGGATCCTGGGACAGTCCCATATGGTATGGAAGAACGTGCCCTCCTCCCCGCACCCTCGCAGACAGTAAGGATGGGGTGCCCTGTGTATGCGGTGTAGCATTGTCCTTGTATAATAAACCCTGTGCAAGATCTTAAATTGCACTAGCCGCATGCGTGCCGAGATGCCTACTTCTTTAGGGGACCCAAGTGCCTCGTTCCATTCATGTTCATCCATGTCGTTAATCTCCCCTTCCCATTTCTCTTTCAGATGTAATGTAGGCTCAGGGGTGTTATTGAGTAGCTTTCGATAAGTGAGGGATGTCGCCCGTTCTAACATGTAATCAGTGAGTAGGCGATCTTCCAAGGGCGAAGACTCAGGCAGTGGTGTGTCGGTTGGGATGGCTGCAAGCAGTGCGTGTCGGACTTGAATGTATCTATAGAGTTCCCTGTCATTGAGCTCATATAATTCTTTTAGCCGGGCAAACGGGATCACCTCATTCCTCTCCCACAGATCACCCACCGTGGAGATACCTATTGTGTCCCATTGTGCGAACCCCTTAGTGTTCCTTAAGTTGCCCAGTGCACGAGAGTCCCACAGCGGAGTCATCCTAGTGATCCTCCCTTTCCAGCCCAGAGCTGCCGTAGCTGCGTGCCACATCTGTACAGTAAGTTTAGTGGGGCCCACTAGAGTCCGTACCCTGCGGTGATCATACAGTGGACCCAACAGACTATCAGCGCCCAACTGCACCCTGTCCGATTGAAATGCAGGCTCGGTATGCGGTGCGTGGATCCATTGATTAATGGGTTTGAGGTGTGCAGCCCAATAGTACAGTTTTAGATTCGGTAGCGCAATGCCCCCGCTATACCAGTCTCTGTGTAACTTGGATTGTGCCACAAGCGCCGGGAGGGCGCCCCATAGGAGGTTGGAGACCAAAGCCGCTACTTTCTGAAAAAACATGGGGGGCACAGGACAAGGCGAATTTTCAAGAACGTACAAGAAGCGTGGTAACGCCATCATCTTGTAAAGCGCCGCCCTACCTAGGAGTGTTAACGGCAGGCCTGACCAAAACTCAACGTCCCGTTTAAGCCTTTCCAGGTGCGGCTTCAGATTCTTATCTATGAATTCTGTTGGGTCCTTAGTGACATGTATGCCCAGATATTTAAAAGATGATCCTGCCAGTTGTAGCGGGCAAGTACTGTCGAGATCCGGGGCTGGGCCGTGCAAGACATATAACTCTGACTTGGACCAGTTTAGCGTGTAGCCGGAGATCCTGCCGTACGTGTCGCAAATGCGTAATAAGGCCGGTACACCTTCCTCGGGGTCCGTTAGTTACAGCAGCATGTCTTCTGCGTATAGGGACAGACGGTCTTCCCAACCCCCGGTCCCTGGTATACCTTTGAGGAGGGGAGAGGCTCGTATGAGAGTCGCAAGGGGCTCCAGCGAGATGGCAAATAGCAGGGGTGACAGAGGGCATCCCTGTCGCGTGCCCCTCCCCAGCGGGAATGTACGTGAAATGTGGCCATTTGTCACTACGTGAGCCACTGGGGCTGTGTACAGCAGTTTGACCCATGCAAGAAAGCGAGGCCCAAACCCCATACGCGTCAGCGTTTCGAAAAGGCACTCCCACTCCACCAGGTCAAATGCCATTTTGGCGTCAAGTGCTAGAATTACTGCCGGCGTGTTGATGGTGTCAGCTCTGGCCAGGATACCGTGCAGTCGCCGCAAATTCAGCGCTGTGTTCCTGTGCGGCATAAATCCGGACTGGTCCGGGTGTATAATCGATGACAGATGGGGCAGGATCCTCTGCGCCAGGAGCTTGGCCAGGATTTTCACTTCCGCGTTCAATAAGGAAATGGGTCGATAGGAGGAACAATCCTCTGGTGGTTTACCCGGCTTGGGGATAGTTACGATAGTAGCCACTCGCTGGTCTAGGGGAAGGGAACCCCTCTCTAAACAATCCTTGAACATCCCCAACAAGTGTGTGCTGAGGGTGTCCGGCATCACCTGGTACCATTCTATGGGTATCCCATTCGGTCCCATTGCCTTGCCCGGGTTCAGAGCCTTAATGGCCAGTTGGATTTCATCGGCTGTGATGTCCGCCTCCAGCTCGCTCGACGCCTCTGGCGATAGAGTTTGGACCTCAATCGGCGCTAACAGCGCCCTGGCACTCTCAGGTGTAATATTACGCGCCGGGGTGTATACTTGTTCAAAATGGGTCGCAAGCAGTTCTGTTATTCGCCTAGGATCAGTGTGTGGCACCCCCTGTTCATCTTTCCGACGCTGGATCCCCCTGGTGCTGCCCCCACGTTTATCGAGCCACGCCAGCATTTTCCCTGCTTTGTCCCCCACTTCATAAATCCTGTTCTGAGTGTCGGTTATGTGACCCTTAACTACCAAACTTAGGTGATCATTATACAGCTGTTGTTGGAGAGTGAGTGCGTGTAGGGCAGAGGGAGAAGGGTGAGATTCATGAGCCGCGGTCCGTTCCTGCAAAGTCACCTCCAGGTCGGCCAGTTCCTGTGACTGCTGCCTCTTGTGCCCGGTTATGGTGTTTATGGCTTGGCCCCGCAGCACCGTTATATAGGCCTCCCAAAGCGTTGCTGGGGAACGCACTGAATGTGTATTTTCAAGGAAGTATTGCTTCGTGGCGTGTTTGAGTGCTTTGCGAACCTGTGGAACCTTAAAATATGATGCGTGCATGGGGTAAATGCGCTTACGTGCTCTCGTCTGTAGGGAAAGCGTCAGTGTGAGCGGTGAATGGTCTGAAATACCTCGAGGGTGAATCACCAGGGTATCTACATGACAAAGGCCATCCCCCAGCGACAGGAAATAATCGATGCGAGACAGGCTGCCATGCACCGTGGAGTGAAAGGTGTATTGCTTCATGCCCGGGTGTAAGTGCCTCCAGATGTCCGTCAGGCCCATGGCCGTGGTAAATCGTTGAAAATATGTTTCCCCCCCTGTCTGGTTTGGTGAGGGGTGTTTATCTAGTTGTGGGTCTATGGCAGCGTTGAAGTCCCCCCCTAGAATGGTCTCACCCTCAGGGAGAGTTAAAAGGAAGTCCCCTAATCTTGGGAGGTGGACCGAATGCAAAGCCGGTGGAATATACACTGACACTAAATTGAAGAGTTTCCCCTCCCACTGTCCCTGCACGGCCGCGAAGCAGCCCTGGTCGTCAGTTTTAGTTGATAGGGGCATGAATCGGGAGTTTTTCTGTACCAAAATGCCGGACCCTCTGGAGCCGGACGTGAAAGCAGAGTGGGCCCACATTTTGTAACCGCGTCTATCCAAGGCCTTCGTAGCTCCCCCCACCAGGTGTGTCTCCTGCAACAGGGCCACAGTAGGCCGCAGACGCTTAATAGCAGTCAATACCAACCCCCGCTTAACCTTGTCCCCCAAACCCCTCACATTCCAAGACATCAAGGTCATAGGTAGGCATTGTGTGTCAGAGGGATTCACCCCCCCTGTCGGTGCGGAGTTGTTAGCCATCGGGGAGTATTAGGTGCATGTTGTATTGCCCCAGAGATGTAACCGGTCTATCCGCTGCATCGTCGCGCAGCGAGGCGTTCAGAAGCATCATGGGGGCATAGTGTCACTGTCCGCTCCCAGCAATGTGTCCTGATTCACATAAGTACTGAAACATCGTCCTTGACCCTTTGCGTACATTCCCAACATAAACAGTTCAAGACAGACCCCCCTCCCTGCCCCCCTGCTTAACGGACCTCCAACTGCCCGCCACCCCAACTGAGCAGAGTGCTTTACCCATCCCAAAACCAGAGTACTTGCGTGTAGGGGGGAGAGCGTCTCCCCGGGTTGGCGGCTCCCCTGTAGGCTCTCGGGGTTGCCATGCCAGAGTCAACGTGCAGCTATGAAAACACCAAGTTAGGTCGGTGATCGACGATCTCGGTCAGGTCAGAGTCCGTAGCCGGAGTCATTCACCTCCCCCTCCCCCTTCAAATCCATGGGAGGGTGAGCGTTCTGCACCCTCCACTCGACCAGATGCTTGCGAGCCATTCCTGCTGCCTCCTCTGCGATCTTGATCCTGTCTATGTGTCCTGCGCTGTCGTCCAACGGTGTGCCAGCCCTCCAGCCAGTCCCGGGCCGTGTCTGGAGAATCGAAAAACCATACTTTTTTGTCCGCCACCACACGTAGTTTGGCCGGGAATACCATTGAGTACGGTATTTCTTTCTCTCGCAAGGTTTTTTTGACTTCCAGGAATGTTCTCCTCTTCCTAGACACCTCCGCTGTATAGTCCGGGAAGAAGGCAATTTTCGAGTTTTGAATTTGAATGGCCGGCGCCACTCTTGCGGCCTGCAAAATGGCGTCTCGATCCCGGAAATTGAACAATCTCGCCAGTATTGGTCATGGCGTGCCTCCCGTCCTGGGTTTCCCCCCGGAACACGGTGGGCCCTTTCGACCGAGAAGAAGTTGGACAGGCCTTTGGGCTGGAGTCGAGTTTTCACCAAATCTTCCACATATAAGTCCAGGGCCCCAGTGTCTTCCGATTCCGGTACACCTAGAATGCGGACATTATTGCGTCTTGAGCGACCTTCCTGGTCGTCCAGTTTGTCCCTGAGCAGTTTATTGTCAGTTTGCAGGCGTTCCATCGCTGTCTGCAGTTCGGACACATCTTCGACCAGCGATTTAGTGACCACTTCGACCTGTTTGACCCGCTCGTTCATTTTTTGGAGATCCGCCCTGATTAAGGTGACTTCAGTTGCCGTGGCCCCCACAGTCTCTTGTACTTGCGCCAACGCCGCCAGGACATCATCCAGCGTGGCCTTTCTCACCACCTCGGCATCCATTTTTCCAACGGTCTTGCGCTGGTCCTGGGGGGGTGAGCGTCTCTCGTATGCAAATTTGTCCAACTTGGCCTGGGTTGTTGTGTTTTTGGGGCCCCTGTGTGACATGGCGCAGTTATTGTTGAGGCGGCCCAGCGGCCTTCCCGGTCGTCTTCGCCGGGTAATAGCGGCGTTGAGCCAAACGTGCGCGGCGCCTTCCGCGCCTCCGGCAGAATTTTGCACACCCGGAGGGGGTCAACAGGCGATTGCAGAGTGTGTTCTTGAGCTTGGGTCGCTACGGGGAACTTTCGTGGGTCTTCGGAGCGATGCAGTTGATGAGCCGACACTTCCTGTCCCTCGGCCCTGGCCTCAGGTTGCTTCCGGCCGGGTCCGACCAAACTGTGGCTCCGCGGCTTCGCGGTCGAAAGTAGGCCCGGCTCCTCCTCCATCTCCGGCCAGCGGGAGTGTGCTTGTTCGGCCTGCTGCCGCACCGGAAAGTTCTAGAGACGCTCGCTGCATGGACTCCGGGTCCGGTCTACCCTTTGTAGCCGGAGTAGATCAGGATAATTGTACGGATTGCTGCGGAAAGCTGCCTTTACCCGGGAGCCTCCCTAAGCTGCGGCCGCCATCGTTGGCTGCTAGCCACGCCCCGCCGTAGATTTTCTTTTTGACAGGTATGCGGTCCCCAGTATCCACATCGGGTATACACCAGTTAGTCTGACCAGGGGTCAAAGAGAAGAGCTCAGCATACTGATGCAGGAGCAGCCTGCAGTCAGCCTGCTGTTGGGCAGTGAGGGTGACTCCTTTCACTGGCCCATCATTAGGGTTGTTAGAAAGGAGGTCATGGAGAGATTCACTCTCTTCTCCCTGATCCTTATCTGTGAACATCAGCATAGTCATACCAGCCCGGTCATGATAGGGTTTAAGGTGGTTTCCATGGATGACGTTTTTGGGCTTCCTGCAACTGCCAAGATCAATCAGATAGTTGACCTCCCCTTTTCTTTCAGGATAGGGTAGTGTCCACTCCATTTGGCTGGAGTGTCCTATGCGCCACAGCCCCCTAAACCTACACCTTCTGCCCTGGTTCAAAAACCACCAGAGTAGCTGTGTTGGTCATGCCAGAGCTACTGGAGCTCTTGGCTGGCCTCAAGGTTTATGGATGCGTTTTCTGTGTACTCAGCCATTCTGGAACGAAGGCCAAGCGCATAGTCCACAATGTCTTGTTTGGGCTCTTTGAGAGGTCTCTCCCAGCCTTCCTTTACAAGGCAAAATGGTCCATGGATATGATGGCCAAACAGAGGTTCACAGTGTGAAAACCCTACTCCCTTCTGTGACACTTCCCTGTAGGTGAAAAGCAGGCATGGTAGTAAGACATCCCATTTCCTTCTGAGCTTTTTAGGGAGTCCATCAATCAAACCTTTCATGTTCTTGTTGATTCTCTCAACAAGATCATTGGTTTTTAGGTGGTATGGGGTAGTGAACTTATAGGTCACTCCACATTCTGTCTAAATGTGTTTCAGGTAACCAGACATGAAGTTTGTACCTCTGTCTGACACCACCTCCTACCAATGAGGGCCCTAGTCACTGCGGAACCAATGGTAGTCTTTAGGGGAATGTCTTCAGGGTACCTGGTAGCATGAACCACTACTACCAGTATGAAACTGTTCCTTGAAGCAGTTGGTGGGTAAAGGGGACCGTCACTGTCAATACCTATCATTTCACAGGGAACCACAACCACTGGAAGTGGAATTTATGGGACCTGTGGGTGGCCACCTGTCATACCACTGGCTTGGCAGTTCGGGCTGGACTGTTCCCATGAGGCACAGGGTCAGACTGATTTGCATATGGCCATGTCTGAACTGGGGTGGCTGAGTGAGCTAAAGAATGGTGATGGATTAAACCCAGATCAGTTGACTGGGGGTGAGTGTTTGATTTGCTCAAACGCTCCGTCCATCATCCCCTTTTGTTTCGCTTTGTTCGCCCTAAGTTGGCAGGGTATGCTCAGACGTGAGTCCCTTGCTCACTTGGCCACTGGATTCAAGATAGCCTGGCTGATGAGGATTATGAATCCGAAACCGGTCCCAGGATGCTTGATTCCAGTCCAAGGAAGACATGGCGTGGCAGTTCGGGCTGGACTGTCCCCATGAGGCACAGGGTCAGACTGATTTGCATATGGCCATGTCTGAACTGGGGTGGCTGAGTGACCTAAAGAATGGTGATGGATTAAACCCAGAACAGTTGACTGGGGGTGAGTGTTTGATTTGCTCAAACGCTCCGTCCATCATCCCCTTTTGTTTCGCTTTGTTCGCCCTACGTTGACAGGGTATGCGCAGACGTGAGTCCCTTGCTCACTTGGCCACTGGATTCAAGATAGCCTGGCTGATGAGGATTATGAATCTGAAACTGGTCCCAGGATGCTTGTTTCCGGTCTAGGGAAGACATGGCGTGGCAGTTCGGGCTGGACTGTTCCCATGAGGCACAGGGTCAGACTGATTTGCATATGGCCATGTCTGAACTGGGGTGGCTGAGGGAGCTAAAGAATGGTGATGGATTAAACCTAGATCAGTTGACTGGGGTGAGTGTTTGATTTGCTCAAACGCTCCGCCCATCATCCCCTTTTGTTTCGCTTTGTTCGCCCTAAGTTGGCAGAGTATGCTCAGACGTGAGTCCCTTGCTCACTTGGCCACTGGATTCAAGATAGCCTGGCTGATGAGGATTATGAATCTGAAACCGGTCCCAGGATGCTTGTTTCCAGCCCAGGGAAGACATGGCTTGGCAGTTCGGGCTGGTCTGTTCCCATGAGGCACAGGGTCAGACTGATTTGCATATGGCCATGTCTAAACTGGGGTGGCTGAGTGAGCTAAAGAATGGTGATGAATTAAACCCAGATCAGTTGACTGGGGGTGAGTGTTTGATTTGCTCAAACGCTCCGTCCATCATCCCCTTTTGTTTCGCTTTGTTCGCCCTAAGTTGGCAGGGTATGCTCAGACGTGAGTCCCTTGCTCACTTGGCCACTGGATTCAAGATAGCCTGGCTGATGAGGATTATGAATCCGAAACCGGTCCCAGGATGCTAGTTTCCGGTCCAGGGAAGACATGGCTTGGCAGTTCGGGCTGGACTGTCCCCATGAGGCACAGGGTCAGACTGATTTGCATATGGCCATGTCTGAACTGGGGTGGCTGAGTAAGCTAAAGAATGGTGATGGATTAAACCCAGATCAGTTGACTGGGGGTGAGTGTTTGATTTGCTCAAACGCTCCGTCCATCATCCCCTTTTGTTTCACTGGCTTGACAGGTGGCACAGGAATTACAAAACTTTCACATTCTGGGACATACCTGGTCCATAGAAGTTGGTGACTAACTTACTCCAGGTTTAGGCCTAGCCAAGATGCCCAGTTATGGGGATGTCATGAACCACTGTGAGGAGAAACTTTATACTGCTGATGCAATACCAATCTCCTAGTGGTACCAGATGGCCTAAGTTTAAAGGAGTCCCTCCTCCCAATAGGTTCTTTAGAGGCTACTGACATCTCCCTTTTCCTTATCAACAGCTTGAGTTCTCAGGCTTTCAAGAGCGGTACAGGTCCTCTGTCCCTGGCACAGATCTTCCCTAGAGAGTCCACCTGGGCACAGGAGCTATGCCGTGTAAGGCCCACGCTCCTGGGGCTGACAGGTCTTCTCCCTGAAGAGAGGGGACATGAGCTGGTGTCTGTTCAGAAGCTAGTTTACAAGGCTTCTTGTCTTTTCTCTTAGAAGGTTGGGCCATAATTCCAGGCTCCAACTCTTCTTTTCTACCCTGGGCTTTGCATTGTTTTGTTGTTTTTACACACACACATTCGGGTATACCCAGCATAGCTGTATGGGTCTTTCTTTGGACCTTAGCCAATGCTGAGGATTCCAGATCATTGCCTAGCAGACATTCGACAGGAATTGCAGAGTATACCACCACCTGCTTTTGGCCAGTAACCCCTCCCCACTCTATGGACACCGTTGCCATGGGATGTACCTTAGCCTGATTGTCAGCATTGAGGACTTTGAATGTCTCACCAGTTGGGTACTGCCCTGGGGATATCAGTTGTTCAATCACCATAGTGACCCTTTCACCTGTATCCCTCAGTGCTACAATGTTAACCCATTGAAATATGGCTGTTGTCTGTACTTCTTCAGATTACTGGGCCAGCCAGACAGCCAGGGCATCAACATGTATCCCACCCTCTGATACTAAGTTTGCCTCAGTGAGCTCTCTGAGATGGTCAGGGCTCATCTGGGATTCCATCTGGGTACTTACCACTGCATTTACTTCAGATGCACAAGAGGCATTTTTTGTTGGTACAGCTGTGGTCTCCAGTTTGATGCCCATTGGTCTTACACTTGAAGTAACAAACCTTTTGGGGATCCCAGTTCTTACCCTAGTACCGACCCTAGACTGTGTGTTGTTTCAGCGCCCACCCTCCTTAATAGGTTTTTGGGTACCTTTGGAAGACTTTTTTTTAATCTTTTACTTGATTACCATCTTTCCCCCTTGGGGAGGAGGGGGGGGGGAAGGGACTCATCAACCCATTTCACTTGGTCAAATCCACCAGTGGTAGTTTTGGTCACTCTTGTTTTGACCCTGTGATCTGCCTTCTTCCCCAACTCTTGAGGAGAAGTTGAACCTACGTCTACTGGGTACTGGTGTAATCTCTCATGAACACAATTACTCAACAGATGCTCTTTCATATTACATTGCAAAGCCCATCATAGTCATGCACATTGCAAACTTTCAACCAGCCACCTAGTGTCTTTACTGAAAAGTCTACAAAATCTACTGAGGTCTGACTCTGGGTTTCCAGAGTCTCCCTAACCCTGGTCCTGTATTGTTCAGTGGTGAATCTAAAGCCCCCAATCAGGGTGGCCTTCATGAGGTCATAGCACTCGCATCTGTCTCATTCAGTGTCAGGAGCCTATCCCTACATTTTCCTGAAAACAGATCCCATAAAAGAGATTCCTGTTACGTCTTGTTGAGGTGTATCATTGTACAAGCCTTTTCTAAGACTGTAACCATTTCATGATATCATCACCCTCTGAGTATTTGAGGACAATCCCTTTTGTGATTTTAGGGTTGAAAGCATCATCCTTCTCCCTATTTCTAACTTTGCCACCAGAGATGGGCCCTGGCTCTTTCCTTTTCTATAGCCAGGAGTTTAGCCTTTAATGCTAACCTCTTGGTTAGGTTTAGAAGATCTGCATCATCACTATCTATTTCTTCTGGGCACTACTAGTAATGCTCCCAGTAGGATTGCTTTCTGAAGGACTAATGGTGGAATCAGAATCAACATCATCCACCTCAGGGTTCTCGCCCCCCTTCCCCAGTAGGTAGTTCCTTTACGTACCAGAGTACTATCATTTTCTTACATAGAACAACAGGGTGAAGAAGGGCCCAAGGGGAAAAAAATATTTATAGACCTTTTGGTAGCTTGTTCCCCAACTCAACAATTAAACACAAGAAAGATACCTCAGGTCTCTTTTTAAACCAATAGCAATGCAGAGCCTAAGAAGTGTTCTACACAGATGGTTAGGATTAGAAGGGTACTGCAATACAGGAGAGACACACAGGATAGTGAGTGTTGAGACACAGTTCAGAATAGGAACCCATGAAAAAAGTACCCATCAGCCCACTCAATAGTGGAACTTCGTCATCTGGGATTTCAAGTTTGAAAAGTGGTGTCCAAACTGCCCTTCCTCAAGAGAATCTCGAGGTTAGCTTAGGAACCACTGGTTGAGCCTTCAACCACAAAAAATGACAGAGTCTGAGGCTGGTAGGGCTTAGTTGCAGTGCTAGAAAGAAGTGTAAAAGAATATGTGAAACAGAAAGGATAATAGTCCAAGTGATTAAAAATACCTATCTTGATGTCAATAAGAAAACTTTATTAGGTCTGCCCATCAAGATGGTATAGTTAAAAGCACAGTGATAATAGCGGAAAGAAATGCTATTTACCATCGATGTTATGTGGTCAACATGTTTCATCCTTTATAGGATTTCGTCAGGACCTATGGATCACTACTGCAACACTTACGTTTGATGCTGTGAAGGACAAACTACAGACATTCTCAAAAAGTGGTGTATCCTCTCCTGTGAAGACAGTATATAAGAGCACAAACAAACCACACAGCATAGAGTTATGGTCATTACAACTCTTATCATATAAATATATATATGCATTCTATTGTTCTTACTTGTAACTTACCCACATTTTTGGGATGAGAAACCTCACCTCACCTGGCAACGGCTCAGGGTAAAGGAGGCCACGCACTAAAAAATAGGAATAATGTGTTTCAATTCATCTTTAAATCCAAATAAAGTGTATTGATACAATTGGGCATGGGGGGTAGCCATAGGGATAGTAGCTTGTTTGAGAGAATGTACAGGCTGCCTGTTTGTCATTTATAAATACCAGGGGTGAGCTCCTAGTTTTACTCAAAAAAGAATAAATAAATGACATGTTGTTATCTTAGTTTGTATCAAGCATGTGCAGAGATACGATGTGTATCTCTTTAAGAAAACCTAACCTTCATGAATTCGATGTTTTAAAGACAATCGGGTAGCTAAATGAGAGCGCTGTCAACACTGCTACTAATGCGCTCTCTGTCTCCTATTTAAAGTAATTACAAATGCTGCGATCTAATCTCTGCGCCGCCCCAAGCACACCTACCTCTCCGTCGTTGCCTCGTGCTGTACTAAGCCGAGGGGGAGGTGGTGTCATGGTGCGGCGCGGAAGCATAAAAAGTTAACAAGCGGACCTTAGTGAGAGTCAGCTAACGTGGCGATATGATAGGCTCGTCACGTAGTTTGAAAAAGGACCAATCCTAGTTTACGTAGAAGGGGCACTGTATGCTAATCTGAGGCTGAATGTTTCTTCCCTTTTGACCCGGATAAGAAATCATAGCCTGCACTAGCGGACCGCTCCGAACACTACGAGCGATCTAGTCCTGATTGGTCTTTAGGCTAAATCCGGAAATCGGCAAAGTCGCTAGTGTCTTCCTGTTCCGATCATGAATACTTTACATCGGGAAACAGCGCTCGTACTCTGGACAGCGCAGGTTCTTATTTAACAGTTCTATTCATAAATTACCCGATTCAGAGGACGAACAAGAATCTATCCTTTAATGATTTGGTAGTGCCTTTATTATGTGTCAGACCTCTGTTCTAATTTTATCGTTTGGAAAAACCTGAGACACATGTTGTTAGTCAAGTGTCTGTCGTTATCTAGGCTATATACAATGCACTTCTTTTTTCTGTTTTCGGATCATCAATATCCGAAGTGGGAAAATATTTTTTATGAGTTTCAATACTTTCATAGACTGTTGACTTCATCAAAAATATGACTCTGTAATGGGTCATGTGAATGAAGGACAACTTCCGCTCCTAACACAGTATATGTAATTTCTTACTGGGCCTAGGGTAGAGCGAGCATCTAGCGCTAGCTGATCGCTATTAAAGCCTGAACAAGGTCTGTACCTGATCAGCCCATTCAGTGTGAGAAACAACCACATATAACCCATAGTAAGGGCAGCAGTACACAAAGAGACAGTATCAATATCAGGGCAGTGTAGGGTCCCTTATTTATAATCTCTCTCCTTTTTCTTTTTTCTTTCTACGCTGTACCACGCGACATCAGGGAGTGTATTGCAGTCCAAAAGACTCATAACTGAATCCACGGGATGTCGTCATTCAACCCTTCTGTGTCGCATCTCAATTTATGAACCCATCTCTGTTCTTTTCTTAGTAGAAAGTGGGATACGTCTGTAATATGTTGCGGTATATAGGGTTGTTTTAACACCACCCACTGTAACTCATCTGCATGGTGTTTGGCGGTGAGAAAATGGGAAGTGAGACGGGTCGCTTGTTTATTCCGCCTGATTGTGCTCTTGTGTTCTTGTATGCATAGCTTAATTTTCCTAGTGGTCATCCCTATATACCTCAAACTGCATGGACAGGT
Organism: Lissotriton vulgaris; assembly: GCF_964263255.1. Taxonomy (NCBI): domain Eukaryota; kingdom Metazoa; phylum Chordata; class Amphibia; order Caudata; family Salamandridae; genus Lissotriton; species Lissotriton vulgaris. The sequence continues at coordinate 21,261,693 of NC_141688.1, forward strand.
AATTGAGTAAATGACTCTCTCGCTGTTGCAGTTGGTGTGGCGTTTAAGTACCCATGGTCGAGTAGTGCCAATGTCTACAGTAAGAGTTCTTTTGGTTTGTGGGCACACTGAACAATTACCACAGGGATGGTGTCCTTGGACAGGAGGGAGATTCCACAAAGTAGAGTTGGGTTCCTCCGTAGTGTATCGTGGTCTTGTATGAACCAATTTGTCCTTCAGGTTGCTTCCTCTTTTAAAGGAAAAAAGAGGTAAAGGGATGTTGTCTCCGGCACTGTTCAGAATCCGCCATCTTTGTCTTATTATTTTCTGGATTCTGGAGGATGAGGTGTTGAAGGTGGTTACACATGCTAATCTCTCCAGAGGTGGTTTGTTGACTGGGGGCTCCAGAAGCGCATCACGATTGTTGTTTGCAGCCCGTTTGAAAGATTTTTTAACCAGTGATCCTGGGTACCTGCGTGTTTTCAGTTTCATAGAGAGATCTGTCGCTTCGGAGTGGAAGTCCACTTTGTCTGAGCAATTTCTACGAACCCTCAGAAACTGGCCGAATGGAAGATTCTCCCGTAGCGATCGGGGGTGATGGCTATCGAATCTTAACAAAGAGTTGCGCGCCATGGGTTTGCGGTACAGGGAACTCGCCAAATGTCCGTTTTGTGGAAATATTAAGAGATCCAGAAAAGGGAGTGCAGTCTTACTATGGTCAAGGGTGAACCTTAGATAGGGATTTTGTCTATTCAACCAGTCTTGAAAGGACAGTAAAGATTGTTCATCACCACGCCAGACTAGCAGAATGTCATCAATGTACCTTTTCCACACCATCAATTGCTGATGGTGTGGATTGTTGGTGTTAAGTACATGACGAGTCTCGAATTGGTAGACATAAAGATTCGCTAGACTGGGCGCAAATTTGCTGCCCATTGATGTACCTGATATCTGTAGGTACAGACCTTCTTCAAAAGCGAAAAAATTCTCTGTCATTGCAATTCTTGCTAATTCCATTATAAAATGGATCGGTGTTATGGTGTCTGGGGCGGAGTTCTCCAGAAGTTCACGTACTGTTTCAAGAGTGTCTGTCTGGGGTATACAAGTATACAGGGATTCGACATCAAGGCTCGCCAGTATGTCCGAGTCTGTGTCGAACTGTACCTCTGGTAGTATGCTTAGGACATCCTTTGTATCTTGTAGGTATGATGGCATTGTTTTCACAAGAGGGCTGAGAAAGACATCCACGAACGAAGATAGGGGTTCCAAAAGAGACCCTATGCCCGAAATTATGGGACGGCCTGTCGGCGGTCTCGTGGGTTTGTGTATTTTGGGCATTGTATAAAAATATGGAGTGATAGGAAATTTGGTGATCAAGAAGGTAGCCTCTTGCGGCGTAATCCAGCCTTCCATGCTGGCTTCTTCCACTAGATGTTTAATCTCATTGGTGAGCCTTGTCGTTGGGTCTTCATCCAGAGGTGTATAAAACTGGGTGTTCCCTAGTTGTCTCAGGCACTCTGCCCGGTATGAGATGGTATCCTGGATGACTGTGGCTCCGCCCTTGTCCGCTGGCTTGATCACAATATCAGTGTCTCTAGACAAGGTCTCGAGTGCTCTTCTCTCTGTTTTGGAAAGATTTTGGTAAGTGTCTTGTTTCGAAAAATCAAGAGATTTCAAATCATGTATCACTGCTGCTTCAAAGGCGCCTACTTTGGATGGTACTTGTTGAAGTAGGGGCATGAAGGTGGACTTAGCCCTTAGACCTGTGTTTGTGTCTATGGTCATTTCTTCTGATTCTTTATCTTTAAAAAAGTAGTGTAACCTCACGGTTCTAAAGAATTTTTCAATCTCCCCTCGTGTTTGGAACGCGTCTCCACTGTTAGTGGGCACAAATCCAAGTCCTTTGTTAAGTACCTTCAGTTCGCTGGGAGTCAATGTCCGAGTGCTGAGGTTCACAACAAGGTCTTCTTCCACTTCAGGGATATTCCTCACTGACCTCGTTTGTTGCAGGTCACTGGGGGTTCCTGATCATCTGCCCATTGAATTTGACCTTGTCCTCTCCGTCTTCCTCGATTCCAGCCTCGGCCCTGTCCTAAAAAAGCCTGGCTTTCAAAATACTGAGGTTGCATCGGATAATGGGATATTGGGGGAGGGAATTGGGGATAACTCCATGGGGCAGGTGGCCACCATGGTCCCGCTTGGTACATATTTCCTCGCCCATTGTATCTGCGGTTCGGTCGACTTTGGCGACCTTTCCCTCTCCACTGGTTGGTACTATTGTTTTCAGTGTCCGAAGATTCAGAATCTGAGGAAGTAGCATAGGAAGAACCATGTGTTTGTTTCTGTTTGCCAGAGTCATTCGAATTGTAGTTCTCACTCGTGTATGGGTATATCTTCTCATGTGAGAATTTCTCTAAGTCTTTTTTAAATTTTTCTATTTTGGCAAAGAAGATTGGATCTCTATACTCTTTATTAGCTTTATTAGAGTCTTCCTGTTGTTTCTCAAATTTTTTTGTTGTTAGAGTAGTTTTTATTTGCCCCTCTAGGACTTGTATCTCTATTAGGATGGCGTCTGCAATTCTCTTTGCAGTTGTAATAATAAGAATGAGCCAATCTCTAGTACAGCACCAGGCTATTAATGACCAGTCTTTGATAAAGGCTTTATCCGTTAGGAAAAGCCTTGGCGCATTTGTTACTATGAGTCCTGTGGGTGCACATTTCCCATGTAAGTATTCAGCCATTATTTGCCCATGTATTGTCGTACGTGAATGACTTTTTTTAAGATTAAGTACTGTTTCCCAGTCCCCTACTACTGCTGGAATTATGGTGGGGAGTTGGTCTAACATGCTCGGGTTTTCACTCAAAATAGATGACAGGGTTTCATCATCAAAACCTAGGCCCCCAAAATCTGCCATTGTATCACTGGAAGAAAGATGAACAGAAAGACAGTGTCAATGCTCTGTCTTATGATGTATTTCTCTTATAAAACAAACGGGGCCCGCAGCCGTAGCTGCACAAACTTCCATAGAACAACAGGGTGAAGAAGGGCCCAAGGGGAAAAAAATATTTATAGACCTTTTGGTAGCTTGTCCCCCAACTCAACAGTTAAACACACGGAAGATACCTCAGGTCTCTTTTTAAACCAATAGCAATGCAGAGCCTAAGAAGTGTTCTACACAGATGGTTAGGATTAGAAGGGTACTGCAATACAGGAGAGACACACAGGATAGTGAGTGTTGAGACACAGTTCAGAATAGGAACCCATGAAAAAAGTACCCATCAGCCCACTCAATAGTGGAACTTCGTCATCTGGGATTTCAAGTTTGAAAAGTGGTGTCCAAACTGCCCTTCCTCAAGAGAATCTCGAGGTTAGCTTAGGAACCACTGGTTGAGCCTTCAACCACAAAAGATGACAGAGTCTGAGGCTGGTAGGGCTTAGTTGCAGTGCTAGAAAGAAGTGTAAAAGAATATGTGAAACAGAAAGGATAATAGTCCAAGTGATTAAAAATACCTATCTTGATGTCAATAAGAAAACTTTATTAGGTCTGCCCATCAAGATGGTATCGTTAAAAGCACAGTGATAATAGCGGAAAGAAATGCTATTTACCATCGATGTTATGTGGTCAACATGTTTCATCCTTTATAGGATTTCGTCAGGACCTATGGATCACTACTGCAACACTTACGTTTGATGCTGTGAAGGACAAACTACAGACATTCTCAAAAAGTGGTGTATCCTCTCCTGTGAAGACAGTATATAAGAGCACAAACAAACCACACAGCATAGAGTTATGGTCATTACAACTCTTATCATATAAATATATATATGCATTCTTTTGTTCTTACTTGTAACTTACCCACATTTTTGGGATGAGAAACCTCACCTCACCTGGCAACGGCTCAGGGTAATGGAGGCCACGCACTAAAAAATAGGAATAATGTGTTTCAATTCATCTTTAAATCCAAATAAAGTGTATTGATACAATTGGGCATGGGGGTAGCCATAGGGATAGTAGCTTGTTTGAGAGAATATACAGGCTGCCTGTTTGTCATTTATAAATACCATGGGTGAGCTCCTAGTTTTACTAAAAAAATAATAAATAAATGACATGTTGTTATCTTAGTTCGTATCAAGCATGTGCAGAGATACGATGTGCATCTCTTTAAGAAAACCTAACCTTCATGAATTCGATGTTTTAAAGACAATCGGGTAGCTAAATGAGAGCGCTGTCAACACTGCTACTAATGCGCTCTCTGTCTCCTATTTAAAGTAATTACAAATGCTGCAATACACTCCCTGATGTTGCGTGGTACAGCGTAGAAAGAAAAAAGAAAAAGGAGAGAGATTATAAATAAGGGACCCTACACTGCCCTGATATTGATACTGTCACTTTGTGTACTGCTGCCCTTACTATGGGTTATATGTGGTTGTTTCTCACACTGAATGGGCTGATCAGGTACAGACCTTGTTCAGGCTTTAATAGCGATCAGCTAGCGCTAGATGCTCGCTCTACCCTAGGCCCAGTAAGAAATTACATATACTGTGTTAGGAGCGGAAGCTGTCCTTCATTCACATGACCCATTACAGAGTCATGTTTTTGATGAAGTCAACAGTCTATGAAAGTATTGAAACTCATAAAAAATATTTTCCCACTTCGGATATTGATGATCTGAAAACAGAAAAAAGAAGTGCATTGTATATAGCCTAGATAACGACAGACACTTGACTAAGTACATGTGTCTCAGGTTTTTCCAAACGATAAAATTAGAACAGAGGTCTGACACATAATAAAGGCACTACCAAATCATTAAAGGATAGATTCTTGTTCGGCCTCTGAATAGGGTAATTTATGAATATAACTGTTAAATAAGAACCTGCGCTGTCCAGTGTACGAGCGCTGTTTCCCGATGTAAAGTATTCATGATCGGAACAAGAAGACACTAGCGACTTTGCCGATTTCCGGATTTAGCCTAAAGACCAATCAGGACTAGATCGCTCGTAGTGTTCGGAGCGGTCCGCTAGTGCAGGCTATGATTTCTTATCCGGGTCAAAGGGGAAGAAACATTCAGCCTCAGATTAGCATACAGTGCCCCTTCTACGTAAACTAGGATTGATCCTTTTTCAAACTACGTGACGAGCCTATCATATCGCCACGTTAGCTGACTCTCACTAAGGTCCGCTTGTTAACTTTTTATGCTTCCGCGCCGCACCATGACACCACCTCCCCCTCGGCTTAGTACAGCACGAGGCAACGACGGAGAGGTAGGTGTGCTTGGGGCGGCGCAGAGATTAGATCGCAGCATTTGTAATTACTTTAAATAGGAGACAGAGAGCGCATTAGTAGCAGTGTTGACAGCGCTCTCATTTAGCTACCCGATTGTCTTTAAAACATCGAATTCATGAAGGTTAGGTTTTCTTAAAGAGATACACATTGTATCTCTGCACATGCTTGATACGAACTAAGATAACAACATGTCATTTATTTATTATTTTTTGAGTAAAACTAGGAGCTCACCCCTGGTATTTTTAAATGACAAACAGGCAGCCTGTATATTCTCTCAAACAAGCTACTATCCCTATGGCTACCCCCCATGCCCAATTGTATCAATACACTTTATTTGGATTTAAAGATGAATTGAAACACATTATTCCTATTTTTTAGTGCGTGGCCTCCTTTACCCTGAGCCGTTGCCAGGTGAGGTGAGGTTTCTCATCCCAAAAATGTGGGTAAGTTACAAGTAAGAACAAAAGAATGCATATATATATATTTATATGATAAGAGTTGTAATGACCATAACTCTATGCTGTGTGGTTTGTTTGTGCTCTTATATACTGCCTTCACAGGAGAGGATACACCACTTTTTGAGAATGTCTGTAGTTTGTCCTTCACAGCATCAAACGTAAGTGTTGCAGTAGTGATCCATAGGTCCTGACGAAATCCTATAAAGGATGAAACATGTTGGCCACATAACATCGATGGTAAATAGCATTTCTTTCCGCTATTATCACTGTGCTTTTAACTATACCATCTTGATGGGCAGACCTAATAAAGTTTTCTTATTGACATCAAGATAGGTATTTTTAATCACTTGGACTATTATCCTTTCTGTTTCACATATTCTTTTACACTTCTTTCTAGCACTGCAACTAAGCCCTACCAGCCTCACACTCTGTCATCTTTTGTGGTTGAAGGCTCAACCAGTGGTTCCTAAGCTAACCTCGAGATTCTCTTGAGGAAGGGCAGTTTGGACACCACTTTTCAAACTTGAAATCCCAGATGACGAAGTTCCACTATTGAGTGGGCTGATGGGTACTTTTTTCATGGGTTCCTATTCTGAACTGTGTCTCAACACTCACTATCCTGTGTGTCTCTCCTGTATTGCAGTACCCTTCTAATCCTAACCATCTGTGTAGAACACTTCTTAGGCTCTGCATTGCTATTGGTTTAAAAAGAGACCTGAGGTATCTTCCGTGTGTTTTACTATCATTTTCTGCCAGCAACGGCTGCAGATGGGCTTTTCTGGGTCTAGGCCCCCTGGCAAGTTCCCATGCTTTGCAGAGCTCCGTAAGTTGGGACAACCAAAGGTGCTGGTAGGGTACCAGGTTGAGCTCTTAGAAAGGCCACATGGTTTTTAAAGTAGTTGGTCACTTTTTAAGAACTTACACAAATGCTAAGTACTTTTTAAAGGTCTTACTTACTTTAATGCTTGTTAACTTCTAAATAGTTTTACTGAGTGACTTAACACAAGGCCCTAACAGCAAGTTTAAAACAATTTAGAAAAAATTAGAAAATCAACAATTTTTTTAAAGCTAATGACAATTTTGCATACCATAGTGGAACCACTTATTAATCAGGTGGTACAGCAAATGCCAAGCCTAGTATCCCACCACTGCACCACTTATGTAGGAATCTGGCATATTTATATATTAAATAGCAAATTGAGATATATCACGTAAATAGTCCATGGGTTCCCGTATGAGTGGTCATGGGGCTTGCTATGGCAATTCTAGGGTGCTCTATTAGAAGGTAGTGTGGTCGAGCAGCCGTAGGCTTAACATAGAGGGGTGCAAGACATCTGAAAATACACACAGTGGTCAATAAAGGATACACACGCTTAAATAAGGGGATCCACACCAATTTTTTTAAAAACAGTATCTTTACATATCCTTTGGCACCAGAATCAATTTGCTCTGGTAAATGCATTTTGTAATAGAAATATTTTAGAATTCAAAAAGTTGAAACTGCAATTTTTTTTTTTTTTTTAAATTTTTGAAAACCTTTATTGGTGCATCCAAAGAAATACAAATACGGGCCCACAACCCTGAGGCTGGCCACGAAAAACTGGTTAAGCACAGGAGCGAGCAATACAGAGGCGCAATAGCGCAGCAATATTAATAAACAATCAATTGTCAGTTACACTGGAGATCACATGCCATTACGCCAAAGGAGCATTGAAGGTTAATTTTGGATTTTAAAGTCTGTATTCCGAGTCCTAGCAACCATTAAAGTCCAAACAGTTCCATTAATATAGAAAAGAAAGCATAAAATAAGAAACAGGGTTCACGTAGGCACAACATATCTATAGCAACCAGGGCATACTGCGCCCCGCATCCTAGGCGACCTGGTGGCCCATTAAGCGTGCAACCGAAATAATAACGTCAGGATCATAACAAAATCTGCCGCCACCCGTACACCAGCATCACCTACGCAGACCCAAGACAGAGCAAAGTGGAAATAAAATAAGAGAGAAAAACAAGGCACCATAGAAACGGAAATAAAATAAAACCCATCCCCCCACCCCCCACCCTACACTCATGCAAAGGCTACGGCCTACCCCCCCCTAGCAGTGTGTCTGTCGCCCCATAAACCCGAAATATAGAAGAAAAAGAAAAGAAGGGAAAGAAGAAAGAAAAAAGTTATCACAGCACAGAAGTCGTAGGGAGCCAGAAAAGAGCAATCCTAAAGAGAGCAATCTAATCTAAAACTCCCAAGAATCCCCCACCCCCGGGGGAGGGCCTATCCCACATCACCCGGGCTACCCCGACCCTACAACGCTCTCTCCCCCAAACATGTCAGTCAAATCAAAGGATCACAAAATACCATGGAAATCGGGAAAGAGACAGTGTAGCAGAACGTTCCGCGCCGAGGAGGTACCCCTTTCCAAGTCCACACCTGCCCACCTGAAACAGTCCATGTGCGTGGGGGTCTGTCTAACCCTGGCCAGATCTCAAGTGTCCATCCAAAAACGGCGCCGGAGAAGAATCCGCGTCAGAAAGAACAAAGAGGCAAGATGGCCGCTCACGGTGAAGAAGAAGCCCCTCAAGATGATTCAAATACACCCAAGCACACGCCGATTCCATGTCCCAAAGGGAAGCCTGTCCCACGGCCACCAAATAATGCAGTGCACTAGGAAATGGGGGCTTAGTGCCTGAGAAATAATCAGCCATGTGAAAAGTTAACTGCAGCAGCGGATCCAAGTTGAAAGATAGCAAATCCGCGTCCATGGTGAAAGGCAGTAGCGGAGAAGGAAACAATGTAGCCTCGTCAGGATCAGCAATCGGCAAATCTCCGTAGTCACTCGCGTTGAAGGATTGTCCCAGTTCTCCATCGCGCGGCAACAATGTAGCGCGTTCAGTGCCGAGAGGGGCCAGGTCAGCACAATGAAGAGGGCATGGCGGCGATGTGTAGTCCGCCCCAAGCAAGACGGCGTCCAGCTGCGTAATCAGTGCTCGGGTACAGGCTCGCCATTCAGCCTTTAAATCGGCAACCGCTGTCAGAATGGAAGTAAGGGAAGCTTCAGGCGGGTGAACAGGTATTTCCACAGTCTCGAGCGCGGTTCTGCATTCTCGACCACGCTGGAGTCCAGTCGGCGCTACCCAAGCCTGATCAGGGATAGAGCTTGCAATCGCCATTGTGAGGACGGCCGCCATGTTGACTCCGCCAGGGAAGCCGCAGCGAGCTTAAACAATTCCGACGGGACCAAAGTGGGGGACAAGCTTTAAGTCCAACTGTGCCAGTCGCTCCGTATCACGAGAGTTCCCTTAGTGGAAGGTCAGACAGATAGCAGGGAGTCCGACAGCTGATACCCGTCACGCCGCCGATCCAATAACCAGCGCGGCTGCAGCCCTCTCCGGCGGTATGCAGGGACAGGAGCTTCGGTTCCAGGGCTCGGCGCCGGTCGGAGGATCAAAATGCCCGCAGCATCAGAAAACAGGCAGGTGGAGACACCGGAGAAGCACCCCCGGTATCAGCGCGCTGTCCTCTTCCGCCCACAGTCCAGGGACGCCAGGATAGTGAACAGGATGATGCTGCAGGAGAGCCAGGGTCGGGGAGCCGGGCGACTACACGTCCGTCTCCGCCGCCATCTTGGCTCCTCCCCCGAAACTGCAATTTTTAGAAACTGAAATGTAACCTATGGAAGGAAAAGTTAATATGGCATTCAGGTATAGTACAGAGACTTAGGTGACCAATCTCCAGGAGTTAGGGTGAGTGGGGGCAAGGTCCAAGGCAGCAACAGCAGAAGTCCACCAGCTGTACTTGGTCAGCAGGATGGAGAGGTGCCAAACCGCATGGGGTGCCCAGTGTTATTCTATGGGGATCGGTCTTTGCGTAAAGAGGCTGCAGGCTCCGATTGGGAGGCAAGTTGGGCTGAACAATGGGGCCTCAGGCCTCACAATACCCGGGGACATAGGGGCAACTTTGGTCCTCTTCTCCACGGTCCAGGGGCGACAAGTGCAGAGTTGTCCCTACGCGTTGGGTTTCCCTTACCAGGAGCAGTCGTTGTAGCAGGGGCCTTTGTGCAGAGGCTGCAGGAGATATCTGAGAGTTCACTGGGGGCTAAACCATGGTGGACTCATTCACTTGAAGGGCTGGAGGACCACGATGACACCATTGGCCCACTTCAACTCAGGCTTGGAGTGATGGGTGCAGTGGTGTCTTCAGGCGTCTGGTTTCTGTGGTCACGCATTCCTCACAGGAATCTGTGGATGCCTGCAGGATGCAGTGGAGCAGGACGGCTACTTCTCGGAAGGTCTTGGTTCCTGGGTGAAGTGTGGCTGATCTCCAGGTATTTGGGGACTCAGCAACTGCAGAACAAGTCGACTTTATGTGCAATTAGCAAAGGCAGCAGGCAGGCCAACAGGGTTGGTGTCAAGTCAGTTGCTGAATCTTCTGTTCTTGCTGGATGCGACTTTTCACGTCCTTCATCTTTCAGGTTGGCAGGATCTGATTTCCTACTGCTCTCCTAAATACAAAATTTAGGAGAATTAGGGGGATTGTAGGGTGGTAGCCAATGGACTAAATCTGTAGAGCGGCGGCTCAGCCGAAAACTAAAACCTCTATTGGTCCTCCAGCGGTCCTTATGTTATGTTATGTTATGTTATGTTAGTTTTGTCTTTTATAGCGCACGGCTACTCCAGAGAGTGTCCCGGCGCTTTTATTAAAACCAGTCGTAGAGTAACACAACACAGAACAAGCAAAAAAAGGAACAGCAAAAATCAGAAAGAAAATAATTACTGGGCAAAAAGCCAAGTTTTAAGGCCCTTCCTAAAAGTCAACAGATTAGAGGTGCTGCGTAGTGCCAGAGGCAACGTATTCCAAATCTGTGGTGCCAGCAACCTGAAGGAGCGACCCCCAATGCGGGCCCTCTTTACTCGGGGTGCCACCGCAAGGAAGAGTGATTCAGATCTCAAAGATCGGGTCGGCTGGTAGAAGGCAATCCTCCTTTGGAGATAATTAGCTCCCAAGGCATGGAGAGCCTTATGGGCCAGGGTCAAGGCCTTAAAAACTATCCGCTTCCGGATAGGCAGCCAATGGAGCGACTGCAAAAGGCGTGAAGCTCTGGAACGTCTATAAAGGCCAAAAATGGCCCGCGCTGCCGAGTTCTGGACGACCTGCAGACGTTGTAAAAGATATTCCGGCAGGCCAAGATACAGGACGTTGGAATAGTCCAATCTTGAGCCAATTAAGGCCTGCACCGTCGTCTTCCTATGATCTTCTGAGAGCAGAGGAAGAAACTTTCGGAGCATCCTCAATAGGCCAAAACATGTCCCCGTGAGACCAACGATCTGAGATCTTAACGCCAGACCATTATCCATCTTATCCGGAACAGAAGGGAAAGAGTGCCTATACGCCGCCTTAGCAAACACGCTAGAGGTTTTAGTTTTCGGCTGACCCGGCGCTCTACAGATTTATAGGCACTCACGTCCTTGGATCTCCAGCATTCCGGATCTCTATATCTCTAATATACACTCAGAAAGACAAGTCCTTTTTCCTTTTACTCGAACCAGAGCAGCTGGGTCGGAATTATCACCAGCGGAACGTTCATACCAAGATACCCAGCAATGTCAAAACAGCCCTGAAGAAGTCACAGGTTACTTCCCACTGTGACGAAACACATGTTGGCTGGTTATGTCCTTTGATGTTATGAGATTAAATGATTTGAAGAAATTCTAAACAACTTTTGTGGACCTTGTCTTATAACAATTTTGATTCAAGAAACTTTGCCAATCAATTGCATTTACCTAATAACATGTGCTCGGGAGTTTGTTTTTTTACCTACCATATACCCCTGGATCTATTTAGCTCGCCAAATTTGCTAAACTTGAAAGTAAGATGTCAAATGTCAGGCCATGTCTTCTGACATATTGCTGCTTATTTATTTTTACTTTTATAAACTCCACACACTTTGCAGCCAGAAAAAGAGAAGGGAAGTCAAGTATGTGGCAGTCTTGCTGGGGTACAGGAAGCATAAACAGAAAGATTGTAGAATTACTTTTATTTTGTAAAAGACATCAAAATGTAAATATCTGTAAAAGAATGGTACAAATCGAACAGCTAGGAAAGCACAATTAAGCATATTTTATGTAATTCTGAAGTGTGATGGAAGCAAAAAATGTAATAGCATCAAAACAAATGAAGACACTTTACTTGGTGATGCACAAATGATAAACGTTCACTGAACCCTCATTTCCACACCTTATAATTTGTGTGCAATATATTTCTATCAGTAAGACTGTTTGTCTGCAAATTTAGTGGTCATTTCAATGGAAAATATGCTGTCTGTAACTGACAGTGCCCTACCACACGAAGCATTACTTATATTAAAAAAAGCAATCGCTCCTTAGTCCATTATAGCTAAGTGGGTTGCCAAAGTTTGTCATTCTAAAAATTGGGTGTGACTCTAAAAGGTTTGGGAAGCAACGCTCCAGAGGCCGTTTACACTTACCATAAAGTCACAACACAGCAGCATGTAAACTGCTCCTTGGGATCCCTCGACAGCCAATAAATGAACTACACTGAAGGGCGGTTATGGATGCTAAGTGAGCTTCATATGCCCTGAATTAGCCAACCACACTATGGGGCATGTTATCAATGACTTATGACTGATTTATCAGCACTTTAGCACCGCAAAAGTGGCAATAGATTTATTGCCCTATTCTCAAGCTGGTGCAAACTGCCAATATCGCCAGTCTTCCAGCGATAGCTGCCGCAAAACACATCACCACAGATGAGCGCGACAACTAACGCTAATGATATGTGGAGTAGGCTTTCCAGTGCAAAAACACATGAAAACACCTCTTCGCAACATTCTCAATGACCAGCCAGATCTGCAATGTGATCCAAAAACAGGACATAAGGCGTGTTAGCAGCAGGGATTTAATACCTGCCTTTTACTGGTGTTAAACAGGACGACAACCTGCAGTATGAAAGGGGGCCCAGCTCTGAGCCACATCTGAAGACCAACACATGTCATGGAGCTACTGATCATGCAGCAGTTCGGAGACCAAAGAGGACCACAACACCCACTGCCACCACCCCCAGGACCCCCCTCCCCATACCCTCACCCTGGACTACCACCGAGGCAGCGCAGAACAAGACAGCTGACCTTCTGAAAAAGGCATGGCCCCTCAGTCACACAATTGCAGAATGTGGGAAGAGGTGGGAACCAAGTATGTGTGAAGGAGGCAGGCTACCCATGAATAAGAATGTACACAATGCCAAGTGTAGCAGTGATGTGCTGGACAGACTTCAGTAAGCAGAGCACACACATGTCCATGTGGACATGTACAGCTGGTGTTTGTAGTGTTGTGGACAGTGGTCGTAACCGTGTTACATCAGGCAGTGGGGAAGACCTTGGTTGTGTAGCTTTGTCGTCCCCCCTGTAAGCGTAAGTGGAGTGGGCTGGTCTGGCGTACACCAGTCCAGCGTAGGAGTGTGAATAAATAGGCCTGGGCTCTGGGCATGGTTTACTTCCGTGATGGCCAAAGCGTCTGCTTGGGCGGCACCCCTCACCCTGCCACGAGTCCCCTGCCGTGACCACCATCCTCCTCAGCGGATTGCTGACTTCTGCAACACAGGCCCCTAGCGCACCCAGCGGCACAGCACCGCGGAGTTATGTGTGTGCTGACTACTGCCTTAGGACTACACTGCGGTCAGCAGGTCCCCCAATTCAAATCGATTCTTGATTTATTGATGGCGCAGTCCAGTAGGCAACGGACATGGCTTCCAGTGCGGCCTGCCCAGACGACGCATCATCGCCGGCTGCGTACCCACTAAGCGCTTCAGGTGCCACTAACTCTGTGCAGCTTAAGTCAACGCCACGTGGCTGTGAGCCCTTGCTGACCGCTGCCTCTGGCCTACACTGCAGTCAGCAGGGCTCACACATATCAACTCCCATCCTGACCTGCAAGGACATGCCATCATGGCTGGCTGCACACCGGCCACCCCCACCAGGGCCACCTCCAACCAACAACTGCTGGAGTTGGAGGAGTCTTACAGCCAGCATCTCAATCTTCAGGTGCCACTAACTAGGTGCACCACAACTCATTGACCCTTTATGATTGAGTTTTGTGCTGTGGACAGCGGACGCAACAATGTCACCTCAGGCAGTCGGGAAGACCTGGGACGATGATAATGAAGATGAGGTGGGTGTACCACACCCCACTGCAGCTGCAGCAGAAATATCCTGAAGGGACACAATTATTAACAATTTCTTCACATGAGCATGCTCAGCTCTGGTGCCCCTACTTTATTTTTTTTAATTTTTCAAAACCTTTATTGACATATTCAATATAATCAAAATACACTTTTGCATCAGATCAGAGCATCGTACACAGGTTATTAGCCAAATATCATAGATATAATGACAACACCATTATGCAAGAGTCTAAATCTGTGAGGCGCTGCTATGGCACCATAATAAACACAGTGCTAAAGGAGGTGGGGACACCACTGTAGAGATGGGGGCACGCACGATCAGAAGGGGAAGCAGGGGGATAGAGGGAGGCAGTTACTGACCAGCACCGGTGGCCGCTGCGGCTCACATCAGGTCGGGAATGAAGATATGTCACTAAGGGCCCCCATGTGTCAATTGGGGCGAGATCTTGCGGGAAGTAAGTCCCAGAATTCGGATAGCAAGGTCTGGCATCTCGAGGCATCTTCAAGCCAGGGATGCGAACTGGCGCGCAGGTCTGTGACCCCAGCACATGGCCACCCTACACCTAGCTAGGACGAGCAGCATTGCGATCAGGCGGCGAGAATAATCTGGGCAAAATTTAACAAAGCCCAGCAGACACAACAGTGGGTCAGGCTGTACCGATTCAGAAGTATTCTCTGAGATGGCGGCGCATACAGCCAGCCAGAAATCTCACACCTTAGGGCATAACAACGCTAGATGAACCTTCAGCAATCTAGAATCCAGAATCTGCCAGAGTTAGAGCAGCCAGAGTGCAGAAACTGTATTACAAGAACCCCCCGCCCAACCAAACCCCCACCTTTGCAACCCAAAAAACATTTCCAGAAAACCTGCCACCCGCACACCCACTCCAACCCCCCAATCAGGATGAGATACCTCCCCGACCCACTCAGGGGACCCTCAACTGGGAAAAAGGAAAACAACAATAAGAAAGGGACTTATCCTGTGAGGGTAAGGCAGGGCTCAGCGAACACCCCCGCAATAAAGCAGGGTGGCCAAGCTGTTGAGACAGCAGACAGCGTACAGATAAGAGTTCACCAATGAGTCAGCACCAATCAGTCATTGTCACTGAGGTTGTCAGATGTAGCGAGCTGGGAGCCGGATGGTGATTGGTGGTGAAGATTTGTCAAGTTTCTTAGCAAATGCAAGTGCATCTCTTGTGTCAGGAAACATGAGCGTCTTGGCACCCTGTCGGACTCTCAGCTTTGCCGGGTTAGTCAATGAGTAAGCAACATCATGTTTTTGAAGGATCCGCTTTGCTGGGTAGAATTCACGTCTAGCGGCTTGAAATGCCAGAGTATAATCCGGAAAGAATGAGAATGAGTTTCCTTGATGGTTGATTTTCCCCCTGTCGCGTGCTGCATGAAGAATCGTGTCTCGATCTCTGAAGTTTAACATTTTATCAATAGTGGGGCAAGGAGGGAGACCTGGACCAGGGCGGGGACCAAGAGAATGATGGGCACGTTCTACAATGAAGACTGAGGAAAGAATATCCCAAGATAGTTTCCGGACCAGCTGTTCCACTAAATCCTCTATGTGGGAGATATTAGTTGATTCTGGCACGCCCGTAATGCGGAGGTTGCTCCGGCAGGAGTGTGCTTTCAAATCCTCATTCTTATTTCAAATAACGTCCAGTATTTTATTCATCTGGAGCATCTTCTGACGATCCTGAGTGGCAGCATCCTCAATATCAGAGATCCGGGATTTCGCGTGAAGTAGGCGATTGTCGTGAGAGTCCACCCGGGCCTTAACCAAGTCAAAACGTGCGGAGAGTTGGTCGAGTTGAGTTGCAATACCGGTGACCGTTGATTTAACATCTAGCATGATCGCCTTCAGGTCGTCGTCACGTGCCGGAGGAGCCTCCATGTTGGCCGCAGAGTCATCCCCGTCCGGCCCTGGACCGTCCTGGTGACTCGATCTACGCTGGTCAAAGGCAAGTTTGGTCTGTTTATGGTCGGTTCTCCCCATGGCGAATGGTCACCGGCAGAAGGCGCCTTTAAGGTGCAGAGAGGCTGAACTGCGGTCAGGAGGACAGCAGTGCAGGGTACAGCAGGCTGGACACCACTTCTCAGCTAAGGCAGTCTGGGTAGAAGAGCTGGCAGAATACCCAGCGCCAAGCAGCAGCAGCGGCCAGTCGCAACCCCCAGTGGGCACAGAAGGGCACCAAAGTGCAGCGGCCGGAGGCACCGGTACCTTGGGATCACAAAACCGCCGGAGCGTGGCTCCACAGGAGTGAATTCCCAACGTGTGGTGGGGCTGACTAGTGAGCAAACTGCGGTACAGACTGCTGGCGTCAGGCAGGCTTCAGATCCAGAGCTGCACCGTATGATAGGAGCCACAGCAGCCCAAAGCAGGGCGAGTCCAGGATGCGGGGTGACACCAGGCACCTGAAGCCGAGGCGATGCGGTGGAAGCGGGGCCTCGGTCAAAGAGATGCAGCAGGGAGAGGGTGCAGGTTCCGGCGTCACACCATATTACCTCGCCTTCTGTGGAGCAACAAGTGCGAAGTCAGGCCCATCAGGGGAAAGGTGCCGTCAGCCCAATGAGTTCAATAAAGGCCGCCGAGGCCCAGGACCAGCACTGCATGGGTGACGGGTAGGCAGCTGATCCCAGACGCCGAGGAGCGGCCAGGGCAGGACGCGTCAGGCCGTGATAGCATGTGACCGGAGCTCGGTCTCTCACCGGCCGCCCCACACAGGAAGCAACCGGCAGCAAGCGCCAAGCTGAAGAAGCCACGGCGGGGAGGTGCGGGGGGTGCACCACACCCGCCACCAGGCCCGGGCTCCAGCATCCGCAGGAGAGAGCCCAGCCGGGAATCAAGGTTGAGTTAGTGTTGCGGCAGGCCTGGGCCAGGCCGTGCAGCTCATGGACCCCCAACCCCGATGCAAGCAGCCCCAGCAACAGCCGCACTCACCGGAGCAGGAAGAGAAGAAGCCCTCAGTGCCCTCTGGGAAACACGGACCTCTCAGGCAGCAATCAGGGAATCAGGCAGCAGGCCCTGCAAAGCAGGCAGGTCACAGATCTCGGTCCACACAGGTTGTCCGCGAGTCCAAATGGCACCAAACGACTCCCAGGTTACTGCTGCTTTGGGATAGGCAGGTGAGTGTTAGAGGTAGTGCTATCTGCTTGCGGATGATGTCGAATTGTTAGCTTGGCCGGCAGAGCCCACTTAGAGTGCGTCCATCTTGCAGCCGGCCAAGCCACGCCCCCCCCGGCGCCCCTACCTTAGTGCAGCTCAAGCCATCGCCACGTGGCGGTAAGCCTGTGCCGGCGGCAGTGCATCCGGTGCCACTAACTCAGTGCACCACAAGTCAAGGACCCTTTATGATTGAATCTTGTGTGTGTGATTTCAGATTTGGTGCCCCTACCTCAGTGCACTGCAAGTCATGGACCCTCTAATGGACCCTTCATGATTGAATCTGTGTGTGTGATCCGATGATCACTGTTCTAGTTGTTGCCAGCACCAACCACTCCCTGAGGGCTGGCCTACACTCACCCCACACTCATCCAGCACAGGCTTCACTGGACATGTGACCCAGGTAATAAAAAGGGACAGGGCGCTGATGCCCGTAGCCAGTTCCACTATCTAAGTGTGTCAGTGTGGTCATTATGTATGCATGATTGCCCCCGGGCCCTACCACATTACATTGTGTTGTGGACAGTGAACTCAACCATGTCATCTCAGGCAATGGGTAAGACCTTGGACATGCAGCCTTGCTGCCCTCCCTCCCCCTTGTAAGCGTAAGCAAAGTGGGCCGGGTCGACGTACGCCTGTCCAGCGAAGGGTTGTGAAGAATTTGCCCGGGGTTCTGGGCGTGGTTCAGTCCTGGTCTGGACAAGGAAGTAACAAATGCGTGTGTCTCTGTTGTAGTGTTGGCGCTACCCGGCCCGCAATTGACAATGTTGCAATGTAGCAGGGACCCGGAGGGCGGGCTCGCATGAACAGAGATGAAGGAGTGCAAGGCAGCTCGGGGTCTTGGTTCATACATGCCAAGTGTTGTATGTATCTGTATTGCCGCAGTATGAGCCAAATGCCTAGCCCTAATCGCAGCGCGAGTTCAGCCAGGCATCTATGTCCGTCCTATCCTTACCATAGGCCTACACTCACGTTGACGGCCACCTTCAAGTGCCAACATCACAGTGTTGTTAGGCTTGTGGACATGCGCAAACAGGCATGACAATGGTGTGCTGTAGGAGTGGAAGTGATGCAACCGCGCAACGCACACAAGTAAATAGGCTCGGTGGGAGGGATGAGAAGCTGTGAGGCAACGTAACACATTGTAATGCCGCTCATTTGCCACATGAAGACATCTAAAACATGAATTCTAAAGTCGCACACTTCCCACCCCACCCCCATCAAGCCAAACCACATATCCTGAATGCAAGCAGATGACAAACTAACAATAGGTCTCAAGGATCCGTACTCTTCTGGGTATGTCGGACCGCGGTGGCACTCCGTCCGAACAGCTGTGGGCGGGTCTAGCCGGACTGAACGATTGTGTTCATGAGCAGACCTCCCGGGCGGACACCAGTTCGAGTTTGTGAAGTTCATAAACTCGTGAACGTTTTCCCTTAATATTTGGGGACATTTCCTCCACTGAACTACTGACATACCCAGAAGAGTACGGATCCTTGAGACCTACTTCTATTTGGGAAACCCAATGATCGAATTACGACATGGGTAACTGGTGGATTTGACTGCGACAGTCCTGAGGAAGACCGGAGTGACCTTTCGGGGCATAAAGAAAGCGGTCAAAACATGTTGACTCGAGCAGTGGTAGGAGGGAAGTCTTGAGGAACCTCATTTTCTCACTAAGACATTTTTCCCATCCTCTTTAATTCTTAATCCTGATAAGGGTACCACAATTGGTTCTAATAAAGTATTTCTTTCTATTGGTACCCCTAATCAGTTTTAACACACGTCCTTACTGCACTAATTTTCGTCGCATTCACATCAGATCCACAAGGTGTTCCTTTGCACATTGTATCACTCATGTATGTTGCTCGTTGTACGTATTTACTGATTATGTTGTATGTCTTGTAACGTGGAATTTATTATTTTTTCCCCCTCCCTAATGCTCCGCCCTGGATGTGGCTTGTTGAATCGTTTGCTGCCCTAGCTCCTTTTCCGCTATCTCTCTGGCCAAGAACCCCGCTGCCTGAATCACTGTGAACGCTTGGACCCGCCCGCCAGTCTCCAGCAGCCCAGCCGCTCGTAATTCCATCTAGAGCGGGGCCGCCAGGAGGAGACCGGCGAGGGGCTAAACTACAACGCCCAGAAGCCCTTGCGGGGTCCAGCGACATCAGCAAGCGCCAGGTTGCGCTTTAAATCTGCATCAACGCCATTGAGTGTGCGATCTCTTGTTGAATCGTTTGCTGCCCTAGCTGCTGTTCCGCTATCTCTCTGGCCAAGAACCCCGCTGCCTGAATCACTGTGAACGCTTGGACCCGCCCGCCAGTCTCCAGCAGCCCAGCCGCTCGTAATTCCATCTAGAGCGGGGCCGCCAGGAGGAGACCGGCGAGGGGCTAAACTACAACGCCCAGAAGCCCTTGCGGGGTCCAGCGACATCAGCAAGCGCCAGGTGGCGCTTTAAATCTGCATCAACGACGTCTCGCGGGACGCCGGGCAAAGCCCGGGCAAAGGGCGGGCCGTCTGTGGCCGTCCGGGGACGTACAAGGACGGGACGGGCCACCCTATTAACATCTGCGTCCAAAACCCACACTTACAGTGCAATTTTGTGACAAGGAATCCCAACCGAAAATAAATGCGGTAAGCGCACATCAAAGCAACCGCGAGTAAGGTGAAGGGTGATAGTGAAACGTGCTGAAGTTCCAATAGCAACAACAAAACTATCCTTTGGGGAAACCAGCATCACTAACACCATCAGGCCTACGACAGGAAAGCGAAATGGGATTTAAAAAACTACGATCTCGCACAATATTTATGAAGCGAATGGGCACAGAGGATGCAGTTAGGAAATCCACAGATAAAGCAATAAAACACGGCCGGATAACTCAGACCCCGGCAATTAGCAACTACTTTTCTGCCTTAACATCAAAAAGGGAACTAGATACGAATATCCCGTAAACAGAAAATAACCTTAATCCACCTACAAGTATAGGGGAACAAACGTGTTCCTCAATGAAACCTCAACTGACTCAAAATTGGAGCGATCTGGATCCTGACCTAAATAACAAGCTTAACTACTCTTCACCTGACCTACACTCCTTGGACCACGAGGCGATTCTTTTAAAATCCTCAACTCCTATAAAATGCTTTGGGAGCTCATACCAAACTCAGGATCTACGTGCAAACAATTTGAAGCCAACAGAAAATAAATCAGAATTAAAGGTATCCAATAGTTTTTCGAAAAAAACATCAGAACAAGCTCTTGCACTTGATTCTTCTTTGGATCCTTTCACACTCAAAAACAATACTTTTGTTAACACCGCAACACCAATGTCAAAGGCCCTTTTTTCTCTACAAGAAATATTGGAATCGGTCCTTTCCTTTTTAGGAAACATTCTTGAAAATTCGGATCAAACTTTGGATGTCCAAATTGGTATACTAAAGTTCCTAGTAGAAGAAAAAAGGAAAAAAGATTCCTCCGAGGCAGCGACAAATCAACTAATAGCTAACACTAAGCAATTGCAAAACAATAACTCAATCAATTACAAGAATGTACAGGAGCAAACAAAATGTGACTCTAGTACTCAGACAACAGAAACATTAAAAATAGAAAAACAAAAAAGGGAAAATCTGGAAACCCAAAACGAATCTACAATATACTCCGTAAAAAAATTATTCAGAGAAAAACCGATAAATAATGCAGATCAGTATCCAATTTTTTCTAAACCGAATAAAACTGATATGCACAAAAATGATTCTGTCCAAGACGTCCAGGAAATCAGCACTAATAACATACCTGATACTGCAAAAGGAGAAATAACCAACAAAAGAACGGAAACTGAGCAAGAAGGAAGAAAAAAAAGGAGGAAAAAACCATTAAGAAGGATCCACAAAAAGAAAACCCGCAAGCTAAAATTTTAAAAACCTATCACACCTCAAAAACATTGAGAGGAACAAGAAGATGAAATTATAAAGCCTCATACCACAAAAAAAGTGGAAACCAGTGATAGAAACATTGTAGAGAAAACACAATCATTGAACCCAAGAGCAGATGAATACCTTCCATCCAGGCTATTCACAAAAACAGGACATAGAAATATAGGGGCAGGAGAAGATGATGACAAGAACTTTCAATGTGGTGAAGTGACACAGTCCAAACTATTACAATTCGAAGAACTTTTTCCAACAAATAATGTCCCACTCAATAGAGGAAGGATAATCAATCTTCTGCACCATATACGGCCTCTACAATCATTGACCAGTAATGAAATAGAGTTAGTGACTTTTCCCAAAAAAGATAATATCAAAATAGCAATGGTATCATTCTGGTCATCAGTTCTTCCTGGGATCATTCTTAATGAAAAGGAGATACTTCATAAATGTGGATACGACGTAATTGAAAGATCGGAACCAAAGGAAAACAAAATCTACAAAAGGTTCAACGATCGTATGCGATTAATTTCTAGCACGCAATCCAAAAATCTTCTTAGAATCTCTTCTGCATCAGAAGATCCAGGATCAACTTACTCAGGATCTATATATCCAGGGAAGGATACCGTGAAAATTCACGTGAACAACGGTGAAAGGGCAGTCTGGTACCAAGATTCAAAAGAGAAGGAAGTCATTAATAGCGTAAAGTCTTGGTCTTGGGTCTCTGAGACATTGAATAGCAATAAAACCTTTACTTGCCTACAACACCCTGTTTAACAATGGATTAAAGATTACATTGTGGAACATGGCTGGAAAAACTAAGAATAAAATGACTGAAGTCACGAGTAACCAGCCTGATATCCTGATTCTGCAAGAAACTTGGGCGACTGAACCCTTCTCCCAGAAAGGCTACTATGTTTATGATACTCCTGCAAAAGCAACCAACCGGGGCCATGCTAAAGGTGGTTTGGCTATCCTACTGAGGGAAGAATACTTGTGGGCCCAGGAGATCGTTGAGACCAACCTCGAAAACTTACAGTGCATTAAGGTTTCTTTGAAAATACAGCCCCACAAAAGGCAATCCTGCTCTTCAACGTATATGCCCCTCCTGGCAAAAAACAAGATACCCTATTCGCCGATATCATGGAAACCATCACGCAGATAATAGAAGATCAACTTCATCTGTCATACATAATCATGGGCGATCTTAATGGCAAAATCTCTAACTCCGAAATCAGAAAGTGGGTAAACGTATACAAAGATGAATCACTGGAAATTTCAACTCCACAGTTCCCTAAAGGTATACATTCAGATAAAAGAGGTAAACTGCTACTATCAGTATTGCCTAATCTAAATGGGGTAATCTTGAATGGCAATGTGGAAGGAGATATTCCGGCATCGTACACCAGACGGGGAAATGGAACCTTCTCTATTATAGACTACATCATCTGCGGTATGGATTTGCTGGAAACAGTCACGTATTTGCACTCTAATTTTACAGCAGAGAGTGATCATGCACTGATGCACCTAACCACCTACTGGTTGGCTAACCCTTCACCTGCCAGTCAGATCATCTTCTATAGAAGTACAATTCTGGTAAAAAGTGAACAGAGACGCATCTTCTGGAACTCATCAACTTTGGACAATATATCCGCATTGATCATACACACTCAACTCCTAACGAAAACATATTCGGATGATCCAATAGCAAATTTTGAATACATAATCAAGGAACTTAAATGTGCTCTACCAAACAAGCTACAACAGGTCACAACAGGAAATAACAAGAAGAAAAATAAAAACAATACCCGGAATTCAATAACTAAAAAAAAGCTCAATAAACTCATACGTGCTCAATACGTGAACTTTTCTCCTTCAATCAAGAAAGAAATTAATAAACTAAAAAATCAATTGAGAAGAGAGAAACTTAGCTACAAAAAAATATTGCAAGATCGTAATTGGGTTGACATCCAAATAGCCGCAAAAAAATATAACCAGCGTAAATATTGGTCCCTAATCGCCAAAATAACTGGAACAAAAAAGAAACTTCAAGCCATACCGGTTCCACCGAACGATTGGGAAATTTACTTGACTATCTTTATAAAGCAAATCTGACTAAATTAGATGAAAATAGCGCCGATAACATCATGGAAAAGCACAATTCACCGATCTCTAAAACCACTGCAATATCTGTAGAAACGCATATTCGAAAAGCAAGAAACACTGGTGCCTCAGGCCCTGACCAAATACCCATCAAGATCTTGCAAGCAGACCCCAAGGAGTGGAGTCAGATGCTATCACCCCTCTTTAATCACATCTTTAACACCGGACAAGTACCAAAATCATGGCAGGGGAGTATCATCATCCCCATACATAAAAAGGGGAGTAAAATCATAGCAGGCAATTACCGCCAAATAGCACTGATGGATGCCACAGGGAAAATCTTTGCCGCAGAGGTACTAGATCGATTGAAAGACTGGGCTTTCTCGCAGGGTCTAATACCTATGTTTCAAGCAGGTTTTAGACCTAAACATTCCGTCACTGACAATATTGCAATCATTCAGGCCATCCTAGACAAATATGTAACACGGAAAACTCAGGCTGTATATGCAGCATTTATAGACTATTCTACCGCGTTTGACCGCGTTGATCGACCAACACTATGGAACAAACTGCTGCAGATCATAGTAAATCTCCATACCAATACTTGGTGTCAAGTACAAATGGGGGGTGAAAAAGGTTTAACGAAAATAATTAAAACAGCTAACGGACTTAAACAAGGGTGCCTTCTAGCCCCGATACTATTCTCCCTATATCTCAGTCACTTGCCATATCAACTACAACAGGGCTCAAGTCTGCCTCCTAAAATCGCTAAACAAAGTATACATGCGTTGCTTTACGCTGATGACATAGTGATGCTAGATCTCACTCCTTTCGGACTGCAAAAACTACTAGATATCTTGCACAAATATTCAAAAGAATTTATTTTAATCCCAAATATAAAGAAAACAAAAGTTGTAGCCTTTTCGGGGAGGAAACAAAGTGTTAAATACAGCTGGAGGCTTGGCGGAGAAAAGATAGAAAAAGTTGACGAATACACATACCTTGGCAGGATTCTCTCAAAGAGCTTAAAAAATACAAAACAGATAAACAACTTAAAAAGGAAATCCGAATTACATGCCGAGGCACTCTCTAGACTCTATAGTGCTACTGGGAACAGGCATTTTTCCTCTCTGTTAAAAATATACAGAGCAAAGATCCCCCCTGTTTTATCCTACGCGACGGAATATATCCCTATAAAGCAGTGGGTTTACATGGACCGCAAAGAAGGAAAAATCCTAAAAAGAATCATGAAGGGCTCAGATTCCATACCAGTCCAAGCTTTAAGATTAGAATTTTCCATTACAAGTTCTTATGCTACAGCTGTGGCCAACGTTATTAGGTGGGCCTAGAATCTCCTCCATGCAAAAGAGGTAACATTAAGATCCCTGCTGAAAAACAAGACTTTCGATTTAGAAGCCACAAAGCAAACTTTTCTTGGGAATATGACTGTTGTATTTCAAATGGCCAAAATTTGTCCGGACATTTTGCTCACCTGGTCAGCATCGCAATTGAAACTTTTCCTAAAATGTTTTACCCCAAAATTGAGCTATGAACTTGACTTTACACATTGTAATAAATGATCTACCTACAAACCCTTCGTAGAATCACTGGAGTACAAATATGTCCAGCCATATATTGGGTTTTCCATTACGCATGGTGCAAGGAGGGCGATTACAATGTTACGACTAGGCATCTTACCTGTGCTAACTTTTTCATCAAGATGGTTACCCGGAGGATCCCCATTATGTTCTCTTTGCCAAGGGGGTGTCCAGAACATCGAGCACTTATTATTTGTATGCCCTAGTTCCAACAATAGCACGTGCAAGATACCTTGATCCTATATATCGCACCTGCAGAATTACAACGGTAAAAGAACTATTAACAGTGTGTAAACAGCCACCAAATGAACTTGTATGTTATAATTTTTATAAATTTTTAAAATCTTTTTTACCTTTATATTGATCAGTGATGAAACCTTTCTTTTATTGATTGTTTAATGTTATATTTGTGGTCCTCTGTCGAGTACCAACACAAATAAAAATCTTTTTGACTTTTGACTTTGGCTACACCAGGGCGTCTGTAGCAGGCCCTATGATGAAGCATGTCACATACTTCGGTATGTGAGTGAGGGAAGTTTTTCCAGACTTGGGAATTTCCCCTTGTAGTGTTGGTGCACTCTATATACCCATCTCATATGTGATTACAGTTAATTCAGGGGGTTTGGGGTATTGGAGTATAAACAATTTTGGCCCTCTCCCCTTTTGCGTGTTGAATAATACAACATATACACACCCCACACAAAGAAGTCCTTTCTCAAAGTTATCTTTCATGGAATGGCCTTCACACTTACTCCCACACCATCCCAAGCGTACAACCATTACACACTAAAACAAACCATTGAACCGAGCTGTGGCATTGCATCCACAGAACTGGCACAGGTCAGACCATTGCCGCTTAAACCAGAGCCACTAACGCAATGGCAGAACATCCCGGACACATGCACAACCCGTGTCACGTAGAACTGCACCTTGCACATATGCTGCATTTACTGGGGGCACTGCCATTGGCAGTGCTGAGGATCAGTTACCGGCTAAGCTTCCGCCTTGCCAACGTCACCTGCATTCAGCCTGTGTTGCATTGTCGATCGCGCATTTTTGAGTTGTCCATGGATGTCTGCCTATCCAACAGGACGGTAGCTGAACTGGATTTTGACGTGTATGCGCCCCTGTTGGCCCACGACCAGGAGTGCTACCGTGATACCCGTTTATGGGATACCTTGATACTAGGCTTACATGCTGGCAGCTGGACCTGGGAGACTGCACAACTCCTCGTGTGCAGTGACCACATTGAACTGCTCCCCTATTGGGCTGTAGTGCTAATTGGTGAAAAAGGGGTAGACGCAGCACATCTGTCTGGACCTGCTAATGGATCGCCTCGCAGTCCAGTTTGATGAAGTCGACTGACCTCATGTTGGAAATGGTAGCCTACGAAGCTGCAATCGCTTTCATGGACGAGTAGCTATGTACCTGCAGCCACAACAGATTGGAACCCATTGCACATGTCCCAACACCTTGTTGCATCTTGGTGATCTGGTCACATATCCCATGACAGCAGTGGACATGGCTGCATTCGCCTGGACTATTCACATTCAGTGGAGTGTTGAAGCTGGACCAGTACAGGGCCATGCAAACCCCACTTTACATTGTTGCCTCGTGGAGGGCCAGCCAGAGTCCTTTAGGGATTGACAAGTTCATCAGAAGGGGAAGACTTCAGTCCGCAGTGTGATTGATGTGTCATCGGTAACCAAACAAAATGTGGCAGTCCATGGCGAGGTCTAAGGTGAGTGTCGCTGAGTGTATCGGGGGACAGTGAAATTTGTTATTCCAGGACATGATGCAGAGGCAGAACCAAGCTGAAACCGGCCATATGGTGGAGATGAATGCTACCACTTCATTCTTACCACAAAGCCAAATTCATCATCATCTTCGTCCTCTGATGTGTCAGGTGCCGCACATGTGGGTGGTGGTGGTTTGTCTGCATCAGTGTGTGGCAGTGACACATTCAGGAGCCGGAGGTGGAATGTCTGCAGCACTGTATGGCACTGACACTTCAGGGGGGATGGGGTGGTGGATGGGGTAGTAACAGCAGCATCCATTCACGCCAGGCCTTGTGGTGGCAATGTCATGAGGAGGATCTGCAGGGTACTGAAGACCACAGCTTCATCTCGCTGGTGTGCAGCCCTGGCAAACATTCTTTCAGCCTGCATCCGCTCCAAGCTCTCCATCATTCTCCTTATGTGTCCCAACTCCCGGCTGACATCGCTGGAGGCACTCTGACTAGACAGTTGTGCTTGGCTCAGAGTCCTGGCTCCAGCGATGTCAGCCATGGATTGATGGAGAGCATGGAGCGGATAGTGGGTGTCCGTTAGGGACTGTAAGCCGTCCCTAATGGGACTTAAGACACCCACGTATGGCAATTAGTTTGGCTGCCATGAGGTCGAACCCCACCCTGTGCTGATCAGCCATCTTCTCCTGGCGCCCCAACACATGGCATTGGAATGCCATGTGTTGGTCATGGGGGTCCTGGGAGACAGCCGTGGTGGTGGATGCTTTCTGCTGTGTGGTCTGTGTAGGGGGTGGGGTCTCCTCAATGCAGCTGGGCAGCCCTGTTCTTGGAGGTGGGGTGCCGGAGCGGTCCATGAGCTGTTGGTGGGTGTTGGTGTCGATGTTGGGGAGGTCCTCTTCATCATCAGTGCTGAGTTGTTGGGTCTGCTCTGCATTAGGTGTTGATTCTCCCTTTGCAATGTGAGGGGGAGATGCAGTTTGACATTGTGTTCACATGTATGTTCACGCATTGTACATGTTTACTAACAGACTGCATGACAATGTACATTGTGACTGTTTGTGAGGAGATGCCTATCTGATGCGGGACAGTTGACATTTCTACACCATCACAGATGTGAGGTTGTACTGGTACATTATCATCTCACAGTTTCCTGCTATGCCAAATGTGAATGGCCATTTTCTACACACAGGTAGCAGCAGTTGTGTCCTCTGTTCTGTTGTGAAAGTGTTGCAGTTTGTACCACTATGTTGTCAATGTGGTTGTGCTCTGATTCTTATGTGTGTGTGCTGCATTGTGGGTGAGTTGCCCCTTCAGCTCTGATTTGGCTGACCCATATCCCTTTCAGGCAGTGTACCTTTCACTTCTTTGCTTATACAATGCTGAGATATTGCAGGCTTGGGTGAATTGGGCACTTGGTCGGAGTTGTGACTCTTGGGCATGGTTTGTCCACAGATGTGCTATACTTAATTGTGTATGTGTGCCATTGTGCCCATCTCCCCCCAGTCGCTGGTCGTTACCCTGTTGCTGTTTGCTCAGGTCATGTTGTGCAGTGTCCAGTCCCCCAACTCCTGCCACCGACTCCCCAATGATGACTCGGGACACCATTTCCTCCATCTCATCTAGTTTCTGGTGTGTCGCTGGACTCCCACCTCCAGTCTGCATTGCTGCTTTCAGGTTGGCTGCGAGTTTCAGCTTGGTTTTGCGCTTCAGATCAGTCCAGCGCTTCTTGCAATTGTCCACTTCCCTTCTCTTCACTTCGACTGCATTCACCTTGGCCAAGACGGACTGCCATATTGTATTTTTAGTTGCCAATGACAGTGGAGTTGATGAACAGTTGGTGGTGGTGTTCTATCACCTCCGTAATGAGGATCTGGTTTTCCTGCGGACTGAAAAGCGGGTTCCTCTTCTTGTTTCCCTTCCCTGACCCCGAGGTCCCAGGCTGGTCCTCCGTGGGGCTTGTGGGGTTCTAGTTGTCCGCTGTACTTGCTCCGGCTATGTCCATAGTGCTTCGCAGTTGTTTGTGTTTTGTCTGTGTCATGTGTTGCCGCTTTTATAGTGATTTTTCCTGCCTGACTTGTGGGACTTGCAGGCCTGATGCTGCTTATTGCTGAATTATTATACCGCCGTAGGGCCCATCGCAACTTTTCTCACTTTCGGGTTTAGATTTTTATCACCTTCCCGGTAATTTTATTGTGGACATTTGACGTGTTATCGGGAAACTATTGCATGCTACCGCTGTGTTTTGAATAAGACGTTAACACAAAGTATTTTTCCTGGGATAGACGGCGATTTGAAAAACTGCGTTAGCCTACTTTGGTGATGATTATCGCACGTTCTTGAGAATATCCCCTATGAGTCTTGTACATGCAGGCCCATACTTACCCGGAGAACCACCTGGCCCCATCTCTCCATTCAACATCTATGGAGGGGTCAACCCAGAGTGAAACCAGTGGAATTCCAATCCGTGCTTGCATTTTGCTCCAAAGCAGGTGCTTAAACCACCAAGCTGTTAGGTCTGCTGTGCTGGAGAGAAGAATTCAGAAAGTGAGACAAAGAGTTTGCCAATATGTTCTCCTGATACACTATCATACCCTAATGTGGACAACAAATGTAGCCTATTTTAGCGCTATCTAAGAACCCTTTGCGCTCCGGCCTTTAAGCACTGCTTCCATTTGCAGCTCTATAGTCGTATGGGCAAACAATTAAAATGCAAATGGCATAATAAAAAGGCGCGGCCCATCTCGCACAGAGGGTCGGAAACCCCATATGTTCATTCCTGAACGTTCACTGAAAACATGCATCCTGGGATTTGTAGTATTTGTACGATTGAGGAGGACTAACCCACCAGAAAAACTGCTTTGGAAAAGAATGGGCTAGGACTGGGAACAGGGTGCCCTTGTGACACGAGTGACCTGACGGCTTTACTCTCACGTGACACCCGACACCCCGAGAGCTAGCCCTGAGGCCCTTGTTTTGATGGATGACGTCCAGGGCAGGGCACACCTTGTCCTCTCGTATGAGCGCGAGGCGTGTTCCGCAGACGTACAAAGCAGGAGCCAGTAACTAATCACCTGTTTATGGTAACGGCGTCGGCCCGCGAGCCGTGCTGAGGTGCAGGCTCACCTGTGGATGGAGCGCGAGCCGGCTCCAGACACCGGGCACAGGTAAGAACTCCCCCCCTGAGCTTTTTATTGCCTTTGACTCGCGCTCTGATGGTGGTTTTAAAGTAATGTTGACAGGGGTCTTCATGTCGGCGACTTCAATCTGCGTCCTTTTACGTAAAAAAGCTTTCTGGGAGATGTAGTCTTTCTTTGCTTTAATTGAACTAACTGGACTCACGCACCAGATGAGGGTGCATTGCTTTGTGAATGTTGTCTCTAAAATATTTAAATTGTGGATCAATTGTTTTAGGAACATTGTCTGTGTCATTCGGTTTGGGCCACTGGCTATGCAACAGGTTGTCTTGCAGCTGCACTGGTAAATGTATGTGGCCAATTTTATTGGATCGTTTAAACAGTAGCACCAATACGAGTTTGGTACATAGGCCTCTCAGACTCGTACGCACTTTCCGTTACTACTTTCATAGCCCGTGTCCTTCATTGTCAGAATGCCTCACCACAGTCCACCATTTATATCAAGTCTGGCAAACTCTTAACCCCTCCCCCTCCCTTGGGACTGTGTACTCCATCTTGTATGTTCCATAGGATGTAGCGTTGCTAAGGACTTATTAAAGATGCATTGTTTCCAGTGTGATGCTGTGCAACATCTGATATTGACGGTATGCTTCATATGTAAGAGTCTTGTGGTGTCTTGAAACTATTGTACCTGGTTTCGTGAGGAGTCTTCATTCTTTCACCATAAGTGTATATAAGGTTTGCATATAAATCTTCCAAATAGGAAAGCTAAATCAAATTACAAGTTGTGATTCTAATACTTTTGCATGTTATTTATAAAACATTATTTCATTGAATGAATAACATTGCGCTGGATGTACAAAAACATATTTGTATGGCGGTGTGCCTTGAACAAATGTAACATTTAGTCCCCTTCTGTGGCTTCTTTCGAATGCCTATTTGGTAATATGGTGCCGGCTGTTCGAAGGCAGAGCACCCCCCACATTTATACCAGCACTTTTTCGGTCTATATATAGCCAGTGTTCATGGGGAGCACCAGATGTACTCTCTCCCTGGGTTTGGAAGGAACCCCTATCAATTTGCAGATGAAGGGTAACTGTTTTGATATGGGATATTACACTAAAAAAAGTCAAGTGGTCTTTCATTTAATGTAAAAGGTATGCCGCAAGCTCTTTAATTTATTTTATATATATATATTTTTTTTTTAGGTTTAAAGTATTTTATTGAAGCAGGGTAAGGAAGGAAACAACAGGACAAGAAAATGAAAAACCACAGGTGCCCCACAATCAATGCGTACGGTACATCAGATTCATCAAAGCATTTCTGTCTCCTCAGTAGGCACCATCCAGCATGGAAATACAGCTTGCGCGCCCGTGGTTAAAGACAAAAAGAAGGGGGGGGGGGGGGTGAGGGGGAGAGGGAAGGGGGGGAAGGGAAAAGGGGAAAAAAAGGAGGGAAAAGGGGTGGGGAAACAACCCTGCTCCATAACCTACCCAACCAACAAAACCCCCCAACTACTGCACCCCCACCCACCCCCTGTACTGTGCCGATGACCATCTACTCCCCTCTCGTAGCGACCCTCCGGTTGACTCCGCTACTAGACGCCAACTTCAACCAATCAAACAGGCGGATCCGGTGGCGGTGTCAGCCGTAACAGCCTGAGATACCTAGGGCAGGTGATCTCCCTGAACTCAGAACACAACAGGCCATGGAAAGGCGCCCATAGCTCCTCGAAAGCGTCTGTATCCCCCAGTGCCACCAAGGACATTTTTTCCATGCCAAGAACATGCCACAATCTATGCAGCCAGCCGACATCCGGTGGGGAGCGTGGTGGAGCGCCAGTGTATAAGAATGTTTTGCACCGCTGACCCCAGAGCTATCGCAATCTGTCTACCCCTCCTAGACCTGAGGGGGTACATCAACCCATTCGGCAATCCCAGTAGGACATAGGCAGGGAACCGTGGCAGCTCTATCTCGAAACATTTGTCCACCTCGCTAATGACCTCCTCCCAGTAAGAAGCCAAAAGGGGACAATCCCACAAAATATGTGTAAGCGTACCAGTCTGGCCACAGTTACGCCAGCACGTCCCTGGTATTGACCTATCCATCTCATGTAATTTCTCAGGAGTGCGATACCAATAGGTCGAGATTTTGGTGAAGGTCTCCGTGAGCCCCGTGTGATGGGCAGAGTGGCGTGAGCGGTAGGAAATGTGGTCCCATTCTGTGTGACTCAACACTCGTCCGAGCTCCCGTTCCCAGCGCTCCCGACCCGGGTTGTGAATGTGAAAGGGGGGGGGCTGCAGCATCCTATACAAATCGGAGATGAGCTTTGCGTCCGACGTGCGAGTGACTAACCATCGCTCGTACCCCGTGATCTCCCGGTCCGCCTTTTCGCGCACCTGGGGCTGTAGCGCCCAGTGGCGCGCCTGCATATAACGCATGCGCTCCGTCTCAGGGAGGCCGTAATCCCGCCGTAGGTCCTGGAAGGGGATGACACCCGCTACAGCGGGTGCAACAGCGGGCTGCCCGCCAGCAGTCGTAAGCGCCAGGCTCAGTTCCCGGACCAAAGTCCGGATTGCCAATTAGCGGCGTGAAGGGAGAGGGAAAGGTAGTGAGTTCATGCCTAGCGGCCACCGAGTCCCACGCCCGAAGTGGGACACGCGTCACAAAGGATGCGTAAAGGTTAGGGGGTCGATGAGCCCGCCTCAAGAATGGCACCTCCTGTAGCGTTCTGCCTGCTACCGCCTGGTCCTGAAACAGCCAGTGCTTGTCTGACTCCCACCGGCTCCATTCCACCAGATAGCAAAGTTGGGCGGCCTGGAAGTATTTCCGTAAATCTGGTATCCCTAGCCCCCCAGATTCAGGCGCCAGCGTAGCAATGTTCATTTTAATCCGCGGTCTGCGGCCCTGCCACACAAACCGCGCAATAGCCGATTGAGTCTCTGCGAGCCACCCTGTGGGGGGCTGTAGCGGCAACGCCCTAAACAGGTACAGTACCTGAGGCAGGAGGGTCATCTTCACCGCGGCCACCCTACCCAGCAGCGACAACGTGCCCTTATCCCACCGACCCAGTTCCTCTCTGATTTTCGTGCTCAAGGCCGCATAATTGGCCGTGACCATCGTTGGGAGGGAGGGTGCCAACAGGATCCCCAGATACGGAATCCGGTCCCTGGACCAGCTCAAAGGGAAAAGCCTCTGCAGTTCCGCCCTGGTGGCACTGGTCAGCGAAATGTCGAGGGCAGCAGATTTCCCGAGGTTCACCTTAAAGCCCGCCACCGCGGCGAAGAGGTCCAATTCCGCGATACAAGCCGGCAGCGACCTCCGTGGGTCATCGAGCGTCAAAATGACGTCAACCGCATATAGGCTAATCGCGTGGTGAAATTCTCCCATCTTGACCCCGATGATATCGGGGTTCTGTCGAACCCTTTGAGCAAATGGCTCCATATAAAGAGCAAAGAGCAGAGGGGACAGTGGACATCCTTGTCGTGTACCCCGTTCTATGGGAAAGGGTCGGGAGCTGCCCCCGTTCACTCGGACCACCGCGGACGGAAACCGGTAGCAGTTGAAAATCAGGTGCCGGAACTTCTCGCCCACCCCGAACTTGCCCAGGACCTTCTCTAGGTAGGGCCAATGCACCCTGTCAAAAGCCTTCTCCGCGTCTATGGAGAGGAGCATCCTTTCCCCGGGGATCCTGGAAGCCTTCTCAAGAATATGGGTCACCCTCTTTGTGTTGTCCACCGTCTGCCTGCCAGGCACGAAGCCTGCCTGATCCGAGTCGACCATGCCCGGGAGATGAAGTGCCAAACGTGCCGCCAGTATGCTGGTGAACACTTTCAGGTCCGCGTTCAGCAGTGAGATAGGACGGTAGGATCCACAGGCTGTCCGGTCCTTGCCCGGTTTCGGGATCACGGAGACCGTGGCCTGGAGAAATTCGGGGGGAATGGCTCCCGGCTCCGAGAATGTGTTGAAGAGGCGGGTCAACAGAGGCGCCAGCTCCTGACAGAAGGTCTTATAAAAAAGCGGGAAGAAGCCATCCGGGCCCGGGGCCTTGCCCGGTTTAAGCCGGGAGATCGCCGTGACCACCTCCTCGATATGGATCTCCCGCTCCAGATACTGGGCCTGATCCGGCGTCAACGACGGGAGCGGTACCGACTCCAGATAGTCGGCCTCCGCCCGGGCGGAGGGGGCCTCGCCAGTGTAGAGGTCTGCGTAAAAACTACGGAACACGTCCGCGATTTGCTTGTCTTCCATGACAGAACCTCCGGTAGGGTTAACCAGCTCCTTCACCCGGTGCTGTTGGTGTTGCACCCTAAGCTTGTTGGCCAGGAGCCGTCCGCATCTGTCGCCACCGGTGTAATACTTGTGCTTCAGACGAAGCATCGCGTACTCAGCCCGGTCCATGTCAAGGGCAGACAAGAGTTTCCTGGCGGCTTTCAGCTGTCTCCAAACTCTGGGGGCTCCCGTTCTATGATGGACCTGCTCCAGCTCCCGCACCTGCCGGGTAAGCTCATCTCTTTTGAGCTGGCAATCCTTGTTCTCCGCCGAGGAGATAGCGATAAATTCGCCCTGGAGCACAGCTTTCAGGGCGGCCCATTGCGTCGCGCGGGAGGTGTTGTCATTATCGTTTACGCGCTGGAAGTCCGCAATGGCCTCGCGAATCTGTTGCACCGTTGACCGCCTGTGCAAGAGTGTGTCCCGGAGTCGCCAGACCCCTCTCGGTCGAGCCACCGGGGGTAGATTGAAGGCACCCTCCACCGGCGCATGATCGGAAAGAGAGAGGACCCCCATGTCGGCATTCGAGGCCAGAACGAGCATCGGGCCCGACACAAGTAGATGGTCCAGTCGCGCATAGGACTTGTGTGCGTGTGAGAAATAAGAGTACGCGCGGGTAGTAGGGTGGAGGCAGCGCCACATGTCATGCAAATCCAGCTCCTCAAGTCGGGTGCGAACCGAGCCCGAAAGCTCTCCCAACTGGTGGCGCCGTTGCACGGACCTGTCCAGGGCCGCGTCGAAAACCAGATTAAGATCTCCCCCCAACACTATGTGCCTATCAGAGGTGGACGCCACATCTTCCAGTGCCCTGTGCAAGAATTGATCCTGACGGTCGTTGGGGCCGTAGATAGAGCCTACAGTCATCACCAAGCCCCCCACCCTGATCCTGTACGCTAAGAACCTCCCTTTCTGTTCTGCTACCTTTTGTAAGATCTCCCCCCTGAACCCCTTGGAGAACAGAAGTGCCACCCCTGCCGTTTTAGAAGCGCTGGAGGAAAAAAGCTGCGTGGGGAACTTGGGGGTACGCATTCTGGGACAATCTTTGGCCAGCAGATGGGTCTCCTGTAGTAGGCAGATGTCAGCCTGGGAGTTCTCCAACAGAGACAGCACCGCCCTCCTTTTAACCGGGTTATTCAGCCCTTTCACATTCAGAGTAACAACTTTAAGAGCCATCAAGGAGGGGAACCCTTGAAACGCACATGAAGGTGGGCAAGGCCCGGCAGGCGAACATGGAGGCCACCTCACGAAACCTCAGCGCACAGCAAATGCAGACACCCCTACGGCACAGTACAGTCCCCAAACCCCAAAACCCCCCAACTAAGTTGACCCCGCCCCTTCCCCTGGAACTTCACACACCCAACCCCACACCGCTCCCAACTCCCAGCCCCCCTGCAGACCCCCGAACTCAAAACACCCCCCTGAAATTCCCATTCCCGCTCCTCGCTTCTCAAGTCATTCAAAGAAGTCATTGTCCCAGTTCGGCCCCTATCGGACAAGGCCGTGGAAAGTCAATCTAGTGGACGTCCAGCCACCACCACCTGCACTCGCCATCCCGCCCCTCCCCACCCCTAGAACCCCGCACCTGCAATAAGAAAGGCTAGTATAGACTCCCCCCGGAGTAAGTTCAGGCCGTCAAGGCCACTTCACCGACCGCTGTTGCTCTGGAGGCCTCCTGGATTGCGGCCGACATGTCCGCCCGAATCGTGGGCGAGTCAGGTCGCTCCGGCGGCGGGGAGCGCCTCTCCTCAGCCTGCTGCCAACCATCTCGAGTGCTTCGTCTGCGGCGTGGCACCGGGGTGTCCGCATCTGATGCTGTGATGCCCAACACTGCGCAGACATCCTGAAGGGACCGGAGCTGGTGCAATGTTCCGTTCCATCGGAAAATCAGGCGGAAGGGGTGCCCCCAGGAGTACTGTGTTCCCTGCTCCCGGAGGAAGTCCGTGGCGATTTTAAAGGATTTTCTCTTCTGCAGTGTGACCGTAGATAAGTCCTGATAGAGGGCCACCGGGTGGTCTCGAAAGCGGAAAGGCTGCTGCCGCCGCGCCTCGCGGAGGATCCGCTCCTTCAGGGGGAAGTCCGGTAGGAAAGCCAAAATGTCCGGGGGGGCGCCGTAGCCCTGCGAGGGCGGCCCACCCGATGCGCCCTGTCGATGCGGACTTGAAAATCCTCTGACTCCCCCAAAATTGCACGGAAGAGGGCCTCTAGGTAGGCGGTCACGTCTTCACCCTCCTCGCCGGACGGGACACCTCGGACCCTGATGTTGTTCCGCCTGGACCGGTTTTCGAGGTCCTCGGCGTGGGCCTGCAGCTCAATCTGTTGCTCCCGCAGCCGCAGAACCTCCTGCTGCAGGTGGGTGATCTCCTCGTCCCTGGAATGGCCAGCTTCCTCCACAGTGTTGACTCGCTCCCCCAGGGAGTCCACCTCTCTCCGTACCTCGCGGACCTCCCCGGCCACCTCCTGCTTCAAAGTCTGAAAATCCTCCCGTAGGGAGCTAAACAGCGACTCCAGGAACGATCGCGTCACCGGGGGCTCCCCGCCTTCAGCGCCTCTAGAAGGGGCAGGGGAGTTCGGGCGGCCTGGCTCCCTCCGCTGCGTAGGGCACCGCGTCCCAACATGTCCGGCAAAGTCCGATCGCCTCTCCTTTGACCCCTGGCGTTTGACATCCTGGCGGCGCGGGAGCCACCGGTGGCCGTCGCTCGGTGAAGGGGCCACCAGGGTCAGGGCAGCTAATCTCCGGCCAGGAAGCACCGCCGCACAGAGGCCCTGCTCAAGGCCGGAGTTCCCAAAATGGCCACCCGTTACAGTCAATGGGCCAACGCCCAGGGAATGAGGCCTACCTCCGTCGCGAGTCCAGTGGCGATAGACACAGCCGGAGGGCAGGCTCGCGGGGCGAGGGCAGCCGGGGCCGGCACGCCTGGTTGAATAAATGCTCCGGAGGCGCAACACCGCTCCGCCACGACCAGGGTTGGGCTGGAGCGGCCGCGCGAGGCGAGTGTTCACAAGCCCCGGACTTGCGTAGTAGCCGGAGGCCGGCTCCGCTTCCGTCGTCCTCCTCCGTTCGACTCCGCTCCGCCGGCGAAGTCCTCCTCGGCACCCACGCGAACACCGCGGTGCAGGTACTTCAGCAGACCACTCACAGTCGGTAAAAGCACACCGTCGAGACCCCAAGCCTGAAGGTCTCGCGGCCTCCGGGTCGCTCTCAAGCCGACCAGCGGGCTCCGCCCCAGGCTATCTCTGTCAGAATCGCACCTCTGGCGGGGCACTTAGGGCTCATCGACCGCTCCACACCACCACGGGGGTCCCCAGGCTCAGTCCCCGCTCGATCCGGGGGGGAATCAGCGGCTGTGAGCGGTGCAGGGTTTCAGGGGCCCGGGAGCTCTCTGCGAGTGCGACCTCTCAGCCCGCCATCTTGGCCACGCCCCCCTTTATTTTATATTTAAAAGGTAGACTGACATTTCCTCATGTTCTATATGAGATGTTATATTGCAATTTTGCTTGAAAATGACCCATTATTGAAAACGGAGATGTTTTCACAGGTGCTTCAACATACAAGTTAACCAACACTAAGCTTGTGCCCAGAATCCCATCTCTAACACATGCTAGGTTGCCCCACAAAATGACCCACAATTAAGCCAAGCTCACAGTATGAGGTAAGGGAAAAGCTGCAAGCTTCACATGCTGATTTACTCAAGAAAGCAACACTAATTGAGACCAAGACCCTAGCCGAAGTTCTGGCTAAACAACTTTTGCCACTAAATAGTTCTTTAATACATCTTTATCAATCGGGCTTAATGCCACCCAGGTCCATGTTCCTAAACATGAGGTGTTCAAACAAGACCCAGGATGTGGCCGGCTCCCTTGCGAAATGGTCCCCTCTGCATTGAGGAGGTGTTCAAATCCATCAAATGGACATTCCCTTTGGAGTCAAATGAAAAATGGACTTTGCCCCGGAGTATATCTCAATGATCGTTATTCTTTATATAACATCTATTGCAGTGTATGGGTCAATCAAAACCCCGTATGGTAGCTTTGACTCGCTCGGGAGGAGAAGCAGGGCTGCTCCCTTTCCCTGATTCCGCTTGCCTGGACGCTAAAACCCTTGGCTTGTTGGGTAATCTGAGAGCCCTCGTTCAAGGATTCTAGTGGAAAGGTGACATTGAAGATTGCTTATCGCTATGTGCTGATGATATTCTTTTGTTTATCGCGTACCCCTGGTGACAGTATCTAGACTAAAGTTCTGTTTATTTGTTCAATTACACTTCGGATTCAATACATACTGGCCGCAGAGTACCCTGTTCCTGGTATGCAACTGGTCAATCTATTGTCCTCTTGGGCACTATAATTATTATATTAATGAGGAACGGTTTTGTTACTTATATATAGAGATAAATATCAGTTGATGGTTCCCACTGATATTCTCCCTTATGTTGGAGCCCCTGGCGGCATGAGTATGTAGGGACGTAATGATACGGGGGTTGCGATGGACAGTGGACCAGGTAGATCGCATATCTTTGTATGCCGACAACATACTATTGTACCTGGCCTCCTCCTATAAAACCATACATGCGATCCTGAACATATTTATGAACTTCTGGAAATATTCAGGATATGCGATTAATTGGAGCAAGTCAGTATTATTCGTTCTGCGGGGCAGCCACCCGTCTTCCGGTAAACTGTACGATAGAAGTAGCTAGAGAGGGGTTCCGATATTTGGGAGTATATGTTATGCCATTTCCAACTCTTTTTTTTATACCTTTAACTTGGCGCCCCTCACTAGCTAGACTGCGAACAGATGTAAAGCATTGGAGGTCCTTGCCTCTCTCCCTAGTGGGTCGAGCCGCCCTTTTTAAAATGTTGGCACTCCCGCGCTTTTTATATATTCTTCAGAACTGCCTAAACCATGTCCCAGATACCTATTTCACAGCAGTGGATAGTGAGATCAGAGCACTGCTATGGGACGGTAAGACCCCTAGAGTGGCACTGAAAAAGCTAACAAAAAGTTGTTATGATGGGGGTATTGCACTACCAGACCTCGAGCTCTATTACTGGGCCTCACAATTGGTGGTGGTGAACTACTGGATATACCACACTCCCAACGACCCGGCATACACCCTGGATAGGTACCAAACAGATTGTTCGGGGGATTTGGGTGCCCTATATTTCCATACTAGGAAAAATAGATATGCAGGACTTACCTCGCACACAATAGGGATCTGGCGCCAGGCAAACGCTGGGCTGGGACAACACCCTTACCCAACCAACCCCACTGTGGTATACCCAAAAACTTGGCATGCTGTGTTATCAACCTGGGTTCGACAAATGGGACATGATTGGGATATCAGTAGTAAAGGATTTGGTTAAAAAGAGCTTGATCCTCAAGTTTGAGGAGCTCCAGAGACAGCACCACCTGGCTCGTGGGGAAGTATTCAGATACATGCAAATAAGACATGCCTTGCAGGCAGCATTTTCCACCCTCGAGAATATACCAGAATCATCGCCATTAGAAGATCGCTTGCTAGACGGGCCACTACACTCCAAAGCTATATCCTTAACATATAAAAAACTCTGCAACAATTTGCCAGATAGTTTTGGCAAGCTTAGGGAGCAGTGGGAGAGAGACTTGGGACCACTAGATGAGGAGGACTGGTGATCGGCTCTTATTTCCCCTAGAAGCAGCCATCACACTTCGATTTAGATTGATTCAGCTTAGGATTCTACACAGGTCCTATATGACAGGGATCACCCTGGCTAAAATTGGCACAAGACCAGATTTCCTTTGCTTGAGGGGCTGTCGACAGCCAGCCACCTTTTATCACAGCATCTGGGATTGTCCTGTGGTTCAACATCTTTGGGAGGAAGCCACTGACCACATTCAGACCGCATTAGGTAAGGATGTGATACTGACTCCGAAACTCGGATTACTGAACATCTGTGAAGCAACGGACCTTACCGAAATAGAACAACAGTTAGTGACGCTAGGCTACACATTGGTAAAGTGGAAACTGGCAAAGGGGTGGGGGTTGATTCCGCCTTCCACTTCTATATGGGGAAAGGAATTAGATAGATGCATGATTGCAGAAAAAAAAGTTTTCATAACCTGGGGGTGCCTAAAAAAATGGGATAGAAAATGGTCCAAATAGAATGTTTATCGTGGAGACATATGCATATCCCCATTGGTGGAATTAGAAATGCATAGAGATTCGGACAGAGATGTGAACAATTGAAGTAATTGCTTTGTTAACCACTGTGCATTAACACAAAGATTTGAGTAGCCAGTCAATTCATTGTTTGTATAAATGTCATAATTGTCAATAAAAACAGTTTAAAAAAAATCAGTTGATGGAATGCAATGTTAATGCATTTCTGAATAAGTTCTACCAGGACGTTGTATAGTGGGATAACGTCTCCTCAAACCCAACTGGTAGAACTGCTCTATTCTAGATGAAATCACGATGATGGTTTTTGCACCTCCGACATATTACTTCATACTGGGTTCTAGAATCATATTTTTAAGAAAACTGATACTATGATTGGGACCTAACTCTGTGAATCAAAGACCCCAAGAAGTCGACTGCTTGCTCTACGCCAATGGGTTCATGAGTGCACCACGTATTCTAGGAGTTCTAGCCCATTTGGTGGTTGAAGTTATTTTGGGTACACTTCTCCACAAGTCAAACCATCAGTCTGATTAGGCAGGCTAGCCATGGGCAGTAACACATATATATGCGCTTTCTTTATGGTGTTAAGTGAATCGACGCATTACCCTATTTGAAGCCTTCAGTAAATAGGGCGTGGTGCACCACTATGAAACCAGAGGGGAGGAAAGACAATTATGAAAGAAGCAGCCTGGAGGGCTCGAACCAGGCTTTTGGAAGACTCTGGTGTGACGGGATATTGGGCGTGAATGTTATTGGTATTTCTAAATTGGCCAAGCTGTTCGAGGGAACATAGAGCAAGTCCTGTAACAACCTCCGGGCTGAATTTGATTTTAAACACATAAAACTCTTTCGTCTTCAATTTCTATAGGCTCCCCTCGCACACAAGCTCAAATGCGATAGTACAACCATTACCCAATCAAGGCTGTGGTGCTAATGATTGGAGCCACCTTCAAAGTCATGTGCTTCTGTCATTTGTCAGACCTCCTTAGAGGGGTGAGGGAGAAGTGGATGAGCCACTTGGGTCAGACGGAGGACAGAGACTAGGACACAGCTCTTTCCCACACCGGGAAGCGAAGGTGATCATTCAATCCAGTTTTAGGGTTGTCCAGTTTAAAATTTGGATTTAGTGTCATGGATTAAGATTGTGCACCATGGGTTTGGCTGAGACTCCCCACGTGCGCATGTTACCAAAAGGGAAGAGGGCCCATTTGTCCACACTGTCTAGGGTCGCTCTGTGATGGGAATGCTCTGCGTCAAAGTGAAAACTGAATTGATGGCAGTTTTAGGTGTAAACTTCCTACTGATCCCTGGCTTGGCTATGCTGAAAATATGGGATAAGTGTACGTGTCCAGAAATACAAATACCTGTATGCTTTTGGATTGATGATTGGCAGCAAGGACATTGCCGGTGAACGGGGTGTTACAATAATGCCAGAGGTGCAAAGAATGGGGAGAGAATAATGAATGAAATCAGTGAATGGGTGTGAGAAGTAGGCCTGATACGTAGTGCTCACTATTCTAGTGATCACTGTGTATCACTCCAAACAACCCTTATTGATGATTGGTTGGAAGTCAACCTTATAGACCAGCTATCCAAGTAGCATGGACAAGAGCAGTCTTTAGGCTAAACTCTAGAGGGCGTGTTAAGCCAGCTGTTATACCATCACATATTCCCCTTGAACACCAAGTGAAAGGACACCACACAAGTTGTTATGAAAATAAAAGGATATTTATTTATAACAAGCCTACCCTGATCTCTTTATGAGTCAGGGAGCTAAGCACACAACAAAACTTTTAAGAAAATACTTTAAGTCGCACAAATTACACAAATGCCCAAGGGGCACGAAAAACCATATACTCTTAAAGTGGAATGCAAAATACTAGCAGGTAAGTAACAAGATCCAGAGGCTTTAGGATCGCTAGGACTACACTACTGAACCTTCAGGTTAGGAGCAGGAGGCCTAGGGATACTAGTATTCACAAAGTTAGTGTTATCAGACGAATCCGACTAGCTAGGCGGAAAACGAAAAAGGATCTGGACACTTAGATAGTGAACCTACGTTGGAGCACCGAAATGCTCAAGTTACCTAGCCCAGGGGCTGCGGCTGCATAGGGTTCAAAAGACTTCGGGAATCCTTGTTACAGTCTATGGAGCCTGAAAGAAGAAGTTGCTGGCAGGCGACCAGTGATGATGTTCGGAGTGATCCAAGCCTGGATCGAAGTTGGAGATGATCTGAAAGCAGAGGGCACTCAGTTCTTAATCACTAGCCAGTGATTAGGTGGGCACCAGGATGGCACCGGATGAAGTCACCTCGACCAGGTGAGTGGGCGATGCTGAACTCTGCTGTCTCTCGGACCAGGAGGCGTTGTCCGCGACCAGGATGGAGGTGCGAGCTGTCCCACGAAGGTGTCTGCTGTCGGCGATGCCGGACGCAGGATTGGAGCAACAAACCTTGGCAAAGTCAAGCCCACGCGGTGGAGTCAAGATGGCATCTGGAGTGGACCAGGAGGGTCCGGGGTGCTCCTCTCTTGGAAGGGAGCAAGAGCCAGTCTGGAGCAACCAGACCAGCGTTCTAATCGTCGTAGTTCATCGTCAGGAGGGCCACTAGCCAGCAGGCAAGTGACCGGACAACGCGGTGAGCAGCAAAGAGCAGAAGGGCCCCACGCAGATCTCGTGGATGCTGGGGAGCTGGACTTCGGTGCTAGAGCTGCTCAGGGTCAGGGCTTCTCAAACCCCAAAGCACTCACTCGAGGATCCCTCGGCGGTCGTGCTGGATAAGCATCGTGTAGTTTTGAAGATGGCCGGTCCCTTCAGGCCTCGTCACACCCACGAATCTCAGCTGGGTTGATGATGCAGTTAGAGGTCAGAGATGCCAGGGAATTCGGGTCTCATTGAGCTGGGCAGTCTTAATCCGGAGGATGGACGTGCAGCAAACCGCAAGCGCTTAGATGGTGCCCGCTGATGCAGGGTGGCTACTCCTTAGCCACAAGGGAGAGTCTTCAGAAATGTTCAAGAGTTCATTCGTGGAAAGTAGTCAAGATTCAGAATTATCTAATTTGGGAAGGGGGCCTGCTCCTACCTTTATTCTAAAAAAAGGGGCAGGCACGCGACTAGGTCCTGCCCATGGGTGGGACCAGGAGGGGGGTGGTTACACCCCTCTCCCTTGTCCGGACTTTCCCCAGCTCAGGGGCTGGTGTGCCCCTGGAACTGGTTCAAACCGGCAGATGCATAGTGAGCACCGGGGTGCCACTTGCAGTCACCTTCCTCTCAGCCCTGCCTACCTGGGATACACAAAACCCTGTCTGGGATGGTGCTAGCACCGCCCCTGACAGGAAACCCTTTGTCCAAGCTCTCCTCGCTGGAAGGACTCCCAGCAGCAGGAGGTCAGACTTGTGTCTGTGGTGGCAGCATCCATTTTGTGATGCTGAGGCTCGAGTTAACTTTAACCGGGGTTCACAGTTACATACATGTCGTGTCCCTCTAGAAGGGTGGAATGCTAACCCCGTCGCCAGAATTGGCGAGGGGTTAGTATTCCAATTTGTATGACACCTTACTCGACATGTTTTGATAAAGCGATAAAAAAGATAGCAAATAACCGCGAGGATTATAATGCACTTAAGAGTATATGGTACGCGTTATCATGGAACAGCTTTTAGGACTTGGTTCCGCAAGCTGCAAACGGGCTCAGCTCATGCCAGAGCGCCATTTCACATAAT
Organism: Lissotriton vulgaris; assembly: GCF_964263255.1. Classification (NCBI taxonomy): domain Eukaryota; kingdom Metazoa; phylum Chordata; class Amphibia; order Caudata; family Salamandridae; genus Lissotriton; species Lissotriton vulgaris. The sequence goes on from NC_141688.1 coordinate 21,305,436, forward strand.
TCCAAGCACTCTGCCTTCAGGATTGATAAGGCCTGCCATAGGAGTGACTGATAGGAATACATGTGCCCATTTTAGGGTTAGATATAAGAATACTATATCTAAAGCAACGGGTGTTTACACCACCTTGCCCCAGCTGTCATGCAGCCAGTTGTGTCAGATTTGGATGGCCAGCCAGGGGTGGCATAATACATGCTGCAGCCCCTGGTAGGCCCTGGGTACACCTATGCCCTGGGTACCTAAGGTACACTGTACAGGGACTGATAAGGTGACTCAGTATCCAATTAGATATGTACCTAAGGTACATGGAATCCATTTTACAGAGAGAGCAGTGGGCCTGGGGCCCTGAATAGCAGGGTCCCAGGTCAACTAAGTCGGAAAACCAGCAAAACACCAGGCAAAAAAAGTTGGGGGTAACCATAGTCAGATATCCACCTTCCTACAATGGGAATCACGGTTAGCCCAGGAAGTGGGAAAAATATACACTCCACTGTGTGCTGGATGTGCTGGTTAAGGAGGGCTGTGCTGTTGATATTAGCCAGGGTGACCAGATTTTTAAAACCAAAAACCAGGACATTTAGCAAAAATAAAAGGACTACAATTTTACATCAACCGAGCTAACAGAATGACCGCGCTCATCAGCAGGGAATTACAGAATTACAGAAGACGCTTTAAAGAAAATGAACAAACAGCAATTTTTAAAAGCAGTATCATAACTGTTAATTAAATTGCTTTCTTATAACAGCTGGTAGCTATCCCTGCTTTGGAAAACATAAAAACGCACCTCACACTGTTTTCATTCGACCCTCTCTAAAAACTGGAGCATGAGCCACGTTTCCCAAAATCTGCCCGGACAGCTGGCGGAACACCGACACCTGGTCACCCTAAGGGCACCTCTATGTGCTGATGAGAGCATATAGCACATGGGGCGGGACTGGAATAGCCTGCAAATAAGATGTAAGCAAATAAGTGACCAATGGTAAGCAACGGGTGGGCTCTGAGCTCCTGTAAGTTCTTGGGAAGCCCATAGTAGTTTTTGCACTGTCTGGTTGGGTGGACCAAATATTATGCATACACCGTTCCGCCCCAGAGGAGGGTGTCATCAGGCAGCTTGTGTGCCAAACCATCCCGGTGTCTTCTCGCAGACAAACCCAGATACCTAAGCACACTGTTTTGTGTACTGCTCCATACTTCTATTAGTATCTGCACTGCAGTGCACCATACTGCTATTAGTTTGAGCACTGTTTGAGTTGAGGTACCTTCATGCTCTTGTCATGAGGTTTCAATTACAGACCCGAGTATGTTTTGTGATTGAGTTGGCTCATCATTCGTGTGAATTTGGTTACTATGCTCCTTGTGGGGATGTTTGGTGGTGTCTGTATTGCAATGGTCATTGTCAGTGCTTAGTTTGTAAAAGAATGAGTACCAGTGCCCGAAGCTCTGCTCAGAAGCCCGCAGCCAGCTCTATTACACGTTGGCCCACCCAATACCAAGGCTGTGTCGTCTTCAATCAACCTCGTGCCTCAGACACTCCCTGCCCCTTCATCTCTCTCTTTTCCCCTTTGTGATCGTATTCCTTCTTTCCCCTAGTTTTGTTTTCCCTTTCTTGCTCTAGGGAAATGTCGTATGAGGAAAAATAAGTACTGGTCCCTATAAAAGGAGTGCCGGCGGTCCCCACTGGCAAACACTGGCTCAAATTAAGCACTGGTTATTGTTCTTTGGTGGGTGTAGCCGAGCTCTTTACCGAATTCAAAAAGTGCCCTCTATGAAGAACGGTTTATGCATTGGGCCCCTAGTATGTGTCTGAGGTCATTGAAAGGGTGACATCTTGTAGGGAGCCAAAGTCGGCCTGTTAAACAAGACTAGCTGTGGAGTGTTGGTGGGTGTTAGCTTAGCATGTTACGCAAGTTGTCATCGAGCATGCACGTCCACATTCACTCGGTCACCTAGTCGTCCATACCTCAATGCACATGTGATGACCTAAACCAGGGTGTAGGGATAATGGACTAGGTCATTGAATCTTTTGTTAAATGAATGTCCATTTGGGAGAAAAAGGGATAATAAACCAGACAACGTCCAACACTGTGTGGGCGTTCAATGTTATTTTAACTTCCCTGTTTTAATAATCACTGGCTCATGTATTGTAAAATGCTCATATGGACGCCATTTCCAAAGAGCATCAGCATAGTCTGCCATTGAGTCTTTCATTCAAAACCGAGCACCAATAAGCAATAGCCAACCTGTGGTGTTTCCCCCCCCCACTGCTTTACAACTCCATGATATGTTTCCAGTTTGAAACGCAAGAATAAAGAAGGCGTCAAATTATGAAAAGGAAAAAGAGAACTCCTCAAGAAATGCACAAAACCTATAAAATTCACATTGCATTGAGCTGTTGAGGCGGGGTACGCAATACTTGACTCATAAAATATCACATTAGTAGCTTCCCCGTCAACCAATAGGATTACTAGGAGCAGGGTTGGAACTCTATACTGTTCATTAGCCCAACTAGTTCAATTGTATTAATGCACTCTATATGTTGGGTTCCAAGGCAACCGACGTTTCTCCAGCAACCTGCCCAAGGCAGGGAGCCCCCTGCCAGACTGTGCCTCTAAGCTCTTCACCCTGCCATGGCAGTGCTAATACCATGCAACAAACATTGACATCTATACCAGTCAAAAGACAGAGGGCCTGCTAATGCCACATTCACGCTCTCTTGTTTAACTGAGCCTCCTATACAATGAGACAAATGAAATCTAGAACTAACAACACTGAATAGATCTGTGCCAAAACATCTTACATTACAACAAATACTTTTGCAGCTTGATCACCACGGGAGGCCATTTAAGTCCTCCTGTAGAACAAAGCAGTGTTTGTCGTAGACTGACCAACCAATTATGGTGTAGGGTTGCAGGTATTGGAGTTTTGGGGTTTGGAACTGATTGTGTAACAGGATCAAGCTTTTGAGTTTGAAACTGGGCTTGGAGGTTTGGCAGCGGTGTGCAGTGTTAATGGACCTTCAGTGTTGTTTCTTCACGAATGGTCTGTGGGTATCAGCGCTGTCATCAGACATGCGAAGAATCTTTGACAGTGCTTGTCGAATAAACGCAAGTGTGTCGAGAATTACTTTGTATCTTCTGTGACAGAATATTCATCTGAATGCTCAACCTGATGTAGATTATTGTTCAGGGTGGGCACATGAAATGGTCCACGCCCTATGGCCATCAGGGAGGGCTTTAAGTCATTGAACCTTGAGTAATGCACAAAATGAGCCAATCAGTTCTTAGAAGGGTGAGAAATAGGGCTGTCCAGCTAAATATTGTAGATACTTTCAGATTTTGTGATTCAATTAGCACCCAAGGAAATAACTGTTGATTTAGGAAACACATTATCCCTGCCACATCGCAGCTATCGTACAGGCAACCTTAGTGTTCGGGCTCAGTGGAAGAGACAAGTAGTCAGATGGCTTGATTCACGCAGAACTGGAGTACTTGATAAGAATGCTGTTGCTGTGGTCGAAACCTTTGCTAGGTTCATTTTTTTTTTTAAAACAATTTTTATTGCAGAGTTCAATGCAAGTAACACAATAAATCGTCAAATCGGTTTACGCGGGACCTTAGAGTCCATCGCTCCATCTAGTTAGCACATACACAGCCTTATAACCCGCATCCCGGAGGCCGGGTGGCGTCTCATACATGGAGTACATCCCCTCTACCACTAAGTGCAATCGTGCTTAGAGGTCAACCGCTTTCTGCTTTTAACTTTTATCAACATTCCCCCCCCAGCATCCAGCATATATTTGCTGTGATCATTGTTACCATTGGGACGCTGCCCTCCCCGTTCTCCTTCCTCCCCCCCCCCCCTCCGGTGTCCCACGCCTGCGTCCATTACCAGTACACTGAATTATGTTGGTAGTCTCAGGAGTTTGGAATCGATCATTAAGTGTGTGCGTCCGGGGCAGGTGCTAGGATTGGAGCCGCTCCTTCCGGGGTCCCTGGATCTACAGCTTCCTCCTCCTCTTCGCCCTCCACTGCACTATCCCTAAGAGCCTGGACCAGGATTTCCCATGCTAGCGCTGTTTCCTGAGCTTTCTCATCCGACCCACGCCGGGCTAGTTGGTACCTAAGTGTGCTCTCTGCTGCAGCCCATTTCTGAAATTCATTCAGCCATTTTCGGTGTGTCGGGGCTATCTTCGATTTCCACCCCCTGGTAAGTTCCCTCTTCGCTATAAGTAGGCCCATGTCTATGAATTTGCTTGACAGTTTATTTTTACGTGTGTGCGGAAACCAGTGTAAGAGTGTAACCGCACTGTCATATTGTAGTTCCCTGTCAGTTACCTCGTTCAGAGTGTCGCCCACTTCCCTCCAATAGTCCTACAAATGTGGGCAGCCCCTCAACATGTGTAGGAAATCTGCACCCAATAGTGCGCATCTGGGGCATGCCGCGTCCTCTGCGCCAAAGTATCTCGTTATTTTATTCGGGGTAAGGTATGCCCTATGGAGAATGTGTAGGTGTATCAATTGGAAGCGGGCATTTCTGGTGCCCTTCCTGGCTCTCTGAACTAATTGGGACCACGTTGTATCCGGGATTTCTCTCCGTAGGTCTGCCTCCCACTGGGTTTTGAGTCGCGTAAGAGGCTGTAGATTCTCCGTGTGCAATCTGGAGTACAGGCACGTAACTGCCTTGACCGTCCCCGCTGCCATCATCGTGTACTGGCACGCCGGCGACGTCGTGGGTTCGATCAGTCCCTCTCCCCAATGTGCCTGGATTGCCCTCACCACAGCCGCGTGTAGTAAATAGTCCCCTCTTGGTAGATCATATTGCTCTTGTAGGGTCTGATACGGTACGAGTACCCCGTCGGTGTAGAGGTCTCCCACCATCTGTAGGCCAGCCTCCTCCCAAAACTGGAGGTTCAACCAGTCTCCACCATGTGGCAGTGCAGTGATCATACCTAGTGGGATTTCGGGCGCATAAGGGTGCTCAGGACCGGCTCGTTTTTGCATGCGGTTCCAGCACAGTCTCAGCGTCCGTTCCTCATGGGACAGCTCTCTGAGTGTTAGCTTCTGTTGTAAGGCAATATACGCCAGCACATGTCGGGGGGTGCCAACAGCCCTCTCAAGTTCCGGGCCCCTATACACCCTCGCTACCTCCTGCGTGAAAAATTGTAGCTGGGCAGCCAGGTAATAGAGCTCGAAATCTGGGACCGCCAGCCCACCCTCGTTCTTTGGGCGGGTCAGGGTCGCTAATGCAATTCTCCGCCTGCCCGCTCCCCACAGGAAGGACACTATCTGGGATTTTAGGCGTTTGAAGGTGTCTCCCGGTATCCATATGGGAAGAGTCCTGAAGAAGTACAATAACCGTGGCAGGGCAATCATTTTAAGTAGGGATACCCGGCCCGTCATGGACAAAGGGAGGGTGGCCCAAAGGCCATGTTTCCCTGCAACGCTCGGATACAGCGGCCTATATTGCCATCCAACAGGTCTGCCGGTTCGTGGTAGATATGCACTCCAAGATAGGGCAGACAGTTCGGCTCCCACCGTAGCCCGGGGCGGGCCAAGGGGCACCGTTCCGCCTTCCGAAGCGGAAATAGGCAAGTCTTCGCCCAATTCACTTTTAGTCCAGAGATATTCCCGAATCGCGCCAGTAGGTCCTCCGCACCTTCCACAGCCTCCTCGGCATTATCTAAGAATAGCAGGAGGTCGTCCGCGTATAAGGAAATATAGTGGTGGGCCCCTCTGACCTCCAACCCACGGTAAGAATCCCCTCGCCTGGCCAGTGTTGCCAACGGTTCCATCGCGAGGGCAAACAACAGGGGAGAAAGTGCACACCCCTGTCTAGTTCCCCTACGCACCTCGTACCGATCCGATATCAAAGTCCCCACTCTCACCCTAGTGCCCGCCGACGCATAGAGCACCTTCGTCCATTGCACGTAACCGTCGCCCAGGCCAAAACTACGCATCACCATGTACAAGTAACCCCACTCCAGGCTATCGAAGGCCTTCTCTATGTCTACCGCCATCACCATAGGGGCTCTCGCGGCTGGCGGGGGGTCCGCCACTAGCCTAAGCAGTCTGCGAATGTTGTGCGACGTGTTTCTGGTAGGGATGAAGCCCGACTGGTCCTTGTGGATCAGACCTTGCATATGAGCCACCAGCCTAGTGGCTAGTGACAGTATCGGCGTAGCGCCCCTACTGGGGTTGGCCAGCCAGGCTAGCAGTGTCCCCGTTTTATCTCCTTCCGCGAGTGCTTTAGTCAGGTAAATCTTATAATCGAAACTACGGAGGCGCTCCACCTCCACCGCCACTGCCTCTCGGGCTGCGCACACCCTGTCCTGCAGTTCAGGGTGATTGGGTCGTTGTTTCTCTGCATCTCGCAATGCCCGTTCGGCCTTATCCAAATCGTCCATTAGTGTCCGCCGCGCACCCGCAAATTTCCCTATACAGTGCCCCCTCACCACAACCTTGAGTGCATCCCATTCCGTAGCCCTGGAGGAGGCAGTCCCCTCATTCTCCGCAAAGTATTGGGAGATTCTGTGTTCCAGCGCTTCGCTGAATGGTGGATAGTCCAACGTATCCGGGCGGAGCCGCCACGTCGGGATCAGCGGAACTTCGTTCATCCAGGCCAGTGAGAGGAGTAAGGGATTGTGATCTGATATCGTGCGTGCCAGATATTCTGTTCGGGCAACCATCGGCAAAACCGTCTGGGAGCACAGGAAGGCATCTATGCGAACGTGGAGGTCATGAATGCCAGAGTAAAAGGAGTAGTCCCTCTCTATTGGGTGTTGCGCTCGCCATGCGTCCGTCAGGTCCCACTTCCCCTGCCAGGTCGTTCTATGCCTCGCTAGTCTGTGTACCGGGGATGCATGCAGTGGTGGGTGTGACCTATCTAAGGTGGTATCTTCCACAGAGTTGAAGTCCCCCCCCATCAGTACCGGCTCAGTTAAATAAGTAGCTAACAGCCTGGATAATCTAGTGAAGTATGATGCCTGCTCTGTGTTCGGCGCATAGGTGCTGCAAAGTACTACATGGCGACCTCTGAGCAAGCCCTCGACAGCTACAAACCGCCCATCTGGGTCTACAACGTGCCTAGTGACTTGGAAGGGAACCCCCGCCCGGATCCAGATCAATGCTCCTCTGGCAAACGCTGAGTATGTGGTGTAGAATAGGTGACCCCTCCACCTCCTCTGCAGTGCAATACCCTCCTTCTTAGTTAAATGGGTCTCTTGCAGAAACGCAATGTGAATCCCTCTGCGGACAAGGTGGGAATGTATCTTGTGCCTCCTCGCCATTGAGTTGAGACCCCGCACATTCCAGGACACACATTTCAATGACCCTACACTATCCATTATCACTATGTAGTCGGATGATCCCCATTTCCAGTAACGACCAGACGCTAGGCAGGACACCAGCCCCAACAACCCTCAACGTCCCTACCCCCACCCCTCTCTGAGCTCCCGTCCCCCCCCAGCTCAGTGCCCCCCCCCACCCACAACATAGCCTGAGACACCCCAACTTCTCCAGCTCCCCCTCCCCCCAGAACAGGTCCTAACTGCAAAAGAGTTACCCCCATCCAAACAGGCGAGCAACGTGCCCTCAAAACGTCTAAATCCGCAGTCTGTACTGCAGTGGCCTTATGGGCCTCTGGGTGCGCGCACTAGCCTTGCTTTGTGCTATAGCCTTCCCTGTACCCCGCTCCGCCCCCCAATATACATCCAAACTCACAGTAGTCCAGTCTCACGGCTGCCTGCTCAAGTGTTCGTGCGAGCCATATTAGTTAGTCTGTCGCAGCTGGTTCCTCATGGTTCAATTTCAACTACCAAAGACTTCCTCCGCGGTCTGTGGCGTGACCTTCGGGCCCCTCGTGCTGTCCACTTCTGATAGTTCAGTTTCCGAGCCCGTTCTCAAGTCGTCCGAGGCCGGGTCCTCCTCCAGCGGCGCCGAAGCTGCGCCAGAAACATCCTTCACCGCTTGTAGCGCCGCCTTCCGCTCCTCTCCTGTCTGAGACGCTGTCGGTTTTTTCGTGTGTTGTCCACGTTTCCGGAGCCTCTTGGATTGTCGCACTGAGCTCCGTTGGAGCTCCTCCTCCGCTCTGAAGCGGGCCCCATCCGTCCCAGCCTTGTAAGAGTCCCACCAGGTCCATGCCTCTGCCGTACCATCCACTTGCACCCGGAGCCTGGCCGGGAATAAAAGCGAGTACTGCAACCCCTCCGTGCGCAGTTCTTTTTTAATGGACAGGAACGAGGCACGCTGTTTCTGAGTTTCAAAGGTGTAATCTGGGAACAGCGTGACTTTGCTGTTATCCACTTGAAATGGACCCGCCTCTCTCGCACGCTGCAATAGCCAGTCTCTGTCCTTGTAGTGGAGCAGTTTGATAATTACCGGTCGCGGGGGTAGACCCGGCTTCGGGGTCTTGCCGGTACACGGTGTGCTCGCTCCAATGTGAAGAAGGGGGATAGGCCTTCCGGGGCCACCACCGTCCTCAGCCAGTCGTCCAAGTAACCCACCATGTCCACCCCTTCTTTTTTCTCCGGAAGGCCCACTAAGCGCACATTGTTCCGACGACTGTGATTTTCGGCGTCCTCCGCCCGTTTCTCCAGCGCCTGTATGCGGTCCAAGGCGTCCGTGAGCCACTCCTCCAGTGCTTTATGACCCGGTTCAATGACTTTCAGAGTGTCTTCGGCTTCCTTAACCCTGTCGGCCAGTTTCCCATGGTCCGCCCTCAGGAGTCCCAGGCCCGTTGATACCTGAACAATGTCCCGGTGCAAGGCGTCCTTCGTGGCTGCGATGGCTTCGAGGATCTTGTCCTGCATCAACTGCAACTCCGAAGGGGGCTGCTGCTGCTGGGCGTCCTCCGAGGCCTCAGTGGTCGGGCCTCCATCTCCTTTTGGTCCCCGCGGTTTCCCCATGATGCCTCTGCGGTACCAGCGGGTTCCGCTCGGGTAGTCGGCGGCCTAGGTGTAAGTGGTCACTGTCCAGGTGGCGGCGTCCCTCGTATCGTGGGGTCAGCACCCCCCCGTTGGCGGCGTCCGGCGGGTCACGGTGCCACTGAGGCGCGTTTGCCTCCCCAGGGAGCAATGGAGGAGGCTGCAGTCGCCCCCCCATGTGGTGAAACGTAGCTGACGGACACCACTCCACAGGGTAGTCGCACTCCACAGCCACCGGCCTCACCAGTCACTGTACTGGGCCTCCATACATCCCCCCGCTTGCCCAGGGGAGGGCAGCAGGCCCCAAAGCCGGGGAGTCGAATTGCCGCCCCAGATCCGGAGTAACCGCACCCCTCTGCCGCCTACCACCAAAGCTCCACAGTGGCCAGCCGTAGGGGTTCTCAGCTTGCAGTGTCTCTTTACCCGAAACCCCCGCCCAGGGCTCCGCTGCTCCCTCCCGAGTCTCCGCTGGGCGTTCCGCCAGGGGCCGGATCTCCAATCGCCAGATGCCCCGGGGGGCCCGGGGCCAAGTGTAAGGGTTCCGGGCAAAGCAGGGCGCACCCCTGGATCGTCGTGGGGCCAGAGCCGGGGCTCAAAGTCACGATCTCAGGCGGGTAATGTCTTGCTGAGGGAGCCCTGGTCCCCCGCCAGTCGCTCCAAAGCCTGGCCGAACGGACTCCCGGGCAATCCCCTACTTGTCTCCCCCGCAGACCTCTCACCTTCGGGCCGCAGGGCCTCAGGGCCGGAGCTCCCAGCAATCGCCAGTCGTCATCAGGCCAGTGTTCCGGCAGTCTCACGGTGGGGCCCCACAGCCGTTCCGGGTTCTCCGCCCCGCCGCTCGCTCACTCGCAGTGCTGCTCCCGCTGCATCAACAGGCGCTGTGGCGCCATTTCCAATGGGCCGCAGGCCCCGAAGCCGGGGGGTAAAGTTCGGAGCTCTCTAGGCTGGAGCCCCACCAGGCCGTCCGGGTCTCGTATCGGCCGCCACCAAGGTCCGGATCCGTTGTTTCGGGGGCGCCAAATGGGTAGGCGCCCTCGCTCCCTGGTTCGCAGCCCTCACCCAAATGGGCACCAGATCAGAGCCGACGGTGGTCCGCTGCCGCCTACCGCCCTCAAGCCGCCATTTTGCGCGTCACCCCCTCGGTTCTTCCGCGGCCAGTAGTGCTCGCTGTGGGCGTCCTGGTGGCTCGTCACTCGCTCAGTGCAGGCATATATGACAGACGCGGGATCGACCCGAATTGTACGGGGATCCCACGTTTATTTGCGGATATTCGGCGGATAAGCGGGCTGAGGGCCGGGAGCCTCGCTAGGTAGCGTCCGCTCTCATCGGCTGCTGGCCACGCCCCCCCACCTTTGCTAGGTTCATACCGGCGACAGGGGCGTAACACAGGCCCACGCAGGCCCCGCATTGCGGGGGGGCCCCGAGCTCCAGGGGCCCCCGTCAGCACACAGTACAGTAATTGTCAGTGGGGTCCATGCACGATGTTGGTACTTAGGTCTCCAACCGTTAGATTGCGAGCTACAGGCTCGCCAAGGCCCGGTGAGAAGCTCGCACCAGCATTCTCATTATGTAGCCCTTTTTTTGTCTTTCTAAGTTTTTCAGCTTTTTTTTAAGTCTTTGATCGCTCTCACCAAATCCACCTGCCATGACAGGGTTAATTGAACTTCGCTGGGGCGGGCAGAAGAGTTCTACGTTATTTGTCAACTGCGTGAACTCTGCGCCCCCTGCTTTCGCCGTCTGACATCGAGCTTCTGCTTTCAACCTGCGCGATGTGTTTTGAAAGAGGCCAGAAAGCTTGGTAGCTACCTTTTTCAAGTCCGGCAACACGTCTCTGATCTGCGTGCTCGGTAAGCCCCGGCCCTGGCCTAAAATTGTTGTGGGTGCTTTGTTAGTTGCAAGCAGTGGCTGCTGGTGTGGAAGTGTGGGGAAAAACAACAAGAGCAGTCTGCCTGGCCTCAAAGGGTATTTTCCCCTGCTTCCCCGTGATTCTTACACTCAACTTTTAAGGGCTGTTAAAAATAACACCAGGTATTGACTACTATCGAGCAAATTAAATGTACATTCACATATTGGGGAAGACAAAAACAGGCTGGATTTCTCAATCAGCAGGGGACAGAAACAGCGTAAATGGAAAAGGATTGGAAGAGCAACTTCAACTCAGCCCTGAGAGGTGATCTAAGGTGAAAGTTCAGTTCTACATTAAGAGCACTGCAGGCAGCTGTTTTACGGCTCTCCTACGGTATTTATCAGGAGCACCCCAGGTTGATGCTGCACCAAGGGTATAACTGGTGGAACAGAAGTGAACTTTGCTCGCATTACTGCAGCACAGAAGCCATGTGGCGCTTAAAGGTACCATGCCAAATGTATTTGGTTCAATACCTCCATGCCCCCGCTGTCAGAGGTCATCAGGAGATGCCAGCTCCAATGCAAAATTCATACAGAGCGGGAGGAGTGAGGTGTGCCAGGGTCAAACTCACATCTTGGAACACAAACGTTTGAAGAGGTACAAATCCGGAGAGGAAGATGTATCTGATTGTTGCAATGCCATCATCAACAGGTCCTAGGTGCCTCTGACTGGCACGGATCTAATTCCAGTGAGCAGCGTAACGCTTTATGAAGAACATTTTATTGTAGCAGGAGGTGCTGTAGTTAGAAGATTATGGTGCGCGGAGTTCAGTTGACAACAGGTCAGTTGCATAGATCAAGTTGTAATGGGCCCTGGGAGCGAGAACATTTACTAGGCAGCACACTATGTATTCTATTACATGCTTATATTACTTCTACTTTTTGTTTGAGAAGAGGTTTTCCCAGAATCACACAATTGAGTGGTCAAGCGCCGGAGCTGGGATTAGCGTCCAGCTAGGTCATTTCCAAGGTCTCCCACAGAGCTTTACTATGGACAACCATTTGGAAATGTGTAAGATGCGGGTTAGTGCCTGCAGCTCATGTGGTTGACTATGATGCGGGGTGCCTGGGAAGTAAGGGAATATTTATGCACAATCATAAGTGTAAGGGGTTAGGCATCACTTCTCACCACTACGTGCACTGGATGTTTTGTGCAGCTGTAACCCACCATTATCCACCTGGATCTTTTGCAGTGTTTTTGAACAAGTTGACTGAGGCTTGTGGCAACCATTAGGTGCTCTCTTTCTCTCTCAAGCAGACATACTAACATGCAAGTTCTTACAGCTTCCCTAACCAAATGTTAATACCTCAAAACATGAAATTCCCCTACAAATAAATCAGGTGCAGAACAAAGCTGCCTGTGCACTGCCAATCAACCTTTCTATTGCGCCTTCCACAAATAGTTTCTCAGCTGAGCACTTTCTCATGCAAGACGACCCATTTTATGGCGTTTGGGGACTTCCCTCAACCAGATGTGCTTTGGTTGTGTATTCTTGGCTAGACGCTTGTTAAGGGCCCAATCTAGTAACAGTGTCTGTTGGTCAATATAAAGTAAAATGAGCTTGATTATTTTAACCACATGGCTGCTGGCCATTTCCCCCCCCCCCCTGTGCTGGAAAATGCCATTTTAGTGGCACCATGACGAGCTCAGCTCGTCATCAGCACACGACACCCGTGGGTGATGACGAGCTGAGCTCGTCATCAGCATCGAAAGGGTTAAACATGTGTAGTGTGTCACTTGCACGGATAGGTGTGACAGCGTTGCCCTTTTGTTTGCATGTGGTTGTCAGTTGTCCATGGTGCTGCTTGTAAATATTGTTTTATACCACATTGCTAGCCAGGCAGAGAGCTATTGTGTGATATGTTTTGCATTCCGGTGTCATATTTAGGTAACTTTATTTGAATGGTTCTAACGTACTTTGTGTGCCATTATCTTCTAACACAGAATGTGTCCGATGTAATGAAATGAGAACAGCCACTTGTTAAAATAATGATTGTATTTTCACTTTTGCAAGTGATGATCAATACGTGCTGATATGGTCTTTTCAATTGGACTCTACAGGAAATCAGTTTACTGCAGTGCATGTTCAAACCACAGTATGGGCTCTGGAGAAATTAGGCTCAAAGTGGATAAAGCTGGGCGGGGAGAGGGATTTGGGGTGTCTCTTGTAAAAGGCGCAAGTTGCTTGGCCTTTAGTAGCGCACAATAATTTTGACTGATCAGAAGTAGCTCTCACTACAGAAAAGGTTGGAGACCTGTTATGCGCCAGTCTCCTCAAACAAATAAAAATGCTGCGTGGTGTGCTCTGCGCAGCTTTGTGGTCTTCGACCTCAGGATGGGGCAGGGCTGGACTGGAATGTTCATGTGCAGTGTAAACTCCATGTGAGGCGGCAGACCGGTGGGCCCTGGGCACTGAGATGGTGAGTGAGGCCATAATTAAAATTGCTGTCCTAGGCCCTTATTATTATTCTTCATTCGTACTGGTGATTATTTGTATTTTTTGACATATCTCCCCTTAGCCTGCGTCTGACCCACTGTCTGGCGTGCTGCCGCCGTTTCGCGTGTTTGGGAACCAAACGGGTTCTCCGAGTTTTGATTCTGTGCCGTGCTTTCATTTCCAACGGCGGATGGCGGCTCCCTTCTCTCTCCCGGCGCAGCAAAGCCTTATGTGCCATGCTTTATCGACAGCACTTTCATTGTGACTGTAGGCTTTACAGTAAGCTATTATTATCAGTGCCTTAAATGGGCCGGTACTCGCAGGTACTGAGTACCGGCACTTCTTATTTTTACTGATGAGTACCAGCACTTCTCCACTGCCAAGGAGAGTACCAGTACTCATTGAAGGTAAGCTCATTGGTGCTATTGCAGCTGAACTCGAGGCAGTCTGAGCGGAGCAGATCTGTATGGCACTCTAACAGCCAAGCGCCTCTCTAGTTCTTAGCCGAGTCACTCGTTAACCATTCAGCAGCGGCTCATTCGCGTTATGCAAGGGATACGCGTGTGTCGGAAATTTCAGGCTCTGATCTGTTTGATAGAGTAGGGCCCATTCAGGCCCTGCTCTGTCAATCCCATTCACACTGTCCCTTGCTGTGCAGTAACACAGAAATAATCCCAGATGAACCTTTTTGGTGTGTATTTGTCTGCTTGTGTGTGTGTGTGTGTGTGTTTACCTGCTCTGTGTATGTTTGAGTGTGAGAGAGAAAGCAAGCTCATAGAGGAAGGGAATCGAGACACTCTCAGGATGTAGGTTTAAAGAAATGCGTGGAATGCTTTTGTGTGTGCATGTCTGCTTATTTCTGTGTACATGTAAGTATTGTGCCAAAAGCAACCAAGTCGGAAGAGTATAACAGTAAGAAGCTGCAAATATTGCTAAACAAGGAAACCTTAACACATCGTGTTGGGCCTTTATTTTGTAATGAGTTAACACGTTTTGTTTATATTGATACTTTTCTCATGTTTTGTTATGTCCTGCAACAGGCATAGTACTCATTAATGCTGCTATTCCAAAGTCTCTCTTGTTCTGAGGCACACAGATTATTAGCCTGAATAGTTCTATTGATGGCTTGGCTGTATTCATTTAAAAGCTGTTAATCTGCATATATGGGAAGTTGGAAACCTCTATCAAGGGAAATGGTATGACAAAATGAATACCCCATAGAAATGTCTTTGCATCATCATGTCTCGTCCCGCCTCTAACTCTGCCCACTTCCCACGCCCCAGCTCAAATTAATGAGTACCTACACTTATTTTTTTCCATTTAAAGGACTGATTATGTTTGCTGTTCTCCAACTCGGATGACAGCAGTTGGGTTGGGGAATACATTTTCTTGCCCCTGGTGTTTTTTCTTGGGTATAAACAACAAATGTGTTTGCTGCTCTAAAGCTGCGTCTTAATCACACACGGTGCTGTAGCCCGACTTGAGCCAGAAGAGACATCAAGTTTTTAATTTACACTCCAAAGCTTATTAAAGACGTGACAGTGGCCTTTGCAGCTGGCTCTGAATTTTTTACAATATACCAAGCTTTGGTAGGTAAGGCCTTTTCTATGCAAACATTTTACATACAGCCCAGTCTAGCCTGCATGCAGCCCTGTGAGGGCATTGGATTGATTGATGTTTTTTAATGGCGGGTCCAGTGACCTCGGTCGCTGCAAAGGAGGGAGGGGGTAGGTGGGGTGCCTATGGGGGTTGTGATGGCGCTGCTTCTTTTTTTGGGGTTGCTTGCTGTTACTAGGTACATTGGAGTGGACCCCCGCCTCAGTATGTCTAGGCGGCCTCTTGCTAGTGCCTCCTTTGTTTTCCCCAGTTCATGATTGTTGTCTTTTATTAAGTTGCCATTACTGGATGGGAGATTGTTGCAACCAATTAAGGGCCGATGCCAGAGACGTTTTAAGGCATGGGCAAAGTGAGCTATAGCCCAGGGACCCAGCATTTCAGGGGGCCCCCTGATAGAACCAGCCTTATTCTTTAGAGTCTTGCTTGCTTGATGGCTTTGAATGATTCTTAAACAGATTGTTTTGAATACCATTTTCCTTTGCTGTATTTTCACTGTGGGTGATATGTGTCTGTTACATTTTGTAGAGAAATGCTGTGTTTAAGTTTCATGCAACATTAATAAAATAGTTTCTTTGGATCAAATCATGACCTCACATATGGGAAATGGGAGTTTGTCACAGAGATTATTTGAAATAATATTAGCAAGCAGCTGCTGTGTTACAATACTGAAAACACACATTACTGTCCCTGAATATTACATGTAAACACATTTAGAATTTGGACAAGTGGGTCTGTGCTCTGTCAACGACTTGGCCAAAGAGGGCATGAACGAGCTGAAATAGAATCATACTTTCAAAACTGTTACTTACAGGGGCCCCCAAAATATGTTTGGCCCAGGGCCCGGAAAATTCTTAGGAGGTCCCTGGTGCCGCCATCTGCAAATATGCTGGCCCCAATTGCCACGTGTGCTGGCATGTCGAGGCCCATAGAAAAGATATTTTATGTACAAAGTTCGCAAAAAAGCAATTGATAGCAAAGCTACAGAATGTTTAAATTCTGCATAAGTGCTTCTGAGGTTATATGAAATGCTACAGGCACGGTACATCAGATCTCTTTGTAATACAACTGTGCTCACATCATATACCCTCAATGTGAAACATTACCTCTGGGAAAGAGCATCATGATGCAGAAACGAACCCTGCATCTACTGATGTACTTCATCCACACATCTCTTAGTAAATAAAGGTTGAATTCTGAATTCCCAAAATTCACAGAATTCAGAGTTGGTTGAACCCACAAAGCCTTTAACATGTAAGAGAAATTGGTAGTATTCAGAAGTACCACACAGTATTGATTGCACTAACTTCCTCTTTCGTAGGCTGCCTAATGTAAAAATAGCAAATATTCTCGCTTCATCTCATCAAGAATGGTACAACCAGATGAGCAGCATAACAAGGCCTAAATTATAATCAAATGCATGTTTCTTTTAAAAAGTATTTATCACTCACATGGGAGGTCATAATTTCCATCTCCAACGTTATTTACCAGAAAACTCATGAGAAATACGTTGAATGAACTTGGACACTCCTGCAGGAAGTAACAGAATGTAAATAATGTTAGCCCAGCATAGTGTCTTAGAATCCAGAGGTCAAGTGGTTGGTAATGATGGAACATAACACTGCCTGGCTTCCTTAAATTTGAAATACACTCCAGGTATTTTTCTCAGCAGTTGGCATTAATGATGGCAATTATTTCTGTAGAGCTGCTGTGACAGTTTCAAGTTATTGTCCATCAATATAAATTATAATTCAGACCCTACATAGTTCTTCTTTTGTTGTTCAGCAATAAGCAGTTACTGAGACAACTGGACCGCTCCTTGGTATTGTTCTGATTGCTGCCTCAGTTAAATAATCTGTTCTTGACAATGTTACAAATGGCGTAGCTTGTATGTTAAGAGTGTTTCCCACTTTCTCATTAGAACTTTGAGCAAGACAATATAGAGGCATTTCATTAAATGTACCAGATTTTTGGCCGGTGGGCAAAGTGGTAGGTGGTGGGCCGGGCGGCCGGGGGGGGGCCCCCTCCATGTACTTCGCAGGGGGCCCCCTCAAGTTTTGTTACGCCACTGACCGGCGATGTGGCAGCTTTGCCATTGTATGTGAGGCTGAAGGGTCTGTGGCCAAGAACTCCCTCAAACAAATATCCTGTGAGGTGTTATGTCATATTATATGTATTTGTAGAGTGCAAAACTCAACAGAGCAGGTATCCTAGTTCCAGCAAGAGCTGTATGGCTTGAACCAGCGCTGGGGCTAGATTAAGGGCTGTGGCTTCAGCTTCTTGTGAAATTCAAGAACTGAGGGGGGGTTCTGATATGCAGCGGTGGGTCATTCCAAGCTTCAGGTGTGAAGTAAGAGAAGGCACTGCTGCTCGATCTGGTTCTGTGTATGTGGGATGCAAGTAGGCGCTTCGATATTTCTTAATGTGCAGAGATTGCCAGAGACACAAGAGCTCTCCAAGCACAAGGACAGCAAGAAGGGGAACTACTAAGGGGAAGGGAAGGCAGAAACTAAAACTGCAAACTAGTAAAGGCAAGATTGAGAACATGAGCAGAAAAGGAGAAAATGTAAGCAGAGCATCTACACTTTCTCTGTATACGCCATTCTGCATGTTGGACTTCACTAAAGTGAACTGATTAAAGACTAAAGTGTAGCCTCAGTGATATCAAACGAGGCCGGGCTGTAAACCAGAGAGACCTTGCCCATTGCCTTCAAACTGTACAAATATTAAAAACAAGTGTATTGATAGCACGAAACAGTCAAGTGTTTGCAATGTGCAACATGCAGTGAGATATGGATATCAAGTTCATCAAATCTGGCACTAGCAAAGCCAATAGGCCTCGGCTTCAATTGCTGCTCTATTATATTTGCCAATACTTTTTGAGAAAGTGTATATAGGGGGAGGCATGGGGGTTGGATACAAACAAGCAGCGGGACAGACCAAAGAAACTAATTCACTCTCATGAAGTGGTTAGTATTAAATAAAATATGACCCACCTAAGGCATGCAGTGGAAGGGTATCACTTATACAGTCAGAGCACTGGGAGACTGAAGAGCTCCTGGGAAAGATCAAGACAAAACAAGGCAGAAAGCCATCAAATCAAGAGCAGGCAGCTGTGCTAGTCAGCTGGTATAAAGCCCACTCTAAGTATATCTTATGCATTGGAAAAAATAGGTTTGTCTAATGTTGGGAAGGAAAAGTCCCTCACATGGTGATAGACGTGTACTCCTTCACCAAGTGCCTCAACTGCAGTGAGGTCTAGATCACTGGAGCTGATTTGTGTTGTCCTGGGCGAACACGGATCATGCGTGTGCATGGTGACCTAGGCCTGTCTCATAGATTATTTCAAGAAAGTGCCTTGCTTTCTATTTGTAAGGATCAAACTTAATGTCATGCCTTTGGAACCACAAAATCTGACTCCAGAAAACTGGTGCAATCGATAGAGGATCTGGAAGAGTTTGATGGGTGTTGGAGTACATTTTTTGCAAGCACAGGTGATGATACAGAGCACAAGTTTGGTATAAGCTTGACTTCTAAAAGGCTTAGCAGCACATTTAGAGGCAGAACATGCGTGTCTCTGTAATGGAAGTAGCTGCTGGACGGCTAAAGCTGAAAAGGTAAAGATCTCTGGTGCCCTTTTCCGCTGCAGTAGCTCTCTTATATAGGTCAGGAGTGCACTGAAGGGATGAGGATGATCCACATCAGCAATCCCATGATGGTATGCTAGGAGGAAGACATTCTGTTACCTAGGATTCTTGACAAAACCTCCCCAAAATCAGACTGCATGTTTAAAGTGCTCTATATGCGATATGTTTTGTACCCGCTCCTACGGAACATTTCAAGGATCGTTCTTTCTGGACTTTCTTGGTTTACATCCGGATTTTCCAAAGTCGGTCCGGCAGGGCCGGATCCATGCCAGATTTTTAGTATATCCACATTTAGAGACATTGGAGAACTCTGGTTTACATGACAGCCCCTTACAGAGAGGATGCTTATGTTAAAAGTATCGGAGGAGCCTCCCCTACTTGGATGACCCCTCAGATGCCATTTTCACTGCTGTCTGCTCTGGTGACTGAGTGTTTCTGATAAAACCGGCAGTGACTCCACATTTGGATCACCACCTCCCAACACCCTTTAATTTGAGGTAAAACAGACTTATTTTGTGGGTGGGTGGGAGGCCTTAATCTGAGCTTCCATCTATATAGTATGAGGCACAACCGTCTAAGGTGGTGTTGTATGGACATTCATAGCTGCCAAGTGTCACATTGACAAATGTCTCACTTTAAGTCACACCTGGCCTTTTAACAGACATCACATTTTTTTTCGTGGGACTTGAAATGTTGCTGTTTACGTTGTAACTATGGGCTCAGAATCCCCAGCTTTAGAAATGCAGTTGGGTAAATAGCTATGATATGTTGAAGGTATGACAAATATCCAATATTACGTTACAACAAGCAGATGTTAATTTTGTTGGTATGTGGAAAGTTGTGTTGTGTTTCCTGCTATCCCGTGTGCATCGTGACAGCACTCCTTTTCACAGTCACTACACCTTGCATTGGTTGTTTAAAGCCTGGGGTGTTTGGCAGTTGATTTGTTATCAATACTAACTTATTAGAAAAAGGGGCCTATGTATCACAGAGTTTCCTCATTGTGTGCCTGTGGGTAAATGTGATATTACGTATTGGACAAGATGCTTATGAGCCAGCCATTGTACCAATCAGTGAAAGAATTAAACATTGCCTAAAGATCAAATCTGTTTTTAATATTCTCAGATTCTTGCCATGTATAAAAAAAATTGATCAGACCTAAACATGCTTCTGTATTCTGCACCTTAAATTCAAGCACACAAAACTAGAGGAAACAAAAGGAAGAAGAAAACATATTTTTAGTGACATCCCTAAACAACAAAACTCAGGCTGACCAGATCAGTCTTTCTTGCTGCTACCTTCTATAATCAAGTTACATTTTGTTGACCTCTTCAGGAAGAAATAACAATTTCACTCTCACTTCCCTTTCTTTGAATTATATTTTAGTTTGTGGTTGCGCAGGTGTGGATCAGGGTTTATATAATAACACTAACGAGGGTTGTTTGTCTTTTGGTGGGGTTTTATCAGTTAATATAGGTTTAAGCCAAAAAAACAGGATAGCCTACATTTTGTGTAATATGCAGTTATTCATGGCATAAATATGCCGGTCCTGGTGTGGCAAAGGAAGGAATTAAGGCTTTTATTGGGCTGATTTGATGACTGCATAAGTATCTCAGTTCAAATACCTAATTATGATGGATGCTCTTGGCTTGGGGGGAAAGTAGGAGGGAGTTGACCGGAAGGAAGTGAATCACAAAAATGATGTCAAACTTATAATTAGTCAGAGAAAACTGGCTGTCCTTCATCTGGGCCAGGATGATATTTAAACAGAGCTGGGTTTGAATGTGTCAACAGAGGAATACCAGTGAAAGTACACCGTTTTTATTATACAAGCTTAGTCTCATGGACCTACCTGTAGTTTACAGTTTCCCACATTCCTTCACTTCGTTTTCTCTTGCAAGTGATAGTTGGGGTTGGTAACTCACAAGCAGTGTGTGCCAGTGCATATCTTGCCCAGCAATTTCTCAGCAGTATTGTTCCAACGTCACAGTGGCAGTTCACAAGCATATTGTGTATAGGTGCGTACCTTGCTAAGCTTTTTCTCGTAAGTGCTCAAATTGTGTCACTAACCTAACGTGCAGAACATTTGTATACAAGTGCATCACTTTCTTAGCTTTTGCCTTCGATTATCTCACCACAAATTACACAGACATTCAAAATACCAGAGGAGGACCAAGTTTTCACAAGACCGCCCTATTTGGATGGAACTTCATGACTTTTATGTATTTTTCTGTATTTTTTTATGAAAAGTGCCTGGTATTCCCAAACTCTACAACTTCGTACACCCAATACTAACTACTAACATGCAGTGCCAAGACGTTTTCTTTTTCCTGCAGGTTAAAACATGCCTTTTATAGTAAAACATTTTTGCACAAGCTACATTAAAGGACAACCTGTACCATTGCCAGGACCTACTTGTAAGGTTCTATTCAACAGCAGGCTTCAGTTTCTTAATTATAGTATTACCTGATGACTTAACTTTCATAGATCTTGCACAACAAACCTGCACCTACTGATGCCTCAAACAGTAGAGTGCCCATAAAGACATTTGTGTTGGTACAGTTGGCAGCAACACGTTTTTCAACCTTAGTATCAGCGCTGGTCCTTCTCTTGGGGTGGCTGAAGCAAATGTACAAGCAAGTTTACAAACGATTATTTCACAATGGGCACATAATGTACCAAGGACCTATACAGGATTCACCACAAGAGATTTCAGGTATTACTTTAAAATGATCAAGCAATTTGATAAATCATAACAAGGTTTTGAACAGCTTTGCCACCCCCAAGAAGTCCATTAAAGCATTTGACATTATTGGACCTTTGAATGATTCTTGAAGCACAGATCTTAGGGAATATCCTAAATTTGTTTTCGATCAAATCAAATCAAACCACTTTATTCGGCTAACAAAAGCCATAAAAGGCTAACAAAAGCCATTGTTCTTAATCAATAACAGTACTGTTGATTTTTGGATAACGCCATGATTTTTAGGGATATTGTTACGAGTTTGAAATATATCTTCCTTGTAAAATTATAATTTTAATGGTAAGCACATAGATAAAGCAACGATTTTTAAAAAAACCTCTTTTTATTGATAATCGAGACAATACAAAAAAGGGAAGATAAAACATCAAGTGATCACATATAATCTAATACACACAGGTCATTTCGGCCAATTACAGAATCACAAGCAATAATATACCATGCTAGGATCAAGGGGATTCCTGCACTTCCGATCCCATACTCGGTAGCGGTGGTTCACAAATCCCTCCCCGGTGAGTATTCCATGCTCCCCACGCCTTCTCCCACTTCCTCGGACTTCTCCTAGCTATGAATACCGACTTTTCCTTGAGCATGCACCAGTCAAGGTCTTCCGCCCACTGAGCGATTCGGGGCGGTTGGCTAGCTCCCCAAAGCCGGGCTACCTTCCTCTTAGCCACCATATAGAACAGAGTGACCCACTGCTTCTGGTATATGTAAAATTGGTTATTAAATTAAGGAAAACGAGGAGACTTGGTTTGAAGAGGTTAGGTGGGTTTAATAAAACCTCATCCCACGAACAGCCATCAGTAACTGACTCCAAGAGAATGTACATGCAAGTACATTCTCAGAACAAGGAATGCGGGGAAAGAACATTGTAAGTTAAAGGGGAAGAGTACAGCATATCACACATCTCCCTCTTATACAAAAAGATAAAATAAAACATTGAGCAAACACTTGATAATTTAAACTAAACATAGTCCTTCAGGTAGGAGGGAGCCTTGCAAATCCTTGGACTCCTTCTGGAAGGAAACGTCGACCTTTGGGAGAAAAAGTTAGAGCTCAAACGAGAACTATTGTGTGAATTACCATCATACATAGGAGCATGAGAAGATAACGAATCTCCATTAACAACCACTATACGACTCTTGTTCCAGATTCTACCATCATCAGTTTTGACAGCATTTTTAAAAATCTTGACAACAGACCTAACATCAGTGTACTTGGACCAAGGTCTACATCCTGCTGGGGTCTTTATTCTCACAAAGTCACCTACTTTGACCTTACAAGGAAATGCACATTTCCTGAGATCAAAGTTCACCTTGCGAGCATCTTGTTTAAGTAATTCCTTAGTTCTCCACTCACCAACATGATTATCAACTAACCCTTTGTTGAGGCACATCCACCCAGGACACATTAAAGTGTTGGGAACCCTCCCTTTGAAGAGCTCAAATGGAGACCTACCAGTGGTGGAATGGGGAGCAAAACGATAAACATTAATCCTGTCCTGCAGGGTGGATTTCCAATCTAGGCCGGAAGACCGGGCAAGCTGTATAGATTCTTTCAGAGTCCTATTAACCCTCTCCACCGCACCATTTGTCTCGGGGTGGTAAAGGGAACACCTTTTATGTTTTATTCCACACTTTTTTAGATAATCAACGAACAAAGAGGAACAAAACTGGGGACCGTTATCAGTTAGAAGAGAATTAGGAAAACTTTCCTTACTAAATATAGGCTCTAAGAATCTTATAACAGAGTTAGAAGTAATCTCTCTGACAGCAGAGACTTCAATCCATCGAGAATACAGATCAATCAGGACAATGAGATAAGGGGTATCAGAAACACCTGAAAGAGGACCAAGAATGTCAATGGCAATCTCGTCCCATGGATGACCAGGTAACATCCTCTTCACCATAGGCATTTGTCTTGTTTTCAAAATTTTGTCACTAGAACAACATTCAGGACATTCACGAACCATTCTTTCGATTTCGAGATCCATGCCAGGCCACCAAAACTGCATGCGAAGAAATTCTTTAGTCTTAACTATACCCAAATGACCACAATGAGCATGTGCCAATAACCTACTCCTTAAAGAGAGTGGGGGAACAAGTTTGGTTCCACGTGTTAGTAGACCATTACTCTCTGAAAGTTCATCAGCAACCAAAAGCCATGGTTTGTCCAAACGAGAGTCATTTCTCAAAGAAAGAATTACTTTCAAAATATCTTCATCTTTCTCTAACTCTGATCTCCATTCAGATTCAGAAATTGCACCATCAGTCACTTCACAAACGTTAACAAATTCTTCAGAATCACATACATCATCATGCTCGAAGTTCTCATTATTGACCAACCTAGATAGACAATCTGCTGATTTGTTAGAAGCTCCAGGAATATACTCAACTTCAAATTCAAATTCCTGTAGGGAAACAATCCATCTTCTTATCCTGGATGAGATTGCATCTAGGCCTTTCTTAGAAAACACTTCTTTTAAAGGTTTATGGTCAGACAAAACACAGATTCTGGTTCCCCAAATCAAATTTTTTAACTTTCTTAATGCCCAAAAAATTGCCAAAGATTCTTTTTCTATCACGGAGTAATTCAACTCCGAACCTCTGAGACATCGAGAAGAACAACATATTAAAGAGTCCTTCCCATCTTTCTTCTGAACCAAGACCGCACCAAGTCCCTTATCGCTAGCATCAGTAAACAAAATGGTAGGTAGACCTGGGACAAAAGCGTGAAGTGAGGGTGCCTTATTCAAATCTTTCTTTAAGTTCAAGAACTCAGATTTGCAATCAGATGACCAGTTGAAAACAGAATTTTTTACTGTTAACTTTCTTAAATTATGTGTTTTTTCTGCAAAGTTGAAAATAAATTTTCCATAGAACTCTACCATACCCAAAAAGGAGAGAAGCTCTTCCTTGCAAGAGGGTTCCTTTACCTTATCAATTGTTTCAACTAATTCCTTTTTTGGAAAAACCCCATTGCACGTGATGCGATGCCCCAGATAATTAACCTCCTGTACACCAAATTTGCACTTTGCCCTTTTTAGAGTCATGCCTGCACTTTCTAACCTTTTTAAGACCATAGAAACTCTACTATCATGTTCATGTGCATCACTACCATAAATTAATAAATCATCTTGGTAGCACTTTACACCAATCAACCCTTTTAAGATTCTTGACATGATCCTCTGAAAAACAGAGGCCGCTGACACTAAACCAAACGGCATTCTCTTGAACTTAAAAGTACCCATTGGTGTAATAAAAGCAGTTAAGTCCTGGCACGATTCATCTAATTCTACCTGGTGGTAGGCAGAAGCAAGATCAAGGGTGGTAAAATATCTTGCTCCTTCTAGAGTGCCAATCATTTCATCAATGTTGGGAAGTGGGAACCTGTCTACTACCACCTCCTTGTTTAGAGACCTTAGATCAATGCACAGACGAATTTCACCTGTGGGTTTCTTGGCTATAACGACAGGAGCAAGCCATTCCGTGGCTTCTACTGGTACAATTATGTCACTCTTAATGAGTTTATCTAACTCATTTTGTACTTTGGCTTGTTCTGAAAGAGGAATTCTCCTAACTTTGGCTACGACTGGGAGAGCATTCTCTTTCAATTTGATCAAATGCTTGTACCCACGTAAACACCCTAAATCATCTTTAAATACATTAGGAAATTTCCTAGCAAGAGTTAAAGATAAGTTTTCATCACTTGCTGTACAGGGTGAATCAGATATTTCTTGTATTTGGACTTGAGGAGAGGCATTCGGATCGAGTGTGACACCCAACTGTCGTTGATGCAGCCAGCCTAACAAAGCATCCCCTTTTTTTGAAATATACACTTTTCCCACAATAATGCGAGATCCCAGTTCAATTTCTGCCAAAAAATATCCTAACATAGAAATAGGTTTTTCACTGTAGCCTAAAGGAATAATGTCACATTTAAATACTTTTACATTCTTTGCAAACAAATCATTAAACATCTTCTCATCTATGATAGTTATCTTTGAGCAGGAATCAAATTTTAAGTTAATCATGTTATTTTCTACCTTAACCGGAAATGAAGGATGGTCAGACTCTTCATCATTTACTTCAAAACAAATTGACCTTACTTGCGGCTGTGGCCACCTTCTCCTAGGATCACTGTTTGTGGGTTTGGACCTGCAAAATCTAGCATAGTGACCTCTCTTATTACACACATTACAAGTAGACTTTAGAGCGGGACAAATAGGAGAATTAGCTAAATGGTTAGTTTGTCCACATCTAAAACAAGAAAATTTTACATTTGCAGAATTCATATTTCTGAATGTTCTTTCCTCTGGATTTGCTCCATCAGTCTTCTTAACTTGACAAATTGTCTCATCAACTTTTTCCTCTACTTTTGAATCCGAAACAGTAGGTTTATCTTTTTCTTTTTTAAGTTCACCTACACATTTGGTCATGTGTTCAACTTGTTTTGCAATCACTAGTACTTCTTCGAGAGGTGGTTCGTCTTTTAGCCAGAGTTCCTTTCTTATGTCATCATGAGCGCATCTTAAGACAAATTGATCACGAATTCTTTCGTCAAGCGATTGACCAAAATTGCATGAGGAAGCAAGTTTCCTCACAGACGACACATAGTCTTCCACTGATTCATCACTCTTTTGTTCTCTCAGACCAAAGTGGTATCTTTCCATAATTGTGCTGAGTCTAGGTAAATAATGTCTATCTAGTTGTAGAATGGCTATCTCGTACTCGTTCAGGTTTCTTTGTTCTGCAGCTGAAAGATCAGGTAGATGTTCCAGGACATCCTGACCTTCTCCTCCTAGACAATGTAACAAAAGTGAATGTTTTCTTTCAGCACTAAGGTTCGTTCCACATACTCTCGCATAGTTTGCGAAAATTTTCTTCCACTTTTTCCATTTCACGTTTGGTTCGCCTGGACTAATTAGAAAAAATGCCGGTTGAGTAACATTTTGCATTTCTGCTATTCTTATTTCTTTTTTTTTTTTATATTTCCAGGTGAGTGATGGGTATTTAATTTACAGAGTAGAATTAATTTTCCTTTTTTGAATCTGCTCCTTTTTCAAATTTTAATTTCACTATCCTTTAGAATAATCTTCCAGTCTCCTTTTTTTTTTAATTAACACACAATAATTGACTAGACAGCTACTATTGCAATTGTGAGATCATAAAGTGAAATTTAGTCTGAATAGTCTCATAGAATAATGGGTTCTTTTTTTTTTTAGAATATCCTTTGACTAAATGTTCTTTCAATTGTCATTGGAATGAGTAGTCAAGTTGTGTTCTAATGCGCTTGTTGAAGCTTACTAGAACGCTAAGTATTGTTAATTGGAATGTCCTCGCGCTGTTCTTTAGTAGAACGACCTCGCGCTATGATTTGGAGTGTGTCTGACGCAAGCGCACTCTGTGGTTGTGCTGACACGCAGCGTTAGATCGTTGAAACGCAGCGTAAGCCTGATCAGGTGATGCGTCTGACGTAGGCGCGTATTGTTTATGCTTGGACGTTGCGCGAGCCGGGGAAAGCGTTAAGCTCGCGCTTTAATAAAATAAGTCTTTAAAACGCTGATTTCTATTTTTTAAGATCCCAGAATAGTTCGTTTTAAGAATTAACCTCCCGCTCTCCTCACCATGTTAAGGTTGACGAGTCTGCCGCTGGGAAGCCGACGCTTCTCTTCTTTTGTTGAAAAGCTGCCGCTGGAGGAGAAAACGAGGTAGGTTTTCTTTCAGAGTTGTTGTGGTTGAGGTGTCCAATCGTCGCCAGTGTAAAATTGGTTATTAAATTAAGGAAAACGAGGAGACTTGGTTTGAAGAGGTTAGGTGGGTTTAATAAAACCTCATCCCACGAACAGCCATCAGTAACTGACTCCAAGAGAATGTACATGCAAGTACATTCTCAGAACAAGAAATGCGGGGAAAGAACATTGTAAGTTAAAGGGGAAGAGTACAGCATATCACAGTATACATTCAGGTCTGTAGGCTCCCAAACATTCAACAGACACCGCCGGGCTTCCGGTAATATCTCCGCTCTCAAAACCTCTCTTAACACCTCATGAATCTTAATCCAATAAGTTTGTATCACTACACAATGCCATAGGATATGGATCAGGGTGCCTGATTCTCCACACTCTCTCCTACACTCCCCACTCCCTCCCTTTCCCATTCGTACCATCTGGGGCCCTGTGATATATGATCTATGCAGTATCTGCAATTGCACAAGTCGGAGCCTCATCTGAATAGCAACCACCTTGGGAGAGGAAACCACCTCCACCCAATCCTCATCATCCAGTTCCAACCTGTCCATACACCACTGGGCTCTGACTCGCCTCAGTGGGCTCTCCATGTTGTTGACCAGTTTCTTGTATATCAAGGAGACAGTCTTCTCTGGAATATACCTGTCTAACACTCGGTCTTCAAGGGGAGACGACTCAGGGAGAACCGAGTCCTTGGGTACATGTGCAGCAAGAGCATGCCTTACCTGCAAGTACCGAAAACGCTCTTTGTTATGCAGTCTTTATGTTTCCTGGAGACTCAAATGGAAGCACCGCATCTCTTCCCCAGACATCTTTTATATGAGTGATACCAATGGTGTCCCATTTATCGAACCCCTTGGATTTCCATAGGCTATCCAGCTTCTCTGAGTTCAGCAGGGGAGTAGCCAATTTAAGTCTACCTTCCCACCCTAGGCATCTATTAGCGACATGCCACACTTGCACCGCATGAGCAGTCGGGCCAGTTAGTGCGAACTTCCCCGGTTTGGCATATAATGCTCTGTCTAACATTTCTTCTGGTGCCTGACCCCGATCCATAGCAAATCCCGGATTACCTGGGGGTCCGTAAATAATGTGGTTCACTGCAGCCAATTGTGAAGCCCAATAGTATCTCCGCAAGTCCGGGAGACCTATCCTGCTGTCGTACCAAGGGAGAGTCAACTTAACAAACACGATTCGGGCCCCACCGTCCCATAAGAGCTGCCTCTGGAGGGATTCTATCTCTTTAAAATAGGATACCGGCACAGGGTCCATCGAGTTCTGCAAGGCATAGAGAAACCGAGGAAGGGCCATCATCTTGAAAAGAGTGGTTTGACCGAGCATGGATAGCGGAAGAGCCTTCCAACGTTCCACGTCTTTCCTACATTTGTCCAATGGAAGAGCGAGATTATTGGTATATCGCAGCCGCGGATCCATCGTGATGTAAATACCCAAGTACCTGAATCCTACCGTCTGAATCTGGATTGGACATGACACCGGGACCACTGGCGGATCGCCGACCAGGACAAGAGCTCCGACTTTGTCCTAAAGCAACGTTTTTAAAGATATATCGTTATTGAGACATGTCATTGATGACATCTATACCTATTCTTAATAACTCTTTTTTTGGGTAACAGCAAATTATTATATCATATGTCATGTATATAATACAAACAGCAGGTAAATCCTAAAAAGACCATACAAACGATATGCCTAAACCAGTGATACAGTGATACAGATTACAAGCTTTCAAGTAATTTCATAAATCACATTACTTTGTACATGGAAATATTTAGCAAAGTGTATTAAGTTGTCTCCTTTCATTCAGCAACATTACAAGGGAGGTGGGTGGTTGATTCTGACTGGAATCCAGGTCGGGCGGTCCTGTGGCGGCTGGCCCACGGCAGTGCAGTACCAAGCCTTATATGTGAGCCTTACCAAGGTACCGTAATGGGAACAGTATTGCACGTTCCTGCAGGGCATGGACTTTCATGTCTATACCCTGCAGGAACTGGGGGTGCATGCAGACAGGGGGGCACAATATGTGCCCCCCCCTGCATGCACCCCCTGGCCCAGAGGCAACAGGTGTCCCCGTAGGCCCCCTTTGTTTCCACCTTACCACACTTTTCATGGCAGTCGCACCACAATGAAAACTCTGGCAGTGAAGAAACTAGTAATATGCTTGGTGGTGCCACAGCTAATACAAAAGCATTAACGAGGGAGTAAATACAACAGATCCGCGACGCCCAAGTCACAATACATACTGTAAACACTGTGAACACATTCTTCTTGGGCTAGTGTGGTCATGTCTGCATAATAACAGCGAGGTCATAATTCGGCCATGGATAAACAGATCAAACTACCTGAGACTCAGAACAAAGCAAACTAATGTAATAGAAGACGCGATTGCTGCAGATCAAATAACATTGAAAACAGTTCATAAGTTTCACATGGAGAGATTTGGGATGATTTTGAACATCTTGAGAAGGGTTACTAGAAGGTGTTAGAGGGAGAGTGCCTGTAAAGACATTTGAAAAGACATTTGAAAGTCGGTTTAGCTTTCTTTTGAAATAGAGACAGGATGGATTAGAATTGGGAATTGGGAGTGTGTTTGTATTTTATTATAGTTATCTTTTATTATCTACTTTTGTCAGTGCCTGATCTTTCGTTTCCTTTGGGATAATTCCACCTGAGATTGACCTTTCCTAATGTTTGTCTCCTCTTCTATCTATTATATATATGTTTCAGTTTTGCCATCTCTTCTCCACCTCCTCATGTTAACATTCTTCAGTTTCAGTTGTCTTTCTCAGATTGTTTATCGTTGACCAAACATAGGGAAGAATTCTCTTATATCAGGAGGTTGCTTTTTCTGGCCCTTTGCCATCAATGCTTTGGTGGATGATCATAAATGAGGTCCGGTGCAGGTGATGCTCAGCATCGCATACTCACATCTCTGTTGCACCAACACAAAAGTATGTCCAAGAACCACAGCTGAGATCCAGTAATGATCAAGTACAACTTGTCCCAAGGTGAAGAGCCAGAGGTAGAGCTTTTGCTTACCATGAAACTAACAGATGTACTTGTTAGTACAACAAACATACAAAGTGATAGGAGGATGCTAGCAATAACTCTAACCACTTGCAATTTCTCAGGTAGCATTCCAGTCCATCATTCTTTTGCCCACCATCACCTTTTTGGTGTTTGATGTACCACCCTAAGTGGCCAAGGGCATGCTCAGATATGGGTCCCATGCTCACTGTGCCACTGGAACCAAGATACACCTGACTGAAGAGCCCCAATCAGTGCGAAACTGGTCTTGGGTTGTTTGTCTTCAGGTTCTTCAAGCTACACCCGACTGAAGATCCTCAATCAGTGCGAAACTGGTCTTGGGTTGTTTGTCTTCAGGTTCATCAAGCTACACCAGA
Organism: Lissotriton vulgaris; assembly: GCF_964263255.1. NCBI lineage: Eukaryota > Metazoa > Chordata > Amphibia > Caudata > Salamandridae > Lissotriton > Lissotriton vulgaris. Next base: position 21,335,892 of record NC_141688.1, read on the forward strand.
CTGAAGAGCCTCAAACAGTGCAAAACTGGTCTTGGGTTGTTTGTCTTCAGGTTCTTCAAGCTACACCCGACTGAAGAGACAGTGCGAAACTGGTCTTGGGTTGCTGGTCTTCCACTTCAGCGTACAGTTGGGTTGTCAGTGCTTGCTGAACTGTTCCTACTGGAGCAGACTCAAGACTGATTTGCATATGGCTGGGTCTAATCTGAGGTGGCATGGTGGGCAAAAGAACGATGGATTGGAAGGCCACCCAGAGCAATGGCCAGTGGTTAGATTTATTGGAAGCATTCATCCCATCACCTTTTCTGTGTTTGAAGTACCTTGTTGGTATTCAAAAAGGCCCTTCAAACTAGCCTACTGTAATGAATACTGGGGGAGTTTGCCATGGCTGATTGGACCTGGACTACTACAAAACTGGGACCAGCACTCACATTTGGGAGAGGTAGAGATGCTAAGGCGAAAGGCCCCAGATGGGGAATGAAAGGAATACTGATCCGGAGGAGGATAGCAATGACCACAGAGATGGGGTAGGAAGGAAGTATGACATGGAGAGCAGGTCTTTGGGAAGGAAGTTAATTGGGTTATCCACAGTGGTATTTCATAGGTTGACTGATAAGCTGATTGTAATCGCAATGGAGTAAAAACAGTTTTCTGTCTATACATTAAATATTGAGGAGAAACACACTTGGAATCAAATTTTGAGTCGTGCTCAACCGGTATTGCATAAAAATTAAATCATCACTCTTTTTAAGGGGTCATTGTTTCTTTATTTCTTTGCATGCCATGTATTTAACAATTGAATGCTCATATTAGGCACTTTATAAATGTTACAAAAACAGCACTTGCCCTCCAGTATCAAGTGATATGTGATGAATATACATTTGCAACTTACCAACATACTCTGTTATCACAGGTCAGAAGAACACATTTTATTACCTCTTGCTGTTTAATCTTTGTCTCTTCTTTCACTTTGTTTTACTATCAAGGCAGTACGGTATGGAGCCCCCCACTGATGTAGACCTTTTAGGCGATGGGCCAGCCCAGGCAGTACTCTCAGCCAATAGGATGGCCCGAATGGCACGGAAAGCTGAGCAGACCAAGGAGGAGCTGCTGAGGATACAAAGGAGAGTTGACCAGGTGAGTGATCACAAAAACCACATATAGACCCTTCAACATGATTACTATATTAGAGAAGAAGAACCCATCAGAGCATGTGAATGCGATGCATAGGAGTGCTGCAAAGAGTTGCATACCAGTACCAAAGATGGCAGTACAACAGTATTTCTTTCTTTAAGGTTTTCATAATAACAGCCAATGTATCTACCTGTGGCATCTGCAGCCACATTAGTGCGGGTTTATGTAACAGGTGTTATTATTACCCAACTCAATGCTACTAATTTATTCACTTGTAAAGTTTTTTTTAATAAACTGCATTTTATTGTTGTGGAACAAATGCCACAATATTACTTAGATGTGTATATATAGATGATTAAACTATCACACAATACTAATCACAGTAACTTTGCATTAGGGCACCCCCCTATATTCCAGCCATTTCTCCCATATTTTCCCATGTTTCCTGGGGCATCCCTGTTATATAAAAAAATGTTGTTGCTGTTTGGCACACCAGTTCATCGCCACATTTCCAGCAGACCTAGAGGGGAGGAAATGTAGAATTGCACAATCTTGCTGTGTATCTCTTGGCTAACATTGTTTCAATCTCCTCCAGGGTTCTGTTCCCAGGCGTGTTGCTCAACCCATCCCAGACTTCTGAGAGAGCTACATTGGGGGATAGGTACACCAGCCTCCCCAGCACTCTGCAGAGGGTGGTAAATATTGTCCGCCAGTATTGAGTGATCTCGGGGCATTCCCATATCAAGTAGAATAAACTGTGCTCAGGGTTCTGAGCAGACTCAGCATTTTGGTGCTGGCAGTGAGCTTGCATGCAATAGTCTCAGTGGTGTCTGGTAAGTCATGAGCAGGGAATTAGGTTCAATGAGCCTGAGCCTCGAGGAGATGACCAACACCGTAGGCGACATGCATGCTTCCCTCTAATCAGAGTCATCTAATGGGCCCAGTCCTCCTTCCAAATAGGACAGCAATCGTGTAGACAGGTCTAGGGAGTTCAGTATAAGGGCTTTATAAATCCACGAGATGACCTTCTGTTCAATAGGACCCATGAGGATTTGGGATTCTGTGGGTCTGACTTCCAGACCCACAGCTAGAGAATCATGGAGTTGTTCAAGGGTATGGTGTACCTGTAATTATCTGAAGAATTGAAATCTGTGCAGGGTGTAATCTGTTTGAAGGGAGTGGAATGATTTCATGTGGGATCCCTGTCACACATCTCCAACCATGGAGATCCTGATTTTCTCCCAGCCTCCGAATCCAGCAAGGGAGGACGAATGACATAGCCTTCACCCCGTCCACAGCGGGGTCTCAAGCGTGATCCTTTCATCCCATCCAATCCATTTCAGCTTTGAGCGCTATGTTACAAGGAGTAGCTGGGCCGGCTCAGGGAGGTGGGGGATGATGGGTTTCCTATAAAGCATACATATGCTATTTTCCAATCCAACAGTTGCCTCCTCTAGGCAGAACATTGGATCACTCCAGCCTTCATTCAACCAGTAATTGACCACCAACAGGTGGGCCACCCAATAAACTAGGCAGATTTCTGCCATGCGTATTCCTCCATCAGGAGGGGTGGTTAAACCACAAGAAGGCACATATTTTGGCCAAAAGGTTACGGAATCAGGTATGTGGTATCTTTGTAAAGTAGCACAATAATTTTGAACAGGGCTATGCAGCCCAAGATATTAAGAGGAAGTCCTACTCACCTGCCTCTGTCCGCCATGAACCAAGCCACGAGGGGCTTCAGGATAGGCTAGGTGTGAGCACTATGTGTATCCCTAAAGAGTGAAAGCTCAGTCTACGTATTGTGAAGTGTGTTCCCAGGCCGTCACTTGCTCATCTGCCCTCAGAGTGACCAGGACCGATTTTAGGCCAGTTAAAGCTCAGTCCAGATGACTCTCCATACGGTGAGCATCTGGAGAAGTCGTGGGACCACAAGGGATGGTTGGGATATAAAGAGTAGGACGTCATTAGCATATAGGGTGCAGGGATCCTCCATTGAGACCCCAGTTAAATCCCCCTATCTGCGTGTTGTAGCAAATCCCCCCTACCAGAGGCTCTATGGCCAGGGCAAAGATAAAAGAGGATAGAGGGCAGCCCTGATGGGTACCATGGCTTATTACGAATGGGGCGGAGAGGGTGCCATTGACACAGGCTTAGGCTCGGGGACTGGTACTCCTGTTGGACATAAACCAACAATGATCAGGTGGATCATATGTGGTAGGATTTTAAGTAGCTGGCTAGCCAGTACTTTAGCAGATATGTTTATTTCAGGAGTTGAGAAGGGAGATTGTGCAATAAGATGCACAATGATCTCGTGGCATGCACAATTTCTGCAGCACCATTATGGTTGCCAAGTCAAGTTCGGGATTGAAACATGATTTATTAATTGTCTGCTGATGTAGAGGAGGAGGGGGGCAACTGGGCATGAAAGTATCAGTAGTACCCAATAGGAAAACTGGCTTGGCCTGGAGTTTTACCCGAATTCATGTCGCAAAGTGTCATTGTGATTTCCTCATTTGTGAGGGGGAGTTCCAGATCAGCCTATTGCTTCCACTAACTCTTGCCATCTTGATGCCAGTCACTAGTGGGGAGGAGCTTTATTGGGGGTCGTTCACATAATGCATAATGCATAAAGCCCGAAATAGTAAGCCATGAATGTTGCTGTGCCATTCTCAGTTGTAATTGACAAGATGCTCTAAGAGGCGACGTCCTTCATCGCCAGCAGTAGAGAAGAGTGCCTGATTTATTCCCCTCCTCCTAAACCTTTTCGTCGATGCAAACCAGCATTTGTGGGCCTCGTCAAGAGCCAGCTGTCGAATGGACGCTTTCTCTAGTGCTAGAAGGTTGCTCCTAGTATCAGGCATTTTGGCAGAGCCAATTTGTTCTAATGTTAGGATGTTGAGTACCAGACTGCCATTTGTTGATGTATGTCCCCTTCCTTCCCTTTTAGGTGGGATTGTGCCATTCCTCAAAGGGTGGTCTTACCCACCACCCATGGCATGCCAGGGAAGCCCACAGTATCTTGATTTAATTAATAAATGCTACCTATTTGTTTGAGCAAGAAATTCTCCAAAGCCACGTTGCTCCAGACACCAGGCATTGCGCTGCCACATCGGGAGGGGTTCCTTCCTCCAACGACCAAAGACGAGGGTCACTGGGGTGTGATCAGAAATGAAACATGGGAATATGTGGGAGCCCACTGTGTATGGGAATTCGGATGCGGGAGTAGTATCAGATCAATTCAAGATAGTGATTTAAGTGCTGCAGAGTGGCGGGTGCAAGCCTGAACTTGGAGGTTCCATTCTCGTCAGGCATCACAGAGGTCCAAACCATGTGGTATAGTTATAGGTCTATTTATTATATGTCTATGTCATGGATATGTCCTCATTCATTAGTAGCTAGTGGGATGTTAATGTTCTGTAATGACATGTTAAGGTTCTGTAAAATAACACTGGAGGCACACTGAGAGAAGTTGGTAGGGGACTGGATGTGGTCTTTTGGGCTCAGTGATTCTGCATCTTATCTACTAATAAAAGTGAATATTGATTTACCTTCCTGCGACTACGTATCCTGATCTCTTCAGACCCTCAACCCAGCCCCGCAATTCTCCATCCACCCTGCCCGGGGGGCGGGGGTACCAAGGCCCATGGAGTGTAGGAGTGGAAGTCAAAATATCTATGAAATCCATCCCAATAAAGTAGATCCCATAGGAGGCGGAGGCTCTAAGGACGTTGACATTCTATGTCATGAAAATGAAGGAGCCCATATCAGGGAAGAAGGGAACGTCTTGAGCTGACAGCGTGTCCCACACTTTGGGTCAGCTAACAATGACATTGAATTCCACAGGAGTAAAGTTCAAGTTCTGTAGGTGCAGTGGTTAGTATTGTGGTGTGCATAATAGAGGAACATCAAGAACGGTAAACCCATAAAGCCAGAACTGGCTAACTTAATAAAGGTCTGTGTCCCCCAACATCTCTCCCACCCATACTCCCCCCCCCCCCCAGAAGCATCTGTTCGCCCCCCACAGAACTAGAACAAACGTAGGTGTGAGTCCTAAGAAGTGTTCCAACCTTGGCTCCGTAGTGATCCGCAATGTACGAAGCATACAGGGTTCATAAGTATCCAATGGAGTCCCGGGAGCCTCAGGTGGTGTCTGTTATGTCCAGGGAGGATTCCTGGTCTAAGGTCTGGGTGGGTGATGCCGCCACAGCTGCTCCTGTGGATGGAAAGAGGGTCATCATCAGTGTCAGAGTGTGAGCCGGCCGCCTACACCCACCACTGACATCTCCACGATTTCCATTGTCTGACAGGGGCTCAGTATGGTTCCAGGCCAGGGGTAGCCTTGCACCGAGGGTGACCCTCAGGCAGGAGACTGAATGCATTGTACGGGTTGTTGTGCCGTTGTCTACTCCCATTCCGACTCGATGAGTTTCAAAGGAAATTGCCTGGCCTTCAATATCCGCATGTATTGTAGTTTTATTGCCCGAAGTTTCATTTTAACTCTGTCATATGATTTCTGGACTCGTTGAAAATGCGGGGTGTAGTCAGGAAATGTCATTAAACGCTTGGATTGCTAGGTGATTTCCCCTTTTTTTCTGGGCTTTCTGAATGATTTTGTCAGATTGTAGTGCAGTATTTTTGCAATAATCGGGTGGGCGGATCCCAGAGTTTGCATCAAGCATCTGAGTGCTCCTTCACCACGAAGCAGTTAGAGAGTGGTAGTGTGGGCACCCAGTAGGTAATCCATCCTTAAGGAAGGCCACCGGAGTTAGGCCCCCGGTGCCTCTGGAAAAGCCAACGAAGCTTAAAAAATATGCCAGTTTACCATTTGTGCATTCACTGGTCACTCATGCATCTCATACCCGAGGGTGGAAGCTCTTTGTTATGTACTTTTTCATTTACTTAAAGGCTTTCATTTATTTAAAGTAATGCTTACAAAGTTTACAAACCATAACTGCTATTGCACTTTTGTAAATGGACTACCGTTTTGTAACTTACCTTCTGTTGCTTTTCTTGTAAAGCTCTCTGTTACCGGAAAGGGTCTTGTTCGCACAATATAAAACTCCCAATAAATAAATAATAAACCATGAACATAAATATATCAACAGACCACATAAGCTTTGCATGGTGTACAAAACGCACAATGTGACTCTCTGGCTCGCCACTGTAACAGAATAGCCCATTTGTGTCATCGTGCAGTGGGGGGACCCGAGGTGTACCCCTGTTTAGACTTCAGTTTAGCTACCTTGGGTCTGCTGATCAGATGAGGAAGCATTGTTGAGCAGACCTAAAAACCTGTGTGGCGTGCTAAATGTTACATGTATGTGGGGAAATTTTCACTGCTTCTGGTTTTGTGTTTCTTAGATGGTCCAAGCCTTTGAGCGTAGTAACCTGGCAGAGGTGGGACCACAGACAGCTATGGAAGTTGTGGAAGATGTGGTAAGTTACAAATCATGTAGAGGCTGGGAAGATGTGATAAGCTGAGGAAATAAGGAAAAGACACTGGCATGGAGGTTGTGGAGGACATGGTAAGTTACAGATGGCAGATGTGCATAGAGGCTGCGGAGATATGGTGAGTTACAGAGAGGATAGAGGTATAAAGGCTGGAGAAGATATGGTAAGCTAACAACAGGAGACGGCGAGGCTGGGAAGACCAGGTATGCTAAGTATAGGAGATTGGAGGCTGGAGAAGACGTGGTAAGCCAAGAACAGACTGGAATGGAGGCTGAAGAAGACGTGGTAGGCTAAGGATATGAGAGTAGTATGAAGGCTATGGAAGACTGGGTTAGCTAATGATAGACTGGCATGGAGGCTGAAGAAGACGTGGTATGCTAAGGCAGGAGAGTGGCATGGAGGCTGTAGAATACATGGTAGGCTAAGGATAGGAGAGTGGCATGGAGGCCTTGGAAGACGTGGTAAGATAAGGATGGCAAAGTGACATGAAGGCTGTAGAAGGCGTGGCACGCTAAGGACAGGAGAGTGGCATGGAGTCTGGGGAAAACATGGTAAGCTAAGTATAGGAGACTGGCATTGAGACTAGAGAAGATGTGGTATGCTAAGGATAGGAGAATGGCATGGAGGCTGGGGACAACGTGGTACGCTTACAATTGGAGAGTGTCATGAAAAACGGGGGGGACATGTTATGCTAAGGACAGGAGACTGACATAGAGACTGGGGAAGACGTGGTTATATAAGACCAGGAAAGAAGTATGAGGGGTATGTAATACACGGTAAGCTAATAGTAGCAGATTAGCATGAAGATTGTAGAGGATGTGGTAAGTGCTCTATGTAACGTTTGTTAACCACAGCAGACCAGCACACTGATTTGGAGGTTGTTGCGGTTCACTGTGTTTCTCTCTGTGAAATCTCACCTTCTTGGCCCCATCTTAACATCAATTGAATTAGAAAAGCCCTGATGACCCATATATTCCCCTGCACATGAAGCAAGCACCTGATATTCTCACAGTCAATCACCTGCAACTCCCCAGGCAGATCAATTGACAGCAATGAAAATATTGTAAATTAATTTTTGGCACATGTAACCCCCACTGAGCCTCTCTTCTCTTCCCCTGAAGGCAGCTCAGTCCTTTAACACTCACTCTAGCCTTGGGGTACAGGTACCGGAACTTCTCACATCCAGACTGTCTACGCCATGAAACAAACCCCATGTGAAGGTTTGTCTGATCAACAGTTTTCTTCTCCATAGCTCAATATTTTTCTTCCTATAGGAAAAGCTGGAGTCAATCCTGGGGGACCATGTCCTGAAGAAGAAGTACCAGCAGCAGCTCACAGTCTTCATTGTGGGCTACGAGGAGACCTGTGGACAACGGAAATACCTTCTCTCGCAGCTGCAGGAGGTTGGAATATTCTACATTTAATCATTTTAGGGGAAAAGTTGTGTAGATATGGGAACCGTCATAGGTTGTTGCGTAAGTTATGACTTTGGTTTTACTGTACAAGGGGTGCTTTCCACCCATGGGTGACATTGGTGAACCTGGCTTATGCACCACGATGAATGTGAAAGACAGGTAAATGTAGCCACGTAGTATCGTATTCAATTTGTAATTGACCTAGACATCGAAGGATTGTTTTTGGGGTACTAGCAATCCCATAAATAGAACAGGTGCACCATGGTAACAGTAACATTTTTCGCAATATCACACACACACATTCCACTAAGAAGAATGTACACTTTTAGTTAAAAGTATTTATTAGTACAGGAACAACATGTTTCTTTGGACATCTAAAACAACAAGAATTTTATAAAAAACAGCAAGCAGAATAGTTATTAATAACGATGTTGTTTTTGAGCCAAATCCCGGTCTGCTCCTCTCCCCAACAGTGTTATCTCCCCTCCCTTTCAGCGCTAACAAGTATGTGAAGAGCATATTCGGAATCTTGTCGCTGATTACCACTGGGACAAATCTCATGCATAGATTATACCACATCCATCTTTTTGCTCCTACAGCCCTTCCATAGTTTATCCCATACCCATCTTTTTGCTCCTACTACTCTTGCTTAGATTTTCTCATACCCATCATTTTATCCGCACAGCTCCTGCATAGATTATCCCACACATCCACCTTTTTATTCCTACAGCTCCTCCATAGATTATCCCAAACCCACCTTTTTTCCTCCTACTGCTCCTCCATAGATTATCACACACCAACAGCTCCATCGTGGATTATCTCATACCAAGGGTTTTGCTCTATCCACTCCTACATAGATGGTACCACACTATACATCTTGGTCCTACAGCTTCTGAATAGATTCTCACACTAAATATTTGCGTCTACCCTTCGAGATTTTCTCAGTACATATTTCACCACAGGTTTCACCAAGGCCTATATTGCTGTCGTAAATATAAATTGTTTGCACCCATCTTTTCCGTCCAACGTTTCACCTATCCCCAGATTCGCTCTTACCTCTAAAACCATACATATGACCATGGTACTTCTACTGGAGCAGTATGAAGACCAACACCACTGCCTCTCTAGTCCAGTCACTGTACTTGGGGGTTTATGATGACTTACAACAGCGGGTCGCTGGTGGACATTGCGTCTTGTTAATCCTTCACAGCATACCCATGGCAATCTATAACTGTACAGCATCTTAAAGAGGCTGCATCCTGACTCTTGAACAGTCGACAAAGCTCACAACAACAAAACAGGGCAATTTCGTTAAAAAAACTAGCAGCACTTGAGTGGTCCCTCATGATGTCCTTTTGTTATCTGCCCCTTTTCCCTGTGTATTCTTTTAATTTCCACTGTCTCATCTATTCTTCTACAATGCTAGAACCCAAATGCATGTGTCATTAGTGAGCCTCTGTCTTCCCAGGGGAGACTTGAGTACATGTAAGCATCACCTGTCAAGACAACCCAACTCTAGACATTCTGAAGTGACCAATCAGTGGATGTTTTATAAATTATCAAAATGAAAACACTTTAACCCTCCCCTGTTGTTGTTTTGCTTTGTTAATGTAGTTTTTCAGCTTTTATGCGAAGCTTGCAGAAGAAGACACCTCCATTGTGACGGAAGAGCTTCACCCAGAGTTGGACGATGTGGCAGACGAGGTATTGTAGGATGTTACCTTCCTGCATTCATTTTTTTTTTTAAGAAGTGAATAGTCACTTTTTATCTATTTTATCAGCTAATTTGTACATTGAATTTTGTAAATGCAAAATAGTAAAGACAAAGTTATTGTCAGTCAACAAAGTCCAGCGAAAAAGTCAGTGTCTGTATAACTTGTTAATTATTATTTTACCACATGACCTGTTTAACAGCAATACCATTTTCACAATGAAGTCTGTCAGATAACAGCACAAGGGATAGTCTTCGATATTGTGATTCTGAAATAGCAATTACTAATGCATCACAAATCTCTCTAAAATTCAATTTCCAAAATATAAAATGGGTTTAGAGATTCTTCTTATAAACATCTGTGGGACTTTCACATATTTTGGCACAAAGAATAACGATCTGAAATGTGGGTTTGTCTGCACCATTATTGTTATATGAGAAAGAAACATGCTGCCGTTTCTGTCCCAGCACAACAATTGCCTCCAATTTTCAAACATGTTTTGTCAATGTTTTGCATTCTCTAGATCGCGGCTCAGTTAAATATATATATCAAGCTGCATGCTTTAACTGAAGAAGGCTTAGGCAATATACACATAACAAAATATAAATAAAAGTATACAAATGCCACATAAATAATAGTATATAAGTACATCTATGTTCATCTTTGTCCGTGAGTGTGTTACCTGGGAAGGAGAAAGGTCCAAGCTATTCCAAGATGAGCTTCCATGAACGAATAAGAGTTTGTTTAATGTGGTCCAATAGAAATACATTGAAAAGGTTGGCAATAAAGATATCCTGGAGGACTAGTTGTGGATTTCCTCTACTTCAATATGGTTCAGTACTGATTCGATGTTTTGAATCCTCTGAAAAGCACCAAAACAAAGAATAGTGATGCACTTTATACAGTCTAACCTTTATTATATCTACAGAATTCGGTGATTAAGGTTATTTAGTCCTAAATGTTCATTCACATTGATGTCCTTCTCATACCACATGAACATCACTGAGTGCAGCTGACTGGATTAGTGGAATACAATATATATATAAATATGAGGCTCCACAAGTGGAAAACTAGCTGATGAGACTATGAACTAAAATTAAACAAGCATTGGAAATGCAATAGGTCTCGCACCATTAGAGTTAGTGCTTTTAGAATTGTTTATGGTTTTTTTTTGTAAATGTTTAGCATTTTTGTTTCCTGTAGCCAATGCTAAAGAATTACAAATAAAAAAAGCCATAAACATTTCTTAAAGCTCTAACTGAAATGGTCTGAGACCTATTGCACTGTGTGAGAGTGAGGGTGAGGGTGAGGGTGGGTGAGGGTGAGTGAGGGTGAGGGGTTGAGGGTGAGTGAGGGTGAGTGAGGGTGAGGGGTTGAGGGTGAGTGAGAGTGAGGGTGAGTGAGGGTGAGGGTGAGTGAGGGTGAGGGTGAGTGAGGGTGAGGAGTTGAGGTTGAGGGTGAGGTGTTGAGGGTGAGTGAGGGTGAGGGTGAGTGAGGTGTTGAGGGTGAGTGAGGGTGAGTTAGGGTGAGGGGTTGAGGGTGAGTGAGAGTAGTTGAGGCTGAGTGAGGGTGAGTGAGAGTGAGGGTGAGTGAGGGGTTGAGGGTGAAGGTTTGAGGGTGAGGTTGAGGGTGAGTGAGGGTGAGGGGTTGAGGGAGGGTGAGTGTGGGTGAGGGTGAGTGAGGGTGAGGGTGAGGGTGAGTGAGGGTGAGGAGTTGAGGGTGAGTGAGGGTGAGGGTGAGTGAGTGTGAGGGGTTGAGGGTGAGTGAGGGTGAGGGTGAGTGAGGGTGAGGCTGAGGTGTTGAGGGTGAGTGAGGGTGAGTAAGGGTGAGTGAGAGGTTGAGGGTGAAGGGTTGAGGGTGTGAGGGTGAGGGGTTGAGGGTGAGTGAGGGTGGAGGGTGAGGGTGGAGGGTGAGGGGGTGAGGGTGGGGGGTGAGGGGGTGAGGGTGAGGGTGAGGGGGTGAGGGGTGAGGGTGAGGGGGTGAGGGTGTGGGGTGAGAGTGACCCCTAACTAGTGACCACAGCTAGTTCATTGTGGCTCGCAGCGCATAGGGCAAAGCGGAATAAAAGGAGGTGTGTGCCTGCCTGCCTGATGCTGAAGGAACTAATTTATGTTCCAGCCGCACTGTTACTTTGAGAAAGTTTTGCTTTCACTGGTTTATTAATTGGAGTCAGGATGTCTGACAGCGAGCACGGAGACTAAGCAAAGTAGACAAGGCAAACTGTGAAGGGAGCCGGAGCGCGCGCTAAAAATAGCTGCGCAGCTTTCAAACCTGTTTGAAACCCTACATGTGGAAAAGACTCGCCTCCTAGAAATGCTGTCGCCTAAAGTTTATAAATCGGCGAATGCCCATGTGTGTTTTCTGTGCCTTTTTGGCGTGCAAAACCGTTAACTACGCTTTCCCACACCCTTTGTGTTTTTCTCTGGAAATGAGCCGTGTTTTCGTAGCGATTGTGCTCCGTCAGTGCGCAACAATTTTTAATCTCTATTGAAGCACAATATTAGCCGCGATTTGCTGGGCAAGAGACATCTCCAGAGTTCATCTGTGCGCGCTCTATCGCCCATTCCAAAAGGGTGCCCCGCAAACAGGCACGATCAGCGACTTGAACAGTAAACTCTAACTCACATTTTGGTTTTCATCATGTTTTTAAAATCTTCAGCATGAAGCTGCACTCGGTATCAGGTGATTCTACGGCCAAGACGCAACCAGTTAAAGAACAGGAGAAAACACAAGCAGTGGGTGAATATGTTAAGAAAAAGAGGCATCACATGGGTAATGCGACAAGTCGGAGCACTGCAGGAAACTTAACAAGCAAAGCAACCCATGAACACAAGGGGCTGTGCAATCACCGCGGAGAAGAGGAAGGCGTTGCGTGCTGGGGGAGGAGAAATGCGACGCGACATGGCAGGCAGGGGAGGGGGCGGAGCGGGGGTGTGGGAGGAGTGCGGGAACAGACGGCGAGGGGAGGAGAGTAGGAGGAGGAGAGTAGGGGAGGCACGGCCTAGCGGCCGTGCAATCAAGAAGTGAGGGGGCGGGAGAGAAGGCAAGGCAGGCGGCTGGGGGCATGTGCACGCGCTTTTAAGCTCAATGCGCATGCGCATTGAGCTTAAAAGTCACGGACACTGCAAGGAATCGCCACGATTCCTTGCAAGTTGGACAAAGAGTGGATAAGCCCCCATAGTCTCGCTTGCTCGATGCGCATGCGCATCGACAGGCGAGACCTAAAACAAGAACTATGTAACACCCTGAAATCACTCTGCTTTGACCCCTGGTTCAGCAAAAGGAAGAATGTCTAAAGACACAAGGATTTTTCAGTAAGGAGTTGGACCCATGTTGGTCTCAGTATCCTCTCAAAAAAACTTTAATCCAACAGTTAAATAAGCAAAATCCAATAATCAAAGTTCACTCACCTTCCTGCATTCATATACTATACACGACTATATCTAGGACACTGGTCCTGCTTAGAATAGCTGAAGTTACATGTCCAATATGAAACAGTCGGGAAAAAAGGCCACACTTCGTTCATAACGATCCATGTTCTAACCCAGAAGGAAGGGCAGAGGCGTTTTAATACAAGCACATTAGAGGTTCCTTCTAGGAACATGCACAGGATTCAGATTAAAATCAAACATGACTGTGCCTTTCATCATAGATCAATAGATTTCCAGTGATTATTTAGTCTTGCACATTGGCTCTCTTAACAAGTGGCCCTTTATAATCCCTATTATTTCTGTACACCAGAATTTTTGTTACCAGGGGTCCTGGCAATGCTGGGGCAGGGCATAACAAGATTTGGGGAAATAATACACAGGAATCGGTGTTTCCTCACTGATTCTCACATTACTCCTCCTGAATCTCACACAGTGATTTCAGTTGATTGCAGAAGCTAACATCGTAATGTGAAATTTAATAGAACATATAATTCTGATGGGCACAGTAAATTCTTTTCCGGAAACTCGTAGTGAAGAATACTGTAAAAAAAAATCAGAACACCCCATCGGTGATTTGCAAAATGTGGATTAAAGGGAGACAGACATCTGTGAAACACATGCACTCCTGGAGTGCTCAAGCATGAAGGCACAAGACAGAGCAGTGTGGGGCGGTGAAAAACAGGTGGACGAAAGAGAGCAACACAGTATGGGAAGGAAGAGAGAAGCACATGATGGACACCACGGGAAAACACATGCACTCTCATGGGGTGCTTAAGCAAAAAGAAAATAATAGTTTCCTAACAGTGAGCAGTGGAAGCACACAAGGGGAGGGACAAATGCAAAATGGATAAGCCATCGAAAAAGCAGCAAGCAAATGAGTGAACATAAAGGTAACTTATGGTAAGCATTGGGTGGGGGGGAATTAAGCCTCCTGTAAGATCTTGATAGGCTAACAACGTTTCCATCTAAAAATGACTATTTGCCTCACGTCATACTATAAACTTACCATTCATCCTTTAGGCGTTTATAATCACTATGTTAATTGTTAAAAATGTCACCCCTGATAAGGGGACATCACCTCACATTAAAATACAAATAGGAAAAGACGGTCAGCAGCAAATGCTTTCTAATTGATAAGTCAAATATCAGGAGGTGTGTTTTATGAGCTACAATATATATATTGGAATACTGGTAAGATGTGGCTCTGGCAATAAAGGGAGCTAGAAATATTTGAAAAAAAATTTGTGAAGATCCAGGTTCCCAGTACTGAATATAAAGCCCTGCTTTTCTAAAGGTGTGGCTGACATTGATGAGTTCAGTGTACACACAGGGTACAATGCCCATAGGAGCATAGTATCACAGGCTGAAATTAATGGCAGAATGTCGAAGTGACTGGACGCCTATGGAAATAGATAATTGGGGACTGATCAAAGGCGTCTATTTAGATTGAATTAAAACTCCAATATGGAACTGCGTGGATCCTAGGTAATGTCAGACATCCTGTTGTGGGGAGAGTGGGGACAATTGTAGTTAGCCTGGATAGGATATGGCTGTGTGATATTCAGAAAATAGAGTTAGGGACATCTAGGGGACAAGTGTGATATCTTATCGGGTATCTTATGGATCATTTAACCCTCTATTGTTCTTTAGTGAATGCAAATCTGTCATTAGAGAAAAACTGAAATGAAATGAGTGCATCTTTGGATGGGTAGACCATACAGAATCTGTTGTTCTTTAGTGCATGGAAACATTGAAAAAGAAATGAGTGCATCTTTGAATATGGAACGAAGATATATAATCAGGCTGATAACTTGGAGAAGAAATTTATTTATAAAAGTTAGAGAATAGCCTCAGTGTGATCAATTGATGCTTAGTGGAAGTAAATGCAACCTCATGTAGTTAGGGCGAATGAAGCTACAAAACCAGTACAAGATAGAAAGTGAGGTTTTAAAGACCACCTACAAGAATTTGGATCTGGAGGGGATATCGGATGATCAGTGTACCAGTATAAAGGGAAATGATGGTGGAATGTTTGGTGCGTTGGATGGAGATTAAAAGTTGACGAAACTGAATCTGTGTTACCACTGCAGAAATACAACACCCGCCTTTGTCCCTCACTCAGTACCACATCTCCCGAAGGAAGTTAACTACTTTTTGGCAGTTCACAAAATCTGAGTGTAAATTTACTCCAAAACTGTAACTTGCATGTCTCCACCAAACTGAAGAGCGTG
The DNA here is from genome assembly GCF_964263255.1 of Lissotriton vulgaris. Taxonomy (NCBI): domain Eukaryota; kingdom Metazoa; phylum Chordata; class Amphibia; order Caudata; family Salamandridae; genus Lissotriton; species Lissotriton vulgaris. The sequence continues at coordinate 21,351,266 of NC_141688.1, forward strand.
GGGTATACACTTTGAATATGTTTACTTCATTCTGGCTATTCACAAAATACAAGTGTAAATGTACTCCTAAGTGTAAGATAAGATACATTTGGATTAAAGGCGCTAGGGTGAAAATTACTCAAAGGTGTATAGCGCACAGGTGCTTCAATTTGGTGGGGACATAAAGTTACACTTTTGGTGTCAATTTATACTCTGATTTTGTGAATATCTAAACATTTGTAAACATACTCAAAAGTGTAAGGTACTTTTGTGAATCAGGCCCTGGTTTGGAACTAGTTCATAGTTTGAAATGTTACTCTTTGATCAGGGGTGGGTTACTATCCCTGAGATGGGCTGGACAGTAGCGGAGGATGATGTGGCAGCCAAGATGGCTGTCATTTTGGGATTAGTAGCTGGAATATAGACACCTTTTTTATCGCTGGTAATTCCACTTCTGGTGCATGCAAGTCCACTATGAGGGGGTTGGATATCTTTCTTTAAAAGGGCCAAACCGCTCCCTTCATGTACATAACTTAAAGCATAATTCATTTTGGACTCAGTTAAAAATGCTGAGATGTGAATGCTAGATGAATGGGTATGTAAGCCCCAATAAAGAGATACTGAAATTGCTAAATAGGAGGATTAGATGTAATAATTTTAAGATGTAATATACACACTCATATTAAGAGAGCAATTGTTACCACCTACCAACCAAATTAGTGAAGACTGAATGAGCAAATTCTTTAAGAAAGATGAAGAATAAATACAAGTCCTCAATAGTGCTGAGATACGATTTACGGAGCAAATATTGTGCATCAAAGTCAATTCTGTTATTGACCAAAAGTGGCCAATGAAAGTATTAGCCATCTGGTCTATATGCAGATTACAGATAACATTGAGCAATACTCCTAGGCCGGGGACTTTGGCGGCTTACCTTAATGTTTGGCCAATTAATTGATTTGAGTTGTGTAGGGTCATGCACATTGATTTTCATATGTTCTGTTATATAACGATCATAAGTCACGGCGTTGCATTGGTTTGGCACATTAAAGGATCATGTGTGGGACCCATACGGTTGTCTGTGCTTTCTGATGAGGATCATTGCATCATCATATCACTTCTGCTCTACCCCAACAGGTGAAGGCTGCGTTATCTTCTTCCGAGATGGCCATGGCCCGACTTGCTGATCTGAACAAACAGATGGTAGACTATGTGAACAAATCTCGTCCAGCAACTGTCATCCCAAAAATGTGAGCCCTAAATGTAGCATAACTAATATTAGTAATTTTAAGAAAAGAAAACATGGGACTCTAGCTCGATATTCAAGTGATTGGAGAGAAAATGCTTTCACTTACGTTGCCTTTTAAAAATGTAATTGCTACAAAAGAGTGCATTAAATATATGTATCAAACTGTCAACGCTGGGATATTAACTGAGAATTGAGTTTACCACCTACTGCCAATTTCCTTCAGATCACTCCATAGACCGGAAGTTCAGGGCAAAATTGTATACCTTATACAAACATAAGTTTATACAGAGGGATTGGAATTACGAGTTGTGTGATAATTATACATTCATTATAACACACTTAAAGTTTTCCCCTGATAAACTTTGGCAGGTCTGACCTTTCGCAATCTACCAGAAGAAAAGGCCAAGACAAAATGCAAAACATGCAGAATTTGGTATGTTAATTACCAATTCTGCATGTTTGCCTCATTTCAAGTAGAAAACTCAGAATTAGAGGCATTTGCCACACCTGTTAAATACCTCTGCCCAGAGTAATGTTATTTACGAGGAGGGATGACACCTCTTAAAAAGGGCCATATAATCACAAACAATATATTTGCACAGTGTGGTTTCAGAGAGATCTCTCTTAGAGGTGGTCCCATTCCCAAGGGAGCTGAGGAAATCATTGGTCATGAGCTGAGTCTCCCTCACACCCTGAGAAGTGATGTCCCTGCAGAGAAAACATTGCAAGTGAGCACCCATATCAACCTAAGGGCTGACCCTTGTTGACAAGTGGTCTTTGGTGATATGCAGCAGCGGCTCCTCTGCTTAGGCGGAGGAGCGTCGCCTCACTGCTCTGTGAGCAGATCAAAAGGGAAAAATAAAATGCTAATAATGCACTGGTATTATTATTTTATTTATCCATAACGAATTAGGTGCTGGCGGGGCTGGGCTGGCCACAGCAGGGGAAGGAGTGGTGGGCTCTCTCTAAGTGCGCATGACGACACTCCGACCAATCACAGTGCTGCTGTCATGCTGGAACAGCAGCATTGTGATTGGCTAGGGGAGCCTGTGTGCTTCTTGTTTCCTGCTATTAGGAGTTGACGACCTGCCACCCCCGTTTAGTAGCAGTCTCCACTGGTGATATTTATATTAAACCTAATCTCAATTTCCGTCCTGTATACCCAAATGAATAGACCGGATGAAATGAGGATGATTTGACAAATTATATCCCAGCCCCAGAGCTGATGCATTAGGAGAGTGGTCTATTCTGGAACAGACATTAGGACTTCCTTCTCTTCTCACTCTTAGAAGTGATCCCTTCAAGCAGCTTTGTCTCGGCTTTTAAACAGATCTCACCCTGAAGACAACCGTTCCAGATTAAGGCACTTGATTGGCTCATTTCCTGAGATATTGATCTAGACCTCTGCTCACAGAAACATTGTCAAGATCTGTCATGTATTTTTTGTGTGTAAATAGAGGATGGGTCTTTTGGGCCCACAATACTCACCACTCTACCAGGTTGAACGAGTGATTGCACATCACTTGGGCTGGATGCTAATTTGTTTGCACAAATTTCTCCCACCCCTATCGAGCCACGGTTTACTCCTGATTTCCCACAGTCTTGTTCAGAAAGAAGACCCAGATGGGAGGATACTGATGACATGTTTTTCTGCTTTCTTTCAGCAAGAAGTCTGCAGATGACAAGTAAGTAATGCATGTGAGTACTCAAGAATGACTTCTCCCTGAATGTGCAATGCAAGAGGAATATGTAGCGCTTCTTGTCCATGCACAAGAAGCATCAGGTGTCTCAATCCTCAACCTTTGCATCCCTCGTGTTTGCTTACTCTCCTTCTCACCTTGAGTTTATGAAGGTCACAGCATCCTTAAACCCAAATTTATATAGCCGAGTACATGCCTAAATTCTACACCACGTACTAACCACAGAATAGCTTGTGCAGAGGTGTGAGATGACTGTTTCTATTTTTTGGGGAGAGATGGGTGGTGCTGGTTGTTAATCACTTGAAGGGTAAGGCTAGCAATACCAGTGGTTTAGTGCTCACATCCGCTTTCTTGAGTTCACCAGACATAGGGACCCATTAGGATGTCGGGCGGATCGCCACCGCCATGCGAGCCGTGGCGATCCGTCCGACATCCAGGTCTGACCACCACCCATTTCCCCCCGCCATATTAGCATGGCAGGGGAGGACCGCGGCGGACGGAAAGACCGTCCGCCGCTTTCTCGCCACGGTCCCCTTGGTGGTATCTATCAGACACCGCCAGCCATATTAGGATGGGCTTAAACAGATGCCGTTCCGTGGCAGCAATGCCGCCACGGAATGGCATGCGGTCTTCACTTCGGGGCACCCTAGAGGCCCCCATGGTGAAGCGGGGATGGGGGGTGCGCCTGGGGGGTACCTGTGGTACCCCCCTGCATTTGCATACACAATGCCCAGATATCACCATGGCCCTCCCCAATGATTATACCTATGTTGGGAGAAACCGAGCGCTTAAAGACGGTGGAGGAATTGCTGTTATTTACAAAAGAGAGTTCTCCTGTAAATGGGAAAATCTCGACTTCCCTGACTGTGAGGCGGGCCTGTTTAAATTAACTCTTTCCCCCCAATTTACCTTAACAGGCATCTTGATTTACCGTCCACCTGGATCAGTGAGCGGTTGGGCTACTGCACTTCCAGAACTCATTGCCCCTTTATTAGCACAATCCACTAATTTTACCATTATTGGAGATTTAAATATTCATTTTAATTCTGCCTCGTGTGCTATTGCTCAACGTCTCTTACAAGATCTTGAAGCTCTTGACCTGCATCTCTACAATTCCGACCCTACCCATAAGGCCGGTAACCTTTTAGACCCTATTATTTCCAATCTGTCGACCATTTCCTATCAATCCTCTACCCCTGTTCTTTGGTCAGACCATTTTTTAATTAAGTTCTCTGTTAAAATATGCATAGCTGACATTCCTAGGCCAGACCTTACCCACAAAACTAGTAGAAACTGGAAACGTCTAGACCTTGACAGATTTAACTCTTCTCTGGCCAACTCTATTCCGTCGGGCTCTAATATTACGATTAAAGAGCTACCCAGAATTACATCATGGTTAACTACAGCCCTGGATTCTTGCTTGCCTACTCAAAAAAATAAAACTCAAATTCACCACCCCCCGGCGCCCTGGTTCAATGACTCTTTACGCCTGGAAAAATCCCATTGTAAGAAACTTGAACGTATCTGGCGTGCAAAGTATGATCCTGAGCACAAAGTTAATTATAGAGCCGCTCTTAAAACCTACCATGCGGCATGTGACACTGCTAGAGCCAATTTTGCCAATAACACCATACTCACGGCTCAAAACAGGCCTAAGGCCCTGTTTAAAATTGTTAAAGAGCTTTCTGGTGCTTCCTCAGTTCCGAATGACCCATGCTTAGACACTGCACAGTGCAATGCTCTAGCTAATTTTTTCCGGGAAAAGATAGACAAAATTTATGCCATTTTTAATTCCACTTCTGCTACTCCTACCCATGACGTGCCCCTGGTTACTCCTCCCTGTTCTTCGCCTTCTACTCCCCCATTGCTGTCCTGGGATCCTATCTCCCCGGTGCTTTTTAAAAAATACCTTCAGGACATCAAATCTGGTTCTCCCCTTGATCCCCTCCCCCCTCAAGTTCTGGGTTCCCTGGACCCGGCTCCTCTCCACATTATTTTGGATGTCCTCAACGCCTCATTGGTAGAAGCGACTGTTCCGAATGAATGGAAGCACGCAATGGTGGTACCACTATTAAAGAAGGCCAATGCTGACCCGAGCAATCCTTCCAACTTCCGCCCTATTTCTTTACTGTCCTGTTTCTCCAAGATTTTGGAGAAACATGTCAATTCTTTACTTAGTTCTTTTGTTGAGTCCTCCAATTTTCTCCATGGATCCCAGTCCGGTTTCAGGGCTGGTTTCTCCACGGAAACCACTCTCCTTGGCGTATCAGAAACCATCAGGCGCCAAGTGGATAATGGTGAGACGGTGGCACTCATCTTACTTGATTTGAGTGCCGCCTTTGACACCGTCTCCCATTCCATCTTATTATCCACCTTGGAGACAGTTGGTGTTGGGGGCACCGCCCTGGCCTGGATTGCTAACTTTTTGTCTGATCGCACGTTTCAGGTTTTTTCTTCTACCTCTGTATCTTCCACCCTTCCTTCTCCTCACGGTGTTCCCCAGGGCTCTATTCTCAGTCCCCTTTTCTTTAACCTGTACGTAAGGCCTCTTGCGTTCCTGGCAGAACAGGCTGGTCTTACAATTTACTCTTACGCTGATGACACGCAGGTCATCTATTCACTTTCCACTAACAAAAACCTCCCTTCCTCCTCTTTACAAACTGGATTAAAGCATATATCGGACTGGATGTTGAAGCACAAACTAAAGCTCAACGGGGACAAAACAGAGCTGCTTCTGTTTGGACCCGACTCCTCTCTCTGGGGCCCTCACCATTGGCCTCCGGAGATGGGTCCTCTACCTATTCCATCAGTGTCTGCGCGCAACCTCGGTGTGATCTTCGATAACCAACTCACTTTCAAACATCATGTTGTGAAAGTCGCGGCCACCTGTACTACTATCATCAGGTGGCTGAGGAAGATCACCTGGATGCTGCCTACAGACACTTTGAGGACCGTGGTCCAGGCCCTTGTCATCTCTCGCCTGGACTACGGGAACATCCTGCTCTTAGGTGCTGCCAAAGAGGTAACCAGAAAATATCAAGTGGTTCAAAATATGGCAGTTCGTCTGATCTGCCAACTTCCCGCAAGATCATCGGTCACTCAGCACAGGCGTAACCTGCATTGGTTGCGCATTGAAAGCAGAGTGCACTTTAAAGCACTCTGCTTCATGCATAAAATCATGACTGATAGAGCCCCATGCTATCTTGCTGCTTTGGTCCAACGATATGTTCCCCCCCGTACACTCAGGTCCTCGTCACAAAACAAATTTAAAATTCCACGCATTAACAGAGCCAAAATGGGTGGCCGCTCGTTTGCCCTGCTGGCCCCATCCTTATGGAATTCTCTTCCTCAACCCTTGCGCACAGAATCGTGCTTTCTGAAATTCCGTAAAGGAATAAAAACATGGCTTTTTAACAACTAATGTCCCTCCTTTTTCTGTCACCGCTCAGTTTGCTTTAGCGCCGGGAAACCTCCGGGTAGCTGTGCGCTTAATAAATGTAATAATAAATAAAATAAATAAATGTGGCAGGCACTGCGCAGTGCCTGCCGCTTTATGTATGCAAATGCATACATGCATTTTTAGCATTCAGCACCGCCCGCCACAATGTTAAAAATGCATGATGCATGATGCGCCCGCCACTGTGGCGGGCGCATCCTAATATGCAGTGCGGGACCGCCGCTCAGCTCGCGGACGGTCCCGTTTTCCGCGAGGGTGGCGGGCGGGCAAAGTTTGCCCGCCATCCTAATGAGCCTCAGAGTTCCCATATCCAACCATGCATCAAAAAAAGATTAACCACAAAATGATTTTAAGTGGAATACTAAAATGTGTCCATTCTTGCAGTAGTAAGCCTCTTCGTGTGCTTCAAGTCTTTTCTGCACCGTAAAGGTGAAATTGTTTTGCGCGAAAACAGAGAACATCAATCGGGCAAGGTGCGGCTCCATCATTTGAGTGGGGAAGCATTGCCCCACTGGTTAAAATGCACCTCCATGCCACCGAATTAAGAAAGAAAATGGTAATAAAGTTGGCTTGTTACCATTTTATTTTTCATTATAACCCCGTCCTGACACTCTCGTCAGTACGGGGGCGGGGCCACTGCTGCGTGACAGCAGCAGGGAGGAGTGTGGGCTGCATCAGCATTTTTCAGAGTGTACATGTCTTTTTGGCTGGCCGTCTTTGATACCTCTACCAGCTAAGACAGCTGGGTTAGAGTAAGTGCAGGGCTCCGGTGTCCTTGGGAGGGGCGAGTGAGGCCACTCCCTCCAATCAGGTGCTGCTCTGACGGCATGAGAGTAGGGGCAGACTTGGTTAAGGTACTTCTTGAGGGCTCATGCTGCAGGACGAAGACGTGCAGCGAGTAAGGGATTTGGGTCGGACATGTCTCAGGTTAGTGTTTTTTTTTTTTTTTTTTTTTTACCCACCACCCATTTCCTTGCCCCTCCACTCTCCTAATGGAGCTCCATGCATGTGCCTGTAATATATTATTTCATCTACTGGAACCCCCTCCATATGACGATGCTTTGAATGCTAGACAAAATCATGCATTGGTAAAGCGAGTAGGCTGGGGTTGGCAAGCTAGTGCTGCTTTTACATTTTTTTCCATTTAAAGCCCATGCTGCGAAAATAAAAATAAAAGAAACCTATGGCTGCCTAAACATGACTGTTGTAGGCTTACAAAGAAAATGTCAAATTGACAGTCGCATATAATTTTATGTTTTTTAAATTTTCCCATGTTTTTATTCCAGTGTGAAAGTCTACTGGTTCCATGGTTCATAATTTAGTCCTAATAAAGCACATCACCTCCCTAAGACTCACATGTCTAATGTTTGTTTCCTTTAGTGTGGCCATCTTGCGCCTTCTGTTTAGAGCCACAATATATCCACAATATATCCATGTGGGTGCTATACACTGAATGATCTCTGGGCATTGCCTTACAGGAGCCGCAAGAAACTCGAGAAATCAATGGAGCAGGCCAAGGATGACATTATGCGGTTGACCAACAAACTCTTGCAGGCGCAGGAAGGTATGTGGGACAGGGAACTTCAGAGATTGGGGAACACGTAAGGGCTCATTTATCACTGTATCTACAATGATTGTGGCCTGGAGGAGCTGGAATGTAATGGATCCATGAAGACATGTACTCGGAGAATCCTTCCTCATTAATTTGTTTTTGGGGATAAAAATATTTTGTTTGATATTCCAACCAAACAATGTGCAAGCCTGGAAAGGTTAATCTAGAAATGCCATGCTGCAACATTTTCCAGTTTGGATTTGAGCTAATTGGTCATTAGAATGGTAAGGTCAATCCCAGGCTCTATGTTCACTTTTAGGACCTGAGAGGCAGTGTGAGAACAGGGCCCTTACTAGAGAGATGAGCCCCCCACACCTCGAGTCTTCATTACAGGCACAGGCCCTGCAAGTGTGTTTGGGATTAGGTTGGTAAATCCGGCTGCCCCAAATGAACAGCACATACAAACGCGTGAGAGGGCTTACGAGGGACAGGGGCCTCAGTCCCTCTGCTCTCATCCCTCATTTATGTCTGGCTGGGGATACCCTAACATATTATAATTCTGTTAGAAATATATGTAAACAGAGGAATTGAAAATGTGGCTTTAATGACAGCGATGGAGCCATAACTTGAGTACATTATGTGTTCTGGTTGATGATTCATTTTTAAATTCTAGAGATCCCAATTATCCAGGAACCAGGTATCCTGGTACTGATGGTAATGGACTTAAGGCATTTCAGTGTTTAAGGCAGTGAGAAGAGAAATATTTTCAGTAGCTTGTGAAAATAATGAAGGAAAGTTGTCGAGTGGAGTAAAAAAGTCGACTATTCCATCACTTTAGCTCGTCTGAACTGAGGGAGCTTTACATGGAGAGGTTTTGCAGAATAGCAGCAAAACACCTACTGAGGAGCAGCCTTGTGACTTGCCCAATGACACATGCACAAAGATTTAAATAGGCGTTTGCATGTACACAAAGATTTTAAAAGATTGAGTTTCCAAATTGGTAGACATTGCAAGTGCCTTGAAATAATTATAAATGTGTACACGCTTTTTCGATTTCATTCTAAGGTTGGCTGCAGAGGCTTAGACAATCTGGAGATGATGCAAGATATTCCAGAATCGCTCCAAAAAAGAGTTTTAGGAGTCCGTCTCAGATAAAAAAAAATTGAAGGCCTGGACCACCAGGTTCTGGTAACTGGAAAGAAGGAAATTAATACTTTTCTCAGAACATTTAAGAGGAGAAAGTAGGTGGATATCAACATTAATATGTTCCTTGAAGGTTGGATGGGAATCGGAAATGATAAGTTGTGGGCACATGATAGAAGATGAAGGGCAGAGCCCAGCTCTTTAGGCTGCCAATCTGGACCCCAAACAGGTGAGACCCAAACAGAAGAAAGGTACAGCATCCATCCAAAGGGCAATGGCACGCATGCAGTCTCTGAAATGAGTTTGGGAAAAAAAATTGTCTACATAAAGATTCAGATTGAGTTTCGTATCGTCAGCGTAGGAAAAAATCTGAGATCGAAGAATTGCATCAGAGAAACAAATGAGTCTGTATAATGTTTTTAAAGAGTGTGACTCAAGGCATGGCCCTGGGGAACCCCACAAGTGATGTTTTTAAAATCTGATTGCAATGGAGAAAGTTGCACTGTTTGGAACAGATCTTTGAAAAATGAGTCAAGTCACTTGAGGGCAAAGCCACCCACCCCAGTCCCTCAAAATCTATTTAGGAGGATGGGTGGGAGAATGCTGCTGAAAGGTGCAACAACATAAAGGCAGCTTCCCCTTTCACATACATAGTTCATTAGAAATTACAAATCGAACTGTTTCCTTTACAAAGGATGGGTGAAAACTGATTGTTCCAGATCCAGGCAACAGTTAAGCTCCAGGGAAGTGGAGAGTTGTGATTTAACTAAACTTTCAAGGACCTTAGCAAGAGAAAGGAGCCCCATAATTGGCGAGTACAGGATCTTTTTCATCAGTGGTATAACTAGAGAATTCTTCTAAACCTCAGTCACTATTGCTAAAAAAGATTACAAAGCTTATAGAACTGGACTAATAACTGGAGCAAACTTTTTCATAATTTTCAACAGGGAGGTAGCTGGGGGCAGGGATGGAGGGAAGGGGGAGATGAAAGTAGAGGTAGAACTTTCTTTCTAGTCGGCATGCAAATCAGCATGCCTGCCTCACCTCCCTCGCTACTGCTTAGTGGAGATATGTTAATATATTAAAAGGATGTAAACATTGTTTGCATACTGTTAATTCAAACTAGATTGACTTTCAATAATAAAAAGTTCAATTTCACAGATCAAGAATGGTCTTATTCTGGCCCCTGGCCCGGATGGCTTCACTGTTGAATTTTTCCTCCATTTTTCGAAGATTCTCATTCCAAAATTGCACTCCCTTATTGACTCTTTCCTTACCTCAGGTGCCTCTTCAGGTTCCTTCTCTGACGCACACATATGTCTGATACCCAAAGAGGGAAAAGATCCTCAATACTGTACAAACTATAGACCAATTTCTTTGGTTAACATTGATTATAAAATCTTTGCAAAGTCTCTTGCGGCACGTCTTGACCTTCTTCTCCCTGATCTTTTGGGTGAGGAACAGTCAGGCTTCGTTAAGGGTTGTTTCATTACAGATAACACTAGACTATTATTTAATGTTTTAACTCAATCCCGTCACTCACAACACTCTCTCGCAGCCATCGCCCTGGACGCTGAGAAGGCGTTTGATAGGGTTGAATGGACTTATCTATTCTATACACTCCAATGGTTTGGCTTTGGTGCTACATTTATCTCCTTGATTTCCTTACTTTACTCAAATCCGCGGGCAGCGGTATGTGCCAATGGTCAAATTTCCTCCTTCTTTGACCTGAAAAGGGGTGTTCGTCAAGGGTGCCCTTTATCTCCTTTTTTATTCAATTTTGCTTTAGAACCCTTCCTTTCCAAACTTCGTCAGAATCCTAATACACAGGGCTTTCAAATCTCAGGATCTCAGGTTAAGTTGGCTGCCTATGCGGATGACATCCTTCTTTTTATTTCTAATCCCACTGATTCAATTCCTGCTTTCCTTGCTGACGTGCATGATTATTCTCAAATATCGGGTTATAAACTCAATAATGATAAATGTGAGATCCTACCACTGACAAAGTTTACATTTAAACCTGACTTTGCCGCTTCACACTTTACATGGAAATCCTCTCATATTAAATACCTCGGCCTACATATTACTTCCTCCATTCCAGATACTGTCTCCCTCTGTTTAGCCAAATGCACTCAAAAATTAGTGGATTTAACTTCTAAATGGCACCCTCTCTACTTATCCTGGTGGGGACGTCTGGACACTATTAAAATGATGCTATCTCCCATAGTCCTCTATACCATTTCTAATATTCCAGTGTCCATTCCTTTTTTAAAAAAATTAACTCTATTTTGACATCCTTTCTTTGGAACATAAAAAATCCAGAATGTCCCTTGCCCGACTGATTAGGCCTAAAGTAGAGGGCGGAGTTAACTTTCCAGATTTTCCTGCTTATCATAGGGCGTTTTTGTTACGACAAGCTTCCTTCTGGTTGCAAGATCCCACTGATAGATGCCCTCTTTGGACTAAATTCGAACGCCTTCTTCTTTCCCCCTTCTCGTTTTCCGAGTATCTCTCCTTCTCACGCAAACCCTCCTCTATCTCTACCCCCATACACAAATTCACTACTAAATTGCTCCTTTCTTCCTCCCACCCTCCTCCCTCTACGCTTGCTGACTTTCTCTCTTCCACTATCTGGCATAATACCACCCTCCTTATTCGCAACAAACCCTTCTTTTGGAAAACGTGGCACCGCAAGGGGTGCTATGGATCTCCTAACTTTTTTCTCAATCCTCTTTCATACCTTTTGCTACTCTCCGCTCCCTTTATGGTTTACCTGCCTCCTCCTCCCGCAATACCATCTGCTTAAAGATGCTACTTTAGCAGTTTACATTCGACTGTCTCGACTACCCTCCTCTCCCATTACTCCTAATTCCACCACTTTATTTCATTCTTTTTTACGCACTACTCCTAAGGCCTCTTCCATTTATGTATATCTTCACACTATTGATTCTATCAGGCCTAAATCCAAGGTAGAGGAGTGCTGGGAACAGGATTTCTCCGTTTCTTGGCCAATCTCACTATGGGATAAGCTATGGAACAAAATCCGCAAATCATCGAGATCAGCCACTTTGACGCAATCCTTGTTTTTCATTTATAACAGGCTTCTCTATACACCCTCTGCTCTTCATAAACATTTCCCAAATACCTCTCATACATGTTGGTCTTGCTCCTCCTCGCATGCAACATTATTTCACATGCTATTCTCATGTGCCTCTGTTCATGATTTCTGGTTACAAGTTTGGGCTCAAATTAATGTTATATATCATACATGCATTCCTTTTTCTGATGTTAACATTTTTCTAGGAAGCCTCTCCCCCTGTTGGGATGATGTTGAACTGAAACCCCAAATTATTGATTTATTGTTGGCCGCTGCGTTCCAGCAGATAACGGTAAACTGGAAAGATTTTTCCAAAATTTCTTTTAAGGCGCGGTGGTTCAACGTTTGCCACAACCATAGACTTGACACTGCCTTTGTTTTCCCGGCTAACATGGCTACAAAACGCATGGACTTATGGCTTCCTGTCACGCTTTATTTGGATTCTTGTGCAGCTCGCAAGTTTACTCTACTTCCCTCACAACAAGAAGTTCTTAAGCCTCCTTAATTGCTCAATACATTCCATTTTTCTTTTTTCCATTGTATTGCTTTTCAATTTCCTTAGATACTTTCATGCTTTTATGATCATTGTTTATTATTCCTTTTCTTTTTCTTTTTTTGATTCTTTATGTCCAGATTTTGCTTTTATTACTATTTGCAATTTCATGCTTGCTTTACATACCACAGTTTTTTAATGTTGTATATTTTTATTGTATCCTATGCTGACACCTTGTTGTTTCTTTTTTATTACCAAATAAAATGTCTCTTGAACTTAAAAAGAATGGTCTTATTCTAATATATGATGTCAACAAGTTGCAATCAACTTTTCTCTTGGTTTACAGACCAACTCGGTCATGGCCGTTTCATTTTTACCAGTTCTGTGAACAACTAGGCTCACTTTGTCTTCAGAAGTATAGGTTAATTGTCCTAGGAGACTTAAATGTGGGCTACAAGCCTTAATTGAATATGTATTCAATTTTAAATAACACTTGAAATGTTTACCTTTAAACTTATCTCTGTACTCCCCACTCATTTTGCTGATCATTTAATTGACCCTATGTTTTCAAATTGTGATAAACATCAGAATCAGGATTTCATTCCTATGACTTACACAGATCATGTTGCCATGCTTTTTTGCCTTCATGTGCCTTCTTCCAAAGTGCAGACATTCCTGGGAAGGATTTTCACCTCATGATATAGGAAGCAGAGCCTGACTAAAAATTAACAATCAACCTCTAGCGAATGATACCCTCAACCCTAAAAAATAGCTTGATACATTTAACAACCGTATTTTGAAGTTCTTTTTTGATACTCTTTCAAAGAAGGTATGTCCAAATCTAAGTGAAGGATAATTAATCCTTGGTTTACTGAGGAACTCACAAAGAGTAAGTTAGAATTTGAAAAACTACAATGGCCCAGAGCCTATGAAAATAAAGTAAAATAAAAATGTACCTTACAAGCCACAGAATATTATAAAACAATTAAGTTTGCTAAACTAAATAATTTTTTCTTCCACTTACATGCGCTCCTAATATGTGTAAAGCGCTCTCTAAGACAGTTAAAGGGCTTTAGGAACCTGAAGCTTGCCATATGGGGAGACTACCCTCAGCTCACTTATGCGAAGAGCTTTCCACATTTTTTATTGAAAAGATCAACACAACTTGACTAGATAACAAAGCAGAATCAGTAGGACAACTGTCATGTACAAGCTATTTCCCTTTGACCAAAGATACACATTTTGTCTGCAAAGGTTTAGCCCAGTCACCGAACCAATTAAATAGGATCGATAGAGCAATGTTGTCCTCTGCCTCAAATACCTCACGTGTATACAGTCAAGTATGAGAGATTAGTATCAGAGGAGGAGGAGGAGGAGGGCTATTAGAGAATATAAATGTCAGGCTTGTAAATGAGCTCTGTGGGCTCTGTGTACGGTGGAGGGAATAATAACCTTTTGGGATAAAATGTATCCAAATTCCCCTGGTACTCCACAACATGTCAAGAAAGGTCAGTCCAAGAGATGTTTCTAGTCTAGTAAAGTTGCAATTTGCTACCAGTGTTACGAGAACCTTATACTCCCTCTGTGAGAAAGGGTACAACTATACAACTTAAGAAATAAAACTGATTAAAATTGCACAGTCTGAGCTTTTGATGACAAATAGCCAGCAACTAAAAGAGGGCAACGAGAGAGAGAGACAGAAAGTATGAACACGTGTGGGAGAGAAGACAAGGGGTAAGGAAAGAAAGAGTGAGAAAGAGAGAAAGAAGGAATGGAGTCATTAGTGGTCGATCATGGTTGAGAGGCTAAGATTATCAGAAAGGATGGACATTCGCAAAGAGTAAAGAAGAACATCTGGAGGGGAAAGTAGGAGCCCAGACACCATGTAGTGATAGTCAAGCAAAGGAGAGAGACATATAATAGAAAGAGAGACATATAAAAGTACCTTTCAAAGGGAAAGAGAGTGGAGCAAAAATGCACATTGAGAGAAGAGATTGCTCACATACACAAAAGAGGAGAAATAAAAAGTAAAATAGTGTGGTATTGGTATCATGGCAGCAGCGCGTTAATGTGGGTAATGAAGCATCAGCAATAAGCACCTTAAGTTCAGCATGAAGCAGTGAAACAATAACTTGCAAATGCCCTCTAGTTTCTCAATTCCTTGCATGGGTAGCTGATACTGAGTTTGAAGTTCCCTTGTCCCCATTATAAAAATCAGGCTACAGGTCCCAAAAGACCAAACCACGCTTGAACCAGGGATACGACGGAGTTTGCGAATGTATATTTTATAATAAGCAGCAGAGCACCAAATATTCACATATATTCAAGTTATTATCAGATAACTGCTGCAGGATAAAAAACATGTATCTTAAAGATATGAAATTCATGATTACCCATGGAAAACAAGAAGGATTCGTCCAGCTAGCCTCCCCTCAAGCTGCTCCTGTATATATCCTTAATTTATGAGAGCAAAATTACATTTGAAAATGGCATTTTGAGGCTCCTCATGTAAGGGCTCCCTGCCAGGAATCTCAACCTCCGGCATACCTGGGACCCTGGCAGTCCTGGTCAACACCACTCCCAGGGGTCTAGGATCTGAAGCAGCATAGTTCTCAGGTCCTCAACCCAGAGGGGCACATGCGTGATCCATAGAAACTGAAACGCTGAAACTTGTGGTGCACAACTGGTCTGTGCAGTGGTGGTTCACTGTTGTGTTCGATACTTGTCCTACCTAGGTTGCCTTATGTTCCCAGTTCTATGGTAGATGTGAGTGGGGTAGGTGTTAGGGCTGTATTACCCCAAGGAAGGGAAGAGGTTGAGTGCACCATTGCATTTGTTTCCCACACCCTCAAGAACAATTGTATTCAGTGATTGAATGGGAAATGCTCCTGGACAGGTGGGCGATCAGGCATTTCAAGGTCTTATGTGTGACAATTCACATTTCTCTCACACACAGTTCAAGGCAGCGCCAGATTAGCAAGATTGAGTGTGAAACTTGTGGAACATCATTTTGACTTGAAATAACTATCTGGTGGGAAAAACAGGAAGGTGGTCTGCCTATCTCGCATTCCACAATCATGAGATGAGCGAGATTAATTTTTGCATGATCATCAAGATATTGACTGTCTGTATGGCACTGAGTAGAATTACAGGAAGACAGTTACAGAAGACCTTATTTTAAGGAACATGATGGAGTACACTGGCAGGTGTTTGTCTAGGGAAGGGAAGCTTTCAGCAGAACTCCAGTCTTACTGTAAGGTATAGCCCGAGGTGTCATTAGAGGTTAGGTTGTTGTTTACTGATGACATGTTTGTTCAATCCAGTTTCATCTGGAGCCACAGTGGTCACCTGGGAATAAATGAAAACAAAAAGAGAGTGAGAGAAACATACCAGTGGATAGTAATGGACAGAGATGTAGAAGATGGATTGGCAAATGTGTGACTTGTCGCAAAACGATAAAACTCCACCCATGAGTGAAATTGTGAGGCCAGGAAAAGAGTGGGAGAAGGTAAGTATAGAATTTCTTGGGACGTTTTATATACTTCCTGATGCTCAGTGGTTTGCTATTGTTTGATTGATAATTTATCTACGTTGATGTTGGTGAGATTTGTACATGAATCCACTTCCAATAGTGTAATTACATTTCTCACCAATATATTTGCTAGAGAGGGGTTTCCATCTGAATTAGTGTCAGACAATGGGGTGCAAGTCACATCAGGTGAGATAAGGGAATTTTTGATGGGTGTAAGTATCAAGCACAAGACATGCACTCTATATCACCTGTAAGCAAATGGACAAGTGGAGAGAGTGAACAAAATGGTAAATGAATGTGTTAAAGGGATGATTATTGAGGGTGTTGATGTAAAAGCTATGCTGTGGTCATATCGCAACACCCCATATAATGTCACTGGCATTTCACCATTCGGTGTCTTGAGGGGAAATATGTCAATATATTGAAGGATAGAATGCCTCAAGATTTGTTACGTCCCACATAGGTAAATTACTTGAGAAAGGTCTTGCCTGTTGAAGAAAGATATCACTGGGTTAAGAATACATGTGTGAGGTTTGCCCATAGTCAAAAAGAAAGGAAAAGTACGATATGATCAGGAGAACCAAACACTCTTCCTTTTTGAAGGAAGATTTGATGCATATCAGATTACCCAACACAAGGTGATGAAAAGAAGGATGAAGTTTGGTCCTCCCTGTAAGATGGAAGAAGTTAGTAATGTGTTTTGCTGTAAAGTTGTCTAATGGACATTGGTGGAACTATATATGTGTAGATTTGGGAAACACAATCCCTTATACTGTTCATAATGAAGTAGCGGGCCCTGGG
This sequence comes from Lissotriton vulgaris, assembly GCF_964263255.1. Lineage (NCBI taxonomy): Eukaryota > Metazoa > Chordata > Amphibia > Caudata > Salamandridae > Lissotriton > Lissotriton vulgaris. Next base: position 21,368,269 of record NC_141688.1, read on the forward strand.
AATCATGCTCCTCATCAGGGCATCGACCTAGTTTAAGTTACCCATTTAACGTGAAAAACAAAATTCTAAAGTAGCATCCAAATTCAGTGATTACAATGTAGGTTGATTGTATAGCACTACAATACTCTAAGAAGAGATTAAGAGTAAATTGTTTACACGTCTTTTATTTCCATCGTTTTGCACTTTTTTTGTTTTTTTCTCATTTCTTATGTTTACTTTATTGTTGGCAAAGGGGGAGGTGCTTTATGTGGCCATACTCGTCATGCCTGGGTATCCTTACTTTCTCTGTTCGGTAGTAGAATGTTGAGGCTCAGAGCTGTCAACCTTCTCAAGAGAGCAAGAGGGAGGGATGTATTACAGGTTGGTTAGGAGGAGCTATGTTTACCTGTGACAGCTGCCTATTGATTAGTAACTTCGTTCAATAAACTCCAGTTGGTCATGTTCCCTTCCTTCGATGCGACATTCATGCATCACATACTTGCCAAACTTACTAATTTAGACAGTAGGCTACTACATTTCAGGCAGCCCTACAGCAAACCTGATTAGATGACTGCCTACTACTTATTAGGCCCAGAAAGAACCATTACTGTGAGGAAGCTTTTGAGTATTAATCAAAAGATTTAATTATTAACAATGTGTAGTATATACAGAATAGTAATCTACACTTGAATTCACACATGTGCACGGACATGATACTATTGCCTTTGAAACTATTTTAGTATGAATTGGTACAGTGTATTTTCATGTCTTATGCTAAGTAGGCCTCAATTAGATCTCAACACCATATTTTTCAAAATGATATTATATTCATTGCTATTTATTTCTGCTGTACATAGTTAAGTAAGTTATGTTTGTTTATTTGTGAATGACCCTATTCTCACTAGCTTGGGCTCACTAATGTAATATGTTTTCAAGAATCTTCCGCTTGTAGGCAATATTATATTCATTGACAAGGGTTCACAAGGGTTCACTGTTATTTATCTATTTTATTTATTTATAGATTTATAGAGCGCACAGCTACCCAACAGGGTTTCCTGGCGCTGAGCAGAACAATATGCAAGTGACACTTTGATGAAGGAGCACAAAACAGGTTATGGTTAGTTGTAAAGGAAGGTCTTTAATTTCTTATGGTAGGCTAAAAGTGAATGACACAACTTAAGTTGCAACGGAAGAGATTTCCACAGTTTGGGGCCAAGATAGGCGAACAAGCGGCCTCTATACGAGTGGAACAGACTCTGGGAACAGAAAATAGAGAGAGGCTTGCTGATCTCAGCTGCAGAGTGGGCCCATAGGGTTTGACCCGACTATGTATATAGATGGGTGCCAAGCCATGTTTCACCCAGAACATGTAGCATATGGCCTTAAACTCAACGAGTTTGTTCACCTTGAGCCAATGGAGTTGATGGATTAATGGTGAGACTGAGGCATATCGAAGCAGCTACAAAAGAAGGCAGGCGGCTGCACTTTGAATGAGCCATAACCAATGGACAGTGTCTTCATCAGCGCCCAGGTACTAAACATTGCAATAGTCAAGTCTGGAAATCACCAACACCTGCATTACCGTTCTCTGGGTGACAGGTGGAATTACCCAGAGGATTTTTTTTAGCCACTTCACTTGAGAACCACAAAGCAGGTTGCGGTGACCACAGACACCTGGGGTCTGAGGGAGAGATTGTTGTCAATCATAAAACCGAGGTTCTTAACTTTAGGGACCGGAGGAGGTAAAGGTCCCAGAGTGTCAGGCTAATGGGTACTTCCCAAAGTTCAGAGTTGTTGCCCAGAGAGAGGACCTCCGTTTTAGAACGGTCCGCTTCAAGGCATTTCTGAACAGCCACAAATAAATATTGCTCAGTCAAAGCTGGAGCAAGAAAGAGTCCTGATGCTGAGCAGCTGAAAGAGAGAAGAGGATCTGGGTATCATCTGTGTAGGAAAAAATATTCAGCCCGACTTCTCTACATTGTCCGCCAGAGGGCGAATGTAGAGATTAAAAAGAAAAGGGCTTAAAATCAAGCCCTGCGCCACTCCTGAAGTTAGAGCTACTGGCTTTTGTTTAGTGGTATGTGAGAAGATTTAGAATGAGCGATCTTTTAAAAATGAGATCAGCCACCTCAAGGCCACACCCACAATGCCTGAGGCTTCAAGACGATCAACCAAGATGGAATGTGAGACCGTATCAAATGCTGCGCTCAGATCCAGTAAAATTAGAGCTGCCTTGCCACCACAAGTAAGCTGTTGCCTGAGATATTCAGTGACCCCAAGCAAAGCTGATTCGGTGCTGTTGCCAGATCAAAAGTCAGATAGTGACGGATTAAATAGATGGTGAGTGGCCATGTGAGAGGAAAGTTGGGAGTTGAGATGCCTTTCCAGGACTTTAGAGAAGACAGAAAGGAGGGGAATAAGATGAATACTAAACCAGCAGAGGATCAAGACAGCTCTTTTTCAGTAGTGGGAGCACCAAAGCGTGTTTCCAGTTCTGAGGAACTAGACCAGAGCTTAAAGAGGTGTTGAGAAGATTAAGAATCATACTAAGGACTGACTCATTCAGAAGTCTGAGCTTGGATGGGGGAAGAGTGTCAAGTGGGGAGCTGGAGTTGATAGTTCCCAGTGAAGATTGAAGATTGACCAACTTTAGAGGGAGCCAGACCACGATATGTTGAGTCTCGTTAGAAGAGGTAGCCTAAGGGAGTATATCAGCCCGATCAGCATGAGAAGCAGCACGAAAGGTAAAGGTACCATGATGGGAAGAGTTTAAATCATGCTGGCGGTGAATAGACTCTACTTAATTAAGGAAAAATGAAGCAAGCTTGTTGCTCTGATGTAGTGAGAGTGTAGGAGAAGGCAGAAAAGTACTAGCTGCTGAAAGTTGTTTCACAACCTTAAATAGGGTTTTTTGGCAGTGTTGGGAATTAGTAATCCTTTCCGGGAAGAAAGTAGCGCAAGCTGATCTACACAGAGCATGGTATTTTTTCAGTGCTGTCAGGTAAACTAACTTAGCCGCTGCTGCGTAGTGCTTTCTTCATTGCCTTTCTAAAACTTTGCAATGTTTTTTTATCTTGTTTGAGGGGTCTGTGAACCAGGGCGGGAGGATATACTCTGAGTTGAGGTTTGGCTGACAGGGGAAGGGTAGATTCAATAGCCTCTGAAAGCCAGTGATGCACATAAATTTGATCAGGGTTGGGACATAAGGCAAGTGATTGTGTTTAAGAGCAGCTCATTTAACACTGGCATATCAAGTTTGGACCAATTCCTGGTATTTTGACGTTTAAGTAGGTCGAGTAAAAGGGACCAGGAAAGAATTGATGATAAAAGAAACAGCAAAGTGGTCAGACCAGCTGAGTTGAATAGGAAGTTCAGCAGATAAGGTACAGAGATTGGAAAAAATGGGGTCCAAGCGGTGCCTCACTAAGTGAGTAGGTGAAGAGTTAATACGCTGGAGGTTAAGAGTCTTCAAGTCTTCTATGACCTAGAGTCCTCAAGAAGAAAGTTGAGGTCAACATGCACTCTAGAAATTTGCTACCCGGAGGATATGGCGGGACCAGTGAGTTACCAAGAGCTGCACCTCAAGAACACAATTAAAATAGTTCTGGCAGGGGATGAGGCATACTAGCTAATCGGCTCCTGTTGTACAGAATCCAGCCAAATAAGTAGCACTCATTCAACCTTCAAATCGCTAAAGTTTTGCTTTCTGTGTCACAGAAGGCAAGTCTCAAAATCACCTTTGTTGCGCGCTCCTTGCCCACTTTCTTGCATTTACACACTCAACTAACATCGTCTGAATGACAATGAAATATTGTAACATCCTATTCTGCATCAACAGCGGGCAAAAGCTAAAAGGGCAAAGGGAAATCTGGACACTGTCTCAAAGCATTAATTAATTACTGTACCCCGCTGAAGTCGTTACATCCCTTCCATGAAACCACAAGAAGTAAGCTGGCTTGGTACTATATTACTCTTTCTGCAAATACTCCAATACCCAATTTCCTAAGGCTCATTGTCATTTTAAATTGCCCTTTTATTGCTGTTTTGAAAATGTCAGATCTTTTTGATATATTTTGCAAGGTATCCCCTTACTGTCACTTCAGTTAATAATTATGAAAACAAACATCTGTGGAAACATTATTTTGGTAACAGACACACATTTCTCCTATGCATGTTACATGCATTTGAAAACCCGTAGCTGGGAAAACCAGTTATTTTGACTTTTGTTTGGTGAAAAGCTTTTTTGCGGCGCTAGTGATGGCTTAGTTTTGGACATAGACATTTTACCAGAGCTTGCCTACATTTAAATGATAAAACCTCTGAGATGGCTCGGGTGTGCCCCTGATGGCGCAGGTCCACTGTTTTATTCCTTCCTATACAAATAAGTGACAGGTCCTTTCCAGCTCTTTTTCACTCACATTTCCAAAGATTTCATCAATGGTAAACAGTTATGACGTTAGTCCTGATGATGTCAGCAGATTGACAATTTGTGGGTTTGAATTTTATTTTTGGTCACAAAATGTTGGCAAGCATGGCAGTTGGTCTCATCTCTCTGAGGCCGAAACAGCGACCTCTATGGAGCCAGACATGGTGATGTATAGGCGAGGGGTCCATACAAACATAAGTGCCAACAAACCCCATTCGGGCGGAGACTCCTGCTTTTTGGAGCCAAAGATAGCTTCAGATTAGCTGGCCCCACCTAAAATTGCCTCTGATTCAAAGTGTATCAATGGGGAAAATACATTCTCTCAATATGGTTTTTGAAAATCTCCATTTTAAACGTGTAAAATGTTGGGACGTATGATGTGATGGTGGCTCTTAGGGCCATGAGCACTGTTGGACTCTCCATTATGCCAATATGGGCGAGGTGACAGTTGCGGCCTCCTCTCCCACTGGCCTTTGGTGTTTACCAGTTACTTCACTGGTAACAACTAAATTCCTCCCCAACTACAAAAGAAAAACACAAACCCCAAAAAAATGTGACCAACTAACAACTGGACGTAAGATAGAAGGAAAATAAACGTTGTGCGGGGGTAACCCACAGGTAGTTGTAATGTTCATGTCATATAGTATACAGGACTGTCTCATTGTGAGCTGCCACATGTATGCAGTCGCATGACATGGTCTCTGTCACGTTGACGGTGCTGGATTTCACTGGAGGTGATACCTGGTTCGTCCTTCTCAACCACTCGAGACATCAGTGGAGCATGGTCCCCTCACCTCGGGTTGAACTTGAGGTGGTGAGTTAGTCTCAAATGGGGCTGATCCCTGGTCTCGGTTGCTGGTGATGTCTCTCTTTGACTTCTCCTTGGATCGGGCCTGTCGATTCCTGCTCTTTCCCTCCATCTCTTCGTCAGCCTACTCCTCGATTTCCGCCTCTGAAGTTGGCATTCTCTAGAGTTTCTAAAATTGCAATATGTTAAAGGTAGCCTCTTGCCTCTTCATTGCCCCTCCTGGCAGTGATCTTGGTGAAGTGCCTCTAAGTGGCCATGCATTGATGGTGTTCAAAAAGGAGCCTGAACTTACTCCCCAGAAAACTATCTCTGATCAGTACATAGTCCCTTACTTGTATGTCTGATGATTTGACGCATCTCAGTGTGCTGGCTCTGTCATCAGTTGCTTTCCACCTCTGTAGGGTTTGCCAGTCCTCCATCTGTGAGAGTTTCCACTGAGGATGGTATGAGATAGAATCATTGACAACACGTCCCATACTGAGGTGACCCAGATCTCGCCACATTGTCATGTCGAGAGTCTACCACTACTCCCTCAGAAAGGAGTAAATAGCCCATTCCAGAGGCTGCTGGTTGGCATGGGCTTTTCGTATTACTTTATTCAGCTTTCTCATGAATCTCTCAACCTCCCCATTAGCTTGGGGCCATCTTGAGGTGACCACCTTATGTTTAATATTCAGTGATCAAAGTTTAAGTGGCCACTTTTTGATCTTGGAATGGCGAGTAAATGTCCGTCTGGAGGTCTTGGAGGAGTACGTGGTTGGCTATCATTTTTTACAGTTTGGGAAGTACATCACTGGCTCCTTGGATATTGACTATCTTGACCTCAGGGTACTTCCAGTAGTCATCAAAGGTGTATCAGCAGGATTGGATTGGGATCAAAAACAGGCCCGGGCACACCAAAAAAAAAGTGGCCCACATTTGCGTTTTGCCTTTTCGCAAAACACTGCTTCAGCGGAGTTGTATGAAAAGAAAGGGGGTGGGGGGCATATTTTATTAACTTCACTTAGATAAAAAAAATGCACAGATTAGTTCACACTGCTGAGCCACATATGAATGCAAGTGAGACCACTTCTGATCAGGACCCCTACCCCACTCAATCAGCATACATTAAAGGCCGGCCCAGCGAGAGAAAGGAGTGATACCGGTGTCCATCTGCCTCTGGAAAGGCCACTCAGGCACCCATTGGGCTGCTGGCGGCATTCTTACAGCACAGACAGCCCCCAGGCTGCCCAAACCACAGCTAAAACTCGGCTACCGGCCCTTCGGTCATTTTACCAAGTGCCCACGTTACCAATCCGATCCTGTATTTCAGCCATCTGGCAGACACCCAAAATCCAGACTCACACAGACCCATGGTTGCTGGTGCTCACACTCCGTGATGATAGGTGCCAGTAGGTCTGGGGCCTCAGCCGCTTAGCACCAAGGACAGGATCTCACAGTTATTTCTACTTACTCATCCATCAGGGGAACTAGCTTTCGTCTTGCCCATCCCCTGGAGTGTAGTGTATGCTCTGCGACCTAGTCCTAATCCATGTGATCAGTTTCCTCTGTTGTCTCCGGTAAGGTGTTCACTGTCGGATTGGGTTTTTGCTTCTTGCCTTGCTGGCAGGCCCTCACAAAGTGGTTGTACTTCCTGAATATGGCACATTTTTATCCTTTTGCCATACAATCCCTGAGTTGATAAGTTACTCCTTCGCAATATCCACATGTCCGTGGGGTTTAAGGTGTCTTCTTGGGATTCTCTGGCCTTCGTCTGGGTGCGACTGTGTTGACAGTCTCTACTTTTTCCAGCTGTTGCAGCACCGCCTCTGTGTGGGAGGCAGGTGCCTTCGATAGCTTTTTGGATCGTCCCAAAGTCACAATGTCTCCTAACAATGTATCTGTCTCCTGTAGGATGTTTTCCCATAGATTGTGTCTCTCTCATCAGCAAATGTGCATGTGCTGGCGAGCTCTTTTAGTCTGGCATAAATGTGTCTAGCGACTGCTCGGGCCTTGTCTGGCTTATCTGAATCTGAAGTTTTCATAATCTTGGTTGGCCATAGATTCTAAATGAACAATGAGGGCAGCTCAGGTGTTACATATGTCTCTGGAGTCACCACTTTGATTGTTTTGGAGAGTTTGTGTATGCCTTTCCCTTCTAGGTGAAGTGGGAGTGGTCACTGCCGTTCTTCAAGGGCTTTAGTGGCAGATCCAAGCATTCTACCTAGTCTTTCCACTTGAGTGCTTGTGTGGAAGAGGCTCCTTCAATGAGGAAGCAATCTATGGTAGGGATGTTCTTCACGCAGGCGGCTGATGCAAATCGTGCCGTTGGCGGGTGGCGGACGTGTGCGGACACTCCTTGCGCCAGGGCCGGCTCTAGGGTGGTGCGACCGGTGGCACCGCACTGGGCGCTGACTTGGGGTGGGGGCGCCATGTTTATTGTTTAAGAAGCATCAGATGCTACGTTCCTTGTCACGATAACTGCAGTGATTCATGTTTTTCCTGTAGACAGACCGGAGCTTTGTCTAGTAGAGAATGTTTTGACTCATCAAAGCACAGAGGGTTAATATGCCTGCTGCAAAAAACGTGTTCCATTCAGATCACAGAGTGCATACACTATAAATAGGTCATTGGGTCATTGCTTTATCAGAGAGATCCTTTTGTTACCTGCAGTTTAAAAGTTTAAATCCTAATATAGAGCACCGAGCTGCTAACTGTCCTCAAAGAGCTGCATGCAAACTGCAAGGAATATATTACAGCTACATGTTTTTTGCCCAGTCTTTCCTTATCCTAATATTGCGAAAAGTGTTCATTTGGGTAGAAATCAATTCTTATTATTAAAGAAAACACCTAACAATGGTGTTGCATTTTAAATTCTGAATTTGTGCTTTTCCAGGCCATGGACTCTTAACCTATACTGCCTACTAGTATGGATGATGTGACTCCTACACCTTGTAGGCCTCTGTCTTGTGTAACATTTCCTATACACTGATTTACAAGCGTATGATTGTCTTCGTGGAATGTATGTGTGATGTAAAGTGTTCTGACACCTTGCACTGGTATGAGTGGCGCTATAAAGCGAAATGAATTAAGAGACAGTGGTTATGGAGACTTTGGGGCATTGTCAAATGGTGGTAGTGAGGGGATCCGTGGCAAGGTGGTCATTGGGGTTCGGAGTGGCAACTAACATTGTCGCACAGGGCACCACTGGGCCGCTTAGCATGGGTTTGTGACACTGGCAGCACTCCTCTGCCACGGGGTCGAGGGCCAGCCTTTACTTGGGTTACAGCACCCTGTAGTGCCGAGTGCGCCTGCTTCGGTTTGGGGAGTGGTTACAGTGGAGGCATTCCCTGCCCCGCAGTGCTTTATACCACTTCAGTCGTCTTACTCTATTCTGCCTTTCGTTGAATTGTCGGGCACTGACCTCGTTATCTGGTCTGGATCATTGTTTCTGTGTATCCGGGCTTCAGCCATGCACATGGCACGAGCAGCACAAGCATTACTTTACTCCTGTCGGCTGCCACAAACCATGAGAAGAACAACAAGCATGCCTCCATGGCCACACTGCCTGCGCATATCAGTAGAGTCCGAAATGGGCCACACCCCACCTCATCACCAGTGTGATGGCGGCTCTTTGCAGTGAGCACTGAGAGACTCTGGGCCCTGAGTTCACCTGGAAAGGAGCACGCTGGAGCAAATGATGAGATGGGACATGGAGAACGGGTTACTTGCTGGGTGCACCCGGGTAGGAGTAACTCCGCCCGTCATGCTCTTGCTTTTATTACCATTGTCCCTTGTGACAGTGGGACCCTCCATTATACCTGCATGTAGGGGTGACAGTGGCGTGTCCCCTCCCAACATCCTTTGTTGTTTAGCAGTTACTTCACTTGCAAACATTACATATGTACATACCCGGTCTGTTTTTGGGTAGCACAATCATCAGCTCTCACTGCCGAACTCCTGTGTACAATTCATCTAAGTTTTTTAGGCCGAGCTTAGCCGCAGTACGCATGTGCTTCTGGCTCTGCGAGGCATTCAGTAGTCGAGTATGTTGTCGAAGCCTCGCCTACTCTTCCCATATTTTTGATTGGCTGGCGTCATTGTCCTTGGTAAATTCTGGGTTCCAATTGATAATAAGGCTTGTTAGTCCCTGTAATGTTGTGGGAGTGGGCGCAACCACCCTGGCCCACGATTTGAGTTACTGTACATATTCCCCCCCTTAAGCGTGTGTTCAATGGCTCCGCCCGACGTAGGGACGGAGAGCACGCTGTTTAGTTAATAAAAGGCCCAGGGCCCTGGGCGTGGCAGGCACTTGACTGACCACTAACATAGTACACGTGTGGTCTCCTTCTGTGATTGTGTGGGGCCTGGTCGCGACACCACACTGGCGACGAGGTGGTCTCGCCACCCCACCTCGTGGCGTGCACTGCCTTCCCTCACCCTGGGCAGACCGCCTTGCTGTGTGGCCCCTGCAGTGCAGCCCGCCCTACTACCCCCGGAGCCGCCGTCCTGCGAGGCCCTCCCGGCCCACCAACACCCAGCTCTGTGCCCTGCTGTGCGGAGGCCCAGCCACAACAACCGGGACCCTACCGCCCGCCGCCTACCTCGCTGCTACTTCCAGCATGCTGCGCCGCAGTCCTCCTGCCAGCCGACGGTCACCCGACTGGACCCGCCCTCGGCCTCAGGTGCGTGCTCCCGGCCTGTGCACCCCAGTGTGAGCCTCCCCGCAGCCTCCGGTGTGAGCTCCGCTTCGCCGCGTCCCAGACCTCGCCTGCCTCCTGCCTGACGTCACGCGGTCTGCCGGGCCTGCCGCGCGCCTCCCGAGCCATCCCTCACGCTTCCCGCGTGCACCGCTGCGGCCCGCCTGCCATATCCCACGCATCTCGCGTGAGGTCTGCCTGCTATTTCCCACGCATTTCGCGTGCAACGCTGCCGTGCTCTGCTACTGCTGCCTGGACCTTCCCACAGCTGCCACCAGCGCGTGTCTGGACTGCTAGCCTTCTGGTAACTGGACCTCTTTTGTCTGCCAAGCCCCCCGCTTTCCACGGTGGCGATGGCTACCGTACCTCCACTGGAGCCCTTCACTATCACGGGCACACCTCCCTCCCAGGCCGCCCGGTGGAAAAAGTGGGTAGAACGCCTAGAAAACTACTTTGTGGCAGCTGATGTTGCTGTTGAGCGGAGGCGTGCGATGCTTCTACATCTAGGAGGAGAAGCTATTCACGACATCTCGAAGGACGTGGTGGAAGGTGGCCCGCCCCGGAACCACATCACGCTACGCGACACAATAACCGAGTACTTTGAACCTTTCGCCAGCGTGGATTACGAACGATTCTTACTCCGCCAAGCCCGCCAACTCCCAGAAGAGTCCGTTGATGTCTTCTACGCGAGACTCAAGAAGCTGGCCAGCACATGCACCCTTCCAGATGTGGACGACGAAATCCGCGCTCAATTTATACATGGCTGCGCCTCCTCAAAATTGCGGGAAAGAGTCCTAGAGACAGACAACATGCGCATGCGCGACATACTGGTGCTTGGACGGTCTAAAGAACTATCTAAAGCTCGAGCAGCACATATGGAGCCAAAACCAACGGTCGCAGTCAAAGTTGAACCCGTATGCGCCATCAAGACGACTACCACGGACACACGCGCGAAACAGCCCCTAAGACCTCGGCCGAGCCCCGCTCAGTCATCTCACGACCGCCCCTGCATGTGGTGCGGCGGAGCAACCCTCCACAGCGGAACATACCCAGCGCATGGAAAAATCTGCAGCGCCTGTGAGAAGGCCAACCACTTCGCAAGTGTGTGTCTATCCTCACAAAGGAAAAAGCCCAACGGCCCACCCCGAAGAGTACGACAAATAGAACCGATGCCGTATACTGCCACCAACAGTGACATGGACGACGACGAAGCGGATGCAGCGTCCGTCCACGTGGTGCGAATGCTCAACACGCTAGCTGCCACCCCATCCGCAGAACCCATGTGCACAGTAAATGTGCAAGGCCAAGCACTCGCAGCACTGATCGACACCGGGGCCACGATCAACCTAATGGCGGCCAGTGTATACCGGGCATTAAGCGAACCACCGGAACTCCATCCCACGAGAGTACAAGTATACGCCTATGGCACCAGTCGACCCCTCCTCCTCTGCGGAGTGTTCCGAACAACAGTATCACATGACTCCCACCACGTACACACCAAGATCTATGTGTCACAAGAAGGGTCCGGGTTCCTGCTCGGCTGCCTGACCGCCCAAGACCTAAGGCTGATACACTTCGCCCTCACGGTCCAAGCCCACAGCCTCGACCATCTGGTGCTACAACATACCTCACTGTTTGACGGGATCGGCTGCTTGAGAGGACCCGCAGTCCGTCTTCACATAGACCGCTCAGTCGCCCCAGTAGCCCTCAGACACCGGCGCATAGCGTTCCACCTATGGCCCAAACTGGAAGCAGAGCTACGGGTACTCGAGAGAGCCGGGATCATTGAAAGAGTCAGCAGGCCCACTCCGTGGGTGTCGCCCATCGTAGTGGCCAAGAAACCGAAACAACCTGACGCCGTGCGGATCTGCGTGGACATGCGCATTCCGAACCTCGCGATCAAGAGAGAACGCCACCTGACGCCAACCATTGACGACATCATCGGTGAGCTATCGGGTTCGAAGTGGTTTTCAAAGATGGACTTGAGATCCGGATACCACCAGATCCCTCTGCACCCGGACTCCCGCCCGATAACGACCTTCTCTACCCACGCAGGCCAGTGGAGATACACCAGACTCAACTTCGGAATATCCAGTGCTGCCGAAGTTTTCCAAAACATCATTCAAAACGTCCTATAGGGCCTATACGGCGTACTGAACGTGAGCGATGACATTTTAGTCCACGCAGCGACTCTAGATGAACACATCCGACGCCTCCAGGCTGTCTTCACCAGGCTGCAGGAGAGAGGTCTAACCCTTCACAGAGAGAAGTGTGAATTCCTCCGGAAGGACATCAGCTTTTTCGGGTACAGATTCTCCGACCAGGGCGTTGGGCTGGAACCGGACAAAGTAAAGGACATCCATGAAGCCCCCGCCCCTACATCAATAACAGCCGTCCGCAGCTTCCTTGGTATGGTGACGTACTGCGGACGTTTCATTAAAGACCTGTCTGATCTCACCGGCCCTCTTCGTGACCTCACAAGGTCCACAGCCACCAGGGAGTGGGGAAGAGAAGAACAAGAAGCCTTCCAAAAGACCAAAGCAGCACTCTCTGCAAACACAACCCTGGCCTACTTCGACCCTCGGTATGAGTCCTAACTGGTGGTGGATGCCAGTCCGACCGGCCTTGGCGCAGTCTTAGCACAACAGCAACCCTGCGGAGAGTGGGCACCTGTCGCGTACGCAAGCAGAACTCTCACTGCAACAGAACAAAGATATTCACAGATCGAAAGAGAGGCCATCGCTGTCCTGTGGGGGTGCCGTCACTTCCACATCTACCTGTACGGACACCCATTTGTGGTGGTCACAGACCACAAACCACTTCTCCCACTGTTCCAAGGGTCCTCCTCACGTCCTCCTCCACGCATCGAGAAATGGGTACTCCAGCTCCAAGAATATCAGTTCACAGTGGAGTATCGACCAGGCTCCAGAAACCCCGCCGACTATCTGTCGCGGCATGCCCGCCCGGCCACGGAAACAGAGGCCGCGGAGGCCGACGCCACTGAAGAGTATGTGAGGATGATTGTGGAGCGTTCAAGGCCACTGCCCATCTCCCTGGAAGAGGTGACTCGAGCCACCAAAGACGACGACTGCCTGCAAATTGCCATTCAGGCCATCCAATCGGGAAACTGGAAACCACTACAGAGCCCGGCGTCGTTTCGCACTCCCGAAGCCCAGGCCACACTCAAAGCGCTCTACCAAGTCCAGAGCGAGCTGTCCGTCTCGCCTGAAGGATGCCTCCTGAGAGGCCCCGCCTTGTTCTGCCCGACAGCCTCACCCAGCAAGCAGTCCTCCTGGCCCATGGCGCTCACCAGGGCATTGTGAAATCGAAAAATCGCATCAGGACCAAACTCTGGTTCCCAGGACTCGACAAAAAGCTCGAAGATGTCATCCAACGGTGCCCAGTGTGCATAGCAACCAGCCTTCCCAATCCCCCTGCACCAGTAATTACGGAAGAAGGGCCGACCGCCCCGTGGACCCGAGCTAGCGCAGACTTCGGGAGCCTCCCAGGCGGGAAGTATATGTTTGTTCTGGTAGACGACTACTCAAGGTATCCAGAAATTGAAATACTACCCTCCACCGCAGCATCCGAAGTGATCCCAAAGCTAGAGAAGATCCTGGCGACCCATGGCCTCATTGGGGAACTACGCACTGACAACGGACCTCCTTTCAACGGCGGTGAGCTAGCAGAATATCTACAATCACACCGCATCAAGCACAGGAAGATAACCCCAAGGTGTCCGCAAGCCAACGGCGAAGTTGAGAGACTAATGAGAACTCTGAATAAGACTATCCAAATTGCTATGGCAGATGGCCAAAACCTGGAATTAGCCCTCTTCCAGTTCTTGCGAGAGTAAAGGCTGACCCCCCACTGCACCACCGGAGTCCCTCCAAGCCGCCTGTGTTTCAACAGAGCAGTAGTGGACACTCTCCCTCACCATCCTGTGTGGGCCTCAACTCCGGCCCCGAACAACCGGTCCATGGAACAACGATCCAAGTCTAACAAGTGGAGAAGTGTGGCTCAGGGGTTAGAGGCGGCAGACCCGGAAGCTGAGATCGTCCCTGGACCAGGGTTCAATTCCCCGCCTCGGCGGGTCTTGGGCTAAAAAATTCCACGGACTCGATAATTCTCGCTCCGGTGCCTTCTCGACTCATGGGTTCACACTCTGCGACTCTGGGCAATAGCTTCCTTAATCTCCACAACGGCCCCTCGCGGCGGGATGCCTGGCTTTCACCTTGTGGATACCCTGCCGGGGTTATCTCACAGGGGAATACCAGGACGGGTTCCCTAAGCAAGCGCCGGGAAACCCTTTGTGGGTAGCTGTGCGCTATATAAGCTCAAATACATACACATACAACAAAGAAGCGTCCAGGCGAAGAAGAGCTGCAGACAGTCCCATCCAGGTTGGCGACCGGGTATTGGTGAAAGACCGCCACCCAGGAGGGAAGTTCCGCCTCATATTTGAGTTACACCCCTGGACAGTCACCGGTGTAAATGGCACCATGATCACTGCAGTAAAAGGGAGAGAGACAGTCACCAGGAACGTATCGTTCTTCAAAAGGTTGTTGCACCAGTTGGACGACGAACTTCCAGATCCAGCCGACCACCACCCAAGGATGACCCAAAGCCCACGAGAAACCGAAGGAGAGGATGTTCCCAGCGAAGAAGAAGAGACTCCGCAAACAGACCCGACCATGCCAATCAGGAGTGAGCGTGAACCACAGGCGACACCGAACCACCCGGAAGCTAGAGAAGCTAAAGACTCTGAAGAACTAACCCCCACCCAGTCGGGCGAGCGCAGCCAGAGCAGGTACAATCTGCGCCCCTGCCCGAAGCCATCCCAGAAGTACCAGGACTTCGTGGCCTGTTGCAGACGCTGAGAGGTCTCAAGCTGGCCCGCGACCACCTGAGAAGTAAGACTGTTCCTTTTGCATTTTTGAAAACCTCAAAGACTGTATACAGAAGCTTACACCTGAAGCCATATTGTTGTGTTTGTTTTCTTTCCTTAGGGTAAAGGAGGAATGTAATGTTGTGGAAGTGGGCGCAACCACCCTGGCCCACGATTTGAGTTACTGTACATATTCCCCCCCCCCTTAAGCGTGTGTTCAATGGCTCCGCCCGACGTAGGGACGGAGAGCACGCTGTTTGGTTAATAAAAGGCCCAGGGCCCGGGGCGTGGCAGGCACTTGACTGACCACTAACATAGTACACGTGTGGTCTCCTTCTGTGATTGTGTGGGGCCTGGTCGCGACACCACAGTCCCTCTTTGTTACTGCCCTGTTGCCATTTGTTACCTCCCATGAGGATTGGATCTATTACATGTGGCGTTACACGGTCTCCTTCATAAGTCGGTCAGCACATTTTTTTTAATTTTTTTATTAATTTGCTGCGCGGGCCGAAAAAGAGCGTTTCTACTCACTAATCTAACAAGCTTTTGCAATGCTATAGGTCTCGCATTTACGCGAGTTTGAGCTATTGACATTGCTAATAACAATGCCTTTTATTTTAGTTTTAGTTTTTATAACATAAATAAAAGGCATTGTCATTTACAATGCCAATAGCTTAAACACGCGTAAATGCGAGACATATTGTATTTGCTTGTTTTGTTTTGTTTTGTTAAACCAGCAGGAGCTGCAACTATCAGCGGGACCCTCGCATAACGAGGTCGTGACAATTTTTTTGTCCTTTTTGAAACCCAATACAACAAGCATTGGAAATGCAATAGGTCTCGCACCATTAGAGTTAGTGCTTTTAGAATTGTTTATGGGTTTTTTTTGTAAATGTTTAGCATTTTTGTTTCCTGTAGCCAATGCTAAAGTATTACAAATAAAAAAAGCCATAAACATTTCTAAAAGCTCTAACTGAAATGGTCTGAGAACTATTGCACTGTGTGAGGGTGAGGGTGAGTGTGAGTGAGGGTGAGTGTGAGTGAGGGTGAGTGTGAGTGAGGGTGAGGGTGAGTGAGGGTGAGTGAGGGTGAGTGAGGGTGAGTGAGGGTGAGGGGGTGAGGTGTTGAGGGTGAGTGAGGGTGAGTGAGGGTGAGTGAGGTGTTGAGGGTGAGTGAGGGTGAGGGTGAGTGAGGGGTTTTGGGTGAGTGAGGGTGAGGGGGAGTAGTTGAGGCTGAGTGAGAGTGAGGGTGAGTGAGGGGTTGAGGGTGAGTGAGTGAGGGTGAGGGGTTGAGGGTGAGTGAGGGTGAGGGTGAGTGAGGGTGAGGGGTTGAGGGTGAGTGAGGATGAGTGAGGGTGAGTGAGGGGTTGAGGGTGAGGGGTTGAGGGTGAGTGAGGGGTTGAGGGTGAGTGAGGGTGGGTGAGGGTGAGGGGTTGAGGGGGAGGGGTCGAGGGGGAGGGGTTGAGGGTGAGTGAGGGTGAGTGAGTGAGAGTGAGGGGTTGAGGGTGAGTGAGTGAGGGTGAGGGGTTGAGGGTGGGTGAGTGAGGGTTTGAGGGTGAGGGGTTGAGGGTGAGTGAGTGAGGGTGAGGGGTTGAGGGTGAGGGGTTGGCGATTCTAAGGTGGCCCCTTACTGCAAAACTGGTTGCGGAAATCCTGGTGCATGAGCTGGACTGCTGCTGGGGCGCATTGGTGCTGTTACAAGGGTGTAAGTGCAGCAAAATCACCCGATTGAGCGCTGGGCGCTGCGCATCTAAAATGACGGCAGCGCACTGAGGGGGAGACTTCCACCGGCTGCGGCAACGGGAGATGTGCACTCTGTTTGTGAGCGGCTGGGAGGCGATTCGGCGTGCAGACTCACAGCGGAAAACTGCGGAGGCGGCAGTCCTGGGGGAGGAGTCTGGAGGGCGAGATCGCCTTAACCTTCCTGTGGTGCACTACGCTCCCAAGATGGCAGTTATGGGATGCGGGCGGAGGCCTGATGCCGGCGAAGGTGAGAGGCAGACCGAGGCGGTGAGGCGAGGAGGTGCTGAATGCTGGAGTGGCCGCTGGGACACGCACCTTGCGCCCTGACCTACAGCATTGAGAGGTGAGGTGGCAGCGCTGTACCGATCCTGCTACGCAGCAACAATGGTGTGGAGGCACCGAGGACGGAGGCTGACTGGTGGCTGTGAGCACTGTGTGAGGGTGAGGGTGAGTGTGAGTGAGGGTGAGTGAGGGTGAGGGTGAGTGAGGGTGAGTGAGGGTTAGTGAGGGTGAGGGGTTGAGGGTGAGGTGTTGAGGGTGAGTGAGGGTGAGTGAGGTGTTGAGGGTGAGTGGGGGTGAGGGTGAGTGAGGGGTTTTGGGTGAGTGAGGGTGAGGGGGAGTAGTTGAGGCTGAGTGAGAGTGAGGGTGAGTGAGGGGTTGAGGGTGAGGGGTTGAGGGTGAGTGAGTGAGGGTGAGGGGTTGAGGGTGAGTGAGGGTGAGGGTGAGTGAGGGTGAGGGGTTGACGGTGAGTGAGAGTGAGGGTGAGTGAGGGGTTGAGGGTGAGTGAGGGGTTGAGGGTGAGTGAGGCGTTGAGGGTGAGTGAGGGGTTGAGGGTGAGTGAGGGTGAGTGAGGGTGAGGGTGAGGGGTTGAGGGGGAGGGGTTGAGGGTGAGTGAGGGTGAGTGAGTGAGAGTGAGGAAGGAAAACGAGAAACCTGTGCGTGTTTGTGGGGCGAGGAGTTACACCAAAAAGCGAGGCACTTTTTAGCCAGAGGTTCACCACAGGCTGCTGCCAGGATGCTGCGCGTGCTTCTGCTGAGAGGATTGCTGCTGGGGCTCTGCTGGATTGCGACGAGGGCTTCCCCCACCCCGGGGACTGAGGGGCAGGGCTCGGTCACCGACTGCCCGTCCTGCGCCCTGGGCAGGCTGGAGAAGGCGGCTCCCTCCTCACAGGCGGACATGGTGGAGGCTGTCAAGAAGCACATCCTGAGCATGCTGCACATGCGGAGCCGGCCCAACATCACCCAGCCCGTGCCCAAGGCGGCCCTGCTCAACGCCATCAAGAAGCTGCACGTGGGCAAGGTGGGCCAGGACGGCTATGTGGAGATAGAGGACGACGTCGGGCGCCGGGCGGAGAGGAGCGAGCTGCTGGAGCAGACCTCGGAGATCATCACCTTCGCAGAGGCAGGTAGGTGGCCGCAGCCCCCTGGTCCCGGCCGGGCGCGAGCGCATGCACTGTGCCACATTCAGGAGCAGACTTGGGACCAGGCGTGAAGGGGGAGGCTGACCGGACAGGCGTGGACGGGGAAGGGTGACAGTGCCGGCGTGGAGAGAAAGGGTGACAGTGTCGGCGAGGACGCAGTGGCTGACAGGGACTGAGGTACGAACACTCTTGACCCTTTTTACCCTAAAGACGGGCAGGTGATGTGCACACATACGCTTTGCAATGCGGATAGCAGAATTGATGAAGTAGAGCGCCACCCCCATAGGCATCTTACATTTTAGAGTTATGTAGTTGTGCAAATACATAGGTCACGCTAGGCAGCAGCTGTACTGGCATCTCTCGTGTATGCGCGCCCTGAGGCAGCCGATTCCGTCAGGCGGCGCTGAAAAGCGGGTGGCAGCAGGTAGTTTAATGCGGCAAGGGTGAATTGTTAAAATCCTAACGCTTCAGACTAGGTGCCCATCAGCAGCACCCTTCATATGGTGAGACAGCGTAGAGTTATGTAGTTGTGCAAATACATAGGTCACGCTAGGCAGCAGCTGTACTGGCATCTCTCGTGTATGCGCGCCCTGAGGCAGCCGATTCCGTCAGGCGGCGCTGAAAAGCGGGTGGCAGCAGGTAGTTTAATGCGGCAAGGGTGAATTGTTAAAATCCTAACGCTTCAGACTAGGTGCCCATCAGCAGCACCCTTCATATGGTGAGACAGCGTCACACATTTGCATCTTGAGGCACTGCACAGACAACAAGCGCTGGCAAAGTTCCTTGCCGAAAACGTGCAGGCGAGGTGCGACACGGCAGGACGGAAGGAAGAGAGGGGAGGGGGAGGAGAAATGCGACACGGCGGGAGGGGGCGGGCAGGGGAGGGGGCGGAGAGGGGAGAGGTGCGACACGACGGAAGGAAGAGAGGGGAGGGGGAAGAGAAATGCGACACGGCGGGAGGGGGCGGAGGGGTAAACAAAGACGGACGTGCACGCGCCCGTGACTTTTAAGGTCAATGCGCATGCGCATAAGCTTAATGCGCATGCGCATTGACCTTAAAACTCACGGGCACTGCAAGGAATCGCCACGATTCCTTGCAGTGCAGATAAAGTGTGGATAACTCGCAATAGTCTCGCTTTGCTCGATGCGCATGCGCATCGGCAACAGGCGAGACCTAAAAATTGAAATACATTTGTTAGGCACTTTCCATTAATGCCCACTAGGTGTCAGCGTTTTCACACAACAGTAGTAGGCAGACTCCTAGGAACACGTTCAACAGCAGCCAAGCCAACTCCAGGCCCGAAGCACATTCTTCTGTTCCACTTTACATAAGACATAATAATAACAAGAAGCACTTCTACTTTTGAATCCACGCACCTGATTACATGTTTATGTTTCAGTGATGTAAATTACTTTGCCTTTAGCGTTACCAAAGACTTACTCACCTAAACAATAAACAATAAAACACTTACTTGCCACAAGAATAAATCATAATGCATTTTGCTCGTGCACGGTCGGCGCTCCTCTGCAGCATCCGCCCATGTTCTTCTATCGTTGTATTGGTATTTTTTATATTTCAAATGTTTTCATTTAATTTTCTAAAGAAACTATTTAAGCTCATCATAAAGACATTGCAAAATTAGTTGTGTAGGCTTTTGTTATAGCCTTTTAAGCATAGTGAGAACATGCCTACCTCATGGTTACACCTGAAGCATTCTTAGTGATTATACCAATATACCAATAGGGAGAGAGAAGAGGAAGCGAAACAAGGCTGGCCTTAGATTGGTTTTAGATGCACATTTGTAATATTCAGTTTAAGTTTAAGCTAAATGTCTAAATGTATGTAAGAATAGGGCTTTAAATGGTCCGGGTCTCACCGGTGCTAAGCACCGGCAGTTTTTTTTAAAGGGGGTCTCTATCGGGCTCTGTTTTGTCCCCTGGCACAGGCGGGCCGTTTTTTTCCGGACTGCAGTGACAGCAGGCACATGGCTGTGTGTTTGCTCACACTGCGCACTTCTCACCATGGGCGTCCGCGGGGGGGGGAGGGGGGGGGGGTGGGGTTGGGGGAAGGAGCGGCGCTTGCTCCCCCCTGGAGCACCCTCCTTGCCCCCCCCCTGCAGACACCCATGCTTTTACGGACGCCTTTTGTCTATAATTCTAGGACCTGCAGGGAGCAGAGTTGTGCCCTGCCCGAGGCCTCAACTCCCTGATGGGTGCCTCGCACTCCTCCTCGCAGCCCCTCCCGCCCATTGTCATTCTGTCTGTGGCTGATTATCCCGTACAGAATGACAATGGTCAGTTTGAGTTGAGAAAGCACCTTGCTAACAACCTGATCTTTGTATAAGTGTGTGGGCCAATCCAGCTGATCGTGAGGAGCCTTTGAAGAGCTCGCACTCCTGCAGGCATGCCCAATACTGGTGTGTGAGCGCCGGAACTCGGGGCATGAAGGAGATCAACTAGGTTCACTTTCAAGGTACTGTAAAGGAGGAGCAGCGCGATCTCCACTGCTGTCCTGCAACCTCGTAAGCCTGCATTCCAATACCGCAGTCGAGCCCCAGAGTCCCTGAGAAACATTGCAATCTCATCTCCAAGGTACACGGAGTGGTGTGTGCCCAGAGGGTGATTGTGGTAAGTTCATTACAGCCGAAGCCTTGATTTTATGAGATGCAACACAAGCTGTCTTCACTGTATTTTGCAGCGCCTCATGTTCTGTGCCATGTTCACCTGGATTGGGATTGGAAAGGCGGGATGTGAAAGAACAGTAATGTGCACATGTGTGTGCTGTCCTGGGGGTTCCCACCCTTCACACCACCAATTATGAAAGATAGATCAGTAAAAGGATGGATTGATGAGTGAAAGGGTGGATGATGGGCGAGTGAATGGGTGGATGTATGAGAGAAAGGATGGATGGATTAATGAATTAAAAAGTGAAAGGGTGAATGAATGGATGTATGGATGACTGAATAGATGGATGGGTGGAAGAGTGGATGGATGAGTGAAAGGGTAGCTTGGGTGAAAAGGTAAATAGTTGGATAGATGAGTGAATGGAATTCATGAGTGGAAGAGTGGGTGGATGAGTGAGAGGATGGATTGGGTGAAAGGGTGGAAGGATGATGGATGAGTGAAAGGATGGATTGGGTGAAAGGGTGGCTGGTTGATGGATGGATAAGTGAAAGGGTGGCTGGATGGGTGAAAGGGTAAGTGGTTGGATGAAGGAGTGGATGGAGGAGTGAATGGATGGATTCGGTGAAAGGGTGGATGGATGATGGATGGATTGGGTGAAAGGGTGGATGGAGGGATGGATAAGTGAAATGATGGATGGAAGAATAGACGTTGGATAGGTTTGCAAATGGTTGAAAAGGTTTGGATATGGATGGGAACACAGATGGAAGGACAGAATGAATGGTGAAAGACTGAATGTTGGATGAAAAAAAAAATAACATAAAGTACATTTGAAATGGTGGATGTCAGGGGTTTGATAAAAGGATGAATAGCTAGATCCCAGAACAAGAGAGCTCTTCTGGGGGGAGGGGGGGGGGTGATGTCTTACTTCATTTTCTCAGTGCCATAAGAGCTTTAGTACAAAGTGGGAGGTATTTCACTTTTCTGGCTACTCCCTTGCCTTTGTATTACTATTCTGTATTTGCTGTGTGCTTATGTGTGGGATCCATTCATCATGAACACGACATTTCGAGTGACACCCAACTGCTACTTGAATGTTACATTAGTAATTGTAAATGTTTGCTTTGTTTTAGGTGTAAGGTTTTAGGGAGAGCCTCAGAGTACTATAAGCTGTTCTTGAGATGTATATTGTATTTGTAACAATAGGCAAGGTGTCAAAAATAAACTATGTAATAGTCTATTGACAGTGCGTTCTTTATAAAAGCTGCAGGGAAAAGCACCTTTGTGACTTCCATCAGCTCGTGCAACTCTCTGCAAAGCCCCCATAAGCAAAGTCAGATTCCATATTTTAAGTTCCATTTGCTTAAACACCCATAATGTTTTCCCTGTAGAGGGTTCATCACAGCAATCCTCCCTTTGGTTCACCTCTGCGTGCCACGTTACATCTCACAATGGCACTCAGATATGAGATGCTAGTAACAAAGTCTATCCGAGCAGACCTTCCTGAGCACTTTTCTCACCATACATGTCTGCTCAAGACCAATGGTTGTAAACAAAATATCAGACTGGCTAACCCAGGCGGGTAACCATATAAATAGATTATTATCATATGAAATACCTCAAAAAGAGCTGCACAGTTGCTCAAAGCGGTGCGCATACCAAAAAAACGTGAAGTGCACGAATGTCTCAACCTGATGTAAACTTATTTTGACTTGTACTTAAGTGGTTGTCTATTTATTTACTTTTATACTATTGCGCGACTTCCTCTGATGTGTCTGTAAAACGTACCTTTTGTTCCGAAGATTTGCCCTGAATTTTGACCTTCTGTCCTGAATTTTTGTCCTGAATTTTCGTCCTGAATTTTGACCCTTTGTCCTGAATTTTTACACTTACCATCCTGAATTTGCGACCATGTCAGTTGGTCACCCTACATTAACTTGTGAGTTCACTTCGGGGCGCAGCGTTCACACATGACGTCACCAAAATTTCAGAGTTCACCCGAACGTGTCTGCAAAGCATTCACCAACGCATCCATGGTACTTACAATGTGAAATGCTCGGATGCGCAGATCTGGACAGGACTTAAGCCCAGAAGCATAACTGAAGCACGCACCTCCACTAGCAGGGAAAAGATACGCAACAAGCCGCGCAGGAACCATGAGCCTCCTTCCCCGCCACAAACGTCCTGCTCAGCCCCCATTCCAGAACAGGGATTTCTCAAGAAATCTTCTGCATGTGGGGGCCCTTTTGTTGCCGATCTTCATCTCACATTGAAGTGACCCCTCAGCCAGGGCTTTAAATGGGCCGGGTCCCCCGGGTCGCAGAGGACTTTGCAATGGGTCCTTATTATTATTCCCGGATGTTGTGTTTCTGTATTTTTTCCGTGTAGCATATTACGCTTGTAAAGCGCCTACTTTGATCTGAGCCACCACCAAGTGCTAAGAACGAGCCATGGTTGAATGCTAAGCATCCGAGAATGTGATTTTTATGACCCCTTCTGAGAGGCCCAGAACTAGCCCGAGCCAGCACGCCTATGAACGGTTTCAGCGACCCTCCCTGCCCCCACCCTTTGTTTTCTTTTAGCCTGGTGCCACCGAGGTGATAGCCTTGCCTGAAGGCAGGGATTTCACCTAAGCACATGATGTGTTGTGAATATGAGCATGGGGTGGGAGTTGGAAGATGTGCACAGCAGGGGGAAAGGGATGGCCAGTGCAGGTGACGCTTTACTTTTGTATAGGAATTTCTGCTGGCGTCATAGCCCAGGGTTTGCTGTCTGTGCACTTGTATAGATGTGTATACTGTACAGGTGCACAGACATCAAACCCTGGGCTATGACACCAGCAGGAATTACTTTTCAAAGGAAAAGGGTCACCTGCACTGTCATCCATTTCCCCCTGCTGTCTGTGCATGTGTATGGGATACACATCCACGGCGCTGCTCACCAGATGAATGGTGAACAGTGCCATGGATTTGTCTCTTTTTGCATCCAAGGGCACCGACGAAGAAGTAGAGGAGGCCCTGGCAAGGAGAAACCAGGAGACATTTGACCCACATCTATCTACACAGTGAGACCTTCAGGAGGGGCTGGATGCCAGGACGACAGTGCTCCTGATCAGCCCGACTCCACTGATTAGTATCAGAAGAGCAGGCAGCAGTTTTTAAGTAACTTTAATGCATTCTACAGCATCAGCATTGCCTACTATCTAGGTTACTCTAAGTGAACAGTGTTCTAGACTTACATGCGTGGAAACGTCAAGGACAGTCCCTTCCGAATATGCAAATGTAGTGTAAGCTCTTATTGTTCAGCTTTTGGGGTGCCATGGGGTAACTTTAGGGTTCAGGTTGGGTGTGAGTTTTAGGGTGCCAAGGAGTAATTTTAGGGTTCAGGGTGGATTGGGGTGCCAGGGGGTAATTTTAGGGTTCCGGGTGGGTATGGGTTTTGGGGTCCAGGGGGTAATTGTAGGGTTCAGTGTGGGTATGGGTTTTGAAGCGCCAGGGGGATAATTTTAGGGTTCAGGGTGGGTATGGGTGTTGGGGTACCAGGGGGTATTTTTAGGGTGCAATGCGGGTATGGGTTTTAAGTGGCCAGGGGGATAATTTTAGGGTTCAAGGAGGATATGGTTTTGGGGGGGCAGGGGTAATTTTAGGGTTCAGGGTGGGTACGGGTTTTGGGTGCCAGGGGGATAATTTTAGGGCTCATGGTGGGTATGGGTTTTGGGATACCGGGGGCGTAATTTTAGGGTTCAGGGTGGGTATGGGTTTTGGGGTGCAAGGGGGGACATTTTCGGGTTCAGGGCAGGTATGGGTTTTTGGGTGCCAGGGGGACAATTTTAGGGGTCAGGGCGGGTATGGGTTATGGGAAGCCATGGGGCTAATTTTAGGGATCAGGGAATGTATGAGTTTTAAAGGGCCAGGGGGGTAATTTTAGGATTTATGTGTGCTGTAATTGTTGTCCAGTTTCAAATGCAGAATTCACCACTTTCTTTTCTCAGCTTGGCCTGATTGTCTGCCCTGCCCCTTTTGATTAACATTAGTTACGCCCCTTCATTTGCCAGGTTAGCCCCCCCCTGGAAAAATTTCTGCGGATGCCCATGCTTCTCACTAGTGGAAAGTTTCGGCATGACGTCATGCTGGGTGAGCGTTGTAGAGGAAGGGAAATCCTTTAAAGAGAGTCATTTTCTCTCTGGATTTCCCTTTTCTTTTTGAAACTCAGGAGCAGCAGCACTGTCGTGGTGTCACTAGAGCTTTAAGTGGAAGCCTTTTCAATATTATATACAAGCCATAGTTGCTGCTTATTTATCTTGTGCAACTAACAACCGCTGATAAAGCCAATAGTCCTGACTAGTTGTAGGTGTGATGTTCCTTGTTTTATCATATATCTGGGATAAAATGATTGAACCAGCAAAATACATACAAGTCAGGTGGCACTCTATGCTAAGCACGGGATTTTTAGCTTACGTGTTTTAAGCCACGCCCTAAATACATTGGCCACGCCCCTTAAAGAGACTCCCCACTTAAAGCCCTGTGTAAGAGAAGGTGTGCTGGAGAAATTCTGTCCCTTTGTGACTGAGCCATGTGAGCAGCATGACAAAATGGTGGTTTCACCTATTGAATGAATGACTGACTCTAACTTGCTCCAGAGCTTGTGTGATGAGTGGGGATGGAAGCTCTTGTTGAACGCTGAGTTGTTCGCACTTCTAGGGCACCAGACCCGAGCCCACCAGGTATGATGAGATGCATTCTGCTGTGATTTCCATTCACATAATATCCTTTCATCCCTGTAGTCAGCAGCGACTCGAGAAGAAGGAGGCCGCTGGGTAGGTGAGCAGGACCACAGGCTTAATGATTCGGTGTACGGATGCGGGAGATATTCCTATGAAATACCTTTTGTTATAGTTTTCTCAGTTTCTCTCCAGAACGGTGTAACTATCTTACAGTTGAATAACATATTTTCAACGGAACCTGGAGAGTCGCGACAGTTCCAACACAACTCGGATTCAATGGGACCAGTTTATCAGGTGCCCATAGTTGGCTGTCAAATAAGATGGGATATATTTTGTTTTTCAAGGACTTTTTCCAAATATAATTCCATGAATTTTTGAGATATTTGAGATATTACTTAAAAAGATTCATTTGGGGAAGACACTGCCAATTATTTTGGATCTTTAGGGTTAGCTTTTTGTTAAAACTGTGGGAATTTAGTATTTTATATATTCTAGCTGCAGGGTGTGGCTGTGTGGATAGCTTCATTAGCAGATTGATAAGGTCCGGGTAGTTTGTTCTTTTGTGTTTGCTCAGTGCCACTTTGAGCTTTAAGGAGCTATAGAAATTAATGTTATTTAAGTTGTAAGTATTTGCAGCTCAGCAAAGGTCTTGGAGTCAAAACCGTTAAAACAACCGTCTTTGAAGAAAACCTATATATGGCATGAATGAATTGGCATAGTTACTTGTTTTGGGAGTGAGAACTTAACACAACAGTAGATGTCCAGATAATGAGTTTAGCATTGTTAGACGTAAAAAGAATGGCTTGCAGCCAGACTACTAGTAAAATATAAAATGCCTTTGTTCACCCGGTTCGACCACGGCTGGAATTTACCTTCTGTCTTTATTTTTGTACTCCCTCAGAGAAAGCAAACTCCAAGCCTTGCATTTTGCTGGTGAGGTCCTTTTTGCAACAACATTTCTTATTAAGTAATGATCAACAAACACTTCAATGCTGTTCCTAAATGGAGAATGCAAACCATTTGATTATATCGATGCCATTCACCTCGCTGTCCTCGCAACAAATTAACACACACAACACCCCAACCACACCCCTCTTCCTCCATTCCAGCCGGGCCTGTATGAGTTAATATCGTCCATCATGTAGGATCCAGGTGTGACCCGATCCTAGCCCCCCCCACACACTGCTGAGTAGAAAGCTGGAAAAATAAAATGGTAATGAAAGGATTTTATTATCATTTTATTTTTCCCGCTTTCTGCCGAAGAGAGGGCAGGGCGGGGCCAGTGCATCATTGCTGCTGATTGGCAGTAATGACGAGTAGCCCTTACACTTTGAAGTGCGCATGTCGGAATGGCTTGATCCCTTGCTATGGCCAAACCGATATGCGCAATTCAAACTATCCAACCCAGCTGTATTAGACAGCCTGGTTGGAGAGCAGGCAAAGACCTTCAGTGCACTTCGGAGCGCTGAGTCAGCCTGCTCCAGCCACTCCGGACACTTCACTCATGCAGCATGAGAGCTGCTTCTGGATTGGATGAGGAACTGTGGGAGCTGTGGGACCTCGTGCTCAGAGGAGTCTGGAGCCGGGGACTGGAGAACATAGAGGATCTGCAGCAGGCCTAGGGAAGTGAACATTTTTTTCCATACTTAAATGTTCATGTTTATTTGTATGTATATTTTTTTATTGTATTTATGTCAACCCACCATTTATGTGCATAACCAAACACCACTGATATTAGTTGCTGCATTAAAGTTGACCACTCCGCTATCTTATGAGTATGTGTTTTCTGAAAAAAGGAATAAATGGAGGTAAAAAAGAATGCAATGATTCGTTTTACTGTAAGTTGTAAACACATGGGATCCTATTTACAAAGCTTGTTCTTAAATAATTAGTGTCTTACTCCTGATTAGGTGCGCCTTACTTATGAGGAGTAATCAAGACACGACACTTTCTCATGAAACAAAGCTTGGGAAGTTGAGCACAGCCCCTTGTTCGTTTGTTGTGCTCAGGCATAGACCCTGGTGGTGGTTGTTGTAGTGAATGCTCTTCCCCGCTGAGGGTGGAATTGGGAACCCATGATGTACTTCTCTCGCTGACACCCACTGTTGTCCCTCCTCAGACGTCCAGTCTAAAGACACGCGCCTGAAAGAGCTGCTGAAGCAGAATGAGCTGAAAGGACTGGAGTGCCAGCAGTTCAAGGCCCAGCTGGAAAGCACCAAGGTGTGTATTTCTCGCAAAGCAGGAAGTGCATGTTTCTGAAGCACCAGAGAGACCAGGTACTTATGTCATAGGAGCTGCATTTTATGTGTATCACGTTCCCATCTAGATATCCTTCACACACCGAGCACATATGGTTATGTCATACATTTAAAAAAGTATCTTACGTTCACCATTTCCATATCCCTTTGATGGTCCTCTAGAGAGGGGACTGAGTCCTCTGCTCCCATCTGACCTATGTGTCGACTGCCAGAGCATAAACAATCAGCAATACATTTTTGTTTAAACTTGATATTAGCCTCCAGGGTCCTGAGCACTAGAGTGATATGTTCGAGTTTTCTTGCATCAGCGACTTGTCTGACCATGGAGTGAAGAATGGTTTCCAGGGGCTCAATGTTGGCCTTGTTTATTCCAATCAAAGTAGCAATCTTTACTCGCCACAATATACATTAAGCCCGAAGGCAAGGAGAGTTGTAATGTTTTCATACACTGCAGTATCGATCTGACAGCAGTGACTGTATGCTCAATATGGGAAGACATTGTTCATTAAGTGAGTGCTCAGCCAAAAGCCTGTGTAGGTGAAAGTGAGAATCTAATTAACTGAAATTCAGATATCAGGGACATGACATTGGATGTCATGAGAACTGTGCTGAAAAGGTTTTGTTTTTTTCTGGATTCACTGTCAGAAACTAATGGGACATCTGCTACTAGGGTCTGTTAGGCCGTTTTTCAGTGTTCAGATGTCTTGAAATTATGACATTTGTAAGTATGGCTAGATATCAGCTGCCTATTGGAGACTATCATCTGCCGCCTTGAAAATAAGTTTTAAGACTGGGCTAAAAAGGAACTTTGTGGGACACACCGGAGATGGAAATGAGATCAGAAGCAGAGCCTAATCGAGTTAGATGCTTGTAATTGGTAAATAATTTGGAGACCCAACAAAGGACTGCACCTTTGATGGTTGACCTTTAAGTCTTCAAAGGCGGTGATAGAAGCATTGTAGATTTTTAACATGGTGTATGGCGTGTGATGTGCAACCGGTCCAAGGGATACTTTAAGAGTAGACTCGCTTTCGTTTTGAACTCCTGAACGCTTGATCCATGCCCTAACTTGATCCCTTGTTGAGGCCATTGATTGGGTCTGGTATAGCGCTGGAAGAATGAACACCTTGATGGAGTAGATTTGTCTCTAGTGCAAACGCCAACACGAGGCTACTGAGACAGCACATTTCAGATGATGAGTAGAGTCCGCGCCCAGTCCCCTGGTCAGGAGCTGTATAAGGTTCAGACCATCAGAGAGTTGTTTCATGGTCCTAGCTGGTCTTTTTAAAGCCTGCTTTACATTGGCAGGCTGATGACAGTCTTAGTCCCTAGGAACAAAGCTCAGACAAAGCTAAACCTAGATGGTGACCAGAGACTGTGTACAAATCTATGGACCAGAAATGGTGCATTACGAAGTCGCCGCCTCAAATGAGACATTTCAGGCTCCTAACTTAATTAGTGAATTTAAGACCTTCTTCATATGTGCAAAGCTTGTCAGTAATTTAAATCTCTTGAAAGTTTGTTGACTGGTTACTTGGATGATATGGTCATCAGGAGTGTCAGACTAAATCTGAAAACAAATTCCAAATAAGCTGCCATTGTCAGACCCACTAGCAAGAGGACAATACAACAAAAATCAACCTTGGTCCTTTAGCAGCTGTCTCGCCAGGTGTAACTTAGTGAAAATCTTTGACAAGCGTAGATGGTAGCAGTTGTTCACATGTTTATAGAGAGACTGAAATCTCTACAATGGGTCCCTCTTATATGCATGTGATAAGAGCTCTATGGCAATATGCATTTTATGGCATAGTGTTGGTCACATCTTATATTCATATACTGAAATCTCCATGGTTTGTGTAGGGTGCACTATTGTATACAGAGCACTGCAGTGTGTACATCTCATTTGCCAATAGCTCAATGGTGTGTGCATATTTTACCCAAGTGCTGGGAGCTCCATTGAATATCCTTCATGTATGTGCTGTGCACCTGACATTCTCATGGGCTAAGAGGTACACAGTGGCAACTAACATGACTCTGTGCCAAAAGCTGCACAATGTATTCATCTCAATCTCATGTTCCAAGGTGTACACATCAGACACTCTTCTGCAGACCATCCATTGACGTTTCCATCCCATAACCATATGCCAGGAACTCCATGGTGTGTGTATCTCTTGTCCATTTGCTGAGAGCACCAGAGTGTGTAAATTGCATTCCATTGTATACTATAAATGGGAGAGACGTCCATGGTGGGCAGGGCACCCTATAAAGGGGCGGCTCCTCCATAATGGCGGAGGAGCACCGCCCCCCTGCTAAAAATAAAAAATAAAAGCATTTTGTTATCATTTTATTTGCCTATCTGATCGGCGCAGACGCGGGTGGTTAGAGGGGGGCGTGGCCAGGCAATCCGCCGTGACAGCAATGGCAGAGGTAGTGGGCACTTATAAGTGTGCATGTCAGTTGAGCCGGCCAAACAGTCATGCTCCCTTAGGTTTCTCCAACCCGGCTGTTTTGCACAGCTGGGTTAGAGAAACACCACAGACTCCCAGTTACTGTTCGAGCAGCAAATCAGGCCACTCATACTTATCCTAGCACTTCTCTCATGCTGGGAACAGTATTCCAAGCATAAGAGAAGCGTTGTAGGTGTGGCAGGTAAGTTAAATGTTATTTATTTTAATTATATTCCAATTTGTTTGTATTCCCCCCACCCCATCACTAACGAATGCCAGAAGCCGCCACTGACCGTAAGGCAGAGAGATCCATATTGTATACACTGCATAGCCGTGTACTGAAAGCTTCAGAATGCCTGCATCTTATAATATTTGCTTATAACACCACTGTGTGTCCATAATATATCCTTGTCCTCAGAGCCACAGTTCGTACATTGTCTACCCTTGTGATGAGAACTTCATTGCTGTATGTTATTTCTATGCTGTGAGCACCAGTATATGGATCACGTACCCATGTACTTAGTGATATGTATATGGATCACGTACCCATGTACTTAGTGATTAAGATATATACATATATACCACACTTGCTGTGGGTTTATCCTTTTGCCTACTTTCTGATCTTTTCGTTTTCTCCTTTCTCTTTGGGGCTTAGGCCTCACTTAAGGTCTTTTACCCACATTTTTCACATTGTATTGTGTCAGGATTGACGTGGTCATTATGGATTATGGGCATTTGAATTGAAGTCCCATAGCCTGCCAACCAGCCCAATGGACGGATGTTTGGGGTGTTACACCACCCTAATACATGTACTATTTAATACATAGTTGGGCACAGGAGGTTTCAGTTGGGTATGTTAAGATGTCTGTTCGATTTCACCTGGGATTTTTAAATGCTCAGACAAAAAACACACACACTCACTCATCTCTGAAGGTCTTAAAACATGGTTATCTTACAGAATACTGTGTATTATGTACTCCTCACAATCCACACTTCTTGCTCTTTCCACTGGCTCTTAAGGGCCCCCCATGCACTGCTTCCCATATAGTGATTAACATGATATGCCAGCATCATTGTCGGAACATCTGTAGCCCACTCCCCCCAGCCTTACTGACCAAGCTACGCCCAATGCAGTCCAGTCACCTATTTTTATTACGCTCATTACAGATACACCTGGAGCATTTCCAGGAGGACTACATGATGCAGAAGGCCCTGCTCGAAGCAGAGGTGAGGAGGCAGGTGGCCAGTGTAACTCACCTGGAAGAGCAACTGAGGGCCAAAGTGGAGCTCAGGAGAGAGACAGCATCACAGGTAAGTCATTAGGGAAATCTACTTGCCAGATGCTAACCCTCGGAAACTTTGTGAGCCACACCTAACTGACCCAACGACAAGGCGAGGGCAGCTATCATTCACTTTTGATCTCATCTTTCTTCCTACAGAGTAAATAAACCTGGTTATGAACTTTCCTGTTTCCTTTGTGTATTTAGCATTGAATGATGAAAAGTCTAATAGTTCCCAGCAAAATAATGGAACATTATTTTCTTTAAGTGAGCCACTACGTAAGGAAGGAAACCTCCTACGTTTCAGAAAGGGGCTGAAAACGGTGTTGTTCAGGAGAGCTCTGTGAGCCACTTAGGTTAGTGGCTGCCCCCTGTACTGTCAAAGTTGTTGTTTACCATCGATTCCCGAGCGCTTAGAGGCCTGTAGGCGATTGAGCGCGCTACAAATCAAAAATAACAATAACAATAACAATAAGTGCTGTATACCATATTTCTTTTTTTTCAGGGTGTTACAAAAGTGGGGCTGGGAAGAATAGTGAAAATGGCAAGTAAAGATACAAATTTCCTGTCATTTTGCCCAACCACGGATTTGCTGTCTGAACTCTGAATACTGGGATGCCTCGTTGGTGCTGGAAAAGTCTTGAGTGTGGGAGCCCAGAATATCTAGGGTCAGCTTCAGTTTTTTTTAACCCTTGGTCAAAACAGTGGAAGGGAATAAAGGATGCAAGGGTACTGAGGTCGATTTACCTAGTTTAATGACACGTACACTCACTTACAGCTAGACGCGTTTGTCAATAAAACTGTGGCCACGTGTATGATGCTGCTCCGAACATTGCGGAAGATTCTCTCTTTTCTCCCGGTTCATGCCCGCCCAGAGGTAGTGCGTAGTATCATCTTAAGCAAGCTTGACTACTGCAACGCGCTACTTCTGGGTGCGCCAGCTATCCTAGTGGGTAAATTGCAGTGAGTGCAGAATATGGTTGCTAAGCTGGCTCTCTCTAGACGGCGTCTTGATTCTTCTTCCTTGGCGCTTATGGACCTCCATCGGATGCCAATCGCCCAGCGCATTGATTTTAAAGCATTATGTCTAGTTTTTAGGGCCCTTCATGGTCAGGGTCCGTCTCCGCTGCAGGCAATGTTTTCCTGGTATACTCCCACCAGACCCCTTCGCTCTTCATCAGCCTGTTTGGTGGTAATTCCTAAAATTGTGAGGTCTCTGATGGCCGGACGCTCCTTCAGATTCGCCGCAGCTAAACTGTGGAATGTTTTACCCTTGCCCTTGAGAAGTAAGGAGGATCTTTCCTCCTTTAAAAAAGGATTAAAAACATACCTTTTCCTCAGGATAGCGTAAAGATCGGGGCACTATAACATCACGTATGGCTGGTCAAAGTCAAAGCGCCAGGATACCCTTTGGGTGACAGTTTTGCGCTATATAAATATGCCATACAATACAATACAATACAATACGTACCTCACAGAACTTTAAGAAATACTCCTTGAGCTGCAATTCCAGAGTATTGTTCCTTGTACATGGAATCTATTGGGCCCAGGCAAGGCGATGTCAAATAGGTTAATGGTTACCAACGTTATGCTCACTGTTTGATGGTAGTGATAGAAGCTTTTTGTGCAGGGAGATCTCTGTAAATATGAGCTGCTGGATGGGCCAATAGGTTAGGGGTAATGTATCAAATATGAGTTGGGCGCCTGGTTCTCGATTCTTTGAAATTCGCCATTTGACTTCTCGGGAGCTCCTGTAAATGCTGAAACATTAGTCCATAAAGGATCGCACTCCAGCAAGAAAAGCAGCGTAACGTGTAACTGAGAAAATGTTCTTGGTGAATGTATTCACTTAAGGGATGAAGGAGAGGTCATTGTAAAACAGGACACCTATGTTTTATATGTTTGGGATTGGTAATGGTGGTAGGCTCATGGAATAAGCCACATGAAAAGAAGCGGCGATGGGTAAACTCATGTCATGAGCATGATGGCTGTCCTCTGCCATTCGAATCATGAATTTTATCCCCCAGACAAGACCAAAGATAGGATGGAAGACATTTCTCAAAATGGACTGCCTGCTGTGCTATGAAAACTCTAGCTGCATTTCCAATGTATAGATCAGTATTTAGGCTTAATATTACAGTTAGCGTTCAGTGTTTTTGGGGAAAAGAATTATGATAGCATAATCGTTTTTGTGAGGGACTTAATTCGTGGGAAGTGATGTGTTGATGGTGATCAAAGTAGGGTGGTCATGTTAAGGCCTTGTGTGGGACACATGTTGTATGGGCGGAAGAAATACTTAAACAATAATATGATAATCTTGATTTCAGATTCTTGGACTAGAACACACTTGCTGAAGGTTTGTGGGCTGTGCATGCTGGTTCATGGGATGTTGTGATGATGGGAGGATCAGAAGGTTTGTGTATCAGATGACCTGAAGACAGCAGTCAGACTCCTGTGCTCAGACATCTGGTGGAGTGGTCTGTTTCTGTTTGAGACTTACAACAGTGCTGCGAGCACTGCTT
This sequence comes from Lissotriton vulgaris, assembly GCF_964263255.1. Taxonomy (NCBI): domain Eukaryota; kingdom Metazoa; phylum Chordata; class Amphibia; order Caudata; family Salamandridae; genus Lissotriton; species Lissotriton vulgaris. The sequence continues at coordinate 21,402,064 of NC_141688.1, forward strand.
TAACTGTCATCATATTGGTGGTGTTGTCTTCAATGAAGTCAGAAATATTAGTTGCATTTTTGAGTATAAACCTTTCATTGGTTACTTTGTCTATAATAGAATCTAGACGAGGAAATTGGGAGACATTAACTTCATTCTCAGACACCATCTCTGTAATTGATGAGGCTGTGTCATTCACACCTTCAAAACATGGCTCTCTAGTCAGTAAGAGGTGATGGGTAGTGAGAAGCCAAAGGGATGCATGCAGGTTGACTTCTGCTAGGCATGCTGGTCTTTTTGACCTGGCTGAGTTTGAAAGCGCTTGAGGGTGGGACAAGTTGTTTTTCTCTCATTGATGTGTAGATCGGTTAGAATCTCATTATTTGAGGTCGTTGGAAGCCCTGGGTTGGCATTAGTAGTGGTTTAAGCTCTGTTTTGCAGTTCTGCTTGGGCTTGTGTAATTGCTCGGAGCAAGCTACTCTCCAGTCCAGCTGACCCAGCCCTGAGGCGGAAGCCGGGGCTGGAGGTACGAGAACGGAAACTCTTGGCTAATCCAAGACTTTTAACCTGTGTGGTGTCACTTGCAATCTGTTTTTAGATATACTATTGATTCGCCATATCACCCCCCTGAAGCACTCAGCGGTGCATACGCTGTAGCGCCACCCAGCACAACAAAGCGGCCGCCATTAGAGCAGGCGCGCTCGCCGGACACGCCCACCAGAGGCCACGCCCCCTTTGAGTATAAAACGCTGCTCCACAGCGCAACGATAGACCAGCTGACCCAGCCCTGAGGCGGAAGCCGGGGCTGGAGGTACGAGAACGGAAACTCTTGGCTAATCCAAGACTTTTAACCTGTGTGGTGTCACTTGCAATCTGTTTTTAGATATACTATTGATTCGCCATATCACCCCCCTGAAGCACTCAGCGGTGCATACGCTGTAGCGCCACCCAGCACAACAAAGCGGCCGCCATTAGAGCAGGCGCGCTCGCCGGATACGCCCACCAGAGGCCACGCCCCATCGCTCTACAAATGTGCATCTACAGGACGGCGGCCCTACACAAAATAGGTAGGAATTGTACTCCCCATTGCCCTCATATATATACCCCACCGAACTACCCGGTTCATGTCAGGGTTGCAAGCACCCCTTCCGCATTATTCCATCGGCTAAAGCACAAGTATTCCATTTGCTGGCACTAAACTGCCGCTCCCTACCGAAACACCACACGGAGATAGCCATATTGCTCGAGGAGAAAAAACCTGATGCAATCTTCCTGACAGAAACATGGCTCACTGCCCATTCCGACCCAGACGTGGTGCGAGCACTTCCTACAGGCTACCACATCCTCAGAGTAGATAGACCGGCCGGCAGAGGCGGAGGACTGGCGATAATTCTGAAAAACCAGTACCAATGCCGCTTCTCGGCAGACAACATCCCTGACTGTGAAAGCGCAGCTTTCTGCTTAGAGTTCGATGCTAACAACTCTTTCTCAGGTACCCTGATCTACCGCCCCCCGGAACCTACAAAACTGTTCCACAGGTCCCTGCCAGAAATCATTGCACAAAGAATCCTTACATCAGCCAACCACACGATTTTGGGGGACCTCAATCTTCATTTTAATTCCTCTGCTGATCACATCGCCCAGGACCTACTAGAAGATTTGGAGGCCCTCCAACTCACCCAGCTAGTGGCGGCTCCGACCCACGAAAAAGGCAATTTGCTAGACCCTATTTTTAGTAATTGCCCAGACCTAACGGTCGATCAACCCTCTCCCCTTCCGTGGTCAGACCACTTTCTGATCCCCTTCTCGTGGGCTATTCACAAAAATCCCCAAGCACCCCCCCAAGTGACCATCAAGAGGAATTGGTCAAAACTCCCGCTGGTATCCTGGCTGTCCCAACTAGACTCTACCCGCCCCACACCCTGCCCGGATCCCAATGTGGGAAATGACATCTACAGAGACTGGATCACCTGCTCACTAGACTCCACTCTACCGATGCGAAAATCTTCCGTCAAAAGACTTCACGGATCTGCCCCCTGGTTTTCTGACTCTTTAAAACAACTTAAACGCACTTGCAGACAAAGAGAGAGAGCCTGGCGCCTAGATTTCCTCCCAGAAAAGAAGACCTCCTACAAAGAGGCCATTAAGATATATAAAGAAGGGATTAGAGCAGCTCAGGCTACCTATTTCTCTGAGAAAATAATGGAAGCGAAGTCAAAACCCAGGGAAATCTTCCAAATCATAAAACAATGCTCCAGCGCCACCACGGCCCCCCCCCCTATTAAATCCCAGGAGCAATGCAATGAGCTTGCAGATTTTTTCTATAACAAAGTCCTAAAAATCTATTCCACCTTCCCATCTGTAGCCACTCCCCCGGAAACGTGCAAACCATCTCTCATTAGACCACCTCCCCGGCCAGGCCAACCATCGCTCGAGCACTTTCTCCCTCTTGACCTCGACACCTTAAGTAAAGTGGCCCGTACGGTCAAATCAGGATCTCCCCGTGACCCCGCCCCTCCAGATATCCTGATGCAGGCAAGCGAAGCCACCCTGCCTGTAATCTTGGACCTCTTGAACTCGTCCATCTCTGCATGCTCTGTCCCCACAGCCTGGAAACAGGCCATGGTACGGGCATTGCTAAAGAAACCTAGCCTAGACCCAAACGACCTGTCAAATTACCGTCCCATTTCACTCCTTCCCTGGACGAGCAAAGTGCTAGAGAAGCACATAAATGCACAGCTGGTACAGTTCCTGGAGGATCACTCGCTGTTGCACACATCCCAGACGGGTTTTAGACCACAACATGGGACTGAAACCGCCTTATTAGCAGTCACCGAAGACACGAGAAGGATTTTGGACCAGGGAGGATCAGTGGCAGTGATCCTCCTTGATCTAAGTGCCGCATTCGATACGGTCAGCTACGCCACCTTGCTAGACCGTCTCCATAACATCGGAGTTTCGGGTGACGCTTTAAGGTGGTTTGGGTCCTTCCTGTCTGGGAGGTCGTTCCAGATCTTCGACGGTGCAACAGTATCCTCTAGCAAACCCCTGAGCTGCGGAGTTCCACAGGGCTCCTCCCTGAGCCCTGTGCTGTTTAACGTCTACATGAGGCCGCTGGCAAGTGTCGTCGAACCATATGGCATTAAAATCGTATCTTACGCCGACGACACTCAGCTGGTGGTCTCACTGGCCACCGAGAACAGCAAGCACTCCCCAGCCGATCTGTTACACTGCCTAGAGGACATAAAGGGATGGATGACCAACTCCTCCCTTAAATTAAATGGAGACAAAACGGAGCTCATGCTCCTAGGCCCACCTTCGCCAGTACCATTCACCTCTCTGTGGCCCAATGCACTGGGTCCCCCTCCTACCCCAAAGGAGAGCGTGAAGAGCCTGGGAGTGTGGTTGGATAACAAACTCTCCTTTTCCATCCAGGCTACAAAATTATCTGCCACATGCTTCGGCCTTCTGAGAACCTTGAGGAAGGTTCTTCCGCTGCTGCCGCTAGAAGCCAAAAAAGTTGCGGTCCAAGGGCTAATTCAGTCTCGCCTTGACTCGAACAACGCCCTGTACATGGGGGCACCTGAGTTTACACTTCGAAAACTACAGGTTGTCCAAAACTGTGCAGCGCGTGCCTTGCTACAAATTCCGCGCACTCAGTCTGCTAAACCTGCCCTAAAAACGCTCCACTGGTTGCCAGTGAGGCAGAGGATAGCTTTTAAGGCACTATGCCTAGCGCACCGCTCCTTCTGGAACACAAGCCCAGCGATCAACAGAAACCTTGTCACCCCCTACCATCCCAACAGGAACCTACGATCAAAGGAGGCCTTCCTTGCCGTCATTCCGAGAATAAAGCGAGCCAGAGCAGGGGGAAGAATGTTCTCGCTGAACACCGCCAGACTCTGGAACGACCTTCCCCTTTCTCTCCGGTCCAACTCAAATCTCTTTTCATTCCGTAAGGACTTAAAAACATGGCTGTTTGACAAACCCACTGTACCATAAGCACCTCTTCCGTCACATTCTGGTCAGCTCAGCGCTTGGACGCCCACGGGCAGCAACCGCGCTCTACAAAAACCATTACAATACAATACAATACAGTAGTTTGACATTAGTCTTAGGGTGTTGCACCCTTTAACATAGCCACCAGCATGCTGTAGGCTTTCTTCACCATACTGACTTCGGAGTTAGGTATCATCAGGCCATTTGTCTTTCCATTCTTAAAGATGTTTGTGATTTGTAATCTACGTTGTGAAATGGATACAAGCTTGGTACAACAGGTGATCATGCTCAGAGGGGTGGTCGATTTGGCCTTTTTGGAGGTCTGGATCCTTGATGCAACCTCCATGGTGTAGAATAGAAACTGTGTGTTTATTTTCCCCTTTTGGGCAGTAATAGCTGTCAAGATTAATACCTCTAGTTTGGGAGAAATGCATTCAATTTTCCCTCATATTGCACATATATAATTGTGTGATAGGTAGGGCCAGTGTTGGTCTGACAGATAGGAGGTTATGTTCACAAAAAGGAAATACTCTCTATACTCTTATTTTCCAGCACCATGAGGGTGTCTGGGCTGCTACAGACCAGTGGAGGTTGGTAGTCTAGGTTTTTGAAGGTGAGGGAGATGGTGTGGCTGTATTGGCAGCACTTAAGCGGTGATTGATGTGATGAACCACCGAAGTGTGCCTTGTGTGGCACAGTGATGAATACATCTTGCTAACTAGGGATGGTGAATCTTTGTGAATGATGGTTTGGGGGTCACCACTGTACAATATTAAACCTTGATGCAGTGAAGGGTGAGTCAGCGTAGGTTTGTTTAAAGCTAGTGAAGAGGGTCAGTGTTGCAAATTAATCATTGATGCATCTCCAATAGTAAAGTTAAGAGCTTCAGATTTTTAAATACTTTTCATCTCCGGCCAGCTGTGCAAATTAACACAAATTTTCGGACCTCCTCATTTTCTCTGGCCTCAACATTGGAAACATGGCTTCGAGGGTTGGGGCTATGGGTTATTCTGAGCAGGAGCATCTCTGGTGATGTTGACCATCAGTTCTGTGCGACAGGGTCTGATGCCTGCTATCTTAAGAATTTGTCTTACTTGAAGACTCATAGTAGTTACTAACCCTTTTTGAGGAACAGCTTTTCCAGCCAAGAACATCTCTTACAAATGTTATCACCTCTTTTGTTTTAGGTTTTTCCAATAACCATATTTCCAACCATTGGGTAAATTAATAGTCATGGTAATGGCAGCACATTTGCTAGCAGAGGAATGTGGAAGAAACCATAAAATCTCTAGTAAATACATTCCATGGCACTTCAGGTGGATGTACAGAAGTCTGTGGTTCTACATTCATACTTAAACTCTTGTCTATCAGGTGACAAAGACACATGGCTCACCACCATTTCCATTTCTGCATCCATTCCCAGCCACCAGGACCTTTCTCTCTGTTAATAATGAACAGAAGTTACCAGGCAGGACCAACTTGTCACTCCTGTGTAATAAAGCACACTCACTGGACAAATCTTTCCTTGCTTTCCAAAATCCATGAACAAACTTTTTTTTATCATATTAGCCTGAAACTGATATTCAAGCGTTTAGAGATTCCAAGTGTATGTTCATCGTTCTACTTATGCCAATATGGGTAGCAGAGGTTTGCGGTCTACAATGATAATGCTTAGTTGCCCATGTACGAAGTAGTTCAGTTCAGATGAGCCTGGCCCAAAAGTAACGGTGTGCCTGAAAATGCCAACCATTTGTCTTCCAACATCTCTAAGGCCACAGGCTCATGCATATATAGTTATAATGCATGGCAAGAAAGAATTAAATGGTTGTAGGGATGGAGCTGAAAAAATCTTTTGTTCCACACTTTCAAAACTATTTTACTGCTGCTTATACCTTGTTAACTCCACTCCATAGTTAAGCAATTCTCTGCAGGCTAACAGCCTTATTATGACTATAGCAGGCCACGGTGGTAGTGCGGGCACCCCCAGTCCGACTGCCCCATTACAACTTGGGTGGTCAGATCACCTTGTTACCACCGCAACCGCCAGGGATCAAAGATCCCTGGTAGTTTTGTGGCAGTCTTGAGGGTGCAATATGCTTGCGGACCCGCCAGCATATTTATGAGTTTCCTCTCCACCACGGTTTTCATGGGGAGGAGCCGGCCATGAAAAGTGAGGTGGAGAGGAAATAAAGAAAAGGGCCCCCTTTCACCTCTGCATGAGGGGATGAATGCAGTGGGACACATGGTGTGCCCTCCTGTCTGCATGCACCCCCAGTACCCGCAGGGCATGAACTCGACAGTCCATGCCATGAAGGAATGCGCTATGGCGTTCCCATTGTGGTGTCTGTTACGGCTCTCCTACGAGCCTTTAAACAGGCACCACTGTGGACCAGCTGCCGCAGGACCACTTGACCTGGATTCCAGTCGGAATCCGGCACGAGGTCTAATTATAGCTTTGGCGTAACGGGGCACTGGCGGCTCGCTCCCGCACTGCCAAAGTCATAATATGGTGTTAAATTCAGTTAAAATGTTAGCTTAGCTTTCAAAGCACCCTCTTAAATGAAGCTTACCTGCCTATGGCTTGTGATGTATCACTTACAGCAGAGACCAGACTAGACTTAGGTTTAACAATTTTCTCAGCTATTACATGGGGAAAGTACTCAACTCTTTCACTGAACAATACCTCTTTCCCTACTCAATGCACCCACTCTGTCTTTCTGAATACATCTTTTCTGACCATGCACCCCCCACTCTTTCAAAATACACCTTTCCCAACTTAATACACCCACTCTGTCTTGCAGAATACATCTTTCCCGACTCGATGCCCCCCTCTCTTTCAAAATACACCTTTCCCGACTTAATACACCCTGTCTGTCTTTCAGAATACACCTTTCCTGACATATGTACCCACTCTATCACAATACACCTTTCCCAACTTAATGCACCCACTCTGTCTTGCAGAACACATCTTTCCCGACTCGATGCCCCCCCTCTCTTTCAGAATACACCTTTCCCGACTTAATACACCCAGTCTGTCTTTCAGAATACACCTTTCCTGACTTATGTACCCACTCTGTCTTGCAGAATACATCTTTGCCGACTCGATGCCCCCCCTCTCTTTCAGAATACAACTTTCCTGACTTATGCACCCACTCTATCACAATACTCCTTTCCCAACTTAATTGCAGAATTCACTGTTCCAAACTAAAGGCACTCTCTCGGTCTTTCAGAATACACCTTTCCCAAATCTATGCACTCACTCCGCCTTTCAGAATGCTGAGCACTGTTGATGCCGTGTGATTATATTCGATAAGAATCTCCACATGAACCAGAATGTCATCTAGAGCGCCTTCATTTCTGCACCTCTTCCGACACGAGGTGGGTAAAGCATCGAAAAAGCCTCGAATGACATTTCCGAATGTCATTCGAGGAGGCAAAATGCACCTTTATGATTTATAAATATACTCAGGGCCGGGATTCACTATTATGCTTTCCTTGATGGTAAACAGCTTTTCATGTAAATGTTAACTATATCTTAGCTCCCTTAGGTGAGAACATCTTCAGTAGGTTTCATCCACCAAACTATTGGCGCTGAGACTGTATTAGTCAAAACGTAAACGTATCCTGCCTTTCCATTTGCATACTGTAAAAATGATGCTCCTTGGACTGTGCATGACACAATACAGGCACTTTACCCAAACCCTGGTTGGTTTTGTATATCTAAAATCGCATCCAACTAACTATAATTATACAGCTGTTGGAGATAGAAAAATGTTGAAGTATAGAAAACAAATATGTCAGCAAAAGAGAGGACAGTGAAAATGAGTCAAAATTATCATAGCTAAGTACAAGTGAAGCAGAAAGAGAAGTGTATGATTTAAAATGTCACCTTTGCAAGTAAATTACTTGACTGTGGGATTTACATTGACATGATACAAAAATTATACAGTTGCATTACTTATTGTAAACTTTTACTTTGATGATCACATTAAAACTTTATTTCGAATTGTTCTCCTAATATTTTTTAAAAAAACTTTTTAGATCAGACAAGATAAAGAATGGAAAATAAATGTATTTTTAAAACAGATTTTTGGAAAACAGACTAGAAGTATATAAAATGATAAAAATGAAAACGGAAAGAAATGAGGAAAAAAGAAGGAAGAGAAAAAATGCCACGTTGTTTAGAAATATAAAAACATAAATGCAATAAGATTTCCTTTCAATGTGATGAAGTGAATCACTAATGGCAGGGAATTTTGGCCCAAAAAAATCAAAGAAATGTATCGCTCTAGTGGCCACCAAGGGTTGTTATCATGGAAAAGGGACAGGCAATGGCCCTGCGGCCATCGCACGCCAACACAACCTCAACATCATCTCCTACGCCGACGACACAAAGCTGATCCTCTCCCTCACCAAAGACCCCGCCACCGCCAGAGCAAACCTACACCAAGGGATGAAAGACGTAGCCGAGTGGATGACGACCAGCCGCTTGAAACTGAACTCAGACAAGACGGAAGTCCTCATCCTGGGCTCCTCGCCCTCCACCTGGGACGACTCCTGTTGTCCCCCCGCCCTGGGCACCGCACCCAAACCGACAGACCACGCACGCAACCTGTGCTTCATCCTGGACTCCTCCCTCTCCATGACCAGACAAGTCAACGCCGTCTCCTCATCTTGTTTCAACATCCTGCGCATGCTACGTAAGATCTTCCGGTGGATGCTCACCGAGACCAGGAAGACGGTCACCCAGGCCCTCGTCACCAGCCGTCTGGACTACGGCAACGCCCTCTTCGCCGGCACCGCCGCCAAGCTCCAGAAGAGACTCCAGCGGATCCAGAACGCCTCAGCGAGACTCATCCTCGACATCCCCAGACACAGCCACATCTCCAGACACCTGAGAGACCTGCACTGGCTCCCGGTCAACAAGAGAATTACCTTCCGGCTCCTCACCCACGCACACAAAGCCCTACACAACCAAGGCCCGAGTTCCCTCAACAGCCGCCTCAACTTCTACGCTCCCAAACGCCATCTCCGATCGACCAGTCACGCCCTCGCCGCCGTCCCCCGCATCCGAAGAGCGACAACAGAAGGAAGGTCCTTTTTCCACCTGGCCGCCAAGACCTGGAACTCCCTCCCGACCTACGCCTGACCCAAGACCACCTCTCCTTCAGGAAGAAGCTCAAGACCTGGCTGTTCGAGCAGTAGCGGACCCCCCCCCCCAAGCGCCTTGAGACCCTCCGGGTGAGTAGTGCACGTTATAAATGTCTTTGGTTGATTGATTGATTGATTGAATATAAGGTATGCAATGTCGAACCCACAGTGACCCAGTGGAAGGCAATTCACCAAAATGCGTTGGTCCGGCATTGTAAACAGAAGTACTGTATGATGCCAATTGTTTTAGCCAAATAAATATGCATTTTTAAAACTGACCTGGAAGTTGGTAAATAAGTAAGTAAATAAGTTTATTGTGCAGTTAATTAAAACCATTGCAATAATCGACCCTCTCTTATAAACAGTAAAACCTCAGTTTTAAAAAAAGGCTAATGGCCATAGTTAAAAACACACGTTAAGATTACGAAGAAAATCCACACCCCGGCCTTGGTGATCCATAATCTTGTTTCTTAATTTCGGTCGGCAAATATTAGTAACAGTCCGTGAGATAGAATTACCCCACTTTTTAAAGTCTTGGCTGCGGAATGATGACAGGCCGAGAGGCGCCGATTTAAAGTGTATAGTGCTGCCTCAACTTCCATTGGTCTGTGCAAAGTATGTCACATAGTTAGCTTTTCGATGGCTTCCTTTGAGGCTTAGGTGTGCAAAAAAGCTTGACATTATGTGCTTAAAACACTATTACGGTTGTGTGCACTTTTTAAAAAACGTAGGTCAGCTGCAGCTAAAAACTTTACCAGACAGCAGCTTAGTTGAGTGTCTTGGCCAGAGAAGCTTGCAAGCACCGCTTGTCTGCACGACCGTATTTGGTTTTTGTTTTAAATGGGTGTTGTAAATAGAAGTCTGGAGCCGGGTATAATGTTTTATTCAAGATAGATTTCAGGTCAAGTCTTTAAGATGGTAAGATAAAAGAGACCCACCAGGAGTGACCTCCTTGTCACTCAGCCTGCCTGGTGCCAACTGCCAGTTGAGACCAGGCTAAGCCATCAACACTCCATGATGTCACCAAAGGTTCTAGTGGTGACATCATGTGGGTGACAATGAAAACCCACAGACAGAAAAGAGACAGGCTAAATATAACACATCTCCTTTCTTTAGGGAAATCAAAAAAGAATGAAATACAAATAAGTAGAGTTAGTTTCAGTGTACACATCCACGTAAAAGTACACAGTGCATTCTAAAACAAACCATTGAGATAAACGTACACAACATATACTAAAGCTAGAGCATTAAGATATCATTTACATCTTCAGGTAATCAGTAACAAGCCCCAAAGGTAATAACAAATCAAAATACAACTAGTCCCAAGTCCCATCCCCTTTCCTTGGGAAACATGAACACAAATTGGAGCCTACTTTGCTCTGTAACGGAGTACTTCTCTCCCCGTGAACCACCTTGGAGTAACCATTGCTCCGCCCCCAAATTTCTCATGGGATACTCACCACCCGTAAATCTTTAAAAAAACACTCTACACCATAACGGGGTACAACTCTCCCCGTGAACCACCTTGGAGTAACCATTGCTCCGCCCCTAATTTTCTAATGGGGTACTCACCACTCTTAAATTTTAAACAAAAAAAAAACACTCTACACCGTAACGGGGGTGCAACTCTCCCCGTGAATTCACCTTGGAGTAGCCATTGCTCCGCCCCCAATTTTCTAATGGGGTACTCACCACTCTTAAATTAAAAAGAAAACACTTAACTAGGACACATATAGTCCCAAGCACCTCACCCTGTGAACTTCAAATATAGCCTCCATCTAAAAATATAAAGCAAAAATGCAACAGGGTAACACTCTGAATTATAACCAACTAGGCCTCCCCAAAAACACAATATTTCGTCACTCACCACAAACTTGCCATTCACCACACGTGAAAAAAAAACAAACTTGCACAGGCACTCACCACCCCAAAAAACAGATTCACCATTAACCCTACACGAACCACGCGACAAACATCACAATGACCAGCATAGTAATGCAAGAGAAAGTCTTGTGCTCCGGTGAGCGGTCTCTCACCCGAGTAGTATTACTGATCTCCAAGTGCCAGTAGTGTTACTGTTCTCCAAGTGCCAGTAGCGTTTCCCCGCGTAGTAGTAGAGTTTGACAGTACCTTTTCAGTGAACCCCTTGCAGCCTCCACTCTTCGCGCTTCTATGTCGCTTAAAAAGAAAAGGGCACCATCTGCCACTACTCTCAGCAGCAATTTCACCAAAAAGAAAGTCTCGTACATCTCACAAAATCACGTTACTATGGTGATGCTCCCTACAAGGCTCCTCCACAATACGATATCGGCCCAAGATGGCGGCACGCATCCTGCGTTGCACCGGGTGGCTCTGGGCACGCCGCCGCTCTCAAACGTGCCAGTGCAGCACAAGAAGACATCACAACGTCACAAGGAGCTGAAAGACGAAGGTATGCTCCTCACGTTCCTCGCGCACTTCTCTTTTTTAAACATGAAGGTGACGGTTAATCACTTGTTGCGCATTTCGCTTTGCGCTGTTAAAATTGTGTTGCTTTTCCCGTGAATAATAGAGTGAGCTGCTTCAAGACATTCGCTATTTTTTTGTGTTAATGTGACAGTCTTAACAGCTTCCAAAATTTAAATCGCTGTTCTGCATACTCTTGCATAGCTCCAAAGTACTGATAACAGCTTCTTTACCAATTTAACACTCCCCCAGACGCTCGATAATAATCTGTCCTTACAGTGTTGAATGCATGCCGAATTACTGGTTAAATAATCTCACAGTCACTTTTGTCACGCAATTCCTGAGCAGATGTAACACTGCATTAAACCCTTCCTTTCCTTGATTGCTGCATTTTCAACACCAACGATTTTTGCCAACTATGTCACAACATTAATTCCAAGCACACCAACACCCTGGGTTTGCAGGCCGTCCAGATTACTATGGACACTGGTGAATCTTACCCAGGTGCATCTTTTCTGTTTTACCCGTTTCAGCAGATACAGTAATAATCTTCTTTTCTTCTAAATACCCAGACTCTTCGCTTTCTGTTTCTTGCACACTGTAGGCTTATTTTCAGAAGTTCCAGTTTCTTTACTTTTAAGTTGCTTACTTCTACATCGTCCTTGCATGGTGTAAGTTATTATATGCTTCTCCAAACGTCGCCAAAAATGTTGTAAATAGAAGTCTGGAGCCGGGTATAACTTAGGTTGTTTTATTCAAGATAGATTTATGGTCAAGTCTTTAAGATGGTAAAATAAGAGACCCACCAGGAGTGACACCTTGTCAATCAGCCTGCCTGGTGCCAACTGCCAGTTGAGACCAGGCTAAGCCATCAACACTCCATGATGTCACCAAAGGTTCTAATGGTGACATCATGTGGGTGACAATGAAAACCCACAGACAGAAAAGAGACAGGCTAAATATAACAATGGGTCTGAGTAGTAGCCGGCGCTCCTGCATCAGCTCATGGCAAATAGTTATAATGTGGAATATGTCCTCCTCTCCTTCCCCACAAAAACGGCACATTGTTGGCTTTGGAGGGCGCAGCCAAGGGGGCAGATGGTATACTGTCGATAACAGACCTAACCGAGATTTCAGAAACTTCTCTTTGGTGGTTCTGGAGAAGTTAGAGAGGAGGTAAGCTTGAGGAGTCGCTTTACTGTAGTATTGTATAGTGAGCCAGCCATGCGAACGTTCAGTCAAGGCCGCTTTGTCTTGTAAGATAGACTCTTTTTTAACAATGTTATTTTCTTGAAGCTTGCCATAGTCCCAGACGTTGCCCAGAGTTGCCGTAACCTCAACTGGTCCAGTGCAGTGTCCAAGAAATATCTGGCTGGGCAAGTTTCTTTCATTTCTACTTCTCTCCACAAGTAGAAATTTAACGTTTCTGGCTGCCCTATTTTGATCTTGAACCGGGTTTTAACAAAGGCTACTTTTCTGGCTAGCTCCTGTTTTTATATCCCGAATTCCAGCCTCATTTGCGCCGCAGATGTGTATCTAGGCAACCCGTATATAATTCTTAGCGCTCTCGCGATGGTGCCATTTAATGTTTCCGCGTCCCTCCCTCTCATGGCTTCACTTCCATAGGTGATAGATGGTATGAGTTTGGCCAGTATCACCTTGGTCAGAGGGAGGAAGCTAGGGCCCGCTGTTATGTTCTTCAGGTCTCTTAGTGCTACTGCTGTCATTAATCCCCTCTTTTTTATTGCCTCAAATTGTGCTTTGTAATTGCCTTTGCTATCGATCATAACCCCCAGATATTTGTAGTCTTGTACGACTTCAAGCTTTCATTTTGCCAAGTACCAGTTGTATTTTGTTTTTATTTTCCGGTAATTTATACACATGGCTTTTGTTTTGTCTTGGTTGATGGTTAGTTGTTAGTATCTGAGTATTGAGATGTAATGTCCAGCAGGCGTTGTAATCCTATGGGTGGGTGTCCAACTGATGAGTACTAAATCGTCTGCGTATAGGAGGTTAGATAGCTGATGATCTCCCAACTTCGGGGCATGCGCTTTGCTTCCATTAAGTTGAACTGAAAGTTGGAGTCAGAGCTGGTGTTTGTTGGACGGGGCAGCCGTTGGATCAGATATATATATTGGGTTATATTATATAAGGACTCCAGATCCCAGAATACTTTGCAATGGATGTATGCAACTATGAGGTGATGATGCAATAAATATGGGACTATTATCGGCAATCCTAGTGTTGGCAGTCTTTTTCGGAGCAGAGAAGCCTCAGATGAAGGGCGGATGCCCGAAACGCGTCAGGCTCTGCTGACGCAGGTTGTACCCGTCTCCTTCCCTTACCTGGAGAGAGCCGGCTGGGAGTGTGTGCTGCACATGGGTGCTCTGTGAACTTTGTATATTTGACGGTCGACCCGGCTGGGGCACGCAGCACCGCATACAAAGCGGCTCCTCTGCTGGTATGCCTATCGGCGGAGTGGAGCAGCCAGGCTTAAGATTTGAACAGGGAAGAACTTGTGCGAGACACCCGTGATTTGTAATATTTACTGAAAACGACTGCCATCAGCCCACCTGGGTTATATTGTATAAGGACTGCAGATCCCAGAATACTTTGCAATGGATGTATGCAACTATGAGGTGATGATGCAATAAATATGGGACTATTATCGGCAATCCTAGTGTTGGCAGTCTTTTTCGGAGCAGAGAAGCTTCAGATGAAGGGCGGATGCCCGAAACGCGTCAGGCTCTGCTGACGCACGTTGTACCCGTCTCCTTCCCTTACCTGGAGAGAGCCGCTGGGAGTGCGTGCGGCACCTGGGTGCTCTGTGAACTTTGTATATTTGACGGTCGACCCGGCCGGGGCAGGCACCACCGCATACGAAGCGGCTCCTCTGCTGGTACGCTTATCGGCGGAGTGGAGCAGCCAGGCTTAAGATTTGAACAGGGAAGAACTTGTGCGAGACACCCGTGATTTGTAATATTTACTGAAAACGACTGCCATCAGCCCACTTGGGTTATATTGTATAAGGACTGCAGATCCCAGAATACTTTGCAATGGATGTATGCAACTAGCAGGTGACGATGCAATGAATATGGGAATATTATCGGCAATCCTAGTGTTGGCAGTCTTTTTCGGAGCAGAGAAGCCTCAGATGAAGGGCGGATGCCCGAAACGCGTCAGGCTCTGTTGACGCAGGTTGTACCTGTCTCCTTCCCTTACCTGGAGAGAGCCGCTGGGAGTGCGTGCTGCACGTGGGTGCTCTGTGAACTTTGTATATTTGACGGTCGACCTGGTCGGGGCACGCACCACCGCATACAAAGCGGCTCCTCTGCTGGTACGCTTATCGGCGGAGTGGAGCAGCCAGGCTTAACATTTGAACAGGGAAGAACTTGTGGGAGACACCCGTGATTTGTAATATTTACTGAAAACGACTGCCATCAGCCCACTTGGGTTATATTGTATAAGGACTGCAGATCCAAGAATACTTTGCAATGGATGTATGCAACTAGCAGGTGATGATGCAATAAATATGGGACTATTATCGGTAATCCTAGTGTTGGCAGTCTTTTTCGGAGCAGAGAAGCCTCAGATGAAGGGCGGATGCCCGAAACGCGTCAGGCTCTGCTGACACAGGTTGTACCCATCTCCTTCCCTTACCTGGAGAGAGCCGGCTGGGAGTGCGTGCTGCACGTGGGTACTCTGTGAACTTTGTGTGTATATATATATATATATATATGTATATATCAACAGCAGTCTCCAAAAGCTCCGTCGGAACGACCCAAGGAAACCACACGAATCCAACATGTTTGAAGGCACAAAGTTTATTTACAAGCTGAGTCCAACTAAATCTGACGCGTTTCGGGCATCCGCCCTTGCTCACAGATATATATATTCATGTGATCAAGGGCCAAGGGGGCTCGAAACTTTGGCTGCATGCAGAACGCCGGTAGTGCAGGTCAGAGGAGAATGCCAGGCATGCCTCTTTAATATCAAATACACCTCCACTCCCATTCAGACCGAGCCCAAACTCAAGCAAGAAACATTTTCTTTTATTTGGCAGTAAGTACTCAAAGATACCAGGAACGCGTTTCGCTCTCTTGGCAGCCTTTCCCAACCTGAATAAGCATGTTTTAAATTTGCACTCTTGAACTTTTAAATACTGCCCACAGGTGTTGCTTTACACTATGTCATTTTGTCATTAAAGGCATATTCCTCTTTATCAGCAAACACTTGTATAAATGTAATATAATAAAGCTATTTCCGTTTTGAATCAGCAGTCTTTATTGATACTGATATTAAAAGTTCACCTCCTTTGCTGGCAGCAAACAAGTTGATTTATGAAAAGATTCCATTCCAATGTTGGCAGGCGATTCCATAATGACACCAACTTCATGCAAAATTGCAAACACTGCCAATTATTTAATTTCCATGATTACTCACGGTAACTACTGCAAGTCCTGGCTCCGAGCTCACAGGATGTATATGTATATGTATATGTATATGTATATATATATATATATATATATATATATATATATATATATATATATATATATATATACTAGCAGCCCGTCCCGACGTTGTCCGGGTATGAATTGCTGCCGGCCAGGTGAATTTTTGTTTTGTAGGATTTCGTTTTGATAGCATTTCTTATCTGTGACAGGCCTGTGAAACGCTCCGATTCACAGTGCACTGCTGATGCACTTAAGAGTGCGCATTTAGTAGTGTGTGAACTCGAGTTTCCCTACTTTATTTTTCCTTGCAATATTCTATAGCGCGAACTCGACAACATGGCATGAGCACAATTTACATTACAGAAGAACACATTAATTTGTGGTAGGCACGGGGAGACAAAGCAATTTGCCTGCAATCACAGGATGTCGACCTGATGCCGAGATTCGAACGTAGCTCCCCAGCTCTAAAGTTCGCAATTCTAGAACCTGTGGCGGAAGGTGTGTCTAAAAGTGTATGTCGGTGCTGGCCATCAATGAGAGAAACTGTGCATTTTTCAAATCGGTGGTGAAAAAATATGAGTATGTTGCTGGAGATGTGGGCGGCCGTGCCACCAATGTACTTACCGGAGGAGGGTGAACACCCATTATTCCGCAACTTTCTTTCCACAGACCATCACTCTGCATACTTTCATTATGAAAGTACCATGACTCCGCAATGCCATTATAACGCATGGCATTACATTTTATATGCTTTAACCACGCATACATTTACAACGAAATTCGTTGTAAATACATGAATTGTAAAAGCATGTTTTATTTTTAATGTTTGGATAAGGTAAGTATGGATATAGGGGTGTATGTTTTTGAGGTACTGAGGTATATGTTTTGGGGTGTTTGGGTATTTTAAGGGTTCGATATAGTTTTGGGTTATGGGGTACAGGGGTAGTTTTAGCGTTTAGGGATAGGTATGGGTTTTGGGGTACAGGCGTATTTTTAGGGTTCAGGGCTAGGTTTGGGTTTTGGGGTATAGGGGTATTTTTAGGGTTCAGGGGTAGTTTTGGGTTTTGGGGTACAGGGGTATTTTAGGGGTTCAGGGCTAGGTTTGGGTTTTGGGGTACAGGGGTATATTTAGGGTTCAGGGCTAGGTTTGGGTTTTGGGGTGCAGGGGTATTTTAGGGTTCAGGGGTAGGTTTGGGTTTTGGGGTACAGGGTTATTTTTATGGTTCAGGGCTAGGTTTGGGGTTTGGGGTGCAGGGGTATGTTAGGGTTATGGGGTAGATTTGGGTTTTGTGGTACAGGGGTATTTTAAGGGTTCAGGGCTAGGTTTGGGTTATGGGGTACAGGGGTATTTTAGGGTTCAGTGGTAGGTTTGGTTTTTGGGGTATTTTTAGGATTTAGGTATAGGTTTGGGTTTTGGGGTACAGGGTATATTTATAGGGTTAAGATGGGTTAGTGTTTAAGGGTGTTGGGGTATTTTAAGGAGTAAGGGTGGGTTTTGATTGCGGGGTTCAGGGGTATTTAAAGGGAGCAGGGTGGACACGCGGAGCTGGAATGTACAGAACCTGGGAAGAAAAACAATGAAATATATGACACAACGCGCGCCCCGCACACGCCCACACCCCCAGCACACAATATGAGACATGGCATGAAGGGCAGAATGTAAAAACAACAGTTGATGGATAGAATGCAGAACAATGCCTTAAATTCCCCCCAATAGAGAGATCTTGGCCTACTCCATCATTTTCTTTGCACTCCACGCCCCCACCCCCAGTTCAGACACAGCCATGAGCACATCTGCCTTGACCCTGTGCCTCATGGAAACATTCCAGGTTGAACTGCCAAGCCATTTCTTTCACGAACTTCTGGCTATCAGCCGTCTTCAGCCAGGATAGCTTGACTCCAGTGGAGTGGAGAGCATGGGACTCATGCCTCAGCATACCCAAACCACTCGGGGTGACAAATGCAAAAACAACAGTTGATGGACAGAATGCAGAACAATGTCATACATTCACCCCAGTACAGAGATCTGGGACTAAATCCATCGTTTTTTTGCACTCCACACCACCCCAGTTCAGACATGGCCATATGCAAATCAGCCTTGACCCTGTGCCTCATGGGAACAGTCCAGCCCGAAGGGCGGAACGTACCACACGCCCCCAGCATTTGTCACGCCCCCCCAGCACAAGCCCACAGCACAACACATACACGCCCACAAGGGACTACTTTGCTGGCACGGTTCTTTTAATTTTTAAATGTATATGGTGGGCGTCTGCCTAGCCTATGTCCTTCTGCTGCAACTGCCCTTTCCAACGCTGTATTGGGTGTTGCGATTGGTGGTGTACTTTTCGAGTTTACCTGGCTCAAAGGACACAGTTCTCTCTTTATAATAGTAGTATAGATATATATATATATATATATATATATATATATATATATATATATATATATATATATATATATATATATATATATCTCATCAAAGGATTCTGAACACAGCACGCATCACGACCGGTGCGACCAACGAGTCCTGAATCCAACCTAGAGTTTCATTTCACCATCAAAAATAACTTCATCTCACTCCAAGGATTTAAATTACAGCAGTCTTTAAACACTTTCAACCATCAACCAACACGTTTGGACGAACTTGGTCTGGATCACGGTTAGCGATTCAATTTTTAATTTCTAATTTATACACAAATACCCAGTAGGCCCACAATGAGGAATTATGGGACATGTAGTTCCTGACATTAAAAACATGTACATTTACGAATATTGTGGGGAAACATCACTTACAACGCATTTATTACAACGCACTACCATTACAACGCAACCATTGCAACGCAAACCATTACAACGCATTGCGCTGGGGGGCGCTCTAGGATAGGGAATATATTTAATTTACTATCCAACACCTTCCCTACTATCCACGGGGACTGGAGTTGGAATAGTAAATTAAATAAATCACTATCCAGCGCTTAAAAGCACTATGCGTTGTAGTGGTATGCGATGTAAAAACCGCGTTGTAACAGCAGGCGTTGTAATAGCCTGCGTTGTAACGACACCAATCCATATTGTGTTGTCATTGCAATTGAATATTTGATATTATATTCAAATCGCTACATCTCCCATGAGTAACAATAGTGAGGCATTTATTCTTCAAATTGGTCCTTATTTTCCAGTTTAGATGGAAGCATGTATTTGTAAATGAATGGCAGGTAATTTTTATTGATGGGTGCATATATCGATTATCGGACTATTATTTGCTTTACACATTCCCGGATACGTACTGATGTGTGTTGGTGATCTCCCCACAATTCATTCACAATCCCGGCTAAGTGCCATCATTTTCTACTCACCATCACAAGACACACATTCTAAATCCTTAGTGGATAGTGAAAACTGAATCATTTGATCATTAGAAGTGCCTTATTACCCTAGTAATAAGCTCTTCCGCAATATATTGATTGCGAGACATCTGTATTACTTCTGAATTCATGTTTCCGGCTAAGTGCCCACTGTATCATAACAAATATTCTAAGTGGATAATGGAAACTCATTAACTTAGTTCTTGATGATGACATAATTCAACCTGTTATTACCACATATTAATTGATATTTTAAGAGTACCTTACATAGTATGTTGATGATGTGATTTTTTTATGTCCAATACCACAGACTAAAGATGCACATACAGTTCCTCATCACCATTCAACTTGTAAGGTTGTTTGGTTCTGAACCTAATGTGGAATCTAGATTACAATCGTCTCAATTTTAATGTTCTGTCTGCACCTCTTTCATTTGGTAGTACTGTGGCCATCCCCAATAGGTCATTTGTTGCCAGTGGTATCCATGATGTGTCAACTTGTTTCGTCATTGCATAGTTCATGTCATTATTATGCTCTAAAATTCTTTTTTTAAGTGAGTAGATTGTGCTGCTTATATATCTCAGGACTCATTTACATTCTAGCATTTAAACCAAATATGTTGTTTCATAATTGATTTTCCCATCAATCACATATGTTCTTCCTTTAAAATCCTTGATTTCTTTGACATTTTTACTTTTTTGGCAAAATTTACGTTTCTTACATTTGGTAAATCCTTCTTGGTGGTGTTGTAGCCATGATGCAATTTTCGGCCTCGTGAAGTGAGTATGTACCAGTTTATCGTAAAAAGAGGGGGCTCTTCTGTATGTCACATTCAGTCTGTTTCCTAGTTTGTAGCTAATATTTGGATCTTTTAAAGTGTCCCAAAGTGTATTAATATTTTTAATTATTTGTTGAGTCTCCTTACTGTATGTCAATATTAGCCTGATCTTTTGATTATCCTTTTCTGTTTGCGCTTTATTTCTCTTTGTATTTTTTTATTTTATTTATTAAGAGCTTGCAGTTACAATATACACGCCCCATTAGGGAGCCATCATTATCAACAAAGCGTGTATCAACACAAGTAATTTTTGGGAATAACAAGATACAGGGAATAGACATAGCAAAAGCTCCATGAGCCAACAACCCACCCCACCCAACTCCCCCCTCGGCACTTACGAGGATGTGGCATCTTACAGCCAAGGAACTTTAAGTGATATGAATGTATTTATTCGTCAACACAAATAGAAAGGTTCACATGCAGTTGTTCCCAAGGTGAAACAAACCTATATAGAAAACAAGCAAAGTACAAAAAGAAAAAGGAGATAAGACACATCACAGATTAGGGTGACTCATTAGATACATGGTCAGTGGGGTCCATAAATCTTTGGGCCGAGATGACTCCGGCAGGTCCTCCTCATAGGTCTCCAATTGTTCCCTGCAGTAGGTTAGGTGTTGGATCCACCTCTGGACCGTAAGGAGCGACTTGGCACCCCAGCACTGTGCCACGGCTCGTTTGGCCAATAATGTCGCTACTGCAACCAGTTGCTGGTTACCGGTTTCAAGGATTTCACGTCACCCAGCAGATATACTTCCTGCACACACCGCACACGATCAAGCACCACATCCATCAGCACACCCACAACTTTAGTCCAAAAGGCAGCCACACCTGCGCATTGCCAAGCAAGGTGCAAGAAATCGGCATCCGCTTGTCCACACCGCACACAACAAGCTGTATCGCTCAATCCAAATTTACATGGTTGCAATGGAGTATAGTATAGCTGGTGTAGACATGTAAAATGAATAATGCGCAAATTACAGATGGCAGTAAGGCGTCCAGTTAGCGTACAGCAAAATTGCCTGTGGTCTAGTGGCAGGATGTAACCCAATGCAGCATTCCATTTACGATATGAATGGTGCTCCCCCGGCTCCATCTCACTCTGGGATGCAGCATATAATTTAGTACTCAGACCCTTGCCCTCCTCGCCACCCAGCACTACCCGACGTGCTCGCAACATTTGTGGTTCAGCAGGATAATCAGGGTAGATCACTTTAACCGTCTGTCGCACCCTCACATATGTGAAACTTAACATCAGACCGTTAGTCTGACCTGCCTGCACGTCTGGCAGTGAACGGAAATGGCCCTGTTTATACAGATCTCCCAGTTGAAGTACGCCGGCAGACCTCAGAGCACACAAGGCCAGATGTTCCTGTGCCGCCGAAATGTCAGGGTGCGCCGCTATTGGCAGCTGTGGGGCATAAAGATAGGTTAGCTGTGCCCTTTAAGTGAGAGCTTGCCAAGCCCAGGCTGGATTAATCTCTGCCCTGGGGCCACCACCGACATCGATAAGCGCCGCCGCCACAAACGGCAGGAGAAGGATGGCATCCGCTTCTATTGCTGTATGTGGCAGGAACTTTTGAGGGAAGAACCAATAATGCGCAAAGAGCACATGAGCGCACAAATACTAGAGACGCATATCTGGAGCTTCGAAGCTACCACTATCAAATGGCTGAACAAGTGTATACCAACTACAGCGAGGCCTCTTGCTCCCCCAGACGAACGAATGATAGCAAGGCTGACTGCAGGGCCTTAAAAACAGAGATGTTCAGACGAATAGGAATATTTACAAAAAGATACAACAGCTTAGGTAAAATAGTCATCTTCATCACTGTGATGCGATCGCAAGCGACAGGGGCAGCCGGGACCAGCGCTCAGCCTTATCTGTAAGGTGTCAGATGGTGCAGCCATAATTCATGGAAATAACCCGCGCATGGTCCCTGTGTAACCAGATTCCCAGGTATTTCCCCGGGTCCAGGGCAGTGGGAAATCTAGCTGAAACTTGCAGGTGCCAGCCGTCAGGGGAAATACCGTAGACTTAGCCCAATTGATCCCTAGGCCCCAGTATCCTTCAAATTTGACATACTCACAAAGCAACTCCCGTAAGTAGGTGGCAGGCTCGCGGACGTATAACAGTATATCGTCTGCATATAGTGAGACAAGAAGAGGGCGCTGCCGATAACGGAATGCGGCAGAGGCATGTAGCTGGCACAGCTTGCATGCGAGAGGTTCCAGATCTAATGCAAAAAGCATTGGTGATAGAGGGCATCCCTGCCTAGCGCCCCTGTGAATAGGAAAGGTAGAGGACACCCACCCATTGAAACAGACCCTGGCTACCGGCTCAGTATAGAGGTCCCTGATCCACTGAAGAAAAAAAGGAGGGAAGCCCATTCTTGTGAGGACTGTAAACATATAAGCCCATTGAAGGGAATCAAAGGCTTTTGCTGCGTCAAGCAACGCAGCTACAGCTTGAAAATCAGAGTCAAAGTAGAGTAGTAAAAAGCGTGCGCAGGTTGTGTGTGGTGGACCGGGCAGGTACAAGTCCTGACTGGTCAGGGAGCATTAGCAGTGGAACCAGTGGCTTTAGCCGGAGGGCAATCATCTTAGCTAATATCTTGGCGTCAATATTAATAATCCAGACGGAGCTGTAGGAGTCACAGCGTTTGGATGCCTTATCAGGTTTCAACAACTTAACTAAGAGAGCTTCCCTTAAGGAGGGCGGGAGACCTCCGCTTAGACCACAAGCAGTCTGGGGGCCTATTTCTCTTTATTAGTATTTACTAAGGTTTGTGCTCTAGTGATGCTCTCCGGTCTTTTCTTGCCCTCCTCGATATCAGATCGCTTACATCCTCATTTCAAGAATTTACTTTCAGTCTCTTTATTTTTTATCTGTTCTTTTTTCATCTGAGCAATTTCTTTTTATCATTAAAAATTCACCATACGCTTAAGGGTGGGCGGAGCTGGCGTAGTGCCTCTACGAGTAGCTCCACGTAGTTTGAAAAAACCTCTGTGGAGCTACGCTTTTGCTCTGCTCCACTCCGCTCCCTTCGCTCCCTTCCATCTCCCAAACCCTCCCAAATTCTTAAAAAATTATAAAAGAAGGCACTTACCTACGTTTCTGCCACCTCCCCTGCCTGGCTGCTCTCCTTCCGGCTCCTCGCGTCTTTCTTCATGAAAAAAACCACTTTGCTGTACGTAGTAGTGTTTTTTAAATGAAGAAGGACGCAAGAGGAGCAGGAAGGAGAGCAGCCAGGCAGGGGAGGTGGCAGACACACAGTTAAGTGCCTTCTTTTTTAATTTTTAAAGACTTTGGGAGGGGGGAGGGAGCGGCTAACTCCACTCCACCACGGAGGCGGAGTTTAGCCTACCTCCGCATTCGCAATGGAGCGCGGAGTAGGCAAATCTCTGCAAACTCCACTGGCGGAGCAGAGTTACTAGCCCAGGGTTACATACTATATACTTCTTTTTAGAGTTCTTGGATGGAAGCTTGAGCCACTCAGTATGCTATTTGTTGCTGTTGGTTTCCGCTAGACCGTAGTTCTTATTTGTTGTTGCTCTATGTACACTTGTACAGTTTTGGTGCTACTATTGCATGTGAACTACACACCAATATCATTATTATTTAACAGGCTGAAGTGTTCCATGAACTCGTCTATCGTACCATTCCATATTTTAAAAAGATCATTGATATACCTCAACCACTGCATGATTTTTCCGTGTACTGATCCTTTCCTTTTCCCCAAGCTACAGTTTTCTCTTAACAGCCCATTGTGAGATTTGCGTAGCTTGGAGAGAAGGAAACTCCCATTGCAGTTCCATATTTGACAGTATATTTGACGATCAAATATGAATTTATTATTCCTCAAACAGATTTCCACCGTTTCCATTATCATTCTTGACTGTTCCAAGTATCTTATGTCTTTTTGGCACAAAAAATATTTGATAGCATTGAGTCCGATTTCATGGCTTATGGACGTGTATAATGATACTACGTTCACTGTAACTAAAAGATATCCATCTTGCCACTCGATATCTTCCAACATTCATAAAACGTCTCCAGAAGCTTTAATGTATGAATTTAATAATGTTTCCATTGGAGCCAGAACATGATCTACATACTTTGAGATGCATTCATATAATCCTCCACAACATGATATTATTGGTCTTCCAGGAGGATTATTTAATGTCTTGTGGACTTTAGGAAGGAAGTACATTTTGGGAATGATTTGACTTTTGTTTTTCAAAAAAGTTGCTTCCTCTTCCTCCAACAGACACTTTTCCTGACATGATTTTATTTCTTGTTTAGAGCTAATGTTAGTTCATTAATTGGGTTTTGTTTCAATCTTTTATAGTTATTGGATACATTCAATTGTCTCAGCGTCACTCTTTTGTACTGAGCTTTGTCCATTATTACGTTTCCACACTTCTCTGCTGGTTCAATTTCGATTTCTTGGTTATTTATCAATTTTTTTAGGGCTTGTCTCTCTGCTTTTGTTAGATTCTCCTTCCGATTTGGATGTATGTTATTATTCAGCATTTCCAAGTCCGCTACGGCCAATTCTTGATACAGATAAATTCTGTTACCTGGATTTAGTATTGGACAAAATTTGGATTGTGATCTCAGTTCTGTGTGTTCATGTCCTAGGTTATTTCTTTTTTAATTCCTTTAGTATCCGTGTATTGGGCATTACCTCATCATCTAGATTCAAAACAAGATCATACACATTCTTTAAATCATGTATTTGATCGATGGATAGTTTGACATTGGGAGTCCTTATATTCTGATCATGGGGCGGTTGTATACCTATTTTTGCCAAAAACTGTACTAATTTTAGTTTCCATATATATTTATATAAGTCAATTTGTGTTTCCACGTAGTCGTAATGCTTTTCTGGACAGAATGTTAATTCTTTGTTCAAGACTCTTTGTTGATTTTCAGTCAGTGTGTATTGTGATAGATTAATTATCAAAGCTTTTTCTATGTCAGAGTCAGCTGTTGATTCTATTTCTTCTGTCTTTTGCGTAGAGGGTATTTGCTTGTGTTTTCTTGTTCCCCCTCTTTGTTTTTCTTTTCCTGAATGGCTGACTCATCTTCCTCTTCCTCGGCCCCAACATCGTCCACGCCCTCTCCCTTGCCCTCCTGCATTCCCTGGTCGTTGGTCTATATAGAGGAGTATCATCTCCTCTAAAAAAAAGTGGTTTTATTCATGGCTGTCGCTGTGCCTTCTCCCTCACTTAGATCAGCCTCTGATTCGCTAATAGTGGAATCATATTCATTCCCTTTCACCTACTTTCCTTGCAATTGTTGTTTTAATGTTGCAAACTTTTGGCAAAGGTAAATATTGTACCAAATTCATAATCCCTTTCATCCCGTCTACATTTTCTTTGTTTTTTTTCCTCAATTTCTTTTTCATACTTGTCAAGTCTGGTTTCCATCTCTTTTCTGTATTTCTTGCTTTCTTCATTATCTTCTAGGCAATGGATCAGTGCTTCTATGTTGTTTATCAGTTTATGTATGTCATCCAGATCTATCTTTGCATATTTGAAGATGATTTGCATCATTTTTCTGGAGCACTACATGTTGTTTCTGCCCCATTCTTCCAGCATTTCAGGTTTGTATTAGGGCGGTTCAGTAATGTAAAATTCTTAGGCCTCTGGGCACTCGATCTACTGCAATATATTTCTCCATAGTGACTACTTCCCAACCTTTGTTAATTTCGTTTCTCATTAATCTTTCTAGATAACCAAATAATTGTGTATGTATATATATATATATATATATATATATATATATATATATATATATATATACATATATATATATATATATATTTTTTTTTTCATTCAGGGCTAGATTGTAAATACTCTATTTAACTGTGTTTTGGATTTTTGGTGACTTGCAATACTGTGAACACCCAGTGATTTTCACCAAGATTAAGTTGTGTAAATCACATATCAGGTACTTTCGGCATTGGTGTCATCTGTACATATAGCAAAAGCATAGGACACTAGAAAAGCTTAAGAAAATGAATTTTCATGTATGACTGTGTTGAGAGGAGATAAAGGCTCTCCTAGAGTAACCTAGAATGTATATATTGAAATGAGCCGAATAGCCGTTCAAAGATGGCCGCCGTGAAAGTAATGAATGAATTACCTCATGTACCGTTTTCTATGTCAATGTTTATTTCATTTTTGTTGAGGACACGTGACCTAAAAGTAATCACGGTTTCTGTTTTAAATGCAATTCAAAAACAGTGTCAATCTACACTGACGAAGGCGGCAACGCCGAAACGCGTTTGTGGATTGATTTGCTGAAGGTTTTGTTAATAAAAATCGTGACGAACCTACGCTGTATTGGTTTGGAGTGCTCTCATTGGGAAAACCCAGGATTTGGGGTTTTTGCGTTGTTTAATATATATATATATATATATATATATATATATATATATATCTATATATATGTGTATATATATATATATATATATAAATATGTTTTCTCTGACTTTAAATCTGCCTTAATTGTGAGGTTGCCAACAGTCAATCTTTTGAAAAATAAAATAGTCTTGAAATCTAAGTTCTATCTTAAAGCAATACCAACACTTCCCTGACACATACCACAGCAAAATATTTTCTAAAAATTAAGAATAAGTCTTGGGCCAGCCTTCACCCTTGAAGAGCCCCCCAACAGCACCAGTGTGTACCCACATCCTCCCAAAATGTTGTGTGCAAGGTAAACATGTATTGCTAGACCCAACATACAAAGAATAGTCAGGCAGACAAAATGACCACAAGGCTTTTCTCTCAAGTACATAATATGCGGGGATGTTAGGGTGTGGTTAATGTAAAGTATGATCTAAAATTCGCAGTGTGTGAGTGTCTGCTGAAGAATAAAGGAATGCTTGACTATATTTCTCATGTGGCTCAATTTATCTGCATGCTTCTGGGTTGGGGAAGATGCCACAACTGGCGACGAGTATGGGGTACGGCCCAAAAAGACAAAACTGATCTCCCTGAGAGTTCGCAACGATATGGCAAACTGCTCAGGCGTGCTACATGTGCTCAGAATTGATGCAGAGTGGTCTGCAACCAACACATTTGAAATCAAAGCCCTGCTCCAGCCCATACATATCTGCAGAAGCAATCGAAGGCCCTGCAAAGGAACCTATTCAGAACAGCCTTCAAAACCACTGGTGAGATGGACAACAGAGATTCTGCGCTCCAAAAACCGAGCCATTTGTCCTACAAAGCAAGAAATAACGATAACGTAAACAAGGTACGGGAAACAGAGAACTTACTCACCATCCAATTTAATTGAAGCCTACTGTAACACATGTTTCTCCGGCACCTTCTCATTACAGAAGTTGTCGGTAGGTGCCAACCCACACCCCAATTACCTGAACAGCACATACCAACACAATGGCAGGTGAAGGGAATGCAAAATACAATGCAACCGTGTTCCTAAGGCCGCCACTACCTTTTGACACTTCTAAGAAGCAGAACATTAGTACCAGGTGGGCTGAGTGAATCGAAACATTCAATGACTTAATAGATGCGCTAGAGGAAGAAGAAGATGACAAGAAGATCATCAAATATTTGAAAAACTTTGCAGGTGATGGAGTGAAAGAAGTGTTAAAGAAAATTTCACAGACTGATGTAAAATTGTACCAAAAGCAGTGGCGGTTGGTGACATTTGAAAGTGGTAGGGCGTAAAGTTTCCTGATGAGGGCCCTATGGCGAGCGAGGGTAGTGAGGAAACCCAAATCTTATACTAGGAGCTCAGGGGGGGTTCTCCCCCCAAGAAAATTTTGAAAAAAGAGTGGGCAAATAGTGCAAATTTGAAAAATCAAGAAGGTTTATAAGGCAATTGTGAAAGAGTAGTTATGACATCAATAAAAAGATTTCATATAATATTGACGAAGGTAGTTGCCTATTTAGGATGACCACAATTCACCTCCTCCATGGTTATTTACACAACCTCTTGGGCTACAATGCTCCCCACATCTAAGACATAAAGCATGCATATTATATAGAGCAAATATGATCATCATGTGATGGAGCGTGGCTGAGCATTCAGTTCCCATTGTAAGAAGCACTTTTTTATTAGTGCACTCAACAGTGCTGTTGTGCTTCCGCCAAACCAAATTTTTCACTCCCTGTCAATCCTCATACCACTCATCAAGTGGCAATGTAGGATGGTGCCAGACAATACCCAGTGCCCAGGGGTTAAAAAGAAATAAGAAAGAAGAAGAGCGACAGGAATGAAAGGAAATCAGACCTTCACATTTGACCCACTGCACAGAAACACAGAAATGGGATAGGAAGGTAGCAGATGTAGATTGAAAAGCTGCTAACACATATTTACATGTACTTACAAGTGCTGTGAACACGCTGCCTCTGTGTCTGTCACCCTTAAAACTGCATCAACTCTCCGAGGTGGAGAGTGTGGTTGGCAGGGCCGAGATTTTCTTTGCAAGCTTGAAAGAGAGAGCCTCCACTGCCAATTAAACGAAAAAAAAGTTAAAACTGCTCCTAACCATACTCGAGTAATGTATGGTGGTACATGCTGCTCACTTACATGTTTCTGTCTGTCATGTGACAGCATAGAAAAGGTAAAACATCCATCCTGTGCTTGAGACACTTTTGCGCAGTATTGCCACAGGGTGTAAAATGGGTATTTTTGTTTAAACTAGCCAATCATTCATTGCAGTAAATAGGACAATAAGATTAATTGACCCAAAACCAATGCATATTAAATCAAACATTCAAATGTAAATGTTTTGTTTTTTGCTGATTACGTGATCAAAAGCTGCCTGCTTGGGCACACACTGACCATGCAGCAGCTCCCGAAATGGAACTTGCAGAAGCTGCCAGACTCGTCCGCAGCGACAAATGTTCCACTTGGCTCTATTTTAAGCATGGGCGGAAAATCCGTTCCGCTCGCGAATTTTGCGGATTTTCTGTAAATTTGCAATCCGCGAACGCTCGCGAATTTACCGAAAATCCGCAAATTCGCACGCAGCAGATTTTTTTTTCTTGGTGATACAATTTTGCGGCGTGCGGTGTAAGTTCGCAATTGCGAACATGTAGGTGCGGCGGGCAGCAACAATCTTGCACTCGCAAAATTACAAAAATTGCAATTCTGCACAAGAAATCCACTAGCAAGCAGCATAGACCTTCTGAAAATGACGATTTTTATCAGAATAACTCCTCAGGTTGACATTTGCCTGCACTTTTTTGGATTTGAGGCCTTTTGACTTTCTTTGGATCACTTTTGGATTACAAATCAACTTTCACAAGTAAGCTTGTTTGGGGCATTACAGTTGCTGTAATGCTGTTCTGCAGAAAAACGAGTTTTTCAAAAGTGAAAGCATTCAGCAGGTTCAAAAGTTCAAACTCATCATTAGTAACAATTCCCTGTAGTGCTGCCTGACTGGGGCCCCTCCAGAGTTCAGTTGCTAGTTGCAACAATTGTATGACCCTGCTCTGACCCTCACAGCAGGCTCATAGAATAGCTACAAGTAGGCCACAAAGGTCCTGGAAAAAAAATTGCACTGCAACAGAAAGCAAATTACAGATAAGCAAGCAGGTGCCAGACTGGAATTTGAAAACAGTGACACATTAATAAATCAACCCCAAATTAATTCATGTCAGTTGAAGCAGGGCAGGTGTGCTTGCTTTTTCCCCCCATAATCTACAGTGATGATGAACCAGAGGGTGGCATTGATGTACCAGAGGGTGGCATGGGTGAAACAGAGGGTGGCAGGGGTGAAACAGAGGGTGCTGGGAACCTGTGATGATGAACCAGACGTAGAAACAACATAATCGCGACCGTTGCGAGCCGACATGTAAGTTCGCAATTGCGAACTTGTACAAAACCCTCGCGAACTGGCAGAAATCCTTGACAACACAAACAAAAAAAAATTCGCGAGAATTCGCGGATTTTGCGGATTGCGAGTTCGCAAATTCGCAAAATTCGCGAACGCCAGATTCGCAAAATTCGCTCATGCTTACTCTATTTACACACTAACAGAAAGCCCTGGAAAAGGATTGTGTTTCTTCCAGGCATGCGCTGATCACTTAGACACAAGTAAGCAAATCCTCTAAAGATGAGTACCAATTGAAAGAACTATAAAAGATCATGATTTACTGTACATGTCATGTGCCGCTTGTTGTATACAAATGAAAATAACAATAAACAAAGTAAAAAGTAAGCATATCCTCCCAGATGGCTCACCCCGACTGGTACAGACCTCCGAAGAAACACTGACATGAACAATCACGTTCACACACACATACAAGCACACACACACGCCAATGAAGCATATTAACCACGCTCGGACCACTGATGACCCTAATCTACTACCACATTCCTATGAAGGAGTCCCGAAGACAAGAATGCGAAGGTAGACAAACTCCCACCATACCGAAAGGCGCATTATGGCAATATAGCACTATGCTATTGCTCTTTAACAGTATTAATTTAGCCCAAGAGCATTTTCCTAAATTGCACCCGCTTCTACCCTCGAAGGTGGTATGCACTGTGTGCTATCTGTGATTTTACTCACTCGCTAACGCTGTCTCTGATGTCACCGCAGTCCTCCTTAAGGCTGCAAAGGACAGAATGCTGGAGCCCTATGCAGCTTTTCACGTCAGCTTGCAAAGGTCGTGCAAAGTCTACTGTAGTTTTGGGATCCCAGGGCTGGTCGAGTGGCAGTCAGTTTTGCTGGTTGCTCAGTCTTCCTCTTATGGTGGCACACGTCCCAGGTGGTGGGGCTGCAGTTCAGGGAAAGCAGCACGACAACTATGTTTCCCATCTTGTCAGAGACAATGCTTTAGGAGGGGCTAAATGTGGTGAGACTCTAATTATTTCTCCGTTGGGTCTTGGCCTTCTAGTTATAGTCAGGGAGACCTGAGCGCTAAGGATCTGGCGTCATGCCCCACCACACGTCGTCACGCAGTGGTCTTGCAAAGGTGTGTCGCCCGTCAACTTCACCAATCCGGTTGCTGCTTTCATGTTGTTTGTAGTAGCATAGCGATACAAAAGGGGATGATGGACAGAGCGTTTGAGCAAATCAAACACTCACCCCCAGTCAACTGATCTGGGTTTAATCCATCACCATTCTTTTGCTCACTCAGCCACCCCAGTTCAGACATGGCCATATGCAAATCAGTCTGACCCTGTGCCTCATGGGAACAGTCAAGCCCGAACTGCCAAGCCATGTCTTCCCTGGACCGGAAACAAGCATCCTGAGACCAGTTTCGGATTCATAATCCTCATCAGCCAGGCTATCTAGAATCCAGTGGCCAAGTGAGCAAGGGACTCACCGTTTGAGCAAATCAAACACTCACCCCCAGTCAACTGATCTGGGTTTAATCCATCACCATTCTTTAGCTCACTCAGCCACCCCAGTTCAGACATGGCTATATGCAAATCAGTCTGACCCTGTGCCTCATGGGAACAGTGCAGCCCGAACTGCCAAGCCATGTCTTCCCTGTTCTTCAAGGGACTTTGTCCTGGGCCCGTTTGCTCAGTTTTGCCACCGCTGCTAACATTGGTTTGAAATACCTCAAAAACAACCTCTGTGCTCAGATCCCAAGCCAATTCTTGTTGTTGTTCCATGGCCTTGGAAAACTCAAGAAAATGAATGTACAGCTTCATATCAATGAAGACATTCGCCCTGTTGCTCACCTGCACTACAGAGTTGCCGAGTTGGAAGCACTTTTAAAACATGACATCATTGAACACTCCACAGGCCCCACCCCATGGATTTCGCACATAATTAGAGTGCCAAAAAAGGACAGTAGTGACAGGCCAAACCATTGAGCGGGAGAGACACCCTGGTCTACATATTGCGGAGATGATCATGCAAATGAGCAGAGCCAAAGTCTTTTTGCATCTTGACCAGAGTGAAGATACCATCAGCTCAAGAAGGAGGAGAAGTGCAGGTACATTACTACATTTTCAACTCATGTTAGTTTGTTCAGATATAAGAGAATGAGTTTTGTGTATATTTCAGGATGTTATTCGCAGGGTAATCCAATCTGTTACACATTCTTTCAATTACAGTGATGACATACTGGTTTATGGGAGAACACAGAAAGGACATGACAAAGCCCTTACTCAAGTGTTCCATTAACTTGCTTATGCAGGTCTCAGCCCGAACGCTGCGAAGTGTGTTTCACAAAACTAAACTCAAGTTTTGGGGGCACATATTCTGTGAAAGGAGAACGACTCCAGACCCAGACAAGGTGCAAGCACTTTCATCCACTTGCCCCTGCATAAAGTTACCAAACTGCGATCCTTTCTAGGCATGATCAGTTACTGCTCAAGAAACATTTGCATCTTTGCCATAGTGAGTGCCCCATTGAGAGACTTGACAAAGCGAAATGTACTGTTTCAGTGGCCTCCGGATTTTCAAAGTCATTAAACATGCGATTGAGGATGCAACTTAAATGGCCTACTTCAACCTAAGAGACCTGGAGAAGTGTGGCTCACTGGTTAGAGCAGGCAGACCCTGACGCAGAGGTCAGACCCGGGACCAGGGTTCAATTCCCGACGCGGCAGGGTGTTGAGCTCAAATGTCCACGGACTCGATAATTCTCGCTACGGTGCCTGACCTAATCATGGGTTCACACTCTGCAACTCTGGGCATTAAGCTTGCTTAATCTCCACAACGGCCCCCCGCGGCGGGATGGCTGGCTTTCACCTTGGGGATGCCATGTAGGGGCTATCTCTCAGGGAAAAACCAGGACGGGTTCCCAAGGCAAGCGCGAAGATACCCCTTCGGGGGTCGATTCTGGCGCTATATAAGAAATATAATAATAATAATAATAAAGTTGCCTACCAAAATAACAGTTGATGCAAGCCAACTAGGGCTAGAGGCAATCCTTGCTCAACACAATGGCAATCAGAATACCCAGGGACACATTGTGACGTCTGCTAGTCGAAACCTGTCTGAAACAGAATGTGCCTACTTTTAGCAGGAGAAAGAGAGTCTGGCTGTGATCTGGGCCTGCGAACATTTTCATGTGTGCCTCTACGGAAAACGATTCACTGTCATCCTGGATCACCAGGCATTACTTACAATTTTTGGAAACCCGAAGGCTAAGATGCCCCCTCACATTGAGAGGTGCGGGTTAAGACTACAAGAGTATGACTATGAGATTGTGCATCAACCTTGGAAGGAACAAACTCCTGCAGATTACTTTTAGCAGCTACCAGCACATCATCACAGTTCAACACCATAAACAGCTGAAGCATATCTTAACTTTATTATGAAATCCAGAACACTAGCGGCTCTGTCTGTGGAACAAATCACTGCTGCCAACAATGCAGAGAAGGACATGGCCATAATCAAATAACTTATTACAATGCATAATGGAAGAGATAATGTTGAATTCCAAAGTTCAAAAATGTACTGGATGAGTTAAAAGGGACCCAAGAAGGTGTAATACTGCGAGGCTCGAAAATCGTCAAACCTGGGTCCTAAAACAGCAGGTCATCGAGCTGGCCCACGAAGGACATCGTGCTATCGTAGCAACGAAAAGAGCCTTAAGAGATCGAGTGCGGCTCCCTCGGCTAGATGAACGAGTCGAGAAGGAATTGAAGGCATGCCACATTTGCAATTGTTTGTCGCCCAACGAAACGCATCACCCAGTGACAATGTATGATCTTCCTGCAGTTGACTTTTTTTGGGCCTTTAAATGAACACCATCTCATGGTAGTCAATGATGAATATTCACAGTTTCATTTAGTGGAAGACGTATCTTCGACAACCCATGACAAACTCATAGCATAGAACGTCTTGGTTACATCTTTGCAGTGTGGGGTGTCCCCAAAATCCTCAAATCTGACAAGGCCCGTCCTTCAACAGAAAAGTGTTAAAATAATTTGTCTGTCTCAACGTCAAACACCAAAAGAGTACACACTTCTGGCTCCAAGCAAATGGTGTAATTGAACGATTCATTTCAGGAGGTGTTAGGGCGTGGTTAACTGAAAGTACGATGTAATGCACAGTGTGGATTACAACCCTCTGGTTGATATCATGAACTAGCGTCCCGACTGCCTCCAACTTTAGATCTTGTATGGAGGCAGTCGTCAATGGATGATCCTTAATTCGCTAAAACTGAATGGAGAGAAGACGGAGGTAATGGTGTTTGGAGGGAAAGATGACGTATGGTCATCCTGCTGGTGGCCAGACTCATTAGGAGCCTGCCCCACCCCTACCTCCTCTGCAAAAAATCTCGGGGTTATGATTGATCTTGCCCTCAACATGGGTAAACAAGTCAGCAGAACCATCTCCACCTGCTGCGGCATTATTCATGTTTTGAGGAGGATCAGGCATTACCTATCCCTGCAGGCAAGGAAACAGCTTGCTGTTGCCCTCATTTGCTCCCGGCTGGACTACTGCAATGCGCTGTTTGCGGGAATGAATAAGAGTCTACTGCAGCGCTTGCAGGTAGTCCAGAATGCTGCTGCCAGGTTTGTCCTGGATCTTCCTAAACGCACCTCAGCCACTGTGGCCAGAAAGCTGTTGCATTGGCTTCCTGTTGAGGACCGCATTCACTTTAAGACCCTATGTATGACATAGAGGGCTTTCGCTAAAAACAGTCCCACTGGTGTAGGATCCATCCTGTCCCGCTACACTCCCTCTAGGGATCTGCGTTCCTCTGGCAGACTTCTCCTATCTACCCCCCGTTTCAGGAGAGCGAAATGGGGTGGCAGGGCCTTCTCCACCTTGGCGCCCAAGTGGTGGAATGCCCTCCCGTTGTAAATAAGATCCCTACCCACTCTTCAGGCATTCAGAAGGGCTCTGAAAACACATCTCTTTGCGCAGGCGTATCTGTAGTGGTGTTGTGTTTACATTTATGATTTTTTGTTAGGCGCCTTGATACCTTCGGGTTATTGTTTGCGCGGTATAAATTTTTATTCAATTCAATTCAATTCAGTGTGTCAGTATGTGTTGAAGGATAGAGTAATGCTTGACCTTGATTACAGCTCCTGAGTGGTTTAATTCATCTGCCTGCTCTGTGGGTTGGGGAAGATGCTAAAAACAGTAAGCAAAGATCCAAAAATCAAGGATAAACCTGGGCCCACTTATCTATGCCCTACCCCACAGATATGTAACACCGACAGCAAAAATTTTACTAACGTTCAAGATAGTGCCGCAGGCTCTCCCAAATTTCAAGTGATCCACAACTATAGTACAAAAAAAATTAAATACCCAAAATATGAATGATATATTTTGAGCCACACTTTCTACATTCCTCAGACTCACAGTACTAACAGCAAACAACGAACCCCAAAACAGAGTAAATATCTTGGGCCATTCTGACCCTTGCACAGTCCCCGAAGCACATAACACTAATAGCAGAAAATGTGCCAAGTATTGAGGATAAATGTTAAGGTAACCCCCAGCATTCCTCAATCACCAAATTTATACTATCAATAGCAACACATGTCCCAAAAAGTGAGTCTAAATCTTGAGACGCCCTCCTTTCTGGGTCTGTGAATTGAGGGATTTTACGCCATTTACACCATTTACAGTGTAGTAGCTTTCTTTTCTGGAATGGCTTATGTGCAGAGTATTGTAGTAAAACATTGGGAAGTTCATTATATCCACTAAGCAACTGCTTTTGTGGTCTGACATTAGCCAAGACCTTTTGATTTTACTAAAATTGTAAATATGGTATATTTACTTAT
This sequence comes from Lissotriton vulgaris, assembly GCF_964263255.1. Classification (NCBI taxonomy): domain Eukaryota; kingdom Metazoa; phylum Chordata; class Amphibia; order Caudata; family Salamandridae; genus Lissotriton; species Lissotriton vulgaris. The sequence goes on from NC_141688.1 coordinate 21,437,998, forward strand.
AGGAACTTTCAGCCAGCCCTCTTCATCCATTGGTTTGTTGTTGTGTGGCTTTGAAAATGTGTGCTTTGTAAGATTAAAAAAATATTTTTCAAATTTAGCCAATGTTTTACTTATATAAGGGTTATTGTCTTGCGAATTCCTGAACCATCAAGCTTTACAAAAGCAATGACAAGACAAAAAAAGAAGCCACAAAGTTGACAACTAACCCCGGACTTATTGCCTTTGCCAATGCTTGGAGTTACTGTGGTCTCCAAAGGCTAAGTGGAAAGTTTGGTAAATTAGATATTAACTACTGAACTTAAATGAACCCTTTGTGCAAATCTAAGTAGATATGTCAGTACCATGTTAAAACTCTCAGCAATATGTGTACTTCTGGACACTAATAAAAGGGAAAAATACGTGTAAATGTACTAATTTGAAAGTGTCCGCTTTTTACCAGGAAACACCTTTACAATGGGGGCTGAGCCACAAGTCCAGTTTAAGTGCAAGTGGAACAACACTTGCCTGAACCAGGCTTATGCCTTAACCACGCATTTGCATGGATAAGGCAGTCAGCGGTCTTGATGTGCAGAACAGGAAGGGTCGGATGAGAAAGCTATGGGAGGCGGCCTGGCAAGTGATGCTGGGGCCGAGTCTTTGGGGGGGGGGGGTTAATTTTTAGGGTTGGGGGCCAGTTTTCACGCTCAGGGTGGGGGGTAGGGGCCGGGGTAGTTTTGAGAGATGGGGCCCGGTTGGTTTTAGGGCTGGGTGTGGGGCAGAGGTGCCAAGTTCCAGGAGTGGGGGGCAGTTTTAGGGCTCAGGGCTGCGGGTCAGCTTTAAGGCTCAGGATGGGGGAGCTAGCGGTGGGGTAGTTTTTTGGGCAGTGCTGGGTTATAGGGCTCAGGGTGTGGAGTTGGGGTAGTTTTAAGGGCTGGGGAGGGTAGTGCAGGGCTGGGGTCAGTGGTTAATTTGAGCTGGTGGTTTCCGGTGGTCGGCACCAGCACTTAGTTGTCAACATGAATATTCATTTGTCTACACTGGCACTTATGACAGCAGAAAAGCAATTGTTAATTCATTCAGTATGCATTAAACATAATTAATACCTGCCGCCCAAGCTATTGCAATAGCTTTGGGGGCCTGGAATATACTGCTTTGTTACACTTGTCGCGTGCTGGCTAGTAGTAGTTGTGTAGGCCCTGCCGTTGGCAACAATGACAGTGGCAATGGATGGTGCAAGCTGCAGAGAACTCCTGACTAGAGCCCTGGAACCTATCTTTTTTTTTACAAATTAAGCACTGGCTAGGGTTTTGGCTATTAGGTGACAGGGCAGGGGGCTGGTGTGTGCAATTTCTCACAAATATCCTTTAGCAGTCATGCCTTTACAACAAAATTCGATGTAAAGACATGCTTGGTAAAGATGCGGTCGTGGTTCAGACTGCGTTGTTTAGGCATGCTTGCTTTATGCATGTGTGGTTGTATCATACAACTGTGTTTACCACTTGGTCAATCTGAGGCTGGTGAAAGACCACCCTGGAACTTTTGCTTTTTACCATGGCCCTTGGTATCCATATAGTCACACAAGTGCTTCTATATATGCAATTATATTTCAAGGGTTTATTGAGCACGAACAAAATTGGCTGTATCTATTTAGAAGATGAAAATCATCGCTCCCAAAGAATGCACTTGAAATAGCCATCCTGCCATCTGCTGCTTGATTTATAAGTTAAAAAAACAAGGAATGGAGTAGGCAAGATGGCCGCTGACTAGGCTTGGGACATTCCCTGCTGTTTCAGTACAGCATGACACTGTCTTTATGTGTATGAAGGGTGGAAGTCAGCAGAAAACCCTGGAAGAAATGCTGAGACAGATATATATTTCAACAAATCAGATGTATAAATCTTCAGGACCTCAGCAGCATCTGTGCTGCTAAAAAAACGCTTGGAAGGATTCCCGGCCTCCAAATTCACATGTATGAAATCCATTTCCTTTCCTCACTCCTAAGGAATAATTTTACAAACAAGCATATAATCAAATCGTGATCTGCAATTACTTTTTAAATCATTTTATAAATGCTTCTGCAAGCACCCAGAAAGGTCTCTAAATATATTTCTCATATATACATTTTATTGTATTGGAAAGTAGGTCAATTGATGGGATCATCACAATACCACAGCTAGTAGTTCATGTAAAGTGGTAAGGTCACATCTTGAGTGGCGGAATAGTGCTTTGTTGATAAAGTTGATTTGGACGCCAGAGCAGTAATCTGGTACTATCCACTAACTGCTGTTCAGATCCAGGAATCTTGAAGTTGGTATTTTTGTAGAGTTATACTAACAAGCTTGCATCTATTCGAAGATAACCCAGGCTTCTCTATTCTCTCCTGACCCAGTGGAGTGACCGTGCTACTTCCAGCATGAGCGCCTCTGAATGGGACGTAGAATTAGACAAGGAACTCGAGATCCGTGACGAGCTGGATGGAACAGAGTTCTCAGGCACCTTTAAGGTAGGTATCCTGGTCTCCTGCATTTTTAAGTGGTTTGATGATGGGGGTGTAGATATTGGAGGGATGTGTCATTCTGCTAGCTGAAGACATCGGAAGTTTGGGAGGAATGATGACTGGAACTGAAATGTAAAAACCTTTTGTCCAAACAAACCTTGAGTACTCTTGTTACCTCTTGTGACACCAACAAGAGACATATTTATGCAAAAGTTTCATTCTGCTTACCGATTAAATCGTTTTAAGGCACTTTTAATTTAAGCCACCAACCATGCCAGAAACACAAAGACAACAGCAGGTTTGGCAACAACGCATTATGGGAAATTACAGATTATTGTTGGATGTTGAGCCTGGATGGGTCAAGTTGTATGGGAAAGAAGGAAAGATGTGTTTTCAGTTTCCAGCAAAGACTAAGGAGGAAATAAGGATGACGGGCGACCTTTGTCTGCCCGCCATCCTATCGGACAACGGGACCGCCCGCCATAAGGGCGGGGGTCCCGTGGGGGGAATTAGGATGCCCCCGCCACAGTGGTGGGCACATCCTGCATTTTTAACATTGTGGCAGGCGGTGCTCTCAGCACCGCCTGCCGCAATGCTAAAAATGCACGTTGTGCTTTTCATTGCACAACATGACAGGCACTGTGCGGTGCCTGTCATGTTGTACATTGAAACGGTACCTCCCATGTGCACCTTTCACTCCCCCGGAGACCCTGGGGGCCCGCAACGGGCCCCCGCAGGGAGACTCTGCATGCCTTTCCATGGCCGCATTGCCGCCACCGAAAGGCATTGTTTACAGCCCATTGTAATGTGGCTGGCGGTGTCTGATACACACCACCGCCATATACAACCCTTTTCCGCCCCGGTCGCAAGGCAACCAAGGTGGAAAAGCGCAGACGGTCTTTCCGTCCGCCGCTGACCCCCCAGCCATCTTAATATGGCAGGGGGTCTTTGAAGCAAGGATGGCTGGCGGATCGCCCCCGCCAGGCCGGCGGTGGCTACCGCCAACCTGGCGGGGGTGATCCGCCCGCTATCCTAATGGGCCCCTAGGTGTTGAGGGTGAGGGTATTCTAATCAGTGGATCGAGAAGATGAAAGGAGAAGGATCCAAAAGAGACACAAGGAGGGGATGAGAAAGAAGAAACTGGGAGTCAGAGCAGAAATATTAAAAGAGGACAGGGCATACTATACATATATGTTATACTTTTTGAAACTGGGCACACGGAAACCGACAAAAAATCAAGCTCCCATTTTTCACCAGCCAAATAGTACCAAAAGACAGAATAAACAAGCATTGATAAAGACATTTCTTTTTGTGCTTGGAATTATAATTTTTATCTTGCATTAACAATATTTGATGTGGAATTGAGTGCCTAATCAGCTTGTTCCGTTTAATGTTGGAATAAAATGGTAAACGTGACTTGGATGTTTAGTGGACTAGTGCACATTATTAAAATAAGACATATACACAAACTCTAAAAACGGCAGCTTTATTTGCTGGGTGTTCGTAATCCCAAATCAGTTCACATTCACAATTCACAACAGTGAAAATCAAAGAACAGCTTTGAGGATGTTTACAATTCCACTATATGTAATCCAATAGTTGTCTCCTTAATTATTTTCAATGCCTTGTCCCTCCTTTCTTCTTTCTATGTGAACACACCTCTGACTAGAAAGTGACCTAAGGCTCAACTGAATATGAGACCTTACGTTTTTTCGCTGTATTTCGGCCTTCAAGATCAGACCTAACAGATGATACTGGCACCTACCATTCCTCCAGTCTCGTATTAAACTACTCCAGTGTAGCCTCGTTGACTATTCCTCCCTGCAACTGCCCAGTTTTTGTTTGGTTTCTCACTGTGTATTGTGCTGAGGTTCAACCTCTTTCTTCTACACAATATTGCTATGTCACTGCTTCTGCTCTGTTTATGTTATTCTTTGTTTCTCTGAGAAGATTGAAAATCTCCTTTCCCTGGGATCAAATTTCGTTTTCTGTCTCCTCACTGTTACAGTTATTTTCATTCAATAGATACTGCGCTTATAGTCTTTATGGCAATGTCATTTGTCGTGTAGTTCCTATAAACCTATATAGGATCTGCACGTTTAGACAACATAGATTGTGGGATTGGTGTCCAGACTGATTCCAGTGCTCCGTGTCACGATGGGGGTGAACAAACCGGGTGAGCTTGCTGCTGCTGGCCACATCGAAGACATTCCTTTGTTCCAGTGCTGAGGTGTGGGGGCACTCACCGTTGGTCTTCCCGGCTTCCGCTGCCTGTTTCCATCTCAGTGCGCGGCCGCCAACGGGGGAGACTACATCCCCAGGAGTCGTTGAGGCTGGACGCAGCCTATGCCTACATTGCGCCCGGTGGAGTTTAAAAGTAAGACAGAGCTCCAGTGGAGCGGGTGATCCGTGTCACGAAGAGGGTAAACAAACCGGGTGAGCTTGCTGCTGCTAGCCGCCCGAAGACATTCCTTTGTTCCAGTGCTGAGGTGTGACGGAGCTATCTTGTACTGGCTAGTGAAGAACAAGTAGTTTCCTTATGAAAAGGCTGGTGAGATTTTGATGGCTAGGAGGGTTGCAAGGGTGGGCCCTACCTACAAGTCCATTAGTGGAGATTGCGTAATTATCAACTTTAGGCATCCAGCAACTAATCAAAGAATAATGTCTCATGTCTCACTCCCTTCCAACCAATCTCTGTCTATCGGAGCCCTTACCCTAGATTTTTTTTATCGTGGGCCAGGGAGGGAAGGCTTCTTTCAGCCCATAAATCGTCTTAACCTACGGGCCAACAATTCTCTTAATACCCCTACTTTCTGCTACCGAAATCCATTTTCTTTTGGTTTTCCTGCTTCAAATCGTTTTGCCCCCCTGGTGGAAGTTGACTGACTAAGTGGGCAAGTTATCCTCGATAGCCCTGTCTCCCAACCCAGGTCGTGTGTGGCTACATTTATCAAGGACGTGTCCCCTGGAAAATTAGATCCAGCTGCCACCACTACAAGTAGGGATCTTTTAGTAACTTTAGACCCCCCAGAGCCAGCATTATCTGTAGGTCACTTCCAACTGGACTATCCATTAAGGGGCTGCAGGGAGGTGGAAGCCAGTAATGTTGATATCGTAACTAGTGATAGTAGTTTTGCTGGGCAAGCCCCAGTGACTAGGATTGAACCTGGACACAATGGTGGGGCGAAAGGTTCTAGTGATAAAATGTCTATTTTATCCTGGAATGTTGCAGGACTCTCTAATAAAATGTATAGCCCTGACTGGGGAGGCTTTTCATTTTAAGAGACATGGACTAGGGAAAACGTGCATTGGGTAGGATTTTTGTCAGTAAACACTTTGGCTTCGTCGGGTGCGAGAGGGAGACCCTTTGGGGGCATGACTATTTTTGACTATTTTTGTAGGCTCCCATCTGGGGTGTATGGTGACACATTTAAATCCCCTTCATTAGATCTTCAATGCATTAGACTCTCCTTTACTCCAAAGTTTCGTTTAACCCTTATTAATGTCTATTCCCGTCTTACCAGGGCGGGTAAAGAATCTCCTACTTTGGATATACTAGATAATTTCATCTCATAGGTCAAGGGTGAGAGTATTTTGATAGTTGCGGGAGATTTCAATTATCAATATGAGCCGCTCCCAGGCTTGCTAGAATCTATTTCTAGCACCGAGGACTCCGTATGGTCCTTCCCTGATCTGCTAATTTCTCCAATCAGGGCCTGGACCACTTTAGCACTCCAAATGAATTCCATTGCATTGGGCCACTCTTTGAGAGCTTGTAATGGTCATTCTAAATCTGACCTAGAGGGTAATCATACTTTCAATCGGCTAGCCCAATCTTCCTGTATTGACTATATTCTGGTCGAGGCTTGTACCTGGCCCAAGATCATTGATTTTGTGGTCCATCCTCGTCACGATAGTGACCACAATGCCTTTGTACTTGATTTAAATCTCCCTGAATTGGGCATAACCCAGGGCGATGGAACAACCACCTGGGAGCCCCCATTAATATCCAACAACAGAAGAAGGCTTAAATGGCCATCTGTTAAAAACTCTCTCGAACTCATGAGTCTACTGTATCAAAGTGTTCTTTGGGCACTTGATGATCTTAGTGGTCACTTAGGACGGGGGCAGGAAGCACGTTCCAACCAAATCCTTAACACCCATTCAGAACTATTATCGAGTCTTATGCAATTACTTAATCCACCTGCCCGTAATCCAAGGAAAAATAGGAGGGGAAATTCTTGGTTCGACGCTAATTGTAAGGCAGTCAAGGTGGCACTTCTGGCTGCTATTAAAGCCAAGAACTGATTATTAATCCAAACCAAGAGGCATGAGCATAATAAAGTACAGTCTAATGCTAAACAGACCCGGGAGGATTCTAAATGGACCACAATAAAAAATGCCCTTGGGTCCAGGGACATGAGGGGATTTTGGACCACTGTTCACTCTGGTAGTAAGGTGGGTCAAAAGGTTGATGTTTGTAACATTGCACCTGAGAGATGGGTCGAACATTATCAGAAGCTGTATGCTTCTCCCACTGAAGATGGTACCATAATGGATGTTTCTATTCAGGTACCCTCTTATGTCCTAGCCCCAAACAACAATCTGGTCCTTCCTCCCTTAGTCCCCTATAATAGCCAACCCTTAGAATCCAAAATTACACTGAAGGAGCTTGAAACAGCCATAACTAGGCTTCCATGGGGTCTGGCGCCTGGTCTCAACAAAATTCCCGGAGACCTTTTTAAAGATCAAATTGCGGTCTGGGGCCCTTATCTGTACATCCTATATTATACTATAATGAAGGGTGCTACTTACCCAATACTTGGGTTGGTGCTGAGATTATTCTGGTTTTTAAAAAAGGTTCTCCACTTCTCCCGGTCAACTACAGTCCGATCAGTTTGATCGACGTTAGTCAAAAAATCTTTTCTCGTATCATTTTGGATCGGCTTCAGTTTTGGATGGAGGAACATCAGATTCTCAGCCCTTTTCAGGCCGGTTTTAGGGAAAAGACCTCCACGGTTGACCAGTTATTAAGACTCCAGCTTCTCTACTGGAAGACCGTGAGAGTAGAGAGTGGCAGCCTCTACTTAATTTTTGTCGACCTCAAAACGGCCTTTGAGATAGTGCCACGCAAAATCCTTTGGGCTGTTTTGGAGGACTTGGGGGTTCCGGCTTACCTTCGCAACATCATCAAGAGACTCCACTTTAAACACTTTGCACAAATTAGGAGTGGTAAATGGGGTAGTCTGACACCCAAAATTCCAGTCAATAGGGGAGTCAGACAAGGGTGTGTGTTGGTGCCCACCCTTTTTTGTCTCTGTGTCTCAATGCCCTGATCTCCCACCTTAAGGGGGTTAAAGACATCGATGCCCCCAAATTGAACAATGAACAGGTGGCAGCACCCTCCTATTGTCCAAATCACCCATGGGTATTCAACGGGCCCTGGACAGTTTTGTTAACTTTTGCCATCTTAGGGGGTTAGAAATTAATGTCCAAAAAAACAAGTTTATGATCTATAACCCACCAAAGACTAGATACTCTAACCCCTCCCTTAATGGCACAGCTTTGGACAGGGTAACAGTCTTTGAATATCTTGGTATTACCCTTACGGATAAAACGGACTGGGCACCCCAACTTGCAAAGGCCAAACTTAGATTAGTTCAGACCAAGGGTGGCATTTTGAAAATCCATTGAGAATCCACCTTTAAGCCAGTTGCTCCCATCATAGAAATTTATAAAGCCCTAGCTCGGGGAGCAATTTTATATGGGGCTGAACTCCGGGGCCATTGCTCGGTTGATGGCATAGGCAAAGCTGAAAACCAATTCCTAAGAACACTGTTGGCCCTTCCATCTAGTACCCCCCCTGATCCCTATGCGATTGGATCTCGGCATAACACCTATTCAAGAGGTAGTCGCACTACGCCCTATAATTTACTGGTGCAGACTATGGGTAGACCCAGAACTATTATGTTTTAGACGAACATTAGAAGAGGTACTGGGCCTCCCTGGTTCTGAGAAACTGCCATGGTTTGCCTTTTTAAAAAGGCAAAGTAAGAGACTGGACTTACCTGGACTATGGACTAACCCAGCTGTGGTTTGTGTGCAATTATCTCATGCAGAGTTAGTCAACTTGACCGTTGGTCAAGGATCTTGGCCATCCTTGGCAGTTCTTCCTTTGGTCCACTTACTGTCAAGTTCTTTAATTTCAAAGATGACTATTTAATTGAGCCTTTTCTTGACGAGATTTTACCTGTTTCAGCGAGGACATTATACCTGAATTTTAGATACGGTACTCTTCCTCTTAGGATCTTCTCCCATAAATGGTGTACTACTAAATTAATTAACTGTCTGGCGTGTGGAGCCAAAGAGGAGTCTGAGTCCCACGTTTTCTTTTTTTGCCCTAGTTATAAAAACATGTGGCAACGTTGGCTCATCCAACTTTGTAAAAACTTGGGGTTCAGATCCCACCAAGAGGCTCTCAGGATTTTGAAAAGTAATACTTCCACTCTGGTTGTATTTTCAATCTCTCGTTTTATTGATGCTATGTGGCGCAGGAGAAAATCTTTTTTGTAGTAACTGTTTGTAGCTTGTGGAATCTACTTATAAGTTTACCAAGTATCTATGCTGTACTTTTTTATGTATTTATAGTTTTATAATTATTGCTATTTGCTCAAGTTTTAATTTGTCATCAATGGCTGCTATGCATCTTTTATGGTCTTTTGACTGAAATAAGGATTACTTGACTGACTGAATCCAGACACCCCTACCGGGTATGTTCGCCTGCATACCAGCTAGCTCACAGTGCCACTAGAAACCCCTCTTACCAAGGAGAGAATAGTTATTGGCAACTATCGAACATGACAACTCTGTCTCATCAGGGATCATGGAAACAATGTATTACTTTCCGCTCAGTCACTCGTGCTCACTTTGTCTCAGAGAGATACACAGAATAAATGGTGGGAATGTTTTCAATAAGCATTTATTGAACTAGTGTCTTTCTAGTGTAAAATAGGTGTGCTGAAACAACCATTAGACAAAAACAGATTTAAATGATAATAAGCGCCAACAAAGTAAAAGGACAGTAGATTTCTACCATCGTGCTAAAACGATGAATACAGGCAGGTATAAAAAATACATGACAATAAAATGCATTCTCCTACGATGCGACCCTAGCTAGATGTACCGAAGTGTACCTAGCATGTATGTAGGTTTAAAGCCAAGAATCCCTGTAGGATAAAGTCAACCCCATTACCTGAAGTAAGAGACTGTGGGACCCCATCTTGGTCTTGAGATGGACACCCCGCGAGGGATGTCAGAACATAGCAAGCTGGAGTGTCTTCGTGCAGGAACCTCAGCGTCTTGCGTCAGTGTGTCAGCATGGAAGTCCTTTTTCTCCTCTCCTTGCCTCAGCAAAGATATGGTGTGTATATATACCCATAGTGGTACCCTCAGGGGTCATACCTTGCTATGTCATGTCGGACTTAGGATGACAGGAGGAATGACCCTTATACATAGTTATTTTGCAGGAGATGGTAGTCCTACTGAGTTTCCAAGAATTCCCATACACAATGGATAAAGTTAATTTTCAGGGAAAACCCCAGCTCCTGTAAGCAGTACCGTAACTAGGTAAAAGGTCAGTCACAAAGTACCGTTATGTAGTGTAATGATAGGGGAGAATATAGGTGAAAGGTTAGGTTGCTACCTAAGCCTATGTTGGAGTACCTATATGAAACATAACACAGTAGGTCTCTTAGCCTCTCTCTACCTCGTCACTTTTCCTCCTATTAGCAAATGACCTGTTTGCTTAATCTCCTTTAGTGTTAATTGTGCCAATCACCTCAATATCTTCTATCAGGTGATCTTTCCCTCTGAAGTCATGCTGGTAGATCACTTGAATGAAAGTGTTATGGTGATCTTGGTTGGATTTTTACCTGGTGTGTTCCTGTCACCTCCTCTTCTGTCCTCTGCCTCACTTAAATTTAAAAGGGAATGGATAATCTTTCATACAGGATGTCCTTAAGCATTCTTTCAACCATTTTTTTTGCTCTAGAGCTATACTACTAGAGCTAGCCCACGGCTTTCCCGTTGTAGTCTTTATCTCTGAACAAATAGTACCCCTGCCTTCTTGGGTCATTTCAGGTTCCTTGAAGAAAAAAGGTGGACTCTTGACCCAAATGTCCAGCCCTGCTAATCATTCAACTTGGAGTCTTACCTAATAATCACCCACAATCAAAAATATCTTAAAACATATCCAGGTATCAACAGGCAAAAGTACTGAAGTTGCCTGTCCGACCGTGGATTATCAGTGGAGGAATTTATTCTGTTGAATAAAAGAGAAAAAAGGCAATTTGGGAAATAGTTTCGTATTTGGGCTGGTTATAGAGGAAGTGTAGTATGGAAAGCCTAGTGGTGGAGTGGAAATGCAGGTTTCGAAGGTGGTTCTATATGAAACATACAGGAGTTAATTATAAATATGAGTGTGGGGACCTTAACATGAACATGACTCATTACTTTAGAATGTGGTGCCTCCTACACTTGAGGCAAGATGCGTTTTCATTACATTCTTGAAAATCCATCTTTTCCAAAAGACCTGCCAACAAGAGGTAAGCAGCTATTTCAATTCTTCATCTTCCTGCTACTCACAATTCTGTTTTCTGTGTCACACCTCTGCAGAGCCGACCAATCAGACGGCTAACTTACCTGCAGACTATAAATAGTGACCTAAGGGAGACCAATTTAGTTCACATTAGCATTGTCTAACCAGAATTCAGTAGCCTCAATAATAATGGCTAGATGGAGTAAGGTAGCAAAGTGAATGATGTTTATAGACAACAAAGCCCAAAGAAACATCTAGGGCCGGATGTAGGTAATCCCAGATTACCGATTCTTAAATACCGAATCATACCGATTCGGTATTTAAGAACTGGCAATCGGGATGTAGGTATTTTTACCGATTCAATTACCGAATCGGTAAGATTCGGTAATTACCGAATCGGTATTTACCGATTCGGTAATTGCCATTGATTCCTATGGGCTTTGAGGCCCACAGGAATCAATGTGAATTACCGAATTGGTAAACACCGATTCGGTAAAATTACTGAATTTACAAGGGGGGCAGGGTGTCACTTTGACACCCTGTTGCACCCCTGATTCTGGCTTGTGTGCAATGTGACACACATACATGCCCTTAGGGCATGTATGTATGCCACATGGCACCGGTGTACATGCACAGATGTGCATGCACACAGAAATTCATTATTTACCAACAAGTATTATTTGGTGGTAAATAGCGCATTCCTAAGGGCCTATGGCACTGTTTTCAGTGCCACCTACATCTGGATTTACAGAATCGGTAAATTTACTGATTCGGTATTTTACTAAATCGGTAAATATACGGAATCTGTAACTTACCGATTCTGTAAATTCAGACCCCCTACATCTCAATATCCTAATACCGGTCGGTAACGGCCGAAATCAGCCGTTACCGACCGGTATTTGGCGACCTACATCTGGCCCTTAGTCTCTTCTGCATGGGTCTGAGGAAGAAGGGACTCTCGGCATCAAGTACATCTATAAGGTTGGAAGCTCTAAGTCTGAGAGGCAGGAAAGAGAGATGGATTAAAACCGAGATCTTCCATTAGTGCAAAACAAGATGACGTCTTTCTTAACTGCTTTGAATTGTATAATGTTGTACCTTCTCTTTTGTCCCCTACCTCAATTAAATTTCAAAGGGAAGGGAAAGACTAGAATATGGTGATAATAGATCAAATCTACTGCTTTGATACAATGCTGTAAGAGCCAAAGTCTATGTCTTCGTCAGAATCGCTCATATAAATTTGGGTACATTCAGGAAAGGGTTAACAATGCATCTCTGAATCCCCACAATTTCTTGCGGAGGGGTGGGGTGACGATAGAGCCAGCCAAGGTGTAAAATACTGTGGAACATCAATCATAGGAGGATGATAGACACCTGAACCCAATGTCTTTCCTGCTGTGCTGAGACTGCTGAGTTCCTATGTATGGACCCACATCCAAAGCTCTTTGAGGTGGACATCAACGGTGTGCAATGCTGTACATAATCCAAATAAATAAACACAAAATATATTAAGTTACAGATCATTTCAGAGATATGTGAAATAATGAAAGGACCATACTCTGGAATGGTAATGGGAAACAAATTGACTGATCAGTGGGAACTGTTAAAGGGCAAAGAGCACAGGGGAGAGAGAGTGCATGGGCAATATGGGTATGAACATTGGTACTAGACAGTGGAGAGTCTTTTAGGTGATATTTAGGACGTTGTTGTTAATATGATGACCTACCTCTAGGAGAATAACATAATGTGTATTTTTACGGTGCAGGTTCACCCTTTAGTGATATTGGAGCTGAATATCATATGTTTATGTTACCCAACTCAATGGTACTCCTTTTATCCACCTCAGGAGTGTGAATGATTGCTAGAATTTGAGCCCAAGATCATGAGATCAAACACAGATTCACGGAGCAATGCAACAATCCACTGAGCCACCAGACTTAGATTGTTTAACAAACAGGGAAGTCCTCTGCTGGAGAAGAGGCAGATCTATCAAAATACATCTAATAAAATTACTAGAACACGGATGAGGAATAGGCTTACCTTGCCAATACGAAAGCCAACTCGAAAGTGTAGGCCTGTCTTTGGGCTTGTGGGCATAACATGTTGTTTGCATTCAGCTGAGCATCACTATCAGGTAGTTCTTGATACCAATTATTTGTTACATTTACATAATCCAAATATTGTGCTTCTGCTTTAACTCTAACTTCATACATTTTCTTTTCCTCAAACATAACTGTATGCTTATTTTCTTAATAGTTTTTCAACAATGTCAGTTTCTCAACAACCTTCCTCCATCGAATATATCTTCCACCTTTTGTGGGCCCTTGGGCCGTCATCTCTTCCTCACACTGAGTTCCCTCACACTCAAGCAGTCCATAGGACTTTTCTAGAGGTTGGAGGACCTCTGCCCTGCCCATAGTTCTTCCACAGACTCAGTTCACCTCTTTTTCTTCAAACCTGGTTACGGGGCTAGTGTTACTGGAACAGACATCTCGTTCTTCATTTGTTTTTCTCACCTATGCTCCTCTTACTGGAGATTCTGTTTTCTTTTGTGACCGTGCACCCCTGTTGTTGTTGTTCAGCCAATGCTCACGACAGTCAGTGTTTTCTTATAGGAAGATAAGAGCCTTTGCCTCAAGTTAGTGCCAGGGATCCTTGGCCAGCAGCATGTGAAACTCCCAGAGGTAAATCTGGCCCCTTATCTTTAATTTATGGTGCCAATCGTTTTACTCTTTTTTGATTATGGGCGACACATTTTCCTTTTTCCAGTTGTTAGGCTTCACATAATTCCTTTTCATGTGTGTATTGTTTTTTATGTAACGCAAAACTATTTCCTTCAAATCTCCGCTAATGTTTTTCTTAAACCACCTGTACTTCCCTAAGAGCACTAGAATATAGATCTGTGCATGCCTTATAAATTATCCAACGCCTTTCTCTAACAGTTTGTAACAAGTTGTCATGCCCAGCATATTTAAATGAGGAACTGAAAAATATATTAATTCTGTTTACTGCCTCTGAGAAAGTTTCTAGAGGCCTACCTTTTTTATCGATTAGAGGGCCATCTCTTTTTGTTTTGCTTCATTCAATGTATGTATTTGTAGAAACGTTCCGTTCTTGCTTTTACTTAGTTCACTACACTTAATGTATAATTTTGGATTTATTAATTTTCTGCCTGCGTTTAAAAATAGCACAAGTCGAATTATGGAGGAAAATAGAGACCACTTTTGGGGTCAAAGCGAAGAGGCATGGAGGACATGCGTGGAGCTGAGGAAGTACAAACAGGGCACTCGCATCACAAGAAAATGAGGGAAGGCATTGAAAGGGGTGGGTGTGATTAGGGTAGGGTTCAGGTGTATGGAGGGATGGGAATTGCAATGTCAAAGCACACCGAAGATACCCGTGTAAGAGGTACTGCATTTATTAAAATGTAAAATGCTAAATGAATAAGTGATTAGTATTGGGTTCACATCTTAACACCTACAATGTTGTGTAGGTCTTGTTTAGTAGGTGCAATCAGGAAGTTCTGTGGGAGTAGAAACTCAGCTGTGAATGGTGTTAAGTTTCTGTGGTAGCCTTGTAGTTGAGATATTGACTAAAATGCTGTGATTGGTTAAGAGGTGGGGTAGTGGCTGTGCTGTGTTTGGTTGGGAAGGCATCAACCAGAGTTGTTTTTTATATGTGAAATCAAGATAGGATTGTTTGTGAAATATTTAAGTTATCTTGCTCTGGTTGTTTGGTGCCAGAAAATAAATAACTTATATTAGCTGCTGCTGGAAGGTGATTGGAGAACGTTGCCTAATATGAGGTCCACCGGCCTTGCCATGATTTTTTAGCGTATTTCTTACTTTGGATCTACTTAACAGTGGATTGGCTCTAGAAGAAGTCCTGCCGGGGTATCCTTCTGCCGGCTGCTTATTTGTTTTACTTACTATGCTAAGGCGTCATTTAGTGGCAGCTGGTAGCTGCTAGTTATATACTTATGTCCTGTTTACAGCTCCTATTAGGGGCACATGCTGCAACCCCCGGACTGGTATATACACAGAACGGCTGATCATTGAGGTCAAAGGCTGTGTGATATAGCTTCTTGGGATGGCACTGGAGACCAAACGGAGCATAATGTCACTTTCTAAAGATGGCTTCAAGGGAATGGCCACATCTTGGCTATTTTAAGAAAGGTAAACTCCATGGACCTTATATCCTATTTTAGCCACCTAATCTTATTGACCTTTAAATTACATACAATGTAACCCCAAACATGTCAGCTCCCTGTCTGTTAGACTATAGTGATCGCCTATAACCAATTAGGGTGGAGAAGTTTCTGGGGCTATTGATATTGGCAGGGGGGTGAGACAGGGGTGCGTTTTAGCACCCCTGTTGTTCATTATCTATATTAACGGCCTAGCCAGAAGTCTTAAACAAGTTACCACTGATGTCCCGATAATCCTAGGGAAACCTCTACCAGTGCTTTTATACGCAGACGATGCGGTGCTAATGGCCCGCACACCAAATGCCCTCCGCTTATTAGTTCAAAGTTTTGTTCAATATATGGAGGGATTAGATCTGCGTGTAAATTTAAAAAAATCTTTATTATGTCATGTGGGCCCAGGAAACGGAAGCTCAACACAATACATGTAGGGACAGATAAACTCGAATCTGTTCCTACATTTCCTTACCTTGGACTGGTTTTCGCTGCGAACGGCTCGTGGAGTGGGCATTTGGCCCACGCCACGAGTAAGTTCTCGAAAGCCAGCAATTCAATTTTGAGCTTGCCTCGCCCTAAGAAAATAGGTGCCACAAGAGCTATTTAATTTTTTTTTTAAATTACAGTGCCTACCAGTAGCCTCATATGGAGCAGAGGTTTGGGGGTTGGGAAGTAGCCCATGCATTCAGCGGGAAGAAAGTCGTTTTTGCAGGAAAATACTGGGCGCCCCAATCTCATCCTCTGATTTTATCTGCCACAATGAACTAAATCTTCCGTTTGTTTGTGATTTTATCAGAGCCAGACCAGCATTATTATGGATTAGGGTTTGGAGGAACATTTCAGCCACCCTTACAAAAAATATTATAAAGGATTGTTTAAATTGTGACCATGGGATGGCAATTCCATGGCTCTCAGGAGTCTTCAAGACACTGAGCGCCGTGGACAGGGGTAATTTATTCTCCAACCCTACCAGGATTGAGCCTAAGGATAAAACTGAGGTTAAATATGCACTGTACTCACTTTACAAATCTGAACGGATGGAAAGAGAATCATCAAAATCAACTGTTGTAAAATATTTGGGAAATGAACTGTGTAGACAACCGCTCCCACTGTATCTTGCCCTACCTGTGACCAGCTGGGAGAGATCACTTTTGTTTCGCCTAAGAGTGGGTTCAGTGAAATTTTTGTTGTCATTTCCCTTGGGTTATCGACACAGCACAGAATACAATCCATGCCTGTGTGATGGTGTCAGTACACAGGATGATCTGCACTTTCTATTCTTCTGCAATTTTTACTTAAGATATATCAAATGGTTTTTAACTCCATATTTTACGAAACACAGACCCCTTTCTCTTGAGGAGTCTTATTTAATGTTGGTTTCCCTGGATTCAGATGAATTAATCTTTCGCACCAGCACCTTTCTGAGACTGATAACAAGAGTGCGTAAAACGATGGAAAATCCTTGATGTTTGCCTCATTAGAACTGTATTATATTTTAATTATGAATTTCTGTAATAATGTGTATGTAAATGATTTGTTCTTATCTGGTACTGTTATGAATTTTATGAAATTCGAATAAAGGTCTTTTGAACTTTTGAACTTGAACTACATACAATGTAACCCCAAACATGTCAGCTCCCTGTCTGTTAGACTATAGTGATCGCCTATAACCAATTAGAGTGTAGCTATTACATTTCTTCTCGGTGAGCCACACAACTTCAGCTTTTAATCTGAATTTAACTGTAAATTCATAAACGATATGTAATATATCTTATGTCTCATTATGTCATTACTTCCGACTTGCCTCCTCATTCCTTTCCATCATTGTCCTCCTTTCCAATTATTTGGGTCCCCATTTCTGGACCTCCACCTAGTCCCCAACTTTGTTTGCCAGCCCTACTCCTCTACCTTTCTCACCCTTCTCTGCTCCGCCTCCCGCCTCTCACTCTGGAGGAGACTCTCCAGATGAAGGATCGCAGGTTCTAGAGGAGGTCGACATCCTGGAGAAGAGCAGCCGGGTGACGTCCCCAGAACTGCTGGACCACCCACAGTATGACCGAGAGGAGACAGGTGAGGAGAAAACCTGGCGAAAGCCTAATGCGGATTCAGTTGACAATTTCATTACAGTTGACGACTTAATTCTCCATTTACTGAAGCCACTTTCCAGTGACTTAGCAAGTTGGACTCTGCACTCTCCTGTAGTATTTTCCTTGTGAAGTACGGTAGATAATTATTTGGGGGTTCATTTTACTGTGTATGCTCCAGTGACTGATATGTCTGCTTTCAGACCTATTCAAAATGTTTGATTTAAGGTAGCTATGCCCATGAAAGGGGTTCTCTAGCCAGCTTTCCCCTATTTTAGGATGCTCAGCAGTCCCATCATTGTTTCAGTAGTGCTTACAAACTCAAGCTACCACATGTACCCAGACAAGCCATCCCCAAAGCAAAATACAAGGTTAGCTTAACAATACAGGAACACAACATCTGTCCTATGGCCTTTACCTGTGTATAGGGAGTTTGTTGTCCAACCACAGCTTCTCTCATGATGCTCCATCTCACAAAACTAAAGTTTAAAATGTATTCAAGGATGCTCGGTCAGGTTGTACCCTCATTGGTCACATGGTTTCAATAGACTTTCCTCTCCATTGTTGAGAAGCCTGATGGGCACTGATGCACTTAGACGCTCCATGTACCAGATCATACTACACAGTACCCCAGAAACTCAAACATAAACAATTAGCAGGACATCAAAATACCTCACATTTACATCTAATCAAATCAAATCAAATCAGGAGTATTTATTGAGCGCAACATATCAACCGAAAGTCTCATGGCACTTTGCAGAGGCTCGAAAGTATGGTTCGACAGGAGCTGGTTAGGAGTAAAATAACCACGTTTTTAATTACTTTCGAAAACTATGTTGATCTGAGAACGCGCAAAAGTAAGGGTAATTTATTCCATAGGACTAGTGCAAGAAAAGAGAAAGATCTCCCTCCCATTCTCGTGGCCCGGATTTTGATCGGTGTTAAAAGAAATTTACTGCTAGATCTTAGAGTCCTGTGAGGGCGATACCAGATGAGTTTCTTTTTCCAGTATCTGGGGCCCTTGCCGTGTAGATTCTTGTGAGTTAGGCAGAGAATGTTAAAATGCAACCGTTTCCTGACAGGAAGCCAGTGAAGGAGTCTCAAGCAGAGGGCTGAAGGAGCTCTTGGAGGCAGATTCAACACCAGTCTAGCTGCAGTATTCTGCAGAACCTGAAGTCGTGTAAGAAGGTCTTCGTTTATTGAGGACAGCAAAGCATTGCCGTAATCCATATGGTTGATGATTAGGCCTTGGACTAGTGGCTTCCTGGCTTCCAACGGGAGCCATTTGAAAATTTTGCGTAGATTTCGCATAATGCCAAAACAGGAGCCAATTAGGTTGTTGACCTGGTCTTTCATAGACAAATGGTTGTCTATTTGGATACCCAAATTTCAAACTGATTGTTTTGGCACTGGGCAAAGTCCTAGAGATTGAGGCCACCAGTCATTTGACCAGTGTTCATGAGCTTTGCCAAAAAGGACTATTTCGGATTTTCCTCCATTTAATTGTAGATGATTTAGATTCATCCACTTGTCAATGTGGATCATGCAGTTTTGGAAAAGTAACTTGGTATCTGCTGGATCTGGGCCTAAGGTGATCAAGATCCGAGTATCATCGGCATATGACACTACATCAAAGCCGTAAGATCTGATCACCTTGGCCAGCGGAATTACGTAAAAATTAAAGAGCGTCGGGCTCAAAATAGAGCCTTGTGGCACTCCCATCTTTACCGGCCTGTTTTTAGAGACAATGTCATCGATCTGGATAGCCATAACTCGATCAGTTAGGCAGCTCCTCAACCATTTAAGGGCATTCCCTCAGACACCAATATCCCAGAGTCTTAAATCTAAAATACTGCGGTAGATGGTGTCGAAGGCAGCGGATAGGTCTAGTAGGAGGAGAATAGATGATAAGCCTCTGTCCAATGCTAGTCTGATGTTATCAGTGACTTCAACCAGTGCATTTTCAGTGCTGTGTGTAGCCCTAAAACCTGACTGGGATGGATCCAAAAGACCATTACTTTCCAGGTGAGCAACGAGCTGCTTATTGACCAATGACTCCAGCATCTTTCCAAAGTATGGTAGGAGCGAAATAGGGCGATAATTTATTGGGAGATTAGGATCAGCAGTGTTTTTTTACAAGATAGGCCTCACTCTAGCAACCTTCCATATCTTAGGAACCACTGCCTGTGATAATGAACGATTAAACAGATTGGTAAGATGATCCACAAGTACTGGTGCAATATTTGGAAGAAAACATGGTGGTATGGGGTCCACAGGTGAGCCTGATTTAATTTTCTCCATTGCTCCCAGCATGTCTTCCAGTTTACATGGGGAAAACTGTTCCAGAATGGGAGGGAAACTTCTGGAAGAGGAGAGATAACTTTGTAAGATGATTGTATTCACTTGGGATGGAAAGGAGCTATGAATATCTAAAGGGTTATTTTGTATACATGATCATACAAAACATTTAGTTATTCCAGTCTTCCTCACAGGATAAATAATTTGTCACTACTGTCCCAAGACCAGCAATCTCAACAGGTATAAGTGAGCAAGAAATCCTGTGGTCTTCTGTCATGGCAAAGCAATGTTAAAGAGAGTTATTCACTTATGCTATGCACTACCTTATTAAATCATTGGCAATATGTCAAACCATTTGATGCCCTAGAGTTTAGATGATTGTGATGAGAACTAATATTTTTATGGGTTTTTATATTGGGGCAGGATATTAGAGAGCTCTTCCTGGAGGGAGGCAGTAATACATTACAATTTGACAATTCATTTGCATGAACAAAACATATTCTGTGGAAATATAAGAAGGGATGACCAAAAGATGGATATCCACACTGTGTACCCAAATTTGAAAAGCTTCTGCTGCCGCTCACTATCAGAAGTGCTCCAAATGACAATTGTTTTTGTTCAATGTGGAACTTTGATAAAGTAGTGTTTACTACCTAAAATTCAGTGTTGATCATTGTATGATAAAAAATGACTAACTCCATTTTTTTGGCAGGATAAACTGATCCACATATGCTTATAGACACTTTAAAACACTTTCAAACTTACAGTCATATCTGTGGGTTAACAAGGCTTCTCCCACATATAGAGGAATACTGTAATAAGCAAAAGAATCAGCCCTGGGTTGATTGACGAAGGCACAGATTGGGGGGTCCCGAGTCTGTCCTTTCCCGCTGGGGCAAGCTAATGTTTACAAACTGCCTATTACTATACACCTTCCCTTATTTATTCAATCGCATCAACCCTGAATATTTTCTAGCTTTCTGTTTCTGTGTTGGTTAATTTTAGGAAATCCGAGTAGCCTAGGTGCATTTGGGGATTCAAACTCCACAGAACAAATAACCATCTCAGTCAAGAAGACACCAGTGGCTGGAATCCAATATTCTGATCTCCATGGAATCTCCACTGAGGATATCAGTGATAAGGTAATACCAAGAGGATAAAAGCAATTAAATTCCTTGCAAGTGGCAGAGCGGGGATATTTCTTGAGGTTTGAACTTGCTTTTCAACAAGACTCCCTATTTATAGTAACTAACGTGGCTGTCAATGACTATGATAAACTACTCAAATGTTATGACTTGAACAAAATTATAGGAATGAGTTTGCAACGGTTAAACTTACGTGTCATCCCTTTACTGGTGAAATCGTGCCAGTGATAATTATGGACAAATTCAGATTTGGCCTGATTTACCTTATGTTAAAACTGAGATTAAAGCAATGAAGAGCTTGAGCCAACATCACATTTGCTGATTGTATCATGGTATCAAAACTTCAAAGAAGATCTTCATGATTTTGGAGTACTGCTGTGGCAGAGAGTTCTTTGATTCAATAATTGGCAAAGACAGTCTAATAGAAGGTGAAGCCCAGATATTTTTCTGCCAGATTATGGCAGCAATGGTGTCATGTCTTTTAGGAAACTACCATCATATACATACCATTTACATACATTTTGTCCCATCCACACGACATAACGGTCTTACACAGGTGACCCTTTATCTAGTAGCTTACTTCTGTCTCTTCGACAACCAGGCTCTCAATACCCTATCTTAATCCCTGTATCTGACGCACATAAACATGTCTCCAGGCACCACAGATTTATTCTGTATAAGGGTCACCACTTTTTTTCATCCATGGCCAACAGCCAGCTGTGCATGATCATGTTTGTTTAGAAAATAATTAGCAGAGGATTAGCGAATGTTTTCAAAACATATCGATTCTAGAAAACCCTGGAGTGACCACTTTAGTATAAAAGACCCTCAATCCCATTTACAGAGAGAGAGAGAATTCCTTCCAGGCTGGACCGAGACTCTGCAGTCTGATCCTTCAAAAGTCAGAGACCTGACATCCCTTGCGGGGTGCCATCCTCGACGCAGAGACTGGGTCCTTCATTCAGAATCATCAGGTGAGGGGTTAGCACTTCCCTGTGGGTTTCTTGGCTCCATTAGGATATATCTTAGCACTCACATACACATGCTTTCCCTACATATCTAGGCTAGGTACATTTAGGTAGGCTACGCATTGTAGGAGTACGCCAATGCTATTGTTTTATATAATCTGCTTTTATTCATTTTATTAGCACTATGGTAGAAATGTATCTGCTATTTAAGATATTGGTGCTAGCGATCACATTTGTCTGATCCTGTCTTTTGATTGTCGCAGCAAATATGTTTCATTCTAGACTCACACTTGACCATTAAAGAATTATTGAAACCGTTCCAATCATCATTCTGTGTGTAGTCTGAGACCAAGTAAGCATGAGTGACTGAGCGAAAGATACTGTATTGTTTCCACTATACCTGAGGAATCAGGGTTGTTTTGTTCATTCGTTGCCAGAAACTACCTACACCGTTGTAGAATACAGGGGGGTGGTAGTGGCACTGTAAAGCTAGCTGGGTTAATGGCTGACTCGTCCTGTGGGGGTGTCCAGAGTCTGTCTGCACACCTAGCCCTCAGTTTAGGTCATCCAAAATGTACAGGTCATGAGGGATCCTAGGAACTACACAACAATGGCTTACACGCATATGCCCATAAGGATATGAGCAAACAGTAAGTATGCATAGGTTATACATTTATCAGGGAGCATGTATGCTGGACCATAGGAGCGCTCTCAGTACCTCTTTTTTCTTTTGATTCATAAGAATCTCAAACCAGAAATTCTTCTTCTTGATTTCGGGCTATGTATGAAGCCTTTAAGGTGGGCTTAACTGCCAGCTAATGACATGCTGCTACAATCCAGCCTATGCCGCACATGAGGTAATTCAGGACCAAGTGTATTTAGGCAGATATGTGGAGCATGGAAGTCCGGATGTAAGCACTGATGAGCAGATTCCTACCTTTTTATAATGACAATGTCATGTTGCTCTACAAGAAAGCAATGAGTGTAAAATATGAAATACTGAAAAGGCTATCACTTGGTAGTATGTTGCTACTCAATAAAAGGTGGACCAAAAGAGGAGAAGTTCTGTTGGACGTCTCTTGAATTACCAGTGGTTTACGTAGTGACAATTTTTTCCTGTGGAGTTGCAACTTAGATGGCCGCTTAACCTTAAAAGTTTAAACTTTGGTTCCTGTGACATGTACTGAGCATTTTCCAGAAATGTGTTTTCATCTGGGTGCATGGCACGTAGGTGTTGCAGAGGCTGAGGATCAGCAGAATGTGTACTGGACCCCAAACTATCTCCACATCACCACACTCCTCTTCTGCATATTTCTTGAATGCATCCCTGGGTAAAATCAAGAAAAGAGTCTCATCGTGTTGTACTATTGTAAAGCTCAAGAGATACAACTGCTTCCAAGGTACTCAACTCCCATCATGTCCGTGGAAGGAGTAACAGTCAGGTCACTTCACAGGCAACTTAAGCTGCATTGAGAAGGAAAACGCTTTTGACGCTATTGAGCTTCATCACAGCCCTAGTGAGATCTGAAGTATCTCTTTTGCGTGAAACACGTTCTCCTCCCCGGATTCGTTTGTGCTAGTGATTTCAGCTGGTGCGCCTGCATTCGTTTTTGGACATCAGACTTTGATCCAAATCCAGGGAGAAAAAAGGCAGAAAATAGGGAAGGAAGGAAGATGAGAAAACGTTGGTCTTCTCCAGTTACCTTTTTTTTTTTTACTAATTGAACACTGAATGACTTTTAATATGTAGATTACTCGTAGGGCACAAATCCTATAAAAAAAGTGGAGGGACTGACAATATGCAAATGACCTCATGACGTCACGTGCTGAACGTGTCCCGTATATGAATATTACACCGGGACACGTACAGCATATTTCTGTGGGGCCCAGCTTCTTGGCAAGGGGGACGGCGCCCACCCTGTGAAATGAGTGGGGGGCGGGGGGGGGGGCGCCGTGTACCTGCGTGTACCCCCGACTCGAGCCCTGATTACTCTTTGACACACACAAGCCAGAAACACACTCATATTTTATTTGTTTTTGCCTCCAATTTTGACTATACATTTAGAGAGTTCAGGAATATTTATTGACCAGGTTTTCTTTGTAGATAATGGTGAGTGCTTTCAGAAGCACTTATTAGAAAAATATTCTTCACTTCAACTCTTCCCCTGGGCTTCCTTTCTGAAAACAGCTAGAACCATCTGCCTGACTTAAGCATCATTGCTGCTCTTCGTGAAAGCACACTTTGATGGGTTTCCTCATGCCATGCCTGGCTTGGTGTAATTTATCGATTACATTCCGTTGAAACAGTTGGAAGCCCTCTGTTTTCTTTTAAGGGCTTTTATAGGGTTTCAAGCAGTTACAGTGCCATTTCTCAGTACTCCATGGCCATTACAGTACTTATTGTGAATAGGCTGGCAGGTTGGAATCATTCTCCAGTTGTTCACAGCATCTGCCCAGCACCGAGCTGGGAGAAAAACATACATATGAGTGCAACACGTATGTGGGTGGAACAGAAACATAGGAAACACAACACCAATAGTTCAACTGTGACAGACTCTGTTGTATAGATGGTTGCCCCCAATGATGACAGGACACAGTTATGGGAGGTTGCGCCTTTTTAGGTTTTGCCTGGCGAAAGATGCGCTCTGCGCATCTTTTTCGCGCAGGCGAAAACCTAATGAGAATAATACGGGAGACAGGAACGGCCCCCGTCTTTCATTGGCTAGCTCCATAAATGGAGGCTAGCCATTGGAAGACGGGCCTGTCCGTCAATGCCGGACCAGATTCGGGGGCGTTCCCGAGTATTTTTGGCTTTTGGCGACGTCACGCTACGTCAGCCAAAAGCCCTCGGGAACGCCCCCGAATCTGGTCCGGCATTGAGCCGACACCCGCCTTCCTGGCCTTCTCGGTTTCTTCCCTCAGCCACGTCGGAGTTGCTCCCACTGTCACTCACACCCCGGCCTCCTCCTTCTCAGCGCCCCCACCCCTCCACTACACTCCCCTTCCCTCCCCTCCACTCCTCTTCACACCCACTCACTCCCCTCTCCCCTCCTCCGAATTCCGCCGCCGCTCCCTCCTCCACGCAGCCGATTCTACCCCTTCCCGCCCCCTCCCGCCCCCTGCTTCTGAGCTCTGTCTCTGATCGTCACATTTGCCAATTTTTTTAACTTTTATTTTGGTTTTTACTTTTTATAAGCAGTTTTATTTTTATAATGTTGGCATGTGATGTGAAAATCCTTCGCTCATTATGATCTTAACAATACTCGATCCACCAGAGCGCCTGGGAGGATTGTTCACAGGAGGGACATGGCTAACTCCCGGCGCATCGCGCTTGTGCATGCTCTCTGTGCGTAGCTCGCTACTTTAGCATGTGTCAGCGTGGCAGCCGGTTCCTGTAATGGTGCAGTGGAACACCTGACTCCTTAAGACTGCCTCTGTCACAAGTACTTCTAAAGCAGAGGGTCTGCACGCAAGTCCACTTATTCTGGCAAAGCATTCTAAATGTGGTGCTTTACTTATCCCCACCCGCTCCCTGTTTTTTCAACCCTGTCTTCTCCCCACCTCCCCCCCCACCTTATCTGTTTATTCACTACCCCCGTTAGCCACCCCCACCGATTGACAAAGCCAATAGGTCTCCCGTCCACGAGTCCGATTGGCTTTGCCAATACTTGTTTTGGTTTTGCCTATAAGCGTGATTTATTTTCGTAAGGATTGCTTCTTTGTCCAATGTGCATAAATTAATTATATTCTAAACAGTTTGTTTATAAAGCATGAACTTCTGCTGCTTGTTCCAGTTAGATTGTCAGTTAATTCATACCATTGTTTCTATTCCTGGGTGGGTGGCTAATTTTTTCTGTCTTATGTCTTATGTAGTATGTGCCATGTCCATGCTGAACAAGCATTCGAAAAGCCATTGGGTCTAGCCAGGACAAGCCTAACCTTTAAAACTTTTTTTGACAAACGAAGGCAATAAAAGTTAAAAATAAAAATGCCACCATTTTTAAAGGTGTTCTGAATAGGTTTGCAAATATTAAACTGCAAAAATATCACGAACCATTGCAAAAATAAATAAGGTAGTACAAGTGGAGATTGATTTACCAGCCTGGCTGTTAAGTGAACTACTTTTTAGGTGGATGTTCATAAGAGCAGAATGCTGTCACTTACAATGAAGAGGGAGCATTGCTAAGTAGGCTGACCCTTTGCCCCATGGTGTACAGTAGCAAACTATGACACTTAAACGGACCAAACGAGGAAGCGGGCTCTCTATGTGCATTTGTATTTATTAGTGTGAATGTTGGGTAAAACTGTGGGTGGCAAGACAGTTTATGCTGTATCTGGGCGTGACCTAAAAATAATTTGGGTATTGCGGCGTTTCATTGTAGAATGTTTGATCAGCTTTTAAATATCTTGATGATGACCAGGAGTTTGTGAAAATATTTCCTCGTAATGGGACAAATGTTAAAATTTCTATTAAGGACAATTATTTGGGTAAACCAAATGTTGCAAACACATATATATTTTTTTCATAGTTAAATCCTGTTTTGGAGTTATTAAAACAAAACATAGATAAAACCAGGGCCCATCTATGATAATTTCTCCTTTTCGTATCTTCCACTGTGACTTGGAGACCCATGGTGGGATTACGAACACTGAAGAAATCCTGACCTGGGTGAAGTCTGATCTTCTGAATGTTTTAATACGTAACGTTGCTGGAAGGAAGCATTAACAACATTTTAGTAGATAAGTTGCTAGATAAGTTGCATGATAGCGTTATATGTGCTGTGCATCAAGGGCTTGTAGATGTGTGCAATAGAACAGAACTCTTCCTTTGCTTTCAGCCCTGCTCCCCGGACATCTTCAGTCTAACCCAATCTAAGGAACTTAGATTGAGGATTTATACAACAGTCTCATAACATAAAGAATCAAAACTCTGCCTGAACTTACCGGTTTAATTACGGCGCTAGTTTGAATGGAGTGAGGAAGGTTAGCATTGATGTTTTATGTCATGCCTTTAATTACATCGGCCACGCCCCTTTGTGACACTTCAGTTTTTTCATCCCCGTTAAAGCACTGGTTCCTAGAATGCGTTTTTATATAGCGTCGACGTTACCCGAAGGTGTCAGAGCGCGTCACAATAGGAAGAGTAATGATACATGAGGAGAAAATTACAAGGGAAAAAAATACGAAGGAAAACAATAAGTTACATGAGGCAAAAGTGACAATTCTGAGCACACAAAATACAAGAGGTAGCAAACGGTACATTACAGGAGGAAAAAGTTATGTGTTCAAGTTACAAAGGCGTACAAAGTACAAGTAGAGGTATAATACTGCAATAAATGGCAGACACTCAAGCACAAGAACAAACGTAACGTAGGCAATGGTGGCACTTTGGCAAGTATCTAAAGCAAACAAAATGAGGTCTCGGAAACGCTCCTACCCCCAGGGAAAGGAGAAGGAGGGTTTAGGATGAGGCCTGGGGAGGAGGGGGCGGACGTTCCAACCCCCCCCCCCCCCCGGAAAAAAGGAATGTAGTTCCAGGACGGTGATACTCGCCCCATCTTCTAATGCAGACAGGACCAAAAATAAACTGCGGGCACTTATAATGTCCGTAGCATCTTCATGGATGACGGCAGACTATATAATGAAATATATCCAATGCCGAATATGTTCATACTGCAGAGGACCACAGACGCTCTTCGGTACAAGCGATTCCTATTACCAGTCACGTTTTACACATAATTCAAAGAAGTTAGAAAAGACCATTTGTCAAAAGCAATACCAAAAGCTCAAACTTTAACAAAGGCAAAACCATTGCATTGTAAATGCTTGTATTTACTTATTCTCGCCAGAGAGCGCCGAGCCGGTTGTTATCCGTGCTCCGGCACTCGCGCTACTGCTCGCGCTGCTGCACGCGCTGCTGCACGCGCATCCTAAGATGGCCGCCGGCGCAAGTCACGTTGTTACGCAACGTGCGTGCGCTAGACCGCTACACTACAGACTCGACCCATAGAATAGGTCATATTGTGCATGGGTATGCTTTACTCCCAAGGACTGTGCACTGCCTGTTGTAGATGCAGCATATAACTATATTTGTGTGGAGTTTTGTGCAAGCAGTGCTGTTGGTGTATTACTACCATGGATTTATCCCGGAGAGGGATGGCGCCTTCCAGGTCATTTTACTGGATCTTCTGGCGAGTAAGAGGGGTAAGAGTGCTAGATCTGTCCTAGGGCACGTAAGAGACCGAGTATCCAACTCTCCAGCCTGTACAGGTCAGTACGACCAGTATGGATGCTAATATTATGCTGATTTCCCTCAAGTAATGTCCAGCAATCCAGTGCTTAAGTAGTAATGGAATGAGTGCCGGTGTCTGCTCAGAAACCCACACCAGTGCTTTTAAATGTCGTCACACTGACTATCAAGACTGCATAGTCTTGACTCAACCTAATGGCTCTTCCATTCAATATCAGACATTCCCTACCTCTCTATCCCAGCCATGCAAATGGCTATTTTCTCCCTTTCTGATTGTTTCCATCTTTTTCTTCCTTTGTGTGTTTTTATCTCTCTTGCTCGTGGTCAATGTCTGATGAGGAAAAATAGGTGCTGTGCCAGTCCCCAAATATGGGTGCCGGTGGACTCCACCGGCTCAAATTAAGAACTGTCACATTATTATAGTGCCAAAACATGTACTTGATATCTGCCCTGGCAGCATGACATGGCTCCTGAATGTATTTTTCTTAGCTGCTCGCAGGCCAGGTATGCATGGTATAGTATGTTGAAGTGAATATACTGAAACCAGATCTTTGGAGACATTTTGTGGGGATGTGATAAGCGTTTCTCCCACTGCTTTAGAGTCAGGGCCCGACCTATTCATATCTATCTGACAATGTATCCTCATGACCCAGATTATCAGTTTGAGACTGAATTGATTGCCCGAGCCACAAGCATAGTGTTGCCAATGGTGTAGATTGGCTGAATCAGGGGATGAGTGTGCAGCTCAGAGGTGGGTATGCTTCAGGGAGAGCGAAGTGCTGTGATAAACTGCCTCTGAATAAAGAAGGGCCCTGTGTGCAAGCTGTATATTGCTCTACCAGTGTTTCACATGGGATTATTGTTCCCGATTGAGATAAGTCTCCTGTGAATTGAATCGCAAATGCTATGAGAGCAGCGTGGGATTGACCTGAGTGGGCTGGTTTAACGCCTGCTCAGGCATACGGAGCCTATGCTGTTTCTTTAACCCGGCTGTACAAGACGGCCGGCCAAACAGACAGACATGCACAGAAGAGCACAAGTGCACTATTCCTACTCCCTCCCATGGCCCAGCCCCATGCCTCCCTACACATGCTGGCTGAGCCAGTCGCTGAGAGATGAAGCAATAATAAAATATTGTTTTATTTTTCAGCGGCTGGCTTTGAGCCAGTGGGGCGACGCTGCTCCACCATTGCAGAGGAGCTGCTGCTGTATACAAGATAAGGAAAAGCAAGTGAAAGATGGAATAACAGATTAAATGTATGTGCAAATAATTTTTCTTCCCAGTTCTGTTTACTAAAATATATCTTTATTTCAGTTGGCAGCAGAACTCGCCCAAGTCAACAAGCAGCATGAAGAGACCACTGCCAAGCTGAAGGCCAGCTTCCAGGGACTGACTGCTCAATGGGAAGAGGTGGGTGTGTATCACTAGGGAAAAGAAAGCCTGCTGGAGATCTTACCACTCATCCTCGGAGATGCATGGGTTGGTAGGAGTGTTCCATCCCTTTCAAAATGTAAAGATGCATGCTCCCTTTAAGAGATCACAACCATGCATCTCCAGAGACCTGGTTCGTAATACTTATCTTCCAAGGACACATGCATGACACTGGATACCTTGCTCATACAAATACACGCATGCTCTGGAGAGATCTTCCTTCTACGTCTGAGACACATACACAATAGCAGATATCTGCCCTGAGGTGCCATCTCTACACAAGAGTTCCTTATATATCTCCTGAGATGAATGTGGTCTAGCAAATACCTATTCAGAGACGCCATCTTCACACAGGATGTCTTCCTCATAGAATTCCCAACTCCTTAGACAAATGCCCTGTAGCTGATAGCTATACAGAGATGAGACCTCTACACGTGACCTTCCTTATGCATCACGCGAGACAAATCCACTGTGGTTCATGTCTGTGATGAGATAAAATCTCCACACTGACTAAAACACATGCATTGTAGTGCATAACTTGTGTAGGAAGGTGGATACCTGACTATGGTTGCCCCCAACTTTTTGCCTGGTGTTTTGCTGGTTTTCCGACTTAGTTGACCTGGGGCCCTGCCAATCAGGACCCCAGGCTTACTGCTCTCTCTCTAAAATGGATTCCATGTACCTTAGGTACATTTCCAATTGGTACTGGGCCACCTTATCAGACCCTGTAACTCAGGGCATAGGTGTACCCAGGGCCTACCAGGGGCTGAAGCATGTATTATGCCACCCCTGGCTGGCCATCTAAATCTGACACAACTGGCTGCACGACAGCTGGGGCAACGTGGTGTAATCACCCTTTGCTTTAGATATAGTATACCTATATCTAACCCTAAAATGGACACACAGATTCCTATCAGTCACTCCTATGGCAGGCCTTGACAATCCTGAAGGCAGAGTGCTTGGAATCGTCTGAGATGGTGCTCTGGCATGAGCTGAGCCCGTTTGCAGCTTGCGAAACCAAGTCCTAATAGCTGTTCCATGATAATGCATACCATATACTCTTAAGTGCATTATAATCCTCGCGGTTAAATGCTATCTTTGGTATCACTTTATCAAAACATGTTGAGTAAGGTGTCATACGAATTGGAATACTAACCCCTCGCCAATTCTGGCGACGGGGTTAGCATTCCACCCTTCTAGAGGGACACGACATGTATGTAACTGTGAACCACGGTTAAAGTTAACTCAAGCCTCAGCATCACAAAATGGATGCTGCCACCACAGACACGAGTCTGACCCCCTGCAGCTGGGAGACCTTCCAGCGAGGAGAGCTTGGACAAAGGGTTTCCTGTCAGGGGCGGTGCTAGCACCATCCCAGACAGAGTTTTGTGTATCCTGGGTAGGCAGGGCTTTACAGGAAGGTGACTGCAAGTGGCACCCCGGTGCTCACTACGCATCTGCCGGCTAGAACCAGTTCCAGGGGCACACCAGCCCCTGAGCTGGGGAAAGTCCGGCGTGGGAGAGGGGTGTAACCACCCCCCTTCCTGGTCCCACCCCTAGGGCAGGACCTAGTCGCGTACCCACCCCTTTCTTTAGGATAAAGGCAGGAGCGGGGACCCTTCCAAATTAGATCATCTTTGAATCAAGAAACTACTTTCCACGAAAGGAACTCTCGACTCTTCTCAAGATTTCTCCCCTGTGACTAAGGAGTAGTCACCCTGCATCCGCAGGCACCATCTAAGAACTCTGCGGTTTGCTGCACGTCCTTCCTCCGGAATCCGACCGACCAGCACGACGAGACCTGGCTTCCCTGGCTCCTCTGACCTCTACCTACCTCTACAGCTACGCTGAGAACCGTAGGTGCGACGAGACCTCGAGGGACCGGCCATCATCAGAACTGCACGACTTCCATCCAGCACGACCGCCGAGGGATCCTCTGGTGAGTGCTTTGGGGTCCGAGAAGCCCCGACCCTGAGCAGCTTCACCACCGAAGTCCAGCCTCCCAGCATCCACGAGATCTGCAAGGGGCCCTTCTGCTTTTTGCTGCTCAACGCGTTGTCTGGCTACTAGCCCGCTGGCTTGTAGCCTTCCCGACGACGATCAACGACGACAACACTGCTGGTCTGGTTGCTCCAGACTGGACCTTGCTCCCTTCCAAAAGAGGAGCACCCCGGACCCTCCTAGTCCACCCCAGACGCCATTTTAAGTCCACCGCGTGGGCTTGCATTTGCCAAGACTTGTTGCCCCAATCCTGGGTCCAGCGACGTCGACAGCATCAACCATCGTGGGACAGCTCACACCTCCATCCTGGTCGCCGATAACGCCTCCTGGTCCGTGAGACTGCAGAGCCCAGTGTCGCCCACTCACCTGGTCGAGGTGACTTCGCCCGGTGCCATCCTGGTGCCCCCACAATCACTGGCTAGTGATTAAGAACTTGGTCCCCTCTGCTTTCAGGTGTCATCCATCTTCGATCCAGGCTTGGATCACTTCGAACTTCTTCACTGGTCGCCTGCCAGCAACTTCTTTCTTCAGGCTCCATAGACTGCAACGAGGATTCCCGACGTCTTTTCAGACCTATGCAGCTGCAGCCCCTGGGCTAGGTAACTTCGGCACTTCGGTGCCCCAGCATAGCCTCACTATCCAAGGGTCCAGATCCTTTTAGTTTTTCAGCCTATCTAGTCGGGTTCGCCCGATAACACTAACTTTGTGAAATCTAGCTACCATAGACTTTGTCCCGCATCCCGCGTGAGAGTGCACACTCTGCACCCGAGTCCCCTAGGCCTCCTACTAGTGATCTGAAGGTTCAGTAACGTAGTCCTAGCGATTCCAAAGCCTATTAGTACCGTACTTACCTGCTAGTAATTTGGCATTCCACTTCCATAGTATATGGTTTTTCGTGCCCCTCGGGCATTTGTGTAAATTGTGCAACTTAAAGTATTTTCGTAAGAGTTTTGTTGTGTGCTTAGTACCCTGCCCTCATAAAGAGTACAGGGCTGTTGTGATCTAAATAAATACACTGTTTATTTTCATAACACTTGTGTGGTGTCCTTTCACTTGGTGTTCAAGGGGTATATGTGATGGTATAACAGCTGGCTTAACACGCCCTCTAGAGTTTAGCCCGAAGACTGCTCGTATCCATGCTACTAGGATAGCTGGTCTATAAGGTTGACTTACAACCAATCATCAATAAGGGTTGTTTGGACTGATACAAAGTGCTCACTAGAATAGTGAACATTATATATCAGGCCAACTTCTCACATTGGTGAGCAGCGGTTGGGATTTGAGCTTGCTGTTGTTTTACCACACGTATCCTAAGAATATCATTGTGAAAGATCACATAAGTACTTAAGGTACATATAACTTAGCTTAGAATACTCTGAGTTCTACTGAACCAGCTGTTGTAGCTCAACAAGGCTTAGCACACCTTGACTACAACTCTTAGCAAGGGATCAGTAGGCAAACATATAGTGTAGGTAGGTGCATCACTTACACCACACTAGAAAAGCAGCATGTCAGACAAAGGAGGAAACTCTGAGTCTCCCCTTGTGTCAGTTGACCCTCCACAGGTCATGTCCAGATATGCAGCACTTAGCTTCCAGGAGATGAGACAATTGTGTACCTCCAGGAAGCTAAAACAGGGTTCTAACCCTACAATCCCATTCCTGATTGGTCTCTTAGAGACTTATGATGCCAGGAGGGCTGGTAACCCAGACCCTTCTAATCCAGATGGGACAATGCCTCCCCTAGAGGGAACCGCAGGTGACCCTGACCTTATCCATCTCTCTGCAGAAGGTGAAGAGGAGGATGAGGATCTAGAGCCATCTGAGGACGAGGCAGACAAAGGTCAAGAAGTAGTTAGCCAGCTAACTAGGACCAACTTAAGCAGGCATGAGAATGGTACTAGGAGACCCCTGGGACCCCTCTCAGGCCAGCTTAACATTGGGAATGGGCGAGTTAGGTCTCTATCCAGAGGCTCTAACAGATCCATTCGAACCAATGGCTCTCAGACCTCTTCTCGCAGAGGGATGACATCCCCTCAGAGGAGAGAGCATGAAGCAAAAATGAAGGAAGTCAATCTGAGGATTGAAAGGGAAGAACTTGCCCTGGTCAAAGAGAGACTTGCCTTTGCTAGAGAGCAAAGGTTAAGTGGGTTAGACCCCACTGGTGGCAGCATTTTACCTAGCAACAGGGACAGGAGTTTAGACACTAGACACCTGAGTAAGATAGTACCCCCCTTTAAACAAGGGGATGACATCCACAAATGGATGACTGCTTTGGAGAGGGCTTGCACTGTACAGTGTGTCCCCCAGAGTCAGTGGGCAGATATCTTGTGGCTCTCCTTTGAAGGCAAAGGTAGAGATAAGCTCCTCACTACTAGAGTTGAGGATGCTAACAATTACCAAGTCCTGAAGAATACACTGGTTGATGGGTTTGGCTTAACAACTGAACAGTACAGGTTGATGTTCAGAGACACCCAGAAAACTCAGTCTCAGGATTGGACGGACTTTGTTGATTGTGCCACTAAGGCTTTTGAAGGCTGGCTACTGGGAAGTAAGGTTACTGATTTCAAAGGATTATACAATCTAATTATGAGAGAGCAAATCTTAAGTAATTGTCAGAACCAGTTATTACACCAACACCTGGTAGACTCTGATCTGACCTCTCCACAAGAATTGGGTAAGAGGGCAGACAAATGGGTCAGAACCAGGGTCAGGCCTAAGAACCAGGGTGGTGACCAAAAGAAGGAATCAACCAAGCCTCAAGAGAAGGGTGGGAATAAATCTTCTGATCAAACCACAGGGCCCCAAAATTCCTCTGAAAAGGGTGGGTCCCAAACTTCTCCCAAAACCCAAAAGAAACCTTATTGTCATACCTGCAAACAGGTAGGCCACTATAAAAGTGACAGCAGTTGTCCCAAGGCCAACAACAATAAGGAGAACATACCCCTAGGTAATACTCCCAGACCTCCTGTTACCACTAGTGGTAATCCCCCAGGTGGTGGGAGTGCCCCCAAGAATGTAGTGGGCATTACTTTGGGAAACCAGGTGGACTATGGCCTAGCCAGGTCCCCTAACAACACTCTTGTCTGTGAGACTGGCCTGGGGTTTGCCAACTTCACTACTGGTTCCCACATTTTGGGAAAGTATAGACAAGAGCCCTTTATCAATGGTCAGAAAGTTGAGGCATACAGAGACACAGGGGCCAGCATCACCCTGGTGATTGACCATCTGGTCCCCTCTGCTCAACTGACCCCTGGTTTCACTTATCAGGTGACAGACGTTCATGGAGTGAAAAGAAGGCATCCCATGGCAGTAGTCGAGCTCAGTTGGGGTAATGTCACAGGGCCCATGAGAGTGGCAGTGACAGATAACCTACCTGTAGATTGCTTACTGGGGAATGACCTGGAACTCTCAGCGTGGGCTGAGGTGGAGCAAGAAACTCACTCCAGGATGATAGGCCTACCCAGAAAGGTTAGTTGGGCAGTAATAGCTACAGCCCCAGTCCCAGCATCCTTCCTCCCTGAAAAGGTTGGAAGAGCAGTGGTAGCCACTGCCCAGGCTCAGACAGACTTTCCTGAACAGGTTAGGAGGGCTGTGACAGTCACAGCCCAAACACAAACTGAGTGCCCTCCTGAAAAGGTTGGCAAGGTTGAAATGGTCTCAGCCTCTACTCAAACAGATAGTGGGGTTGTGAAGCCTGAAACAATGGATCACTCCACCCAAACTGAGAGCATTGAGGAGGAAGAAAAGTCTTCCCCCTCCCAGACACTAGGTGAGAGCCAGCCTCCTCAGGGAACTGACTCTACCCCTTGTGAAGAAACTGCCCCAGAGGTAGTCAGGCCTAGCCTGGCAGAGCCCCTGATGTCAGTGGACCCTTCCAAGGTGGGACCCAGTCTGGAGCAGGTAACCTGCACCTCTCTACCCTGCCTCAGCCAGCCCAGGGCTGTAGAGGTCAGGGAGGCCAGTGGTGGACCCCAAAGGGCCCCCTGTCCAAAAGAAATCCCCAATCAACATATTAGGATCACTGAAGCTAGTAACCCTAGCCAAGTGAAAATAAAACACACTCCTGAGGGATCCCCCTTAAAATTAGCTAGGAAACTCCCACAGCTGGACACTGTTGGGCACAGCCAAACCTGGGGCCTAAAACCCCCAAACCTGACCTGTCCCTCCAGTAAGCCAAAAAGAGGGACTCAGCCTCCAGCTTTAGGTAGCCAGAGGTTGACCCTGAGAGCTCATAGCAACTCAGTACTGGAAAGAAAGGCACATATGGTGGATAGTGATTGGAGGAAGTTGAGCCCAACAGTAGTGGAGTCTCACTTCAGTACTCCATTCCCACACCAGCCTTTTACTTTGCCAAAGCACACCACAGGTAGTGATTCCCTATGGTGGAGACCCTCAGATACCCTTAGAGTGAGGGGTTGCTTAGTGGACCACGATACAGGGGGTAACCATGCCAGTGCATGCACCACCTCATATGGCCACTCAGGCAATATAGGCTTACCTGGTCAAGGATAGCCTTATCTCCTTTCGTTTGGGGGGGTTGTGTAGGAAGGTGGATACCTGACTATGGTTGCCCCCAACTTTTTGCCTGGTGTTTTGCTGGTTTTCCGACTTAGTTGACCTGGGGCCCTGCCAATCAGGACCCCAGGCTTACTGCTCTCTCTCTAAAATGGATTCCATGTACCTTAGGTACATTTCCAATTGTTACTGGGCCACCTTATCAGACCCTGTAACTCAGGGCATAGGTGTACCCAGGGCCTACCAGGGGCTGACGCATGTATTATGCCACCCCTGGCTGGCCATCTAAATCGGACACAACTGGCTGCACGACAGCTGGGGCAAGGTGGTGTAATCACCCTTTGCTTTAGATATAGTATACCTATATCTAACCCTAAAATGAACACACAGATTCCTATCAGTCACTCCTATGGCAGGCCTTGACAATCCTGAAGGCAGAGTGCTTGGAATCGTGTGAGATGGTGCTCTGGCATGAGCTGAGCCCGTTTGCAGCTTGCGGAACCAAGTCCTAATAGCTGTTCCATGATAACGCATACCATATACTCTTAAGTGCATTATAATCCTTGCGGTTAAATGCTATCTTTGGTATCGCTTTATCAAAACATGTCGAGTAAGGTGTCATACGAATTAGAATACTAACCCCTCGCCAATTCTGGCGACGGGGTTAGCATTCCACCCTTCTAGAGGGACACGACATGTATGTAACTGTGAACCCCGGTTAAAGTTAACTCAAGCCTCAGCATCACAAAATGGATGCTGCCACCACAGACACGAGTCTGACCCCCTGCAGCTGGGAGACCTTCCAGCGAGGGGAGCTTGGACAAAGGGTTTCCTGTCAGGGGCGGTGCTAGCACCATCCCAGACAGGGTTTTGAGTATCCTGGGTAGGCAGGGCTTTACAGGAAGGTGACTGCAAGTGGCACCCCGGTGCTCACTACGCATCTGCCGGCTAAACCAGTTCCAGGGGCACACCAGCCCCTGAGCTGGGGAAAGTCCGGCGTGGGAGAGGGGTGTAAACACCCCCCTTCCTGGTTCCACCCCTAGGGCAGGACCTAGTCGCGTACCCACCCCTTTCTTTAGGATAAAGGCAG
Organism: Lissotriton vulgaris; assembly: GCF_964263255.1. Classification (NCBI taxonomy): domain Eukaryota; kingdom Metazoa; phylum Chordata; class Amphibia; order Caudata; family Salamandridae; genus Lissotriton; species Lissotriton vulgaris. The sequence continues at coordinate 21,475,056 of NC_141688.1, forward strand.
GAGCGGGGACCCTTCCAAATTAGATCATCTTTGAATCAAGAAACTACTTTTCCACAAAAGGAACTCTCGACTCTTCTCAAGATTTCTCCCTTGTGACTAAGGAGTAGTCACCCTGCATCCGCAGGCACCATCTAAGAACTCTGCGGTTTGCTGCACGTCCTTCCTCCGGAATCCGACCGACCAGCACGACGAGACCCGGCCTCCCTGGCACCTCTGACCTCTACCTACCTCTACAGCTACGCTGAGAACCGTAGGTGCGATGAGACCTCGAAGGACCGGCCATCATCAGAACTGCACGACTTCTATCCAGCACGACCGCCGAGGGATCCTCTGGTGAGTGCTTTGGGGTCCGAGAAGCCCCGACCCTGAGCAGCTCCAGCACCGAAGTCCAGCCTCCCAGCATCCACGAGATCTGCGAGGGGCCCTTCTGCTTTTTGCTGCTCACCGCGTTGTCTGGCTACTAGCCCGCTGGCTTGTGGCCTTCCCGACGACGATCAACGACGACAACACTGCTGGTCTGGTTGCTCCAGACTGGCCCTTGCTCCCTTCCAAAAGAGGAGCACCCCGGACCCTCCTGGTCCACCCCAGATGCCATTTTAAGTCCACCGCGTGGGCTTGCATTTGCCGAGACTTGTTGCCCCAATCCTGGGTCCAGCGACGTCGACAGAATCAACCATCGTGGGACAGCTCGCACCTCCATCCTTGTCGCCGATAACGCCTCCTGGTCCGTGAGACTGCAGAGCCCAGCGTCGCCACTCACCTGGTCGAGGTGACTTCGCCCGGTGCCATCCTGGTGCCCCCACAATCACTGGCTAGTGATTAAGAACTTGGTCCCCTCTGCTTTCAGGTGTCATCCATCTTCGATCCAGGCTTGGATCACTTCGAACTTCTTCACTGGTCGCCTGCCAGCAACTTCTTTCTTCAGGCTCCATAGACTGCAACGAGGATTCCTGACGTCTTTTCAGACCTATGCAGCTGCAGCCCCTGGGCTAGGTAACTTCGGCACTTCGGTGCCCCAGCATAGCCTCACTATCCAAGGGTCCAGATCCCTTTCGTTTTTCATCCTATCTAGTCGGGTTCGCCCGATAACACTAACTTTGTGATATCTAGCTACCATAGACTTTGTCCCGCATCCCGCGTGAGAGTGCACACTCTGCACCCGAGTCCCCTAGGCCTCCTACTAGTAATCTGAAGGTTCAGTAACGTATTCCTAGCGATTCCAAAGCCTATTAGTACCGTACTTACCTGCTAGTAATTTCGCATTCCACTTCCATAGTATATTGTTTTTCGTGCCCCTCGGGCATTTGTGTAAATTGTCCTCATAAAGAGTACAGGGCTGTTGTGATCTAAATAAATACACTGTTTATTTTCATAACACTTGTGTGGTGTCCTTTCACTTGGTGTTCAAGGGGTATATGTGATGGTATAACAGCTGGCTTAACACGCCCTCTGGAGTTTAGCCCGAAGACTGCTCGTATCCATGCTACTAGGATAGCTGGTCTATAAGGTTGACTTACAACCAATCATCAATAAGGGTTGTTTGGACTGATACAAAGTGCTCACTAGAATAGTGAACATTATATATCAGGCCAACTTCTCACAACTTGTTCATGTCATTGTATTACTGTACATAAGAGAATTAAAGCTTCAAGTACATATTCTGAACTTAAAATACAGAATTCAAGTAACACATTCGATAAGACCATAATCAATTAAAATATATGCAGTTATATATGCAGTTAAAATACATACCAGTGTAGGCAACAAGGGGACCCGTCTAGGTAGCTGAGGACCTTGGGTAATTAATGATTTTTAAGAAAGACAAAGGTCCAAAACTTTTTCAATGCAATTATGAGAGATAAACACAGACTTAGAAAAGAACTATGTCTCTTTTTCTCCAATGTCCAGCCGGACAGAGGAATATGTATTTCCAAAATAAAATGAAGATGCACGGTTACGTGAGACACAACACAGATCAAAAACTGGGCACAAGCCTGTACCAAGTAAAATAGGAGAGAACACAATACATGGGGAAAGAATGACAGGCAAACAGAGTGGAGCAAAAGGTGGCTTACAATACAATTAAATCTTGTGTAAGCACAAACCAACAGTAACTGCAACACATATTGCACAGATGGAAAATGCAGTACTGTTAAAACACTCGACGTGACGTTTCGATCCCTATCTCCAATAATTAACTGGGATCATCTTCAGGACTACTTATAATACTTTTGCCTGAGTGTTTTTTAGCTGGTTAATGGTGAACCGACGGCGTCTATTTGCGGAGCCTCGTAGGCGGTGTGGTACACCTGAACAAATGAACAGAAAGCCTGATGAGGCTTCCGTGAGGTTATGGGCGGCGTGGCAGGACGTCTGGGGAACGTTCCTGACCGAATTAGGGCAGCCTATGCGTGGTGGCGGAAGGCCAGGTGCGTTTTTAGGTTTTGCGAGCCTGGACGACTTGGAGCAAAGGGCGGCTGCAGGGTGATGCAGTCCGGTTCCAGCAGATCCTTGAAAGAATCTCGGAAACGGGCGTTGGGAGTCCCGTCTGGTGTAGCGTAATTGCCTACGAGGCTCCGCAAATAGACGCCGTCGGTTCACCATTAACCGGCTAAAAAACACTCAGGCAAAAGTATTATAAGTAGTCCTGAAGATGATCCCAGTTAATTATTGGAGATAGGGATCGAAACGTCACGTCGACTGTTTTAACAGTACTGCATTTTCCATCTGTGCAATATGTGTTGCAGTTGAGCTCTTCCTCAGGCGTCTCCTGTATGAAGTAGAGGTCTTAGACCTATCATGAGACACAATCTTCACACAGAAGAGCATTCCCCTGATTCTCAAGACAGACCATGTCAACTCAGTAGATCATCCTTGTGCACCTCCAGAGAGACACAAATGGTTCATTCTGGAGATTTTACTTATGCACCATCAGACACACAATTTTCATATAAAAGAGCTTCCTGTAGAATCTCATGTGACGCCCACTCCACCAAAAAGATCTAATATAACTGCATTGACATCTGTGTCACTTACAAGATCATCCTGATGAGTCTACAATGAAACTTGTTTAAACACAACAGGTTGTAGTGATATGTTGTTTGTATAGCGTAATATGTACAAGGAGATGTCTTGGCGCAGTTTGACCCAATTTGTATTCAAGCCCACATTCCACACATGAAATCTACCTGCTACACTTGCAGATACAAACTTTCTGTGCCATACTTCTTATAACATACAGCAGTTTTCTTAAGGACTAAGACCAATGATTTCCTACAATGAAAACAAACGGAAATCAGTGGAGGGGATGTAAGGGGGGTTTCAGTGTGATACTATCTCTTTGGGGCATGAGAGATCAAGGAGAAAATCTAACTTTAGAGTCTAGAGTGAGACATTTCTGTCTCATTGGCAGAGACTGTGAGTTATGTTTCTACTTTCTGCCTGGGGGGATGAAATTGCTAGACACAGCATTCTTTCTGATCCTTATTGGCAAAGCATGAGTAGCAATTACAAGTCCTGGACTAAGACCAGCTTCTACTGGCATTCACATCCAAATGATTAAAGGGACAGAGAAACATAAAAGCTCCACTTTAAGGTCTGCTTTTACCACCTGCTTCATCTAGTAAGCCACAGGTTGCTCACCCCGGCTTTTGGAAGCTACAGATCCTGGGTTGCCCTGGTTGTAGTTCAGCATGGGTGCTAGGAGAAGTCAGCAAGGAAGCCACTATGAATGCAACCTAATTCATCTTTATACTTAGTCAAATTCATGCATGATGTGTACACAAGAGGTACATGTTTCCTTGTATTCAAATTGTTGCAGTAAAATTTAGAGCAAAAGAATAGTTTTGCAGACAGTTGTTTTAATACATGCTTTATGGAATTACCTCCAGCGTATGGCAGCACTCCTCACTCTTAAGGTGTTTTAGTGCCATGATGCCATGTTAAACGTTCAAAAAACATAATGTAATCTTTTGGAACGAGACTAGAAGAAGTACATAGTGAAGGAAATACCCCTCCTTAAACTGCAAATTAGTGCATAGGATATTACAGAATGTTTCATAGCATCCCTTAACTAGGCCTAGTGAAAAAACAAATGTGTGTCTTGTACTCAAATGAGCCAATCACGTTCTTTACTGGGTGTAGGTGTGACATCTGTAGTCCCTTTGCATCTTGTAGCTTATAAGTTCTGGAATGGAATGTCAATATAGGTCTGGCCTTCAAGCTTCAAAGGAATAGCAACATTGGAACATTAGCTTTAGTCTTGTAAGTATAAGAGCCTTGTAAAAGGAACCTGATTTTCAGGCTGGTCACTAGAGTACATAAATTGGAGCTTGATTGTCTGGCATAGAGAAATAGGACTGGACTGCAAAGACCAGATTGCGATGAAGACCCCGGCGGAAAGAGGAGCAACCTACACACTGCAACGCTATGAGCTACAACTCCAGAGGTACAAGTGATAGGAAAAGCAAGATGCACAAGCAGCCATGATGATTTGGATTCCATATAGAGAATGGATCCACTGCTGTGTTAAAATGAAGAAAATGCAGCACCCTTTGGGACATAGAATTACACCCAGGAAATGGTCACCACAGATGCCAGTAGCTAAAATCCTAGTTCACTTAATGACCCATACCACTGATCCTTCACGAGAAAGACATAAGCGCGCTGGCTGAGTGACAGTGCAGAAGCCCAAATGCAGAAACTGACCCTGCCTACACACAAGTATATGTATAGTGCAGGGATGCTTCTTAACATACAGAAGTTAGAAAGAGGAATGCCAGAAAGTGGCTTAGAATGAATACGCCACAGACGTCTTCCACCAGCACTCTGGACCAGAAGCCACAAGTAGGAAACCTCATCTCATGGAAAAGGATGCACACCATGTGTTATCAATATTTTAACACAGAATCACTAGGCGGGGACATATATCACTGAGGTGACAATTTGTCTGAATTGCTTTCCAGTAACACCTTATATTCCAGAGAAGATACCCACTGCAGCATTCACCAGTGAGTGAGTGAACAGTTCTAACATCAGAGGATTCAAGCACCTCCAGCCCTCAGCAGTATTTCATCACTAGGAGAATGCTGAAAGGAAAGGCGCGAGGCACAAAAGGCATGAAAACATCTTAACCTTCAGGTCTTCTGTCAAAAACCCCCTGCAAGTCAAGTCCAGTGGTACTCTTGTTGGTGCCAATTCCATATCAGTTGTTGGGCAGAGAGGCTATGGGAGGCCAATGAAAAAGAAAGACATTCAAATTCTTGTTCAACGCTAGCTATGACCAATAACATACTGTGCTCTATCCACTACACTGGAAGTTGTTCATTTTAGTTGAATGTAACAGCAGGGGGAAACCTACATGCTTAAAAACAGAACTGTTTTGAACAAGGCTTTCCTTGAACTGCACCCTCCATCACACAGCAAAGCCTGGCTTAATTCTTCTTGAGTTGTCAAGTCATTCGCTTGCTAAAGACTTGCTAGACTGCAATGGTAATTTTTCATGCTTCTCTTGTCACCCTACTACTGTCACAAAGTCTTAAGTCCATTGTTTTAATTTTAGGAGAGGCGGGAGTTGCTCTTGCAGATCCAGCAGGCAGCAAAGGACCTGGAGGTGTGTGAGAGGAAGGCGGCCTTCGCTCTGAATGAGCTGCAGCGACTGACCAGTGAACGCCAACAAATGGTAATATTTGGGCACAAGGTTTTTGGTTCCAACACCAAAAACCCTTTGAGTGTTGTACTTTATATGTTTCTGTTATTTATCATAGTGACACAGGGGTGGGTATCACACTCGCGAATGCAAAGACAGAGAACCATAAAGCATACTTGGTAAATAATCGTCTAAATAATTAAAAAGCAGTAACATCAGTAGGAAAATAAAAAAAAAACTTTTTTTGATTCACGTATGAAGTTCCAGGTGGATGTGAGAGGGTAGTGTTCTTTATCAAACGTACAACAACTGATACGTTCAAAACAAATCCAATACAAGAATGATTTTAGTGTTTTCCTTAAACATGAGAAGGTAAATTTTTTATAAATGTTTGTAGAAAGGATATTCCATTCAACAGTTCTGAATGTGGAAAGAAAGATCTGAAGCCTGATAGCCCTTGTACTACCTACCGCTATTAGACTTTCCCATATAAGTGGTGTTGTGTACAATTCATGTCGAGTTATATGTGTTAATTTATTAATATTTATAAACAGTACCCCTCACAGTGAGGAGATCTCTACAAGGCAGGTGCATCTCTAAATACGACAGACTGTCCTCTGCTGCCTCCACCCCCTGGTAGACCTGCAGAGCATTTACCAGGGTCTATTTGATGGTGTCTCTGCCCCCCAACCCTGTGGCTCCCCCACTCTACTTAGAGTCGGAGAAGCTCTAGGTTTACACAAGTGGAGCATCCATCACTGGTTATCACAGACCTGGCAACCTGTCCACCAACGGGCTGCTAGGTTGCAGTGACAGTCACCCCACCCTATTCTGACTGAAGCTTTTACTTTACCTTGACCATATCCACCATATGATACATGACGGGTATGGGCAGAGAAAATATGACGGGAGCCACAGGCAGAAAACTCCCTGCACCGAGACCGCCCTCATCGCTGCCACCGATGACATCCGAGCCCTGATGGACAACGGAGAAACAGCGGCCCTCATCCTCCTAGACCTCTCCGCGGCATTCGACACTGTCTGCCACCGCACCCTAGTGCAGCGCCTCAGCAACGTCGGAATCCAGGAGAAGGCTCTGGAATGGATCATCTCCTTCCTCGACGGAAGAACACAGAGAGTCCGTCTACCACCGTACAAGTCAGAGGCCACCGAAGTCATCTGCGGCGTCCCTCAAGGATCCTCGCTGAGCCCCACCCTCTTCAACGTCTACATGAGCCCCCTCGCGGCCATCGCACGCCAACACAACCTCAACATCATCTCCTACGCTGACGACACCCAGCTGATCCTCTCCCTGACCAACGACCCTGCCGCCGCCAGAGCCAACCTTCACGAAGGGATGAAAGACGTAGCCGAGTGGATGACGACCAGCCGCCTGAAACTGAACTCAGACAAGACGGAAGTCCTCATCCTGGGCTCCTCACCCTCCACCTGGGACGACTCCTGGTGGCCCCCCGCCCTGGGCACCGCACCCAAACCGACAGACCACGCACGCAACCTGGGCTTCATCCTGGACTCCTCCCTCTCCATGACCAGACAAGTCAACGCCGTCTCCTCGTCGTGCTTCAACATCCTGCGCATGCTACGAAAGATCTTCCGGTGGATCCCCACCGAGACCAGGAAGACGGTCACCCAGGCCCTCGTCACCAGCCGACTGGACTACGGCAACGCCCTCTACGCCGGAACCACCGCCAAGCTCCAGAAGAGACTCCAGCGGATCCAGAACACCTCAGCCAGACTCATCCTCGACATCCCATGACACAGCCACATCTCCGGACATCTGAGAGACCTGCATTGGCTCCCCGTCAACAAAAGAATCACCTTCCGGCTCCTCACCCACACACACAAAGCCCTACACGATCAAGGCCCGAGCTACCTCAACAACCGCATCAACTTCTACGCTCCCAAACGCCATCTCCGATCAGCCAGTCACGCCCTCGCCGCCGTCCCCCGCATCCGAAGAACGACAACAGGAGGAAGGTCCTTCTCCTACCTGGCCGCCAAGACCTGGAACTACCTCCCGACCGACCTGCGCCTGACCCAAAACCACCTCTCCTTCAGGAAGAAGCTCAAGACCTGGCTGTTCAAGCAGTAGCAGCACCCCCCCTCCCCCAAGCGCCTTGACACCCTCCGGGTAAGTAGTGCGCTCTATAAATGCCCTTGATTGATTGATTGATTGACCATTTGATCTTTGCTAAGAGAAAACATCTAGTTCAGGAGTTTATTTTCTAAAAACAAAAAAAGCTTGCTGTGCTTGAGCTTTAAGCATGGCACCTGTTTGACCAACTTGCAATACTGTCATGGCTCCCAATAAAGCACAAAAATCCTATTCAGGCAAGAGGGCATCTCTAAATGGGACGGATGGTGAAGGAGACTGCGACCTCCGTACCCCTGGAGCACCAGCAGATCACCCACCAGGCTCTAAATGAATCCCTAATTTTTCATAGTCTGCCCTAGGCAGCTGAGCGCATAAAGAACCATCCACAACAGGGTTGGTAGAAAATAAATTTTAACTCTCCAAATGGAGGCTTTGGTAGTTAATACCAGCTACCAAATATCTTGCATCCATGTATAGATATAGTACACCATCAAAGATAACCCAGCGGCTGTGTGGTTCTCATTATATTCAAAACGCATCCTTATATACACTTTCACGAGTTTGAAGTACTATTCGGCACACTCATCTTGAGCAAGTTAGACTACTACAATAGCCTCCTTGTTAGCCTCCCTTACTACTTGTTCCTTCCATCAGAAATTTCAAAATTTTGCATTCTGAGGCACAATCATACATCCTTCTATCATTACCAAATTAGCTGGTTATCAGCAACAATGTCTTAATTCAAACGACTTAATCTCGTATTTAAAGCCACCTACCTCTCATGCATGATGACAACATACATGCATCCTTCACCCAATTGACCAAAGCCTCCTACGAGTTCCTTGTGATTCTGCTCATCCCAGCTCAGACCTTACCTGTGGAATAGACTCCCGGCCAAACTACGCTCAAAAGTGACTTAGCATCTCACCTGCTAACCCTGGAAACTGGCTTTAACTAATTCTCATTCACTAACCCCTACATTTCTTTGGCTCACTAATATCTTTTAATGTGAAATATTGATATAGATATATTGTTGTTGTTGTTGTTGATTGCTTTATTTCGATATGCATATATCATAAAAGCATTACAAAAAATAAAAACAGCATATCGAAAAATGTGACTGTACATTAAGAATAAAAAGAATAAAAACACAATTGGTCAGAATAAATTAGCTAAGACAGAATTCAATTGATATGGACAGTCTTTTTAGTCGAATCAACCAAGCCCATTTTAAAAACTTGGAAACGGCACAGACAATGGGAGGGGCTGTATTAGTTAATAGAATCCGGAGGGCAACCGTATGCTGGCGGGTGCCCAGTTCTCTGCAAATTGGTTTGAGCCACCGTGATCTGGGGCGCCCATAGTCCGGACATTCGAAAAGAAAATGTGGCACACTCTCTGGTTTGTCTGAACATAGGGCACAATGGCGTGATGCTGGCTGGGACTTGTTCCACCTCGAACAATGGTCGGCAAGGGGAAGGGTTCCTAATCGGAATTTAATGTACAGAGACCGGTCCATGGCGATGGTAATTAAAACCATGTAGGGCTCGAAGGCAACAACATCTTTTATTAACAAAAATGCTGCGGTGGTTTTGCAGTGGTGCTGGTTGCTGATGCGCCTCGCGGAGACCCATTCCCAATAAAGTTTTTTTAGGGACTCCTTTGGGGGGGCTGAGTGGCTGAGCCAACAGGATTCCAGACCTAGATCCCCTAAAAGTTGTTTAATGACCCTGAGCCATTTAATCTTCTGCCAACCATCAGAGCGCATCACCTCTGCTAACCCGTCAGCGTAGGATTTTAACTCCGGAACCCTCCACAGACGAGCCCAAAGCAAGAGAGGGCGAAGGTGTGCCTGGTCCCCGATTGCTTTGCAGCCTACATCCATTAAGACCGGAACTGTTGGAGTACTCGTCGGGATGGCAAGGAGGTCTTTAATGAATTTGTTCTCGGCCTTGCTCAGAGATTCCAGTTTACCTAGGCCCCACAGTTCGGCTCCGTAAAGTGACGCGGATACAGCTCGAGCTTTGTAAATGTCTATTAATGGGGCAACACATTGTTTGGTTGAATTGCTGTACTCCTTGAGGAGGGCCCCCCCCACCCTTTTATGGCCGATTGTCATTTTATTGATGTGGGCAGACCAGCTCATCGCATCACTTAAACGGATTCCCAGGTAATCGAATTCTGCCACTCTTTCAAGGGGGGTGGAGTTCAAAATAGGGGGACGACCAAGTTTACGAGGGGGGTGCATGACTAGATACTTGGTTTTGTCCACATTGATGACTAATCCTCTAATGGTGCAAAAGTCCTGGAAGCGGTTCAGGAGTTTCTGGAGTCCTTGGGGGGTTTTCGAAATGAGGAGGGTGTCGTCGGCGAACAGCAATGTTGGAATTTTTACGCCTCCCAAAGTGGGGGCGTCTGCTGGTTCGCCGAGCAGGTGCTCTACCACCCCATTGATGTAGAGGGAAATTAGGGTGGGAGCCAGAACACAACCCTGCCGCACTCCCCTCTCGACCCTAATCTTTTCAGTTTTTTCCCCATTCAAACCCCATCTAACCTGGGCATAGGTGGCATTATGCAATTTAATGAGAAGGTTTAAGATGTACGGGGGCATCCCTAGGCCATACAACACCCTCCACAGTTCCTCCCTAGGAACCAGGTCAAAGGCAGTCTTCAGATCTATGAAGGCCAGGTAAAGACTGCCTTTGCCTAGCTCCACCACCTTCCAGTACAGTAACAGGAGCCTGAACACTTGTTCAATAGTTCCGGTTCCTGAACGAAACCCGGCTTGCATATCAGACAGAATGTGGTTGTCATCCACCCATTGTAAGATCCTCCCCAAAATGGCTTTCCCCGCCAGTTTCTGACTCGAGTCTATTAGGCTTATGGGCCTATAGTTCCCAGGTAGGTCCCGGCAACCCTTTTTGAAAATTGGGACTACCTCGGCCCCTTTCCAGGAGTCTGGCACAGATCCTCCCTCGATGATTGCGTTAAGAAGGGCCGAGATCAGTACCCCCCATTCTTTTGGGTAGGCTCGGAGGATGTCTCCAGGGAGACCGTCCAGGCCAGCTGCTTTTAATGGCACCAGGGTTTTAATCTGCTTTGTCACATCCTGTACAGAAAACAAATCCAGGTCTCTATCTAAGGTATATGGCGGATGGATAAAGGGATCATTAAGTGGGCCTTCGATGGCGGAATAGAGTGTTTGAAAGTGGGTAAACCATGTCTGGGCATTAATGCTACAGGTCCTTAGTGTGTCATCGGGACGATTCCTATTTCCCACCAAGTCCCAAAAACCTTTAGCATCTTTCCCCCGACTGGCAGCCAAAAGGTCCTGCCAGTAGTTATCCTCCCACTCCTTCTTAGCATTTTTTTGGCAGAGGGAATATTGCCTTCTAGCCACCCTGGTCCTAATGGGTATTTTAGATTTAACTGCTTCAATAAGTAGCAACTTCGCCTCCCTGCACTTCTGGTTAAACCAGCCCTGTCTAGCCCGTGTGCGGGGTTTCCTCCTGTTGGTACTAGCTGGGACTACGAAAAGGTCGCTGATGACCTGAGTTAGGGTACAGAACCTAGTGGTCAACTCCAACAACCCATCCTCGCAAGAGTCGAGGTTATCTAGAGCTGAGGTAAGAAGCTGCCTTATGGCAGAGGTTTTCTCCTCTGAGAGCGACAGCTTCGCCCACCTTAATCGTCGTCCACAGTTGGAGACTGCTGTCAAATCCGGGGCGAGATTGCAAGCGGTTCTACTCTCAGTGCCAGATATCCACCTATGGGACAGTGTGAGCGAGAGGAGGTTGTGATCACTCTCCACAGATGGTAAAATCACCATATCATTTACCATGCTCCACAAGTTTACGTCAAGAAGAAAATAATCAATTCTTGACGTATGTCCAGGCCTGTTGTAAGTGTGGGCTCCTGCTTTATCAGAACCGGTCCTGCCCTCAGACCAAACTCCATAGTTAGGGAATTAATCTGGAGGGCCACTTCTGTCCACTTTTTGATTGGGCTGAGTTCTAAGGACGGTATCCCCCACCTATTATCTTGATCCTCTTGATCTTGTAAAATTTCGGGGCCCAGGGGCTCAAAGGTGCAATTAAAATCGCCCGCCACCAGAGTGCAATGCTTGTGAGGTGACAAACGAAGCAGGGCTTCCAGGCAAGCTATAACTGGGGATTCTCTACCCCCCTTCGTGCCTCGGGCGTAAATGTTGAAGATGTTTAGAATGACTCGACCCTGAGGATTTTTCAGGGAAATGTTGAGGAGGTCCGGACATTTAGTATCCCGCTCCACCACCCTGCAGTTAAGTTCAGAAGCCACCCAGATGAGGAGGCCGCCTGAAGGGCGACCCCTACCAGTTACTGAGTGGACAGCTGGTAAATAGTGGGTAGAGTATCCTGCCTTGTATAGGGGCTCCTTGCTCCAGGTTTCCTGGAATAGGCATATGGAGTATTGCTCCACAAGCGAGTTCCAGTCGGGCAATGCCAGCTTTCTCTCGAGGCCTGCTACGTTCCAGCTGAGAACCCTAATGAGTGGGTCCGCCACAGCTGCAATGCTACAAGTCTCAACAGGAGCAGACAAGTCCACAGCACCCTCAGTTGGGAAGCCAGCTGGGGGGGTCAAGTGGCGTCCTCACCTCCCCTGGTACCCCTGAAGTCTCGACAATGACCTGATCTTCTGGTGTGGTCGGAGGGCTATAAATTTTGGCAGAAGGGGGGGACTCGACACCGGGACTCCTAGTCATCAAGGCCTCCTCAGGAGCGTCACAAAGTCAGCAGCCCCAGAAGCCCCAGTTCGGTAGTAGTGGAACTGTATGCGACTTGCGCTACAGTAGTTCCTGGGAAAAGTTGGCCATGGACGTTGTTTTGAGGAAGGGGCCCGGGATGGGTGAACTGGATAATCGGGGCCGGCCGCGAGTAGAAGAATGATAGATCAACTGGTGTACAGACAAAATATCGACTCCAAAATATCGACTGGACATAATATCGAGTTTTAAATATAGACTGGACAAAATATCGACTGGACATAATATCGACTACAAAAATATCGTTTTTCAGGTAAGTGAAGTAATATCGACTGTATAAAATATAGATAGCAAAAATATCGAATTTTTAATATTTTATAATATTTTATAGTGTATTTTTATGTAATAATATGTGTGAATAGTGTGTATTAATGTTATAAAATATTTTATTGAATGAATTTTGTTTTTATAATAATTGCGTAATGTAATTCTGTAGCGGGTTGTGGGTTTATAGGGGAATAGGGTGGGAAGTAATTTTTAAAATAATTAATTAATTAATATATGTTTGTTAATATTTTTAATTAATAATTAATTGATAATTAATTAATATTAATTAGTTAATTAATTAATATAATTTTGAACATATTTTGTATTAGTAATTAATTGTTAATTAATTAATTGTAATTAGTTAATTACATTAATTAGAGTAAATTTTTAATATATATAATTTTGTGTTATTTTTAAGTAATTAATTTGGAAAAAATAATATTAATTATTAAAATAATTACAGCTAATGTTCTAATATATTTACTTTATTGTTATTGTTAATTAATAATTAATTGGTAATTAAATAATATTGATACATTTTGGGTAAAGGAGCATTTTTAGGGTTCAGGGTCAGTTTTCAGTTTTAGGGTAAAGGGGTATTTTTGGGGTTCAGGGTCAGTTTTCAGTTTTTGGGTAAAGGGGCATTTTTAGGGTTCAGGGTCAGTTTTCAGTTTTAGGGTAAAGGGGTATTTTTAGGGTTCAGGGTCAGTTTTCAGTTCATGGGTAAAGGGGTATTTTTAGGGTTCAGGGTCAGTTTTCAGTTCATGGGTAAAGGGCTATTTTTAGGGTTCAGGGTCAGTTTTCAGTTCTTGGGTAAAGGGGTATTTTTAGGGTTCAGGGTCAGTTTTCAGTTTTTGGGTAAAGGGGCATTTTTAGGGTTCAGGGTCAGTTTTCAGTTTTTGGGTAAAGGGGTATTTTTAGGGTTCAGGGTCAGTTTTGGGTTTTTGGGTAAAGGGGTATTTTTAGGGTTCAGGGTCAGTTTTGGGTTTTTGGGTAAAGGGGTATTTTTAGGGTTCAGGGTCAACAAATAAGATTGTAAAAAATTATTTTTATTATTTTCATTTAATATTTAATTATTATAATTTAATTTAAGTAGTTTTAAGTATATTTTAGTAATTAAAATTTAATATTAATTTAATTTAACACTGTTTTTAATAAAGTTGATATTTTTTACATCTATATTATTGTTAACGATATTTTGTACTCGATATTTTTGTACTTACCTGTTTGTAGATACAAACTCGATATTTTGACTGTCGATATTTTGTCCACGATATTTTGGCAAGTCGATATTTTGTCCCTCGATATTATTTCAGTGATCCAGATCAACTGCATCAACTTCCGGGCCGGCCACGGGTCGCCCTTGGCAACATATTGAGTGGGCAGCTCTTGTGTCTTGGAAGTTGACCACCACACAGTCACCCTCAAAAGATTTTTTCCCGTGTCCGATCCAGCCCACCCAACGTACGCCAAGAATCAGGCCATCCACGCCCAATGGAAGGGGTCTATTGGTTTTCAGCCAGTGGATGACCTTGTTTTTTAGCGCCTGGTGAGTTTCCTGCTGGGTATCTTTTAGGGGGGGAACTTTGATAAGGACAACAGCCTATGGGTGGCACTCAGGGGGGAGGTTGACCGGGGGGCACTTACGTGTCGGTTTCTGCGAAATGGCCACTGGGGAGGGATTTTTAGGCGGAGAGGTGGTAGGTTTCGCCTTAGAGGTTGTGGCTACTCCGCTAGCTTTAGCGAGTGGAGCAGTCAGGGAATGAGAGTTTGGGCCAGTCCCTCCCTTCTGTTGCTTCTTATGGGCAGGATTAGGCACAGGTATTATCACTGCTGGGGAGTGAGTAGCATGCACTTGAGCAACATGAGTGGAAACACTCGGCCTTGCCTGCCTCGCACCGGCCTGGGGAGCTGGTGTGGGAGCATTCCCGGTAGCTAGTGGCTTAGCTGGCAGTGTCGACTGATCTCCCAATGGTTGGCTCGCTGGAACCCCTTTTCCAGCATTCCTGTCTGTGTTGTCCTCACTAAGCTTTGGCTGTAGTTTAAACAAGGTTTTCAGGGAGAAAAAATTGTCCCTGGTAACCTGTTCAAATCGGTCAAGCCTATCCCCCAGACTCTTGACTTGGTCAATGAGTGGTGCCAGCAGAGACTTTACCAGTTTCTCGAGGGGCTCGAGTGAAGGGCCCTCGTTTAGTGGAACAAGTAATGCCGGGACCAAGGTGGGAGGTTGCAGGGTGTTGGCTGCAAGCTGAGGGGGGGTGGGGTTCCCAGGTAAATCAGGCCCTCCGGAGTCTGAGTGTGTAGGACCCCTTTGGTGCTGGGTCCTAGGACGCTTATAAAGCGTGGAGTAGCAACCCTTCCGGCTACTGGGCGCCTTTTTCCTTTTTCTATGCACCCGGGTAGATCGAATCTGGGACAATGGTTTTAGGCCGGGTGTAGGTACATTAGTACCGGATTGAGACATAATGCCGGGCGAGCTAGCTATGGGATGAGCGGGGCGGTACTCTACTACCACATTGCAAGGACTGCTGGGGAGAGAATCAGATATCAAACTTCTATCCTGTCTATTCCAGCCTCTAGCGCTACAATATGTGGCTCCCCAGAGAGGGTCCCAGGCGGAGGTGCGGTGGGGATAGAGGAAGTTGGGGACAGAACATGTGCCGCAGCACCCAGGGAAGAGCGTTTGGAAGGGAGGAGGTCTAGTGAGAGGCGGCGTTCCGTCATTGCAATCTCCTTTTCAATGACGGCGGCCACCCTGGTAATAAATTTGTCCATAGTGCCAATCATCGTAGTACCCCCTGAAGTGCTTTCTACACCGCCCCTCAAAGCTTTGCCAGAGCGGGTTGACATGGTGGCTTCGGGGCCCACAAGTGAACTCCGAGGTCTTAGTCCGGGGGCAATAGATGTAAGGGGGTGGCCCAGCCCAGCCTCTGACAGCCCCTGACTGCCACAGACTGCCCGCCCTTTGCTCGGGCTTCGCTCCGCGTCCCACACGCGTCCCGCTGTGCGTCACGTAAGCCGTTTAAGTAGGTGGTTGTGGGGGGGGAGGCGTGTCTCCCAGGAGGCGCTGCCGTGCGCACCTGGGCGAATGCAGGGACTCCTGGTCTTTGGAGTCCGAGTGATGTTGCGCCCTCCTCCTTGCCGCCTCCTGGCTCCGATGATAGCCTTGTTGCCTGGCCCCTCGCTGCAGCCCGCGAAGCGGCACCCGCGAAGCGGGTGCGGCGAGCAGTGGCGGGAGCAGCGGTGTCCAGAGGGATGAGGTCACAGGTCAGCAGCAGCGGTCCGTAGCTCCTTCACCTCTCCCACTTGGCAAGAGTTTGGCCGTCTTATTTATGGACACATAAGGCTATCGCCTCGGAGTTTATGCGGAGGTGTAGTATTTGTGTAAAGTTAAAAAAGGGCCTTGAGCGGAGCGTCCACGGGGAAATTCTAGCTCCCCTCAGCAGTGCACAGAACATTCCTGTCTCCCCTCTGGAGTGTTATTGGTGTACACAAGGAAGCTGTTCATTGTTCCCCGTGGTGTCAGTGAATTTTTTCAAAAGATATGTATCTTTTTAACGGGTTCCCAGCGTGCAAAACAGCGCTATTTATTCATCTACGGTGTCAATGGCTGTTCAAAAGGGAGCTCTAGTCTCGTCGAGGATTAATGGCATTATGGACAAAGGAGCGGTGCCTATCCCAAGAAAGCTGTCTGCTCCAGACCCCACTGCGCGGAAGGGTCCAATGACACTCCAAAGTGTGTGCATAAGGTGCCTATCTCCCCTGCATATCACCACTGAGCGTGCACTGGGAATGAAGGTCTGTTTCCTCCTGTGTTCCGCCAGATTTAAAAAAGAGAGCAGCAGATATATATATATTTACCATTTTGTCTAATGTGATTATTGGTATTTGCTTAGTCTGTTTTATTGTTCAGACTCACTACTCACAAACAGCTTATCTAAAAAATACCCTTTATCTACCACCTAAATGTCCTATACTGTAGTTCTTTTGCTTTAAACAGTGTTTCTTGTTGACATTTTCCTTTGTTGCACAATAAAAAAAGCATAAATCTTTCTCAGAATTGGTGCCCGGGTGTTGAAATTTATCCATGTGGATTCACGCTAGTGTTTTAAGAGTATTAACAAATCAAACTACAATATTGCCTGTAATTTGTGCCATCCTTACTGGGGCTTTAGGTGCCATCCAATCCTTTGTAAGTTTAGTTGTGTTTGCCTTATAGACGTAATCAATTGACAACCACATGTTTCAGTGGAAATCAACATTTCATTATTTTATTCATTGTTCATTCATTTAAGTAATTACGTACCCGTTCCTGTATTGCCCTTCTAGACCCACAGGAACGCCTAAAAACAAAAATTAATTGCAATTTGGCCTTCACGAGAAAAAAGCTCCCGGAATTTCTGATATGGGACAGAGCAAGGGTTTTTTGAAAGTGGCGCGCAGCTTAAAGTAACGCTAAAAGTATAAGATTGGCTCCTGAGGCGGAAAGCCGGGAGCAGGGCAAATCACCATTTTAAAACTTTTTACCTGTAATACTGTGTTGGCACTTTATTGACCTGCATCACTTGGCTACTTAAACAGCGATACTCGCTGCAACGATCCCCGCCATTCCCGAGGGCGAGGCGAGACACGCCCCCTCGGCTGGCCACGCCCCCCACCATACCTACAAATAGAGCGCGCCGCTCTACAGCGTCGCTTAAGATTGGCTCCTGAGGCGGAAAGCCGGGAGCAGGGCAAATCACCATTTTAAAACTTTTTACCTGTAATACTGTGTTGGCACTTTATTGACCTGCATCACTTGGCTACTTAAACAGCGATACTCGCTGCAACGATCCCCGCCATTCCCGAGGGCGAGGCGAGACACGCCCCCTCGGCTGGCCACGCCCCCCACCATACCTACAAATAGAGCGCGCCGCTCTACAGCGTCGCTTAAGATTGGCTCCTGAGGCGGAAAGCCGGGAGCAGGGCAAATCACCATTTTAAAACTTTTTACCTGTAATACTGTGTTGGCACTTTATTGACCTGCATCACTTGGCTACTTAAACAGCGATACTCGCTGCAACGATCCCCGCCATTCCCGAGGGCGAGGCGAGACACGCCCCCTCGGCTGGCCACGCCCCCCACCATACCTACAAATAGAGCGCGCCGCTCTACAGCGTCGCTTAAGATTGGCTCCTGAGGCGGAAAGCCGGGAGCAGGGCAAATCACCATTTTAAAACTTTTTACCTGTAATACTGTGTTGGCACTTTATTGACCTGCATCACTTGGCTACTTAAACAGCGATACTCGCTGCAACGATCCCCGCCATTCCCGAGGGCGAGGCGAGACACGCCCCCTCGGCTGGCCACGCCCCCCACCATACCTACAAATAGAGCGCGCCGCTCTACAGCGTCGCTTAAGATTGGCTCCTGAGGCGGAAAGCCGGGAGCAGGGCAAATCACCATTTTAAAACTTTTTACCTGTAATACTGTGTTGGCACTTTATTGACCTGCATCACTTGGCTACTTAAACAGCGATACTCGCTGCAACGATCCCCGCCATTCCCGAGGGCGAGGCGAGACACGCCCCCTCGGCTGGCCACGCCCCCCACCATACCTACAAATAGAGCGCGCCGCTCTACAGCGTCGCTTAAGATTGGCTCCTGAGGCGGAAAGCCGGGAGCAGGGCAAATCACCATTTTAAAACTTTTTACCTGTAATACTGTGTTGGCACTTTATTGACCTGCATCACTTGGCTACTTAAACAGCGATACTCGCTGCAACGATCCCCGCCATTCCCGAGGGCGAGGCGAGACACGCCCCCTCGGCTGGCCACACCCCCCCAACCTCCTGACTCGCCAACATAAAGCATGTGCCTTGCCAGGAAGCGCAGCGGACGTGCGCAGCGGGCGCGACTTTTGCGCGCCGAAGGCGCGCCTAAGGCAAGCCCGTCTGCGCCCGTCCGCGACCGACCGGGACCAGGGGCCATATCCCCTGCAGACCTCAGCGCACCTAGGGCAGCCACCATCCGCTACAATCGTAGCGATTTACTTGCCCTGCGCAAACCTATCACAACAACAAACTGCATCCAAACTGGCCCTGGCCTATCCTACGGACCCATCTCATGCCGCTCATGTCAATGGACCAGCCTGGGTCAACACTCAACGGATCCTCACACAATCTCTACTAAACCCAAGCATGAACTAAAATGTCTATATTTCAACGCCAGATCATTACCCAAGCATGCTTTAGACGTATGGGACATATTATCCTCAAAAACGCCAGATTTAGTTTTTGTCACAGAAACGTGGCTATCCGATGTCAGTACCCCAGACCTAGCCAACGCCCTCCCCCCCAACTACAAAATAATAACACAAAACAGACAAAGCAAGAAGAAAGGAGGTGGAGTCGCCGTAATTTTCAGGGACCACCTAACTTGCCTAACGGACACAACTATTGTGGATCCCGAACATGAGTTATTACCATTTAAAATCCTCGCTGAGAACTATGTCATGTTAGCCGGTGCAGTTGTCTATAATCCACCGGGACAACAAACCAAACTCAGCGCTAAACTCCTGAATCAAATACTCCCTCTGTGCCTAAAGCACAAAAACTACCTAATCATTGGAGACTTCAATGTCCACTATGAAAACCTCAATGCCCCAGGAGTCGCACAGCTCAAATTTGACATGGAAATCCTCCAACTGAAACAACTAGTTGATGGCCCTACGCACATAGCTGGACACACCCTGGATCTCCTTTTTACAAACATCGAATCGACCACTCTCATGGAATCTCTCCCTTTGTCATGGACCGACCATTTCATGCTTTCATTTTCACTCGAACATACCGGCAAACCCGTTAAGACCAGACCCACCCCTCTCTCCTCTAAGAGAGCTTGGAAACTAATTAACAACTCCAACTTTGAAAATCATTTTCACGAGACAGATGTCTCTCTGCCAGACAATGAACCCATTGGCAATAATGTTATCCGGTTAGAAACTAGAATCCTTCAAACATTGGATAGAATAGCACCCCTACGAGAAGCTAAAAAGAAAACTACCACTAACGAAAAATGGTATACCCCCGCCCTCAAGAGCCTTAAAAGGGAATGCCAAAAAACAGAACACCAATGGAGACAAGCGAAAGATCCCACAACCAGAGCCAACTATACTGCCAAAAGAAAACAATACATCCTTGCCATCCGAATGGCAAAAAAGGCATTTTTTGTGCAACGTATCAACAAAAACCATAACTCTGCAAAAGAGTTATTTAAAATCGTGAAAGAGCTCAGCAACCCATCCTGCACCTCGCAAACTCTCACCCCCTCCACTGAAGCATGCGAACGGATTAGCACCTTCTTCTCTGACAAAATTAATAAAATTTATTCAACCTTCACCCCTTCCCATCCTGTCCCCCCCGGCGAGGACTCATGCCCATCTACACCCGACAAAAACAATGATCGCACAGACTTAGACAACTCTCCTCGTCTATCCAACTTCCAACCACTGACTGAAGAAGAAGTGTTATCAGTCCTTAGAGCCATAAAATCGGGCTCCCCCGCAGACCCCTGCCCGCACTTTGTATTCTCCGAAATTGCTCCGACTCTATGCCCACTCATCACCAAGCTATTCAATCAGTCCCTCACCTCCGCGTTCTTCCCAAACTGCTGGAAGCACGCATCTGTAACTCCCCTCCTGAAGAAAGCTGGTTCCGATATTCTCAATCCTGAGAACTATAGACCTATTTCACAACTCCCCTATCTCTCCAAAGCACTGGAAAAAATGGTTAACTCACAGTTATCCAAATATCTGGAGGACAACGCACTTTTAGACCCCACCCAGACCGGATTCAGATCCAACAACAGCACCGAGGCTACGCTGCTGGCAGTGTCTGACAGTGTCAGATGCATCACCGACCAAGGGGGCTCGGTGGCTCTGATACTGCTAGACCTGTCGGCAGCGTTCGACACGGTGTCGCACAAATGCCTACTAAATATACTTAGGAGCAAAGGAATACAGGACACTGCGTTGCAATGGATAGAATCCTTCTTGAGCAACCGCACCCAAGCAGTGCACATGGGTCAATTCCATTCCAAACCCCGTCCCATTGGCTGCGGAGTTCCACAGGGGGCTTCCCTAAGCCCCACTCTCTTCAATGCCTACGTATCATCCCTGGCAAATATCGGAAGAAAGTGGGGCATCGGCATCTGCTCATACGCCGATGACACGCAGCTGATGGTGACCATGGATGAAAGATCTGAAAAATCCGAAACAACTAAAAATAAACTCCACAGCTGCCTCTCCGAAATGGCGGATTGGATGCGTGACCATTGCCTCAAGCTCAACGCCGGAAAATCGGAAATCCTGCTGTTCGGAGGAGCCAAACTATCGTGGAATACCTCATGGTGGCCCCCGTCACTGGGAACAGCCCCAACCCCGAAACAATATGCCAGAAACCTAGGCATTATGATGGATGATGCACTATCCATGAAAGATCATGTGCGCACACTGTGGGGCAAGGGATTTGCAATCCTGAAACTCCTCGCCAAGATTTTCACCTGGATCCCACTCGATTGCCGTCGCACGATTACCCAGGCCCTCCTAGTCAGCCGCCTAGACTATGGCAATGCTCTATTCGAGGGAATGAACGAGCAGCTATTCTCCCGACTACAAGTTCTGCAAAACCAGGCTGCCAAGCTGGTATGCAACAAAAGCAAACGTGACTCGGCATCAGCATGCCTAAAACAACTCCATTGGCTGCCGATGCGCCAGCGGGCAACGTTCAAACTGCTCTGTCATGCGCACAAAGCCCTCCACAAAACAGGCCCTACAATCCTACAGGGGAAAATTGAATTTTATGCTCCAAACAGGAACTTGCGGTCTACTAACTCAGCCCTGGCAAAACCTAAGCGCATCTACAAAACAAGGACAGGAGGACGGGCCTTCTCCCACCTTGCGGCCAAACGATGGAATGAACTACCGATTGACCTAAGACATATCGTAAATCTTCTTTCATTCCGAAAAAACTTAAAACGCATCTCTTCCCCAAAGACTAACCCCTCCTGAATAAACCTCAGCAGCCTTCTCTTTGCTCAGCGCCTTGATATCCCTTGGGATGAATGTTGCGCTTTAAAAATGCCACAAATAAATAAATAAGTAAGGATTCCAGTTATGCGAGGTGCAAAGGGACGAGGGGATAAGCCCGATAACCCCCCAGAAGAGTGCTAACCAAAATCAGTACAAAAAAAGTCAAACAAACAGGGCGCCCATGCACACTCTAATGATAAAGATAAACATCGTAGTTGTGGTTAATTATCAGTTGCGAGCCGGATAAGCCCATTGCAATGGGCTTATCCGGCTCGCAACTGATACTTCTCCGGACGTACCCGTCCGCTTATCAACTCCTTCCCTACGGAAATAATTTCGCAACCAGTTAAAATCGGATTGCCTTGCATTTTTACTTTGTTTGGACATTTGGATCCAGATTGATACTCAGATTCTGCTTAAGAGCCTTTACATACAGACATGACGTCCTTTTTCACCGGTCCTGGGCCCTATCGGGTCGGAAGTATCACCGATAAGGCGACCTTTCACTTTGTGCACGTTCGGTACAGCCCTGAAGAGTCGTAGGCTGATTGTGCAATATATGACGAAACACGTGTCGGCTGGTCCTTCTCGTGTCTGAACAATAAAAGACACCACATCTACGCTGGACTACTTGTGTTATATACTTGTTATACATGTTCTTGCACTTACCTTTGTCTCTATAGAAACTGTTAACCACGACTACGATGTTTATCTTTATCATTAGAGTGTGCATGGGCGCCCTGTTTGTTTGACTCCCAGAATTTCTGTTGTCCTCCCAGGGCCTCCTCACAGCATTCCTTATCTAACATGGGTACAATATAAACCACTATTCCTTCTCAGATACATGCATGTTTCTGATGTGTTTCATTCTGCCACTTTATTTTTTCCATATAAGAGAGACAGACTTGAATATCAATATTTAGAGAGAACCCACATGACGGCCATTTAAACTGAGAATTAGTATTGAAGTAGTGAATTCTCTTGACAGACCACATATGGTGTAAAGATGGTGTCCTTCTACGAGGATGTATTCCCTCAATGTATATCTCCCAGGTTCATTTGAGGCTCTGACTGTAAGATTAACATCCAGGGCTATAGACTTCCAATAAGGATTGTGGTTCCTTTTCACTTCCTGTTTTATCTGTTCCTACGTTGGCACTATGTGAAAAAAGGGGCGTTTGCCACTTGCTCTTTTCTCATTGTTGTGGGGGTATAAACATGATCGACGTCTTTTGGTTCATTCACATCTATTTTTTCTGTCAGTTCCTCAAAGACCAGGAATTCCCACACTCATGATTTCCCATTTTCAGAAGCAGTCATTACCTTTGTGCCTGTTCTTGGTACTTAGTTTAAGGAGCATCTTAACATGGACCAAGAAAACCAAGGCCCGCAGAAGAGCTCACGGGTACAATAGGATCTGATTGTGTCTTCCTATGCCCACAACAGCACAATCCAGTCCTAACCCACAGCCCTTTTTGCAAGCCCTAGTTTTGGACTGGACATTGCGTGTCACCCAGGATCTGATAAGCAAACTCCAAGTTGAGGGTAGGGATTAAAGAGCTACAGGAAGACTTAAAGGCGTGCATGGACAAGGGTTCATCTGCTTCTTACTGATGCGACGTTAAGGGTTGGGGTTCTATCGTATCTGCCACCTATGCTGATTAAAAGGAAAAAGGATAGATCTGCATTGAAGGAGCAAGATTGCTTGGAAAAGCTTCTGTCTTGATCATGCAATGTACTGGGAATGGACAAACTACTACAATGACAATTTGTTTTCCATCGATATTTTTTTTTGTTTTAGAATAACGAAGCCAGCTTTCCTGTTGGAAAAGCGTCTGTCAACCTCTTGACATCTGCTTGATTTACATACCGCTCCTTTGCTTTTGCCATATTAGTTTCCACCAATTTAAGGCTTTCTTGTAGGAGCGAACACTTCTTAGCGTTGGAAGAACTACGTATTGGAAGCCATGTGTGGCTGATATCCAGACTTGCAGAAGAAAGCAATCACCAGTAGAGACGGCTTACTCTTGTTATAGCAGGTGATCGCACCACGAGTCGAACTACATTTAATTACCTTCCTGCTGAAGAAAGCCTACAAGGTACTATTCTAGCATCTGACTCTTGTAGGGCATTTTACATTACTCAAAGGGGCCTTCAAGCTTTTGAGGAACTTACCTTGCAGGACACGATTCACAAACATTTTGAACAAATTAAGTTGAAAGTAGGTGTGCAAAAATGTACGACCAAAAATTCCAGGATTGTGATTCACACAGTTGAGTTCGGCGGACGTATATGCTATCAGGTGAACAGTACAGCAGATTGTCTGCTGCGCAAGGTTTAGGGACAGGGTGAAAAAATAGGCTTTTCCCACATAGATGCTACTGGTCGGCCATTGAAAAATACATTGAACAGCAGTAGTTATTAACAAACCTTCTTATTGTTTTCACACTCCGTTTACACACCTAAAGTTAGTGCCAGAAAATGCTGAGATAAGTGTTTGCATGGTTGTTATTTATAACCAAACTACTCCTCTGTCAAGGTGTTCAGGAGAGTGGGTTTCTCCACAGTGAATCAGAATGCCTGAAATAAAAAATAGTTAAGGTGCATTTGCAGCCGTAAACCAGCAGGCATTCCAACGGTGGAAAATCTGCTAGTTTAGAATTAGGAATATGCATTAAAATCTATCAATTCCTTAGATTTGTATGTGTTTTTTTATGTTTTTTTCTGAATCCCCAGAAGGTACATCATTTCCACAAATAACCGGAGGACACCTGCATGTTTTAAATTCCCGGCAGTCATTTGCACAGAGAAGCCAGCAGTGTTGTCACTACTGGTCTTTTCAGTATGGCAGTGGCCCAATCCCCACAGCGAGTTGCTGGCAAAATACATCTCGTTCCCCAGAGCAGATAGCGCTGTCTGAAGTTTATGGGCAAAATTGTAGAGTACTTTCAGGGGTACTTTAGAGAACTGGGGCTTGTTGAGCACAGACAACTGTCTCATTGAATAGTAAAAAAAAACCAAATAATACATAATGACCGTGCATTTTACAAAGGTATTCTTAAATGTTTGCAAACTTGAAATGGAAATGATAAAACAACCTGCCAACAGCTAGTATAAAAAATGAATGAGATATTAAAATAATATCTAACATTTCAGTCACCTGCACCTGATGTCTCCATTAAGGAATCTTGCACCTCTCGGAGCCAGAGCATCGGCAAATCGTCGGGATCAGGTGTGTATGAGTCTTATTGACAACTCTTCCTATGTTTAAATGTGTTTTTAATGCAAGCAAAAAAGATTGTTATTTTGCATGTAAGTAGGATACATCATTGCAGCTGGAATACCAGAATCCACATCTTCAAATCCATATTAGTGTATGAGAGAAAAAGAGAACGAATTCCTGCCTGGGCCGAAGCTTGCTGCG
Organism: Lissotriton vulgaris; assembly: GCF_964263255.1. Classification (NCBI taxonomy): domain Eukaryota; kingdom Metazoa; phylum Chordata; class Amphibia; order Caudata; family Salamandridae; genus Lissotriton; species Lissotriton vulgaris. The sequence continues at coordinate 21,500,378 of NC_141688.1, forward strand.
AGGTGCATAAGACCACTTAGGGGTCTTGAGGGTTGAAAGCCCAGTGCAGGGCACACTACGCCAGGCTAGTGCAGAGCACTGGATAAGTGGAAGGGACGAAGCCTCCAGCAGCTTGTGGAGGGCTACTGTTCCATCCCTGGTTCCCATGTGCTCCCACAATCCTTAGGAGGACTTAGCATGCCCTCCCTCTATTTTTCTCTCCCGCACAGGTAGCTGCATCGATTAGTGGGCAGCTGCGCGTGAAGTCTGATTATAGGGACAGTTGATAGGGAAAAGAGGCAGCCTCAGACACTTATTGGACGTCCCCTAACTGTTACCCATTGCACCCTTTCCACCACCGTGACCTCTACTGCCTTCCTGCTCCTACTCCCTCTTGCTTAGCCTCACCCCAAAATCACTCCTCCTGCCTCCCACCCTGCTTAGCTGCAGATCTGATAACTAAGGTTAACCACACACACTCTTTATTTGTAAGTGTTCTGCTGTACTTGATTCAAGGACGAAGGAGTACCGCTTCAGATGGATCTTTAGTGTGTCACTGCAGCTATTGGCTGACCGGGGTACTGATGATGAGGGTGGACTGGGAATGGGAGACATGCTGTCGGGAGGTTGGCATTATCTGTAGGTCCAGGCAGTGCTGATGAGCAGAGGGATTGTTGATTGAGTCAGTCTGCTCCCCATGTGGTACCTGTTCTGTGTGGACAGTCGCACTGCTGTTTTGCAGGCTGTCCCTTATCTCTGTGTGCCTTCCCCCACATTACCTGGGAGGAACATATACTGATGCTACCCAATGCACAACTATACTTAGCTGCAGGGAATGATAGGTCAAAGGAAAGTAGATGTGTACCCGTACACATTATCTATACTTGGGCAGTACTGGTCACTATTGAATGTCACACATAATAAGTGCACACCATTCCGCCACATCCTTCCTTGCTTTGGCTTGCCCCAGAGAACCCACAATGAAATTGGGACAGTAGTAGACCATTTTAACTATAATGTGAGGGCAGTATGTGGATCCAAGCTGTAATAATGTGGAACACATCAAGGTCCCCTGTTGTTAAACAAATCATGATGGATAGATCAGCCACCAATACGTGCCTATGTGCAATATAAGGAGTGACATTAGAGAGACTGACTTTCAGAAGACATTATTGGGGTGGCTAACCGGGTTAAACATTATGATTTATGTGGTCAGACTGTCTAGAGTCATTGATAAAGAGAACCACGATGTAAATGAGTCATATCACATGAACAACTTATGTATGGGCTGTCTCTAGCGACAAAAAGGAAGAGAAGATTGAAGAAAGCATACTGTATCGAAATGAACTGTATGGCAGCATTTATGCAGTGCGTACTACACCTCTGTGGGGCATTGAAGCTCTTGCCTACATGGATTGCCTGGTACAGCATGTAGGTTGTATGGCTGGAAGTGTGTTGTCTTTGTTTTTGACTCATGTGAGAAGTGTTTCCATGTCATGCGTGATGACCTCTGAGTTGCAGCGATCATGCTTTGGAACGCAGCACTTAGACGAGTGATGGATGGAGAATTGTGAGACACAGACGCACGGATTATGGTTTTTAGTAATTTGTTGATTTGAGCAGCTCTGCAGGTGGTATTGCTTATAATCTATTCTACAGGGTAATTAAAGGACATGACCCATAGCAGTGTTATCGTATGTGAGTGCAAGAGGGTTGAGTTGTATAAGGAATTATTATGCAGCTTACAATTAAACGCCTGAGCGCTGACTCTTATCCTATTACAATTAGTATAGGCCAGGAGGTTTACTTATTTCATTGTATTCTATTCTATTGTCACTGCATGTTTACAGCACTTTCTACCCGTGATGAGGCATTGAAGCACTACATTGCCAGCAGCATGCTGCTCTGAACCCAGGGTTTGGTTTTTATGCTGATGCTGTGGTAGTGGGTCTCATCTATCTAACTGCAACCAATGTTTTGCGGGTCAAAGGAGCTTGCAGGAGCTGTTGGCAAAAACTGTAATGTGTAAAACTACGGAAGGAATTTGGAAAGAATATTTCCAACATGGTGAAAGGGTTAACAGAAGATGTAAGTGTTGAAGGTTGAATTTTAGATTTTCAAACTTAAATATGTTGATTTTGTGGCTTAGTTCAAAAGTATTTACTTTAATAATGGAAGAGGAACCGAGAGCTTGGTTTGGGACACATAATCTCAAACAGGAACATGAGTTCAGACGAGAAGTTTACTTTTGGGGGTGTTGCATTCATGTTCTGGATCACATGTGTTGCATCTTCAGATGAATGTATCAGGTATTGCTTACAGTTTTTCCATCAGTAAACTTAACAGTGGACTCTCAAACCTGACCCAAGAGGTGCAACTGTGCATTATAAAGGATTCATTTAATAAAAGGTAACGCCTGCTGTGTGTGTTCCTGCTATCAATAAATGACAACATACCTGAAAAGGTATGAAAAGAACTGTGTGGATTGAAGTAGGAAGATTTGAATGAATCTGATGTCATAGAAAGGAATTGTGGTGCATTTTTGTTTTGGGTATCACATATTTCCTAATGACGTATCAAACACAATATGCATTTGTGTCTGAAGGGAAAGGCAATAATTTGCAAGTCCAAGTAAAACTACTCCAGGAAGTAGTGAAATGGCCTTCAGGATTCTTCATCGAGTACTTCAATGAACACTGAACTGCTTGGACTTCTTTTGTATTATTGTGGACTCTTTATATAATATTATTACCTACGTTGTTATTATTATGCGTTCATGATAAGTGAATTATGGTGGGTGTGGTTTCGAAGCTATTGTAGCAAGTGTATGTCGTGATTGGTTTGGATATGAGTTGTATTTTGAGGGTTCCGTTTGGTGCAAAGGTGAGATTCTTGTATTTGATTACTAGCAGGTGAGTGTACTACACAGCCTGCATGCATAACCTACCACTTATCTTACTCAATGAAGAGCTCAATACCCAAGTCTTCCTTCCATGGGTTGCCAATAGGCTGCTGGCCAATCCTAAGCACCTTCGACATAAGACCGCTACACGTTTTGTGCTACCTCCATTTTTAGTATTAGAAAGTGTGCTAGTACTTTATGGTGGATTTATTTGGCCCACTCAGTGACCTTATTACTGTTTACCATAGTGTGGTCCTGAACCACAGGAACCCTAGGTTAAGGCAGTGCATTGACAACTTTATATGCTGCGTGAGAGCACATGGCTATCATCTGTGTCTTTCATGCAAGCATTAAGATAATACTTCAGATAAGTAAATATTTATTGAGATGCAGGAGGTGAGGATAACACATCAGTGGCTTTACTGGAATACAAGTGCTACAATATATTATAATAATATATAAGGATAAGCAACATTAAAACACCCTTCAAGCATAAATGCTAAAGCAAAAAGTAATCGTAATTAATACCAAACAGAGAAGGTGGGAGCTCAAAGTGGTTTTAAGGTAAAGGGAACTATCTTGGGAACTTCAAAGCAGACACTGGCAAAATTCAGGCAGGTTCTGAAATTATATCCCATATGGCCCTGGGGTTTTTCTAAGATTTAACCATGAGGAAGACACCCTCAAACGTGCTGTGCAGATTCTACAATAGGGAAGATGACAACTGCACAGAAAGAGTACACGTTTGAGGGTCAGGCAGCAGCCTCCAATGCATGGATCTGCAATGAGACAGAAAGAGAGGTCATCAATATTGTTTAGGAAATCGCCAGCCACAATGGGGAGAAGAATCAGTCACAATAATAGACATCAAGCAAAGGGGTCAGAATTTGAACCTGCACTTGCACAGAATAAATGACCTCCAACAGTTGTGTTGGTTTGCGAAGACAGTGGCTCCACTGGCACCGCCGTCAAAATATAGAGGACATTATTGGAAAGAGGTGATATCTACTAAAAGCGCGGATAGGTCATAATCATCAATTGTATGATTCCCTTGCCTAGTTCTCAGGATCTTGTGACATTTTGGACGCATAAATTCCAGCATCCCAGAATCACAAATCGCAGCAAACATTAGTCTCGACTTCTAAACTCTGTCATTCTTCGACGGCGCAGGCACAGACTTTGTGCTTGGTGCCCGGATCCACGCGTGGCACATACTTTTCACCATAGAGTCATTTCTGTTCCTGGTGTTCTTCCGTGCCCTTTGCAGATCGTTACAAGATATCCAATCCCCATGGCAGAGTAAGTTATGTGCATAGCTGGTATGGGCGTTTGTCCAAAATCTTGCGTAAGACTTTATGATGAACTTTGAGTGTACCTAGGCATTGCCGCGTGTTCTGGAAGGGTCTGGTTTGAGACAAGATTGTATGTTCGGAGAACTGAGCACATACCTCTGGAAATCTATCATTTACAGTGCCTGCCTATGCCGGCTCTGGAAATCTATCATTTTGTGCCGGCCTATGTTGGCTTGAAGACGTATGCACATACAGTGGCGGTACCCTTGTCAGAAAAGTGTATACCTTCAAGTTAAACACTTCAGCGTCCTAGTAATTCACCGTCGGCAATAAAAACATGTTGGTTTACAATACTCGGAGCAAAGGACAACCATATCATCATAACACTTTTAATAATAGGTTGCTGCAAGGCAGCATCTGTGCAGCTGAAGCTAGGTCTGAAACGCTTTCCTCTAGTAATATACAGACAACACCAACCATGTAATTTAACCAGCAGCTGCATTACAGCCCTGAAAAATTAAGCTAAGTTGGCTCATTAGATGTAATATCTAAACATGCTTCAACCATAACCCAGCCTGTACACTGGAATTACAAATCCTCATTGCAGTTGTACCTTAGGCTTGTAAGATCCTTTCAAATGTTATTGAAATGTATGTTTATTGTGTGTGTGCGTGTGTGTGTAGAGGGAGAATTTCTTCTGTGTCTCTATTATTTACAGGATCTCCAATGAGCCCCCAGCAAAGGCCTGGAAGTGGTCATTCTCCAGGATCTGGGAGAGCGGACCCTGCATTCGATGATGGTATCCACAGGCTACAGCGCGGCATTAGGACCTTGGTGGAAAGTGTCAAGAAAGGCCTGCTGGCCCAAGGTAAGAGCCCACTATATCCCAGTATACAGAAGGAAAAGGCTGTACTTGGCAATGAAGGTTTTCAAAGTGCTCCACATAGCCCCTGAACTATGAAAAATAATAATAAAGATAACATTAATTCCAGAGTAGTTGAGCAGTCCTCTGCATCCATAAAGTTACTATACTTTACATACTAAGAAGTTACAATAGAGATAGGCTAAGCCATGCAAATTATTAGGCATATCGAATGCTTTTGGAGGCCATGCTCACCCTCTGAGCCCACAGCAGGCCTTGCTATGTATTAATGGATGCAAACTTTGGCGTGCATGAGAATCTTTGAAAGTTTGGCCTAATTTGGGTTTTTGACCCTTAAGTCTACTTTTTAGAGACATTTTAAACACCTTCAATTTAAGAGTACTTACCCAGAGATGCTAGGTGTATGGTGACCTAGCAGGACTTAGTCAGTGAGATTGTAGGGGTGTGAATCTTAAATCTCACTAACCAAAAAAGCAGTAGGTGGTAGGGTGGAGTGGTGAGATGACCAAGGGGTACAACAGCCATGAGAGGTCGGAAACCTGTAGGTGAAACTTTCTGACTGTTTGTTGAATCAGGCGTATGTTTTATATCTAATAAGTATTTCTGGAAATTCTCCTTTAAAAGGAATAGTTCACTCCGAAATTTGTTTCAGATTTTGTTGGTGGGATAACCCAAGCCTTCAAAGAGAGGGTCAGACTGGTGCGTTGCATTTAGAGCAGTAAAAGACTAAGATTACAACATTTTCCAGGGATGCTTCTAGTGCACAGTCTAGCTCTGCAATGTTAAGCAAAAAATATCCGTTTAATTGGTGTGTTCTTTTGACATGTTGTTCCATTTCACTCTCCACCTCCCAAAAGAAAAACAGAAAAGAGAGCCATTGATATTTACATTGTGACCCTACAGCGCAAACTAAATTGACATTGTGGCCCCAATTAACAAAGACAAGTTTATGATTGAAAATAGATGTCCGCCAAAGGATAGCCAGCGTTTACTACTGCAGAATTGTGTGTCGCAACTTCATGTATTTATGCAGTACAAGACCTTGTGGAAGGAGTGTAGAATGGAAAGATCAACCATGATTTGCCTTGAGAGTTTGCGAATGCCCACCAAATTGTAAGCTTGTGGGCATTCTCAAACATCTGTCTCACTATTTCCCACCTTAGAAATGATTGGAGGCTTGCTCCAGCAAAGTGCTGGAGTAATTCCGCGTCTTGGGTGGGTTGTGGAGTGCAGAGGAAGGAATTTCTCCATGCAGAAAAATATTTTGCCTGAAAAGAAAAAAAGATGCAACTGTAAATCAAGATTCCCATTGGCAACATGCGTAGTTTGTACAATTTGCATTTTGGAAATAGTAAAATCTAAAAATCTCACGTGACCAGAATGTCACACGACATTGTCAGTAATATGCCTGGAAAGCTGAGATTGACACAGGTTTCCAAGCCTACTAGTGCCAATGTTTGTGAATTCCAAAACCTAGGAAATATGCACCCATTCATAGGAGTGCTGAGTTCACTTTTACAACTTTCTTTGTGAATCAGTCACTATATATCTTAAAGGTCAAGATCAAATATTTACAGGTTAAAACCTTCTCTCAATGAAATGATGACGACAAAAAAATACAATAGAGACACAGCAAACCCAACTCAGGCCCCCCCAAGCACAACTACCAAGTAAACAATGCATTTATTAATGGGGTCCCACACCCCAAATAGCCCCATGAAGATACATCTTGCCTAGTAGAGATGGTGACTGTTGGGATGAAAAAGTCCTCTGCATGGTAAAGGACGTGTACCCCTACCCTGAGTGCCAAAGTGTACTGTTGTCTGGATCCCTAATGATGATTTTTGATGTAATAGACAAACACGAATTTTACATGTGAGCCAAGACATAGGCCTGTCTATCGGATTGCGGTCCTGTTGGACCATGGGGGCGCCCAAAGCACTACCCTCATAGTCACGGAAGGCTACTGCCTTCACCAGGAGCTAAGCAGCATGAGCGCAGTGATGGTAGCATACCATGTAGTGATCAGTAGAAGTGAACAGGTCCTTTTCACCTGCTCACTCACATTTTTAAAGTTCTGCTGATGTGTGCATAACTCACCTTTGGCCTAAAGCGGTTAGATGTAACGTGCAGTACAGTGTAGGAATGGTGATTCTCTGCTGGATGCTTGTGTGCCTGGATAGGGTACTGTGCAGGGTTAGAGCAGAGCTATGCAGTACATGCGTGGTGAGTGCATGTACTGAGTGTATGTATACCTGTGAGGAATATCTCACATGTGAAATGTAGTGCTGTGTAGTGAAAGCATGTGTTGGGTGTATGTGTGTTTGAAAAAAGTACAATACATGAAAGGTTAAGTTTTGGGCAGTGCACGCTTAATGAATGTGTGTACTGGCAGTGTGTGTGTTTGCAAGTAGCACACCATTGCACAATACAGAAAGGCTACAGTACTGAACAATGGGCAAGGTGACTGTGTGTGCTGAATATGTGTGTCTGTGAGGGCACACTGCATGAAGGGAATAGTACTGAAAAAAGTGTGTGTTGTATCCATATACTGAGTGCCAGTGTTCCTGCAATGGACATTACATGGAGGAGCCTGGGTACCATCTTGGGAAGCGCAGACCTGCCTGGTGAAGACATGAGGAGTAGAAGAACCCCGCAGACAGATTAGTGGATTGCTGCATTCCTGTGAGCTGGGTGGGACACGACTGAGAAGGAAAAGAGAGAGACTCCCCCTTTACTCTTCAAAAGATTGTTCTTTGATTCAGTGATCGATCACAAGGCAGGGGCCTGGACACATCTCTGGAAGGAGATGGGGCTCATATGCTAATCATAAAAAGTGGGGTTTGGAGCCCAGGGTTAACCTTTTGATGTACATATCACTGTGGTTGATATCCAGGTGTGAACTCTAGTCACTCCCATGACCTGTGATGTGGGAGGGACTATCAGCCTCTGAGTCTCTCCTGCTATGACAGACAACCATTCAAGAGGAAGAAGAGAGCGAAAAGTGCACACTTCAAAAGAAGCAGGACTCCCAACAAAAAACTTCAAAGACTCAAACTCTAAATTACATCTGATGTCTGGAAATGGGCTATCAGTAGGGTGAGGTTGAGACCTCAAATTGTGTCCTATGCCAGGCCGCCAAGCGAGCTGTGTGAGGGGGAAGCTCTGCAAGACTTATGTTTGTGACCAGCGCTGTTGGCAAAGGCCTGCTAGTCTCCCTACTTGGTGAAGGAGCATCACCCAGGGAAACCAAGACCACTTGCCCTGGAGGCTGGAACACCAGTAGCTGCATGCTTGCCAAGACCAGTGTGCCCTGTGAGGAAGAGAAGAGTGTTTAGGAGTCTAAGGCCCGGTGGGGAGCCCTGTGAAGAGGACTCCCATTCCAAGGTGTGAAGAGACAGCTGTACACTGAACTGGTCCTTGTCCTGTGCAGAATTGAATCCGTGCCCCTCCCCCAAGTGCCAGGAGAGGGCTGCCATGGACTAAGATATGAATCGAGTGCTGTGTGGGGAGCATGAAGCTAGTACAGCCTATGATCCCATATGCCAGAAAGGGCCACTGTAGAGGTGGCTGTGCCGACAAAGGCCAAGGCTTGTGTGCACCTTAATGGCGACCCCGTATGCCAGGAGAGCCCCCTGTGGTATATGTGGCTGTACAGGAGAGGTTGATGCCTTGCCAGCAGGTATCGCAGCAACACCGAATGTCAAGAGGGAATGCTGGTACCAAGTACTGACAAGATTGGTAGTTGCCAAGGAAATCTGAAGCTGCAACCTGTGGGTTAGAATTGAAAACTGAGACCTTCCCCCTGACCTGACCCATGGACTCCAGAGGACATTGAGAGGACTTTGCTCCATTGCTGGGACCTGGTCAGATGCACAAAGATCCCCCCGTGTAGGGAAAAACTGACCTTCCTCTGCCAACAGATGCCTGGAGCACCGCCAATTGCTGTTGAGGCCTGCCATGCCACTCAGAAGAGGGCCAGCTAGGTGCTGCTGTTTGTCCAGCATGCAGCCTGACCCGACCAAGCAGGACTTGCGCATTGCCTGTGCCTGCAGTCAGGGAGCTGAAATGCTGAAAGCTTCCATGCTGCTGGAGCAGGAAAGCAGGGCCAGCTCTAGGGTTGTGCGGCCTGTGCCACCGCACCGGGTACAGTGCTTGCAAGTTTATTATTATTTTAAAGCTCCTGCTACCGCATTCATTTCCTCCAGTAATTTCCAGCCAACAAACAAATGTCAGGATGACTCCTGTGATTGATGTTCTTCCTGAAGAAAATTTGGAGTTGTGTTTAATTGGGGTTTTGACTCACTATAAAGTAGCACAGAGGGTTAATACGTCTGTTGCAGAAAACCAGTACCGAGCAGATTACAAAGTGCATAAAACATAAATAGGCCAGTGGGTTACTACTTTTAAAAGAGACATCATTTTGTTACTTGCAATTTATAAGTACAAATCCTATATTAGGATGTCTCTTTTAAAAGCAGTACAATACGGACCTATTTACATTCTATGCACTTTGCAATTGTACTGAACTATTAACTTTTATCAAAGAACTGCATGCAGGCTGCCGAGTATAGATTTGTGAAAAGATTAAGGTTGCAAAAAGTATTAGAAATCTATTCTTATTATTAAACAGAACCCCCAACTATGGTGTTTCTTTTTACATTCTGAGTATGTGCTTCTCTAGAACAAGCACTATTGAACTATAATGCCTACCAGTTTTGATAACATGGAATCCTACACCTTGGAGTCCTCTGACTTATGTAACGTTTCCTTTATGCTGAGTTACACACGTATGATTTATTGTGTCTGTCTAAAGTGTGTCTGATGCAAAGTGCTCTGACACCCTACACTGTTGAGTGGCACTATATATGCATCTGAGCGAGAGTGCTATATATATGCATCTGAGAGAGATGGAGACTTTGGCACTGTTAAAGGGTGATGTTGAGGGAATCCGTGGTGGAGGTGGTTATTGGGGGGCGCCAACAAACATTGTTGCACCGGGCGCCACCAGCTCTAAAGCTGGCCCTGCAGGAAAGTCTTGATATGGGCCTGATGGGCCCCAGTGAACTTGCTACTAACAATGCTGCAGCATCACAGACCATTTTGACTATTTCCTAAGAGTCAGAATGGACTCTTGAATGAGGCCTAGTAGGGAACATTCCCTGGATACGGCCACCAGTGAATGGTGAATTACTCCAACCACATTTCAAGGAAGAGGGTGGGGCAGGGATTTACCTGATCAATAATAGACCCCGGCCCACAAGGGGATTGTGTTATTGCTTATGAATGAAATGATACTTCTTTGAATGTGAACAGTTAGCTATAATGCCCTTCTTTTCAATATAAAAAATAAGTATTTGCCTGAATATTGATTTATTGACACTACTGGGCGCGCGCTTTGAGTTATGACTCATGTTTACTAGCCTGTATTTACACTCGCCTCTCCTCCTCCCACCAAGGGATCCTTTGACTGCTCGTCCACAGCTACCAATAAGAGTCAAGTGCAGAAGAGGTACTTGGCCCTGTTGCTCAGGGTCCATTATATAGTGCCCTGGGACATCCAGGAGTAAAAGGCCTCAACCACCGCAGTTGAGCCCAGGAGCCTCGGTGTGCCCCGTGGCCCTATGAAAGGAGTTCTGACTGTCCTATACCTCTGGTTAATTGACACTTGTGCGCGCCTACTCTAGCACCACATACTCTACATTTTCTGTTACCTTTCCTTGACCCTAGTCTCATTCCTTTGTGTATAATTTGTTTGGTTGCGCCTAAGAGGTTCTTGAGCCCCCAGATCTCTTTGCTTTATATGGGATCTTTCTTATTCATTATTTCATTAGCCCAGTTTACAGACATGTCAGCCACTGCTAGCCACAGTTGGCTGTGGAATTATTGTTGGTTTTCAGCTGGCTTTCACATGACTGTGCAGCTCCTTTATTGTTCCCCATACAGCGCACTACCGACGGAGGTCTGGCAGTCACTCCGATAGCTCAGGGAAAAGGATGTAGGAAGGCAGAGGCACAAAAAGACGCTCTATGTGTTCTAGTGGCCACTCTACCAATGCAGTGTTGTTAAGAAGCATGAACCCAATAAGATCTTCTCTGATCCGGCAGCCACAAACTATATGTTGAATAGAAGGGGGTAATGTGCAGGAGATCACTCTGGAATGAATACATTTAAATTAGCACATAATGTCCAAATCTTGTGGTCTCCTTGGAGTCCATACCCTGCGCTTCAGCGTTTCATTTTACAACTTTGCCTGTGAGTTGATGTACCTATTAAAATGCTGTCATACTTACTGAGTGCAGGCGATCTGTGCTAACCGCTGTGAGATCAGGTCAGTGAATATCTCTGACTGCTGTACCCTCTATACCCCGTGTGTGCTGCAGGTCTCCACTCGCTCGCTCAACTCCTGGACGGTGGCTGGATCCTCGAGAAGGATGGAGAAATAAATGTGCCAGGCGAAGCTCACAAGGCAGAACTAGCCAAAAGCCTGGAGCTGCTACAGAATGCTACAGAAGGTACAGGTTTCTGACACTCTAAGCATGCATTCTGGGCCGGCTACAAATAAAAGTATAGCCCATGTTCTGTTTTGAGCTAGTAAAAGCATGTGTTTAGAGAAGATGACTACAAAGACCCACAAATAATCTATTGCAGAGGTGTCAAACCTTTTAGTAGCAAAATTGACTTTTTTCCCAGCACATGCTACCTCATTTTACCTTTTTTCCCCCAAAGTCTTGCCATATTTTGTGATTAGTAAATTTATGAGCAACACAACAGGTGCAAATCACATAGCTCCTCATTTGAATTGGAGTTCATGTGAATAACGTGCTTCAAATATTTTTTAAAAGCAAAAATGTGCACGGTTCCAATGACCTGGCGCTCCTCCTTTCAAGGGTGGACAATCAGTGGAGTGGTCTGTTTTCCACTGACTCGTGTCCAGTAATGCTACGCTGGTTGGAAGTTGCAATATTGTAGTCGAAATATGGAAGTGCAGTTGTATCTTCACCATAACATGAGCTTCCAGAATATGATCAAGGTAGGCGCGGATTCAATATTAACGCCACCATAGAAATATTTTGGAGTCAATGCGACGGTCACGCTATATCTGCCGGTCGATATTTCTACTGGGACATTATCTGCTCATTGGATTCCTTTGCTGCATTGCGGACACCTGATTATTTTCGAGTCTTGGCCCTGCCCTTGGTCTGGGACTGGACGAGACACCACTAGCAGAGAAGGGACTTTTGACCAAGTAATTAAATCACTAAGCTTGTGACTAAGGGGTTTAGAGCAGGGCTTGAAAACTTCAATATTGATATACTATAAGTTAATTGCAGTATAAGTGGTTTGAGGATTTTTAAGGAAGCGTAAGATTAATGTAGTTCATTTGTGGTTTATTAGTTGCCTTCTGTGGGATTTCGTAACCTAGATTTTTTAATTTGCTTTTCTGGAGTTGTTAGGCCAGGAAAGGTTTTCTCTGGGTGTCTGGTTGGTACTATGAGGGCATCCACTCTGATCTGAATCTAGAAGACATTTCTGTAAAATAGCAGTTTAACAGCAATAGTCCAAGCCTGAATCTCTCGCTGATTAGAACCTCTGACCTAAACCAGTGCTATCACACGACAGAGGAGCTGACTACAGTCAATTCTACCTAACCTACATTGTGTGCCTACTCTCTTTGTGATGTTATTTTTATGTGGCTCCTGGTGGTTTCTTATAATAAGTTGTTTTAGTTATGCACTAGTGCGGTGCACTCTTTAAGTGTGTTAGACTGTTGCTATGCACTGTAGAACATAAAGTCACATGCGAAAAATGAAAATAATGTTTCATGTATTTTCATCTTTACTTTTCAGTCTTCCACAGTTTACTTGAAACTATTAGCTACCACTGTGGAGTGCCTTCGATGCAGGAGGAAGTGGCCACAGGAAGTGAAGAGCAGGAAGTGAAAGAAGAAGATGAAGACATATCTGAGATAGGGTTTGTGCATGTTTTTTGTGGTAGGTTTAGTGTGTGCTACTTCATCTCCACTCTGCAGTTCCTTGGTCCTTAGTTAACTGTGCTGACCTACTGGGTAATTTGAAATTCACAGGCAATTCCCCTTGGTTAAGACGTCATCAACCAAAGTGATATTATCAGCCAATAACATATCTTCTGTGGGCAATTTAAAACATTCATTAGACTGTAGAATCAAAAAAATGATGGTTTGATCAGTCAATCCAATATCTTCTTCATGCAATGTGATACATTTCTCAGGCAACTTGATACTTTCACTAAGCAACAGAATACTTTAATCAAAGAGTGAATTACTTCCATCAGATAATGAAATACACTCACCATGTAATGATAGTCTGCAATTCGTTTTATTTCCGTTTACTACGTTTCATGTATCAAACTATAAAAACAAATTACATCCATGTAAAATTACTTCACATACATCAACTATAACATTTCGAAGAAGAAACATGAATAACTCTATTGAACTTTTATATGATCTCAACATTATACTTTGAAATCACGACCCACCCAGGATTTGCGTACTACTCCTATGACATATGCTCCATCAGAGTCTAGTAGTGACTTCCAAACGTTTGTGCCCCAAATTATAACCTTCAATGACAAAAGTGGTACAACAGACACATCATGATTACTTTTAATATATGATGTTGCAAAAATGGATATTTTAATATTGTATATATTTGAGCATGAGTCACATCCTGGTTTCAAAATCTACATAAGCAACACTTTCTACTTAAGCCCCTCTATGCCCAGTAACATGTTTGTGTGTGGTATTTTTATATCGTGACCCGAGCCAAAAGGAAGCTTACTGCAGTACAGAATTAAAGATGGACATAAAGTCAGCTGGTGCTAGGAGAGGTAGCTGGTTTATGGACTGTTAATGTATTGTTATATAGTGTTCTTATAAGAGGTGAGTCTACAACTCTTTCTTAAATTGGAGCAGCGTTGGGGCTCTCCTGATGGAAACAGGGATGTTGTTGCAGACCCTGGGTGCAAAAATGGAAAATGTCTACTGCCTTGTTTTTTTTCTTTTTTATGCGTCTTAGTATGCAGTCTGATGGCTGTGGGTGTGCCGAGCGTCACCGGAGATGGTGAACGTGTCTGCAAGATAAATGAGAGTCCTGGTCGTATTATGGTATGTGATGTAAAGTGCACTATCACCCGCAAGGGAATCTTGGCACTGAGCAGGTGTGTGTGTGCCTAGCCCTGCTTATGGTAGGTTGGTTCATTGAAAAAACAGATATTCAGCTTCTTGAGGAATGCAAGAAGAGATGAGGAGACGCTTATGTGGAGTCGAAGGCCAGTCCCTGTTTTAGGAGTGATGTAATAGAAAGCTCATCCTCCTAATCTGGTTCTGTGTATGCATGGGATGTGTGCAAGTATGGGTCCTGTATAGCGGAGGTGTCTGGGTGGTTGGTGGAAGGAGATGCGACTGTTTAGGTAGGTGGAGCCTGAGTTGTGTAGTGCCTTGAATTCATGTGTGAGGAGTTTGAATTGAGCTTGTTTCTTAGTATATCTGGAGCCAGTGTAGTTCCCTGAGGTGTGGTAGAATGTGAGTTCTCTGTGGTATATTGAGGATGAGTCTTGGGTCTGAGTTCTGAATAGTTTGTTGTCTTCTAGTGAGTTGCTTGGTGATCCCAGTATAGAGGATGTTCTCATAGTCCAACGTGAAGGTGACTAGGGCATGAGTGACGGCTTTGTAAATGATGGAGCTGGTTTTGAAGGTGGGGTAGTCCTGCATGAGCACAAAAAGACTCTTTTCCAATGGCGTTAAATATTGCTTCAGCAAAATGGCTGCATATACTGCTGTTCTTGCCAATGGATTTAGTCTTCTTTTCAACTCATTCTAAAACGTTCTGCTGTGAGCTGCCTGGGGGTTCTCACACTAGCAGCTTGGGGGCATTTCAGACTGTACATCTTGCTCCTTCACCAGTAACCTTTAGAAAACAATGAATATTAATTCCTGTACAAGTGTATTTGGTTTGGTGGCTGTAAGACTTGAGGTCTAGTATAACACCTAATATAAAGAGAGACACAGGCTGATGTCAACACTAACTCTTTTACAAAGAAGCAGCACTGACTTTCGCAAATAATAGATTTTCTTCGTAGCCTGGGCCTCAAGAGCATCAACATAGTAAACAGAGTATGGGAACCATATGAGTGCCCGATACATTGTCATACGGATCTTTCCATTTTCAGTAACCAGTGTCTGGCCCCATCAGGCACACTCATGCTCCCTCCTTAGTGCTACCCTGCAGGTAATCTGTTACTCTATCCCTAGTCCTAAATGTGGACGGTTCGGGGTTGGCTTAATCCTTTAAAACTTTATAAAACTTCCACAAAATTTCCTCATCTATCATTCCAACAAGCCATGAACTGAGCAAGGTTTTTCAAGCTACAAGCCCAGTAGGTTTTGCAAGCAAAGATCACCATCAATGTAATCTAATTTAGTCTAAAGGGTTTGATTACAGCAAATCTTCGGCTAAGATCCTTCAAACTAAGATTGCCACCTAAAGACCTTTTAAACCTGGGCTTCTGACGGCGTTCTCTCCTGGGAAGAACATTTTCAAGCTTTACTGAACTTACATTTTCTTTGTTGCAGGTCAATGGCATTAGACAAGACCAGCACCTCAGGGAGGAGCAGCAAGCTATCCATTCTGGTGAGAGTCCAAGAAGAGGAAGAGATAAGAAAAAAATCAAATCTGGAGACAGGAAAATTGTTCTGAAACATAAATATTAAAACAGTGAGAGATGAGTGGAGTTATATTTTAAAATATACCAACTTTAATACTCTGATGCACAAATTTAAAAACATAAAAAAGTGATAATGTAAATACAAGGCAATGTCGTGATTAACAAACCTAAAATCATATTTTTTTTAACTGTCTACTATACAAAAAGATAACTACTTCGGTGAGTGGTGAATCCCTTTCCCAATGCACTCCACCTTTTCTTGTTAAATGGGGGCAAATACCCATAGCTCCCTTTTTCACTTTAATCTTCTTCTTTGACTGAAATCTGTCACCTCACACTGTTGGCCTTGCTCTTTCATGCTTCATGCACCAACGTACAAGCAAATAAACATAAAAATAGCTAAGGTTATATTGAAAAACCTCTTTTGGAAAGTTTTTTGTCTTTTCAAAGAAATATACCCATGACTCTTTTCACGTGCAGGCCTATTAGGAAGGTGGTAGTTATATTATGAAAAGTGGGAGGCACAAAAAGCGCTGGCAGAAGGCTCCTGTACATTCGTCCACATCCTGAATTTCTTTAGTTTTAATACTTTATTAAGCCTTTTCTGTTTTGTTTACAATATTCCTATTGTTGCATACTTGTATTGTTTAAGTTTTCTGTTATTCTTAATGTAATATTATCTAACATTCAGAAAATAGTCAGAAGGTCAGTGCACCCTAAATGTGCTGAAGAGTAAAGATGAATGTCACAAATTTGAGAGTAAAGGGTTTTGCACGATAGACTTATTGAAAAAGGAGTCTCCATGAATGAACTTAATCCTGCATGATTTCTTGGAATACATTAAGATCTTGGTGCGAATCAAGGACTGGCCGGACTATGATTGGTCACCTGTATCCTCTGCCTTCAACTTCATGTAATGTCAGGTAGATGCTACCTTTCAGTCCAGTTTGTACTCCTTCGGAGAAATTGCATTAGCCTCCTACTAATTTATTCATCAAATTATATCATGTTTCCCTTTTCTCTGCTTCCCAGACAACCCCAGTACCTGACATAAGGATAGCTGGGACACTGAACGACCCCATTGAGACGGGTAGCTCTTGGCCTGCCACCCAAGCTGGGGTTCTTTTCACTCATCTTGATGAGGCACACAATCGCCGGGCCCTGAATCGAGGGGTCAGTAGTGGAAGGCTTCCTAGAGACCTGTACCAGGTGAGCAGCCAAGACATATTTATGTTCAGTTCAGATAGAGCTCTAATACAAGAAGACCAGGAAATATGAGGATGAGCATGTTAGAGTGGCAAGGGTCGCATCCTGTTAAAGGTGTCCACTTCAGCACCAAAGTGTGTCGCGAAACAATAAACTAGTTGCCTGGCACATGGAGTGCAGGATAGGGTGTGATTTAATAGTTTCAAGTAGGACCAGATGCCCTTTTATGGGTTTGCCTATAAACAAGATCTGCAGGAGTAATTGATCTTGGGCTTTAACTGAGTGAATTGGGCTTAATGTTCTACTCTCTACTAGGAGCAACATTATCATTTGAGCCTTCATTACTGGCTCAAATGTAATTCTGATATTGGTGGAAACAGGGGTTTTCACAAGTTTCCGAATTATAAGATGCGTGTTTAAATCACACTTTTCTTTCCTCACTCACATTGCACCCTGAAAAACTTCTGTGAAATCTTTGTGGGGTAAGAGGTCCGCTAATAACAAACTCCTAAGTGAATCTACCCAGAACGCCAAATCCTGAGGGTATTTCCCATTTTTTGATTCTGGAATTTTAATGATGCAATAATAATGCCTCCTGTAAGTATAGATCCCGCCCCCCCATAAAACCCATATGTCCCCGTCCTGGATTACCGTTTTGAGAGTCCTGCGTCTCCTGCGTCTCCTGTAGTGAGATCCTTTATCTTTTTTTAAATATTTTTTATTGCTATTTTTTTAGCATGATTGCCTGTCTGATCTCTAGACTATTGTACATTGTAAACATATTAAGCATTGATGTTTTGAATATGGAACAGATCGTTAAGAGTATGACTCATTAATACCCAGGAGGTGGAAGACCGGATGTTGCAGTTAGGTCTTTATTTATCTGAAATTATTGAATGTACATTGTTAGAATGCCAATCTGGGTGAACTCATGCAAGTTCCTTTATTTATGTATTTATTTAGAAACTATTTAGGGCATTAGTTACCCAGTGCCAAGCAGGCCTTGGTGGCGTAAGGACCCGTAGCCAGCCTACTGGTACAGCTGCACTAAATACCCTATTATCCCATACCTCCTGCCCTATAGTACCAAGGATTAAGGTTTTGTGACATTCTGCGGAGAGAGAAAATTCTTCAGACAATGCCATTTTTTGGTATAGCCGAATTTAAGTTTCATTTAACGTTTTTAGTCTGCGTGATTTTATAAAGGATAAACATGCTGTGATAGTATGTTCATGCCTTTAAACTAGAATTCAACTATATGGATAACCGTATACATTTCCAAAAGTACCACTGGGAGAATTGGCAAGTTTTTATGAGCTAAACCAAACGTCAGGAAGTCATACTTTTAACAAATAGAAAGTAGTCGCAATGATTCAACCCTGTCCCCCATCCTCCATGTATGACATAAATGACTTAGAAGCACCACAAATTTTTATTGTTATTCATGAAGTCTTTCGGGCTATTTCTATTATTTTGGGACCTCTGTCGTCAATGCGTGACATAACTGGCTTAGAGGCACCACTGCATATGTCTAAATTTGTAAGTACATTATTAATTCAGTAGGTAGGTGGGGTGCCAACCTTCCAACCTTAAAATACATGTTCACTGTCTGATCCTATGGAGAAAGTAGGCGGGGTTTTGAGGGCGCAGGTCTTGGAGACATGGGCAGGCTTTGAGACTGCACCTCCCTATGGAGGAGCCTTATAAGAGGGTGGTTTATGGTCAGGGATTGGGAGTTGGACCCTCTTGTTCCCTAAGGAACTGTGGAAGAGTTCTGGAAGGGTTGGGCCAGGGTCAGCAGGGTACTGCCTCAACAGCCAGCTCTTACATTCCCAAGAACACAATTAAAGGTTTATGGCAGCAATTTCTGTGCCCAGGGGTGATTTGAAGGCTTTCTACCCTTGAGCTGCAGAGGTATTATATGGAGGCAGGTTTTTCAGGGCCCCGGATGAAAGGGAATATGCGAGGCTCCTCCAATTTACATAAGTGACACCTTATGGGCTCATGAAGCTTCTTTGTGCAGATTCCTCCTGGGCCGCAGCTCCTCCTCTCAGCCACCTACAAGCACCTCTTTTACAGCTCATATCGGGCTGAAGGTGTGAGAATGGCTTGGGAGCTGTAAGTGCTTACAATGGGAGTCCTACTGTGTCTCTGAATGAGCAGCTGGACAGGAGGCCGAATTGTAGGACAAACCTGCAAAGGGTGTTTCTTTGCAACTTGGACAAGAGGAAGTGTCCCCCTTCCCTAGGCCCCCCCCACACCATCTCGCAGAGTGCCAGGGTCCCTCCCATGGGCCCAATTGTAAAGAGACACCTTTCTTTCCGTTGGATCGGCAGGGGTACATGAGCACCGGTGTTATGTTATGTTATTTATTTTTTTGTATAGCGCAACGGTTACTCAAAAAGAGAATCCCGGCGCTTTAGGTAAGGTGAGCAGGTGGGGAGTTGCAATTGTGTGGGGCTCCATGTGGATGTATGATGTTACAACGCATACTTTTACAACGCATACCATTACAACGCGGATTTACAACGAATACCGTTACAACGCGTAGCGCTTAGAGGTGCTGGATAGTGGTAAGTATAATTTTATATTCCAACTCCAGTCCCCGTGGACACTAGGGAAGGTGTTGGATATAAAATTAAACTTATTCCCTATCCTAGAGCGCCCCCCAACGCAATGCGTTGTAATGGCTGCGTTGTAGTGGTAGTGCGTTGTAAAAATTGCATTGTAACCGTTGTATACCGCTCCATGCTGGTAGGTTGAGTGCGAGGCCCTGGGCAGCTGCCCACACTGCCCATGCCGTGTGCCGGCCCTGTATGGAGGGATATTCAGCTCACCCTGTGCTCAGTGTTTAAGATCCGCTATTCAGTCACAGTATGACTGGAAGAATAGTTCAGAGGACACATGGTAGCACCGTATGAGCAGACAGGTCTGGGCATGGAGGACGCCTACCACCGCCAAATGTTCATTGTGCATTGCCTTCCAAGAGCCACAAAATAGTTAACCGACTGGATCTCGGTCGGGGGATTAGGTTTCTATTCTGGGCCCTAACCAGCAGCCTAGATTCTGGCTAATAGAAGAAATCTGAACTTGATGGACCATCTTCTGTTGTATTGTAGTTAGGCGTATTTCAGACTTATTTTCAGGTATTTAGATTTAAATATTTTATTGGAGGTTTTTGCAAGGAAATCTGTGAAACACTCCCAACGGATTGGCAGACAACTGAAGTACAAGTTAAAAAGCACAAATAATCATTTTAACCACCAACCCCAGTGCTACTCTTTGTGTTTGGTGCAAACTGTATTGTTTCGAATCGGTCCCAAAACTCAAGATGTCCTCCACATGACAAGCACTTCTCTGTTTAAGCTCCCCACAATCACAGAAGTTGAGATTGATGTTGAGAATTATTTTTAGAACCTTCACGAAATGGGTGCACACAATTTTTCAGCATTTTTTGGCTATGGGCTCCAGTGGCAGACACCATTCACCTCTCAAGGATGAATCGCCTTTTTCATTGTAATACTCAGTTTCTCTATCACAGCAACTCCTATAACTTGTGGATTCAGTCTAAACTAGATGGGTTATTACTTAGCTCCTGTGGGCTGCAGCAGGCTGAGCTGGAGTAATTATCAGCTTCTTTACCTCTGTGTAAAGCGGGAAGTAATCTGGAACTTGCATCCATACAGGATCGTCTAAGTTTTGAGGCAGAGCAATTCCATGAATTCCATTTATGATCCCCCAGTATTCTGCGAACTTCAGGCATTACCAGAATACATGGGTATGAGTGCCACATGTGCTTAGCCACCCCAACATATGCCAGATGTCCCTCTGCCCTGTTCATGCACCTAGGAAGGAGTTTAGTACAGATACAGTACACGTTTGCCCAGGCATTACCTCCATGTAGCAGACCTAGCTGAGGCATAAGTTCTGGCTCATGTGTTCCCATTTCCCCAGACCAGCTCACTCCCAGTTTACTTTGATACTGGTTTTTGGGTGGCAGCCTTTCTCTCCGCTTCCCCAATCCTGCACCAATAGCCTCTTTATGTCAAAGATCAAAGGGGGAAGGGGCATTCTGATCCCTGCCAGTGTCAAATTCAGAAAAACCATCAATGGTCTGGTGTTCAAAGACTTAGGGGCACCTTTAAACTTTGGCGGTGGTCTGGGAGCCCGCCAGGGCAGCGGAGACGCTGGCGTCTGTTGTCCTGGTGGAGGATCACTAGCCATGTTTTGGGAACTCAATATACCCGGCACGGATGTGTTTGATGAAATATCCTCTTCTTGTATGATGGATGCGCTTCTGCAACTGCTAATGCTGAGAGGCCTATATGTTTTTTCAGCCCATTCCGCATGTGGTATTCTTTTTCAAGGAGGCGCGAGGGGTTATTTCTTAAAAAGAGAACTTGGCGACCATTAGTTGTTATCTCTGCCAGGTCCAAAAGGACTCGCAGTAAAGGTCGCCTCATGGAGAGAATTCTTATTAGAAGAGTTGTGTATGACTTTATATAGTAATCCTGTGAGAAATAAGATATTTACTTATTTGCTCAATTTTTTTCATCGTGTGTGGCACCCTTTCACATAAGTCTCATTCTACTTTAGCTTAAGCTGGGCGATGGGTTGCTGTATATTGTTTTATTACATTACAATACACTATTAGTCCAGCAGCTTATGCTGGAGCTACCTCCCCAGGTATCTTCAAAGGGGTCTTGGGATATAAAAATTAACTTGCGAAAAGTGTTTGTTTTTATTATGTTCACTTTTAGTCTTGTATCCTGTCTAGTGATACATTCCTGTGCAGGTATCTTCACAGGATTCTTCGTGCATTTTGTTTAACTAACATGAAAGACATTCTGACCAATCACATTGGTGACACAGGGTTCCTCTCAGTGAACACCATCTTGGTGATATACAAACTAATTTCACTCATATGCAACTATTGCCATTTCTAGGATTCCCATTTTAGAGATTATTTACAGAATTAAGGGTGAGGATAAGACATGTATTGTTAAAGGTAGAATTAGAATCGCAAAGAGGGAAAACCCAACCCGCAATGATGCATCGAAGATGCATTTAAGGGAAACAATCCTAAACGTGAGTGTTTGCCTTATTGTATAAGCAAAAGATGAAATTATAAATGATTATATGAAAAAAGTAAGATGTAAGTTCTGTCTGCATTATAAACTCTGCTTTAAAGCCATAGGTCATGCATCAGTGGTGAAAGGGGAGCTCGCATGTTATCCTTGTGCTTAGGGTTCAGTACTGTGCAAAGAAGGGTGTCACTTTGACTAAGCAAGCAATATTCTCTTCCAATATGCTTTTGTATACAAAGATAGCACCACAGGAAAAGAGAAATAATTATGAGGTTGCCTTGTAATTGGTAAAGGATAAAATGTAATGTCATCCATAACTCAGTGCTCCAGCCCTATCCTTTAAATTAAGATAAATGCCTGTTGGAAGCTGAATTTTAGTTTACATCGGGTAATCCAATTGCAATAGGCATGAAATTGCAGTGGTTTGTAAAAGGAATGTCCATGACTGGAGTCTTGTGTCCCTGAGGACATGCAGTTTTCTAGAAACCAAAGGTGACCTTTTTATGATGCATGTTTTCTTGCTCACTTTACCTGCAGAACACTCCCCACTCGATTAATTTGACTTTTTTGACAGAGTGCTATCCTTGCCATGGATTCTTATGGCCAGATTCGACGTGAAAGGTTGGTCACCCTGGTGAATGGTTACATTCGAAGCAGCAGCTTGAAAGAGGCAGTGAAGAAGATAAAAAGAGAAGTCCACTGCCGGCCGGAATCCGGGAAATCGCTGAAACTACTGCGAGACTTCGAGCAGCAGGTATTTGTGATTGGGTGAACTGACACCAGCTCCTCCATGCCACCAGGACTGGAAGGCAAACATCATGCACACAACTTTACTCAACTCACTGTCCCCTATCCACCAAGGTCATAATGAAGCGTCACTCGACAGAAGCAACCGAGTGTTCATTAATCCTATCTAGAAATGAAGTCAGCGAGCCTAGGGTATAAAACCTCTAACCACAGATATTAAATAATGTAACCCAATTTAATCTTAGGAATGGCCAGTATGATAGCACTTGATATCCAGAAATGGATCTACAGTGCATTAAGTCTGGTGTGCGGGTATGCTCTCTCACTCCAATCTGGACTATTGACTCTCTGGTTAGTTTTGTAGAATTCACTCTTCTCGCAATCCTAGCCGAGGCCTTAGGCCTTCAAGAGTGAGCCTCACAGCTTCACTCTTCAGATAATCAGTGGTCGCAGCAGCCACATGATGCTACCACCACAATCACCCACAGTTAGACTAATCTGAACAGTCTAACTGTCGCCGTACCCCAGCTACCTATAAAACTTTCACAATGCACTCTAAGATTGAACTTTTTTATACAGAGATGTACTATTGATTAGGTACTTTCTTTTTAACCCAATATTTTTAGTATTTTAAATAGTGTTTCTCGATAGCCTACCTACCGCACACGTGCCTATGCAAGCTCTGCATAAAGACCACTGTGAAGATGGGGGATGGAGAAATGTCCTGTTGTCCACAGCGGTTGACTGGTTGAAACTTGAAAAATGTTGCAGTTCTGATTGGCTGACACCACCAAAGAGGGCATACTTTCTCCCCAGAAATCAGTAGCTCCCCTTATGAAAAAGGCTTTTTTAATGTTTATCTAACCAATGACAAACACCGCATTATATTTCTGCATTCTTTATGTACCAACCATAGTCAGCTAACTTCTCTTTTTTTGTACTAATGATAGGTGGCTTATTTAGTGCCATCCAAAGGCCACTGTGGTGCCTCTTACCTGCTATCACTGGCCAACCACACTACTCTAGTAATTTAGCTATGTCCACCTTCGACAGGCCTTAGCTTAGAAGTCCCTTCACAATTTCTTTGTGTATCCACCACATTCCTCATTGCTCGCCTTGGTTACCGATCTGGTGCTTCTTATGGCGGCCCATGGAGGGGCTAATGATGACCTAATGCAGCTGTGGTGGGCCCAGATATTTATGTGGGTTCACTGGCATTCCCTTAAGTTGAATGGCCTAGCCAGTTCCAGCGGAAGCTGGGCAGAGGTGGGTACAAGTCACACAATTCTTCCCTGCCCTTATACGGCTGCTGCCTAAGGCCTGAGAGGTTGGGCATGATGTGCTTCTCCCACTAGCAGTAACAGGAGTGAGCTCATTGGCCTGTTTCCCAAGCCAGGTACTAATAAGTGCATATGCAAAGCTTCCAGGTCACTGAGCGAGAGATGGTAGGCTGCACAAGGACTCAGATTACACAATGGTGATCCAGGGGCTGGAGAGAGACTTGGTTGGGAGGGGTTGAACTGGTTAGAGATGAGAATACAGTAAAGAGGGATTCCATGTAAAAGAGAATTTGTTGAAGAAGAGCATATTTTGAGTGTGATGTTTTAGTTTCAGATTCATTTCTATTAGTATGCTGGTAGGAGAAGAGGGATATAATTGGTTTACGTTAGCAGAAGCAACAGGACAACACGACCAAGGTTTAGCACAACCAAAGCACTAGTCCAGATAAGAATAAGGATGGTGCAGCACACTTCCCATGCCCGTTGTCCCTGGGCACAAATACAACAAACAGATATGGAAACAGAATGGAAGGCGCACTCAAAGGAATTACGCGGGTACTTGTAGTCTTGAATTTTCTTTTCTTTATTTGGGTAATTATACCAAAAAGGACATACACAGCCAACGTGTTTCGTTACGTATTGTAACTTCGTCAGGGCTAAGTCTGTGTTGTTGGTTTAGAATCATGAATGACAAGTGAAGTACAGAGGATAGGCGTAGTAATGAGCAGGCACCGTAGTAGGTAACGGAAATTCCAAATAATATATTGGGTAAAGCTGCTCAATGTGCCTGGTTCCAAAAGAAGTGAAGCGTGGCCTGCCGCCGTTGATGGAAACAGGTACTGTAGGGTACAGAAATCTTGTCTCTGTGGTACAGCTAATGATGGTTTCTATGCAGGATGTCGCTCACAACATGTGTGGTACTCCTCAGTGATTAATGCGAAGTGTGCTCTTGGACCGTGTCGAAAATCAAGACAACAACCCCCTGGACATACTAATCTCCCCAATAAGGGATGACGGTCTCCCAGCACGGTAACACGGGTTTGTAGCAGGATGCATCATTAGCTGTACCACAATATATTATTTGGATTTTCCGTTACCTACTACGGTGCCTGCTCCATACTACGCCTATCCTCTGTACTTCACTTGTCATTCATGATTCTAAACCAACAACACAGACTTAGCCCTGACGAAGTTACAACACGTAATGAAACACGTTGGCTGTGTATGTCCTTTTTGGTATAATTACCCAAATAAAGAAAAGAAAATTCAAGACTACAAGTACCTGCGTAATTCCTTTGAGTGCGCCTTCCATTCTGTTTCCTTATAATTGGTTCACAGTGGTATTGTTGAAGATTGGGACACAGAGTTAGATGCAGACATTATGCATTCTGAATTGTGATGTGAGTCCTAGATATTCTACAGAGGATGGCAGGAGTCGCAGAAGGTTAGGTGTATGGTTGGCATAAATTTGTTTATAAAGACATTGTCTCCACCAATTGCAACAAGATGATAGATAGAGTGCCAAAACTTTTCAACCACTCACCCCCGTCACATATCTGGGTTTAATCCATTGTTCTTTTACTCACCATGCCACCCCAGTTTGTACCCAGCTATATTCAAATCAGTCTTGACCCTGTTCCTCATGGGAACTGTCCAGTTTGTATCCAGCCCCTGGACCGGAAACATGCATCCTGGGACCATCCAGGCTAGCTTGAATCCAATGGCACAATGAGCAAGGGACCCACGTCTGGACATACTCTTGGCCACTTAGGGCGAACATAGCAAACACAACAAGATGATGGACAAAGCGCTGACACTTTTCAACCACTCACACCCAGTCACAGATCTGGGTTTAATCCATTGTTCATTTGCTCATTATGCCACCCTACTTTGGATCCCAGCCCCTAAGCGAGATAATCGGGAAAAGTCAGAGAACATGGCTTGATTGGAGAGTAGCTAGTGTAGCGGGGTTGTGGGGAGCTGTCCAGTATGCGTGTGGAAAACATGGGCTGTAAGAGTAAAACTGATCAATTGTAGTGGATATTACACGATGGATGAAAGGTGCAGGCACGTTGAAAGTGTGTAAGCGAAGCAGTGACTGGGGAGTCAGAGAAGGATGAGTAGTGACGTGTGGAAGGAATCCAGTTGGACTGGGACAGGTTTGGGGTTGAGACTCCAGTCTCACACCAGAGTGAGGTGGCACAATGTTGTATATATGGGAATTGCAGTATAAGGTAGATAACCACAATAAAATCTTAAGGTGCCTGTAGCAGTGGGTTCCCACATGAGAGGGCACATGATGTCTAGAGTAGCCACTTTACTCTCATGAATGAATCTTCACAGTAGTCTTGGGGTTCAGTGGACATCAAATACACAGACTAGAGTGAAACAAAATCATAAAAAATCACTGTTACAGACTTGGAAATCTAGCAAAGTTTCTCGATCATTTTTGTTGTGAAACAAGGCCGAGACTTAAAGGATAGTTGGCAAGTCCAGCTCATCATATCTCAAGATGTTCTTTCCTTGTTTGTGACAGTCACTTCATCGCTGGAAAGAAGCAAGGCGCCACAGCTCCGAGAGTCGACGCCTGCTGTCAGAATCCTTAAATGAAATCCTCCGAAACGCCGAGGTGCAGTCTGGGATATTTCTGATTAAGCCCATTATGTCATGGGCCGGAGGGTAAGCGCAAAATTACAACAAATGAGTAGGGTCTAAAATGATTTCTGTACTGTACATAAATTTTAGGGGCGGGTGGGGTCCTTGTCCTTCCTGCTTTGGAAAGGTATTTACTCCTGCCTAATTCCAGAGCAGGAAGGGAGAGAGTTGGTGAATGTTTGTGGGGCTTCCAGCCATGAAATGCCCATTGCTACCTACCAACAGGGACTTACTCACAGGCACATCTTAGTGAACCCAAGTAAATCCTTTTAGGTGCACAAAATGACCTTTTTTGAATAGGAAAGGTCATAATGCACACGCAAAAGAAGCCTTTTGTGTATGCAAGTCAAATTTACATGCGCAACTAGCTTTGAGAATTGGTCCCCTGGTATCGATGGCCTCCAGGTGTGAACGCTATGTATGTTAGGGCTTTGAGACAAATCAATCATACTGGTAGGTTGCTCTTCTGTCATCAATGCTCAAATAAACTGCAATAGTGTGAAGTCCTCTTTAATGGACTTGGCAGTGGGTCAAGTAGTTGGAAGATGAAGACAGCAGGAAAATATATGCCTTTCGTGATGGCCTCTCATGTATTTGAGTAGGACTTTTTCTATAGCAAGATCAACTGAGGTAAAACCCCAATGAGGGAATGAAGGGAGGCCTTTTACCTCAGTTGATACTATTACCCAAGCTCTCATGGGAGTAGTGGATTGCCCTGGTACATTTGTTTTCCATAGGATTGGCCAAACCAGACAGCCATCTATGACACCATTGGAAGAGGGGTGCCAGATTGCCCAGAAAAACAGTGAATGTTGCCTTCCATCTGGGTAATGAGGTCTGCAAAGTCAAAATGTCACTTTGTCTAGGTCTGCATGCACCCTTGCACCATTACTGGCTTTAAGACTATCACAAAAACCCCTTTCTCCTTTACATCCACACTCTCTTGGTTGATGTAGAGGTGCTCTCTGGCTCCCTAGCGATCGGGGTTGGCTGGACTAATGGAACAGTACTGATGCACCACCGTGGTGTTCTACTGGAGCCATTTTTTCTTTTCATACGCGCTCTTGGTTGATATATAGGTGCTCTATAGCGACTAGAGGTTGGATAGACTAATGGAACAGAACTGATGCCCACGGGACCCATTTCTTCGTTACATCGGCACTCTTAGTTGATAGAGAGGTGCTCCCTAGTGACTACGGGTTGGTTAGACCAGAGGCGCAACTAGAGCCACATTTCGGGTGCGGCTGATAAAAATTTCGGGGGGGGGGGCTAATTATTCCAGTCAAAGGCAGAGTGGAGAGGCAGGGGCTTAAAGAAGTTGTGAAAAAACAACATAGTCCCTCAAGGCGGAATGACGTGTGGTTCAGCGTCCATCTTTGACGGGGCCACTCATCACCACTTCTGATGGTCTGCAGTGATATCAGCCTACTTGTGTTTATGACATGCACTAAAATGGCCTGTCATTATTATTACTAAACAGGTAAATAAACCGGCAAGGTAAAGAAACTACACCTCCAAAATCAATGTAAATAAATTGTAGACGTTTATGACGAGCATCTGTAACGCAAGGTATGCTAGGCAGGGCTTTAAGTGGGATGAAAAAACTGGGGGTCTCTCAAAGGGGCGTGGCCAGAGTAATTAGGGGCGCGGCTTTAAAACACTTACGCTAAAAATCTGTGTTTAGAATAGTGTGCCGCCCGACTTGTATTTTGCTGTTTCTGTCACTGCATCCAGATATGTGAGATAACAAGTAACATCACACCTACAACAGGTCAGGACTATTGGCTTTGTCAATGGTTGTTAGTTGAGATAAAAAAGCAGCAACTATGGCTTGCAGGCGCGCAACACCCATTGGGCTCACCGGGCTTCAGCCCCCCGCTCACCCCCCCCCCGTCGCCTCCTCTGCCCGGGCTAAGATCACACGCACTGAAATGGTGCAAGAAGGCTGCGCATCCGAACCGAGAATGTGATTGTTTTAATGATTTCTGAGAGGCCCAGCAGCCCGAGCCAGACAGCAAGCCTCTGAAAAGTTTCAGCGAGTGAACCCCCCTGCCCTGACCTCTTGTGTTTACTTTAGAGTGGCACAGAGGTGAAATCCTTGCCTGAAGGCAGGGATTTCACCTAAGCACTTGATGGGTTGTGAGCATGGGGTGTGAAGATGTGCACAGCAGGGGGAAGGCATGGCCAGTTAAGGTGATGCTTTTCCTTTGTAAAGGAATTTCTGCTGGCATCTTAGCCCAGGGTGTGCTGTCTGTGCACTTGTATAGATGTGTATTCCATACAATTGCACAGACAGCAAACCCTTGGCTATGACGCCAGCAGGAATTAATTTACAAAGGAAAAGCTTCACCTGCACTGGCCATCCCTTTCCCCCTGCTGTCTGTGCATTTGACCCACATTGATTTACACAGTGAGACCTTCGGGAGGGGCTGGATGCCAGGACACAGTGCTGCTGATCAGCCAGACTCCAAAGTATAGTATCAGAAGAACAGGCAGCAGTTTTTTGTGTAAGTTCCAGTAACTTTAATGCATTTTTCAGCACAGCATTACCTACTGCCTGCATATCAAGGTTACTGTGAATGTTGTTCTTGACTTACATACATAGAAACGTCAAAGAGGACAGTCCCCTCCAAATATGCAAATGTAGTGTAAGTTTGTAGTGTTCATTTTTTTTGGGGTGCTAGTGGGTAATTTTAGAGTTCAGGGTGGGTATGGGTTATGGGGTGCCAGGGGGGAATTTATGGTTCAGGGTGGGTATGGGTTATGGGGTGCCGGGGGAATTTATGGTTCAGCATGGGTATGGGTTTTGGGGTGCCAGGGGTAATTTTAGGGTTTAGGGCAGGTGTGGGTTTTCGGATGTCAGGGGGCTATTTTAGGGTTCAGGGTGGGTATGGGGTGCCAGGGGACATTTTAGGGTTCAGCGTGGGTATGTGTTTTGGTGTGCCAGGGGTAATTTTAGGTTTCAGGGCAGGTGTGGGTTTTCGGATGTCAGGGGGCTATTTTAGGGTTCAGGGTGGGTATGGGGTGCCAGAGGACATTTTAGGGTTCAGCGTGGGTATGTGTTTTGGTGTGCCAGGGGTAATTTTAGGTTTCAGGGCAGGTGTGGGTTTTGGTGTGTCAGGGGCAATTTTAGGGTTCAGGGTGGGTATGGGTTATGGGGTGCCAGCGGGGAATTTATGGTTCAGGGTGGGTATGGGTTATGAGGTGCCGGGGGGGAATTTATGGTTCAGCATGGGTATGGGGTTTGGGGTGCCAGGGGTAATTTTAAGGTACAGGGTGGGTGTGGGTTTTGGGGTGCCATGGGATTAATTTTAGGGTTCAGCGTGGGTATGTGTTTTGGTGTGCCAGGGGTAATTTTAGGTTTCAGGGCAGGTGTGGGTTTTGGGGTGTCAGGGGCAAGTTTAGGGTTCAGGGTGGGTATGGGTTATGGGGTGCCAGATGGGAATTTATGGTTCAGCATGGGTATGGGTTTTGGGGTGCCTGGGGTAATTTTAAGGTTCAGGGTGGGTTTGGGTTTTGGGGGGCAAGGGGGAATTTATGGTTCAGCATGGGTATGGTTTCTGGGGTGCCAGGGGTAATTTAAGCTTCAGGGCGGGTATGGGTTTTGGGGCTCCAGGGGGGTGATTTTAGGGTTCAGGGTGGTATTGGGTTTTGGGGTGCCAGGGGGTAATTTTAGGGTGTGGGGTGGGTATGGATTTTGGGGTGCCGGGGAGGGATAATTTTAGGGATAGGATGGGTATTGGTTTTGGGGTGCCAGGGGTTATTATAGATTTCAGGGCAGGCATGGGTTTTAGGGTGTGAGGGGGTTAATTTTAGGGTTCAGCGTGGGGATGTGTTTTGGTGTGCCAGGGGTAATTTTACGATTCAGGGTGAGTATGGGTTTTGGGGGGCAATGCATCAAACTAACAAAAATGTGTGCTTTAATTGTTGTCCAGTTTCAAATGCAGAATTCACCACATTTTTTTCTCAGCTTGACCTGAGCATTAACCGATCCTGATTATTTGCCATTTTAGCTCCGCCCCATTGATTTACATTAGCCACGCCCCTTCATCTGCCATGTTAGCCCCCCCGAAATTAAGACCTAGTTGCGCCCCTGATGGCTTGTTACATATAACATTGAAAACGCTTCCAATTAAAGCCCTGGTGACCCAGCACAATGTTGTTGCTCTTGCGTTTCAGAAAGAGAAGGGAAATCCAGAAAGAAATTGACTCTTTAAAGGATTTCCCTTCCCCTACAACGCTCACCTGGCATGACGTTATGCCATAACTTCTCCACTAGTGAGAAGTGAGCAGTGTGAGAAGCGCACATCAATGTGCTTGTTGTCTCGAAACTGGTCTGTATCAGGCTGTTTTGCTCCCTGGCAATTTTTTCTGGCCTGCAGTGACAGCAAACTGCTGTCACTGCAGTCCGGAAAAAAAACAGACCACCTGTGCCAGGGCTCAAAACAGAGCCCGATAGAGACCCGTTTCGAAGCCCCCTTTAAAAAACTGCCGGTGCTCAGACCCCTTGAGACCCGGCCCACTTAAATAAAGATACTACTCTAGGCAAGTAGGATCCGGGCACTTGGCCTATAGAATCTCCGCGGTTGTTTATGTAAAGCGCCGAGCCGCAGGTCCTTGTCAGGCAGCCTCCACATCACAAATTGATGATTAAATGCTGAGGGGTGTTTTCTGTGGAGTGGAGCTGGTTGTGACTTGTTGATCGACGAAGTAGGTGCGATAAATTCCCTCCGGTGGCAACAGTGACACTAAAGTTCATCTGGCAGCAACCAGGCCACCTGCCAGCAGGTGATGACTGCAGGGTGCCCGAAGATAGGGCTGCAACTGCAGTGACAGAGGGCAGCACATTACTCAACATCACTGCAATGCCCTGGAACGAAGGGGCAGGCTGGATGCGTTCAGAAGCAGAATATGGCACTGTTTACAACAGGCTCTGACAATACAGATAAAAACAAAAGAATAACATAATAATAAGGAGTATAAACAAGCGTTGGCAAAGCCAATAAGGTGTGCTTTCTAGACTATCGGCTCATCCTTTTCTTTTTGTTTTGGTGGAGTGAAATTATGTGGTGTGGGTGGAATTAAGTGGTGTGGTGTCGAATTGTGTTGTGTGGAATTGTGTACCATGGGATTGTGTGGTGTCAAATTGTGTTTCATGCAACAGAATGGAATTATGTTGAGTGTGAATATGTTGTATGGTGTGGAGTGAAATTATATGGATTGTAATTATGTGGCCTGGAGTGGAATTATGTGGAGTGACATTGAGGTGTGGAGTGTCATGGATTGGAATTATGTGTTGTGGAGTTGAGTTATGTGTTGTAGATGGGAATTATGTGCTGTGGAGTAAAAATGTGTGTTGTGTAGTAGAATTATGTGTTGTGTTATTATGTGGCATGCAAATGTGCAGCATTGATGTGCGTGGCGTTGAGTGGAATTTTGTGGAGTTGAATTATTTTGTGTGGAATTGTGTGGTGGTAAGTGCAATTATGAAGAGTGGAATATATGGCATGGAGCAGAGTTGAATATTGTGGAGTGTAATATTGTGGATAGGAATTATTGGTATGATGCGGAGTTATGGAATAGAGTGGATGTATGTGGTGTGGAGTTGAATCATGTGCAGTGCACCTATGTGGCATGGTGCAGAGTGGAATTATGTGTTTTGGAACTGAATGGATATATGTGGAATGTAATTATGTGGCGCGTTGCGCGGAGTGGAATTATGTGTAGTGGAATTGTGTTGCATGTAGTGGAATCATCTGGAGTTGAATTGTGTTGCATGGTGTGTAATTATGTGGACTGGAGTAGAGTGGAATTATGTTGTGTGGAATGGTATTATGTGAAGTGGGATCATGCAACATTGAGTGGAGTGGAAATATGTTGAGTGGAATTTGCTGGATTGTAATTATGTTACTAGAAAAACGGTCCCAACGGGAAAATAACTAAACAATACTATGGGAGAAAAGTTAATATTGCCCAGGAGTTATTACAATGAATATATAAACGATATTTTATTTTCAATTTAAACATGAAAAATGAGGGAAAAAAACTGCAGGTAGGAGTGGCTTTGAAGCCATCCACTGGTAAGTAATGGGCGTCGTCCAAGCCCACTGACAGTAGACAACATCTCTCGAAGAACACGAGCATGCGCTGTTTAGCTGAGACTTCAAAAGTGCGGTTAATCTCAAAAGAAACAAGCGATAATGCATCAAATATTATGTACATCACAAATGTTCCTCTCATATTAAAATGATCATTGTTCATAGAACAAAAAGTCCGACATTAACAAAACTAAATTAGCTGTTCGATAAGGTAACATATAGTTAAAAGCAATTGGATTTTTAATATACTGGTATAAAAAAACTAGTTCAGATTAAGATAGAGGCAAATTCAGTTTACAGTCATCACCAATCTACAAGCACATCTACCTTCAGAAAGGCCATTGACTTGCCTCAGCAAACTGTCTCCCTCGACCTCTAACAAATGGATGTCATGCTAGCACCATAGAGCACATGCTGCCAGTCCCTTTACATGTCCATTGTCTTATCCATGTGACACAGTGAGGCCTAAAGAGGCAAAAAACCTAGGCAATTTACTGGTCATCAAGCGACCTATGACAGGCTCATTGATATATGTGCAAACTCAGTGTACTAAACATTTATTTTAAAATCTTTATTTTATTCTAATAAATTCATAATAAAAACTATTTAATCCAAGATACTGAGACATACTGTATTTAACGACATATTAAAGAAACATGAGATACATTTATACTAACAAATATGAACCAATTCACTACGAAAAATTCAAACATACAACACAATAACATATAAACATAAACAAATTCTTTCTTATTAAGACATAGTGGCTAGATGGTGGACAAGTTCTTTTTTGGTCTACGCACGTTTCGGCTTGTGAGCGCCTTCTTCAGGACAGCCACAGAGAACCTAGATAGGTATGCGAATGGGAACCAAAATGGATATTTTTTGACCCAAAGTAAATAGATTACTTGTTGATAAATTGAAGGACACAAGATTTCTGAAAAGTCAAGGGATCTTTAAAACATTAATTTTGCTAAAAACAGATATAAAGTCCTTATATACGTCAGTCGATGTGATGCAGTAACTGAGTCACCGGGCAACCTGAATGGAGACCCCCAGGTTAGTGTGTATGTATAATACCAAATTGGAAGCTCTTTCTGAAAGAGACAGCGAAGATAACCCTGAGTATATTGAAATAGTCAGGGCCGTATGGTAGTCTCAATATAAGAAACGAAGCATTGATAAACTGAGTTCTCGTCTGGCGGCAGGATTCCCGGGCTCAGAACGCATTGAGGCCTAGTCAGACCCAGTCAAATCTAGGAACTTGGGTGTCAAGTACTCAACAGGCACAGTCAGGAATCCGACCCTGGCCAAGCCATGCGCCCAGATTGACTCAACCCACTGGGTCTGATGGAAGCCCTCTGAGTTCGGTGAGGAAAAGCCCGAATCGAAGAGCCGAGGAGAGGTGAGGCAATCCTGGGAGTGGAATGGAAGATTAACAAATGGGGAAACAGGAGTGAGGAAATCTGACAGACTATTTCAAGGACCTGGGAGGAGGTGGTGGCAAGTAAGTTGGCGGACATGGACCGCCAAGGGAATGGCAGGAGTGGGTTCTCCCAGAGAGTGAGGAACAGGGCCTGGGAATATGATGTGGAAGAGACTGATCTTCAAGAAAGGGACATGTGAATGTAGTGCGCCGAGTACGGATGCTGAGCAAACACAAAATCTGAAGAAATAGATATTCTGGAGGTAGCATTGCAGAGATTGCTCCCTGGTTAAAACCTTTATCATTTTTGAGACATGACCGTTGGTAGCTTGCCGGAGTAGACAACACACACCATTCTCACTCCTTTTTTCCATCATAGCAGTGTAAAGAAGACAGGAGAAACAGTACAAGGCTGCATCATCTGACCCTTTTTCTGAGGCAAAAAGCTTCCCCAATACTTGGTAGTCGTGGCTGCAAAGAAAAACTGCAATGCTTAACCTGTAAAAAGAGCATTATACTAGACTCCCAGGGCAGGGAAGTGTGTCAACTGCAGCCACATCCATGAGCGGGGCAAATTCCAGTCTACTGGGAAGATAGAACAGATCCCTGAGGGATTCCATAGAGAATGTGTGTAGCTTTACTTCAGGGGAACACAGGGGACTTTAAGGAAGTAATTAAAGAAGGAATGCTCAATCCTGATCAGTTTATTATTTCTGCAAAGTATCTGGTGAGCTCGGTGATACTACCTTTGATATCTCGATGTCCCCAATTACTATTTTCAGCAATACAGGCAGGTGACAAAATCAAACACATGAACATTTAGGCTGGTACACTGAGGCAGGTTTATTGCACATGCAAATGCGCCAGGAGCAGAAACTCTGTTCAGGATCTTTACCGCTGGTACGCACAGCATTTCATCGGAAATGACAGACACGAGGCTGGATAATTCACCTACATGGATAAAACAGAGGCAGAAATATCACATGCACAGATAAAGCACATATCTCTTAGTACACACAGACCCAAACCTACAGACGACCAC
Source organism: Lissotriton vulgaris (assembly GCF_964263255.1). Classification (NCBI taxonomy): domain Eukaryota; kingdom Metazoa; phylum Chordata; class Amphibia; order Caudata; family Salamandridae; genus Lissotriton; species Lissotriton vulgaris. The sequence goes on from NC_141688.1 coordinate 21,535,682, forward strand.
AGAGCAGATATAACTCATGTTTATGATCCGGGATAGGATTTGCAGATGACTCTACGTCACAAGGACACACCTATTCCAACCTTTCCTCTCGTATTACAAGTAGTTGCTTCCAAATGCTTCAAGATTAATTAATCCATATGATCCAATTGAAGTCAACCCAGACTGCATGTCCCAGAATGCACTGACTGTTTAAGTTCCCAGAATGGAAATGAGATGTCCCAATGACAGTCAAGTCAAGTCAAGTCAAATATTTTTATTTTGGTTAAAACAAAAACCATAAAAGATGTACATAGAGTATAAAAACAGAAACCAATTTCCAGTTCCACCCCCATTTTTCCCACAATTCATTTATGCCAATTGAATACCAGTCATAGGCACTTGCGATAATAGAACAATAGATACATTTTTTAAATCTAAAAAATATAGACCATACATCCAAGATAATACAATGATGGCATTACAATTCATATTTCATTAAACCATACTTTATAAGTAGGCAGTACTGACATATACTCATGGTTCCCCGTCCCACCTCTAGTAATTATAGAAATTTAACTAAAAGTCTAATCAAGTGACATTAGAGCTTGAAACCCCGTCTCCTTCGTACTATCTCCACAGAAAAGAGATATCTGCTTATACTAAAAACAACAGATTGGGTTGTTTCAATTCTGAGAATTCTTTCCACCTCACTAAAGCGTCTAAAACCCAAGAGACGGCAAATATGTTTTATCAATTTTTTTCCTTAAGTGTATGTAAGCAGAACAGAAGAAGAGTACATGTGCTTCGTCCTCTTTAGCGCCAGTACTACACAATTCACATCTAACCAGGTCGTCCTTCCCTGCATTACCCTCATTGCATACCCATCTCGCAGTGTTTGCTTTAATTTGTAGTATTCCATAACAGAACTTTAAATACAGCGATTTTGCTAGGCTTGGTAAGATCTCATCCATAAAGGATTCGAATCTACTCTCTGTCTTCATTCCAAGATACTTAAGAGTTAGAGTCCCCAAGTCCGGGTTATGTAAATTTGAGTTTAGGACAAACACCCAGTATCTTTCTTTTAACAGCTTTTTACAACTCAAAGTAAGGGCCTCAGGATCAGCCCAGTAGTGACTTAGCCACAGCTTAGCAAACCAATCTTCGATATGGTTCAACCATACCAGCTTAGTGGTGTTTTTTATTTTTAAAATTTCTTTTAGGGCGTCTCTGTAATCTTCTAGTTTGTCTGTTGACCACACGCGGACCCAATACAACAGGGGTCGTAAAACCACAGGGTCATCAGTACGATGAATATCCAGGTCCATTATGAGTGGGAGTAAAGGTGTACGCCGTGGAATTGCTAGTATTTTCCTAAAAAAGATGTTCTCTTGTGTCATAAAGGCATGTTTGGCTGCATAGCCCCATAATTCGGCCCCCTTAAAGAGAAGCCGATCGGGCTTTGTATTTAAACAGCTCTAATGCTGGGGAGACAGCTTTCGAGTAACTTCTCTTGTGTCGCCTCGCTATCGGAACTAGATTCTGGGTGAGGATCGTTTTACTTTTATCTACTTGGGTTTTCCAATCAAGTTTAGTGTCTAAAGTAATGCCTAAATAATTAAAATTTTGCACATATTCGATCCTTTCAGTGTTAGCCGTCAGTGTTTTTTTTAAAGTTCTATGGGGATTAACCGATTCGCGGTTGTTGCAGGTACACTAACTTTAAAACGGTTTACCACAGCCCAGGTTTCTTGAAATAATATAATTTCACAATTATCAATATATTTCTGCCACGTGGGATCACTTTCGTTTTTTCCAATACCTGCTATATTCCAGGACCTCAATTTAATACTAAATTCTCTACCCGTAGCCGGTGTGTTGCCGTTTAATCTTGTATTGTTGGCTTCTGTTACTTGTGTAACCTCAATATTAATATATTGGTCACTATTGTTTATGGGGTCACCTTCAATTATGTTGCTCCGGTTTTCCTGCACGAAGTAAGGGTCGTGTGCCTTCACTTGGGGTATTATGTGCGCAAGGCTATTCTCACAAACTCTTTCATTGGGCATTTCAGTAATCATAATCTCATTAATAATGGTAATGCCCAAGTCTAAGCCCTCTGTCATGCTATTTAGAAGCAATATAGAGTCCGGATTATTAGAACTTTGCCTTTCTTGCTCCTTAAGATGTTTTTCAAGGATCACTTTGTTACACACATCTACTAGTCCTTCGTCCCCCAGGTCCAAGGCTGCTAATGTACTCTGTCCTTCATCTCTCAGTCAATCAACTCCTCCAAGCCCATGTAGCTCATCAAAATGATTAAAAGTAGGGATGGTGAAATGGTTTTTAAGCCTACCCATAGTTCCTACTCGGTGTATCCCAAAGGGATTATACTTAGGTAGTGCCAGGGGAGTTGGACGATAGAAATAGCTCAGGTCATGAGTGTGAATGCCACTCCCATCACGTGGATAGAATCGGTCACAAATATAGCCAACTACCCGTCTATCCCTAAAGTTGACAATGACAGAATCCCCAGCTATATCCTTGCATCTTTGCCCAACCCAGCTTACTCTTCGGGCATACAAGATTTTCCCATGAATATGACTTGGGAGGGGTCTGTTCCTATTTAACCAAAAGGTTACCTTATTTTTCAATTCTGGGTAAGTTTCTGTTTTGTCATTCTTTATTTCAGGAACCCCAGTAAGTACAAGAACATATGGGAAGGAGTCTGGTGGCAGATCAATACAATTTAAAGCAGGTTTTTTCTTTGTAGCATCGGAAGTTTCCTTAACTACCACTGGATTGTCCTTGATCTGCCTCACGGTACCATGCTCATTTAACTGCCTCTCCTCCCCCGCCCCACGGCAGCTTCTCACTAAATCCATTGTCCTGCTTTCAAGAGGTATAGCAGCCTGGTTATTACTAATAGATACCACAGGGGTTATATTAGTTGCAGTCGGGTTAGACAATGAAGTTGCTCCAACTACAGGTACTTTTCGTATATTTACTTCAGCCGTCTCTCAGTGTAAACTCGACCAGCTTTTTTAATGTGCCAGAGTTCTCTATAGTATTCTGCTCAAGTCTCCCCAGTCCTTCGTTAATTACCTTTGTCCTCTCTAAAAGGGGTAAAATTAAGGAGTTCATCAGCTGTTCCACTTGGACCATAAAGCCTTCAAGTGGTTGCAGCGAAGGGCAAGTCAAGTTGACCGTCTTAGTAGTTGGAAACGTTAATGAGGGTGTAGATGACAATGCCTGTGATGTCAGAGCAGTAACTTGAGAGGTTGCGATCTCTTCTATAGTATTGTTAGGGACTTTAGAGGTTTTTATTATCTTTGGGCATCTCCCCTTGTGGGCCCCCCTCCCCGCTTCCTCTTAGCAGTGGTAGCTGATCCTATAATTTGCTTTGACATTTGAATTTTTGTACTATGTTTCACAGAAGACCTTGTGGCTGAATGGGCTACAACATTGTTAGGTACATACTCAGGGGCAAGGGTATTAGGTAAGACAGATGAGCTAGTCTCATTTGGCACTGAAATGTTGAGTAAACTTTCCGCTTCGTGTTCATTGTTAACTCCCTCATTAGTATGTATATTACTAACTTGTCTTTCTAAATGGTTTGGGGAGATAACAGACATTATAGCCCCTAGAGAAGATCACCTTACATACATTGGTTCTAGGGAAAGGTGGCGTAAGTACCGATGTTGCCCTGGTAATGAATTGGTCAAGTGTTCGCTTATGGTTCCCCCCCGCCGCGGCCCTCCTCCCCTTCCCTGCGCGTGCCGCCATTGATATAGTGAGTATAGGTCGGCGCGCCTAGTCTACTACCCAGCGATAGATTACCAGCCAAACTCAATGCAACAATCTACACATAAAGTTAATGGTCCCCTCGCAACTCTGTACATTTTCGGGGGGTGGCCAGGCCCAGCCTCCTTCAGGCTACGACGGGCGCTGCGGGAGTCCGCGATCCAATTTAAGCGCCTCCTGGCGCTAGATTGTGACGCGCTGATCCTGCACCACCTGTAATTCTGGGCAATTAATTAATTAATTGTGGGTCTGTAATGCAATAGAATCGACTTCCAAAGGAGTATCTCTGTGCAGTAGACCGCTGGGGAACCCGTCCTGGCTTTCCCTGTGAGATGGTCCCTACTGGGTATCTCCAAGGTGAAACCAGGCATCCCCGGCGTATGTGGGGGGTCGTTGTGGAGATGAGGCAAGCTAATGCCCAGAGTTGCCGAGTGTGATCCCTGGTTAGAGTAGGCACCGAGGTGAGAATTATCGAGTCCGCTGACCCTGGTCCACACCCCCGCTGCGTCGGGAATTGAACCCTGGTCCCGGGCCGTCCTCTGCGCTCGGGTCTGCCTCCTCTAATCAGTGAGCCACACCACTCCAATGTAGTCCCCCTATTTACAAGTAGGAGTGGCGGCGCGGCAAGATGTGTGCAACCGCGCCAAGCAACAGCAGCCCCCCTCAGGGGGCCAAACAGGGGCAGAAGAGCACACAGTGATCAGGTAAAGGCGTCCACAGGGCAGAAATAGAGTGAAGCATCCCGCGCTTGGGGAGCCCGCGATCCAATTTAAGCGCCTCCTGGCGCTGGATTGTGATGCGCTGTTCTTGCGCCACCTGGAATTCTGGGCAATGTAGTCCCCTTATTTACAAGTAGGAGTGGCGGCGCTGCAAGATGTGTGCAACCGCGCCGAGCAACAGCAACCCCCCTCCTGGGGCCAAACAGGGGCAGAAGAGCACACAGCGATCAGGTAAGGGCGTCCACAGAGCAGAAATAGAGTGATCTGATAAATCTATTCATGATTTGCTTCTCTGTATTGTTGTGCATCAGAAAATTACAATACTAGATGTATCTTTAGTGAACTTTTTTTATCTCTGTCTGACCCCTTTCAGGACTATGGTCAAGCAGTGGCTACCGGGCCACAACTATTGGGGTACACCCTAGTATTGCCCTATAAACTGGGCCAAGCACAACCCCTGTTGCACTTGCAATAAAAAAACTGTTTGAGGGATCTGGACCCCAGCACCTTCCAACTTAACCAGCCACACTCGTTTATGATTCAAATTCATCAAAAGGAGGTACTTCACAAAAAGTCAACATTATTATCTTTATCAAATTTATCTTTATTCCTGTTAATCCAATAGCACAACCTCAGGTTAAATTCAAAAGCACACTCAAGACTTTTTTCGAGGGAATACCCTTTTCCTCAGGCCTTATGTGTTGAAATTGATATAAATTCAAAAAGCTTCAAATGTGTTGTATCACTAGGGACAAATTATCCATAATTTCCCAGTTTGTCCCATAATGGGTCCAGCAAGTGGAATCTCACACCGCGACTCATGATGGGTTCCTGATGTACATCAGGGGAGGTTGGGAATATTTGAGGGGGCCGCAGCACAAGAGGGAGATAGCTAGAAACACATGCTCTCTCATGGAGTGCTAAATTAAAAAGAAAAAAGTTGGAGCAGTCGAAGGATACAAGCCAGACAACCAAAAGAATCATAAAGAGGGTATGCTGCAAGGGAGGGAATGACACAGGAAGAGGAAGGCAAACCATTGAAGAAGAAGCAACGAAATAAGTATGTCAACAAAGCTAAACCAATGGTAAGCAATGGGCAAGCTCTAAGCCCACTGTAGGTTCACAATAGGCTTTTCTATTGTCCTGTCTAGTCGGTGAGAACTAAAAAGGCCTGGTCACAATATGGATTCACAAAATACCACCACTCCATGTACTAAACCCATGACAGGGAGAGTAGTCCACTGCCAATTAAAGGAGACATTCTTGGTAACAGGGAAAGTCCAAGAGTTACTCTTGTCATGGACTAGGTCAGTGCGACCCGACATCAAAAATCAAGTCGGGATACCAGATAACCAAGTCTGGCCCTCAATGCAGAGGGACAGACCTGCACGCCATGCAGGGGACATTCCCAACCCAGCCGTCTCTCTTTGAACTGAAGGAGGAGGCGGGACACCAAACAGAGACCCAGACTTCAGAGTGCTCTCAGCACCATCTACAATGAACATAATTACTGGAGAGTTCGGCTGAGAGTCTGCCATTGAGCACCCAACGCACTCACCCTACTCAGCGCTGCAGCACTCCGACGGGGAAGCTGCTGTAAGTATCAAGACACGGCGGTTCAGCTGCTTCTCTGTGCCATCTCAGCAGCATATTCTAGCACTTACATCTGATGGTTTTCACTCCATAGAGCACAGCCTATGACCTTAAAGGGAGGCCTTGAGTCTGGGCCACACATAGACCATCTTGGCTTGCTGAGAGTAGCTTGCCAGAGACCAATACGGGTCATTTGGTCACATTTTGAAGTTGCCTAGACCTACTTGTTGAATAGGAAAGAATACAAATTCTTATACATTCGTTCATTGCATGGCTGTTTGTGCCCTTCCTCCCTGACAGACAGCAGCAATTTCGATAGTTTTCTAATACGTTTGAATTGATAAAAACAGTGATAATGCCATTAAATACTGGACACGTGGCAACCATATCTGGGACACGCCGAATCCCAGACCATTCCAAAAATAGAGGGACATACACCCAAGGGGATTTAGTACCAGCTTAGGCCTGGCAGGAATGCCTGATCTCTTGAGAAGGACCCTGACAGGATAGTACTTTTAAGAGACTGATAAAAAGTGCAGTTTTGTTACTGGCAGCGTGGTGTCGTCCACGGGAGGCAAGGGCCTAATGTGACTAGATAACCAAATGCAGACATCTTTTAAAGATGGAGGACTGTCACAAATTCACTTTGTCTTATTTTGAGCTTAACATGATGACGCTGTTGACATGGTGGCCGAATCTCAATACCAGTCGTGTCATCACCTCCTGTTTGTGGGACCTGCTGTGCGCTTAGTTAACAGCCCCCCCAACCCCCATCAGTCTTGTCCCTAAACCAGCAGCCAGGAAGGGATCCAAGAAAATAGCCTTGATAGAAACTCAAGAATCAACCCCCAAAATGAAGTACTGATGATCTGGACAAACAGCCAAGAACAGAACCTCAGCAAGAGTGCACAAGGCAACCACACAACAAGCAATGAAGGGCCGAAAAGCATCAACTTATTCCATCCACAGCCACTCCATCTTCACCCTCATCATAACTGAGGCTCTTTACATAGGCACCCGCTGCCTGGACGAACACGAACCTTTCTCTCCTACGATGACTCTGAACCGGGCAGGGCAGTGGACAGAGGCCTGGGCCCTCGTTCTACCACTAGCTTCTTCAACTTCTTCATAGGGCCAACGTCATGAAATAGACGTATTCTGCTGCCCTGATAGAATGATTTTATTATCCAGTTCACTGCTCTCACTGCTCACTGCTTTCGTGCATGCTGTTCCTGAAGACATGTCAACCTCTTACCCTTATCCTTCATGCCATTACTAGGCTCTTTGTTGTTGTCCTTATTGCCGTATTATATGGGGGGCTTCACTGGCTCTGGAGCACACCTCTTCATTTGAAGCGGTTTTGTGAGATAGGGCTACATTACAGGGCCTGCAGAAATTCTCCTAATGCTTCACTCAGTCTTCAAGATGGGCAGTAGTTGGTGCATCTTTACTTGTTTCCCTTACGCTCAGGCAATTTTCCTCTGAGCATCAGTCACCCAAAATCCATCCTTTTCTCTTTAATATAGGGTTTACTTTGTACAGTAGAGGTTTCCAGGATCCTTTACCCTTCCACCTAATGGCTAAAGCTCTTCATCCTCAGCAGGCTCTATTAAGAGGCTGGGCACCATTGAAAAACACTCGGCTTGTTTGGACGAGGGACCACGAGCCGGACTGTACCTCTTAATACGTTTTGCATATAGTGCAGGCAGTCACAATACTCCTACTGGCAGTGTGAGGGGTTTAATTACAACCCTTCTGTTTGGGGGTATGAGGCCTAGTCAAGAACCTTTAGACGCTGGTACATTTTTCTCTCTGCTAATGCACCATTACCCAGTTACCGCTTACCAGAAGATTCCCAAAAGAACCTATCCGGCCATCATGTTTCCAGATGCAAAAGAGTTTGTAAGGAAAAAGTGGAAGCTCCCCACTGGTGCCCATGTGGTCTCCAGCTCCATATTCATCAACAAGACATGCTACTTACCACTTCCAGTTTAACAGCGAGGCACAAGTTGCAACTACAGCTCTCTCTCTGCTTATTACTGAGGACCATGTGGTCTCACCTGCATGATCCTCTGGCGTCAGATTACGTGAAGATGGGCACTACCATCTTCACTCAAGTTGGCATCGAAACACAAATAGATATTTTGATACACAGTATCTACATAGCATATTATTTGTTATTTTATTGGGATATGATGATATTATTATTGTGCACAGAACTCTACATAGGACATGAAATGAAAACCTCCTGAGTGATTCGTGTTATAGAAGCATGAATTAGAGAATTATATAAATTCTTATAAGATCCCATAGGTGCAGGCGGAAACAAACATATGTATTCACTAATCAAGCGGCAAGTGGCACAGAGCAGAGATGGTGTAATGGGGTGGCAATGCATTGGCCAAATGGCTCCATACCAACAGAATACCACATTAGAAGTGTTGAGCTTCATTTGACAAATGGGCTGGTGGCATGCAACCCAAAATAGGTAACTCATAGGGTGTGGGGAGGAGGGAATCAGAGGAGGGGCTGAGTTATTTCTTGCTAGACAAAAGAGTGATGGAGTGAGTATCAGGTGAAGACATGTTTGTTCCAGAGGTTGTAGGAAAAGGCAAATGCTGGCACTGGTGAGAAGAAGAAAGCATAAGTATGATCCTGCTTCAAAGACCAAGCAACCTGGATTTCATCTTTACATATTTTTTGAAAGAGAGGTAGAACTTTGCAATGAGGCCCAGTGTCCTTCTTTCCTTTGCTGACATGCCTGCCTTTGACTTTATTCTGCATCGGCTGTGGATGCTCGGAAGGCTCTATTGCCCTAGGACACTTTGCTACTAGTTCTGGGTTTTCCTTTTGAACAGCAATGTAGACCGCTGTTTGTAGTCAAATCTTCTCAATAAAGGCCATGACTCTGAGAATGTTCTCAGAACTGAAACCATGGTTGTGTTTGTGGACCGCAGTCTTCTAGTCAATCAATGATGGTGTCTGTTGATTACTGCAACAGAAAGGGACAATATGACCTTACTGTATGGTCTTCCTGCACTCTGAATTCCACTGAACTTTTTCATAGCGGTTGGTACCTTTCATTTTTGGCATTATCTATGTAATGATAGTGATCATAATGAAGATCTCTGGAAATACACTGATGTTCATAACAAAGTAGCAGCTTTTTCCAGAATAGAACAGGGGCCTACCTAAGCTAGCTGGCCCATCACATCTGTATAGCTGCATTTGAGATGATGTCCCATATTTTCTGGTTCTGGATCAGAATACTTTTACTTCACGTTGGCAGAGGAAACATCTACTTGATTTAGGTAGACTTTTCCACATAAATGTGCTTTTTTCCCTTTCAGATCAACTTTATTAAAGTCGTCTTCTCGGATCAATGCCTACTTGAAAGTGGTCCCGAAGAACATCACAGTTTCTCCGCATGCAGCTGCAGGGCAGGTATGAATGCGCCAACCTAGAAAAATCTGGAATGTAGGAGTCTCTAAAACAGCATCTAGTGTAGCTTCTCAGGGGTACTTCACCAAGCCTTTTGCAATTCCAAGTAAGTCAGAAATGTACTCCAAATGTAGGCCTAAACTTATAGGAAAGCATTACTAACGATTTAAATGATTGGGGACTTTATATTATACAGAAATGTTGACTTCGCCTACCTTGAATGCGCTTGACAATTTTGTATATTTTTAATCTAGTTAAAATGATTTGACTGAATCGTATCATATTTATCTCTCTAAAAGCATTCTGGGAGGAGAGTCTGCTCTTGCATTACCATATTGAAGGAGGTGGTGCTCTACACTCCATTGAAGTCTTCTCAGACTTCTGCTTCTGTTATCTCTGAAGTATTTATTTTATGTTATGTTATGTTATTATGGTTCATAACATGCACAAATCACCTCAGGACGGGTATCTCAGCGTGGTAACCAGGATAGCAGGCAAGAAATAACACAATTAGAATAGGCTAGTCTTCAGCAATTTCCTGAACTAGAAATGATCCGGGCAGGTTCGGGTTTGGAGAGGCAGCCTATTCCAATAAAGCAGGACTAGGAAATAAAACAACCTGCCCCCTGAACGGTACCTTCTAACCCTTGGAACAGTGAGCAGAACTTTGTCGCAAGGTCTTAAAAGTCTTGCGGGGGGAAAAGGTTTTACTCTTCCACTCTGCATTGAAGGATTTGGATATGCGTTTCTATCTATCCATTTAACCATTCTGGTAAGTTCGATCATTTGAGGTATTTTGAACGTTGTTCTGTGTATCCCACTTAGATATTCTGGGATTTATAATTATCTTATACGTTCAAGGGATCTGGGTTTTATAGTTCATACGTCAATTGTAGGTTTTAGAGAGGCTCGTTTTCTAGGTATTCCGGGATTTGCCACTCACTATATAGTGCAGAGCGGAATTCCACATGGAAATTCCGCTGTGCATTACTTGTGACCATAACTTGAATGAAAATCAGGGTTTACCGAACTGTTCATTTTGCATACAGTAAGGATTTTGATATAGTTGAACAAAAATATAGCCAGAGTGCCTATGATACTGTTTACTCTGTCATATTGAGTTTGTTAGTTGGGAATGGTCCTTAGTCCAGGGGCGACCTTTAGGTTCGAGATAGCACATTTCTTCATTCTAGTACATGTCTAAAAAATAAAAATAGCAAAGATTTCTGGTAAAAGCCCACAGTGTTCTTGGAAGATTGTTCTTCTTGTAGCCTATAATAATGCAGTCACAGTCTCCCCCGTAAATTTCCCCAACTATGGCTGTTTGAAAGTTTTGGTTTCATGTAGCCTCGCGGTCTCATGGCCCACTCTCACTCTCTCAATTATATAACAAAGCCCATAGAACTGATAGTAGTATCACTGTAAATACACAGAACATCAAGGGAATCTCGCCTCCATGTAGATCTCAAAGGTGTTATCAGTTTAAAAAAAATATCCCTAATGTTTGATTGCCCAACTAATCTAACAGAGGTGTACAAATGAAATGTAAAATAGTGTAAAAAAAGATGTGAAGAAAAATGGATCATGGGAGCAGTAGCAAATGGCGTTGGCTCTGAATCTTGATCACTATCTAATTTCTCATCATCAACGTTCACTTATGTGCAAAACCACACAGTACATGTAGTGGGAAAGGAAACAGGCGGAAGACAGGTGCAATCCTATCTGCCCTGAAGTGCTGCCATCTTTTTACTCCACCCTACACCCCTTTCTACCTAACCAGTTGCCTCCTTCATACCATACAACCCTTATCTGACCTGGTCACTGTTTTATGTGAGGTGAACTCTAGGTCTGCTATAAAGAGATACAATCTCTATAATGATAAAATTGTTGCTGAGTTCATTCCCTGTTCAATGTTATTAGTAGTGTGATTGCACACTTTAGTACCGCATAGAATTAATGGGTAAAAAAATAAAATTAAAATAATTTCCAAATGTCAACATGTTTCTCTATTGACTCCTCTACGGAGTCATCAGGACCAAAATGTTTCAGGGCCAGAACCAAATCCATATACTCACGTCTCGCAGGAATAGCGATGTTCAGAAAAATACCATAGGGTGGCACAGTAAAGACAGTCTCACTGGTAAGGTAATCGCTTAACGTTACTTGTACCCCCTGTGCTGGCGCGACCTCTAACAGTCTGCACACCACCAAGCACATATTTTTGATTTATAAAAGCACCTTGCATTTATAATTGTTGGCACATAAATATCATATAATATTTGCTTTATTTTTTTTGATAATTCAGCAATAATTTATATATGTATTCACATGATTTATAATGCTTTATAGATAAAAGTTAAGAAGCAACAAGATTAATATGTTAATTCTTGTGTTTGACATCCTTCAATAAGATAAACAGTTTATTTAAGCTGTTTCTCTCTTTCTTCTCCGAGGGATCTTTTCAAAATAGTGGACACGCTCTGTACGTTACAGATGCCGGATCCCGTTGTAAGTTCCCAGGAATTCTGCAATGAAATTGCCGGTTTTTTTCACTCAAAGATCGCAGATATTTACTCTGATCTTGAGATACAAAGATCTGCTATTCCTCTCCCACCCGCCTCTCCGGTTCTGTTTGCGAAGGAGGCTCTTTCCATCATCTCCAAGACTCTGCCTGAGTTCCCACCTATTTCTTATTCAGAGCTTGATTTGCTTTTGAATAAGATAAAGTCGGGGTCTCCACTCGACCCTTGCCCCCTTAAAGTCCTGAAGGAGTGCAGAGACTGTTTATTGCCTCCTTTGTTGGATATCATGAACAGGGCTAGGAGTGAGGGCATCTTTCCTTCTCAATGGAAGAGCGCGGTGGTCAAGCCCCTTTTAAAAAAGCTTACACTCGATCCCGAGGTGCTTAAGAATTACCGCCCAATCTCTTTGCTCCCAGCACCGGCAAAGATGATGGAGACTTATCTCAATCAACATCTGGCAGCTTTTCTGGACTCCTCGGGTCTCCTGGATCATTCCCAGCATGGATTCAGGAGGTACCATAGTACAGAGTCGGCCCTTACGGTGGTTTTGAATAACATCCGCATGGAGGTAGATCGGGGACACACTACTATTCTGGTCCTTTTGGACTTGACAGCTGCCTTCGATACCCTGTCCCCTTCGGTTTTAACATCTCGCCTGAGGGAGATAGGGGTGGAAGGGACGGCTTTGAGTCTGCTGGCCTCCTTTTTGGACCAGAGAGTGCAGAGGGTCAAGTTGGGAGAGTTCTTATCTCCATCCCTTCCGGTGCAATGCGGGGTCCCACAGGGGTCGGCATTAAGTCCGACCCTTTTCAACATCTATGTGACCCCGCTTGCTAGGCTTGTAAGATCTTTCGGGATGGAGGTAGTCTCTTATGCCGACGACTCACAGATCTTGGTGTCCCTTTCCCATCTGGGGAACTTGTCACCGTTCAGTTTTAGGAGCTGCATGGAAGCAGTTTCCTTGTGGATGATTCACAACTCACTTAAACTGAACGGCGAGAAGACTAAGATCTTGGTGTTCGGTCCCAACCAGAACATCTGGTTGCCCGATTGGTGGCCGCCCTCTCTGGGAGCCTGTCCCACACCCACGGAGTCGGCACGGAACCTGGGGGTGTTAATTGACCCCGCTCTATCCATGTCTTTGCAGGTAAATAGAACGGTGGCGTCCTGTTGGGGTATTATTATAATACTCTGAAAAATAAAGCACTATCTGTCCCCTCAGGCGCGGAAGCAAGTGGTGGTAGCTCTTGTCGTTTCGCTACTTGACTACTGTAATGCGCTATACATAGGCATGAATAAGAACCTGCTACAGCGTCTTCAGACTGCCCAAAACGCGGCAGCCAAATTTGTTTTGGACGCCACCAGATCAGCGTCAGCAACAGCAGCCAGGAGGGCCCTACACGGGCTTCCAATTGAATCGAGGATTACTTTTAAAATTCTTTGCCTTACCTATAATGCTCTCTCTGGTAAAGGTGCTGGGGGCGTTAACAAGTTGCTTTTACCATACTTCCGGGGAGAGAGCTCCGCTCCTCTTCAAAGAATCTGCTTGTGGTACCTCGTTTCCGCAGGATTAAGTGGGGTGGTAGGGCCTTTTCTACTATTGCTCCTAAGCTATGGAATACTCTCCCTGGCGAAATTAATCAATGTCCTCCGCCTTGCTGTTTCGAAAAGCCTTGAAAACTTGGCTTTTCGCTAGGGAGTACCCGTAGTTGTGTTTATACTTAGTTTATGGTTTTCTGTTAGGCGCCTTGATGCCTTCGGGCTTAGTTGCGCATTATAAGATTCCTTTCATTTCATTTCATTTCATTTCATTTCATTCAGTAGAGAGAAGTAGAAGGCAGAGAGGAAATCTTCCCTTGAGAAGGACGGAGCAGAAACTAAAAATACTGCTCGTGAAGACCAGAGGAAGGCGTATGACCGTATGGGCTCACTATGACGCCCTCGCTACCAAGCACTTACACAATGACCTTCTTCACATAGAATCACACTTCCATTGTTCCAGTAAGTATGCAGAGGCCACCTTGGAAAGATGCCCATTGCCCTTGTGGTGCTAATACAGCTTAGCTAGAGCAAGAAGGGAGGGGTTGGAGGATACAGATGGACTCTCTCTATTCATGCAAGTAAATTATGACTATTGTACCGCTGTTATACGGTTGCAATTTTTTTAATATGATGCTTAATAATCATTTAATTGCCACAGTTTTGTTTATTTTTATAGTCATAACTATTCATATTTTATGGAGTAGGGGAGAGCATCGATTTTAATAAAACCATAAAACAAATCGATCGATCAGATATCTTTATTATATTTTAAATACATTCATAAAGGAGGCAAGCAATACATCACATAACTAGAACTGATTTAATATCTGTACCCAGAGCAGCACCAGAACGGATATCAAAATAAAGTACATACAATCGCTACAAGCAGCAATACAGAAAAGAAAACCAACACTCCCGAGGGCGCCTAATTCATGTTCAGAATCATTACAACAATCAGTTATTTCTTAAGAGACCCTAGGGCCTAGGGACTCATGCTATACTGAGATCAAAAACCTCCTGGGGTCTATTATGGTTCTATAAGTTAGAAACCAAAGACATCCTAAAATGTACGCATGTACACTGCACCTTGGAGCCTAACCATCATCACCTTAACGATTTTTGGGGTTGGAAAGAAAAAGGTGCATGAAATACAGTAGACAATTAGTGAGGCCTGGAAATCACTCTACCATTGATTTCCGCCCCTCACTGCTGCTTTTAAGAAGAGCTCACTCTGGACAAACATCAAGATTGCTTAAAGCTGCAAGTAGATATGCACGTACCTGTACTTTTGTAACTTTAAATACTTGAAAATAGGTTTTGAAAAAAGGAAATAAAACACATTCTATAGAATTTACAACAACAAAAAAATACGTGTGTCAGAGTTTGGTTGGGCAGCCTATTGCATGGACAGGCCAGCGCAGTGCTACCAAAGGCACTGTGCCCTCTAAAACAGAACAGAAGTGACCTTTCCCACCGTGTCAAATCTAGAGTTAAGTGGCATACAAGCTCATCCAAAGCTGATAACCAGGAATAATCTCTACTAGAGCTTTTATTAGACTCTACGTGTAGTCTTTGTGCCTGGCTCAGTTCTGAGAAACGGAGATTGACCACCTGCTTATCATCCTTAGTTAAGAAGGCGGGTGATTCAAACATATGGAGCAGACAAAGGGCCGGATTTAGAAGTTGGCAGAGGGGAAAACTCAGTCCCAGACGTGACAGATATTCTGATGCCGTATTACGATCACATTCTATCCTATGGGGATCTTAATAGGGCGGGTGGGATATCTTTCAAGTTTGTGATACAGTATTCCCTCTGCCGACTTCTAAATCAGGCCCCTAGTTCTTTAAAGGCCTTTTGGACATAACTCAACCAGGGGACCTTTAGCCCCTTCCCTAGGATAAGACAGCCACGTATAATGTCCCTGTTCAAACGAGTCTCCTTATTGGCCCAGGTCTTAACCCACAGTAAAAGAGGAGCCAGCTTCACATGATCTGAGATAAATTGTAAACTTAGTTCTGTGGGCGCAATGTAGAGATAACTAGTAGGAAGGTGTCAGAGGAGCCATTTAACACATCAGTTTTTCCTCTTACTGCAGAGGAAAAACATTCGAATACCCCAAACCCCTGCTCGATACCGAACTGCTGGGACGCACTGAGATTTGTATATGGCCAACACAGGTGAGGGTGTCGCTCTTTCTACAGTATGTGGGAGATCAAATATCGATCCTACCTACTTGCTAAGCTTTAGGCAAGAGTTTCTGACCTGTGATTGCCAAGACCCTGTAGGGTCGAAAACAATTCCCAAATAAGGGAAACTGTTAACACAACTCAAAGGTTGACTGCCAACCAATCATTTCTCCTTCCTGGCCCATATGCCCTGATGTGAGACTTTCCAAAATGGGTGACTAAGTCTAATTTGTTCATAAAGGTCACAAAAGACTGTGCACGTCTACTTCCCATCACTTAGCCCTAGTATCCAATATCAATAACATAAAACAAATCCTTACTGTGCACTCTTGACTGGGTCTATTCATGATGAAGAGAGTTTTGGAACCTACTTATAACAAATAAATGTTACCCAGAGCCCACCATCCTCATATAATGCTTACGTGGTTACTGGGCTACAGTACACCAGATTTCCTGACTAGTAGTAAGTTGATATAGAGCTTATACTTGCAGAGGGCCAAACTCGGTATAAAATTAGAAAATATGTATTATCCACAGGGGTGGTAGATTGTTGGGTGAGAGGAGCGCATTGCATTCGGGGCTGCATCGGCCTGCACAGCCTTGGTCCTCCATTGGGAATATTTGGTAGTACTTGGAGTGGGAGTAACACATACCACTCCTCATGATAATACAGATTTGCGAGACTAGAGTCACCAAAGGGCTGTTGGGCACATTTATACCAAAGGGAGAAGCACACATGTGGTCCTATTGGGCCAAGTTTGCTTTTGCATTTTATTCCTATGGGCACACTCTAGCCACCAGGGGTGTTCATTTTGGTCTCCTAACATCTAAATCTTCTCAAATTTCGAAGAGGTGATTTTCACTGCTCTTACTCTGAGGATAAAGAGCTGAAGGCCCGAACCTTTCGCTCCTCAGACCCAGGGCCTGTACAGTGGGCACCTGGGTCGACAAGGCAGAATACCCTCGCTGCCTGCACTCCCAAGCCACACGTCATCCTCCTCATCACTCATGTGGTAATGGGGTCTGATGGTTCCCCTTAGGGAGTCGCCCATCTACAGGACCTGTTCACAAACGTTCCTCCAGTTTCCTCCAGAGTCTCCCAGCTGGTCCCCACTCTACTGTCTCCCAGAGGGAGTGGGGAAGCCGGAGTCACTGGCCCTAAAGAGACAAATCCACAGAGCCCACACAAGTACAGAGTTTCCCTCCACTCCACACTGGGGTCCAGCCACGAGGTGTCCATCTGTCCTTGAAGGCCTGCAAAATCCAGTGCTTCTCAAAATCTCTCATGTGTAGGCATTTTACGTGAGTGTGGGAAGTTACAGAAAGTAGGTACATCACCACTTCACCCCTGTCCCATCTCTCCTGCACAGAATCTTGCGACTTCTCAAAATGGCGAACGAAAGTGGTCATAGTGCTCTGAGAACTCTAAGCCCTGTCACTGCCACTGCCAAACTACTTTGTTCCCACCAAACTTCAAATGGACCTCCTGGAGAGGCTGGAGACAGAGGTCTGGCCTCTACCCTATTCTTTCCCTCGGAAGGGCATGCCAGGCAGTGTGAACTAAATTAAGTTATGCAGATCCTGCCCCCATTCTCTTCCTCTCCCAGCAAGATGTTGAATTCCTTCCAGATAGACCTACTCTGCAGTGAAGGCTTTGATGTACCTGCTGGCCCATTTTTTTCTGGAGAGAACTAATATGCATTTGTCCTCCCTCCCATCAATTATTACTTAGTTTTGCTTCTGTAGATAGTCTGAATGGGGCACTCAGGACAATATTATGTGGGCCCTAGCAGCTTAATGAGTTCTTTCTTTTTATTATGGCACTTCATCAGGGCTCGATAAATTGGCAGAGGCAGGGCTGAGAAGGGGCTGGCATACAGACACAGTTATGGCGCGCCAGGCGGGCAATAAAGGGGTGTGAGGTCTAGAAAGGCCTCCTTAACTTGCCACTTGTCAGGGCTGGTCAGGCCCAGTGTCTTCCTCCTCAAATTCCTGTGTCTTGATGTCCTCCTCATTGGTGATGTCACAGAGACTGAAATTAAGGTACAAGGCAGAGCAGCACAGTTGATTTTAGCCCCACCGACCACATTGGACATGGACACTCTGGGAGCTGGTCAGCAGTGTGATATAGGACCTTCATAGGTAGTGCTCTTGCACGCTATTCATAATTGACAGCTCTATTACCTGAGCGGCCCACAGCCAGTCAGCAGAAAGAGGGCCGCATGGAGGAGAGCATGGGGCGGGTGGCATCGTACACAAAGACCGCTCCTCACGAGGCAAACATAAGCCCAAGTTCAACCAACCTGCTATGAGAGGTTGTTTCACACAGATAGGAACCATTTCACCATGTGTTTGAGAATAAGCTAATACTGGCAAGAGTTTCAGATTTGCTGGGTACATGTGTGCCTGTGGCCCATAAGCCACAACGTATCCCTGCATTTCCATGTGCATGGCAGACGTGTACGCTCCACATCCGCTTCCACATCAGTAGTACATTTTCAATAATATCTGAACTCTAACTAAATATGCAAGTACTATGGCAGAGTAAGAACTCTGTATCACTGTGGTAGATTTGGAATGTTCCTAGTTCTTGATCTGCCGTTTTCTGTTGCTCTGTTGTGTAGTAAGGAGTGGGGAGTGGGGAGTGTTCTAGTCTGTCCTGTGTTCCAGTGAGTTCCCTGCTGAGCCTTGAAATATTATGATGCATTTTGGAATACACTGAGTGAGAGAAAGTGGGCGACAGGAAGTAGTTGAGGGAGGCAGAGATAGAAAATTCCTTGTTTTCTAGTGAGCAGTTCATGTAATTTATTTAACTTGGATTGAACATTTGGGTCCCGACTTTCTGCTGTGCAGGACCATCTTCCTGATGTACGATTCCCTCCTCCCCTTTCTTCAAATTGATTCCTGGTCTATAAGATGGTGGTTTATCAGCATCAGGCAGGAAGAGAATGCATACTGTAGACCAGTTTCTGTGGTGATTTTTTATTGGAAACATTGAATGCTAAGGCCAGACCTCCACTGCTCCATATGCAGCTGAAGGCCAGGCTTCCTCTCGGTGAGTTGCAGGAGAGCAGGATGCTTTGTGACTGCAGGCCAGGCTTCCTCTCGGTGAGCAGCAAGAGAGCAGGATGCTTTGTGACTGCAGGCCAGGCTCCTCTCAGTGAGCAGCAAGAGAGCAGGATGCTTTGTGACTGCAGGCCAGGCTCCTCTCAGTGAGCAGCAAGAGAGCAGGATGCTCTGTGACTGCAGGCCAGGCTCCTCTCGGTGAGCAGCAAGAGAACAGGATGCTTTGTGACTGTAGGCCAGGCTCCTCTCAGTGAGCAGCAAGAGAGCAGGATGCTTTGTGACTGCAGGCCAGGCTCCTCTCGGTGAGCAGCAAGAGAGCAGGATGCTTTGTGACTGCAGGCCAGGCTCCTCTCGGTGAGCAGCAAGAGAGCAGGATGCTTTGTGACTGCAGGCCAGGCTTCCTCTCGGTGAGCAGCAAAAGAGCAGGATGCTTTGTGACTGCAGGCCAGGCTCCTCTCAGTGAGCAGCAAGAGAGCAGGATGCTTTGTGACTGCAGGCCAGGCTCCTCTCGGTGAGCAGCAAGAGAGCAGGGTGCTTTGTGACTGTAGGCCAGGCTCCTCTCAGTGAGCAGCAAGAGAGCAGGATGCTTTGTGACTGCAGGCCAGGCTCCTCTAAGTGAGCAGCAGGAGAGCAGGATGCCTTGTGACTGCAGGCCAGGCCCCATCTCGGTGAGAAGCATGAGAGTAGGATGCTTTGTGACTGGAGGCCAGGCTCCGCTCAGTGAGCAGCAAGAGAGCAGGATGCTTTGTAACTGCAGGCTAGGCTCCTCTGCAGGCCAGGCTCCTCAGTAAGCAGCAAGAGAGCAGGATGCTTTGTGACTTGCAGGCCAGGCTCCTCTCAGTAAGCAGCAAGAGAGCAGGATACTTTGTGACTTGCAGGCCAGGCTCCTCTCAGTAAGCAGCAAGAGAGCAGGATACTTTGTGACTGCATGCCAGGCTCCTCTCAGTGAGCAGCAAGAGAGCAGGATGCTTGGTGACTGCAGGCCAGGCTCCTCTCGGTGAGCAGCAAGAGAGCAGGATGCTTGGTGACTGCAGGCCAGGCTCCTCTCGGTGAGCAGCAAGAGAGCAGGATGCTTTGTGACTGCAGGCCAGGCTTCCTCTCGGTGAGTTGCAGGAGAGCAGGATACTTTGTGACTGCATGCCAGGCTCCTCTCAGTGAGCAGCAAGAGAGCAGGATGCTTTGTGACTGTAGGCCAGGCTCCTCTCAGTGAGCAGCAAGAGAGCAGGATGCTTTGTGACTGCAGGCCAGGCTCCTCTCGGTGAGCAGCAAGAGAGCAGGATGCTTTGTGACTGCAGGCCAGGCTCCTCTCGGTGAGCAGCAAGAGAGCAGGATGCTTTGTGACTGCAGGCCAGGCTTCCTCTCGGTGAGCAGCAAAAGAGCAGGATGCTTTGTGACTGCAGGCCAGGCTCCTCTCGGTGAGCAGCAAGAGAGCAGGATGCTTTGTGACTGCAGGCCAGGCTCCTCTCGGTGAGCAGCAAGAGAGCAGGGTGCTTTGTGACTGTAGGCCAGGCTCCTCTCAGTGAGCAGCAAGAGAGCAGGATGCTTTGTGACTGCAGGCCAGGCTCCTCTAAGTGAGCAGCAGGAGAGCAGGATGCCTTGTGACTGCAGGCCAGGCCCCATCTCGGTGAGAAGCATGAGAGTAGGATGCTTTGTGACTGGAGGCCAGGCTCCGCTCAGTGAGCAGCAAGAGAGCAGGATGCTTTGTAACTGCAGGCTAGGCTCCTCTGCAGGCCAGGCTCCTCAGTAAGCAGCAAGAGAGCAGGATGCTTTGTGACTTGCAGGCCAGGCTCCTCTCAGTAAGCAGCAAGAGAGCAGGATACTTTGTGACTTGCAGGCCAGGCTCCTCTCAGTAAGCAGCAAGAGAGCAGGATACTTTGTGACTGCATGCCAGGCTCCTCTCAGTGAGCAGCAAGAGAGCAGGATGCTTGGTGACTGCAGGCCAGGCTCCTCTCGGTGAGCAGCAAGAGAGCAGGATGCTTGGTGACTGCAGGCCAGGCTCCGTCTCGGTGAGAAGCAAGAGAGGGCTGTTTTGTGACTGCAGGCCAGGCTCCTCTCGGAGAGAAGCATGAGAGCAGGATGCTTTGTGAATGCATGCCAGGCTCCTCTCAGTGAGCTGCAAGAGAGCAGGATGCTTTGTGACTGCAGGCCAGGCTCCTCTCAGTGAGCAGCAAGAGAGCAGGATGTTTGGTGACTGCAGGCCAGGCTCCTCTCAGTAAGCAGCAAGAGAGCAGGATGCTTTGTGACTGCAGGCCAGGCTCCTCTCGGTGAGCAGCAAGAGAGCAGGATGCTTTGTGACTGCAGGCCAGGCTTCCTCTCGGTGAGTTGCAGGAGAGCAGGATGCTTTGTGACTGCAGGCCAGGCTCCTCTCAGTGAGCAGCAAGAGAGCAGGATGTTTGGTGACTGCAGGCCAGGCTCCTCTCAGTAAGCAGCAAGAGAGCAGGATGCTTTGTGACTGCAGGCCAGGCTCCTCTCGGTGAGCAGCAAGAGAGCAGGATGCTTTGTAACTGCAGGCCAGGTTTCTTCTCGGTGAGTTGCAGGAGAGCAGGATGCTTTGTGACTGCAGGCCATGCTCCTCTCAGTAAGCAGCAATAGAGCAGGATACTTTGTGACTGCATGCCAGGCTCCTCTCAGTGAGCAGCAAGAGAGCAGGATGCTTTGTGACTGCAGGCCAGGCTCCTCTCAGTGAGCAGCAAGAGAGCAGGATGCTTTGTGACTGCATGCCAGGCTCCTCTCAGTGAGCAGCAAGAGAGCAGGATGCCTTGTGACTGCAGGCCAGGCCCCATCTCAGTGAGAAGCATGAGAGTAGGATGCTTTGTGACTGGAGGCCAGGCTCCGCTCAGTGAGCAGCAAGAGAGCAGGATGCTTTGTAACTGCAGGCTAGGCTCCTCTGCAGGCCAGGCTCCTCAGTAAGCAGCAAGAGAGCAGGATGCTTTGTGACTGCAGGCCAGGCTCCTCTCAGTGAGCAGCAAGAGAGCAGGATGCTTTGTGACTGCATGCCAGGCTCCTCTCAGTAAGCAGCAAGAGAGCAGGATACTTTGTGACTTGCAGGCCAGGCTCCTCTCAGTAAGCAGCAAGAGAGCAGGATACTTTGTGACTGCATGCCAGGCTCCTCTCAGTGAGCAGCAAGAGAGCAGGATGCTTGGTGACTGCAGGCCAGGCTCCTCTCGGTGAGCAGCAAGAGAGCAGGATGCTTTGTGACTGCAGGCCAGGCTCCTCTCAGTGAGCAGCAAGAGAGCAGGATGCTTTGTGACTGCAGGCCAGGCTCCTCTCAGTAAGCAGCAAGAGAGCAGGATGCTTTGTGACTGCAGGCCAGGCTCCGTCTCGGTGAGAAGCAAGAGAGGGCTGTTTTGTGACTGCAGGCCAGGCTCCTCTCGGAGAGAAGCATGAGAGCAGTATGCTTTGTGAATGCATGCCAGGCTCCTCTCAGTGAGCTGCAAGAGAGCAGGATGCTTTGTGACTGCAGGCCAGGCTCCTCTCAGTGAGCAGCAAGAGAGCAGGATGTTTGGTGACTGCAGGCCAGGCTCCTCTCAGTAAGCAGCAAGAGAGCAGGATGCTTTGTGACTGCAGGCCAGGCTCCTCTCGGTGAGCAGCAAGAGAGCAGGATGCTTTGTGACTGCAGGCCAGGCTTCCTCTCGGTGAGTTGCAGGAGAGCAGGATGCTTTGTGACTGCAGGCCAGGCTCCTCTCAGTGAGCAGCAAGAGAGCAGGATGTTTGGTGACTGCAGGCCAGGCTCCTCTCAGTGAGCAGCAAGAGAGCATGATGCTTTGTGACTGCAGGCCAGGCTCCTCTCAGTAAGCAGCAAGAGAGCAGGATGCTTTGTGACTGCAGGCCAGGCTCCTCTCGGTGAGCAGCAAGAGAGCAGGATGCTTTGTGACTGCAGGCCAGGCTTCTTCTCGGTGAGTTGCAGGAGAGCAGGATGCTTTGTGACTGCAGGCCATGCTCCTCTCAGTAAGCAGCAATAGAGCAGGATACTTTGTGACTGCATGCCAGGCTCCTCTCAGTGAGCAGCAAGAGAGCAGGATGCTTTGTGACTGCAGGCCAGGCTCCTCTCAGTGAGCAGCAAGAGAGCAGGATGCTTTGTGACTGCATGCCAGGCTCCTCTCAGTGAGCAGCAAGAGAGCAGGATGCCTTGTGACTGCAGGCCAGGCCCCATCTCAGTGAGAAGCATGAGAGTAGGATGCTTTGTGACTGGAGGCCAGGCTCCGCTCAGTGAGCAGCAAGAGAGCAGGATGCTTTGTAACTGCAGGCTAGGCTCCTCTGCAGGCCAGGCTCCTCAGTAAGCAGCAAGAGAGCAGGATGCTTTGTGACTTGCAGGCCAGGCTCCTCTCAGTAAGCAGCAAGAGAGCAGGATACTTTGTGACTTGCAGGCCAGGCTCCTCTCAGTAAGCAGCAAGAGAGCAGGATACTTTGTGACTGCATGCCAGGCTCCTCTCAGTGAGCAGCAAGAGAGCAGGATGCTTGGTGACTGCAGGCCAGGCTCCTCTCGGTGAGCAGCAAGAGAGCAGGATGCTTGGTGACTGCAGGCCAGGCTCCTCTCAGTAAGCAGCAAGAGAGCAGGATGCTTTGTGACTGCAGGCCAGGCTCCGTCTCGGTGAGAAGCAAGAGAGGGCTGTTTTGTGACTGCAGGCCAGGCTCCTCTCGGAGAGAAGCATGAGAGCAGGATGCTTTGTGAATGCATGCCAGGCTCCTCTCAGTGAGCTGCAAGAGAGCAGGATGCTTTGTGACTGCAGGCCAGGCTCCTCTCAGTGAGCAGCAAGAGAGCAGGATGCTTTGTGACTGCAGGCCAGGCTCCGTCTCGGTGAGAAGCAAGAGAGGGCTGTTTTGTGACTGCAGGCCAGGCTCCTCTCGGAGAGAAGCATGAGAGCAGGATGCTTTGTGAATGCATGCCAGGCTCCTCTCAGTGAGCTGCAAGAGAGCAGGATGCTTTGTGACTGCAGGCCAGGCTCCTCTCAGTGAGCAGCAAGAGAGCAGGAGGTTTGGTGACTGCAGGCCAGGCTCCTCTCAGTAAGCAGCAAGAGAGCAGGATGCTTTGTGACTGCAGGCCAGGCTCCTCTCGGTGAGCAGCAAGAGAGCAGGATGCTTTGTGACTGCAGGCCAGGCTTCCTCTCGGTGAGTTGCAGGAGAGCAGGATGCTTTGTGACTGCAGGCCATGCTCCTCTCAGTAAGCAGCAAGAGAGCAGGATACTTTGTGACTGCATGCCAGGCTCCACTCAGTGAGCAGCAATAGAGCAGGATACTTTGTGACTGCATGCCAGGCTCCTCTCAGTGAGCAGCAAGAGAGCAGGATGCTTTGTGACTGCAGGCCAGGCTCCTCTCAGTGAGCAGCAAGAGAGCAGGATGCTTTGTGACTGCATGCCAGGCTCCTCTCAGTGAGCAGCAAGAGAGCAGGATGCTTTGTGACTGCAGGCCAGGCTCCTCTCAGTGAGCAGCAAGAGAGCAGGATGCTTTGTGACTGCAGGCCAGGCTCCCTCTTGGTGAGCAGCAAGAGAGCAGGATGCTTGGTGACTGCAGGCCAGGCTCCTCTCAGTGAGCAGCAAGAGAGCATGATGCTTTGTGACTGCAGGCCAGGCTCCTCTCGGTGGGCAGCAAGAGAGCAGGATGCTTTGTGACTGCAGGCCAGGCTCCTCTCAGTGAGCAGCAAGAGAGCAGGATGCTTTGTGACTGCAGGCCAGGCTCCTCTCGGTGAGCAGCAAGAGAGCAGGATGCTTTGTGACTGCAGGCCAGGCTCCTCTCAGTAAGCAGCAAGAGAGCAGGATGCTTGGTGACTGCAGGCCAGGCTCCCTCTTGGTGAGAAGCAAGAGAGCAGGATGCTTTGTGCCTGTAGGCCAGGCTCCTCTCAGTAAGCAGCAAGAGAGCAGGATGCTTTGTGCCTGTAGGCCAGGCTCCTCTCGGGGAGCAGCAATGTTATTTAAAAATGTAAAGGGAGCGAAAAGCAACAAAAACTATGTTCAAAAATTGTACGTCAAGTAGAGTTTTCCTTGGGGTGACTAAGGCATAACAAAGAATACCTCAGTAAATAATACGCAGCAAGTTGCCAAAATGAAGGGTGAGCATAATATTTAAATGTGATGATCTGTGTGCAGAATTTTAAGAATCGTTAGCTGGAGCAGCTGAACACACTAGACTTGTTAATCACATGGCGGAGATAGTTAATTCACCTTCTTGAATTTTTGTTTTTAGGAATCTTCTCCTCTTCCTACCAATGGCAAGACTTCTTGTGGTATCACTCTCCAGGGCATCTCATTACCCACCAGTTTTACTGCCAGAGGAGCAACCAAGATGTTCTGGAGCGGCAAACCATCTGTAACCAGAGATTACGGGTCAGCAGATGTTAAGCAGGTGTTGCCCAGTGCCATGGTTGTCACGCCGAAGCTACTGGAGATGGATATAAACCGTTACCTGTTCGATGAGAGTCGGGTGAGGTAGGTGCATTGATGCCTCAGATCAAGAGCAAGCCTTTGAAGATTATTTCGACTGATATGAGAATGTTTAGCCCTAAGTACGAATGCCACATTCTATTGAGACAAGACAATTAATCTTCTGTTTCTCTTAATTAGCCTCGTCCTTCGTTCAAAAAATACAATTGCTCCACTATATAGAATTCCAGCAATGGCCATTGCTTTCATCTCATTCGCTTTCAACAAGCCCTGAGACATCCTACGAAGACCTATGGCTCTATTTACTCATCAAGTTTTTTTTCTGCTTTCTTTCTACTGCTCAACCTGTGCAGGGTATCTGTTTAGCTGGTCCAAGGCAGGAGGACTCCCACATTCATGCAGTGGAGACCACCAGTGCAATTGTACATGGATCAAAAAAAAGTGATCCCTCCCTCCTCTGGGTTTAGACATTACTCTGGTGGCTCAGGAGCTAGAATCACCCATCAGCTCCACCACTAGCTGGCTGCTGCCTACTCCAGGGTGAAGTAAAACGAAAGTGGGAAACCCAATATACCCTTGGAGGCTTGGGAAATACAGCTATCGGTATTTAAATATGCCTACTAGGGTTATAATTCAAAAAACTAAATCAGAACCGGTTAGATAGATGACTTTGTTGTCAAGCTGTGGTGGATTGGCAACAAAGTGATTTAGCCAACCAGTCCTGGTTTAGTTTTTTGAATTATAACTCTTGTAGGCATACTCCAGAGTGAGGCACCAAGAGACAGCCAGGAAGCTCCTGTAACAAATGATCCCCTCCCGCACTCTTGCACCTGATATAAAATCCACACCTGGCCAGAATCTTCCAATTGTCTCCATCTAGTCTCCAGGCAAGGTTGCAGAAACTACTGCTCAAATATTGAAATCAGGTCCATTTGTTAGAAACCTCTTGGAGATCCTTGGGAGTGGAGACTGTTCCTGAAAGTCAAAAGTGTTGCAGAGAATTGTGTATTTGCTAATAACGTCACCCGCCTTTACACACTACTCCACCTTCTCACAGCGCCTAAAACTCTCCTGTGCCAGTCTTGCTGGCGCTCATTTCATCAGCTCGGTCCTCTGCGTTCCATTACAGTCCCTCCTGAAGGCAGGCCCTGGGCTCTCTAACGGATTTTGAAACCTCAAGCGCCTAACAGATGGAATTTTCTGGGCTTTCTAGAACCTGAACCTTCCATCCCGCTCATCTTTACTTGCATATTGTCATAATTCGTGCTTCACCTTGAATGTACTCCACCGGGTCCATCAATTTCTCCAAACCCACGGCTATGAGCGACTGCATGAACCATCAAATTACTCATGCGTCGCATGTTTGAAACCCGTCCGTGCCGCTGAGTTAAAAAATGTCATCTTTCTTGCATGTTAAATAAATAAATCAATTGTTTTTTTTATAATACCGTTCGTAAGAGGAAATCGATTTGTGTAGTTCACGTTAACAAATGGCTATTGTCATTATCTTGCAGTGTACTCTCACACCCCCTGGACTACTCCAATGGTTTCAAATTGAGGACATATGGGGCGGCCCCCTCTTTGAGAAACTTCCTTCCTGTTCGGCGTGTGGCTCCAGTCAACATAAATAACCGAGAGGTGCCGTGACCGCTGGCCAGACACGGTAAGCCTTGAGCAGTGGTCGAAGTGCGTTTAAATAAAGTATGGGAACTGTGATGCTGCACGTAAATGGGGGGAGGGGTGTTCGTGTGTGTGTGTCCGTGCCCGCCCTGTGGAGTCCTTACGCAGTGCCTGCCTCGCGCGTGCAAGAAAGTCGGCTCCTGCCGCAGGTTAGTATCCGGCATTGATCGTCGAGACGTTCTGTGGCTTGCCCTCTGGCTGATACAGGATACCCTCCCACAAGAACATTATAGTGCAGGTAGAAGGACGCCACAGAGCAGAGTAATGACTTAATCGATGAATGCCGTATTTCATCGCATGCTGGGCCCAGGCTGGCATTGCACGTTTGCGGTCCTTCCTGTTTCTCTGTGTTCCCATCTGGCATATCATATTCTAGCCTCGTATGTAAGCAGGACGTAAATCTACATTTCTGTTTGTGTCCTGGTGCACACCCTGCTTAGAATATTATAAAGAGCGCCTTTCGCAACCCGCTAATTATTTCCGCGTGCTCCAAACGCTGAAGAAATATGTGAAACATTCCTAGTATTGTTCAATCTCCAATATTCTGACAGTAGTTGGACGACGAAAAAACACAAATGAAGATGACAAATGAAAAAACACACAATCCTGACTCGCTGTACGTGAAGTGAACACTTTTGTCACTTTCTATTCACCTTTTATGGATCCATTATGAAGCTGAGGTGATCCCATGCACAGAGACAAGAAACATGTTGGAACCACGTCTCTGGGGACATCACATCACCCAAGGACACAACTGTGTGCTTGTGTCAAACAAGCACCACTTAGCGTGCAACTTAGAAGTACATTGTGTCACTCAAAGTGCAGCTACATCACGTAGTATCCTCACGCCATAATCACGACAGAGACCAATGGTGCAATAAGGTAGGTTTATTCTTTCACGTTACAGCTCATCCATGCACGTCTTGCTCCTGGTCATTTCCTGTGTCTTTGTGTGCGTGCGCAGACCGGAACTCGTGTCCGGTTTCCTGCCCCCGCCCTTCCCTTACTCATGTGCAGGGTCCTAGTGCTCTATGTTTATTTATTTATTTATTTATTTATTTATTTATTTATTTATTTATTTATTTATTTATGTATGCAATTTTATATAGCGCGGACCTTACCCGAAGGTGTCAGAGCTCTTCACAAAAGGACCAAAAATGACATACAGGAACAAAATACAAATGCAGACAATAGGTTACATGGATCAAAAGTGACACTAGTGAGAAACCAAAATACATGAGGTAGCAATCGGTGCATTACAGGAGAAAAAAGTGAAATTGGTGCAGGTTACAAAAATGTACAAAATACAAGTAGAAGTATAAAATTGCAATAAAAGGCAGACACTCCATCACAAGAACAAACGTTACGTAGGCAAAGGAGGCACTTGTGCAAGTAACTAAAACAAACAAAATGTGTGAGGTAGCAAACAGTGTGTTACAAAACAAACGTGACGTGTGCAAGTTCCAAAAGGGTACCATACACAGGTATTGGGATACTACTAAACATTTAAACTACCAGAACACACTGGGGAGGAAGTACCATAAACCTGGCCAATAGACTTTCCAGTAATGGGAGGTCTTCCTTCAAACGAAGGCAAGGGTGCGAGTTAGACTTGGAGGTGTCTTTGGAGGAGAAGAACTTTAAGGTCCCGTTTGAAGGCCTGAGAGGAGGAGGTAGTCCGGAGCTGAGGCGGGAGTAAGTTCCAGATTCTCACTGCGTTGCCTGAGAAGGATTGGGCCATCGATCTTTCCTTCTTGAAAGTGGGGGGTTCAAGCAGCAGATTTTCCGCATTCCGAGATGGTCTAGAGCCTCCAGAGAGTTTCAGTTTGTTCGACAGGTAGCGAGGAGAGGAGGAGTGCAAGGCTTTGTGGGTGATACAGGCAGTCTTGTAGATAGCTCTAGCCTCGATGGAAAGCCAACGCAGTGAGGATAGCAGCGGTGAGATGTGGTCGCTTCTTTTAGCCCCATAGATGAAACGGGCTGCTGAGTGTAGGACCGATTTCAGGGGGGACAGGTAGGATTTGGGGAGGCCAGTAAGAAGAGAATTGCAGTAGTCCAGTCTGGAGAGGACCAGCAATTGCACCAGTGTTTTAAAGTCATGCTCAGGAAAAAAGCGACAAATTCCCCAAAGAAGACTTTGCAATGGAATTGATGTGAGGGATTAGATTGAGATTCTTGTCGAGTAAGACACCAAGGGATTTTGCGCTTTCAACAATGATAGGCTTATTGTTGAGTAGATTTGTCTGATCCATCCAAGATTGAACCGGGGGGAGGGGAGAGGGAGGAGGAATTCAGTTTTGGAGGGATTCAGAATCAGTTGATGATTTGACATCCAGTTTTGAATGGAATCGAGAGTTGAGCTAAGGATAGTGAGATCGTGGGTTGAGGCAACTTTGAGGTAGATTTGAGTGTCATCTGCGTAGAGGTGATAGTTGGGCATCTTCAGAGATGAGGTCAAAGTTCTGCCAAACGGCTAAGGATTTGCGCT
Organism: Lissotriton vulgaris; assembly: GCF_964263255.1. Classification (NCBI taxonomy): domain Eukaryota; kingdom Metazoa; phylum Chordata; class Amphibia; order Caudata; family Salamandridae; genus Lissotriton; species Lissotriton vulgaris. The sequence continues at coordinate 21,565,077 of NC_141688.1, forward strand.
CCTCAGGAGGGGTAGGGTGAGCTACTTGAGCCACGAGGGATTTCACTTTTTCGTCAAAGAATAGAGCAAAGTCCGTTGCTTTCTTGGTAGAGTCCTCCAGCTTGGAGGATGTGGGAGAGTGGTTAGGAATCTTGATGAGATCGAAAAGTTTTTTGGGTCTATTTTTGGCAGAGTCAAGGAGAGTTCTGAAGTGCGACGCTTTCCCAAGGAAGATGTTCTTATGGTATTTGGATCTTGCAGAACGAAGCGTGGCTAAGTTATCAGTGGAGGGCGCTTGCCTCCATTGTTTCTCCAGGTATCTTAGCTGCTTCCTTTCTTCATAGAGGGATTTGTTGTACCAAGGCGCTGAAGGAGTGGGCCTAACCTTTTTGCTTTGGAGAGGAGCGACCTTATTGATTTTGACTACAAGGACTGTGAGGTATTGGGAGGTGAGTACGTCAACATCTAGGTTCGGGTCAAGCTTTGGAAGTGATAACAAGGATGATTCACAGAGGGAACCAATGTCAATATTTTTAACATCACGGAGCCACGAGGTAGCCCTCTTAGGTTGGCCAAGAGTTATAGAGTGTGAAAGGTGAATAGAGAATGGGATGAGGAGGTTGTCAGACCAGTCAACATGAAAAGGGGTGGTGATAGAAAGTCTGTCTGCTTTGGAAATAACAAGGTCCAGGATTGAGCCCTTAAAGTGTGTTGACTGTATGCAGTGTTGTATAAGATCATTTGCAGAGAGGAAGGAGGCAAGCGAGCTCGCAGAGGAGTCTTGCGGTGAGCCCCAATGGAGATTGAAGTCCCCCACAAAGGTCTGATGGTCACTTTCCGAGAATTGGTCGCTGATGAAGTCAGTGATTTCTTCTAAAAACGAAGGGTCGCTACCCGGTGGACGGTAAATGACATGGAATCTGAGGGGTGAGCGATGGTGCAATTGGAGCTCAAGAGAAAGGCCTTCGAAAGTGCGGAAAGAGCTGAAAGGAAGAGCCTTCAGTTGAAGGGAGTTTCTAAAGATGACTGCAACACCACCCCCAATGCCGTCAGTTCTGTCTTTCTTGAGTATAGAATAGCCTGTGGGTAGTAGGAGATCAAAGATAGCGTGTGAGGTGCCGTTGAACCAGGTCTCTGTGAGGAAGAGCATGTCAACCTTGTGAAGGGTGATGGTATTGGAGATTTGAAGTTTATGTCTTACTGCTGATCTGCAATTGTGGAGCAGACAGCGCAGCTCTGTCAAGACTGTTTTGGTGATGGGGGTACTTGGGCTCTGCAGGGTGATTGGGATGTTAAACTTATACAGGGGTGCTCGGGAGGGTTTAGGTGGAAACTTTGTTCTGACAGAGGAGATGGTCGGAATAGAGTAGACAATAGGGTAATCGGGAGGTGCAGGTTGAATAAGGGTGGCATTCGAATGCTTGTGTGAGATAACCAAGTTTGCCGATGAGGGGTTGGGCTTAGTTATAGTGGGGTGAGGGGGCGAGGTGCAACTCGTGGGATGGTGTGGGTTATCCACAGGAAAGGGGGTGTATGGAAAGGAGGGAAACTTGGTTATGGGCACGACACATCAGTCCACTCCTCAGTGTCATTCTATGCCCTCACTGATCTTAAAATAGACTCTGCTCACCAAATCCACCCAGATTATTTGCTTTTTGACCATTTTTTTTACACTTTTACTGTGGGTGAGCATCAAAACTGATGACTCACCCAGGGCAAACACTTGACAAATTAATTGTGCATGTTTACCGCCAGTGCCTGCCTTTTAGGATGAGGCCACTGCGACGCAGTATGGGTAAGGGGCACTTGGCTGGTTTACAAATGAACATGTGTGCACACGTGTGAGGGCTGCATGTGTGAGACTCCTGTCATGCGCAGACCAGTAACTGAGTAACGGGGAGCTTGGTGCAGAGGGGACTTTGCAGGTTTGGACATTGGCATGGGCCTCAAAATGTTAGTGTACACTAATTGAGAAAGTCAACGTGGTTTTCTGTCCTTTCTGCAGTGACACTCCATGTACACTTATGGGAAGACTGACACAGAGTACATAAAGAATTTGTATATTTGTACTTTTGCTTCCCTTATGCCTACAGAAACCAGTGATGTATCGAAAAGGGGTTGAACCTGTATGCCAAACCAAAATCTGAGAGTTCCAAGATGATACCTAAGTACTAAGTAAGATATATTTATTGTTCTAGTTATTTAAAACCATGTACAACTGGAATGAACTTTTAGGTATTAAAAAGCAGTCTTAAGCTCCTTTGTAAATGAAGTCAGGGAGAGTAAAGCCCTAATATATAATCTGGGAACCAACCTCTTCTTAGCAACAGATGCATGAGCAGGAGTGTACCGCGTTTGTACCAGTCAAAAACATGTCTAAGAAACTCAGAACATGTATTGTGTAGGGCCTTGTGGGCTATACAAATGACCTTGAATTTAATGCAGCTTCTGACTGGCTACCAGGGTGATGCCCCAAAACCGATCCCAGGATGCTTGTTTCCGGTCTAGGGAGGACCTGGCTTGGAAGTTCAGACTTGACTGTTTCTATGAAGCACAGGGTCAAGACTGATTTGCATATAGCTGGGTCTAAACTGGGCTGGCATGGTGAGCAAAAGAACAATGGATTTAACCCGGATCCCTTGACTGGGGATGAATGTTTGATTTGCTCTGCATTCCTTCCATCATCTGTGTGTCTTTTACAACTTCTTCACAATGGCTAGAACAGCACTTTGACTTCGCATGCAGTAAGTGTCGATTTCGTACTTTGACAACATGGAAGGCATGAGCAGTTTGCTTTGACCATGGTAAACTCTCTGAGAAAGCACTGTTGATCTTCCGGTTACTTATCCCTTATCTCGTCACCGATTTTAGCATGTTACCCAGCCTAGGTATCCACCAATGACTACGCCATACACAGAGTTTAGTATTACATATCTTTATTCTTCTGCATGTAACTGCGAACTCCACATTCTTAATCTGCCTTCATTGCCTTCCAACATAACACTTACATCACAGCTCTATGGAGTATGGAGTCCATCAGGAGCCAAAAGGGTTACGTCACTGCAAACTCACAAGACACTACACTGGCCATTTTAATTTCTTGCTTCACCAGCAGCTTCTGAGTGGCACTGGTCATTTTGGAAAGTTCACTTAGAGGAAGCAGATTATAATTGACCAGAAGATCCTTAAAATAGTAATCTGCCATTAGAGAATCATTTTTTGAGTTGGCCAGTTCTATGTTTATAACATATCTTATTTTATACTTGAATTTCCCTTTACAGTCTATGCAATAATTAATACGGTTGATATTTATACGGGCCGTGATTGATAACAGGCCCAATTACAGCCTGATTAAACTTTGGGGAGTCGCATTCCATACATTAAGTATTTTCCTTATCTTATCCATAAATACTGTCACAACAGATCCAATAGCGTTTCCACCGTATTCTGCGGCAATTCTTTTTAGGGAGTTTTATGGAAGTAAGTCTTCTCACCAGCTCTCACAGTCGTGGTCAGGCTTAGTTGACTCCGCTGCGTGAGTAAGCCGACTCTGCCTTCTCCTCGCTCCACTCCTTTTGCGGGCCGCTCCCCAGCCCGTTCTCGCCACCAGGATCCAATCTCTGACCACCAAGGTCTGCCTTTTGCCACTCTGGCCACCCCTTAAACCTGGCATTTTTGTCAGCCTTCACTTCCTGTATTTGACTAGCCTTTATTTATTTTATGTAATTGTTGTACATTTTGCACCAGTCAGACAGTCAGCCTTTTCACTTCCTGGAACAAGCTAGCCCCCTTGTGCCCTCCCGACATTTTCTCATTGCCCTCAACCACCGAGCCTACCGCCGTCCAGTGCTTTTCCCTCCCCAGGACCTATTTAATGGAGGCCACAGTGCATGCGTGCCGGCGTGCTAAAGGCAAGTCCGTCTGCGACTGTCCGTGCCTGGAATGTGCCCAGTGCCAGGAACCCTAGCTCTCCTATCATTCACCGCTACACTTCTTCTAAGCCCCTAGCCCTGGCCCCCAGCGACCGCGACAGCAACTGCTGCCTCTCCTCCCCGTTACCCATGGAAGGACCCTTCTCCTGCCACCGCTGCCAGTTCACCTGCAACACCGAAACCCTTGCCGCACCCACACAACTGACCTCAATCCCCTCGGAACAGCTCCAATGCATGCTTCTTACCGTCTGATGATCCTTCTGTACGCATTCAAAATCAATAGGGAATGGATCACTTGACCTCAGTAACCGGGGTCTGCAATATTTATCCAAGTTGTCAATAACAAACCCTCATTCACGTACTCCAGTTGCGAGGCGGTATATCTTGGTTCTCTGCCTTCTGTTAAAAACGTGACAGCATCATCATTGGGTTTTCAGTTCAGTTCAGAAAAGCTTTATTCGAATTTTAAAAACAAAATCATAAAAGCATACATTAGAAAGTGCCATAAATATTGAATGGATTATATAACTCTTAAAATTCACCAAGATAAAAACAATTTTTGTTGTGCTGGGCTAATCATCTGCTTAGATAAAATAAAAAACATAATGTTTCAATTTAAAACAGTCTAAAATTGAAGTTCGAAACCTAATGACAAGTTTTAAAAAGCTAGATACTGCATAGATTACAGGATCACTTTCTAGCTGTTGCAATCTAATAAATGCTAATTTACAAGTGCGGATACCCCACTCCTTTAAAATAGGTTTCAGGAAGGCCCTCCTTGGTATCTGATAGAATTTACAAAAGAACACACAATGAATGTTTGATTGAATGGAGATATCGTCACATGGACATATTAAGTTTTCCATTGACCAAGTATTACAGTGTGGGAAAGTAATCATTGGGTTTTCTTTCAGTTGTATGCTTCCTCCATCCGGAGGAGAACCACTGGTTATTGCAGTAGTGATCAAGGAGAAGGTAGGTGGTGAACAGTGCTTTAGTGAAGGTGGAACTAGGTGATGATTAAAACAATCTAGTTTACCTAGTTTAAGAATTATTTAATGGTCTAGGTTCCAGATTTGTCTAAAACAGTGTCATGCGTGTGTAGACGTATTATAAGTTTTGCGCACTATGTTGTCCAAAAAAAGGTCGACATGTTTCAGCCCTTGGTCTGCCCAGAAGGGTCAGGGGGATGTCTTCAGGACTTAAGTAGAGAATGCTACAGTTTTTGCTGAAAAACTGGGTGAATTTTACTCGTTTTTAGAGGTCAATAAGTACCTCAAAGTCTTCGTTTGTGGACTTCAGCAGGTTGCCAGTGAGCATGCTTGACAGCTTTGGCAGGATGCAGCGTGACTTGTGCTGGCTCTTCCCTTGGCAACCTAGGTAAGCATGCCACAGATATCTGGGACACCATCACCACTTCCACCCTTGACGTGATGTTCAACCTGAGACCTGGCTCACACCGTCTCAACCCCTGAAATTGCGATTGCAATGCCCCACGGCTACAAGATGATACACAGAAACCACGCAAACACACAAGGAGTAAGCATCACCGTCATCGACACTGATACCCTTCAGTGCACCACCACGGAAGACGGCATCACAGCAATCATGGAATACCTCGACTTCCAAATCCAAATCAACGCTAACACAACCATCAGAGGAACCCTCGCCTACAGGTCCTCTGCCCCCCGTCCAGGCTTCTGCGTTGCCATTTCCAAACGTATCTCCCTCAGCAATCCGTTCCAAGCACTATATCCTCCTCGGCGAACTCAACTTCCACCTCGACCACCCCAATGACACCAACTCTGCCAACCTCCTGGAAAGCATGAGCAACATCAGCCCCACTTACTGCACAGGACACACCCAGAACCCAATCTTCACAGCCAGTGACAGAATCCAATACAGCCACGCCACAAAATTTGCCTGAACAGACCACAACATCGTCCCCTTCAGCATTGCAAGCTCAACACCTCCCACCACCATGCTCTCAACTCCTGCACAATGCAAATAGGAAATAAATAATCAAGACCCAAGGGACTACCGCCCTCAACACCACCAGACCCAATACCATCAGCTAACTTCAGCTAGCCGTGCAAAACTTCTCTAACTGGATTACCAACTGCACCGACACAGTCACCTCCATGAAAACTACCAGAGCCACCAAATATTCCAGCTGGTTCACCACTGAACTCCAGGCCTACAAACACGAGTGTAAGCAATTAAGAGATGATAGCACACCAGTATGAACGCCCCAGACCTCACTACATTCAAATCCATTTTCAGGAAAACCACCATCGTCTCAAAGAAACCAAAAATTAACCCTAACCACTGCATCGAGGCAAGCGTGAACCACACAAAATAACTTTTCAGCATTGACGGAGAATTCTCCTGCCCACCTGCCACCAAGACCATGATCTGCCCTTCTCAGGCCCTCTGCGACCCCTTGGCGGACTACTTCCACAACTAAATAGGAGACATCTACAGCAACTTCTACCCACAGCCAACTGACTCTAACAACTCCCACAGTCACCTGCTCACCGATTGGACTCCGCACATAACGCCAAACACCAGAGCCATCATGAGCTTGATCCACTCCAGAGCACCAACAGAACCCTGCCCCACCACACCTTCAACCTGGGACAAAAGGAGATCAGCGCGAACTCACCAACATCCTCAATGCTTCCATCCCTACCACCACCATTTCTGATGCATGGAAACATGCAGATGTGAAACCCCTACATAAGACGCCCTCCACAGACCACAGCAAGCTCAAGAATTACTATCTGATCTCGCTGCTCCCCTTCCCAAGTGCCTGGAGAAAGCAATAAACCACCAGCTCACAGACAACCTGGAAGGAAACAACCTACTTGATGCATCCCAGTCTGACTTCCGCTCCAACCACGTCACGAGGCTGCCCTGTTAGCTGCTACAGACAAAATCAGATCCATTATCAAACATGGTGAGACAGACTCCGTGATCCTCCTCGACCTCCCAGCGGCCTTCAACACAGTATGCCAGGACACCCTCTTCACCAGACTACAGCACATCGGCAACAGAGGAAATGCTCTCAAGTGGATCACCTCCTTCCTCACAGAACGCATACAGAGAATCCGCCTACTGCCCTTCTTCCCCGGTCATGAGAGCATCATCTGCGGCATCCCCCAAAGATCCTCCTTCAGCCCCACATTCTTAAACGCATACATGACTCCTTTGGCAGACATTGTCCACGCCCACTGAGTCAACATCATCTCATGTGCCGATGACACCCAACTCATCCTCTGTCTCACGAAAGACATTGGCAAAACCAAATCCAACTTCTGGGACGCCATGGCAAACGTATGCAACTGGATGAGATCCAACTGCCTGTAGCTGAACACGGACAAGACGGAATTGCTCATCTTCAGAAGGAACACCTCCCCATGGGACGCACTCGGTGCCTCACCTCCCCCTACCAACCACACCTGCAGCCTCAGCATCATCCTGGACAGCGATCTCCATGAAATGCCAGGACAATGCTGTAGCCTCCGCCTGCTTCCACACCCTCCACATGCCTCACAAGATATCAGATGAATCCCCGTCAGTACCAGTAAAATAGTGTTTCAAGCCCTCGTCACCAGTCTACTGGACTACAGAAATGCACTCTACGCCTGAGCCACCACCCATCGCCCTAAACGTCTCCAGGCTATACAGAGTGCTGCAGCCAGACTCAACCTCAACATCCCCAAATAGACCAGCTTCACCCCCACCTCAAGTAGCCTACACTGGCTCTCCATCCAGAAGAGCTGCTGACCCATGCCTACAAAGCCCTCAACAACACCAGACCCACCTACATCAACCATCGCCTAACCTTACACCAGCCGACCAGACAACTCTGAACCACCTCCCTCGCCCTCTCACACATCTCTCACATCCAGCAGAGCACCAGTGGAGGTCGCTCCTTTTCCAGACTCGCCTCCGAGTCCTGAAACACTTCATACTCTACCTCTGAACCTCCCCTTCACTCACCAACTTTAGGAAGGGGCTCAAGACCTGGCTCTTCAACTAAGGCTGATTAGGACCTCAGAACCTGGATACCCCCTGGGATGATAAGCTGTGCTATACAAATACCGACTGTTATGATGGAACCGGATCCAACCATCAACTTCTGTTGTGTGTATTCCATGGGCTTTCCAGTTTAACTTGTTATCAATTTTCATCCCAAATATGAGTAGTTGGGCTCCTGCACAATTTCGTCTGGCCCTATGAACCAGGTGTAACAGTTTTTTGCAGCCGAATGCCATCATTTTTGTTTTGCTTTTATTGATCTGTAAATCATTAGCTACATTTATACATGTAAACTCGTCAACTGGTTTTGGAGCCAAATCGATGTGGGTGATAACATAACAATATCCTTGGCATAAGCCAGATATACTATTTTGGTTTTTCCTAGTTTAGAAAAATCTCCTTTTACTTCCTGCAGCACCTTTATGAGATCAGAGATATATAAGTCAAGTCAAGTCAAAAAGCTTTATTTCGATAAAAATTCATTATCATAAAAGCAGAACAATAAATGTATAAGAAATTACAAATTAAGTTTTACTTTTTAAAAAGAGGAATTCTGTATCTCTGGGCCAAGCAAAAAGTTTCTGAAATTATTTGCTCAGTATTGTGTAGCCAGTTGGTTTTTTGAAAAAAGTGAAAAATTAAAACATTACAAGAATAGTTATTCTGAAAAAGGATTAAACAGATTGTTTTAGCTTTTTGGCTCGGATAGCCCAAGCCCAAGATAGAAATTTGGCTAGGGCACAAACATAGGGTACATAACTGTCCGAAACAAGTATCCTGATTGCCACATCATGGCTCCTAGTTCCCAGCTGTCGGCAAAGGTTTTTCAACCACACCCTTCTTGGATTAGCATATTCCTTACAGACAAACAGAAAATGCGCTAATGTCTCTGGGTTAGCTAGACACGATGGACATAAATCAGTTTTGTCTATACAGGATTTCCATCTTTTGGTAAAAGTGTTCAGTGGCAAAGTACCCGTTCTAAATCTAAAATACAAAGTCCGAGCAAAGGGTTTCCCAATTATGTCCAGATAGGGTTCCCGCCTGGGACAGTCTTTAAACATCAGGAAGTCCTCTGTTAGCTTGCCAAGGGACGTGCTGGAATGTCTTTGGGAGCAAATCCAATCCCGATAGAGCTTTTTGAGTATTTGCTTTGGGGGTGAGGTTCTACTTAGCCAAGATTCGAGTAGGCCCAGCTTGGTCAGTAGAATTTTCATGTCTTTTAACCATTTGATTCTGTCCCAATTCGGTGTTGCCATGATTTCTTTAAGGCCTCTGGCATATCTGCTGAGTTCTTCTACCCGCCAAATACGGGCCCATAATAGTAGTGGACGGAATTTCGCGATTTCGCCAATCTGGGTACAACCAAGGTCCATAAATAAAGGAAGTAGTGGGGTGCTTTGTGGAAGGGACATTATTTGTCTGCAGAAGTTGTTCTCAGATCTTTGCAGAGCTTCAGTAGATGAAAAGCCTCAGAGTTCCGCTCCATAAAGGGCAGAGCTGACACCTTTGGCTGCGTAGATCTCAAGGACTGTTCCTATTGGTTTTGTTGAGCTGGAACGTTGCTCCCTTAGAAGGGCACCTGTGATCCTTTTATGGTTCAGCAGCATTTTGTCTAGATGAGGCGTCCAATCCATTCTGTCTGAAAGGCGTATCCCAAGGTAATCAAAAACTTTTACCCTTTCCAAAAGCTCAGTGTTTAGGGTAGGGGAACGCACATGCTGTTTTGGAGGATTGAGGACAAGGTACTTTGTTTTGTTGGTGTTTATTACCAGGCCTCGGTCAGTACAAAATGATTGGAAATAATCTGAACAGCAAAGGGGCTAGGGGCTTCTTTTAGCCAATTGTGGACATTCCTTTACCATGGGAGAAGTTTACTCTCACCCACTTATCCATATGTAAATCCATTATAAATTTAAGCTGACTATTCTCAATTCCTCAAGCATCCAGTTTTGCCCATAATTTGTCACGGTTACTTTGTCAAAAGCCATTGAGAAGTCAAAAAAACATGTAAATAAGTTTTTACTTTTGCCTCTTGGTGCCCTTTGGGCAAGAATGGCCAATGCCATGATGTTGTTGATGGTATTGCAATCTCTTCGGAATCCGGCTTGGTGAAATGTTAGGCTGCTTACTGTATTAGCCCATTTTCCAGAAAAGTTAATAAATGTTCTATGAAAATGTTCCCTTCCACATTGAGCTCTTCTGCAAATGTTTGGAGCCACGCTTGTAACGTGGATGTATAATGGAACCCTTCCTTGGTGGCAACATTTTCCCTACATGCAGCACTGAATTGATTATACTGGCAACCAGCCCACGCCAGGCAGCCGAGTCTTTCTTCATTGTTGCAGTAGAGAGGCTGTTTGGACCCACAGCTCTCGAGCTGTTGCTTGCAGATATACGCCGTTTAGCCTCCTGAGGTGCTATGCCATATCTATCTCGACCTGTGATGTTGTTATCCATGGAAGTATTCGGTGTAGGACCTCGGTAAAGCCCTTCCAGATGTTCTTTCCAAAACTCAATTTGGAATTTGATAGTCTCTCCCTGATCTGATAAACTTAGTTCCCAACCCGACGAGCTACCAAAACTTCTTTTAGTTATTTTGTGCGGCATGCGTTGTGCAGTTCAATCCACAGAGAATCCTGGTGTTTTCTCTTGTTATTATAGATGTCTTGCTTATTACATTGTTTACTTTTTTATAGCTTGGGGTTATCTGACGATGAACCTGTCTTTTATACGACTATTTGTTTTCTTGCCATTTTTTTTTACTTTACAAATTTTAATCCGGGATGGATTTAGCTGGTTCATTAAGGAGGAAGGGATGTGAGTTTTTGATTATGTGGGCACCCTAGTGCAATGCCTGATCACTCATAATAAGTGCAAAAGAGCATCTCATGCTTAACCACTGATAATGCAGGTATGTCATGCTTTATTACTGATAATGCGGACACATGATTTCAATGCTTGACCATTAATTATAAATGCAGAGGGATTATGGTTACTGAAGTCAGTGATGGAACGAAGTATTACCATAACATGTGATACTGGTTTAGGCCTGTTGTTGCCTTTAGTGTGAGTTTGACACCATGCATACCATGGATAGGGGAAACAAAACTTACAACGCAACTTTTACAACGCACTACCTTTACAACGAAACTTTTACACCGCAACATCCATTACAACGCATGCCATTACAACGCAACCATTACAACGCATGTTACTACAACGCATATCACTACAACGCATGTCATTACAACGCAGTTATTACAACACATACCATTACAACGCATACATACACTATCCAAAACTTACCCTACTGTTGCACCCCCTGGAGTTAGAATAGTAATTTTTACCCCTACACTATCCAATACTTACCCTACTGTTGCACCCCCTGGAGTTAGAATAGTAATTTTTACCCCTACACTATCCAACACTTACCCTACTGTTGCACCCCCTGTAGTTAGAATAGTAATTTTTACCCCTACACTATCCAATATTTACTATACATGCAATGTAATGGTATGCGTTGTAATGGTATGTGTTGTAAATGTAGTATGCGTTGTAGTGGAATGCGTTGTAAAGGTAGCTTTAAAGAATTAGTTGTAATGGCATGCATTGTAATGGAATACGTTTTAATGGATGTTGCGGTGTAAAAAATGCGTTGTAAAAGTATGCGTTGTAACGACATACATCCCATGGATAGTGACTAGTTCGGTGCTGGAAAAGGGCAAGCATGAAGGATGGGGACAGTGAAGGCTTTCTGGCAGGAGTGGCTCCCACCTTAGTTTGTTGGCAGATGAAAATAAATTACTTCGACATACTCACAGCTGTGATGCTGTGTAAAAATGATATTTTAATGACATATGTGAGAGGCTAAAAGTAGGCAATCATTTATTGTTCTTGGTGCTCAAACGTCTATAAGGACAGGTAGACATTAAGTATATTAGCCAATGAAGTCGAATGATTCAATCAATTCGGCTGTACTTATTTGTGCAAATCCAGAGCCCTATATAAGTAATTAACTTAATTTCTCAGTGAACTTTGGAACTGGAATCCCAATTACTTTCTCACATTCAAAAGAGCGCTGTGACAAGCCCATGGTTGATTTTAGGCAAAGTAGGCTGTGATGTGGAATTATAGCTCATTGCTTCTAAAGCTCACCAAATATGTTTTTTGACCTAGGTGTGGTGGACGTGGCAAAGAAAGAACTTGACAAGCAGCTGTCCATCGATCATCTGAATCTGGGCTTCTGGTGGGACCTTCCCTTACGAGTTGGAGCAGCACCCATTGAAAGCAGTGTTCTCATGAGTATTGTACCCAAATACGTTTTACTTATTTCTTTTGGTCCCAGATTTAATCTTCATTTCAGAACTCAAACTCACAAAGCAAGGGACTAAAACGAGAGGGATGTATAGGGCAAACAACAAACACTAGCTGCATCTCTTCCCTTTCCATTCCAAGTCTGCCTCCCATCACAGAAAGACAAAATCCAACATTCTCTTCCAGATCTGAAGCATTGCGTCTATTTGCATCCTACCTTACCTACCAGGTGAGAAAGGCTGCATTATTTGCATTCTTGTGCTTGTAATAGGTTTCCTTGTGTTGCACTTCACATGCCTGACTATCTAAATCATCCTTCTGCTTAACTCAGTGTGTCTTTGTAGATCAGCTTCCGAGCTGAAATGCTGCAAAACCTGCCATGCCAACTCCCCTTGTCAGGCTGAAAACAACTTGGTTCCTCAAGTTTAAACATTCTGTCATGAAGGAGACTCCTTCATACCCTGTACTATTACAATTTCTGTCACTATACAGGTGGCCACTGCTTCTTCCTCCTTTTCATCCTCCAGTCTATGTGTTATTGCCTTGAGTTGTGCCATCAGGGCAGCAGGGAGTGTGGTGTACCCTGGGAGGTGAAATGTACTATTCTAACTCCATTTGTACAATATTTTGGAATAGTGCAGCTTTACCAGGAAATTTGAGGACTGATGTGTCAACGCATGGGTAAAACCCTATTTTACACCAGGCCCTTTTTTAATATTGTAACTCCAATCCTGGAATATTTTGGGGAGAGATTAAAAAAATATATCCTCAAATGTATAAGAAAAGATTAAAAAGTGATAACTTTGTATTGTCCAATGTGCTTCCATGAGGGTGCGGCTCAAAGGTGTTGAGCTCAAATGTCCACGGACTCGATAATTCTCGCTTCGGTGCCTGACCTAATCATGGGTTCACACTCTGCAACTCTGGGCATTAAGCTTGCTTAATCTCCACAAGGGCCCCCCCGCGGCGGGATGCCTGGCTTTCACCTTGGGGATGCCCTGTAGGGGCTATCTCACAGGGAAAAGCCAGGATGGGTTCCCAAGGCAAGCACGGAGATACCCCTTCGGGGGTCGATTCTGGCGCTATATAAGAAATATAATAATAATAATAATAATGATAAGGAAAAAAAACCTCTGCCATCACCCTGTCTCTGATGGCCATGTTGGCCCCTTGCTAATACTTGCTCAATTGCTAAGCACTGCTGAGGATCACAATGCTATTATAGATTGTAAACCTGATTGTAGGCTTTGCAGAAATCTAGATAAAAGACTACTTCAGTCATGATCTCACCATCACTATTTTCTATGGTTTATCCATTAATCTTGGCAAGTAAGGTTGCGATATTCTTAGATGTCTTTAAGGTACGACCATTCGACTTACTGAAGCGGATTGTGCCAAGGGGTGGATTCACAGGAAGTAATTCCTGGAGATTAAAGGCCACAGCTGTATACCAACTAAGCTGTGATAACCCATATCAGTTAAAAATACAGTAAGTTTCTCACCGGCTCCAAACATTTGAACGGATGCTATCACGTAATCAAGTAGACTCTGTGGAAGTTGACTGAAGGGTATAGGAGGCAGTTTTACCCACTGGAGATCTTCCATTTAAGATGACCAAATCATGTTTTCCCAGAGTTTCAAGTAATTGAAAACCACACTTATTTCTTCTATTTTTTCTGGGAGCAAAATCTCAAGAATATACCATATTTCTTCTTTTTCAACATTAGCAACGGTCAAGGAGGCAGAATTGGACACCTTTGCATTTGGATAACCCATGATTATTACCAACGGGCAATCTTCTGTAATAGTAATGAACAAAAGCAAAGAATGAGCTCACAAGGTAGTTCAATGGTTTCCCTGGAGTGATATATGTTATATGCTGTTTTTTAACGCGCACAATTACTACCGGAGTATCATGGCGCGGTATACCGCTGGGGAACCCGTCCTGGCTTTCCCTGTGGGATGGTCCCTACTGGGAGTCCCCTAGGTGGAGCCAGGCATCCCCGGCGTTGATGGGGCCGTTGTGGAAATGAGGCAAGCTAATGCCCAGAGTTGCCGAGTGGGAACCCTGGTTCGAGTAGGCACCGAGGCGAGAATTATCAAGTCCGCTGACCCTGGTCCACGACCCTGCCGCGTCGGGAATTGAACCCTGGTCCCAGGGCGACTCCTGCTTCTAACCAGTGAGCCACACCACACCAGCATATTTGCTGGTAGGAAAACGGAAGAACAGCCTCTCGCATCTTGGAAAGCCAGTTTCAAGCGAAGACCTACATTTGAGGGATAAAGAAAAACGTCATGGTTCCAATTAATCGGGTTATTAAGTAAAATTACCTCCCTCCCCCAACCCCCACTGCCATGACCCCTTTTAGAATGCCTTGAATTACAAGAAAACACAAAGTAGCCCACAAATATAAACTCTGTACATGCCCAGGTTTCTTTTAAACATACAATTAGAGGATTGAAAGATTTAAAAATTTTTAGTTTAATCTCATCCTGTCCCTTTTGTTGTTCCAAAACAAAAATAGTCCCACCTCCCTCGAGCTACCTCAGAGGCTCATCATTCTTAAATATGGGGTGGGTGTAATGCAAAACACATACCACCTATCTTTAGGATTCCCCTGTAGGCAATCATTAACTCGGTTTATCCATCACATGTCAAGAATTTTCTTTTGCAATCCAGTGGAAGGGAGGAAATTGTGACTTGAGATTGATTTCAGTTGACTAAGCTTCACCTTGATAGGAATGATTATACTGAGGAGGTGAATGTGGCTATATCTCTAAACTGCCCTTTTGTAAGCATTGTGGTCTTGTACTCCCAGGTGCTGCCTATTCCTTTGATAAATCCGCCACCAGTATTCTCTTGGTGCAAGGTGCTTCGAAGACATTTGTCCTTTTAAAATTTCAACTTATGGGCACACTGCTCCACCAACCCAGAGGTACCTTTCACTCCCGTTTATGTGCTGTTTTTGGACTGGAGTAGCTAATTAGTGTACCTACTCATTCTGCAGGTTACTTGCTCGACCTGATTCTAGCAGTGTTTGTCTTAATTGCTGCTTCCATTCTTTTTCCAGACTCCTGGTCGAACCACTCCCTAGTCCCCTTTAAAATGATGTTCTCTGGCCCTATAGTGCAGCAGTTGTTTGGACTGCTCAATCCCCTTAGTTTTAAACCTCCCGTGTTGACAAGAGGCCTTTGTCCGTTGTTGGAGCAAAACTGTGGAATGCCCTGCTGGTTGGCTTTTGGTGAACTAAAAGCCATCTGTTCGCTAATAACAGCTTGAAACTTGGTTATTTACCACTTTTATTCAAGTTTCCAGTATGAAGTTCTTGTGAGTTAGCTTTAGCCTTCTCTCACACAAGGACACATGTTGAGTATTTCTGTGCTTTGTAAATGCATATTCATTCATTCAATCTTAAAATGCACTTCCCCAGATAGAAGATACAGCCTCACCTTATATTTTAAAGAACATTTACAAAGGAAAATATGACGTCTTATTCCATTTTACTAATATAGCTCCTATTCTAAATTTGCTTCTTGTGTGATGCTTTTTTCATCTACCATTCACTCCCAGCTTCTTATGTAGGATGTTGCATCACTTCCTATACATGCTCAGCTTTCTATGTGTGTGAGATGTTACATACCTCCCTGGTATAATTATGCCTTTTGTGTGAGACAATACATCACCTCAATTTCTAACCCAGCCTTCATTGTGAACTACATTATATTCGTTCCCATAATAACTTCAAAGTAAAATAAAAGGCAACCAAAATCTTTTTTGTTTCATTTTGATCCTTGTTTAAAAAATGGTACACTGGGGACAATTTATATTGGTGTTGTTGGCTGTAAACGTACGTTTAACACTGAAAATACTTCAATTTCCTCCTGACAGAAATTGGCAAAAGGATTCCTGATCGGAGTAAATAGTTTCCCTACTGTTTATTTCTCCACTTTAAGTGTGAAACAATCCAGAGAAATAAGCCCCACTTAAGAGGTGTGAGTGGACATAACAAGCAGTGGCTAACCTTGTAAGTTTGGGAACACCCAGAAACTCGTGCATTTGTAGGCATCCCCATTATCAAATGTTAATACTTTCCCACTATGAAAATGGTTGGAGAGTTACTTCAGCCATTTCCTTTTCTGAGATGGGAAGAGGATCTCATCACCCCCAAATTTGAGGTGGCTGTAGAGGAAGGGCAAATTTGGAGAAAATACATCTAGTTTGAGAACAAAAGAAATAAAAGTGTGAATTGGAGAGCAGGAAGCATTCCATCGTGGTGTTAATGTATGCTATGTAGCTTTATGCACAGTAAGAATAGGACACAGGGCAGATGTCACATGACATTTCTAGTAGTACCTCTGAAAACCTGAACAAAGGTAAAGCATTCTTGGCTTATTGCTGAGAATGCATGTGAATTGAAAAAAGTAGTAAACCTGGACCCAAATGCAGGTGTACTTTTATGGGTGCAAATGTACTACTTTCTTTGTGAAGTGTGCCCCCTCCCCCATGAGAGGAAAACGTTCTAATGTTTTCATTTTAAACATTTACAGAAAAAGATACATCTTCAGAAGGTGTGTGAAACCGATCTCATGTTTCTGCTGTCAAGATTCAGATGAATTTCTCTTTCTGCTCGAATGCTTGAGTATAGAAGAGGGTATGGGGTGTGCTGTTGAAATTAAACTTTTAATTCTACCTCACCTGACCACGTCGACACATAATAACATCAATTCCTTCACAATTCATAGTTTGTCTCCTGACTGGGACTTACTGATTAAATTCCTCTTCTAAATCTGAGACACCACATGACTAATTTCCTCTTCCAATTACCCTACTGACATTGAAGCACGAAATGAATGCTGATAAAAGTTTGTAAATACCGTTTGTAAATTGTAGCAAAATGCCATCAGTTCTTGATCTGATTGGATCTTACAATCCTATAGCTTCCAAATGGTCCACAATATTTTTTGTCACAAGTGAGATATTTACCTCTGACCCCTTTCACTGATGCTAGGAAATGTCAGTTATTGGCCAACGCCATTCGTTTGTGGCTGTGCAACATAATTAAACTATGTCCGAAAACATTTGTTTTTGTATGTTTTTATTAAGGTGTAAATAAAGAAAACAAAAAGGACCAAACATGTGTTTCCTGTTATTAATACATTATTGGATTTATGTGTTGGAGATTTGTGGAGGAAGTCCTCTTATAATTCAACAAGTCTTACATCCATACTATAAAATGCTCATGTAGCTTATTTATTATTTATTTATTTACAGTGTTTGTGTGGTGCGGGCCCAGCTGGAAAAGCAGATTCACAATGAGCAGCAATTCTAGATTCGTACACTTGGGAAATTTCCATTTCAGGTGCCTTGTCTAACAAAGCCAGTTAGTATAGAAGGCAGTCTGAAGTACTATACTTGCTGTGTCACATTTTAAGAAGATTTAGTTATTCTCTAGAGACGTCTTCAAGCAATAAGTCTGCTTGGAATTCCAATACCAAACAAGGCTAGGTATTTGACGGAGATCTAAGGCATGGAACAGCGAA
The DNA here is from genome assembly GCF_964263255.1 of Lissotriton vulgaris. NCBI lineage: Eukaryota > Metazoa > Chordata > Amphibia > Caudata > Salamandridae > Lissotriton > Lissotriton vulgaris. The sequence goes on from NC_141688.1 coordinate 21,582,890, forward strand.
TTATGTACAATAATGTACAAAGAAAGTACATTTACATCACAGGTTCAATGGCGTCGTCTACATCAACATTTTATCGCACATATGTACATCTGCCAATGCTTTTTCACATTCATCAGATAGTATACTATATCCTAACATTTCTTACAGTAACTTGCTGTTTTTGTCCCAACCATGTAGCTGTGTCTTCTGAAACTCAATTTGTACTTTTGTTCTTTTCACATTGTGGGGCTGCAGCAAGCACTATTTTCCATCAGGAAAGAAAGTCCATAAAAAAACAACAACATATCAGTTACATATTTGTATGCAACTTCCTTTTCAAAAAGTACTTTAAAATTGATGACTGTTAAACAAATGCACAATGTTTAGGGTTCTTCTCAGTTGATGTTCCCTCTTGTATACACTGTAGTGTGAACATTGGTTACCTGTAACAGTGAAACAACACTTTTAAATGTTCAGTGTAAACATTATGTAGAAATTAAAAACCAATGGCATTTGATCACAAACTCGAGTAGGTACCCAGGTAAGACTGTATTTTGACTTAATGACATCGTTTTTAGGGCTCGGGCCTCCGCGTCACCAGGAAGTGGTGGGCGGAGTTTCCGAGCTCTTTCGTATTTAGAAAAAAAAAATGCAGAAAGGGCTCCGGCTGGCACATTCCTTATTTTTTTATGGCATCTGCCTAGTGATTCGTCTTCGCTGTGGTGTGTATTTAGTAGCGTTGACGTGATAGGCTGTAAGTAATTTACGCGTGCCCGATGTGGCATATTCTGTGCGCGAACGAGCACGGCAGAGTGATTAATCTTAATTAGGAGCTGTCAGAGTGCCCGTGTAATGCAATCCAGATGGTTAAGAGAGGTGTCCTGCTTGAACTTTTCACACATCACGAGCGCTGACTCCTTCTCAGTTCTTATCTCTCGCTGTGTGATTCACTGCCGTGTGAAGTGGAGGGGGCAGCCGGGCAGAGCGTGCGCCTAAGGCTCGGAGATTTCTGGACTCGATGTCTGGCGCGGGGATGCTTATCTATGCCCCTGCAGAATGTGCTCGAAGCAGGAAACAATCACCATCAACGCATCAGCCTCCCACCTCGATAACACACACAAAATATTCTAGAAATTGTATAGCCAGTAACTAACTTTTTAGGACTGCCATTACCCAAGACCTACTGATTTGAACAAACATTTTATGTTTAATACACTTACTAACAGGAGTTTTTAAAGAGCCCTCTTCATGCATTACCCCGTTATTATGTCATTCACGTTTCTTCCCGCCCACTACTTATGACTTTGCAGAAATTGACCCACTAAAGCCGATGATAATGCATATCTACAGGCTAGCGATGACAGCGCATATCTACAGGATAGCAATGACAGTGCATATCTACAGGCTAGTGAAGCCAATGCATATCTACAGGCTAGTGAAGCCATAGCAATGACAGTGCATATCTACAGGCTAGCGATGACGGTGCATATCTACAGGCTAGCGATGACGGTGCATATCGACAGGCTAGTGAAGCCAATGCATATCTACAGGCTAGTGAAGCCAATGCATATCTACAGGCTAGCGATGACAGTGCATATCTACAGGCTAGCGATGACAGTGCATATCTACAGGCTAGCGATGATAATGCATATCTACAGGCTAGCGACAACAGCGCTTATCTACAGGATAGCAATGACAGCGCATATCTACAGGCTAGCGATGACAGAGCATATCTACAGGCTAGCGATGACAGTGCATATCTACAGGCTAGTGAAGCCAATGCATATCTACAGGCTAGCGATGACAGTGCATATCTACAGGCTAGCGATGACAGTGCATATCTACAGGCTAGTGATGACAGAGCATATCTACAGGTTAGCGATGACAGTGCATATCTACAGGCTTGCGATGACAATGCATATCTACAGGCTAGCGATGACAGTGCATATCTACAGGCTAGTGAAGCCAATGCATATCTACAGGCTAGCGATGACAGTGCATATCTACAGGCTAGCGATGACAGAGCATATCTACAGGCTAGCGATGACAGTGCATATCTACAGGCTAGAGATGATAATGCATAGCTACAGGCTAGCGATGACAGCGCATATCTACAGGATAGCAATGACAGCGCATATCTACAGGCTAGCGATGACGGAGCATATCTACAGGCTAGCGATGACAGTGCATTTCTACAGGCTAGTGAAGCCAATGCATATCTACAGGCTAGCGATGACAGTGCATATCTACAGGCTAGCGATGACAGAGCATATCTACAGGCTAGCGATGACAGAGCATATCTACAGGCTAGCGGTGACAGTGCATATCTACAGGCTTGTGAAGCCAATGCATATCTACAGGCTAGCGATGACAGTGCATATCTACAGGCTAGTGAAGCCAATGCATATCTACAGGCTAGCGATGACAGTGCATATCTACAGGCTAGCAATGACAGTGCATATCTACAGGCTAGCGATGACAGTGCATATCTACAGGCTAGCGATGATAATGCATATCTACAGGCTAGCGATGACAGCGCATATCTACAGGATAGCAATGACAGCGCATATCTACAGGCTAGTGAAGCCAATGTATATCTACAGGCTAGCGATGACTGCATATCTACAGGCTAGCGATGACAGTGCATATCTACAGGCTAGCGATGATAATGCATATTTACAGGCTAGCGATGACAGCGCATATCTACAGGATAGCAATGACAGCGTATATCTACAGGCTAGCGATGACAGCGTATATCTACAGGCTAGCGATGACAGAGCATATCTACAGGCTAGCGATGACAGTGCATATCTACAGGCTAGTGAAGCCAATGCATATCTACAGGCTAGCGATGACAGTGCATATCTACAGGCTAGCGATGACAGTGCATATCTACAGGCTAGCGATGACAGAGCATATCTACAGGCTAGCGATGACAGTGCATATCTACAGGCTAGTGAAGCAAATGCATATCTACAGGCTAGCGATGACAGTGCATATCTACAGGCTAGCGATGACAGTGCATATCTACAGGCTAGCGATGACAGAGCATATCTACAGGCTAGCGATGACAGTGCATATCTACAGGCTAGCGATGACGGTGCATATCTACAGGCTAGTGAAGCCAATGCATATCTACAGGCTAGTGAAGCCAATGTATATCTACAGGCTAGCGATGACAGTGCATATCTACAGGCTAGCGATGACAGTGCATATCTACAGGCTAGCGATGATAATGCATATCTACAGGCTAGCGACGACAGCGCATATCTACAGGATAGCAATGACAGCGCATATCTACAGGCTAGCGATGACAGAGCATATCTACAGGCTAGCGATGACAGTGCATATCTACAGGCTAGTGAAGCCAATGCATATCTATAGGCTTGCGATGACAGTGCATATCTACAGGCTAGCGATGACAGTGCATATCTACAGGCTAGCGATGACAGAGCATATCTACAGGCTAGCGATGACAGTGCATATCTACAGGCTAGCAATGACTGCATATCTACAGGCTAGCGATGATAATGCATATCTACAGGCTAGCGACGACAGCGCATATCTACAGGATAGCAATGACAGCGCATATCTACAGGCTAGCGATGACAGAGCATATCTACAGGCTAGCGATGACAGTGCATATCTACAGGCTAGTGAAGCCAATGCATATCTACAGGCTAGCGATGACCGTGCATATCTACAGGCTAGTGAAGCCAATGCATATCTACAGGCTTGCGATGACAGTGCATATCTACAGGCTAGCGATGACAGAGCATATCTACAGGCTAGCGATGACAGTGCATATCTACAGGCTTGTGAAGCCAATGCATATCTACAGGCTAGCGATGACAGCGCATATCTACAGGCTAGCGATGACAGTGCATATCTACAGGCTAGCGATGACAGTGCATATCTACAGGCTAGCGATGATAATGCATATCTACAGGCTAGCGATGACAGCGCATATCTACAGGATAGCAATGACAGCGCATATCTACAGGCTAGTGAAGCCAATGCATATCTACAGGCTAGCGATGACAGTGCATATCTACAGGCTAGTGAAGCCAATGCATATCTACAGGCTTGCGATGACAGTGCATATCTACAGGCTAGCGATGACAGAGCATATCTACAGGCTAGCGATGACAGTGCATATCTACCGGCTAGCGATGACAGTGCATATCTACAGGCTAGCGATGATGATGCATATCTACAGGCTAGCGACGACAGCGCATATCTACAGGATAGCAATGACAGCGCATATCTACAGGCTAGCGATGACAGAGCATATCTACAGGCTAGCGATGACAGTGCATATCTACAGGCTAGTGAAGCCAATGCATATCTACAGGCTAGCAATGACAGTGCATATCTACAGGCTAGCGATGACAGAGCATATCTACAGGCTAGCGATGACAGTGCATATCTACAGGCTAGTGAAGCCAATGCATATCTACAGGCTAGTGAAGCCATAGCAATGACAGTGCATATCTACAGGCTAGCGATGACAGTGCATATCTACAGGCTAGCGATGACGGTGCACATCTACAGGCTAGCGAAGCCAATGCATATCTACAGGCTAGCGATGACAGTGCCTATCTACAGGCTAGCGATGACTGCATATCTACAGGCTAGCGATGATAATGCATATCTACAGGCTAGCGACGACAGCGCATATCTACAGGATAGCAATGACAGCGCATATCTACAGGCTAGGGATGACAGAGCATATCTACAGGCTAGCGATGACAGTGCATATCTACAGGCTAGTGAAGCCAATGCATATCTACAGGCTAGCGATGACAGTGCATATCTACAGGCTAGTGATGACAGAGCATATCTACAGGCTAGCGATGACAGTGCATATCTACAGGCTAGCGATGACAGTGCATATCTACAGGCTTGCGATGACAATGCATATCTACAGGCTAGCGATGACAGTGCATATCTACAGGCTAGTGAAACCAATGCATATCTACAGGCTAGCGATGACAGTGCATATCTACAGGCTTGCGATGACAGAGCATATCTACAGGCTAGCGATGACAGTGCATATCTACAGGCTAGCAATGACAGTGCATATCTACAGGCTAGCGATGATAATGCATATCTACAGGCTAGCAACGACCGCATATCTACAGGTTAGCAATGACAGCGCATATCTACAGGCTAGCGATGACAGAGCATATCTACAGGCTAGCGATGATAATGCATATCTACAGGCTAGCGATGACAGAGCATATCTACAGGCTAGCGATGACAGTGCATATCTACAGGCTAGCAATGACAGTGCATATCTACAGGCTAGCGATGATAATGCATATCTACAGGCTAGCAACGACCGCATATCTACAGGATAGCAATGACAGCGCATATCTACAGGCTAGCGATGATAATGTATATCTACAGGCTAGCGACGACAGCGCATATCTACAGGATAGCAATGACAGCGCATATCTACAGGCTAGCGATGACAGTGCATATCTACAGGCTAGCGATGACGGTGCATATCTACAGGCTAGTGAAGCCAATGCATATCTACAGGCTAGCGATGACAGTGCATATCTACAGGCTAGCGTTGACAGTGCATACACTCACAAGGAGACCACAGCCAGCTGAGGTGCAATCTTCTCCCACTCACAAGAACGACATCACAGGCAGCAGCAGTGCAAGCTTCTTACACTCACAAGGAGACCACAGGCAGCAGAGGTGCAAGCTTCTCACACTCACAAGAAGGACATCACAGGCAAGTGGTGCAATATTCGCACAGTCACAAGGAGATCACTGGCAGTACACACCACATGAACACACTTCATAACACATAGCAACAATACATTGGCATTTACAATGCCATTAGCTCAAACTCAAATAAATCCGAGCCCGATTGCATTTCTAATGCTTGTTTGTATCTGTTACTTAATAACCTAGTAATCTGTCTAGCTAAACACTTTCATACCCTCCACTATATAGTGTTTTTTGTTTCCTGCTGAAAACAGTACACTATACAATTTCCTTTAATCCATCAGTAGATACACAAGGAAGAGTACACCATCCAGTGACGTTGAGAAGAATAAAACAAGACAGGTGTAGAGACACAGAGGAACAGTAAGGTAAAACGGGGGAAGGGATACAGCAGGATAAGTAAAGAAGAAGAGAAGTAAAGAATAACGAGATAGAGAAAATATTTGGGACAGAAAAAGAATAAACAGAAACTCATTCTACACTGAAATAGAGCCAGAAAGAAACAAAATGAAAACAGCAGACGAAAATAAGAGAAAAGGATAGGAATAGAATAGAAAGTGAGACACCACGAAAGAAAAAAGAAATGAATAAAGAAAAACTGGTTTAAAGTCAAAGAGGGAAAAGTAATGAGACAGAGCTATAACTAGAGAGCATTGAATAGCTCGGGAGGTTATATTATGTTATGTTATGTTAAAATGTGTTTATATAGCGCTCGGCTACTCTAAAAGAGTGTCCCGGCGCTTTCCACATGAAGCTACAGTGTATAACAACATAACAAGAAAAACAAAAGCCCAGAAGGAAACAAAGAAGAAAATCCACCTAAACAGAAAGATTAAAAAGCCAAGTCTTCAAATTCCTTCTGAATTGAAGCAGATTGGGAGTGCTGCGAAGTTCCAGTGGAAGCGAGTTCCACAGCTGGGAGGCCTTGAGGCTGAAGGAGCGCCCCCCTATCCGGGCCTTCCTCACGCGTGGAACCACAGCCGTGAAAAGGGATTCCGAACGCAATGAGCGGGCAAGGCGATAGAAAGCCAATCTCTTCTGTAGATATCCTGCGCCTGAGCCAAACAGAGCTTTGTGCACCAGCGTCAAGGATTTGAACATAATCCGCTTACGGATCGGGAGCCAATGCAGCGTCCGCAGAAGACCAGATGCCCGTGCGCGTCTATGCAGAGAAAAGATTGCGCGCGCTGCCGAGGTCTGTGTCATCTGCAGACGCTGGACCAAGTACTCTGGAAGACCCAGGAAAAGAGCATTGGCATAGTCTAGCCTGGATCCGATAAGCGCCTGCACCGTAATCCGTCTATGCTCCGCAGAAAGAAGTGGAAGAAACTTGCGGAGCATTTTCAGAACGCCGAAACAGGTGCCAGCCAGGCCAAGAACATGTGATCTGAGAGAAAGCTTGTTGTCAAGCTTAACGCCAAGATTTTTGGCCACCAAGGAAGAATGTGCCGGAGGGCACATGGCGGCCGGCCACCACTGCCGCCACTCGGGATCGGTGACACAGCCGAAGAATAACACCTCCGACTTACTGGAGTTGGCCTTTAGACTGTTCCGCTGGAACCAGCCAAAGACCATATCCAGACAGTCCCGAATTCTCTCCCCATCAAATGGCTGGTCTTTAGCACATGTGAAAAGGAGTTGCGTGTCGTCGGCATAGGACACGATCTGGGCTCCGTAAGCCTCCACCGCTGCCGCCAAGGGGGACATAAAGATGTTGAACAATGTCGGGCTCAACACAGAACCCTGTGGAACCCCAACTCCCAATGGCGGCATCTCGGCGGAGCTCTGGGAAACCCAGACCGTCTGGCGGCGGCCCTCCAGAAAAGATGAAAACCATCTGAACACCGTCCCCCTTAGGCCGATGTCATGAAGCCTAGCGAGAAGCGCCTCATGAGGGACGGTGTCGAAGGCCGCCGACAGGTCCAACATGACAAGCATGGCCTTGCCACCCACATCCAAGGTCTCCCTGATAATCTCAGAGACCTCCACCAACGCCGTTTCCGTACTGAAATTCGGACAGAACCCGGATTGGGACGGATGGAGCAAGTTGTTAGATTCTAAAAAGCTCGACAAGACACCATGAACATGTTTCTCGGTGATCTTAGCCAGGGCCGGGAGCAGTGAAATTGGCCTATAATTGGCCAAGACCTCGGCATCAAGACCAGGCTTTTTCAGGAGGGGGATCACCATCGCCCTTTTCCAGGTGCGAGGGACACTCCCCTCTCTCAAGGAGGCATTGAGGATAGGGTTGACCAGAGGATTCACCACTGCCGCCATCCCGGCCAAACATTTGGCAGGGCAGGGGTCAAGCGGGGAACCAGATTTGAGACTGGCCAACAGGGCCCGGGACATATCACTGGAGACAGGTGGAAAGTCAGCCAGTACTGCCGTAGGCAGGGACGATGTTCCAAGTCCTGCCCCGGGGCCACAACAGCCCTCCACAACGCTCTCCGAGAAGGAGGCCTGAATAGCCTTAATCTTGTCGGTGAAAAAAGTGGCAAGATCACATGCCCACGCATCCGAAGAGACAGGCGGGGGGGAATAGGAGGAAGGGGCCGTGAACTCCTTCACAATCGTGAAGATCTCCTTACAGGAGTTCGCCGCCGTCTCAATCCTCCTGGCAAGATATTCCCGCTTGGCACCCAGAATGTCACGATGATAGGCCTTCACCGCCGATCTATAGGCGAGTTTGGCCTCCCCATCATATTGAAGGCGCCAGGCCCGCTCAGCAACCTTACATTGACTGCGAGCCAGACGCAGCGCCTCCGTAAACCAGGGAGCTGACTGCCGTATCACCGAAGACCGGGGGGTCACCCTTGGCGCAAGATCATCTAGCCTCTCAGTCAGCCATAACTGCAGGGCCTCAGTGTCTCTTTCCGGATCCCCCGAGAGGGGGCAGGGATGTTCCGTGAGCGCCTGCTCCAACATATCTGGCGTCACTCTATGCAGCGCTCTCGAAGCCGTTCTGGGCACCGCGGGGGCGCAGATGTCAGACAGCCCATTTTCCAACACGGAAAACCCAATCAGACTGTGATCCGACCAGAGCACCGGCCGTGTTTCGATGTCAACAATTGGGACAGACGAGAACACTTGATCTAGGGTATGCCCTCTCTCGTGTGTGGGCCCTGACACAAACGGTGTCAAGCCGAGCGGAGATGTAATATCAGGCAGTTTGGCCCCATTCGGATCGTCCGTGACATTGAGATGAAAGTTGAAATCGCCTGCCAGGAGGCAATGCTGTGCAGAAAGCGCCAGCTCCGAGATAGCTGTCTGTAGATCCTCCCAAAAGGAACCCACCGGGCCAGGGGGTCTGTAAACTAGCAGACCCTTAAGTGCTTGAACTGGAGACAGTCTGAGCGTAAAGCCCAAGGATTCAGAGCCCTCAATGGGGTTGACAGGAAGAACCGAGCAGGAAATGTTCTTCCTCACCACCACCGCAACTCCGCCCCCTCTGCCCTTCGCCCTGTCTTGGCGGAAGATATTATAGGATGGAGGGATCGCAGTAAAGACGTCCGGATTGGACGCCTCTCCCAACCAAGTTTCGGTCAGGAGCAGGCAAAGAGGATTATCCCTGACAAGAAGATCGTAGATGTGCTGAGCATGTCCTCCTACCGATCTAGTGTTCAACAGCAGACAAAGATGTTTCGCATGCACTTTGGATGTTCTGGGGGTGCAGCAGCGTGACCCGGTGGGCGACCAGCCACACGCCGGGCAACGACGTTTACCCTTGTGTCGGCTGGGGAACACAGAGCGACACAGGCAAGACGTAGTACGCAAGGACCGAAGCGTAGCAGAGGTATAATGTATCATCCTCCCAGCTCCTAGACAGAGTCCGCTGCCGCCTCGCCGCCTCCGAGACGCTGACGGGCGCAGACGGGCAGGACTCTGGCACGACTCAGGCTAAGCGAAGGCGTACTCCTGCGCGTTCCGCTGCGCGGAAGGGGGCGACTTTAAGTAGGCTCTCCCGTCACCCTGCGCGCGCGAGTCCGCTCAAAGATGGCGGCCGGCGCTGAGAGTAAAGCCCCAATCCAAAATGGCACCCAAAATCGATCCCCAGAACCCGGACCCACCAAAGTGGTGGTGCTTGGAGGCACAGAAAGTGCACTTTTTAAATGCAGAGAGGGGCCAGAGGGCGCGCGCTACAAGCAAGAGGCAGTGCAATTTAAAAGCAAGGTAAGCGCTAAGCAGATACAAACCCAGCTAAATGATAGGGAAAATTGTTAAAAACACAGCGCTAGTGCAGCGCGAGCTTAACGAGGTGGTAGGTGGTCAGGGACACCGCCACGTAAGGAGCCGCCTTAAGTAGGCTATCCCGTCACCCTGCGCGCGCGCGAATCCGCTCAAAGATGGCGGCCGGCGTTGAGAGTAAAGCCCCAATCCAAAATGGCACCCAAAATCGATCCCCAGAACCCGGACCCACCAAAGTGGTGGTGCTTGGAGGCACAGAAAGTGCACTTTTTAAAGGTTCGAAAGCAAGATTAAGCGAGGGAGAACAAAAACTGTAAGACATAAGAAAAAGAACAAACTAAATGCAAAAGGGGAAGGAAAAGAAAGACAAGCATTTGCAATGCAATAGGTCTCGCATTAGGAAAGTTTGAGCTATTGGTCTTGTAAATGACAATTTTTTTATGTATGTGTTGGTTTTGAAAATAGCTAAATTAATAGCGTTGTCATTTACAATGCCAATAGTTATAATTTTCGCAAATGTGACACCTATAGCATTTGTAATGCAACATGTTTTGTATTTACGTGACTTAGATGTATTGATATTACAAATAACATTGGCTTTTAATTTTTTTAAATAATTAATACTTAAATAAAAGTGATTGTAATTTATAATGGCAATAGCTTAAACTTTTGTAAATAACTTTTGTGAAGATTATGTTCAGTGTATTTTATTGTGATGAAAATCCAACAATCGAAGTGAAATATTAACATCTTTTTGTGACATTTGTAATAAAGCTTGAAACATTGAGAGAACATATTAGAACCAGTTGTTGTTGAATGGTTGCACAGATTGATGCTGTGATGGCCCTGAGTGATGCTGTGGTGGCGCATAATGATGCTGTGGTGGCGATGAGTGATGCTGTGGTGGCGATGAGTGATGCTGTGGTGGCGCTGAGTGATGCTGTGGTGGTGCTGAGTGCTGTTGTGGTAGTGCTGAGTGATGCTGTGGTGGTGCTGAGTGATGCTGTGGTGGTGCTGAGTGATGCTGGGGTAGCGCTGAGGGATGCTGGGGTGGCGCTGAGTGATGCTGTGGTGGTGCTGAGTAATGCTGTGGTGGTGCTGAGTGGTGCTGTGGTCTTGCTGAGTGGTGCTGTGGTGGTGCTGAGTGATGCTGTGGTGGTGCTGAGTGATGCTGTGGTGGTGCTGAGTGATGCTGTGGTGGTGCTGAGTGATGCTGGGGTGGTGCTGAGTGATGCTGTGGTGGTGCTGAGTGATGCTGTGGTGGTGCTGAGTGATGCTGTGGTGGTGCTGAGTGATGCTGTGGTGGTGCTGAGTGATGCTGTGGTGGTGCCGAGTGGTGCTGTGGTGGTGCTGGGTGATAATGTGGGGGTGCTGATTGGTGCTGTGTTGGTGCTGAGTGGTGCTGTGGTGGTGCTGAGTGGTAATGTGGTGGGGCTGAGTGATGCTGTGGTGGTGCTGAGTGATGCTGTGGTGGTGCTGAGTGGTGCTGTGGTGGTGCTGAGTGATAATGTGGTGGCGCTGAGTGATGCTCTGGTGGTGCTGGGTGGTGCTGAGTGATGCTGTGGTGGTGTCGAGTGATGCTGTGGTGGTGCTGAGTGATGCTGAGTGATGCTGTGGTGGTGCCGAGTGGTGCTGTGGTGGTGCTGAGTGATAATGTGGTGGTGCTGAGTGATAATGTAGTGGTGCTGAGTGATGCTGTGGTGGCGCTGAGTGGTGCTGTGGTAGCGCTGAGTGATGCTGTGGTAGTGCTGAGTGATGTTGTGGTAGTGCTGAGTGGTGCTGTGATGGTGCTGAGTGATAATTTGGTGGTGCTGAGTGGTGCTGTGGTGGTGCTGAGTGGTGCTGTGGTGGTGCTGAGTGATGTTGGGGTGGCGCTGAGTGATGCTGTGGCGGTGCTGAGTGGTGCTGTGGTGGTGCTGGGTGGTGCTGAGTGGTGCTGAGTGGTGCTGAGTGGTGCTGTGGTGGTGCTGTGGTGGTGCTGAGTGATGCTGTGGTGGTGCTGAGTGATGCTGTGGTGGTGCTGTGGTGGTGCTGAGTGATAATGTGGTGGTGCTGAGTGATGCTGTGGTGGTGCTGAGTGGTGCTGTGGTAGTGCTGAGTGATGCTGCAACCATTAGCTTAATTTTCTATCAGTTATAAGCGAAAGTGCAGTTTTTCAACAAAAAGCAGGGCCAAGACTGATTTCCACATGGCTAGGTTTAAGCTGGAATGGCGTGGGGAGAAAAAAAACGATGGATTTAGACCCAGATCTCTGAGAGGGGGTGAATGTTTGACATCGTTCAGAATTCTGTCCATCAATTGTTCTTTTTGCACCTATTCCTCTGCACGTCATTAGCAGGGGTAGCAAGCGCTATTTAAATGCAATTACAACACAATCCAATGAGTGTTCTGAGACACTTTTGTATATCCTTTCATTATCCACACACTAGTGAAGGAGGGACTGCTTGAATCACAGTACAATTTCTCTGTGGCTTGGTGATCTTTGAGAAATGACACATTATCTTGTAGCCCAGAGTGCACTGCTACATCAAGGCTTCAGCTCTTAAAGGAACACGGTGATTCAACCTCTGGGGGTGTCCCAAGTGGAATTTCAGTGAATTGTGTTGTTTGATAATGGTGTTGAATGCCCCAGAGATTACCAACCTTGCTCACAGCACTGCTGTGCCTCCCTACTGTAACAATGAACCAAGATAATCAAACAGAAGCTTGGTTGCAGTGTCAAGACTGGCACTGCACTGTAACCAATCAGTGAAGGCAAAGGGGGCAGTGCGAGAAGGGACCTGGTGAAATTCTGCTGCTCTTTGTTCACCTTGACTGAAGCGCGTCCCAGCCATATAGAAGTGGATCGCAGGGGACAGGCAACCAAGGCCAGAGTTCTATGTTCTGAATTTCCAGCTGTCCTGGACAGATTATCACAACTGAACAATATTCTTCTTCGCTGACAAACACACCTGTTTCTAGTATCCAAATAGTACCTTCAAAACGGGGTCTCCCAGAGTAATTCTACTAGGGTCGGTCTTGTGCTGGATTTTTAGGATACCCAAATATGATCTAGAAGAAACATATCTTGATGGCAGTAATTTGCAAGGCCTTTGGTTAGTCTAAATGTTTGTATGTACAACAAGAGAGGAAGGGAATAATGGCTACTCTCCTACCCCAAAATTAGTAACTATTAACAACAAAAGAGAGCCTACAATTGTGAATTGTTAAACGACAGTATGTCTCAAGTGAGGAACAACAACACAGTGAATAAATTAAATTAAATTAAATGGTCAAAAAACAAGGGCCAAGGTGAAGAAGAATAGATTATTCTCTAAAAGAACCCTCACTCACCCTAGTGGTGACATGCATCATCATGGGGTTCAGTCACAGATGGGGCCGACTATCCCCACCTGTGTGCTTTGACGCCTGCGAATGCAGCGAAGCAGGTATGTGTGAAAAGAAGTGGTGTATGTGATCAGTGATAGGAAAGTGTATTAAAAGATCACAGCTGTGCCTCAACAAACTTTATTAAAGGCCAGTTGTTCACAATAAAAACAGTGAAGTTACTGGGATTTATATTAGAAATCCAGTGACTTAGTGTGGATGGTCAACATGTTTCTGCTGGTTAACGCCATTTTAGCTCAGCTTTCATCAGGACCAAGAAAACAAATGAAAACGTCCTACGGGGGTCCACGCACGCTAAGGCGTGCCCACACCGTTAGGACTACAGAGAAAAGACAAGGAATTTATACTCTCCTCTTTACACTCACGGTTTTACCCATCGTCAATGTTCCTGCTAATCGTCAGGATGTATTCTGTAAAATGATCAGAAAACAGACATATGTATTAGATGTATCCTTTATAGTTAATTGACCAGCTGAGTAAATCTTATTCCAGATACTCTATTTCTTGCCCATTGAAATAATTTGGCAAATATAGACGCTATTTTGGCAAATGCACACGCTATTTTGGATCTACCTAGCATTTCAACTCCAGTGGAGGCATGTATCTTTTTGATTCGGAATTTATGATTACAATACCAGCTATGCATACCATAAAAGTCTGGTCCTCAAAGCCGACTCTCGAAGGCCATAGAGGCCAGATACCAGACAGAGGTAAAACAGACTTAGTCAATTGAAATGTACTTACGGTGCTTGCAAAATCAGCATGCCTCATGGGCGCGCAGTGTTCGGCATATTTTCACTTCCAGCTCCGTCTGACAAAAACCAAACGGAACGTATTAGAAAGAGCGAGTGATTATCGCTACGAATTTAGTATGCATGCTGTGAGGACTGCCCCACCGTGAAGCGAGGCACATCCTCACAGAGACATCGCGCATACACTTACTATGTGCCGGAAGACTCGCCGCCCGAAACCTGATGTTCTCTCCACTGCAGCCCGGATCTTACCACACGGGTTTGCTTCCTGGTATTTAAAGTTCCGTGTTTTGGCGCATTAGCGCGTCATCGGTCATGTGATCATGACGTTGTCACGTGATCGCGGTACTGATACATGCAATATTTACTTTAAAAACCAGGAAGCAAACCCGGAGGCCTTTCCCCTCGAGGATAGAATTTTGGATGGTCACCTCCCCGAAAAAACAATCTCCTGATCTATAAGAAACAAATTATTCACAGGGCGGACCTACTTATAAAGTTGAGGGATAAGTGGGTGAGGGATGGAATAGAACTCTATGATGAGGACTGTCAAACGGCTGTGTCCTCCCCCTAAAGTGGTGGCCATTCCCGCACGGCTGCGGCTCGTTCAATTAAAATTTTTGCATAGGATCTATGTTACGGGGGCACGCCTTGTATGAATGGGTCTATACCATATATCCAATCACATGTCTAAAAACCTCTGTCTGCCATAGTTTGACGTAAAGTCGGGCATAAAAACAGATGGAAAGAACCCCTAGGGAATAGTTGTTCTTTGCAAAGTACCCGAGTTCTTGGACAAATCAATATTCGAGCAAGGGGAAGTTCCCTAACTCATTAAGTCAATTTTCCAAGAAATCGTTGTGACGTTTGGTACGGGTGGAAGTAGCCATGCCGGTATTTGGTCTGCATGGGCTATATCTAAATAAGGGCTTGATTTCTTTGCCTATATAAGGGCAATATGAAATGTACCTATATAAGGGCATAATTCGGGAAAATTCAATCGGAGCCTAAAACTCCACACAACATCCCCATACCTACATTCTGAAATGTCCCATTCCCCACATTGCTGCCAATTCCTCTCTCTCAATGAATGAATAGTTATTTTCTGAAGACATCAAAGCTCTTGAAGCCAAAGTTACAGTCGTGTCTCTACCATCGTGTTTTTTTAAAAGAATGGCCCCAATCCCAGAAGTATCGGCATCTACCATAACTATGGATTGTCTGTTGATGTCAGAAGATGTGAGGATGCCTTCTTCTGCTGTCTCACGCTCGAGTCCTTGAATTGCCCAAATGTATTCTTTGCCCCAAGAAAATTGAACTTTATTTACTATCACCCTGAGATCCATTCATTTTTTTAGCAATAGTACTCACAAACTTTGAATTATTAAACCCATGAAAGATCTGAGCTGTTCTTTGTTGCATCTAGTTTGGCCTTTTCAACCTAGGAAAGAGTTTCTTATCAATGTCTCTGTGGAATTTTGGTTTTGAACTTCTTCCAAAGCGTGCACTTCATCAAACTGGTCATCCTAGATTTTAGTGATGATATCTTTAGAAGCCACATCCATTGATCCCCTCTGCCTCTGTTTTCATGACATACACAGGTGAACTAACATTGTTTCCTACACAACCTGAAATCTTCTTCAAATTTGTTGATTCAGAACCATGATATGAGCTACCACACCAATGACAGCTCCATTGAATTGAGATTCAATTTATACTTTGATGTGTTTTATGTCCGTTAGCTTCAGCACTAGGATTCTGGTACCATGCATTTTTGTGTGCTGCTTATTTTGGTGCCCTTAATTGCTTTGCTGTCATTCCTCAACTGAATGAGCAGGTGAACGAGCGTACACTCCTGCTTTGTTTGTCACATATAGGGAAGTGTGTTTCTAATGCAGTTGTCCCACCCCCCCATTTATTGCCTGCCTTCTGATATATCTTTGACTGTAAAGCACTGGGTTCCTGCTAATCAGGTTCCCAGTACCAGTGTTCTTTCACCAAAACTATACTATTGTTTCCACAATTGGCACACCTATGGCTCACATATAATTCCCTTGTTAAAGGTACCAATGGTATATAGGGCCTTGTGACCAGAGAGGGTCTTTAAGGGCTGCAGCATGTATTGTGCCACCCTTAGGGACCCCATACCAAACGCAGACATGGCGCCACGGCAGCCTGCTTGTTTTGGTGCAGATAAAAGTGGAGAGTCAACCTGGCGCACATCCCTGTGTGCCAAGCCTGGCAGCACTGCAAAAGGCATAGGTAAGTCACTTCTACAGCAGACCTTACAGCCCTATAGCAGGCTGCACCATAACCCTTATGAGGGCATAACTGCTTTTAACAGATATGCCCATGGAGTATCTAAGTCCATTCTTAGACATTATAAGTGCAAAGTGAAGCCATACTGAGTACATGGGCTGGGAGCTTGTCATTATGAGTTCCACGGCTCCATGATGGTTTCACTAGTATCAAACGTCTCAGCTTAATAAACCCACACAGATGCCAGTAATGGATTTATTTAAAAAATGCACCCAGAGGGCACTTCAGAGGTACCCCCTAAAAATCTGACCAACTCGCTAGTGTGTGCCTGACTGGTCCTTGCAAGTCTGCTAACTCTAGACATCTTTCTGACCCCCTAAGCAGTAGCGGTGGGTGAGATTTTAAAGTGGTGGGGCGCAAAGTGATTTGCATACAGCACCGTAGCGAGCGAGCGCAGCGAGCGAGCCTGAACCCCAAAAGGGGGGTTTGGGGGGATAATCCCCCCCAAGAAAATTTTTGAAAAAAAGAAGAAAAATCGCGCATTTTCAAGCAAATTTGAGAAAGCAGGAAGGTTAATAAAGCAATTGTGAAAGTGCAGTTATTACATTAATAGAGGGCATAACATAGGTAGCTGCTTATTCAGTATAACCACAGAGCCTGCATACATTCCGTCATATTACGCTCAGGTGCTGAATTCAGACTATAAGACTTTCATGAAAATCTCAGCCCTAAGAGTAGAAGAATTTGTTGTGGGTGATGACACAAGGAAAGATCAAATCATTGCAATTGGTGGCACTGACAGAGTGAAGTTATTCAAAGATGGACTCAGCAACCATGGATAAGGCAGCATGATGGAAGGATGGCAGCCATATCAAGATCCTGCCCTACAACATTGGTACTGACTGTTACCCCATTACCAATAAACAGTTTTTGATGTGGAGTAAATAGATTCCTTGTGTTTTCACAGCTTTAAATCAGAATATTTAGCAACTAGAATATGATGTCAATGACCGATGACTGATGCCAAGCAAGCAACAATGGTACATGCAGAGGAGTAAAATGTATTGAACCGTTCTCAGACCATCCCCAAGGATCGCTTTTAGACTAGCATCTGTCCCAACTATTAGTCATGAAAATGCACATGAGCTACCCAATTATAAAACTTTGCCCACAACCACAACAGGAGGTGCCACTGATGTGAGTAGTAAAGGCTAAATTTAAGGTGAGCATTACATAACAGAGACACATTTCAGACTCAGATACTGCTGGAAGGGGATCCAGTTGTCTTTTGGCTGGGAAGTCACTGGGGAAGCAATGAGGCAATGAGGAATATATGTGTGACAGATTCATTACAAATCACTTAATCAGGATATTCCCAAAAAACTCTGAGTGAAAGGGACAAAACAGGAGAGATGAGCCTTGTAATTCAAACGCACCAGCAGAAAAGATGCGACTGGTTTCCTTGCCATCAACATACAATAAGCCTTTTTTTTTTAAATGCAGATTTATATAGCACAAACTCGACACAAAGGTATTAGAGCACTTTACATGAGCACCGGTTATGTTACACAGGGACACATTCAGGCACAGGGAGATTAAGTGATTTGCCCAGAATCACAGTCCTTTTAAACCCATAAGTAATTTAAACCGTGCCCCCAACCAAGGTCAGCAACAGGTGCTGCTGCACCCGTCTCACCGCCCTAAAGCCGGCTCTGTATGTACTCCTCCAGGTACTCGGAGGCCAATGTTGGGCAATTAGCAGTGGCTTACACGCACATCAAAAATAAAAGATGTGATGGATAAAGAACAAGTTGTGTTTTACTCCCACCACACATACAGCTGAAGAAACACTGGTCCTTCGAATAACTCTCCCTAGGTCCTCTAGGCGAGGCTGGACCCGTGCACAGCGCCTGGATACCCTCGTGGGCGGAGGAGCGCTCTACAAATACACATAACCTACCCTTAAACATGAATAAAGGTGGAGGGGCAGTCGACATGTGGTGTACTGTGAGAAACCACCATGTGCTGCAAACATTAATGTGTACTCGAGCCTTCAGATCAGCAAGTTAACAGCTAACACTGAAAGCCTATCAGAAGCCAGACTTGGGCCAAGACAGAAAAACAGAAAGAAAACACTGACAAATGACACCATAGGGCCAACAGTCAGGGCGTAGACAAAAAACAAATCAATAAAAAACCAGCCCGTGAATTCACCACTATCATTTTTCAGACTATTGTTTAGCGACAATTAGTCATCATCCTCAAGTTTTTTTCGGATTTCAAAAATCCTTAACACCACATACAGTACAGTTTCATAATTCATCAAAACAATTAAAACATTGTTAAAATAGCAACATGATTAAAAGCAGAAGGGAATAGCAACTACACTGCCTTTGTGAATGATACAGGCTAAACAATATTTCATTAGATAAAAACTACTCTTACAAATGTGTGTAAAGAGTTCACGACACGCAGCACCAATGTATGATAAAGTGCAAGTAACAATCTATAAGGGAATAAACCTCGGGGCACATGAACAACATTTAAAAGTAAGACAGGCCTGGGCTGGTCACGTGTCCCCAGATGCAAAAAGCAGAATTAAAGAATCCATATTATAACAGCGTTTTGAAGCCACGTGCAAAAAGGCGGACTAGAACATACAACCTTTCAAATGCCCCTGCGGGAATGTATATCATAATGGCAATCATATAGGCATATCATGCACAGATCAATGGTTGTCTATACCACAGGCATGTCATGCACTGGTGATTATTTCAATACGACATTCCATAAATCAAATTAAATTAAATTCATATGTGGTCAAAAAAGTTACACAGGCCCGATTGCCCACGTGAACAGGTGAAATTAAAGAGAGTTGTGAGACTCTAAATTAGAATGAATTGCATACAAAAGAGATCATGGCTCCAATTCCAGCATGTATACATACCAGAAATCTATCTAGAGCAGTGAACGTTGTGTTGATTAACTTGCTTTGTATGCACTGTTAAGAACTAACCTTGAAATGAGATCCCACAAAAACAAAACACAAGCTCCTCACCCGTGTGTATTATGTGGGTCAGCTACGGTTGTGCGGATGTGTCGGATCAGTACATCTGTGCATACCTTAATTTAACCTTATACCCCTGTGTATCAGTGCGTATAATTTGTGCTGATATCCTTATTCCGTACTAAAAATCCTACCTGTATTTGTCAACAAGAAAGAAGAAGATCTGTGGGTCTGGCAGGTAAAATTGGTAAGGAAAAGGGAAGAGAAAACAAAAAGAAACGTTCGTTCAGTACTCTGAACAACTTGCATGCTCTTTTTGTCCCAAGTAGGACTGTCTAAAACGGTCCTTGCATTTTAGCAATTATCGTACATACTGGGTGAACCAGCGACCTCGGCGTGCATGTTGATTAACATAACACTCAGAAATTATAAGAGTGAATGAAAGAGGACTCACAGTAAAGTCTGTGTGCTATTCAAAAAATCGAGGCACTTTATACACTAAATGAAACTTCCTGTGAGGTAGGCTGCTGGTCTGTGCAGGAAATGTATATTTAGTGCTCATTAGAACCCAAACATTTGAAAAGAGGTCATGCACGTGTTATCTGCTGAACAGATGTATGCCTCCCTATGAAAACATACTAGCCCGTCACCATGCAAGGTATGTGGTTCTTTTTATTTTAAATTGGACAATTAATATTGAAACCATCACCTGCAGGAACAGAAATTGTAGCCCCGGCCCTGTAAAAGAAGTGCTGGTGCTGGGCACCTGAAAGCACCTGCTCAAATTGAGCACTGGTAATAAAGGTATTCACACAACAGGCACATTCAGTCCTTGGCCTCTCTGCGAGCATCTTGAAAATGGTAGTGTGCCAATTGTGAGCTAGCATATAAAGGGGGTCACACTACTCTCAAATATGTACCCAAAGAAAGGAAACGAGGATGCAGTGCTCACGGGTGAGTGGAGGGGCATGTTCTGTGTGCATGGGACATGGAAAGGTGGAGGAGATGAAAGGAAGTATGCACAAAAAGGAGAGAATGGAAACTGTTGGAGAGGAGAACGACTGCTTGAGAGGCATGCAGGTGCAAGATTCCAGGAATATATGGGGAGGAACATGGGAGCATGTTTCAAAGAGAGAAAGAGTGCAGAGGAAAATGGTGTGAAAAAGAAAGCGAGAGAGAGTGAGACACACTGAAGACCTTACAACATACACAGAGCTTAGTTATTTAATTCAAAGTGCTTCACTCCTTTCAGAGAACCCCACAGCTTTCACACCAATAAAAGTCACTTTCATTTTCAGTTGGTTGTTGCTTAGTGTGAATTAATTTGACAAGAAATGTGGTCATTTTTTTTGTTTTCTAATAAAGGTGCCAGGAAGCCCCTCTGTGCTCCATGTAACGATACATAAATGTAATAAAACAATTGTGTTTAATAATATTGATAATAAACCTTATCACAAAATTTGAGTAAATACCATGTTGCCGGTCAGTTTAAAATCATTTAATCCATCTTAATCAAAGGCCCATTGAGAAAAAAACTTGACTTTGAAACAAATAAGTGAATCAGAGCTATTGCGGACCCACAATCTGCCGAACTAAACAACTGAATTTCCAGCGTCTTTTAGAGAGGGACAGACAGAGGGACGAATATAGGGTGGCAACAAACATTACCCGGGGCTTCACTGGTACCCAGTAAACAAAGGGGTCAAAGGTTTACATACTTTAGTACAACACACGCACTGCAGTAAAAAACGAAAGGATGTTTAAACATTTATGGGGTACAATTAAAAAGACCTTTGAATATAGCTGCAGTGACACCTTGCACTTTCAAAACGTGCAGTTCACAATTGATATTGTAACAAGTCACCGCAGCATATGCTGTTCCCCTGCACTGAGGCGTGAATGAGCTTCTGGAGTTCAGCGCCCCTCTGCCTGACAAAAGCCTGCCCCTTACTCCATCCAGCTCAGAGCCGAAGATGAAATAAAACCCACACACCACGTGCACACACACACACACAACACCCTGCGAGCATCCAGAGCTTTAAGCAAACGTGCTAATAAAAATAGACACAACTGAATTGGACCTACCAAAAAATAGCGAAGTGTTCTCACTCGCTGACTTTTCTTGTGTCAAAACCCTGCTGGAGCTGTGTCCTGCTTGCGACGCAACTCCAGCAATGCGCCGCTTTTACGGCACAGATGCATCACGCATCTGTGCTGTTTTTGCCCCATGGTGCGCCGCATTGTAAATGCGGGGCATCCATGGTGGCGTAGCAGCAGCGCACAATAAGTTGCGCATCCCTGCTGATATGCAGGGATGCGCCACTTATTGTAAATCTGCCCCAAAGTTTTCAGTCTATTGAGGATCCCCAGTGAGAAAAATCAGGGCAGCACTGCGAGGCAGCAATTTTCACAAATCACTGCCCTTAGAAATTGCAGCACTAACTCAAAAGAATGTGAATTCTTTATCTAATGGTTCCAGTTTTTTAGGCTGTGGAAGATTACACAGGGGCCTTAAACTATTCAATTTTCAGCAGTTACAGCTTATTTGAGAGCATTTTTCACAAGTGAAAGGCAAATGGAGGTACAAATCTATTTCAGTAATGAAAAGTGGACCTCTGATCGCCTGTTGCCATCTAAAAAACAGTAACGTTATGACTGAGAAAAAATGCATTCAGAGAACATCTTCTAATTGAAGTGCTTGTGTACAAGTGGGTGAGGGGGCTTTGTAACATTGGGGATATTTAGCAAACACAATCAAGGCTTTAAAGCAATGCAAGCTGTTCTAAAATCGGGATATCTAAATTAGATCAGGAGTTGCAATCTGCTATGTCCTGATTAAGCGTCTCTAGGAAAGTGATGAAAATTAGGCGCTAGTTCGCAGGCGACATCTTCTCTAGCTTGACCTCTCTGCGGCACTGTCTTGCATACAGGGATTACAGCTGCTCAGGGTACATTTAAACTTATCAGAGTGGAACCAATTTCCGCTCTTCGGGACAATGAGCATCATTGGGCTGAAAGGATGTTTTCACTCTGCGACAATGGCTTTCACACACAGGGGAACACGATGTGCGCGGTGGGTAAAAGAGCAAGCAGCAGAGCTTTTTTTTAATGTAAATAGAAAACACTATGCACAGCATTGTACATTTGAAAAAGACAAATGAGTTCCGGGGTTGAAATATATCTAAATAAAATACTTCTTTTGAATCGCCATTATATTTATATGATGCTATGTCTATTCTTTAGCTTATTTCTAAAACTGAAAAAGAAAACACGAAAAGTAAAAAAGACTGATACACAGAATGCACCATGGTACCTAAACAACCTCTAGCCCATCACCTGCTCTTAGCTCGAGGCACTCGGCACCGACCTTGGAGAGAGTGAAGTGAACATTCCAGCAACTCCGGGGCACAGCATTGGAATTATCAGCGCCGAGTCAGACACGAAATGCCACCCACGTGTTGCTGCAGTCACGCTGCTCCGATGCGCCCCACATCCTGTTAGCTCCCCCAGCTTGCGGCTGCCACGTCACAAAACCAGCCAATTCGAAATACCCCCACGCGCGGCATCCAATGATGGAAGCTGCGGGGCTGACAAGCCAATCCTGGTGCTCCATGATGCGCCAGGATTGGCTAGAGGGGCATTTTTGCTGCTCGCCCTGTCGCCCTTTGTGAACCCGGGCTGTGGCAGGCGAACAGCACCCCTGGGTCCCGCTGGGGACCTTACAGTGCGCATGCTTGAGGAAGTACCCAACTTTCCCAAGCATGCGCACTGCACTGTAAGTTCCCGATTGCGCAACTATCGGGATTGCGCAACTGCAGCAGGCCACCTGGCGGCTGATTGTTGCAATGTATGTATTTATTTTAATTAGAGAAGGATTGCGGCCGGCGGCAACGATGCGGGTCCATGTGGTGGCTGGTGGGGCTACGCCCCTACGCCCCAATGGACGCACCGCTGCTGCCCCTAAGGTGGGAGCCATTTGCTCTTGTGGGTCAGAATCAAGCCTGCTCTGGGTGGAGGTGCTTCACACATACCCCCAAGCAGGATAAGCATAGAAAGACAGTGAGCCTCAAAGGCTTCCTGCCCCTTGTTATGCTGACCAGGGCCTCTCCAGCCAGTGGAGAATCCCACTCCCCTAACCAAGGCCCCTTTTGGTGGCAATATTGGCGAGAACATTAGTAAGCAGGAGAGGCATGTCTCCTCTCAGCCAAGACCACCCCTACGGCGTCCTGAGCTGAAGTGACCTCCTCCTTTGAGAATCCTTCATCTTTCTCCACTCCTCCACCACCTTGCAATATGGTTTTACAGACACAGACACTGAATCCTCTCTCCATATAACCTTGTGAAACGTCTTCCTGGCTTCATTCAAAATCTCATCCTTATACATCGCTGCTAGCCATTCAGCATTTGTAACAGCTTTATACACGCCATCCTTTCCATCATCCAAACATGGTGTTTTGGAGGATGCTACCCAAAAGGGTTAAGGGATATGCCCCTTCCCCAGAGGGAGTGGACATGCAAAGGGTGTAGACCCTAGAGGTAAGTAGCCCATTGGTTACTATCTTCTAATCCCGGTAATACCCATAGAATTAGTACTAATCTTTAATCCTTCAGATTACTGATGACCTATGAACAAGAGGACAAATGAGGGCTAGGCAGCAGCGAAGACTGCAGGCAACAACTGACTTGGCCCCAAGCCTAATGGCCTGTCTGCAGTCCTCAGAGACCCTGCTAAAGAAGAGCAACTCATCCCGCAGCCCAGCAACCCCCAGAACCCTGGCAGGGCTGCCTGCCTTCTAAAAAGACTCCTAATCTCTTTTGCACAGCGGACCTGTCGAGAAAAAAACTATTTTAAATACTAAGTGGTCTGTCTGTGGTACTACAAAACCAACTACCTCTACACCCGATGTTCACAGCTTAAGTTCCAGTGGCCCACAGATCCAGCAATGGTTCTGTAGCAATTTAGAGTAAGAGTCCACCATGGGTTGACCCCTTCCGAACTCCACTACGACACCTGCAGCCTCTGCACGACAACCTCCCCAACTGCGACCTGCACTGGTAAGCTGATTTCCAACACCATATGACACCCATGCACCCGGAGCCCCTGTGCCTTGGGGAGACCATATGATGGTGTCCCGAAGCTCAAGCACAACCAAAGTCATCTGTGCAGCTGTAGGTCCTGGCCTGAGCCAGCAGCCTTTTTCCAACTTTGAGATTCTCTATTTGATTGCATGGGGCGCCCAACGCTGTGTTGGCCCTCTTCACCCAGCCACCCTTGCTCCGCTGAGGGTGTAAGTGTGGTGCTGCCTTGTGTCCCCCATGCTTAACTTAACCCTCAGAGACTGGGTTCCAAAAGCGTGGTACTCACCGGCACGCAGTACCACATTGATTGCCCTTTCTCTGTGGGATATCAGTAAAACCAGGTCCCAAGTTTGACCTCTGCACCCAGTTGACCCAGTGGTGCAGTTTTGTCACTAACCTGAACCTTGCCTGGTACTGATCCATCATACAAAAGCTCAATAACGTACATTGTTTACTTACCTGCATATTGCTCATTGTATTTAATCCCATCCTCCCATAGGATAAAACTGTATTGATTGAAAAATGCATGTGCCCACTTTTTACATTGAAAAACAGTGATACTGGGAAACGTATTTCACTGCAACAAAGTTTCCTTGGCTCTAAGAAATAAATATATAAAAAGTAATATTTTTACATATTAGTGGTCTCGGAATTAGTCATGAAGTGTGTGTACTAATTTCTTGCCTGTGTGTCTACAACAAATGCTTAGCTCTGCCCTCTGATAAACCTAACTGCTCACCCACACTACTACAAAAGAGAGCATTAGTATTATCTCCATGAGCTTCTGTAAAGCCTTTGAGGACCCACTGGACAAAGTGCACACTATACCTTACTTTGGTATAGTATATACAGAGCCAGCTTCCTACAGTGGTGGATCAGCTCTGGGTCTACGACTTTGCATTTTCTGAACCACTCTGACAAAAAGTGACCACATGACTACAATCCAACATTACCTTTAGATTCAACTGCATTCTTTAATTAACTTTTTTTTAAATTTTCAAATTCTTGTTACGCCTTTCTTAAGTCCCTTTCCTATTTTTTAAAGTTAAAAGCCCGCTTTAGATAGGGGATTAAAGTGCCTAGAAGTTTTTTGTCCTTTTATGAAAAAGGACCCAACTTTAGTAAAATAATGAGAGTTACAGATTATGTAGTTGTGGAACTCAAGCTGACACTTATTTATTTATTTATTTATTTATTGTGATTTTTATAGCGCACTATAACCCAGGGGTCTCTAAGCGCTTTGTTAGGATCAGCTAGGCGATAGAAAGGATGCATCAGATTACAATTGGCGGCCACCCCACGCTTGCTGGAAAAGCACAGTTTTTAGTTTCTTGCGGAAGGGCATTAGTTTCTTTTCATTGCGAAGTTCCAGCGGTAATTTATTCCACATAGCTGGCAAAGTATGTGAAAAAGCACGCCCACCCACAGTGGTCAGTCTACAGCGTGGCTGAACCAGATAGATGGAATCAGCAGATCTAAGCACCCTCCCTGGTTTATAGAGGGTCAGGCGAGATTTCAAATAGGTGGGTGCCCTGCCATGAAGAGCTTTGTGGACAATGCAGAGCCCTTTGAACATTAGCCTCTGCCTAACTGGCAACCAGTGGAGTTCCCGCAGGAGGGGGGATGCCTGGGTACTCCTCGGTTTCTTAAAAATGAGCCTAGCAGCATCATTCATGACCGTTTGCATTCTGTTTAGAAGACCCTGTGGAAGTCCTATATACAGTGAATTGCCATAGTCCAGCCTGGCTAAAATCATTGCAGAGACCGCACTCCTTAGAGTGGAGAAAGAGAGCAGCGGGGAAACTTTCCTGAGTTGACGAAGAAGGCCGACACAGCTGCCCACCACAGCTGTGACTTGCTTTTTCATGGACAGCTTACTGTCCACCTGGATGCCCAGGCTCTTAACCACCTCCGCCCGTTCCGAAGGCATGCCCAACTCCCCGGGCCAGAAACGATCACACCAAGGGTTGCCAGCGATGGTAATCGGCAGCACCTCAGTTTTGTCCGGGTTGATTTTTAGGGAGTTGCCGGACATCCAGTTAGCTGTACTTCTCAGAATGTTTTGCAGTCTGGCAAAAGCATTCTGGCTATCCTCCAACTGGATGATAATCTGAGTGTCATCTGCGTAGTTATATACCTGGCAGTCCATTTGATTGAGCATTCGAATCAAAAGCTGTAGATATATGTTGAACAATAGGGGTGACAGAGCAGACCCTTGTGGGACTCCGCAAGTGATCGAGGTTGCGGTAGAAAGCATGTCACCTAATTGCCCTCTCTGCATCCTCCCTTGAAGGAAGGATGTGAACCATGCCAGTGCTGTGCCCTGAATGCCGAAATCCCTCATCCGTGACAGTAGTTGTTCATGACACACGGTATCAAATGCCGCGGAGAGGTCCAGCAGCGCCAGGGCCCCCGGGATTTTCTTGTCTGCTCTGTTCCTAAGCTCATCTACGATTGACAGCATAACCAGCTCCGTGCTGTGATTCGCACGGAAGCCTGCTTGATTCGGCTCTAACAGCGTGTTGCTTTCCAGATGTTCTGAAAGAGTGGTAAGGACATGCTGCTCCAGAACCTTCGCCAGGAATGGTAGCTGGGAAATTGGTCTGAAGTTTTTCAGACATTTTGCGTCTGCCCCCGGTTTTTTTAGCAAGGGAATCAGACGGGCTTCCTTAAAGGAGGAGGGCACTTGACCAGTCTGTAGAGAGAGGTTCAGGAGGCTCAGCACATCTTCCTCTATGCCCGGGAGTGCGAGTTTAAACACTTCAGGTGGGCATGGATCCAACCTTGAGCCAGACTTGACCCGTCCCATGAGAGAAACGAAACTATCCTTTGTAATCAAGGGTAGATTAGAGAGCAAAATTGTGATTGGCATTCTAGCTGGAATATCCACCGGTGGACAGTCAATTTGCGAGGTTGCCGTAATTTCTGTGACCAAATCGATGATTTTGTTGGTAAAGAAGTCCTGGAATTTCTGACAATCCTCCTGACTAAAGTCCGGAGACTGTTCCTTGTTCTTCCTGAGCTCCGTAAGGACTCGGAAGACTTCTTTCTGTGGGTTCGTAGCCGTAGAAATCCTCTCCTCGTAGAACTCGGACTTCCTGGCTATAATCGCTTGCTTATAACTAGCGAGAGCCCGTATGTAGTTGCTCCGAGAATCAGGACTGTAATTTTTGCGCCATGTTCTTTCCAGTTTACGTAACCCACGTTTCTGTGCTCTGAGTGAATCGTTATACCACGGGGCCCCTCGTTTCCTATCCGTACGGTTCACCCTACAGATTGGTGCAACGTTGTCTGTGGCCTTCTGGAGTTTATCCATGAGTGCCCCACAAAGGGCCTCTGGGTTATGGGGGCGATTGTTGGGAAGGGGGTTGGTGCGAAGTAGATGTATCATTTTATCCCCATCAATCTTGCTCCACTTCCTAACTGCCTTCCACCCTCCTTTAGTTGTTGTTCTCTGTCTGTCCACCAATAGCTTGCCTCTCACCAAATGGTGGTCGGACCATACGCATGGCTGGGCCGTGGCCATGTCCTGAACAGGAACTGTCGTCCACACCAAGTCCAGGGTGTGTCCCTTAGCATGTGTTGGGCCCCTTACTTGTTGGGCCAGATCTAATGAGGTTAACGCCTCCTCGATCTGTAACGCCTGACCATCTTTTGGGACCTTCTCCCAATTTTTACCTCCATCTTGGCATAAAAGAGCGAAGGACTCTCTGTAGACTCACAAACCTCCTCCCAGAAGGAGAAAGTAGTGATGAGGAGGACCATTCCCAACCTCCTCCCTAGACAGAGAAGATATGGTCCTTATATCCATCTTTTCAAGAGTAGTGCAAAGAGTACCTAGCTCCCACACAGGTGGGTCATTCACTCCAAGCAGTGCTAAGGACAGTTTCAATGAGGAGGACATCCTTTTAGCAAGGATTGCTCGTAGTATAGCCCTGAATGATAAACTCCTACTATAGGAACAGAAAGAGCAGATATGGGCCTAGCACCCATAAATAGTGGCTGCAGCATAATTAATAGGGACAGAGTGAACCTTTATGACCGTATTTTCCCAAAGGAATTGTGCCCAAATATAAGGAAGGTGATGACATCACACAATGGTTCACAGCCTTTGAGAGGGCCTGTGTATGGAGACATTTAAAGAGTTCACACTGGGGAGCCTTGCTTTGGGAACCGTTCATTGGGAAGTGCAAGGATAGACTTCTGACACTCACTGTAACAGATGCTGAGTCCTACAACTTCATGAAGGGTGCCCTGATTGAGGGGTTTGGACTTACAACTGAAGAGTATAGGATCAAGTTCAGGGGGGCTCACAAAACCTCAGTCCTGGGTTGACTTTGTAGCATACTCAGTAAAAACACCAGATGGCTGGTTAACTGGAAGTAATGTGTATGACTATGATAGACTTTATAATTTCATAATGAAAGAACATCTATTAAGTAATTGTGTGCAGGAAAAGATGAAACAATATTTAGCAGACCTACGGCCAGTCTCGCCCCAAGAGTTCGGGAAGAAGGCTCATCATTGGGTAAGAACCAGTGTCCAAAACTAGATATGGTGGGGGTGAATAAAAGATTGAGGCCAAGAAGACCCCCCTCCAATCCTCAGAAAGACAGTAGGGCACTATGAAAAATATAAAAGTAAGGAGTCCCCTGTAGGCCCCCAAAAACCTGTCCAAGAGGGAGCCCAGAGACAAGTCATAAACTGAATGAACAAGCATTTGCAATGCAATGGTCTCGGCATCATTAAAGGTAGAGCTATTGGCATTGCTCATGACATTTTTTTTCTTTAAATCAAAAATAAAACTCTGCCCTCACCACTCTGCACTCACCACTCTGCACTCACCACCACTCTGCACTCACCACCACTCTGCACTCACCACTCACCACTCTGCACTCACCACTCACCACTCTGCACTCACCACTCACCACTCTGCACTCACCACTCACCACTCTGCACTCACCACTCACCACTCTGCACTCACCACCACTCTGCACTCACCACCACTCTGCACTCACCACCACTCTGCACTCACCACCACTCTGCACTCACCACCACTCTGCCCTCACCACTCTGCCCTCACCACTCTGCCCTCACCACTCTGCCCTCACCACTCTGCACTCTCACCACTCTGCCCTCACCACTCTGCACTCACCACTCTGCACTCACCACTCTGCACTCACCACTCTGCACTCACCACTCTGCACTCACCACTCTCCACTCACCACTCTGCACTCACCACTCTGCACTCACCACTCTGCACTCACCACTCTGCACCACTCTCACCACTCTGCACCACTCACCACTCTGCACTCACCCTCACCACTCTGCACTCACCACTCTGCACTCACCACTCTGCACTCACCACTCTGCACTCACCACTCTGCACTCACCACTCTGCACTCACAACTCTGCACTCACCACTCTGCACTCACCACTCTGCACTCACCACTCTGCACCACTCTCACCACTCTGCACCACTCACCACTCTGCACTCACCCTCACCACTCTGCACTCACCCTCACCACTCTGCACTCACCCTCACCACTCTGCACTCACCACTCTGCACTCACCACTCTGCACTCACCACTGTGGATGAGTAAAACATCCCTTATGTTAGTGTGAAGAAACCCCACAGGAGGCACCGGCATGTGCGCAGCTCGGAGGGTATAGTTATTAGCTCCTGTGCACTATTTTGATATGGCCGCTAGCATTGTACTCTTATTAGTGTGATCACAACATATAGGCTGTACAATATACTTACAGTGTGAGCTTTAACCTTCAAAGCGCACTCCCTCTGTGAGCTCAATTTGGGTGTGTACAACACAGTATCACTGTGTGAACGCAGTGAATAGTTCACGAATGAGGACAATTTTCAGTGTATGTGTACCACACGTGTGTAAATTATCATGAAGTACCTACACCCAGATTTCCTAACTTTTGTTTCTCCGTTGACTAGGGTGGCTAAACCTTTATAAATCAAAAGATGATATGGAGGGGGGGGGGTGTATAGTTCACGAAGCATGCACACAAAGACCTGCACTAACACACACCCCAATGACAGAGTGATGATGTGAGCCAATGGCTTGGAGTGGACGGCGTCATCCTTTCCCGTCTGGTGACGAGTGTAGCACTTATAGAACATTTCCAAATCTCTGCTGTAATATTGTTTCCCAAGTTCATCAGTACAAAGCGACAAGAGCCGCAGCGCCTCATAGGAAGAGAGGGGCCAGGACTGCTGAGTCACATCCAGTGCTGGAATGGTATGAAAAACCATACACTGGGTTTCAGTGTGCAGCAGAGAAAAGCGCGTGGATTCTCGCGAGGCAGACTGGTGAAATCAGGGTCTGACAGTCAACAAATACATTTATTTAAAAGAAAATAAATTGGCTGTTCCAGCTTATTCGTTCCCAGAGAGGCTGCGTTTAAAATCTCTCACAGGGTTAAGACACTCGCGGCCGCCCCGGAAGTCAGGCACGGTCGCCTGTGACGGGGGCGGGGCCACGTTCACACCGGAAGAGGAGGCAGGCGGAGTCGTAGCGTCTCGCGGCCCGGGGCTCCTGTGAGCGGTGTAGAGCCCCGGGGCCGCGCCAGCAGGAGGTTGGGCGCCGCGTGCTGAGGTAAGGTAAGTTCCAAAAGGCTGGAGCGCGATTGGTGCACTTGTGTGTGTGTATGCTCGTGTGTGTGTGTGTATGTATGTGTGCGACGGTGATGGCGGGGGAGGGGGAGGGGGGGCCTCGGTGCACTTGTGTGTGTGCGCGCGTGTGTGTATGAGTCAGGGGTGGTGTCTCTGTATGTATGTATGTGCGTGCGTGCATGGGCGCGTGTGTGTGTGTATGCGCATGCGTGTGTGGTGCTTGCGCTTCCCAGGAGACAGCGCCTGGCCACAGCGCGCGTTCCAGTTACAAATCGCCTGGAAGGATGCGCGTGGCCAGGACTGTCTCCTGGGAATGATAGTCGCTGACAAAAGATCTCGGCGGAGACGCGCTTCCGCGCGTTGACGCCGAGACCTAAAAAGGGTTCCAGGTTAAGAACTGGGGCCCAGGAAGACTTGGTGCCTTAACTGTAACAGGCCAAGGCACCTAGCCAAGGACACTTGCCAAACTAAAGACCAAACTCCTAGTGTAACTTCAGTAGTTGCCAGTATAGCCTTTGCAGATGGTTCCTCTGATGAGGAAGTCCTCCTAGACTTCAACTGGGAAGGGGGTCCAAAGAGTGAATTGGAGATTCTAGAGGTAGTAGAAACTTCCACCACCTACTGGTGAATGGAACTCCAGCCATTGCCCTGCGAGATGCCTGTGCCAGCAACACTATGGTACATGACAGGTTGGTACTCTCAAACCAGTATGTCCCAGGGGAGACAAAAAGAGTAAGGGCTATGCCTGGGGAGGTCACTGTTAGGCCTGTGGCTGTAGTGCCCCTAGAAATAGCTGGGTCATTTAGTTAGAGACAGGTGGTAGGCAGTAGAGACCCCCCCCTTGACTGTCTCCTTAGGAATGACCACCCACATGTTGGTCTGAGCCAAGTGAGGTACTGATCTAGTGCCAGTCCTCACCAAAGGAATCTGGGGGGTTGAATTAGCAACCAGTGTAGGTAGGCCCCAAAAGAAAAAGAAGAGAAAGTGTAGGAAAGGTAGGCAACTTTTAGCCACAGTTACAGTGAGCGAAGGAGAATCTACACCAGTAAGAGAGACCTCCAATGTTGGCCCTGGTGAGGTTCTACCTGACCCTCAAAAAGACCTGACTAGTCAGGCAAATGTCCAGCATGAGTTGGTGGCCTTTCAGCTGACAGAAAAGAGAGTGGAAGTAGGGTGCTCACTAACTGAAGTGGTGACCCCCCCCCACTAAAACAGCAGACAATCAACCTGAACGCAAAGAAGCCTGCACATTTGCTCCTTCACCTGTCAGTAAAGAGCTAAAGATGTGGTTCTGGACACTGACAGCTGTCAATGACCTCTGCTGGGTTTTAGCCTTTACGGCTGCACTATTCGTGGCATGGTGGCCTGACCCTATGCCAAATAGCAAGATAGGCCTTCTGACTCTGTTGATCATGGTGGGGTTGATCAAGTTGTGGATGACCTCTTTGGGTAAGCTGGGTTTTGTCCTAACTAAGTTAGAATTTACAGAGGTGGACATCTCTGACCCCAAACTAAAAAGAGTAGGTAAAGATACTAAGGAGTTAGGAATGGGGCATTCTAAGGTAGGTCTGGAAACTGTTGAGGTAGGCCAGCTCCCCACAGGAACTCACCTGGATTAAAGGATGTAAGGCAGAGTAGGCCCTGCAACATTCAGACCACTTCCTCTACTCTTCCTCGTCTGACAGATTAGTAAGACTATCCCAGGTTTGGTTGAGTCTCCTGGCATATGGGCTGGGCGGGCTTGCCTAGGAGGTCTTGTGTAGGAAAGGGGGTTTCTGTTGCAGGCCCCCCCAAGACTTTTTTCCTGACTTGTGAAGCAACTTTGACTGTATAGTACTGGGTGGGTCCTTGCTAATCAGGTTTCCAGTACCAGTGGTCTTTCACCAAACCTGCACATATGTTTCCACAATTGGCACACCTCTGGAACACATATAAACACCTTGTAAAAGGTACCAATGGTACCGAGGGTCATCTGACCAGAGAGAGAGGTAGTCTCTAAGGGATGCAGCATGTATTGTTACACCCTTAGAGATCCCTCACCAAACACAGACATACTGCCACTGCAACCTGCGTGTTTTGGTGCAGGTAAACATGAAGAGTCGACCTAGCACACAACCCTGCACTGCGCTTACACCGCTTGAGGTTCCAGCATGTGCAATTCCAGTGCCCCACTGTAAGTCTACCGGCAGGTCACACTTTAAATATTTGTCGCGAATAATCATAGTCATGTTATGCCAGTTGACAGGTCTGCCACAGTGTTGATGGCCCATGAAGCATACTTGAATAAATTGTGTCTTACTTATCTGATGATGCAGCGTTTGGCATCAAACAGCAAATGGTCCAAAACACATTAGTGGCTTCACTCACTAGCATCCCGAAGGTGATGCGCAGGCCTCACATTGTTGCTAAAGTTCTATAACCAATAATCACACTATGTCGGTTCTGAAGTTTAATGCCACCAGGACCTCTGTGATGCTCTCTGAAAGTAAATGCAACCCAACTGTCCTCCAAGGAACCACTCATGAGATTCCAAGAATAATAGACATTCTATGATCTCTTAAAGACATAACAGCCCCCTTGCCAAGTGAGCACCTTTGCAAGCCCTTGACGGTGGCATCGATCCACAGCTCCAGTTGCTAAATGTGGTTCTTGCACTGTGTGGTGTGGTAAGGTTGCAACCCTTCTTCCACTTCCATTATCTGCTGCTTGTTACAGTGACGAAACCTTACAGGTGACTATTTACACATCCTCTCCACTTTGGCAGTCAATATAATTCCCATTATTTCCAACTCCAGGCTAAATACTTTAGCATTCAAAGGATTGAAGAGGAAAGTTAATTGATTAAATGTGATGCCAGAATGAGGTTGGATGAGTGGCATTTGAAAATAAGGTGATTACCTAGAAGGATGATGCACAACAGAGGCAATTTCAGCTGCTAAATCTGAATTCTACACATACCACTCAACTAGAGAAGACAGTTATCCAGACAAATTTTACACAACAACTAAGTCTCTCCAAGTCCAGTGCTCAACAAAGTTTTACGGAAGCCCAAACCTCTGACTCCCTGAGTGTCCTATCCAATAAAAACTCATATCCCTACTACCTAAAGCTGGTAATGATCCTCTCACATGCCCCAACTATAGATCGATACCTCTCATTAACATGGACATTACAATTCTTGCAAAGAGCAATGGGCCATATGTATCAACATTCCGTTTTGCGATTCCTAAATAGCGATTTTTAAGGAATCGCTATTTAGAAATCGCAAATTGGTATATATGTAGAAAATCGCTTCTTTTTAGCGATTCCTTAAAATTCCATAATTGCGATTAGCAAATTGCTAATCGCAATTAAGGAATAATTTCCCATTCATTTCTATGGGCCAGGAGGCCCATAGGAATGAAGGGGAAATTGCGAATCCGAATTTGCTAATCGCAAATTGTGAATATTTTCAAGGGTGCAGGGGTGTCTCAAGAACACCCTGCTGCACCCCTGAAAATGACATGTGTGCGCATATGGCGCACATACATGCCCTAAAGACATGTATGAGCGTCACATGGCACCTTTTGATTTTTAAAAAATTTTTTTTTTAAAGAATTCGCAACTTACCACCAACTAGAAGTTGGTGGTAATTTGCGATTCCTTAATGGCATTTTGAAATGTTTTTTTCCTTGATACATTGCATTTAAGGAATCGCAAAATTTGCAATTCCTTAAATGCAATTGCAAAATAAGGAATGGCAAATTTAGTGATTCCTTATTTTGCACCAAAAATGTTTCATACATACCATTTAGCGAAAATTGGTTCGCAAACGCCGTAATTCTGCGAATAACGGCGTTTGCGAACCCATTTTGCCTTGATACATATGGCCCTTAGCTACTAAGCTTGGAAAGGTCCTACCATTGGTAATCCACAGATCACAACAAGTTGGTTTCATATCTGGTAGGTGTTCCAGGAACCACTTTGCATGCTATCACATCTTTGTCATTAACCTCGGGATAGAGGTTCTGGCCTCCTCGACTGATGCAAAGAGGGCTTTCGGTAGGGTCGAGTGGTTATACCTTTTGCACACCTTCGAGAGGGCCGCTGTAAGCCATCATTTTATCTCTAAAGTGGACTACAGTGGTGGCTGGTATTAAGGAGCGTAGGAGGCGTTGCCCTCCCTACCAGCATATGGTAAAAGGGAGAGATTGAACACCATGGAGCAGTTTTAAAAGAAGTGCTCACTGCTTGGTGCTCCCTTGTGAAACTATGTAAAATCTTTTTTTTGTGCTCGAAGTCTTCCTGAGCATGTGCAAAGCTGGGTGAGGACTATTTCTCACCCTTGAGGCACAAGCAAGGAGGCTGGTGACATCAAGCTTGTGGGAGTGGCCGCATAAAGCGGCATGGCATGGATTTCAAATGGGGCGCTAAGGAATTGGCCCAGGGTGCGGTCAGTGGAGCGCCATTCACGATAATGGGAAGGGGCAGGGCTGGCTCACAGTGCAAGGGGGTGGTAACAATTGCAGCACTCCTTTCGCCTCCGTGTATTAGGCTTCCTAATTGGGGAGGGCGAGCTTAGGGGAGTGGGGTATGCATTCGTTTGGCAGCTCCTATTTCCGGGACACTGTTGCTGGAAAAAGAAAGGCGCCTGCAGCCATGGTTTCAAACGAGCGAGCAGCAGGTTGGTTTTATCAAGTTACCGAGAACTGAATTGGGGCTCAGGGGCTGCCATTAATTATAACAAATGTACTGAGTCTTCCTGCTTGATTCTGTGTGATAACATACAACGTTTGCCCCTAGCATTATAGTTTGTCAGGCCTCTAGGCCGTGGAAGCACTCCACTCCATGCCTTATTGTTTATTGCTGACACGTGGTTTAGCATTTAGGTCAAAGGCCGGCTCTTCAAGAGTTTTCTGTCTGTTGAAGTGCCTTCACTTGCTGTTGGGCTATTCCGTGTGTTTGGGGATCCAAGGGTATGGTCACTATGACACACACTGTACCGGCACATCTGTGGGCACCTGCTATAGGGTGCACTAACTTGCACTTCTGATGTTAGTGTACAAGATCAATTTCTAAGAGTTCTTCTAGTCTCACCTCTGAATATATGCTGCTTACATTTTAGAGCTGCAGGACATGCTCTACGGCAAGCATTGCTGGAAATGCAGAGACTGACTGTCCGTTTATGCATTTCTGTTTTTACAAACTTTGTCCCTACTGACAAATGTAACAGCAAAGCTGTTCTGGCTTCTTTACAGACAGATTGCTTTATAAAATATTTTATGAGGGTAATGCACCCGCTGAAGAGCACATTTTACACCCCAGAAGTCCCGGGATATAATGGCAGTAAATTGATGTTGGTTTGTGCACTTGCTAGGGTGATTTGTGTGCACTGCGCAGCATGATCACAGGTTGACTCAGCAAGCACAGAGGGTCAATGCGCCTGATGCAAAGCATAGCACATAACATGCACGCAATAGACTTATCCTTAAGGACGGATGTGACAGCAACTATACTCTTGCTTACTTGTTATAGACAGTCTGAAGTTGCCATATAGTCTGTGTACTTACAAACCAACCATGGCCCATTCAGGCGACAGAGCGCTATACAAACAATTCACCTTGTGATGATGCCTGGTGCAGGTTAGGTTTGGGGCAAATAAAACATGACAGCAGCGCACAGGGTGTTAGTGTTGTCCCACTATTGTTAATGCAAAGGTAGTTCGAATGCGAGCATGTCACACAAAACATTTACGCCTCACCACTTTTAAAGGACACGGGCCCCCACTGGTGGACTAACATGAAGCACTGAAGACAGCTTCAATCATGTGTTCATCAATTTCAATATCAGGTCTGCCCTCATCCACTGGAACTATTAAATCTTTCCTGTAAGCGGGTGACATTCTCTTATCATTGTGAACCCATTAGCCTCGCTGCCCAGAAGGATGCCCCTTATCCTGGAATGTTCCCAGTTTTCTGGATACAAAAATAGCTGGAATGGAATGTGACGCTCTATCCCCAACAAAGATCATAAGTCGAGTCTCCATGGTGATCTAGTGAGATGGATTGCCAGGACCCTGACCTACCTGGAACTGCCACACTCAATCAATCAATCAATCACTCAACAGCATTGTAAAGCACACACTGTCCCCCTTAGGAGTAGCAGGGCGCTGTGTCTCCATCGAAGAGCCAGGCCTTGAGTCTCTTTTTGTAGTCTGCCAGCAAGTGGCTTTGTTATATTATTGCCTAGATGTGCCTAGAAACCTTCAATGCATATTGTTTTTATTCTTAGGCTGTATTGGTGCATCATATAACTACGTGGGATTGGCAGTACTCTTGACTGCCCCTCCCTTTTTATTTTTTTAATTTTTATTCAATTGACATATAGGTAATGATGACAAAATCACAATAATCGCATTATACAGTTAGATCACATCTGTTTTTAACACATTGCTGCTAGCAACCAAAAGAAATCTGTGTACCATATAGTTTGGCCACTCTGTTGAGCAGTTCCCATCAAGCCCATCTTCCCCCCTAATCCTCATCTGAACTATCCAAATCTGGTATTGGGTCACAGATGTCCCCCCTATAAGCGTTCCAAGCCGCCCAGATTTTTGTCCATTTTTTTGGGCTTTTACGGTTTGTGTACACTGTTCTTTCCGTTATCATAGTGAGATCCATATCTCTGCACCAAGTCTCTAGCGACGGTGAGTCTACAGCTCCCCACTCTGTGTAATGTTCCTTTTTGCCACCATGAGCCCTAGGGTGACCCACGTCTGACCATGGCGCGTGAGATCGTTAGGCTCCCATATATTAGGTAGACACCTGCGCGGCTCTGGCAGTACTGACACCTCCATCACTTGTGATATTGTTCGAAGTACTTGTCGCCAATAATCCGCCACCGCTGAACATTCCCAAATTGTGTGTATGAAGGAGCCTTCTTCCCCACACCCCCTCATGCAGTACGGATGCTGTGCCCTCAATATTTTAAATAACATGGTTCTGGTGTAATAGGCCCTATGCAGGATCTTGAGCTGCACTAACCGAAGCCTCGTAGGGATTCCCACCTCTTTTGGTGACGCTAGGGCTTCTTGCCACTCCGAATCATCTGTGTCGCCCACTTCTGCCGCCCACCTGCCCCTTAGTGAGACTGTCGGGTCTGGCAAATTATTAATCAGTTTCTTATATGTGAAGCATTTAGCGCGCTTGGGCATGTGGTCAGTCAAGAGTCGATCCACTAATGGGGAGGCTTCTGGGACGTCAGTGCCTTGTGGAATCGCTGTCAATAACGCATGTCTTATTTGTGTCTGTAGGTCTCAGTCGGGCCTAGTTCGTACTGCTGCTGGAGCTGGGCAAATGGGATTACAGTCCCCTTGTCCCATAGATCTCCCACCGTGGAAATACCAATAGTGTCCCATTGGTTAAATCCCTTGCTGTTTCTTAGTTGTCCTAACTGTTTGGTATCCCATAGCCGGGTAAGTTTAGTGATAACCCCTCTCCATCCCAACCGTGACAGCGCCTTGTGCCATAGTATAGCCGTGTGTTTTGTAGGGCCCTCTAATTTTGTTGCCAGTCCTTTGTCATATAGGACTGTTAGCATATTGTTTGTTCCCAGTTGGGCTCTGTCTGCCCTGTATGCCGGGTCATCCTGTGGTGCGTGTAGCCATTGATTTATGACTGAGATGTGCCGCCCAGTAATACAGTTTTATGTCCGGGAGTGCTATCCCACCATCGTACCAGCTTTTATGTAGTTTCGCCTGTGCTTTACGAGCCGGGCCGTTGCCCCAGAGGAGTTGCGATACCTGTGCCGCTATTTGTCTAAAGTATCTGGGCGATACTTGGAATGGAGTGTTTTCGAGGGCGTAGAGGAACCTGGGTAAGGCCATCATTTTATATAGTGCCGCTCTGCCCAGGAGAGTGAGGGGCAGGGATGCCCAGTGTCTTACATCTCTTCGCAACCTCTCTAAAGGGGTTATCAAATTCTTAGAGAAGAATTCCCCTTCATCTGGGGTGATATGAATACCCAAGTATTTAAAAGAGTCTCTCGACAAAATCAATGGGTAGTCAGCTGGAAGTTGCGGTTCCGGGCCCTTCAGTATATATAGGATTGACTTGGACCAGTTGATTGTATAACCTGATACTTTCCCGAAAGCATCGCAGATGTCAAGGAGTCTTGGGACTGAGCGCTCCGGGTCTGTGATGTATACTAATATGTCATCCGCGTATAGGGAGAGACGATCCTCCCAACCTTCTCTCCATCCAATGCCCCTCAGCAGTGGGGCTTTTCTAATCAACGTAGCTAGAGGTTCCAATACTAGTGCGAACAAAAGTGGCGATAGAGGGCAGCCTTGGCGCGTCCCTCTTGCCAGTGGTATCTCGCTTGATATGTGCCCGTCAGCTACAACATGAGCCAAAAGTTTCATGTATAAGAGGCGCACCCATGCACAGAACTTAGGGCCGAACCTCAAATGCGGGAGGACCGTGAAGAGATATCGCCATTCTACCATATCGAAGGCCATCTTCACATCTAAGGATAAGATCACTGCAGGTTCTGATAGTGACGGAGCCCTCGTCATTGCGCCATGTAAACGTCTGAGGTTGAGCGCCATGTTCCAGCTGGGCATGAAGCCCGATTGATCTGGGTGTATTAAGTGCAGTAAATGGGCCATCATTCTGTTGGCTATTAAATTAGGTAGGATTTTGGCTTCAGCGTTTAGCAGAGATATAGGGCGATATGAAGTGCATTCACACAGGGGCTTGCCAGGTTTTCGGATTGCCACTATCGTTGCTATTCTTTGGTCAAGCGGTAGTTCGCCCTTTTGTAGGCTTACGTTGT
This sequence comes from Lissotriton vulgaris, assembly GCF_964263255.1. Lineage (NCBI taxonomy): Eukaryota > Metazoa > Chordata > Amphibia > Caudata > Salamandridae > Lissotriton > Lissotriton vulgaris. The sequence continues at coordinate 21,622,737 of NC_141688.1, forward strand.
ACATTGCCCTCAGATGTGGGCTGAGAGTTTCTGCCATTTGTTTGTATCACTCCACTGGGATCCCATTGGGCCCCAGTGCTTTGCCAGACTGAAGTGACCTGATCGCTAACTGCACCTCTTCGTCCGTGAGGTCTGCTTCTAACTCTAGAGTTGCTTCTTGTGGTAGTGTTGGCATCTCTATATGTACTAGGGACTCTGTTACCTCTGCATTCATTATGTTCGATGTCGGTGTATATACTTTACGAAAATATTCTGCTAACATGTTTACTATGGTCTCTGGGTTCGTCACAAGTCTTCCTTCCGCGTTCTGTATCTTCTGTATCCCCTTGGAACTTGTTTCCCGCCTGTCCAGCCAAGCCAACAGCTTCCCAGGTTTGTCGCCTACGTCATATATTCTGTGTTTAGTGGCCGTTAGGTTGGCTACTGTTCGGTTTTGTAGATAGCTCCTATGTTGTTGTTGCCTAAGGTGTAATGTGTGTGCTGTTTCCGGCGTGGGATCCGCCGAGTGCTGCGCGTCAGCTGCCTGCAATGCCAATTCTAAGTCTAATAGTTCCTTTTGTTTTTCTTTTTAATGCCCCGAAATGGATGCTATTGCTTTCCCTCTGAGTACTGTCTTGTATGCTTCCCATACTATTGAGGGTGAGCGAACTGAGTTAAGGTTTTCCTCAAAAAAGTGTTTCGTAACTTTGAGGAGTTCTTTCTTTATATTAGGGACGTGTAAGTAACTGGGCTGAATGGGGTGTATCCTCCGCCTAGTCTTCTGGCGGTAGGAGAAAGTAAGTATCATGGGGGAGTGGTCAGAGACCCCCCTTGGCTTAATTTCTACGTCTTCGACGTTTTGTAGATTGGTTTCGAACATCATAAAATAATCCAGTCTGGATAAACTAGTATGCACTGATGAGTGGTATGTGTATTGGCGCGTTGCTGGGTGCAAATGTCTCCATACATCTACGAGCCCTATTGCGTCAGTGAAGCTCCGCAAGCGTGAGGTCCCCGACGTCGGTGGTCTGGCCGGGTGTATGTCTATGGTGGCGTCCATCATCGCATTGAGGTCCCCCCAATGATAAGGTCCCCTTCTGCCCCTCCCTTTTTGCTACCTTCTCCTTTCCTAGTAATCCCATTGTCCCCTCCTTGCCCATGACTTCGCTATTTATTTTCAATAAAGAGATGTTGAAAAAAAGAAAAGAAAAACAGAGATTTTTGGACAGTACGGATCCTGACTCATACGTGATAATGAAGAAAAAGGCGCTAAATATTTGCCTAGGATCACACAATTTGGTGACGGGTGAAAGTTTTCTGATATGATATTGTGCCATTCCTACACTAGAAGGGCATCTCTTCTCTTTCCTGTTTTACATGAAAGGTTCCTTTTTGTCTTTAATTTGTGGTGCATGAGGTTAGAGGATGGTTGGTAGGAACAAGCCACATCAAGGATCAGCTCTTTGGATTGAAGGGCTCAAGAGAACCACGTGACTCCTACATCTAAGACCACTTTTCTTTTTTCCGTCCTTTCCGTCATCCCCACAGCTAGCCAGCCAAGCCAAACAGCCGTGCTAGCCAGCCGGCCCAACGTACCAGCCTAGCCAACCAGCTTAGCCAACAAGCCTAGCAACTCAGCCTAGCCATTCAGCCTAGCCATCCAGCCTCGCCAACCAGCCTAGCCAACGAGCCCCGCCAGTCAGCCTAGCCAGCCGACTTAGCCAGCTAGCCAACTTAGCTCACCAGCCAGCCAGCCTTCCGGCCAGCCAGCCAGCTTCAATATGTGATCTTAGCCAAAAAATAAGCCTACTGCATCATGCACATCGCAAGCATACTGGGTTTTTGTGGTGAAATCAGGCAGATTGCAAGGGTGCACATTTGTTCCGGCGTTCCCCTTTCACTTGGAATGCAGTACTGGTGTTGACATTTTTCACCAAGTTACTCACCATTTCATATGTAGAAACCAACATTTTGTACTCATTGTTCAGTCAAAACCTCAGTGAACAAATGTACCAGTGCAATCCAAGATCCCAGAGCTCTTTGCGTTAATTTGCATAGTTCGTGGTACGATCGCAATGAATTGGTGCAAAATTCCCCGGGTGCATATGCGGTCTAGTTACACCGACCCCTTTGCACTTTCAGTACACGTTTTTTGATATTACCAAATGTACTGGTACCCAGAAGATGCAGGGCAGTGCTTTCCATATTGAGAGTCAATTTTGTGAGCTGCACATATGTTTACCTTAGCAGCAGGCACTCCAACCATTCGGATATTTTCACATTGGTATTGGTAAAGTGAACATTCACCCCTTGGGACATTTTGGCATTGAATAACAGACTTTTATCAATTCCACACTTAATCTTATTAATTTCATTGACCTTGGAAGTATGAAAAGCTGAGTGGACCTTTGAGGACCATGAGGCCAAAGATATCTGGGTGGATGCATTAACTAAATGAGTAACCGGACCGATTTTGCGAGGTTTTTGGATGCCATGACTCTCAGCGCGGGGGTTGTTGATCCACGACCAACCCCAGTTTTCACTGTTGCCCATGGCGGTCTCACTAGCAAGGGGGTTCCCTCTCTGCCCCGCTCATAATCCAGTTAAAGAGACCCAAAGGGTGTGTGCCTTGGGCATCTGAACTTGCAATGAAGGTAGCACAACAGCAGAGGAAACTCCAGGCCTTTCTCTGGCTTGTGAACTTTCCTTTCTGCCTTAACTCGGAGACCCTCTGCTCTCCTTGCCTTATCCAGGTGACAAGGTGACCAGGGGCCCGCAGAAGCCTGGAGTGCCCAGCAGAGGTGTCCTTCCCTCGTTGGCATTTCGTCCCCTTGTCCCTAAAGGCTGGTTGCACAAGATGCACAGCTTGTATCTGCGGATGTTTGAGCAATTCCCTGGCCTTTGGCCCTGGCATTACCATGGCGACAGGGCGCTGACTCAGCCTCCTGCCTCTGCTGAAGGAAGAAAAGGCTCCTGCCTCTGCTGAACGAAGAAAATGTCGGAACATCTATTAGAGATGAATGTCCCTCCACCTGTGCTGCATGTTTAAGAGGGCAGGAGTGAAACAGCTTGGGCACTGAGAGCTGTTTCAAAGTGCCCAGCTTCCAATGAGAATGGAAGCCTTGGCAGTCTCCAAAGTAGTTCTGCAGACCTACACGTGATTTAAAAAAAAATATTTGCTAGAGTTTTGTTCTATAGTCATTTTTTATTTGCTAAACTCGATAGCATTTATCTTGTTACATATTAGTATGTTCTTACTACAATTGCGCATGCTGATCTCAGGGAATACTTGAATGAATCTTAGTCACTGTTAATTACTCTAGCTGCCATTCCAATCCATTGTTTTTCAACTTGTCTGTGCCATTATAGACTGGAGTCACAAAGCGTTACTTATAATGCATGCACAGCACAGTTATATGAATGCAATACATGGTGGAAATCCTGTTAGCAATCTTGAGACACTACACCTTTCTGTTCCCAACCCCACTGATGGAGTTGGCAGAGTCATTAATCCCTGGCATCTAATTTTGGAGACTGCACTGATTAGGCACAGGCTCTGTTCACTCACTCACCCCAAAGCATATGCACCCAACAGTACAGCTCCCTTTTCTCTTCGAGGATTTATTCTTAAACTTCGGTCTGCTGTTCAGTCATTGTTCTCACATAGTTTTCATGTCCCATGGTTACCTTCATTTGCCAAGTCTTGCTGCTCTGATGCAATTGTATTCCTCTATGAGAGTCTTACCTTCATCAGACTAGGATCTGGCCTCCAAACCCCATCAGAGAAGAGCCATAGTGGCTGTAGTTCTTTTTCTGTCCTTGCTCCAGCCCTATAGAATTATTTGCCGGCCTTGCTAAGAAAGACTCAAAACCAATTAATTTTTCTGCCCTTCCTCTCAGAACCAACAGAGATCAGATGCGGAGTACCCCAAAGATCCACCCTCAGCCCCACACTCTTGAATGTCCACATGGCCCCCCTCGCAACCATCGTCAGAAACCACAGACAAACATCGTCTCCAACACAGATGGTACCCAGCTCATCCTCTCCCTCCCCAAGGAACCCAACATCACCAGGCGCAATTCCAAAGAAGGGATGAAAGCCTTTGCGACTTGGATGAGCAACAGTTGCCTGAAGCTCAACGCGTAGAAAACAGAAGTCCTCATCCTCGGCTCCACCCACCTCTGCATGGGACAACACCTGGTGGCCCCCCATCCTCAGAAGCCCACCCACCTCAACGGACCACGCACGTAACCTCAGCATTATAATCAATCTTCACTAAACATGAATCGGCAGATCAATGCTGTATCCTCCGCATGCTTCAACACCGTCCACATACTTTGCAAGACGTTCAAGTGGATCCTCCCCCCCGACTCCAGGAAAACCGTCACTCACACACTTATCACCAGTAGACTGGACTATGGAAACGTTCTCTATACCGGAATAAACAAACAACTCCTCCGCAAACTCTAAACTGTCCAGAACGCCGCAGCCAGACTTTTCCTCGACATGCCACGACATGATCACATCACCCAACACCTCTGCGACCTCCAATGGCTCCCCGTCAAAAGAAGATTAACCTTCAAATTGCTCAAACACGCTTACAAACCCCTCAACAATACCGGACCCCAAAACGTCAACAGCCGAATCTCCTTCGCCCCCAAGAGAAACCTCCGCTCACCCGACCTCACCTTAGCCACCGTATCTTGTTTCTACAGGACCAAAGCAGGTGGAAGATCCTTCTCCTACCTCGCCGCCAAGACCTGGAATGAACTCCCTCTTCACCTCCTACGAAGTCCGACACACTAATTCAGAAAGAAACTAAAGACCTGGCTCTTCGAAGTGACCCCAACGGAGCTGCTCACACCCTCCTCCTTCAGCACTTTGAGACCCTTGCGGGTGGGTAGTGAGCTCTACAAAACCATGATTGATTGTTTGATTGAGCTCTGGTCTTCAGCATTTGCAGTCTCTATATGCCAGGTTGGAATGGGATAAGGTTTACTACGTCAGCTCTGGCCTCACTTGTCCATATGCAGATAGAATTGTGGCCTCTGGCTGATCACAACTATTGTGGAAGACTTCTGGTAGTTGGCCAATCAGTGTGCGCTTCTCAGCAAAGACAGAGCACACTGAATCCAACGTCAGCAGTGAGAGCACTAGTATTTTAGTCTCGGGAGATTGTAGGACACACTTGATATTTGATTTTTGTAGAAGGCTTGTTGTGGTTATTGACCAAAACTATCCTGGAAGAAAGGGAGATCCCTCCACTCAAGGGTCACTCCTGCATTTGCTCCCTGGCAGTCGCTAGCTCTCTCTGGCCTTTTCCATGCTCAAAACATGCTAGGTTTCTCCTTCTGGAAAGTTTCTTCTCCTACAGTGCCAGGCACACTCCATCCATTAATTAGCAAACAGGCAGACTTCTACGTTCTAGACAGACCCTCAAATCCTCTAGGAGTAAGTGCGCCTTTCTGGTGATGTCCCCTCATCTCCTGGAGACTTGCCCTCATACAGAAAGTTCTTTGAGTACTCTGCAGAGCACTCCTTTCCAAGTTTTTCATTGGCCATGAAAAACTCGGAACAGCAACAAAATAGGATGGATTTGATTGCACTTTTGTGCACATCTTCTAGTCAGAGATTGTGGATTTACTGTGTGAGGTTTTCATAATCGGTTTGGTTGGGTTCTCCTTTAAATGTGTTCCTCAGACACAGTGGTTGTGCAAGGATGTGGTTTTCACAACATGTGGCAATGATGCTCACTCCATGCATTAGTATCCATTACAATGGCACAATGAAGCATGAGATCTTTATGCCCGGCTGTTAACAATTTCTAAGGGGAGCTCTGTCTCCATCCTCCTTCACTTCAGGTTCTCAGTCTCCGCACTCCAGTCAAAGAAATGCAGTCTGTTGTCTACTGTCTGTGGAAGCTGTACCCACCATCCATATTATGCCATGGTTTTATTTTATTTATTTTTATTTAATGCGATTTTATATAGCGCGAACATTACCCGAAGGTGTCAGAGCGCTTTACATAAGAACCAGTTGTGATACATATGGACTTGGGATTACATGAGATACATAAAAGATACAAACAGAAACATTTTTGCAAATGTACAAGTTGTAGAGTCACACAAGGAAGAGATACACACAGAAAAAACTGCAAACGTACAAGTTGCTAGTCACTCAAGGAAGTGATACAAATGGATATACTCTAAGAGTAACAAAAAACACAACGTGGAGGAGGGTCTGAAGGGGAAAATGATTTACTGACCTAAGTGCACCCTATCCCCTAATCTTACTTGCAACAAACACAAAAGGGGTGCTACTGGTCTGAGTGGGCTAGAAAGTGTCTGCTTTCTCATGGAAGGTGTGTGTATAAACTAAAGAGTAAGAAGAGGAAAGAAAGAAAGTAAACCCATCAGCCCACCCATTCGCGGAACTTCGTCATCTGGGATTTTGAAGTACGAACTGGTATCCACTAGGTTACTCACTGTTGTTATCGTGAGTGAACTCTAGTAGCGGATCCACCAGTGATGGAAAGCCAAAGAGTAGTAGTGTGAAGAGCTGTGGGGAGAAAAGTTGCAGTGTGCATATGTGCTAGTAGAATAGTGGTGTGTTAAAATTGACTAACATGGTGCCTGTGGGGTGTGGGGTTGTGCGGGCCGGAATAACAGGCGTGGAGGCCGAATGTAGTGTGCTATGGTTAGCAAGGATTTTATTTGTTACAGAGGAAAGCAAGTCCTTTGGTACGGTGTCCGGGTACGATGCTTGCTGGCCCTGGTCCGGGTCCTCGAGAGGGGGTCCGAAGAGGGAAACACAGGTAGGTCTTCCTCCGCCGGGCTGGGGATCTCCTTCCTGCTGGCGGGCGTCGGGGCGTCCCTCGGAGGTAAGTGAGAAAGACACAGGGCAATTAGTTCCAAAGCACACGGAACTGAGACAACCGACACCGGCACCGGGAGTGTAGGGAGGGAAATAGACTGTGAGGGAAGACGATAGGGTTGGGTAAGACGGGAAAGGAAAAGGAGGCTTCGGAATAGAGTGGTTGTCGTGAAGGAAGGGGGGGGGGTGGTAAGTATTATACAGTGGAGGGGTGACTATATTACGCAGTGTGGGTGCGCGTGATATCTGTACACGATTTACACTATTTACACTAATTACACAAGGTGGGGGAAACACGGAGAATGATAACAGATTACTCACGTGCCCCGCCGTAACTCTCATCCGAGTTACGGCCGCTTTCCAGCCACCTCCTGAGGATGCCACCAATCCTCACACCACGATTCTTCCTCTTCTCCGCTCTCTCCTCGCGTCCGCTCTCCTACAACCTCCTCCGCTGGTTCTTCGCGTCTCGCCAACTCCTGCCACGAGTCCACCGATGGGAACCAATCCACCTCTGTGTTGCCGGTCTTTATACAATCGCCTCGGGTCGCTGAGGAACGGCTTCCGGGGTCAGGCAGGGTCACTTCCGGTCCTCTAATGGCCGTGGAACTTCCGGGGTCAATCCAGGTCGTTTCCGGTCCGCTGGGCGTCAGTGATGCTGTCGGTACCTGCAGGGAGACAGAGAGAGGTGTAGCCGTTTTGAGCGGCAGGTTAGTGTTGTTGTTGCCCCTATGGGCGTTCGTACGGGGTCGCTGCGACCCGGAGGTAAGCTCTGCCCCTTCACATCCCCTTTCCCTAGGATTGTTTCTTGTAGGGGTCAGGTTTGGTGGGTACCGGGAGAGATAGTCTGCGTTACCCTGTTCCAGCCCTTTCCGATGTAAGGTTCGGAAGCGAAAGGGTTGAAGAGAGAGGAACCACCGGAGTACTCGATCATTATTACCCCGGTTACGCGCCATCCATTCAAGAGGGGCATGATCTGTGTATAGAATGAATTCCCTCCCCTCTAGATAATACCGGAGGCTTTCGATTGCCCATTTAATGGCGAGGGCTTCTTTTTCTACCACTGAATAATTGGTTTCACGGGGAAACAACTTCCTGCTTAGATATAGAATGGGTTTCTCCGCCCCCGTTTCGTCCTTTTGCGACAGTACTGCCCCCAAACCGTGGTCAGACGCGTCGGTCTGCAATATAAAGGGCTTGGAATAGTCAGGACTCATCAGCACGGGTTCTGAGGTCAGGGAATGTTTGAGACGGTGAAAGGCCTGTAACAACAAGGGGGTTGGTTGTTTGAGGATCTCCTCCGCTTTCGTTGCTTTCTTTAGGAGATCCGTCAAGGGGGCTGCCGTATGGGAGAAGTTAGGTATAATTCTCCTGTAGTACCCCAGCATACCTAGGAACGCTCGGAGATCTTTACGGGTTTGGGGAAAGGGAATGTCTTGGATGGTCTTGACCTTGCTGTCTTGTGGTCGAATATGTCCCTCCCCCAGCAGGTATCCTAGATACTTCACACTTTGGGCAGCTAACGTGGTCTTGGAGGGATTTATGGTGAAGCCAGAGGCACCTAGGGAGGTTACTATTGCTCGTATATGAGACAGGTGTTGCTCCCAGGTGTCACTGTAGATGACTATGTCATCTAGGTACGCACCCGAGTAGTGGGAATGGGGCTGTAAAACCTGATTCATGGCCCGTTGAAATGTTGCTGGGGCTCCATGAAGGCCAAAGGGCATAACTTTAAACTGGAACAGTCCCTCTGGGGTGGAGAACGCTGTTTTGTGTCTATCCTCGGGTCTCAAGGGAATCTGCCAGTACCCCTTGCAGAGGTCGAGGGTGCTTATATACTGGGCCCTACCGATGCGTTCTACCATCTCGTCTACCCGAGGTAGGGGATAGGAATCGAAGGCTGAAATTTTGTTTACTTCCCTAAAATCGATACAAAACCTGGTAGAACCATCGGGCTTTGGTACTAGGACTATGGGCGAATTCCAGTTGCTCCGGGAGGGTTCAATGATGCCCATCTTTAACATTTGAGTGGTTTCCTCTTTTATGACTGCTCTTCGAGCTTCTGGGACACGATACGGACGCTGCCTTACTATTTTCCCCGGTTCTGTATGGATGGCATGCTCCACTACTGTAGTGTGTCCTGGGAGGGAGGAAAACACGGTTTGCACTGAGGACAGGGTCTGGCAGAGGTCCCGTTTCTTGCTCTCAGATAGCTCTGCATCAAAGCAGCATTCAAAGGGGAGGGGGCTAACACCAGTCAAGACTGGTCGTGGACCCTCCCACTTCTTTAGGAGGTTGACATGGTATATCTGAGTGGACCCCCTGGTGGCGTCGATTTGAACTTCATATGTCACGGGAGTCACTTGTCTGGTGACGGTGAATGGCCCCTGCCATTGTCCTAGCAACTTATGGTCGGAGGAGGGAAGGAGCAACAGGGCCAAGTCCCCGGGAACAAAGGACCGGAGTTTGGTTCCTTTGTTGTACTGTTGTTTTTGAGACGTTTGGGCGGCCAGTAGGTTCTGTCTCACAATCTCCCGGATCTCTCCTAAATGGGTCTTCAGGTTGCTGACGTATTCGGGGAGAGGACGGGTTCGATCAGGTTCGGCTTCCCAGGCCTCACGAGCCATGTCCAAAAGAGTTCGGGGGGCGCGACCATAGAGCAGTTCGTAGGGCGAATAACCCGTGCTACTTTGTGCCTTGCACCGGATGGCAAAAAGGGCCAAAGGTAACATCTCCTCCCATCTTTTGCTCTCGAGACCCAAAAGTTTTTTCAGGGTTGTCTTGAGCGTGGCATTGTAGCGTTCTACCAAGCCGTCCGTCTGGGGGTGGTATGCGGATGTTCTTATCTGTTTGATCCCCAGTTTGGAACAGACTTGGCGCATGAGGGAGGAGACAAAGGGGGTGCCTTGATCGGTTAAAATTTCCCGGGGAAACCCCACCCTGGAAAATATGGCAATCAGCGCTTTGGCTATGTTCTGGGTGGTTGGTTGACGGAGAGGTACTGCTTCCGGGAATCGGGTGGCGTAGTCCACTACTACTAAGGCATACCTACAGCCGCTCCTGGAGGGTAACATGGGGCCTATAATGTCCATCCCCACCCTAGTGAAGGGGATATCTATCAAAGGAAGGGGGTGTAGGGGAGCTCTCGGTGGTCGATACCGGCTGGTTTTCTGGCACACCGGGCACTCCCGACAATAGCGCTTAATCTGTGCGTACACCCCGGGCCAGTAGAACTTCTCCAGGATCGCTTCTCCAGTCTTTTCATCACTGAAATGCCCACCTAACAGATGACTGTGCGCCAGAAACAAAACTTTCTCACGGAACAACCCCGGGATAACCAGTTGAGTATTGGCCGGGGCTCCTCCTTTGCGATACAAGAGTCCATTCCGTATGAAGAAGTAGGGACCTACGTGTAAGGGGTCTTCGTCGGGGAGTGCCCGACCCCAAGCATCCTGCAACACTGGATCTTCTTGTTGGGCAGCTCTGAACTCCCGATCGGTTTCCCACGGATGAGGGTCCACCTGGGCTGGGCAGGCCAGAGCGAATTCCCTCTTTTCCTTTTTTCTTTGGGCCTTGGTCTTCCATGGTTTGGGTGTCTCGACAGTAGCAGGGGAATCACGGGAAAAGGGAGCCTCTGCCCACCATTTCTTCAAAGAGTCTGTTGTGTCTTGGAGGAGATGCGGAAGACCACTATAGTCGCTCCCCAGAATTGCCTGTTCGGGAAGGTTGGGAACCAAACCGACTGTCAACATGCTTCCTGGGTCAGTAGGGTGTTGTACCCGTACTTGTGTGGTCGGATAACATTTGGTGTCTCCGTGGACACATTTGATGGCCACTGACCCGGTCACGGGCCCCACGGCGTGAGGTAGTTCTTGGGGACGCAGAACACTGTGGCGACACCCCGTATCCGCAAGAGCCATCATCCTTTGTCCGTCGATCTGTACGGGACACCGGAAGGGTGGAGGGGTTGCTTCGGTGGTGAGACACACATAATTTCTCGTCAAGCCAATCTCCATGGGTTCCTCTTTCTGAGGGCATATGCGTGCAATGTGTCCATATCCACCACAATGGTAACATTGTGGTCCGGGTGGCGGTGGTCTGGGCATGACGGGATAAGGCATCAGTGGGGCTAATTCTGGTTTTCTTTGCACCGGAGGTGGTCTTGTTGGCCTGGGATGGTTGCCCCGACCTGGGTGGGTTGGGTGTTCTTCCCTCGGCCGCTGGCCTTCCTGTGCTCGGTTATAGGCACTGGCTATTTCGACGGCACTGTCAAGAGTCAAACGGGCATGTTGGCGGACCCACTTCTGCGTAGCGGGATGTAGGGAAGCCAGATATTGTTCGAGGTATATCTTGGCCATTATCTCAGCCTTACTTGAGGTTGCTGGTTTGAGCCATCGGTCGGCCAAGTCTTGTATCCTGAACGACAAGGCCCGGGGATTCTCCTGGGGTCCCTCCTTGGCCTGGCGGAGTCTAACCCTGTAGGTTTCGTCATCTATCCCCAGACGTTCCAAGATACATTTCTTTATATCCGCATACGGAGTCTGTCCCTGGATGTTGGCCTGCTGATAAGCTGCTTGCAGTTCCCCTGTTAGCAGGGGACCTAGGTAGTGGCCCCACCGATCTGCAGGCCAGGCAGCGGCCTGAGCCAGCCGTTCGAAATTTGTGAAGAAAAAGTCTGGATCTTCGCCTGCCACATACTTCTGCAGGACTACCGAGGGTAACGATGCCATTGGTCTCTGCTGCCCCATGACGGTGGTCAATTTTTCTAGAGCCTGGTCCTGGGCTGTTCCCTGCCCCTTCAGGACGTCGTGCAATTGGCCCCTGTCATCTTCTGCGGTCTTCAGAAACCTCTCCATCAATTTGCCGAGGAGTTCCTGGCCCTCGGCCAGCTGTTTGACGGCGGCCTCCATGCTTCCGGGCGATCCCACTTCTGACACCACTTGTGGGGTGTGGGGTTGTGCGGGCCGGAATAACAGGCGTGGAGGCCGAATGTAGTGTGCTATGGTTAGCAAGGATTTTATTTGTTACAGAGGAAAGCAAGTCCTTTGGTACGGTGTCCGGGTACGATGCTTGCTGGCCCTGGTCCGGGTCCTCGAGAGGGGGTCCGAAGAGGGAAACACAGGTAGGTCTTCCTCCGCCGGGCTGGGGATCTCCTTCCTGCTGGCGGGCGTCGGGGCGTCCCTCGGAGGTAAGTGAGAAAGACACAGGGCAATTAGTTCCAAAGCACACGGAACTGAGACAACCGACACCGGCACCGGGAGTGTAGGGAGGGAAATAGACTGTGAGGGAAGACGATAGGGTTGGGTAAGACGGGAAAGGAAAAGGAGGCTTCGGAATAGAGTGGTTGTCGTGAAGGAAGGGGGGGGGGTGGTAAGTATTATACAGTGGAGGGGTGACTATATTACGCAGTGTGGGTGCGCGTGATATCTGTACACGATTTACACTATTTACACTAATTACACAAGGTGGGGGAAACACGGAGAATGATAACAGATTACTCACGTGCCCCGCCGTAACTCTCATCCGAGTTACGGCCGCTTTCCAGCCACCTCCTGAGGATGCCACCAATCCTCACACCACGATTCTTCCTCTTCTCCGCTCTCTCCTCGCGTCCGCTCTCCTACAACCTCCTCCGCTGGTTCTTCGCGTCTCGCCAACTCCTGCCACGAGTCCACCGATGGGAACCAATCCACCTCTGTGTTGCCGGTCTTTATACAATCGCCTCGGGTCGCTGAGGAACGGCTTCCGGGGTCAGGCAGGGTCACTTCCGGTCCTCTAATGGCCGTGGAACTTCCGGGGTCAATCCAGGTCGTTTCCGGTCCGCTGGGCGTCAGTGATGCTGTCGGTACCTGCAGGGAGACAGAGAGAGGTGTAGCCGTTTTGAGCGGCAGGTTAGTGTTGTTGTTGCCCCTATGGGCGTTCGTACGGGGTCGCTGCGACCCGGAGGTAAGCTCTGCCCCTTCACAGTGCCTAAAGATAAGTTTTATATGACGGTCACCATGATGACAAGGTTAAAAACAGAGTGTGGATAGTGTTTCAACAAATACTACTATCCTGATGGTAAGTTAACTGGTCGACATGTTTCAGCCAAAAATGGCTTTCTTCAGGACCTATGATAACAACACTACTGCAACTGTGACCAAAAGTGTAGTGAGGACTATATACCATGCGTGAATGACCTACCATCTGACGATGTGGTGAATTGTAGCTTCGGAAGTCATGGTTGGGAAATCACCTTGTCAGAAGTAGTACCTGTAATTTCCAGATTCCGTGGGGGCCGACTGCTAAGCTTCGTCGAAGATATTTACCCAAATCCCAAACACCCCTAGCCCCGGATTTCTCAGAGCCCAGTAATGAGGGGGAAAGGGGAAGTGGATAAAATAATAAATAAGAGAGACTGCCACACAGGTGTCGTCTATTCACTTCGTCTTTTTCTAATTGAAGGAACGCACCTGAAACATTAAGCACAAGATTATTAAGTTCTCCAATTTTCTCTGACTAGTCTAATACCTTCTCCACACACAACTTCTTTACCTGACTTAGTGTGGAATTGAGCCCCTCTCTATATTTGAAGGCGGATTTCATGGTTGAAGAAAACAGTCTTTATCAACATCAGAGAACTGTTCAATGTAGACTTCACTGCAGAAATCATGAGCTGAAGTGATGGTAAATACAAGTATACTATATATGCATACATAAGAATACTCCTATATACTTGAAGCTTGAAGTGTACACTGCAACCCGGATACCTCTGAACTAGAATCCTCTCAGAATTTTCAAACTCTCACTGAGACCATCCAAAGTCTTTACAGGAAAATGTCAGTACTTGTCAATTCAGAAATTGCCTTAACTCAGCTCAGACCAAATGTCCGATCCAGCATGTGATGAAGAAGTAAAGGTTCGGCTTACCAGACTCGCAGGACTGAATATGACGAACACAGGACTGACAGAAAAAACAGCTGCAAGAATATACCTGACGAGCCAAAAACGGAATTTCTCTGGAATGTCTGGCTACAAGTAGATACAGGATGGTTCACACTCAGCTGTAACCCCAGAATTAAACTCAGAACTGGGATATGCGGATTACAGCCAAGCGCATCAAAACACGTCTTACCACCGATAAAAATCAGTTGAAGTGCGCCGCGTATTGACCGCGAGCGCACGAAATGGCGGACTGGACAAAAGACTAGAGCGCTAACCAGCTTCCGAATCTTGGCACGCTGAGAGAAGTTTCCTGCTCTCCTGCTTACATCTGAAACGTGCCAATCTCAGTCTCCAATTCCAAATGGGGGACAGCTGATTATAAGCCTGACGGAACCTGAAGAACGGGGCTGAGGGAGTCAATGAACCAGCTTCTGGGAGGGACCTGACAGTACCCCCCACCAAAGCCCCCTCTTTGGGTTTCTGTGGAAATGTCTTGTGGAATTCCGATACCAATCTTGGTGCATGAACATGGCTGCTTGGCTCCCAAGACCGTTCCTCTGGACCGAAACCTTTCCAGTCCACAAGATAATACAATTTTCTCTTTTTTCATTTTGAGTCTAAAATTCTCTTGACCTCAAACTCCTCAGTGGATTGAACTTGAATTGGAGCTGGTGGAAGTGTCTGTCTAAGATTTGGTGGGCTCCGTTTTATCAGGGAGACATGAAAAGTGGGATGAATCTTTAAAGACCTTGGAAGGGCTACCCTGACGCTAACTGGATTTACCATCCGAATCACTGGATAGGGACCCACAAATCTTGGCTGAAATTTACGATTCCCACTCATTCTCATGTTACGTGTGGAAATCCAAACTTGGTCCCCAGGCTCAAAGATCGGACTAACTCTATGATGTTTGTCAGCCTGCTTTTTGTAAGCTAACTTTGCCTTAGAGAGATTTGAGGAAGCCAATTGATATGTCTTTTGCAGATTCCGAATTACCTCTTCTGCCGCTGGAACGTTAATCTCCTCAAGTCCCACTAGCATATTAGGATGACGACCTGAATTTAAGAAGAATGGTGAGTAACCAGTAGCAGAATGGACTGAATTATTATAAGCAGTACTCAATAAAGAAGGCCACTCTCCTTCTTTATTTTTCTTTTTTTTTCTTCTTGGAAAACCTTTATTTGACATTTCAACCAAGTACAAACACGGGCCTACAACCCCCAGGGCCGGCCGCTAAGCATTTGCAACACAAGAAAACAATCAAAACCCAGACTCAGCATCCCGGGGAGCAGATTCGCCACGTCCACCATGCGTACTGGTTGTAAAACATATCAGGTTGGTAACAGGATAAAAAGGTTTCATTTTATAATATAAGATAGAAGGATCAGGTGCCATACAATATCTCAAGTTGCGAAAAAAAAAGGGGGGGGGGTGGCAAAATAGCTATATGTCCACAGTTAAATCATCTTCGTGTAAGTCAGCGGCGTTAAAACATACTATTCAGGATTAAGCAAGCAGACAAATACAGTTCGCGCCAGCTGAATGTCCGCCCAGTAGCACTGAAACATCGCGAGAATTGAGGCACATATGAAACAGCAAAGATGGCCGTAAAAATGAACCCATTTCACTGACCCGGAATGGAAGAAAAGAAAAGGGCAAAGAAAGATAAGAAGAAAAAAGGCCATAGAAATAAAACGAAAAACAAAACACCCATCCCCCAGCCCCCCACCCTGCACCCCTGCAGATGACTACGGCCTACCCCCCTAGCAGCGTGCCTGTCGCCCAAGAACTGAGACCCGAAATATAGAGAGACCCAGAGAAAGACAGAAAGAAATTAAACCCCACCCAAAGAGGGGAAAGGGGGAGGGCTATCTTCTACGTGCTCCCGGTCTCTCCCCCCCGCCCTAACAAAGGGGTCCCCCCGAAACTGTCACATCTGAATAGTCCAAACTGAGAAAACATCCCGGGGGGAACAACCAACCCTGCCCCGGACTCCGTTAAGCTAATGAAGCAGTCCCGTTACCGATAAAACCACAATGAACAACCCAAACAACAGTCTCAGCCTTGGCCCCGTCGATCGAATTCGCCAAGTCCCTCAGACGAATAAAGCCCCATCATCAAAATTTGTACAAACGTGGAAACCCAATATACCCTTGTAGGTTTGGGCGGTCGATGATCAGGGTAAAGAGTAGCTACAAGGGATTTTGTTTTTAAATCTTACTCAATTATTTTATAGATTTTTGGTTCGTACAATAGAGCCAAATGTATCCTCAGGATAACTAGACAATTTTATTAAACACTTTTATGAAGAAATAATACATTCATTAATGAAAAAATTAATTTGAAAAGTAAAAAGGCACACAGCAGGGAAGGGTTTATGTTAAAAGGAATTGTTTATATAGATATAAATCGCAGAAAAAAATGATGGGGATACAGGTTGAACAAAACTATACAGAGACCATCATGAATAGCAACAAATAAATATTAAATTGACAATTCATAACAGTAAAATCAACTCCAATAAGTAGAAATGGAAACCAAATTCACAAATGTATCTTGATGTCCTATGGCAAAAAATGCCTGGGGAGATGATATGTATGTCGACGTTTCGGTCTTTTGGGCTGTCGTCAACAAGACCATGATCAGGACTATTTTTTTTTTTAAAAACCCCTGTGCAAAGAATGACATACAATTAAAATTCATTGATGTGGTAACAAAAACAAGCACATACATAAACAATATTCATTTTTTACCCTAGCCAAACTACTGTGTGCGTCACATCCTATTGATGGACAACTAAACTAAAATAATACACTCTCAAAGAAATTGATCTGAGATGTTTGAACTATCGCATTTATTATTTACAGTTGTTGTTGTTTAAATCTAAATTTTCAAGGCAAGAAACTTATATCACTCACTTGGATAAACCCAGAGGAAATAATGGGTCTTAAGGTATTGAATGGTGTTTCACTCTGGAGTGGTTCTGAATATAATGAAATAATGGGTCTTAAGGTAGAGATATTGCTGCCAAGATGCAATGTTTGGTTCTGATTGTCCATAAGGATTGATGTGTATATATATCCCACATTTGTCAACCTAGAACTAGTAGATTCTAAATTAGGTTATTAGAAATACCTACGCTTTTGCAATGTCCATCAATTGCTATTATTGTCTACTCTGTTTAAACGTGACACTATGTACAATGTCTACCAGATAGATATGTTGTTATTAAGATGCACTGTCGTCTCTGACTGTCCATAAGTATTGATGTGTAGAACTAGTAAATCCAACAGTAGGATTCTAGAAAAACTTGAGATATAATCTTGATGAATAACTGTTAACACTCGAGACCCCAGATATGTCACGTAGATAGACATTCACCCGATTTATAACTGTTAGACATCATTCATACGATACTAGATGCCTCTTACGGTAATTATTACTGTATTACAATGCTCAAGACAGAAATGTAATGTTGTCGGATAGAATTGAAATCGACTATATGACACAATATGTCAAACACAAGTATCATGTATATAAGGCAATGTCAAGAAACATCTTAATATTGTGAAATAGGCATTTTTTCCATATAAATGTATATTTATGCTTTCGTGAAACATTCAGCTCGATTTTGTGTAATTACATCGTAGACATTACAGCATTTATTACTTTCATTCAAATATCGAGTCTATGTATTTTCGGGTCTGTAAGTTCTGAGGTATCATAATGTTTTAAGGCTTAAGCCCGTACTCCGTTAATCAGGTACTCCGTCACAGACAAATATGGAATGATATTTACGTACGTTTCTTAATAGAGCATTTAATTCCTACTTCCCATAAAAAGTCAGACATCACTGTCGGAACTTTAAAATTTAGCCCATGAAGAACACTATGTAAATCTGAATGTTAGAATAACAAAAATAAGCAAGATATGCAAGATAAGCCATTCGCATACACATCAACCTCCATTCAAAGATGGCCGACAATTGCAATGAGACTCCAGTTGTCAAACATAGCCTTCGGGGTTGTTTGAACTTCCGGGCCCCACTGTTTAAAAGGTAGGAGAGCATTTGGATACCTTGTTGCCAGACGACTCTTGTTTCTGCTTCAAGCTAGTCCAGGAGAGATTGATGAACCTCTGCCAGCTACTTTGGAATATAAGTAAGTTACGCACTACGGTAAACTGCTTAAACTAAATCGACACGAGCACTAGTGGTAGCTACTATAATTTCGTTTTCTCGAAATTAATGTCCATCCAACCGTTTTTTCTAAATTAATGTCCATCTAACTGGTTGATATTGATAATACCAGGACTTTGATCTTTTAAGTTCCTCATTTGAAATGATTATGACTGGCTAAAGCATTGGCACTAAGAATAGCTTTATCAGCAGATTCAAGATACAGGTTAAAGTATGCACTATTTAAACTACCTTATGCACAACCATCGTAGTCTTATACATATGAGCGCGAACCAGTCTCCTACTTAACTCTAGACGTCATTGATGCTCTTAATATTTTGTAAAGGCTTCAATTGTCTCTAAATCACCGTAATCTCATGCTCTTTTGATCCAGTTTTTGTATCAGACATAAGCTAAGTTAGCTATTATTTCATCTCACAGATTTGGCGATTTAAATCACGATCGCTAGCGTGATTGACTTATCTTGACAAATCGTTGACCGCTCCAAATTGCTTGCACGCACCACAACTGATTCAGGTATGCCTCTATTAGGCATAAGTAACTGACACAACCGAGTAATAGACAACCTCTAAACGGGCGATTTCACCAATACCAGCTCAGATAATGTCTTGAAACTGATAGTGACCAACTTTGGATATTAGCAACTGACAAAGGATCGTTCATTTAACTAATGCACACGAGGACATTTTTTGCAGTGGCATCTACAACAAACTATACTTTTAACACACATATCAAGCTATATCAATATGTTTCTATAACAGGACAATATGACCACTATAAAATGGCGGCCATGTTTACAAACTAACAGTCATCCGGCTGACTCATGTCACGTGACTGTTACGTTCCACGTCATGACACTACATAAAGACATTGGCTGGCTCTACCCTCTGATCACCTTTGACCCCACGCAGAGGAGCCGCTACGTCTGTTACGCCATTTCTCAATAGTAAGTACAGACCTCAGATCGGCGGTTTGAATACGCTAACACGCTAAATAGATGCCAAATCGCTGCGATCAGCTTGTCATATTCTTTTTAGCCGCAGAGACGCAATATAACTTTTACTGAATTCCGCATATGAAGCATTAATATAAACGATGTTTTGTAATGTGTTTATATACACATTCCTCCGAGAGCCTGGACACGGTTGTGCTCTAGCATCCCACAATACTAGTTTACATGTGCAAATTCTTGCTTTAAATACGACCTTAAAAAGCATATAAAGAGCACCGCTGTGCTGACACCATTCGAGATTTCATGTTAACTCAGATCGCTGTTTATGCTCAGTCCGCACAGACTTCCGCAATGGCTGGTCACATGATCTGTTATTATCACTAAGTTAGTTATTCGCCCATTATCAAGTTATAGACACAACTTGTTGTCTGTATTATTAATTTAGTCTTCATCTAATTTTAACTCAAAGCCCTCTATTAAAGACCATAAGAAGTGGATAGATCCGGTTACCTTTATATAAAGACATGAACCCTTCTAGATCCGTTTTCAAATTGCAAATGTTATATATTTCAGCATACTTGTATCCTGAGATTGATTACACAAGGATTCATCATCAAAAGGATTTATCACTAATCGGCCTGAATATATGGACACAATTACAGGGGAGACTTGATGTTCCCTTAAGGTAAAAGACTATGAAGTAGGTCTCTTATGTACTGTTAAGGACACATCTAGCAATTTATTTTGCACACTGTAGGCTCATCAGAGCTCATTTATTTTCATTTTCTACAGGCAATGAACCTTGATTTTGAACTTCAGCTCTGATTACTCATAGCTTGTCCTAAATTTCACCATAAGTAAGTGCATCTGCCTTATTTTTAATCTCTCTTAAGTAACTATGTAAGCCAACACTCTTGTCACCACACTGACTAGTCTGTTAAAGCTTCCCTCGTTCTCTAGATTTACTTTCGCAATGTAAATAGTTTAAACACATGTCAAAAAATTGTCACATGTTAGCAACACGTGTTAGGATTATTTGTTAATTTTATAAGCTTTTTTTATAGGGGTCATCTTCATTGCATTAAATTCACTGTCCTGATGATGGTCTCTGGATTTCACCTTTGAGACCGAAACGTCGACACACCAGTCCAAGTCTACTTCCTGCACTTGACTTTCTATTTATTATTTTTAAAAGAAGTCAATTTTATATATTTTGTTAGACTGGATTGTTTTCTTATGTACTAATGGATTGTTTTGTCATCTCCATTTACTTAAGATACATATGCAATTACCATTGACTGTGTACCCTTGAAAATTTGACAAATCTGCACTCAAAAGAATATAAATAATAATTTTCTTTGAAGAACAACCCTTTCCGTGTTGCTTTACCTTTTTTCTTTTTTCTTTTTTCTTGTTTCCAATAGTTCATTCATTGAGTAAAATCATAAAAAGTGTTGTTAATCTGTTGAATTTGTTTGACTTATATGGGGCTAGTGTGGTAGCTTCTATAGGGTCCAGGAACAGATAATAAATACGTAGAACAGTTGCTGTTCTGCTCAGCAGATAAGTCTAAATAATATAGACTTCACTACACTGTTAAACTTTGATCAGTAAACAAATCCCTTGCTGGCACCTTTGCTTTAAATCTATTAATTTGCGACATATAAAACGTTCATATGTCTTTCAGTAACTAGATATAAGGAACCCCATTCATGTCATTTCAGGTCGTGTAGTTCGGTTTTTGTAAATCAACTTGAATTATTCATACAGAAGCATATTTGAGAAAAGAAACGTTGATTACACAAAGTTTTCCATTCAGGTATGTCTAATAGGATCCTACCTTGTTAGACTCTAATTAGAGTGCCTTTTGTGCAAGTCCCGAACTGTTAATTGAATATGTATCTTTTCAGTTCTCATTCAGAACCACTCCAGAGTGAAACACCATTCAATACCTTAAGACCCATTATTTCCTCTGGGTTTATCCAAGTGAGTAATATAAGTTTCTTGCCTTGAAAATTTAGATTTAAACAACAACAACTGTAAATAATAAATGCGATAGTTCAAACATCTCAGATCAATTTCTTTGAGAGTGTATTGTTTTAGTTTAGTTGTCCATCAATAGGATGTGACGCACACAGTAGTTTGGCTAGGGTAAAAAATGAATATTGTTTATGTATGTGCTTGTTTTTGTTACCACATCAATGAATTTTAATTGTATGTCATTCTTTGCACAGGGGTTTTTTTAAAAAAAAACTAGTCCTGATGATGGTCTTGTTGACGACAGCCCAAAAGACCGAAACGTCGACATAAATATCATCTCCCCAGGCATTTTTTGCCATAGGACATCAAGATACATTTGTGAATTTGGTTTCCTTTTCTACTTATTGGAGTTGATTTTACTGTTATGAATTGTCAATTTAATATTTATTTGTTGCTATTCATGATGGTCTCTGTATAGTTTTGTTCAACATGTATCCCCATCAATTTTTTCTGCGATTTATATCAATATAAACAATTCCTTTTAACATAAACCCTTCCCTGCTGTGTGCCTTTTTACTTTTCAAATTAATTTTTTCATTAATGAATGTATTATTTCTTCATAAAAGTGTTTAATAAATTTGTCTAGTTATCCTGAGGATACATTTGGCTCTATTGTACAAACCAAAAATCTATAAAATAATTGAGTAAGATTTAAAAACAAAATCCCTTGTAGCTACTCTTTACCCTGACCATCATCAAAATGTCAAAAGATATACAGAAGTGGTCGGAACATAGTTCAGTAGATGAAAAAAGAACAGTAGATCCCAAAGTAAGCAGCTGGTACCGACGATGTCCCTCCCCGTCTCCGAAGGCAGGCACTATCACATCCGCCATCTTGATATACCGACTGGGGAGGGGGTTCGACACGATCCAAAACAGTTCACAGTACCAATTAAAAGGTTCCAGGATAGGGACAGCAGTTGAATGTTCCGACAGCTGCAAAACTGGGGATTCCCAAAAATTAGTTAAGTCACCGATCACAGCCCATTCAAGTAGATCCACTTCTGTACGGGCAGGCACAGCTTCCAGCACCGGGTCTAATTGCACGACTGGGGTGTCAATCAAAAGGCAAGCTGGCTGCCGGGTCTCGGGCATCGAGTCAGGATCTGGTCTCAGTCCTTTAAGTCCATCTGCCGCCGACAACAGGCCGCAGGTCTGAGCTGCCACAGTCGCCTGAAGTGCCTCTAGGGCCGCCAGCACCTCCCGCAGTGACGGGCCACTTTGGGCCTGCTCCACCCGGTTCCATATTTCCTCAGGCATAATGATCCCCACGGAGAGGCGCCTTCTCCGGGGTAAGATCAGCCGGAGCAGGAGTGAGCCGTGAGGGACCAACCGTCAGCATGCATTAGTGCGCGACGAGACTCCAACCCAAGGGGCGCCGGCGATGCAAGTGCCGGGCCTCCGGGTCAGGGACCCCTGCAACACAGCACTGTGTGTCACTCGTCTCCTCACCTCCAACACAACACCAGGCTGCAGATGGTAGCAAAGCAATCCAAAAATGTTGAAAGTTCCAGAGACCGGACCCTGCCGCCCTCACCAGTCCACTGTTGTTCAACTCAGACCCGGCTAAGCCAGCACTCGAGACCCCGGCTTCCAGACTGGGTTAGGCCACAAATCGGTCCTCGACGTTACTCAGCTCCACAATGTCAGAAAACCCCCGGGATCACACCATCGGAGTGCGGATTAGTTCACACACACGGATCCGGGGCAGAAAATCAGGATAAGTGACAGGATCATGGAGCACAAGACGGAGGTCAGCGGAGCCGGGAGTCTATGCGGCCATCTTGCTTGCTGTCGTAGCTCCTCCTCGCCACTCTCCTTCTTGATCCATCAAATACATGTGGAGATATTGCTCCAGATCCTGATTTACTCTTTCAGTCTGTCCATCCGTTTCTGGATGGTAACTGATGGACAGACGAGAGTCTACTCCTAATCCCTTTAGGAATGATTTCCAAAATCGGGACACAAACTGTGGACCCCGATCAGAAATGATAACCTTAGGTATCCCATGCAATTTTACAATGTGTTGGATTTAACAATGTGGCCAATTGAGAAGCATTAGGTAAAGCCTTTAATGGAATGAAATTACTCATCTTGGTATACTGATCTACAACCACCCAGATCACTGAATAACCCTGACTTGATGGTAGGTCCACAATGAAATCCATGGAGAGGGTATGCCATGGGGAAGGGGCCACTGGCAGGGGCATGAGGAGACCTTGCGGGGACTGCCTAGCACTTTTGCCCTTAACACACTGTTCACAAGTGGCGACGTGCTGCCTCACCTGAGGAGTAAGTGTCCTGGCAGACTTTAAAAACTGCAAATTTCGATGATCAGTGAAGACTCTGATCACATGTCTAGCTCCAAACAAATAGTGTCTCAATACTTTGAAAGCCTCTTTTACAGCCAAAAGCTCCTTGTCAGCTATAGAATAGTTTACCTCAGCAGGTGACAATTCCCGAGAATGATAGGCCACGGGATGTAACTGACCAGAATCTTTCTGGCGTTGAGATAGGATTCCCCCGATGGCCAAATTTGAAGCATCCGCCTCAATGAAAAAAGGTTCTCTCAAATCAGGATGCTGTAAAACTGGAGCTGAAATGAAGGCATCCTTTAACAACTGAAAGGCCTCTTCAGTTTCTTTCTCCCAAACAAATCGCACATCTTTCTTAAGTAATCGAGTGATCGGGCTTACCTTTTCAGAAAAATTCTGGATAAATCGCCTATAAAAATTGGCAAAACCCAAAAAACTTTGTATTTCCTTGACTGATTTTGGGGCAGGCCAGGACTTAATTGCCTGCAACTTGGAATCATCCATGGAGACTCCTTCCGGGGAGAGTATGAAGCCCAGAAATTCCACTCTTGAGGAATGGAAAACACATTTCTTCAGTTTTACAAATAATTGGTGCTCCAACAAACGCTCCAAAATGACTCGTACGTGGTTCACGTGTTCCTCACGGCTATTGGAAAAGATAAGAATGTCATCGATGTATACAACTGCAAATCGATCTAAGAACTCCCGAAGGACATCATTTACAAAATGCTGAAAGGCGGCTGGGGCATTGCACAATCCAAAAGTCATTACTTGGTAATCAAACAACCCCAGCCGCGTACGAAAAGCAGTTTTCCATTCCTCCCCTTCCGCCATACGAACTAAATGATATGCCCCTCTCAAATCCAATTTAGTATAGATGCAGGCATCCTTGACTTGATCTAAAAGTTCAGAAATGAGAGGTAACGGGTAGCGGTTCTTCTTAGTGACCAGATTAATCGCTCGATAATCAATGCATGTTCTCAAAGACCCATCCTTCTTTGGGACAAAAAATAAAGGAGAGGATACTGGCGACAATGAAGGCCGAATGAATCCGTTGGCAAGATTTTGATCAATGTACTCCTTCAAGTGTAGATTCTCAGGTTCGGACAAAGCATAAATGCGACTACAGGGCAATGAAGCTCCTGGCTCCAACTCGATCCTACAATCGTACTCCCGATGAGGAGGTAATCTTTGTACTTCTTTTTCATTAAACACCTCCTTCAAATCTAGGCACTCTTCTGGAATCTCTGGAACTTCCACTGTACAGATCATCTGGATTTGTTTGGCCAGACTGGATGACATGGTTGACCTCTGAGCGTCTGGCAAAGGTTGAAAGCAATGTTCTTGACAGAAGGTTGCATTCATTTCCACGGTACGTCTAGCCCAATCAATTTGCGGGTTGTACTCTGTGAGCCAGGGCAAACCTAAAATCAACTGAAACTGCGGAGCATCAATTAGATTAAAATTTATGTAACTCCGATGTTCTCCAGGACCCAAAACCATAATGACTTCAGTATCAAAGACTATGGGACCAGAGGATAAATTGGTGCCATCCACAGCACGAACCGATTCTGGTCTTATTTTCCTTTGAAACTGAATTCCTAAAGACTTGGCAAATTGAAGGTCACAAAAATTCCCAGTTGCTCCTGAGTCAATCATGACCGAGACTTCTTCTATTCTGTTCTCTCCAAAGGAAATGTTGCACGATAGAATCAAATGCGGCTAGGCTAGCTGAGAACCACGTTCCTTTCCACGCCCAGTCTTGACACCAGAGGATATTCTTACGAAGTGGAACCAATACCAGAAAAGTGACTCTAAAAGTATTTTTGTTTCCATTTCTTCAGAGCGGGGCTTCATTACCTGAGCGAGTGCCAGGCGAGGTGAGGCCACTCCCAAGTAAATTTTGGGTGAGTGATTATCTAATAAAACAATGAAGGAGCAATGTCTCGTTGGCTGTTATGTCTTTTTCGCAATTGTTGCTTTCATCTGTTACACTGTGTGTTTGTATACACTGTTTTTCTTTTCAGGAGAGGTGATTTCCCAACCATGACTCCCGAAGCTACCATTCACAACATCGTCAGATGGTAGGTCATTCACGTATGGTATATAGTCCTCACTACACTTTTGGTCACAGTTGCAGTAGTGCTGTTATCATAGGTCCTGAAGAAAGCCATTTTTGGCTGAAACATGTCAACCAGTTAATTTACCATCAGGATAGTAGTATTTGTTGAAACACTATCCACACTCTGTTTTTAACCTTGTCATCATGGTGACCGTCATATAAAACTTATCTTTAGGCACCATGTTAGTCAATTTTAACACACCACTATTCTACTAGCGCATATTTTTTGAGCAGTGCAACTTTTCTCCCCACAGCTCTTCACACTACTACTCTTTGGCTTTCCATCACTGGTGGATCCGCTACTAGAGTTCACTCACGATAACAACAGTGAGTAACTTAGTGGATACCAGTTCGTACATCAAAATCCCAGATGACGAAGTTCCGCCAATGGGTGGGCTGATGGCTTTACTTTCTTTCTTTCCTCTTCTTACTCTTTAGTTTATACACACACCTTCCATGACAAAGCAGACACTTTCTAGCCCACTCAGACCAGTAGCACCCCTTTTGTGTTTGTTGTATACTCTAAGAGTCACATAGGAATGGTAGAGAGTACAGGTCTACTACATATACTAGTGGTTAGAGTTATCTCTATATACATATATATACAAATATTAGATTTTCTCAGGTCAAGACCCAAAAAACCAGGAGAGCAGAGTTCCATTAAGTGGGGTCGGATGGGGGACGTAGTCACAGCACCAAGGGAGGGTGGGAGGGATACAAGGGAATGGAGAAAAGACAAATCAGAGGATCGTCATGGGGGAAACGAGGGAAAAGGGAATGGACAATATGGCGGGTCAGGGTCTAGAGAAAAGCGGCCGAGAACAGCAGCAAAATGGCAGGCAGGCAGGACAAAAGTAAAGAAGTCCATGGGAATGACCCAGTGAGTATGAATCAAAGTGCCAGAAGAAGTCCGGGGGGAATACACAGTTGAAATATGAAAGACAGGAAGGGAGAGGAGGCGTGCAGGCTCGGGTCCCCTGGAGCAACGTTGAGGACATTCAGCTGGTCGTGGCTCCTGCGTCCCCACACCAGGGAAAAGTTCACTGGGGTCTCCAAAGTCGATGAAGATGCGAGGCAAAATCCAGGAAGATAGCCTGCATGGGGGGGGGCAGCGCTCGACGGTGAAACTGGCAGGCAGCCGGTGGCGGCAAAGCTGCGCCAAGGCTGGCGCCACTCTCAACAGCAGCGATTTGGTCCGAGGCAGAAGCAGTGAACAGCAGCGGCAGCAGGACGTGGAATGTCCCTCTCCAATGTCCAGCTGGGTAGGAGACGGTCAAGGGAGAACCTATGCCCGACTCCCCAATAGCCGAACCAGGCGGCTCCATCAGGAGTCCTAGTTCTCTTCGGTCCCCTCTCTCATCGCCCACACACCTGGGGAGTCCCGAGTCGCAGTATGGAACCCGGGGTCTGTGGAGCATCTATCCTCCCACGAGATCCTCAACGCTCCAAGAATCAGCAGCCCGCTCCACCAGCCACGGCAAGTGGAAAGCCAGGGGTCCTCCAAAATGACGCCCAATGGTCCCTGTACTCAGAAGCCCGCTATAAGCGGAGTCCTACTACAATACATGTGTCACACACTCACAACGTGCACAACACACATACACAGAGTTCTTGAGCTGTTGTGGGCTGGCTAGTCTTCCATCTTATCGCAGCCGCACCCAAGTATTGAAAGACAGCAGAAAGTACACCACATTCATTACCCCATTCGGCTGTTATCGCTTCATGAAAGTACCATTTGGACTGGCCTCAGCCGCAGCACTTTTCCAAAGAGTTATGTCATCCATCTTTGAGGGAATTGCTGGGGTAAGGTTCTTCCAAGATGATATCTTGGTCATGGGCAGCAGCCAAATGGAACATGATACACGACTCAAGCAAGTACTAGAAAACTTGAAAGTGCATGGTTTAACAGTTGAATTAGACAAATGCAAATTTTCTCAAAAAAAGGTTGCGTACCTGGGTCACACGATTAGTCATGAGGGTATCAAACCGAAGCAAGGTTTAGTAGATGCCATTCTCAAAGCTCCATGCCCCTCTAGCAAAGAGGATGTTAGGGCCTTTCTGGGACTAACTGAATACTATTCCAAGTTCATTCGTAACTTCACTGAGAAGACATACAATTTAAGGCAACAACTCAAGAACAAAAGTACATTTGAATGGTCTACTGATTGTCAGAACACCTTCTTTTCCACTAAAAAGGAAATCAGTAATGCACCTTTTCCCAATGGTTTTGACTCCAAAGCAGAAATTATCGTAACAATCGATGCCAGCAACAAGGGACTCAGAGCGGTATTAGCTCAAAAGGACGCTGCAAACAAGGAATGGGTCGTAGCATTTGCGTTAAGATCACTCGCCTCAGCTGAAGAAAGGTACTCTGTGATAGAACGCGAGATGCTTGCCTGTTCCTGGGCTCTAAATTATTTCAGAGCGTACATTTGGATTTTCAACATACGTCTGCGCACTGACCACAAACCATTGATCAAGATCCTCTCGACATCCTGGCTGCAGAATGCCTCCCCCAGACTCAGCAAAATGTCAGTCAAACTACTGGATTTCAACTATACGGTCGAATACTGGCCTGGGGTCAGGAACAAAGTAGCTGATTTCCTAAGCAGATTACCTCTACCCCACGAGGAAGTCATTAACGAGCTAGATGATGCTGAGAAAGTAGCTTTGCTATTCGGCTTGGATCTTGATGGAATCTCGTCAGAAGAATGGAAAAGACACATGTCAAGAGACCCCACTCTACTTACAGTGTGCAAATATATCAAGGGTTCCTGGCCTGAGAAAAAGCGTTTGGACGAAAATACCAAAGCATATTGGAAAATAAGGAATGAATTTAGTCTGGAAAATAAGGTGTTGTACAGAATTGGTAAAGCTATAGCCCCGTTCACACTCAGAAACAAAATACTCAACTTATGCCATATAGGTCATTTAGGTATCTCAAAGACCAAACAAAGAGTCAGATGCAACTATTGGTGGCCTGGAATCGATAAGCAGGTAGAAATCCTAATCAGGGATTGCTTGGATTGCAATGACTCAGAAATGAGTCTGAAAACGTCAAGAGTTCCTATGTCTCCCATCATCCTACCAAAAATGCCATGAGAAAGGATTGGCTTGGACATCACCGGACCCATTGAAGGTCATGTTTGAGTTATCAAGTATATCCTGGTCGTCATGGATCATTTTTCAAAATGGCCTTTAATTAAGATTGTATCATGCACCGACAGTTCTTCAGAGATTTCATTTCTTGACAAGCTATTCCTGAGTGAGGGATTACCCAAATTCTTGCTCACCGATAACGGCCCTCAGTTCTCATCTGTAACATTTAACTCGTTCTTAGAATGAAATTGTTTTACCCACCTCACTACTTCACTCTATCATCCTGAAGGTAATGGCCTTGTTGAACGTTTCAACCGAGTCATTAAAGGACATATACAACGATACTGGAATGCAAATCTCAACTGGGAAGAAGAAATCTTCAAATTCATATTGGCATTTAGAATTTCTCCATGTGCCAGCACCAACTTGGAACCCTTTGTCCTGATGAAAAGCAGACAACCCTTGAGCAAAGATTTAGGCTGGATGCCAGCCTCCAAACAAATCGAATGGTCACCTGAAACCATCAGGAACAGCATAGAAAAAACTACAAACACTGGTATGACTCCAGACATTCTGTCAAAGAACATTCCTTCAAGATTGGTGACCCTGTCAAAGTTCGCCTGGAAAGGAAAACTAGGAAGGGAGAAAGTAGATTCACTCCCCCCCTGCGCATCAGCAAATTATACAACGCTGCCAGACTCAGTGATGGGAAAGTTTGGCACGTGACGAACACGTGGGAACCAGCTGTGGTTCCAATCAAACTGCACTTTTTAGCAGTTTCTGAATGAATCAAATTAATTAAATTTCCCCAGTTTATCATCATTTTTAATCCATGCGTATTCCTTTACTTTGGTTCATGTTTCCTTTGTTCCATGTTTACTTCAATTAATTTTATTCATTCATTGACCATGCTTGCATTATCACATACACGGAAGAAGACACCATATAAATCCACATCTCACGTCTTTATTTTAAAATGACCCAATGCATTTCGGGAAGCCATGTTTCCTTCGTCAGGGGTATCTATAATAAAACATTAAAACAATACATGTAAACTGCCATCAGCGCAGACATCAACATAAATTCATATACTTTACTCCCCATGTGTGACCCAGTGGGTGCTAAATGAACCTATCATACTGCTAGCCAAATACATTGATACATAGTAGTGCACCAAAACTCTTCTTTTACATCTGACTCCTTAGTTAGCTACCGGGTGCCTCCCGTTGGGACCTCCCATATCGTAATAAAGTCTTTTCCCCTTGCGTAGGTAACATTGTCTCACTGTCACCCTTTTAATTAGATTAAACGCTGCGAGTTTGGCACTTGAACATATTAGCTAAACGTCATTCCACTAGGAGTGAGGTCAACCATTATCAGTCCTTTAGTACCACCAGAGATGATTCAGGCTTGTGCCAACCCAACAGTTCAGGTAAAGATCTGTGGGTAGATTACGGTGATAATGTTGACGCCCAAAGTCACATGCCAAGTAGCAATAGAGGGTGTTCCACTAGTGAAGATGTACTAAATCACACTCCACCATTCACCACTGACTCCATCTGCCTAGTTTGAGGATATCAACTTACGCGCTCCTGAGCTTGATCGGAGTGGCGAGGGTGATTCACATTCTGACTCCGAGGTCACATGTGACAGTCAGCACCTTAGGGGCAAGTATGGTAGGACCAATAGCAAACCCCATTCAAACATTGAGGTCGCATCAGACCACCACTGCCCCATCGGAAGGTTTGGTAGAATTATCAACAGACCAAACGTTTTGATGACTTTGTTTGTGAATAATTGTTAAACATCCAAGAGAGGAAGATGTGTTGTAATCAACTTGCATTCTTGTCACGCGCTTCTGCCAGCGCGTGACAGTAACTGCCTTGACTCTACTGCGGGAGAGCATCCTTTGTGTATACCCCCTCCCATTGGCTCTCCCAACATTCTAATGCCTCCTCTCCTCTCCCCCTGTTCCCAACTGTCATCATTCCACCTGAGCCTAACTGAAGCTACTCCCTGTGGGGCTGTATTCAATAAAACTAGGAACCTATTACTGCGTACCTTTCTTTACTACACTCCTCCACCCGAAATATGGATCTACATTGATGGAAGTATTAGCCCCTCCCCTCGATTTTTTTGGCTCTAGTTGCGCCCTTTGCTGAAACTTGATGGACTTTTAACAAGGTCCATTCGGGGGGCCAATGGAAAGCAACTGGGCCCAGAAAACGCTGGATCACTCACATGTAACGCTTTTTGCTTTTATTTTTGCATATTTATATAGCGCAAACTCGACCGAAGGTATTGGAGCGCTTTACATGAGCACCGTATTTACATTACACAATCAGGCACGGGGAGATTAAGTGATTTGCCCAGAATCATAGAATGTGGACGCGACCTCGAGGCTCGAACCCTAGTTTCTGTAGTATCCGGCTGGATACGTTTTAGTGGTTGGCCCGTGATGTCACACACCTTACACCCACCCACCACAGGCGTCACCAGTGAGGTGACCCTGTTAATAAAAGGGGCCGGAGTGCACGGGCTCCGGGCCAGTACTACACCACCGTACTAAGTGTCTGCGTGCGTTCATTCCAGTCATGTGGGCCTGAGGCCCGACCTAAAATGGCGACAAGGCCGGTCGATACTGACGCGTGCCTGCAACCCTGCGGCTTCTCAAACGAGGAGTGCGCAGTGCCTACCCGTGGCTGCCATACTCCCATGAGACTGCCTGCACAGTGAAGAAGAGCTGCGGTGTCCACCCGCATCGCTCCGTGTGCTGCCTGCCGTGTGAGGAACAACGCTGACGGCTCGAGCCCGCCCACGTGTCTCCTTCACGGGAGCGCCTTCAGCTGGCGGGACTCGCCTTCAGCGTGCTGGTGTCTGGGTGAGTATTACCCTACCCGCCTGTGACCTTCCCGGCCTGTGCAGCATCATCCGGGGCCTACCTAAGCGCTTGATGACTCAAGACGCGTGTCACTGTCGCTGACGCTGTCGATCTGACCCGAGCTGGCAGGAATGGTGGCCGGTTAACATGTTTCCCCCTGCGGCTTCCTCTACGCTAGCTAAAAATCTGGGTGTGAAAATCGATAACGACTTAACGCTGAAGTCCCAGATTCTTGGCTTAGCAGGAACATGCTTTGGCCTCCTTAAGATGCTCCGCAAGTTTCTTCCCTTGCTCCCGCTGGCACATAGGAAAACTACGGTCCAGGCCCTTATTGGGTCAAGGTTGGATTACTCCAATGTCCTGTATCGGGGCCTGCCGGAGTATCTTCTCCAACGTCTACAGGTGGTCCAGAACTCGGCCACGAGAGCCATTTTTGGCCTACGCGGGCGAGCTTGAGCATCGGACCTCTTGCAGTCACTCCACTGGCTGCCTGTCCGGATGCGGATAGTCTTTAAGGCACTTACTCTGGCTCACAAGGCCTTCCATGCCTCTGGGGCTAAGTACATTCAGAAACGCCTGGCTTTTTACCATCCGGCTAGATCTCTGAGGTCAGAGTCGTTGTCTCTTGCCGTGGTCCCTGTTGCAAGAAGAGTACGGACTGGGGGCCGGTCCTTTAGGCGCCTGGCTCCTCCGCTCTGGAATACCCTGCCTATTTCGCTGCGTAGTAACTCCAATCTGCTGGCTTTTAGAAAAAGTCTGAAATCTTGGCTTTTAGTGCAGTAGGTCTTTTTCTTTTCGCCTGCCCTGTTGTTTCTGCTGTAGGTCATAAAGTGCCGGGACACTCCTCGGAGTAGCCGCGCGCTATATAAAACATACCTAACATTAACATAACATTAACACTGCCAAAGATGTTTGATTTCTTCCACGAGGCAGATCCGTGTGAGGCAAAGAGGTCGGGGAGCCTTGAAACCGCTGCGAGGAGACGGAGTCGTCCTCCTCCATGCCTGCTCCCCTCCCAAGCGCTGACAGAAAAAGTCCATGAGGAGGTCTACACGCCCAGAAAGGCAGAGAACGGGAACGCACTGTGAGAGACAAGGAGGCTTCACCTCAGGAGGTGGACAACAAGCATTGACCCCAACAATTGCCAAACAATAAGCATTGGCAAAACCAACCAATCGCCAGCCATCAAGCATTGGAAAAACCAATTGCCCCTGTTCCAGTAAAGTGCTACGTGGACATTACTCTCTGGGCCTATGAATTGGAACCTCGTGCACCCCCATTCCACCATCTTCGCGCTACCTGAAGGAAGGGGCTAGTGACGCCGCCGCGAAGCGGAAAAAGCACTTCCTATGTGTGAGGAGAAGTTTGCGCCCTCCGGCAGGCGAGAGGAGTCTGGAACACCCCTGCCTCACTACCCCGGCGCAAGCCTGCAACCGGAGCGAATGAGCTGGCTACCTGCACCTACATGCGCTAGCTAGCGTGGCTACATGC
The DNA here is from genome assembly GCF_964263255.1 of Lissotriton vulgaris. Lineage (NCBI taxonomy): Eukaryota > Metazoa > Chordata > Amphibia > Caudata > Salamandridae > Lissotriton > Lissotriton vulgaris. The sequence continues at coordinate 21,655,612 of NC_141688.1, forward strand.
TGCCCTGAATATAAAGGCAAGTGGCGGAGCGCATCTGTACCCCCTTGGCGCTAGCAATAACACTTCAAAAACGCTGCGCACTTGCCGTCCCGGCGGTGAAACCTGTCTCGCACCGACGTGCTGGTAGTGCTCACCAGGGCCACGCAACAACGAGCACAGAGACGAGTACAGGCCGCCCCACCCTGGACGCCTGACTCTACAGCCGCAAGATGGGCACTCACCCGTGCACATGTAAGGAACGGACGGCCGCTTTTGTCAAGCCCCTGCAGCTGCTCCAGGGATTCCCTTGTAGGCGTGAGGATCCGCGGCGTCAGGGTCACTCCGTGGATGCAGCTGCTAAAACGGACAACACCTGCGGTGCCTACAGCGTGAGGCCCGCGCACCAGAGGAAGCAGTAGCGGTCGGCAACATCGAAGCTGGCACCACCTGGCGGTCGCATGCCTGCACCACACCCACCAGGGAAGCTAAAGCAGCAAGTTAAGGCAGGATATAGCGGAGGAGCCCCAGCGCCTAGAAGTGAGCCCCAGCACCCAGAAGCCAGTAGTTCCTCTGCTCCTATGAGGAGCTCTGCCAGGAGACAGAGTTACACTGAGGCTTAAAAAGGCAGTATCAAAAAAAAATGAAGTGTCTCATGTCCACACTTCTGCCTCTCCAAGTACAAAGGCCAGCAAGCATTTTACTGCAACAGCCCTGGCAAACAAGGGCAATACCCCTTAGTGACGCGGTGCAGTACTGTGGCAAGTGAACCATACTCCTACACCCTGTTTTACAGGGAGTGCCCACAACACGCCCTAGCTGCCAAAAGGTCACATCGCACAGACAGTTAGTGGGCAGCAGGGCGCCAACATGTCTCTTTTGCTAGGCTGACACAGCTGAGGTCGCAAAGGAGAGGAGAGAAGCCGGTTGAGGCAGCTTATAGTGCCCACCACTCCCAAAAGACAAAGCCTCAACACACGTCAGCCGCTCGCTGCATGTCATTGAAGAAGCGGTTAGACACCTGCCAAGATCTGCCAGCACATGCAGTCAAAGTGTGACAGATATACAACTAGGGGCCCTGGACCACAACGGAAAAAGGATAGCAAAATCCCAGCGAGACTGGAAGTCCCCAAGAGAAGCACACAAGACGGGATACAGTGCGCACTACCCCAACAGGTTGCACTTCACCAAAGACTCCCAGGAAGCCCAAATCCTCCAGCATCCAGGGCACACACCAAGATGACCGCAGCACCACCTGGTGGCTCACCTGGCACAATGCCCTGATGGACAGACATACTTCCGGGAGAGAGTGGATAGGCATTTGCACCCTGTGACCATCAACCCAAACAGCACCAGAGACCGTAAGAGGAGCCAGGACACCCCAATACCCTGCCAGAAGTAGCGGTCCAGCACACTAACTGCCCACCGCGACCAACGGATGCAGACCTGCGACCAACGAAACAGCACTGTGCTCCATGGACCAGCTGCACCAGGGCACCACACAGCGTCCCTCGAACCAACCGGCAACATCAGGTCTCAGAGTGCACACCCCCATCACCAGGAAGATTGCCTGCTCATGCTCAGTAGCTAAGACAGACTACACAGGACACAAGAGCACCACCTGCCACCTCAAGGAACTCAAGCAGCAACACCAAAGACAATTTCCACCCACAAGAGTGGACGACCAGCCAAGACAGCAACGTTTTCAGTGACCTGCCCCCAGCAAAGCGCAAGAAAGACTGGTGCGGAGCACGCACCACACATGGCTGCCCAACGCCGCCACCGGTGAAGAGGTTGCATCACCTGCTCCTACTGGTGAACAGGCACGACTGCAAGCCACACCTTAGGCACCCCAAGTGCCAGAAGAGAGCATCCCGGAAGAAGAAGCCCCGCAGTGGGCCGAAGACCACACAGTGTCCTCCCTCGCACTGCCTCAAGACGGAGTCGGCAGGGACCCAAGACAGGCAAGAAAGGAGTTGCACACCCCACGTGGCAGGCCGCCACTCCGAAATGCCCCGCAGTGGGCCGAAGACCGCACAGTGTCCTCCCTTGCACTGCCTCAAGACAGAGTCGGCAGGGACCCAAGACAGGCAAGAGAGGAGTTGCACACCCCATGTGGCAGGCTGCCACAGCAACAGATGCTCCAACAGCACAGCAACATGTGACCAGACGTCACAGCGCACAGCGACAAAGGAGCCTATCACGCAGAGTGAACAGTCTGGACAAGCGCACCGGAAAACAGGAAGAAGCAGCCGCCAAGACGGCTCAAGCACGAAGCTCCTCGAGCAAAGAGAAGAGGGACCCCGTGAAATCCCTGAGGAGGTGATGGTGCCACTGGAAGTCCCCAAGATGTACCCGCAAGTCCTCCGGCAATAGGTACGCAACAGAAAAGGAAGACCATCACAAGAGCGACGCGACCAATGAAATGTCCTTGTGGAGCAAACAAAGACAGGTGGCAGGACACCACATCAAAAAAAAAAAGAAAAAAAACCAGGTCGGAAGAAGGAGAAGAGCGTAGCACAATGCCATTCCGCAAAGGAGGAAAGAACAGTGGCACAATGCCACAGGGCAGACCACCACCACAGGCACGCAAGATGGGACAGAGAAAAGCGACAGGACCAAGGACTCGCACTAGCACTGAGGAAGGTGTTCATCCACACGAGCCAGCCACCAGGGTGCAGAGACGTCACTGGAGACAGCTCCGCGGGAGGACCTACTGTAAGCCGCTAGCAGCGCAGTTTGCGTCCCAGCTCCACACTTCACAGTTCGACCCTCCTCTCACCTGTCAACAGCTGCTTGGTATCGATAACATCACACCTCGCAGCGCACCTGCCTTCAGACAACGGAGCAGTGCCACGAAGTCCCTCAAGTCCTCCTCACTCCCTCAAGTCACCCCGACAGAAGATCGCTGCCTGTCTGCCCACTGAAGAAAACTATCATCTTGTTACCACCGTCCAGGTGCATCACCATCAAGGAGCAGTACACCACCCGAGTAAATCCTCACACCCAAAACAACCGAAGCTCAGAGAGGCGAATCACCCAGAAACAGTCTGTACACCCTAGTTCACCCAAAGCCTGATGAAGTCGAGAACACCCAGCCATTGGGAGATCCACCCTTGGGGACTATACAAGACTTGACCGTGGCCCTGTCGAGAGTTCCGCAGCAACCCTAAGCGTGGCCTACGCATCATCCCGCACAGCCCACACAGTCAGGTGGCAGTCCAGGGGACAAGGGCCTCGACGGAGTCCCCGTGTGAAATGGGGTCCGAGTGGGAGAGGTCTGTCGGCCGCCGCTCCACGTCAGGCGCAGGAAGCACGAAAAGTACAACTGAAGACTGGTCAGCCATAAGATCGGCAGAGGAAGACGCAGAACCCGAGTGCAGGCGGCGAGGGCGTACAGACAAAGACACCACCCTCAGAGGCTACATGAGCGACTTGGCTGTGAGTCTGTTGGCAGTTCCTCAGCAACGCCTTTGCGCGGCTCCCGCGAAGCACGTACGGTCCACACGGTCCCATCTCAGACAGCAGGAAAAAGCCCCCAAGCGACTCCAGTGGCAGTGGAGTCCAGACGAGAGAGGCGAGTCCAACATCGCTCAGTAGTCAGGAGTATGGAGAGTCACCAAGCGCGCCACCTCTGAAAGAAGGCGTAACTCATCGAGATTGTCTCCGACACTGAAGTGGATTTCACCACAGCTCCAGATGCATCGACACAAAAGTTGTCCATATGAACTTCACCACTGCGAGACCAGGCCGGTCTACAAAACGTCGACTAGGTGAAGGAGGCATCCTGACGGTGCTGTCCAGAACTCTAACACTGCCCAGCAGACGGTCTGAAGAGACTCATTTGGTGGTGATTGTTATGACCAGACTACACGACGCATTCAGTGAAGAAGTTTTTTTTCCTGTCAGGAATTTGGGTGACGTCAGTGGAACGCATACGTTCAACGACGTCGGGCGGCCATTTTGGGAAAGTCGGAAGCTGAGTTTTGTGCTTGTCACTATTACGGTGATGCGCACACCAGTCCTCATTAACCAATCGTTTCTTCTAGCGCAAGTTTAGTGTTCTAAGAACGGAAAGAAACACAACAAAGCAAATAGTTGTGGAATTTGCGTGTTACTCAATGCGGTGACACGCACACCATAAAAAAGTATTTTTTTTTTAAACTTAGAACTAATTGGTTCTGAAACACTACGCTTATCCCCAAGGTTTGGAACATTAAAAACATTATCTGAATAACACTTTCATAGAAAAAACATTTACAAGCTTGTTGGATTATAATCTTAAAAGAAAATTCAAATATAGAATTGTACATGTGGGTCTAAAGAGGTATTTACAAAGAAAAAATATACTTACTTCAAAATCTGTCCTCATTTGAAAATAGAAGTTAATTAGCCATGGCTTCAGGAAATGTGTGGAATTTATCTCCAACTTTACCTTTCATAACTTCTACATGCCCTTAAATGGGAAGAGTGGCGGGAGTACTTTGAGAACTATTTATCAACTTTTGAAGGTGATGAAGAATTGACCCCTGAGAAGAAAAAGAAAATTCTTCTTCATTGTTTAGGTGCTAAGGCTATGAAAATTTACAACCGCATCAACAAAAAAACTAGGCCAGGTGATGTGTACACGGTTGCATTAGAAGGTTTGACCATGTATTTCACACCCACTATTTCTATTTCTGTCAACAGATTTACATTTTTTCAACGTAGACAAGCCCAAGAAGAATCTGTAGAAGATTACGTTGCTGCGTTGAAAAATTTAGCACTAACTTGCAGATTTGGGGCATTACATGATGAGCGGGTTCGTGACCAGGTCGTTATGAGATCCTCAAATAAACATGTCCAGGAGAAACTGTGGGCAAAAGGTGAATTGCCATTAGAAGAAGTAGTAGAAATTGTTAAATGTACTGAATTAACTGGAATGTGTGCTAAGGCTGTATTACAGGAAGAAAAATCCTCTACAGAGGACAAATCTATGGTGGCAAAAGTCATTAGTTCTAAGAAAGGAAATAGTAAGCCTAATTCCAGTTACGTACAGAAAAGAGATACTAGCTACAGAGCTAAACTTTCAGATGACAGGAAATGTTTTAGATGTGGCAGTAGATACCATTTGGCTAACGACAGATCGTGTCCAGCTGTAAGACAAAAATGTTCTAATTGTGGTATAGTAGGACATTTCAGTGCCATGTGTCCAAAGAAACAAAAAGGGGGAAGAAATGTAAAAGCAGTAGTTTATGATGAAAAAGAAGATTTTACATCTTCTGATGAAGAAGAAGATATGAATTTATTTGTGTTGAATGTTGAATGTTGAAGATGGTGGTAACAAAAAAAAGAAACCAGTAAGCGACTCCTAATTTTTCAGGATGACATCATGGTAACAGGCACCGACAGAAGCTTGAGACACACTCCTGAGGCGGAAGCCGGGAGCGATTCACTTTTAAAAATTCTTAAAACTGTCACAAATTTAACGTGTGTATTGTTGATTTTAAAAACTTACTTGTTGGGAAATTGGATGCTAGAGGCAGCGGAGCCAGCGCTGACCCTGCACTCTGATTGACAACACTCCTCGCGCCACGAGCCGAGGCCACGCCCCTTTTAGGCCACGCCCCTACGGTCCCCACCCATCTAATCAGCATAAATAATGTGCATCTTCCGGTCGCGCAGCGGGTGCGACGTTTGCGCGCCGAAGGCGCGCCTAAGGCAAGCCCGTCTGCGCCCGTCCGCGACCGGCCGGGGCCAGGGGCCACCCCCCCTGCCCAACTATCACGCCAGACCATCACCTATCACCCGCAATCCATTCACCAATTAAACCAGACAGTTGGGCCATCCTGTCTACACACATGGGATCCCTCTACCCAACACTCCGTCTGCAACCATTGTGGCTTTCACCTTTCTCATGGTATAAAGAATCCCACTTCATTCTCCATGTTGTTGCTTAACTGCCGTTCGCTCCCTAAACACTCCGCAGAAATCTCTCTACTATTAGAGGAAATAAGCCCTGACGTCGTTTTCGCTACCGAGACCTGTTTACAGGAACATTCTGAACCTGACCTAATACAAGCACTTCCCCCTGGCTATCAAATATTCCGCCTCGACCGGAAAAAAGGCATCGGCGGTGGTCTGGCTATAATTCACAAATCAAGTTACACTGTCACCAGCACCCCCGTAGACTTCCCAGACTGCGAATGCCTCCCATTCTTCATAAAATTAAGTGCCACACATACCTTTTCGGGTATGCTTATATATCGTCCCCCTGGACCACAAAGGCAATTTCTTTCAGACCTCACCTCAATAGCGGCAAGTCTTGCAGTCAGTACTGCTAATTTCACAATTCTGGGTGACCTTAACATCCACCTGGATGACCCAAACGACTCTATAGCAAGGGATCTGTCTTTGGGCCTAAGTGCCCTTGAATTGCACCAACGTGTCACCGGGCCTACTCATCAAAAGGGTCATCTCCTGGACTCCGTTTTCAGCAACTGTAATAACCTCCAAATTGGAAATTCCTCTCCCCTCCCCTGGTCAGACCACTTCCTTATCCCGTTCACCTGGACCCTGCCCGATCACTCCCCCCCCCCCAACCCCCGTTGGCGCAACGCTAACGTAACTGGTCTAAACTCCACCTATCTGAGTGGAAGGAACTCCTACTAGGTACTAAACCCACTAATACATCTATCCCCACTCAAGACAATGACAACTTCAACCTGTTGATCACCAGTTCCCTGGATACAGTTTTGCCACTAAAAAATTCCCACCCTAAACGGGGCAATCCTACAGCCCTGTGGTACTCAAACGAGCTACGAGAGGCAAAACGTGTATGTAAGCGACTGGAGAGGAAATGGCGCCTCAGCTACCTCCCTTCAGATAAATCATGCTATAGAACAGCAATCAAAAAATACAAAACGGAAATTCACCAGGCCCAGGCTAAATACTTCGAACTCAAGATTGAAAACGCAGCATCCAAACCCAAAGAAATCTATTGAATAGCCAAAACCCTTCTACAACTTCCGGAACCACTGAAGGACCACAACAATTGAAACGATCAACTCCTCTTTCCCCCTCCTCGTCACTCCACCTACAGATTTCGTCAACACAGGTAGCCCACCAGTCCCTCTCCATGATCTGAACAGCTTTCCTCCTTTAGAACTTACTAATTTGGAGAGACTTATGGGACAGGTCAAATCTGGATCACCCGCCGACCCTGCTCCCCCCAGTACCCTCACACAGATCACACCTTCTAGACCTGCTCAATTCCTCACTCCGTACTGGGATCGTCCCTTCCCTATGGAAAAGAGCAATGGTCAAAGCCCTTCTAAAAAAAAAACAATCTCGACCCATCTAACCCCGCCAACTACCGTCCCATCTCCCTCCTGCTTCTTCAAAAGGTTAAAACCAAATCCTGAACGGAAAGAGAACGAGGCAGACGCGCTATCCACGATCCACAACGAACATATCCAGTTCACGGTGTGAATCACGCCAAAATATGCCCGTTCAGGATTTGGTTTTAACCTTTTAAGATAATTACCTACACTGATCAAGACAAGTGGAATTTTCCCCACATACCAACACAAAGATTGAAGAGGTCTTCTGTCCATACACATGAGACGTGCTTAGAGACTCCGATAGAGTGAGCCCCAGGAACTCCGAGGAGCCACTACCCACAGACTAGGAAAATCAGAGGTCTCTAACTACCTCCTTTATATCAAAAAGAGTGAAATTATAATTTAAACTGTAGGTAAAGGGACAACCGACCCTAGACACCAGGTCTGGCAACAAAAATCTACATTTGAAGCCGTGCCCTGCCTCATACCCGGATGAGAGGGTGGCAAGCTATATGATTGGAAGCCGGTGACCCCGAAGCAACGGCAGTCCTGAGGAAGGTGCCACAGTATCTAATGTTCCTCGCACCAAAACGCGTTGACGCATTTTTCTTATAGAATCCAAACAAGGTCTAGTGAACAACTGATACGCATGTATAAGTGGTACTGTTGGATGTCACTCTTTGATTAACTAATGACCGTTGGATCCAACAATCAGGAGTGGTAAAGATATTAGTTAGCCACACTATAGGGGGTTCAGTGTTTTCTTCTTTTTTTGTGATTTAATGTAATTTGTGTCTACAATCTTTTTTAAAGTACATGAATGTGATATTTAATATTTGACTTGTTTTTGAATATATATGTAATGAATTACAGTAAATTGATATGATTACTTATGTTTTTTAAGAAAACCTTTTCAAAGGTCGCTCTTTGAAATTTTAATTTACTTATTTGGTAGTAAACTCTTTTATACTTTAATTAAAAAGACTGTGAACGTTCAAATTTTAGTGTGGAAATTTTAAATTCTTTTCATATAGTTCCCTGTGTATGACGGTTGAATGGCTAATTAGTTAGGTATGGTATTAGAATAACTCTATACTTAAGTGTGCACCCAGGGATTTCCCTTTGACTGATTGTCACTGTACCCTGTTCCCTGGTGATAGTGGGGTACTCTCTCTCTAGAAACCAAGATCTGGAACTCCCTCCCTCTCAATCTCAGATCCGAACCCAACCTCCTCACCTTCCGAAAAACTCTCAAAACCTGGTTATTCAGCAAAACCTCTGTTTAAAACCAAAACCTAGCCTCCCTCTTCCTACCCCTCCGGATTAGCTCAAGTTCCCAACAGCGCTGGGACGCCCCTGGGTAGCCAACGCGCTCTACAAATCCTCATTCCATTCCATTCCATTCCAGCAGAGGTGAACATGATGCTAAACTTAACAGAGTCCTAGGGGTGCTAGAACATCATGGGCTTACAGCGGATTTGCGTAAGTGCAAATTTGCTGCAAATAAAGTCACCTACTTGGGGCATGAAATTGATGGAAATGGCATAAAACCAAAAAAAGAGCTGCTGTCAGCAATTAGGGAAGCCCACTCACCCAAAAACAAGGAAGAGGTCAGAGCGTTCCTAGGCTTTTCAGAATTTTATGCCAAATTTGTAAGGAACTTCTCTTCTAAAACCTTACATTTAAGAGAACTCATAAAACAGAAGAGTAAATTTGAGTGGAATGCTACTTGTGAAGAAGCATTTAACAGGATTAAAGAGGACATTTGCGATGCCCCATCTCTCCAAGGGTTCAACCCCTCTTTCAAAAGCATAGTGACCACTGATGCAAGCAATAAGGGGTTAGGAGTGGTACTCTCACAGGTTAACGGAGAAGGAAAAGAGGTTACCGTTGCTTTTGCCTCACGCTCAATCACACCCACAGATGGAAGGTATTCTGTGATTGAGAGAGAGGCACTAGCATGTGCATGGGGATTGAATCATTTTAGACAATACATCTGGGGTTACAAAATCACCCTTAGAAGTGATCACAAACCCTTAGTAAAGGTGCTTTCTACAAAGGGTCTTCAAGTTGCTTCCCCCCGTTTGTCACGCATTTCAATGAAATTGTTAGAATATACCTATGAAGTTGAATATCTTCCTGGTGTGAAAAATAAGGTTGCGGACTGTCTAAGCCGTTTATCTCTACCAAACAATGAAGATCAGGCTTCAGACATTGACACTTTCTGCATAGCTAATGTTGTAGAAGAGATACTATGTATTTCTGGTGCTGAGTGGTCAGAAAAAATGGAGGAGGATGATGTTCTACTTGAGGTAAAAAAATACATAAGAGCGGGCTGGCCTGAAAAGAGAAAAATTCCTGCACAATTACGACCATTTTGGGAGCTTAAGGACGAGTTGTCTATCGAAGGTGATTTGATTTTGAGAAATGGCAAGGTTGTTCCTCTCAAGGGTTTACGCACTAAACTCCTAGATATTTGCCACGAGGGGCACCTTGGCATTGGTAAAACCAAGAGTAGAGTCAGGAATTCATACTGGTGGCCCGGTTATGACATAGAAATTGAAAGAAGTGTCAGGAATTGTACAGCCTGTGAAAATTCTGACAAGTCCAGACACACACTGAGACCACCTCTTCAACCCCTGTCTTGTCCAAACATGCCTTGGGTCAGATTGGGTATTGACATTTGCGGACCCATTCAAGAAGAGGAGGAACTGTTATATCTTATTGTACTGGTAGACCATTTCTCAAAATGGCCAGAGGTTGAAGTGGTACAAGACGCAGAAGCTAAAAGTGTTGTAGGTTTTTTGCGCAAGCTATTCCTAAGAGAGGGCCTTCCAAATTGCATTGTGTCGGACAATGGCCCACAATTCACATCAAAAATTTTCAAAGAATTTCTGATGAAACATGGGGTAGAACACAAAACCACGTCTGTTTGTCATCCTGCAGGTAATGGTGCTGTTGAAAGGTTCAATCGGGGGATTAAAGGAATCATTCAACTAGCGAATCAAAATGACATGTCATGGAGAAAACAACATATCAAAAATCTTTGGTCATTCAGGGTTACACCATGTGTATCAACAGGTACCAGTCCCTTTGTACTTTTGAGAGGGAGGACCCCATTACCAAGGATAACGTAGGTTGGGCTACCCCCAAAAGAGAGTGTTGGTCTCCAGCGGAGATACAAGGGAATTTACGTAAGTCACAAACCATTGGTAAGAAATATTATGACACTAAGCATGCTTGTAAAAAGGTCGTAGTAAAAGAAGGTGACAAAGTTAGAGTGAAGAATACCAGAGGTACTAGCAAGGGAAAAAATCACTACTCACAACCTATGGAGGTAAAGAAAGTGTTTTGTAATTCTGCTCTTTTGAGTGATGGAAAAACTTGGCATTTTTTTGCTTCATCAATGTGCAAAGAGGGGAAAGGAATGGTTGGTTCTCAAGTCACTCCGGAAAATTATGAAGTTTCCTGTTCTCAAGACTACGATTGGATTCTGGATCATGAAGAAATTGAGGGTCTCGGCCAGATGGTACTAACATTGTATCCTTAGGTACAAACGAAGTATCTTCTGAGAGTGAGAACACTTCTGATGCCTCACGGGTGGAAGACAGTAGTAGTAGGCAGAGCAAGGAGACATCGGAAGAGTACAGGTATCAGACCAACAGCGATACTAATTCTGATTCAGATGATTCTGTTTATGAAGATATTACGTCTCAGGATGTCAGTTGTGAGGATGAACCCACTGTGAGCAGATATGGGAGAGTGGTCAAACCTCCAGCTAAGTTACACAATTACATATGTGATTAGCCGTGGTTTCCCCTCCTTACCCATAAGCTTCAGTCGTGCACCCACGGTCCTTCATGTTGTTTTGGGAAGGGAGATGTGTTATACTTACTTAAGCTAGTGTACCTAGCTAATGTATTGCACGCGCGCCCTGTTCATTGCACACGCGACCTGCCGGTGCATTGTGACGTCAGGGTGTTCTACCTGACCACCGGCAGGATGACAGTTGAGTTGACAGTTACTTTGAGTGGTGACTGCAGATAGACGTGCCTTGGTGTTAGGACTACTCTTGAATAAAGGAGTTACAACTTACTTGTCATCATTACTGTGATCTTTGTTTATTTGTTTTCTTTCAGGTTGGACCTTTCCTTAGTTTCGCTTCATTACATTTTGGGAGGGATGATGTATCCGGATAGATACGTTCTAGTGGTTGGCCCGTGATGTCACACACCTTACACCCACCCACCACAGGCGCACCAGTGAGGTGACCCTGTTAATAAAAGGGGCCGGGGTGCACGGGCTCCGGGCCAGTACTACACCACCGTACTAAGTGTCTGCGTGCGTTCATTCCAGTCATGCGGGCCTAAGGCCCGACCTTACAGTTTCCTGCACCCAAGTCTGCAGTTTAGCCGATGGACCACATCCTCATACGTTTGCCTGAAATAGAAGGTCTATGATATAACAATAACACATATTTTTCCACTTTTGCTATAACTTCATCAAGCACCCCAGGATGAGTCCAGTCCCAAACTATATTCGTATCTTTAAAAACAAAATCTTCATTTTTGGTTTGTGAACAGATTCTTATGGCCCCCTCCCTCTCTGTCGACCTGTCTTGGGACCAGCCGCTGCTGGCAGCCCGTCCTCTCCTGCCCTGTGTGAGTCAGGGTCCCACGTGCCGACCCTCCTGACATCTCCCCACCCTCCCGCTCTGTCCGAGTCGCAGGGCTGAATAAAGTTGTCCTTGTTGAGTGTCTCTGTCTGTCAGAAGAGGCGTTTAGGCTCGCGCCGGTGTTTACAGCCCCCACTTCCCTCCCACCTCCTCCCAGCGCGGTGACGTTTGCGGCGGCCTCAGGCGCTGGTCGGGAAGATGGCGACCGCCGACAGTAGCAACCCCAGCACAACCGTAGGCAGCACAAAACACCCACCGCCCTTCCCTGGGGATGAGGAAGGGTCCAGCGGAGCCGGAGACAGCGACACGGAAGGCGAGGACATTTTTACTGGCGGCAGCGTGAGTGTCACTAAATGTTATGTGGGAGCCCCCTGCGCTCTGGATTTCGGAAACCTTCCTCACTGGCCTGCCAGAAAACATAGTGCTTCTTCTAGGGGAGTTGACCAGTTACTGTTCTGGTGCAGTTGTAATGCCGAGTACTCTTTCTTTCACGAGGTCGCTAGTTCTGTTGTGAGTGTTGTTAGTATGGACTCTGGAAATGAATGTGGATGATTTACGAAGTAGGAGTAAATGTATAGGATATATGAACATGTACTAAAATGTACACTCCAATGTGGCTATAAAGTAGGGTCTGTGAGATTGTGTTGATATTGGGCGTTTAGGTGATGTTGGTGCTTTTAAGGGAGGAAGTACCTCGTGACGGACTGCTGTATGAGTGATCAATTAAAGTTTAGGGAAGGTTTTTTTTTTCTTGTTCCTTACTCTTCAGCCAACTTATTTTCCTCTACACACCAACTGAATTTGGAACAAACTATTTTTTAGCACTTTTATATTCCGCTGCCTGTCGCCTTTCTGTTACTTAAGAGTTATTATGGTGCCAAAAAGAGGAAGTTGTAGTTCAGTCGTCATTGTTCGATATTCTTCATTTGCTACCCGTCAGTTTTGTGCATAGTTTATTTGAAAATAATTCAAAATAAGTCCATTATTGGCATGACAAACTATCCAAGTTTTAGCAAAGTTACCCAGTGTATAAATCTTCTTCAAGACGGCGGTAAAGTGGTACTTAAAATGTTTTTGTAAATGTAAATCCACCATAGCATATCATCCAGGTTTTAAGACTCCAGAAAAGTTCTCTGTATCACCAAATCTATTTTTGATAGAAGTCACGGCCACATCCGTGAAAGGTGTTTCACCAGGCTGGACGCAGTCACTGGTGTGGATTCTCTGGATATTTAGAATATTGCATGGTGGGATCTAGGCGAACGATCTAAACTCACTGAGTAGGGCATCTGTGATCCTGAATGCCAGTGGTGGTGGGGTCAAATACATGGCTCAAACTAACAAAATATTCTGTAACTATTTGGTTCGTCTTTCACCTTCAAGTATCTGCATGTAAAATAACACACTCCTTAAATGACAAATCAGGGCAAGTTAGACTAATCAGTGAGAGATGCACTATTTTACGTAGTGAAATCTCTATTAGCACATGCAATCACTGCAACTGAACTTAGAAGCCTTTCACCTTTTGTCGTCCTGCCTGTTTTAGCTGATTTTGTTATCACCTGGCTTCTGTTATGGCCCAGTGTCGCCCGCCATTATGTCATTGTTGTTCCTAATGTATCTTGTCGTAACTGCTAACTGGCCTTTGTCACAGCCCAGTGTTGCCCACCATATGTCACTATTGTTCCTGATGTATATTGCCTTAATTTGCTCCCCGAGCTATCTATCGGTGTCTTCCTCAACCCGCATGTAAAGCGCTCTGATACCCGCTTGGGTCATGTTCGCGCCATACAAAACTTTAAAGAAATAAATAAATAAGATATTTGTGTGATTTAACCAGAGAGCTAAAGTAATGAATTCTGGTTGGTGCAGTGGGGAATAATGATGTTTTTTTAGTATTACGAGGTCCCAGCCTGTGACCGAAAGCACCTTGAATATGTACGTCATTATTCTAAACTAGTATTACACACAGTATAAGAGAGGCTACCATCAACTGCACAAAAAGATTTAGGTTTGAGATTTTTTAAAAAGTACTCCCAAAATATAGATCGGACTGGACCTAGTGCAATTTTTAAAAATAACTTTCCATTAAAAGCACATCTTTCACAGCTCATTAGGTCACCTTACAAACCTCCCAAAAAGAATACTCTTCAAGTGACTCCATCAATTAAAGCCAATACTGGCTTCTAAGCAGCTTGTACATTTTCAGATTAACCAAATGTGCACATTTTACATTTCTTTCAGGAAGCAGGCATCCTAGCAAGAAGCCTGTGTGTTTCTTGTTCAACCATCTGCCCCTCCCTTGGATTTACAGCATCGGAGACTCTTTCCCCTCAACTTCAGCGGAGGCATCTTAAATGTTTGAATTAACCGTCTCAGGCAGTTGCCTTTTAACATAAAGTAAGGGAATGGTTTTGGTTAAATTAAAAAAGTATGGGCATGTCGTGCCCCTCAGTTCCTGGCTATTTCAACTTCTGAACTAGGGAGAAAATAAGATAACAACATCATGTAGTGTGTTACACAGTATGCAACTCTTTATTGGAACTGTACCGCTGATAAATTAAAAACAAAGAAGCATACTCATAAAGTGCCAATTACTGCCATATCCTTATGAAGTCTACATGTTTCAGACGCAAGAAAGCCCAGTAGGTCTGTCAGCTTTCATCAGGACCACAAGAGTTGGTACTAAAGGATTCCTACCCTACCTTATCAATTTTCAAAACTGGAGTGGTTTCAAGTGTCACACTGAATTGATGTATGAAATGCATATTCACACTCCATATACGGACATTAATGAGTATTCATAGGTTTCTTGTAAGGAGAGCAAAATGATTACTAGAAGTAAATCATGAAGAACTATTTTGCAAACATTCATCATGCAGTCGTACTGTACTTTACTCAGCAAATTCACACAGTGGTTGAATGAAATTAGGTGGAGGTGTACCAGTCCTGTCAGCTATTAGGTACCTTAAGTTATCCAACTACCGCTTACAAAGTCTAGCGTCTGGTTATCTGCTCCGTAATGCGGCTTAGCAGGAGTTCAATTGTTTGCAGCGGGACTGTGCCTTAATTTTCATCTAGGCAGAGTATGTATTCAGAACAAGCTCTTCATTTATATTTTTTAGATGTGTGCATATGGACTGGTGTATTGTCTGTGTGACTTCTGGGTATGATTTTCATTGAGGATAATCATTTTAAAGCCAATCTGAAAGCTACAAAGTGACTATTATATCCTCTCGGGATGTTACTGTTGGCCTGACTGAAACTGTGTGACAGGTAAACAGGAATGGAACAACTGGGAATGTTGGTAGCTTAAATATTACATAACAGTGGTCCCTAAGGATTCACCCAAAAACTTTATTAAGACTTTAACCCTACATTATTTAAAATTACCTAGCATTAGGCTTGAGAATAGAAATCTATTCAGCTTTGCACAGTTATAATTAAACAGTCACATACTAATTGTATATATGAAACACATAGTAACAAGTGCTATCCAGTCAGTGCAAAAACACATAGTAAGAAGGGAGTGAATTGATTCATAGAATACATTGCAGTGAAACATCCAGGATGACTCCAGTTCACGCAAACCTCAAGGCACTTGTGCTATAAGCACTCAAGTAATTGTATACAACGAATGTTGGTGGAGTAAAGGTCAATCACCTGGATCCCACTTTGAGATACATTAATGGAAGGTTTAATCTTCAGGATTCTGGCTAATGAGAAAGCAGATATGACGGATTGAGTGTGTGCCTGAATGTGTGTAGCTAAGTAGCCGGAGGTTCCTTTCCGCTTGTATGCTAGGGATTTGTGACTTGGATGTCAACCGTTCCAGAGGCCCAGAACTTTCAAGGAGAAATTGGGATCCCTGGCCCTAAAGCCATCATTGTGCACATGTTATAACTAGGAACCTTAAACCTGTAGTATTAAAATAAGCACCTAATATAGAGTTAAGTATGAGCAAACACTTGAGTCACTGAAATAGTCTTTTAAAGGATTAGATAGTTTTACTGTTGTTTATGCAGCTCTTTTATTGAAAGAATCTCTTGGTAGTTTTGAAGATTTTCCTTTACATAGATAGAATGTTGTTTGCCCCTAAATATCATATTGTATTTCTCTTGCCTTTTTATTTTAATTTTTTAGCATCAATACACGTTCTGGTGATAAATCTGTCACTGGCTGCTAGACTTAAGACAGGGTTGCTGTAGTTAGATCTTTAATGCAAGTATAGTTCTGTGGTTTATGACAGAAGCATCTGGTACCACTTGTATTGAGTTTTCACCCATTCATTCCATTTATCACATCATCATGTTAAAGGATCAGGTAGCTTTATCTTCAGTCTCGTCCTCTTCGCTCTTTGAACAGGCACAGTGGCTACATCATCATCACTGTCTATTTTTTTTTCTTTTGTAATAATCTGTTCTCTTAAAATCTGCACACCCATATTTCATCCCGGATGGAAAAAATGCTAAACTAATGCATGAAAAGTGAATCTCCAACACAAGTGGGTAATCATTCACACATAAATCAAGATCAGTGGGTTCACAAACCGTGGACTTGTAAGAACCTGTGATTCAAAACTGGTTGAGATAATTCTCCCACACTGCCTTTGTTAGGAAGTTTTACATTCAATGTCAGTATTTAATACAAAGATTCAACTTTTTTTTATTTTTAATGCAAACGTGCAATACAGAAGAATGCACATCTGGACATGTTAAATAGTATAGTACCTACACTACATATGACTGAGACCAACGTTGTAGAGCAATCGAGTAATCAAAACTATGAAAGTTCTTGTACAGTACATGGACAAGATCCAAACCCTACAACCACCCTCACCATCAATATCAAAACTCCCTATAGGCTTGCCATGCTCCCCAGATCATTTCCCTCTTCTTTGGGCAGCCCCTACTTTGGTAGACTATCTTTTCTACCCACCCGCAGTAACCAGTCCAGGTCAGCTTTCCAGTCAGAGAGTAGAGGTGGAGTCGCTGAGCCCCAGGCCCTTGCTATATTTCTCTTAGCCTCCCCGCTGCCAATGCCAACCACATTTTTTGACACTTGGGCCATATTATCTTCCCCCTGAAATCATTAATAACCATTTAATGTCCATAGGTACTTCATGGGCCAGCACACCCCATTGTCCGCGTCACCCCACTCCAATACGTTTGTATCACTGGGCACTCCCAAAGAATATGAAAGAAGGTACCTTCCCTGCCACAACCCCTCAGGATTCTACTTTTTAAAAAAATATTGCATACATGCACGCTGTGTCTGACACAAGCTTAAAGTACAACATCTTAAAAATGTAATCTTAGGACTAATTGGCTTATTTTATAGTGTCTTTGTAATCTACTACCTACCATGTAGGGCTTAATTGCCTCTTTGATGAAACATTCCCCAGACTAGCCAAATGCATGAATGTCCCAACCAGCCACAGCCATGCTGTCTCCCCAAGTTCAAAAAGGAAGTACCTAAGGGATAACTACTGTTAAAACAAGCATTTACAATGCAATGGTCTCTGCATTGTTAAAGTTAGAACCATTGGCATTGCTCATGACATTATTTTTATTTGTTTTTGTTTTGAAAACATAATTAAATGACATTGTCATTTACAATGCCAATAGCTTAATCGCTCGCAAATGCGAGACCTATTGCATTTGCACCCACACAGAGCGGCCCACACAAAGCCACCCACCTACACACACATACAGAGCCGCCCACACAAAGCCACCCACACACACATACAGAGCCGCCCACACAGTCATTCACATAGAGCCACCCACACAGAGCCACCTACACAGACAGAGCCACCCACGCACACACAGACAGATACACCCACACAGACAGAGCCACCCACGCACACAGACAGACAGAGCCACCCACGCACACACAGACAGACAGAGCCACCCACGCACACACAGACAGACAGAGCCACCCACGCACACACAGACAGACAGAGCCACCCACGCACACACAGACAGACAGACAGAGCCACCCACGCACACACAGACAGACAGAGCCACCCACGCACACAAAGACAGACAGAGCAACCCACGCACACATAGACAGACAGAGCCACCCACGCGCACACAGACAGAGCCACCCACGCGCACACAGACAGACAGAGCCACACACACACACACACACACACACACACACACACACACACACACACACAGAGCCTTCTGTGCATATCGCAGCAGGGGGAGCTGTGGCGGCCTGACGATATCTCGCCTGCGCCCGTCATTTCTACGGTACAACAAAGGAAAGGCAATGAAAGCCGGCCGAAAGCTGTGCGACACTGTCAACAGCGGCTCAGCAGATTACCCCAAATGTTACGACACAGATGCGTGCGCGCAAGCACTGTCCCTTTAATAGGAAAGTTCCTCGCTGTACAGTGTTGGGGACTGCTTCGCAGTGCAACGGTAGCCTCGACCTAAAAAGGAGTGGGACCGCTATTGTCAAAGCTGCCCACGCTGACAACGTAAGTTAAGGAAGGAGCGCAGCCGCTATAGTTAAAACGTACAGCGCTGCCAAAAAATGTCTATCAATTAAAAGGTGCAGGCTGTCAATATGATTGATCCTCCAATACTAAGAAAATATAATAGCTGGTGCCATGGTGTATTACAGGAAAACCTGTCGTAGGTGGAATAGGAGAAATCATTCAAGAAAATAGTGTTCACAGACTAAATAAAACATACCGAACAATAACACAAATAAAAGTTCCAGTCCTCAGGGGAGGTTACAAACATAGACAAGGCGGTACTAGAGTGGGACTAACTACTAAACCTAGGCATGTTTAAACAAGCATTGGAAATGCAATAGGGCTCGCATTAGGAAAGTTTGAGCTATTAGTGTTATACATTTTTTTTTATTTATGTGTTTTTTTTTTAATAGCTAAATTAATAGCTTTGTCGCTTACAATGCCAATAGTTATAACTTTTGCAAATGTGACACCTAAAGCATTTGTAATGCAACATGTTTTCTATTTACGTGACTTAGATGTATTGATATTACAAATAACAATGGCTTTTAATTTTTTTAAATAATTAATACTTAAATAATTTATTTAATTTGTAATGGCAATAGCTTAAACTTTTGTAAATAACATTTGTGAATATTATGTTCAGTGTTTTTTATTGTGACGAAAATCCAAGAACAGAAGTGAAATATTAACATCTTTTTGTGATTTGTAATAAAGCGTGAAAGCTTGAAAACAGCTTGAAACATTGAAAGAACATATTTGAACCAGTGATGCTGTGGTTGCGCTGAGTGATGCTGTGGTTGCGCTGAGTGATGCTGTGGTTGCGCTGAGTGATGCTGTGGTTGCGCTGAGTGATGCTGTGGTTGCGCTGAGTGATGCTGTGGTTGCGCTGAGTGATGCTGTGGTTGCGCTGAGTGATGCTGTGGTTGCGCTGAGTGATGCTGTGGTTGCGCTGAGTGATGCTGTGGTGGTGCTGAGTGATGCTGTGGTGGTGCTGAGTGATGCTGTGGTGGTGCTGAGTGATGCTGTGGTGGTGCTGAGTGATGCTGTGGTGGTGCTGAGTGATGCTGTGGTGGTGCTGAGTGATGCTGTGGTGGTGCTGAGTGATGCTGTGGTGGTGCTGAGTGATGCAGTGGTTGCGCTGAGTGATGCAGTGGTTGCGCTGAGTGATGCAGTGGTTGCGCTGAGTGATGCAGTGGTTGCGCTGAGTGATGCAGTGGTTGCGGTGGAGCTGTTTGGTGGGTGCATTGGTGGAGCTTAGTTGGAGCATCGGTGGAGCTGTGTGGTGGGTGCATCGGTGGAGCTGTGTGGTGGGTACCTCGGCGGAGCTGTGTGGTGGGTGCATCGGTGGAGATGTGCGGTGGGTGCATCGGTGGAGCTTAGTTGGTGCATCGGTGGAGCTGTGTGGTGGGTGGAGCTGTGTGGTGGGTGCTTCGGCGGAGGTGTGTGGTGGGTGCATTGGTGGAGCTGTGTCGGTGGAGCTGTGTGGTGGGTGCATCGCTTGAGCTGTGTGGTGGGTGAATCGCTTGAGCTGTGTGGTGGGTGCATCGGTGGAGCTGTGTGGTGGGTGCATCGGAGGAGCTGTGTGGTGGGTGCCTCTGTGGAGCTGTGTGGTGGGTGGTGCATCTGTGGAGCTGTGTGGTGGGTGCATCGGTGGAGCTGTGTGGTGGGTGCATCGGTGGAGCTGTGTGGTGGGTGCCTCTGTGGAGCTGTGTGGTGGGTGCATCGGTGGTGGTGGGTGCATCTGTGGAGCTGTGTGGTGGGTGCATCTGTGGAGCTGTTTAGTGGGTGCATCTGTGGAGCTGTTTAGTGGGTGCATCTGTGGAGCTGTTTAGTGGGTGCATCTGTGGAGCTGTTTAGTGGGTGCATCGGTGGAGCTGTGTGGTGGGTGCATCGGTGGAGCTGTGTGGTGGGTTCATCGGTGGAGCTGTGTGGTGGGTTCATCGGTGGAGCTGTGTGGTGGGTGCATCGGTGGAGCTGTGTGGTGGGTGCATCGGTGGAGCTGTGTGGTGGGTGCATCGGTGGAGCTGTGTGGTGGGTGCATCGGTGGAGCTGTGTGGTGGGTGCATCGGTGGAGCTGTGTGGTGGGTGCATCGGTGGAGCTGTGTGGTGGGTGCATCGGTGGAGCTGTGTAGGTGGAGCTGTGTGGTGGGTGCATCGGTGGAGCTGTGTGGTGGGTGCATCGGTGGAGCCGTGTGGTGGGTGCATCGGTGGAGCTGGGTGGTGGGTGCATCGGTAGAGCTGTGTCGGTGGAGCTGTGTGGTGGGTGCATCGGTGGATCTGTGTGGTGGGTGCATCGGTGGATCTGTGTGGTGGGTGCATCGGTGGAGCTGTGTGGTGGGTGCCTCGGTGGAGCTGGGTGGTGGATGCCTCGGTGGAGCTGTGTGGTGGGTGCACCGGTGGAGCTTGGTGGTGGGTGCACCGGTGGAGCTTGGTGGTGGGTGCATCAGTGGTGCTGTGTGGTGGGTGCATCGATGGAGCTGTGTGGTGAGTGCATCGGTGGAGCTTAGTGGGTGCATCGGTGGAGCTGTGTGGTGGGTGCATTGGTGGAGCTGTGTGGTGGGTGCATTGGTGGAGCTGTGTGGTGGGTGCATTGGTGGAGCTGTGTGGTGGGTGCATTGGTGGAGCTGTGTGGTGGGTGCATTGGTGGAGCTGTGTGGTGGGTGCATCGGTGGAGCTGTGTGGTGGGTGCATCGGTGGAGCTGTGTGGTGGGTGCATCGGTGGAGCTGTGTGGTGGGTGCATCGGTGGAGCTGTGTGGTGGGTGCATCGGTGGAGCTGTGTGGTGGGTGCATCAGTGGAGCTGTGTGGTGGGTGCCTCGGTGGAGCTGTATGGTGGGTGCCTCGCTGGAGCTGTATGGTGGGTGCCTCGCTGGAGCTGTGTGGTGGGTGCATCGGTGGAGCTGTGTGGTGGGTGCATCGGTGGAGCTGTGTGGTGGGTGCATCGGTGGAGCTGTGTGGTGGGTGCATCGGTGGAGCTGTGTGGTGGGTGCATCGGTGGAGCTGTGTGGTGGGTGCATCGGTGGAGCTGTGTGGTGGGTGCATCGGTGGAGCTGTGTGGTGGGTGCCTCGGTGGAGCTGTATGGTGGGTGCCTCGGTGGAGCTGTGTGGTGGGTGCATTGGTGAAGCTGTGTCGGTGGAGCTGTGTGGTATGTGGCACTTTTTATAAATCATTAGTAAAAGAGATCAATGAAATTCAACTAAACCCCATATATAGCAGAAGAGGAGAAAGCTCTTGTAACGGGATTCAGGATGAATGTATTCCTTTGAAGCAAATCGCCAGCATGTGAAAGGTGTAAAATAGCAATCAGCATAAAACGAAAATGCCAGCAAAAGACTTTAGAAAATTCTCTGTGGCCCTGATAAAATAATTAGAGCGTTTAATTATATCATGACCAACAACGGTAATTGTTTCAAGAGCAGAGTGCGAGATGGTTAGGCTGCAATATAAACAATCCCTCGGCATTGCTGTGGTGGGAAGGGGGAGCGGGGAGAGGCAAGAAGGGAAGAATAGGGGCCGGGAGCAGCAGCCTTTGATGTGCTGGCCGGCCGGCCGTGCAGTGAATAATTAAGGGAGGAGAAATGCCGAAATGCGGATGGGGGAGGCTTGAGATGCCTGAGGAGGCTGGTGGCTTTGATGTGCACGCGCTTCGGGCACTGCAACAAATCGCCGAGTTAGGTAAACTCTGTTTAAGCTGCAATATAGCTCGCCAGCTATGCACATGCCCATCAGCAGGCGAGCCCTAAAAAACAACCATTTAAAAAGGACAGTAACAGGAGCCAATTGAAAAGATGGGCTGAAAATGGGAGGAGCTTCAAGTCCATACCTGAATACAGCATGCCTCGCAAAGCAATGCATGCACTGCCCAGGCTTGACCTAAAAAGACTGCTATATCATCAAAGCATATGGGATGAGCCTAACCTCATACGCCGACGACACTCAATTGGTGCTGGCCATAAAAGGCGATGGACAGGAGGTGGCAGAGAGGTTCCAAAGTGGGATGATTGCTATCGGTGAGTGGATGGCAAAAAATTGCCTGAAGCTCAATTCCGATAAAACGGAGGTGGTTATCTTTGGCACCCTTTTGCCAGTCTGGTCTGTAGCATGGTGGCCATCGGCTCTAGGTATTCCTCCCTGCCCCACCGTTAAGGTCAGAAACCTCGGAGTAATATTCGATGACCAGCTTAGCTTCATGGCTCACGCAAATAAGGTGGCAGCCAACGCCCATTTTAAGCTCCAAATGATAAGGAAAATTATACCTTATCTACAAGACTCGGCAGCCAAGACGTTAGTCACCTCCCTGGTCCTGACATCTTTAGACTACTGTAACGGTCTTTTGCTTAATGCACGAAACAGAGTCACCAAAAAACTACAGACCGTGCAGAACGCAGCGGCTCGCGTGCTGTCCAAAAAACCTAAATTTGCACCCATTTCGGACACTTTGAAAAGCTACCACTGGTTAACCATCCAAAACAGGGTAAAATTCAAATCATTGTGCACAGTCTATAAAACACTGCAGGACCAAGGACCGCGTTTCCTTAAAGAGCAACGAATTCCCTATAATCCGCCCAGAACACTCCGATCCACCTCACTTAACCAACTAGTGGTTCAACGCAGCAGAACAGTTTCTTGGGGCGACCGCCGCTTTTCAATTGCGGCCCCTAAAATCTGGAATACCCTACCAAACCACATAAAAACAAGCCCCTCACTCCTTCAGTTTAGGAAAAAACTGAAAACATGGTTATTTAATCAGTAAATCAAGCTTCTGAGTCAACTGATCAGGGAGAGACATTATCGCATACTAGCGCCGAGACGCCCACGGGTAATTGTACGCGCTCTATAAATGTCATCAAATAAATAAATAAATATGATATGATGATAAATGCATCCTTAAGGACCATGCAAAAATAACTGAGCTGTTGTCCTTGTTGTTCACCATGCATGTAGTGTACAATCGCCCATTAGCATGGCACCACAACGCTTTTCGTGGTCCGAGATAACTTACAAATGGGCCAGAGATATCCATAGGAGGCTCAATAGGTTTCTGGAAATGGGACGTCAGTAGGGTAAGGAATGTGCCTCTTTTAGGGGAATGTGGCAGACTTCGGCCCCTATTGGAAGTTGCCCAGTCATCCACTTTTGACTCAAAAGGTTATAATAGTGTTGTAGTGTTATAGCACAGCAGCATTCCTAGATCCTGTAATACTGCATGGAATTCTCAGCAAATGACTGCTAAAAGCAAGGCTTGCATTATGGGTTACTTGTGGAAATCGGTGCCGTAACATTGATTTTGTAATGTTAGTCCAAATGTACATGACTGTATGACGTATTACCTCAGTTTCTCTATTATATCACAGAGTTGGAATTTGCATGAAAGACAATAACGTTTAGAGTGAAAGAGGAGAGATAAAGGAAGGGAGAACAAAAAATGAGATTCAGGATGAAAGATGAGATCGTATGAAAGCTTAGCTTTAATGTGCTATGCAAAATCCAGTTTTTCTGCATGACTTAAAACTAAGTAATCCAAGTAACCAAAGTTAACTCTCTGTATGCACTATACATTTTTGGATGGCCAAGGTGGAGGAAAGAGTGAACAGGCAACTGAGCTGCTGGGTTTCAAGTGTGGAGTTCCCAGCTTCTTGCTGACAGTCGGTGTGATCCTGAGCAAATTACTTAACCTATTTATATTAGGTTTAATCAATCGTGCAAAGTGCTTAGAATTTTCCAATTTCACATTTGAATAGCTCTAGCCTGAGATTCAGGCTTTATGCTGTTAGACGTCCTTAACAAAAGAGATAACTGTTATCTGATAGCAAAGCCTTTAAGCTAATTTTGCTGTCTGAAGAATGAGCTTTTAAGTTTGGCGTCAACTGAGAGTAGTGCGGGTGAGACCTGGCCCAGTAAGTGTACCTGGTCCCTGTTAGATATGCTTTACCTTGCCAAAGCTTTAATGTTCAGTTTCACCTGAGGGATAGCTCTGTCTAAAGCAAACCCGTGTCCAATTTGTTTAACTTGTGAGACAGCGCTGCTGTCTAAAGCCAAGTTATGTGTCTTATGTGGGACGCTGTAGCCTGCCCTATGGGCCTTCGTGAAACATGAGCTATAACTCACCTCTCTAAAACCTAACGGCTATATGTCTATATGGTTCCATGTAACCCAGGATACTATCACAGCTGAGATTTTCCCTCTACTAATCAGGGTATTTAACCTTTTTATAATTAAATTAATGATATTGAAGCAAACGAGGCTACAGAACTGAGGATGTAATTGATGTTCAAGTAACAGCCCACAACTGGAACACGGTGCCTCGTATGAGCTGGAGTGGTGTAGGTAAAACCTGGCTAACCTGAGAGATAGCTGTGCAGTCTAAATCATGTCCGTAAGAGCGTTGCCATTGGACTTGAAGGCTCTCTGTTGTGAAGCCAGAAAACTAAGCTGTGTGTCTAGTGGGAAAGATCGTGTGTCCGAAGCATGTGTGTTATGTATCTAGTGCACTATGTCTGACGCGTGTTGCCTGCAGGTGTGACTCGCCATTTGCTGTTTGTTTGTGAAGGTGTAACCGTACTGCAAACATAACTTTATTGAAATTGAATTTCTCACGCACCTGGTATTCACCACGAAACTATATAGTGTGACGTGTGCTTTTCTTCTCTGCTGGTCATGGTAAAAAAAAATAAAAAAGTTAAGTGCGCGCGCACTCTAAAACGAAACCGAGTGTGGGGGCGGAACTTCCGTCTTGTGCGCGAAGCCCGCGCCACGGAGTTCCTGGTCCGAGGAGCAGTGGTGTTGCGGGGCTCCCATGCCTGAGGGAGAGCCCTGCGGAGGCGACAGACCACCGGATTGGCGGTAAGTGGGCCTTGGGGGGGCGCTCGTGTTTGTGTGTGCGCGTGTGTGTGTGTGTGCGACGGCGGGTGTGTCTCTGTATGTGTGCGTGTATGTGCGCTCCTGTGTGTGTGTCTCTGTGTGCGACCGCGGGGGATGGGGGGGGGCGGAGTGTCTTTGTGTGCGTGCGTGTATGTGCGCTCGTGTGTGTGCGCATGCGTGCAGGGGGAGGTGTGCCTGTGTTTGTTTGCGCTTCCCAGGAGACAGCCACGGCGAGCGCGGCGCGTGGCAGTTTCAAATCGCCTAAAAGGCGATGCGCACGGCCAGGATTGTCTCCTGGGAAGCAGACACGGCCACAATAGGTTCTCGGCGAGAACGCGCTTCCGCGCGCTTAGCCGAGACCTAAAAAGTGGATGCATATTGGTTTTTAACACATTTTTACAATCTCGCTGGTTTGGGAATAGTAAAAAGTAGATGTGTTCTCCATGCACTTCATTAGTTTTAATGCATATTGTGGTGCTTGCAAAAAAAGACTTTGTTCAGATAAGCAGGTTTGTTTCCTACTTGCAAGGTGAGTACCTGGCCAGGCACTGTCACCAGGTTTAAAAGATGTGGATACCCCTGATGAGTTATCAAGCTGCAACACAGGATAAATCAGCCCGAGCAAGGCTTTGAGGGTGCATAGCCCTCAAATGTCGCCACATCCCAGTGGTACTTCTGCTGTATTGCATATTCCGGCCGCTTCTACTGAATTCTGCTTTTTTGTGCATTTTTCAAATCCAATATTTGGCAGATATTTTTTGCCCACCATGCCCCATTTAAAAAAAAAAAGTGCCATACCAAGGACGACATGGGTGACTGTGGTGGCTGAGTTGCAGGAACAGCAGTAGGGTTCTCATCTGAATCTTAGAATAACACTCTAGTGATGCAATGTCGGAGAGCAAGCCAAAAAAGTCTAACCACAGCAAAGCCCAATAGCCAAATTAAGCTAAAAGAAAGGAATTTTTCTTTGCTTAATAAATACATCCATACAAACCAATCACAATCCTTCATTGAGATGTCTTTCCACTCTTGGGTGACTTGCGGGTGTCTCGCTGAGGCACTTGAGATTGTAAAAACAGGGAACTTTCTTAATTTCTGAAATGCAACAAACCAACTATTTTTTTTTACTTTAAACAACACTTCTGATGTCTTACTTTCTTCAAAATGCAAAAATACATTGTTATGAACTGAATTCCAAATTTACGATTGCTCAAGCAGCTCAAAAGAGCCAAATAGATGTACAGCCCCCTCGCCATCCACGCAGTAGATTTTTGTGTTCAACTCCCTCGATCGTCTCATGAGAGGCGTAAGTTTGTAAACAAAATAATTAGTATATTATATATGCTGTACTGACTTTTTTAAAGATTGATATTCAATAATAACTGACCACATGTAAAAGATCTCTGTACAATAGATTAGAACAAAATTATTAACTCTGCGATCTCGCAAGTCTCTCGCGTGCCACCCGCAAGAGCGATTACACACTTTAAAAACGGATGTACATAGTGAAAATGCATTGTTTATAGTATAGAAAAAACTGATTATTGTTTTTTGCCATATAAATATGAAGTTTATGTAAAGGCATATGCAAAGAGTATGAAAACTATGGGAATATTTCTGTATATGTGAGTTACAAAAACAAAGAAGTTGAACATTCTCAACGCAAACATTGCTGGAGTAGTTTCTGTGTCTTTAAATATATATTTATTTTGAAAAAACCGTCAAATTCACTGAAAAAAAGGTTAAAGTAATTTTATAGTTAGTTGAATTTTTCAATGAGGTTAGTGTTTTGAAATAAAAAAAGCCATAGAAATTTATCAGTACTGGTTAGTAGCGCGAACTATAACTTGCGGCTCCGCCATGCCCTGCTTATGATCTCACATTTGACATCAGTCATGACCTGTTCTATGATATTGTTTAGGACATCACGGATGGCATTTCAAATTACATCACTAATGATATCATCCAAGCTTTGTTTTCCTGCATATTTCTGTATAAATAGCAATGACTTGACATGTAGGATAGATGGTTCACATTAATGATCACTACAGATTTTTATTTATAAAGATTTATATAGCGCGAACAAGATCCCGAAGGACGTCGGAGTGCTTTACAAAAGGGTGGAAGGAAGGTCATAAACCCAATATCGACATTAAGTAAGAATACACAATATGAATAATCGCATAATGCACGCAACCTGGGCTTCATCCTGGACTCCTCCCTCTCCATGACCAGGCAAGTCAACAACGTCTCCTCGGCGTGCTTCAACATCCTGCGCATGCTACGGAAGATCTTCTGGTGGATCTCCACCGAGACCAGGAAGATCGTCACCCAGGCCCTCGTCACCAGCCGACTGGACTACGGCAACGCCCTCTACGCCGGGACCACCGCCAAGCTCCAGAAGAGACTCCAGCGGATCCAGAACGCCTCAGCCAGACTCATCCTCGACATCCCACGAACCAGTCACATCTCCGGACATCTGAGAGACCTTCACTGGCTCCCCGTCAACAAAAGAATCACCTTCCGCCTCCTCACCCACGCACACAAAGTCCTACACGACCAAGGCCCGAGCTACCTCAACAGCCGAGTCAACTTCTACGCTCCCAAACGCCACCTCCGTTCAGCCAACCACGCCCTCGCCGCCGTCCCCCGCATCCGAAGAGCGACTACAGGAGGAAGGTCCTTCTCCTACCTGGCTGCCAAGACCTGGAACTCCCTCCCGACCGACCTGCGCCTGACCCAAGACCACCTCTCCTTCAGGAAGAAGCTGAAGACCTGGCTGTTCGAGCAGTAGCGCCCCCCCCCCCCACCCCCCCAGCGCCTTGAGACCCTACGGGTATGTAGCGCGCTTTACAAGTGCCATTGATTGATTGATTGATAATTCACAGACAAATGATGCAAAGAAGAGTAATACAATAAACGGGTATATAGCGGACTACGAAGGGGGCACACAATGCAGTAAAGAAGACAATCATCACATGATGGAACAATGGATGTAGGATCAATGATTTCGGGCCATTGAACCTACCTCAGAAAGTGGAATACAAACTGGGGGCGTAGACATATTCGGCATGGTAGAGCCCATAGTTGGCCTCATTCTCAAAAAACAATCAAGTGCGACAAAGACTAATGAAGTGTCAAGCACCTGTGTGGATCAACAATTACCAACCTGAAAGGCTTAGTTACCCGCAGTGTAATACTTAGAAAACTACATCACAAATTAGTACTGAGGTATTTGACCAACCACAATGTCCGCCAGAGACATTTACCATCCCAATCATAGAGTTGTGAACGGACCAAGCCAATGTGTTTGGCCTTTTGTGTAGTGAAAAATGTTCCCTAATTTACACATGCACAGCATGGATAAAAGCAGGGACAGCTTCTCTCACATACATACTCAAGAAAAACATGTCATGCAACCATAGGCCAAAGCATCAGGACACAACACCCAAACTTGAAACACAAAAATTGGATGCCAAAGGCCAAACACTTTACACATAAAAACAAAGGATGAACCAGAAGGGGCTAAAAATGGTCAATGCAAACGAGACACTGGAAATGAATGGTATTGATGAACATAATCTTAAGTGACTCTGCAAAATCAAACCTGAAACATAACGTGTGCATAGTGTGCAGTTTGCTAAATAAATCAGCAATGAGCAACGAGGGAACATAAGTCCATCAATGATCAGCCTTAAGTTAACATGATGGATTTAAGTTTAAAGTGCATGATAACAGAAACATAGAAAGGCTATTGTGAGAAAAAAAAATCTAACTTCCTTTCCAAGGCAGTGACTAATCCATAGTACACCAGATAATTGAGGGTAAAGACACGGTCTCACACTGTCCGTTTAGACAGTCATCGTTGTGGCATCCCCGACAAACTATACGCAATCGAGCAGCCATTGTCATGGGCCCTAGTGTAAGACAGAAAATGGATCACAATGCTACTGTCTGAGTACTAAAATACAGCAATAATCAGTATTCAGTGACTCTTCAGGCCTGTGGGCAGGATGCACCTGCTGCACCAAATGGAAGATAAACACCATAGTATAAGGTTGAGGGTGGCAATGCCTTATGTGTGTTTCACAAGGTGCACCGGTGCAAGATGTCTCGGACTCGCTTTGCCTCCGTAAAAGTAAAAGGGGTACTTGAGTAGCCTACTATACCAGCTCTTGCAATTGTTGAGATACTTTTTTACTTAGTGGTGCAAAAACACAACTAGGCTAAAACTTTCATTGAGTACGGTATTCAATCTGCATACAACTGTTCATAGAAAGCCAAAGTAGTGAATGCAATTCCAAAACAAATGCCCTACTATGGATAGCTTTCATCTGTACAAACCCTTGATGCGCACCAAAATCTACATTAAGAAATGAAGTTGATAGCGGTGGAGAACTAAATACTGTAAACTGTGTTTACTTTATGGGCACAGTTAACCCCTTTTGTGCGCATGACGGCCACCGGCTGTCATGCGCCACAGTGGGTGTATGCGGAGGACGTGTGGGGGCCTTCCGAATCCCGCCCACTATTTAAATCGCCCACACAGGGCGAAAATGTGCACAGCGCCGAAGGGGTTAATTCTATACCACACTGTTTGCAAACAGTGAAAATCTCTTGAGAAATACACCAAAAAGTATTCAAAAGAATCTACTAAGTACAGTGTACATTCTATGCAACAGTGGTCAAAAAAGACACTGTGCTAAAAAATAACCAGAATCTTAAGGTGCTAAAGAGCATACTACTTGAACACGTCATACTGTGGTTAAAACTTTACAGATAGCTCTTCCTCTAAAACAAAACAAGCAAGCGTACACAGGTTAGTACCTGGTGTTCACACACTTTCATGTGTAGTATATATTACCAAGCTGACACGATTCTCTCTAATAACGCAAGGCTCCTTATAACAGTTGGTATCTGCTATGCTGAATCTTTCTCCTGTTGGAAACTTTTTCTGCAGAACAAAATGTTCTGTGGAGTAGAATAAATACCAGTAAACTGTCACCCGCGCACAGAGTAACTCTTGGATGCAAACATTTATAACATGTTCAATACCTTTACACAGCTATGGTGGATTTGGAGCACATGTGTTTTGTGAATATTTACACCCATTAGCTGGACACAGGCTGTTCAAAATTAGGTTGGGAAGTACTATGGTAGTTACCCTCCACTATTTAAACTATAAAATAAACAAGCACACTCTTTTGGATGAAGTGATCAGTGATGCCATCAATGATGCCATTTGAGATGTCATGAGTGGTCCTATGTGAGATCATAGCAAACACAAGGAGATGATGGATGGAGCGCTGAAACATTTCAGACACTCTTTCCCCCCCCAGTCACAGATCTGGGTTGAATCCATCATCGTTCTTAAGCTCACTTCTCCACCTCAGTTCAGACCCACGTATATGCAAATCAGTCTTGATCCTGTGCCTCAAGGGAACAGTCCAGCCCGAACTGCCAAGCCAGTGAGATCATAAGCAGTGCATGGGGGGGTTGGAGGGGGGGGGCACGTTTAGTGAATGCTACTAACTATAACTGCTTAATTTCTACATTTTAGATCGAACCTAGCGGAGGCGTGCATGCGCTGCTCGCTCTGTGAGGCATGCTGTATTAGGGTATGCGCTGCAAGCCCTGCCCACTCCACCCATATTTGTGGTTGGCTTATGTCATTGTCCTTCACAAATGCTGGTTTCTGATTGGTAAATAGGCTTGTTAGTTCCTCCTTGGTACCCCCTTGTCTGCATCTGTTACCTCCCATAACGATTGGACCTTTTACTGGTGGTGTTACATGGTCTGCTTTATAAGTTGTGAGCACTATTTTCTTAAATTCTCTTCCCCTATTGCACCCATGGCATCGCAGCACCTATATTGTATTTATTTACTTTAGAGTATGGTCCGCTTTAACTATAGCGGCTGCACTTATTTATTTTTTCAATTTACAGCGCAGTCCTCTTTCAAGCTGCCTTGCACCTTTTAATAGTTATTTCTTTAGTTTACGGTGTGGTCTGCTTTCATGCGGCCAAGCGCCTTTATTTTCTTCTGAGCTTGCGCCTTTTAAAATGTTTTATTTACTTATTTATTTGGAAGGACGACACGCTTTTATTGTAGCGGCCGCGCACCTTATTTTCCGCTGGAGAAGCAGCCAGTGGCGACCCCACGCCTTATTTTCAACAACATGTGAAAACTATTCTATGTTCTTTACGAACATAGCAAGTGTGCATGGCTTTGCATTAATCATTTAGGATTGGTTTGAAAGCTCTGAATAATTTTGCTTTCATTTCTTCTTGGATTTGATGGTTTACGTTTATATTTCATAAAGGAAAAATGATGACTTTTTAAAATTATTTTTATTCGGCCAAACTTAAAAGTAATGTCCATGTCTATAAAATACTGGTAAAATGGCCACCATACCTTAAGTTTTTGTAGCACAACGCAATCCCAGCTTCAGCACGTTGTCGTTATAAGCCGTTTTATGCAGAAAAGGCAATGTAACTTTGTTCACAAATGTGGGATTTCGGATTAATTGGGGACAGATAAATATTTTTTAACGTCAAGGGATCTATTCCCAGTCCGAGGTTTCATTAAAAGCAACAAAGTTAGGTAGCTTACATTCAGTGAGTGTGGCTTTAGAAGAGTCTTGTCTTTTTTTGTGAGGTCTAGGCTACATCTGCTGAATATTAAATTTACAGCTGAAAATACAAATATATTTGTTCAGAGGATCGCTTACCCTGATACATGTTCTATTTAGTGTATGTGCTATTGTCACAGAGATTATTTCAGCTGAGCTAAATGTTTGATGCATTTAGTGCTATAAGGTGGGATAAAATGTAGAAATTCACTGTTTGCCTGCTAATAACATAAGCTATTGTGCGTTTGTTATTGTAAACCTCACGCAGTATACGTGTGAGGAACATTTTCAGTTGTGAGCCACTCATTTGTTATTTACCATGAAGTACATACACTCAGAATTCCTAATTTGTTTCTCTATAGACTTGGTGGCTAAACCTTTATAAATAAAAGATGGGGGGTAGTTCACAAAGCAAACACATAAGCGACACCCCCATGACAGAGTGATGATGTGAGCCAATAGTTTGGAGTGGAAGGCGTCGTCCTTTCCAGACTGACCAGTATTGAACTTAAAGAACATTACCAAATCTCTGCTGTAATATTCTGTCCTAAGTTCATCAATACAAAGCGACAAGCGTTGCTGCACCTCATAGGAAGAGAGGGGTCAGGACTTCTGAGTCACATCCAGTGCTGGAATAATATTAAAAACCATAAACTGGGGTTCCGTGTGCTGCAGAGAAAAGGGAGGTGATTCTCGCAGGGCAGAATGATGAAAATCAGGGTCTGACAGTCAACATATACATTTATTTAAAAGAAAAGAAATTGGGAGCAAGGGAAAAGGTGCAGTAAATCAATTCCAGTTTCTCCCCCCAGGGGCCAGTATACTTGGGCCACAACCCCAGTGCATGACTGGGCATCTCGCAGAGTACGGATTTTTACTTCACAGTATATGAAGATTCATCAGTCAGTTAACATAAACTAATATTCTAGTATACAAATGCTTGTTTGACAATGCAATAGGTCTCGCATTTACGCAAGTTTCAGCTGTTGGCATTGTAAATGACAATGCCTTATATTTGTTGGTTTTTAAAACCTAAATAAAGGGCATTTTCATTTACAATGTCAATAGCTTAGTCGCATAAATGCGAGACCTATTGCATTTGAAGTGTGTCTGTGTCTGTGTGTGTGTGTGTGTGTGTGTGTGTGTGTGTGTGTGACCGTGACCATGACCGTGACCAAAAAGAGCACTCGGCATTCGAGGGCCTCACACGTTGTACATTTTTCATCTGTTGGGAGAAAGAAAGGCTTGCAGACCGTATCCATTCAGGCATATTTATTCAGCTTGCCTCATTTCCAAACATGTTTCGGGCAGCATTGCCCTTGATCACTGGCGTAAGCAGATTCACAAAGCAGCAATAGTTCAGAGAACAGAGAGGGCCCGCTGCAGAAAAGCAGGCCCCTGGCGCTAGGTAATTCAACACGCAGACCCACTAAGGGATTAACAGTGCATTCATTGGCAGTACGCACTATGCGATCAATATCGTGGAGACTACATCTACAATAATGCATAGCGAGTATAAGCCGAGAGGGCGTGTATTTAAAAAGGCGCAGGTGTGCTCTGAACTATTGCTGCTTTGTGAATCTGCCTACGCCAGTGATCAAGGGCAATGCTGCCCGAAACATGTTTGGATACCATTGCTAATAACATCGGAGTGTGAGACCACATCTTAATCGGTCTACTGCCCAGGAAGTATCTAACCTGTGGCACTTTGATGGGCACCTGCTTCGCCCACAGCTATGCTAATTTGCATATGGGCTGGTGGGAGGAGCAGGTGGTCCTGAAGCAGTGCCAGGAGGAATGGGAGAACAACATTTTACACTGGAGTCTGTATATAGACTTATTTATTGTGAGGAAAGGCTCAGTAATGTCAGTCAATGAATTCATCAATACACTTCAGATGAACACATTAAATCTGAAGTTTACTAGTACAGTTAGTGATACATCGATTGACTTTTTAGATCTAAAAATCTATGTTAAAGACTGGAAACTGCAGACACAACTGTACATAAAGGCAACAGCGGGGAATACACTGCTACATGCAGCAAGCTTTCACCTGAGTAATCTAATGAATAGCATCCCATACGGGGAGTGTCTGAGAGTATTACGGAACTGTAGTGAGCCAGAAGTAAAAGAGAATGAGTTGATGAAATTGAAAAAACGATTTAAAAAGAAAGGCTATACTGAAAAGGTTTTACAAGCTTCAATGGAAAAGGTGAAGAAACAAACAAGGGTAGAAGTTCTTTTCAGAGTGAAAGAGAGAGAGGAAAACACAAATGCATGTAGATTAATCACAAACTACAATAAACTGCATGGCCCCATCAAAAATATTATGTAAAAAAATTGGCATGTGATTAAGAATGACCCAGTGCTTGGGACATTAATACCTAAGAGACCATTAATAACCTTTCGCAGGGCTAGATCTTTCAAACAAATGTTGGTGAGCAACATGATTTCCCAAAAAGGTGGTGCCGCGAGTTCGTCTTGGTTGAAACGCAAAGATGGCTTTGTAAAATGTACAAAATGTAAGGCATGCACACATGGGAAAAATATGACGGCCTATAAACCAGGCTTATCGAAGAGAGTTAAAAAGATCAAAGGGCAGTATAATTGTAAAACTGAATATGCTGTATATGTTTTAAGGTGTGCATGTAATTTACAATATGTTGGAAGTACAATTCTACTAGTACACAAGCGTATTTTGCAGCATCTGAGAGCGATCAAGAATGGGGATAGATCGTACCCAGTGGCATGAGTCCTTCTTGGTAGCCTAAAGATCAGTCTGGCTGCATCATTTAGGACCACCTGTAACCCACCGGGCAAGTTTCTAGGCAAGCCCAAATAAAGGGCATTCCCGTAATCTAACCTTGAGAGTATAGTTGCTGAAACCATTGTGCGAAGCGTGGGAGTGGAAAGAAGAGGGACTAACTTTCTTAGCTGTCTGATTAAGTTTGTACAGATGCCTACTACTGAGGACACTTGGCTAGACATTGACAGCTCATGGTCAATTTTTATACCAAGGCTTTTTACATATGGGCATGGTTTCGGGGTGGGGCCTAGGTCCTGAGGCCAGAACAGGTCACCCCATGGTGATTCAGCTGCTGAAATCACTAGGACCTCTGTTTTGTCCGGGTTGATCTTTAACGAGTTTGCTGTCATCCAGCTCACAGTATATCTAAGGATGTTTTGGGCCTGGGTCTGTGCAGATGCCGTGTTGTCAATGCTGAGTAACAGCTGGGTATCATCGGCATAGTTGAATATATTGCAGCCCTTATTTACCAAGGAATCAATTAGGGGTTGCAGATAGATGTTAAATAAGAGTGGGGATAAGGCAGAGGCCTGGGGAACTCCACACTCAAGTGTCCCCAGGTCAGATGTTAAGTCCCCTAATTGAATCCTTTGTGTCTTACCAGACAAGAAGGATTTAAGCCATTGGAAGGCTAGATCTTGTATCCCTAAAGCGGCCAATCTGTCCAGAAGCAGGGTGTGGCTGACAGTGTTGAATGCCGCTGACAGATCTAATAATATTAGGGCACATGGTTTTTTACTGTCAGTCATACCTCTGAGCTCATCAAGCACTGAGAGCATCACCAACTCAGTGCCATGGTGCGCACGAAACCCCGCTTGGCGCTCCAGGAGCAGATGGTGAGTCTCCAGGAATGATAAGAGTGATTTCAGGGCGTGTTGTTCTAAAATTTTGGACAGAAAAGGCAGCTGGGATATTGGCCTATCATTTTTTAGATTGGCAGGATCGGCCCCCGGCTTTTTTATTAGGGGCCTAACTCGTGCTTCTTTCAGTCTTGATGGTAGAAAACCGGTGTCTAGGGATTTATTGAGTCAGGGAATAATGTGACTCTCTAAAGTGGGGAGCGCCAATCGGAAAATGCTAGGCGTACATGGGTCCAATGGGGAGCCTGATTTGATTCTACTCATAAGTTGCCCCAGGGTCCTTGTGTCTATTTGAGGGAAATTGGAGATAGTATGTTCCAAGGGAAGGGTTTGAGGGGGCCGGGTAAAAGAGCAGCTACTGGGGGTGTTATTAATGTCAGAGAGTATGGTTTTAACTTTGTCAAGAAAGTAATGTTGAAAGGTGTTGCCGTCTATAGGTGTTTCTGTTTTTCCTGCTTTCTTGCTCAACTCTGTCAGAATTTTAAAGGTTTCTTTCTGTTTATTTCCTGCGTTGTTAATTCGGCTTTCATAGCATGCTGCTTTAGTTGATAGAATGCAATTTTTATAGATCTTAAGGAAGGCTTTGTAGTGGTCCCGTTCTGTCGGGTCATTTGTTTTCCTCCACCATCTCCCCAAATGACGGAGCTTTCTTTTGCATTCCCTCAGGGAGGAATTGAACCAGGGGGCCCCTTTCACTGCTCCATTGATCTTATGTTTTTTTTCGGGTGCTATCTGATTAATGGCCTGGCTGAGATTTTGCATGATGTTTGCATAATCCTGATCCAAATCCCCATGAGTGTTGGGAAGCTATGTGTATTTAAGGAGAGTGTCAGTCAATGTTATTGAGTCAATTGTTTTCCATTGGCGTACTTTTTAAATTTTTTGAAATGGTTGGGGCAGGTGCCCTTCTATTGGAATGTCACAGTTTATTAGATAGTGATCCGACCATATGCAAGGTAGGATATCTGTGAGGGCTACCTCCGGATCTGAAGTCCAAATGAGGTCAAGAGTATGGCCTTTATTATGTGTGGGAGCGTCTGCTAATTGACGGAGGCCAAGTGTGGTCATGGTGGTCTCCAGCTGTCGAGTAGCCGCGTCTTTCTGATTTTTATCCCAGTGCACATTAAAATCCCCAGTTACTAATACTTTCTGGTATCGTGCACAGATATCCGCGATAATGGGGGTAAATACGTCATTAAACAGCGGGGTAGATTTTAGAGGGCAATACACTGTAAGGAGGGCAAGACAGGAATTTTTTAAGGTAATCTTCACCCCCAGTATATCTGCTAGATCTACCGTTTCTGATATTAGCTTAGTGACAGTTAGATGTTTTTTAAACTAAATTGCCACACCACACCCTCTGACATTATCTGCACGATTATGCCACATAGCGTCATATTCGCTTGGGAGGGCGGCAATGATGTCTGGTAGTGAACTATCACCCAACCAAGTTTCTGTAAGGGTTAAAATATCTATGTCCTCGTTTTGGAGGAGGGTGAAGATTTCTAGATGGTGCTTTTGTAGCGACCGCGTGTTCAAGCTGGTCAGCTTCAGCTTAGGTTGGGGATTAATAGTCGTGATGCCGTTAATCCGCAATATGTTTGTCTCCTTTAGTTTAGCCAAGGTAGTTGTACTTAACGTGTGGGTGTTTGAATCTTGTAGGTGTAGCTCTCCAAAGGAGTATGTTAATCGGCGGCCAGGGGAACTAGCCCCTGGGCCTGATCTTGCGCAGACGGGCTGACCTTTGGCGCACCTTCGGCGCCACGTCGGCATGCCCGCTGCGCCCGTCCGCTGCGCTCCCTGGTAGAGGGAGCCATTTTATGGCAGCAAGGGTGGGAGGGGCTGAGCACTAGACAGCTCGCCAGCTCCTCACCCAAGATGGTGGCCACAAAGATAGGTCCCCAGGCAGCGCCTAATCGGCTGCGATGGGGCTGGAAGAGCGGAGACCGTAATATCGGTCAAGAAGGCAAGCCTAAGTTTGTGCTATGATTTTGCCAGGTTGTTGCGGTATTCACGAATTAAAAAACAAATTAGTGCAAGATAATCACTACCAAGTGCAGTTTAAAAGATAACGTGAACACAAAGCACAGTACACACACCAATCCCGGCTTTCCGCCTCAGGACGGACACTAACACTCTGTCAAAGAAAAGTTTGCGGAAATTAGAATCTTGTTATATTGTTGAGTTGAATTCAAGAAGCCCTGCTGGTCTGAATATGGAGGAAGATTTATACACTCATTTATGAGGCGGATGTGTACTGTGTAAAAAGTATCATGATCAAAATATTTTCGAATACTCCCCCTTTCGGAATTTCTAGGTTTTAAAGCACCACTGATGAGCACATTGTAATCTTTATACTACACAAGATATGAGTTGGTTGGATATTGCCCACTTGGGCTGTATTTTGTGGATGATATGGAGGCTTATGAATATGTATTTGTA
Organism: Lissotriton vulgaris; assembly: GCF_964263255.1. Lineage (NCBI taxonomy): Eukaryota > Metazoa > Chordata > Amphibia > Caudata > Salamandridae > Lissotriton > Lissotriton vulgaris. Next base: position 21,693,675 of record NC_141688.1, read on the forward strand.
ATATGGGCCCACTTGGGCACGATTTCCGAACTGTATTAGCCAATGGAAGGGCGTTTTTGTACAAAGATTGATTATGCTTTGAATGGTAATAGAGATACAACTCATGATGAAATTATCAATTTCCATTTGTTTGCGCCATATGATGTTTTATATTAAGTATACATCACTTGACAAAACAGTTTGGAGTTTAAAATTGCAGCGTAGCCTGAGGCAGACTTAAAACTACAAGTCTGTTTTTCATTTCCATGTGTTGTGTAGTTTTCACGTGACTAGTGTCACATGCACAAGATTTAAAAATGGTTGATTGTGTTGAAAACTTTATCCGTGAACAAGCCTGCTGATTCAGGCGAAACGCGTAGAGCAAACTACAAATAAAGCGGATTAAATCACCACATGGCGTCGTCCTTCCTTGGGGATACCAAGGCTGTTTTGAAATAATTTACCGGATCGAGCTTGAGTGACCCCGTGACTACGACGCACCCTCTGGTTTGGTGCGCGGTGGTTGAACTTGAGCAAAGGAGGGAAAATATCTATCTATACACAGTTTTATAAGGTCCCAAAAGCGAGACCTATTCGCTATGCCCAAGCTTGTGTTATTTGGTTCAAGCCTGTTCATTAGTTTTTGCAAAAATAAATCTTAACAATATAGTGATCTCTCGGTCTGCGTATATTTCGCCGTGGTCATGTATATTTTGCGGCGCCATCGCGAATGCCGCGGTCTCGGACAAATTCCCTTAAATAAATATATATATTGCAGTATTTCATCCACAGCATTCTAATTCTGTCGGAAAGATGAATTTGCGGACCCAAAAGTTCTTTGTGCCAAATAAAGTTTTATTTCAAAGCACCCTGAATCGCCGCCATGACGCGTTTCAGCCCCACCTGGGCCTTGATTATATATTTATATATATATATATATATATATATATGTGTATGTATGTATGTATGTATGTCTATATCTATATATATATATATATATATATATCTATATATATATATATATCTATATATATATATATATATATATATATATATATGTATGTATGTATGTATGTCTATATATATATATATATTCACTGAAAAAACCGTAGGTTATAGACCATATATAGTTAGGAATTAGCATTTACAAAACCTTATTTTACTCACACAAAACCATTGAAATTTGCATATATAGTTAGTTGCACTAACTATATATCGCGCACCCGCAATCCACTGCTGATCATGTCACATATTACAGCATTCATGACATGGTCAGTGACATCCCTGATGACATCCCTGATGACATCACTGATGACATCACTGATGACATCACTGATGACAACATCCAGTGACTGTATGTTTCTGTAAAGTTAAAATATGTCTTACATATTGAAGAATGAGTGGATGTATAAGTGTCTGGATGAAGGATTTAGTAGGTGCATGACTGACTCTGAGTGAGTGATTAAATGTGTCTCACTGAGTGCATGGGTTAGTGACTATACTGTCTTAATTTGTGCATCATTATGTCTGTTGTTCTGTAAACTGCTGCATGTGTTGATCAGTAGCTATATGAGTAACTATATGGGTTATTGATTGGTTGCCCAAGTATTTGTATGGGAGACTGAGTGTGTGTGTGTGTGTGTGTGTGGGTGGCTGGGAGGTGTAGGACTCTGTGCATAGATGTGTGAGCAGTTGATTCACTAGATGTATGGGTTCAAAAGTGCATGTGGAAACAGCGGTATGGGCGGTTGACTGTGTGCATGAGTGTATTGGTGAGTGAATGGGTATCTTAGTGCTACATGTCAAAGTAAGTACTATGTAAAACACAGTACATGTGAGAGTTGACATGTATAAATAACTGCATAAGAGCCAGTGAATGTGTGAGTGGCTGTATGGATCATTGTGAACTTGTATCAGGGATTGTATAAGAGAGTAAATATGTGTTAGTATATGTTTGAATAAGTAAGGTGTGTATAACTGTATAGTTGAGGAAATGGAGGTGTGATTGATTCTTTGCATGACTGACTAGGTGTGTGAGTAACTCCATGGATGAGTGACAGTCTGTGAGTGTCTTTTTACACTAAGTGTATCTAAGGTTATATTAGATTCTGAAGAGGTTCATCGTATTATCACATGAATGATGTTATCAGTGATGTGATCAGTAATGGCAAATGAGATGTCATCAGTGATGTCATCAGTGATGTCATCAGTGATGTCATTTGAGATGTCATCAGTGATGTCACTGACCATGTCATGAATGATGTAATATGTGACCTGATCAGCAGTGGATTGCGGGTGCGCGATATATAGTTAGTGCAACTAACTATATATGCGAATTTCAATGGTTTTGTGTGAGTAAAATAAGG